>NC_079329.1:8205372-9405372 GCF_029931775.1 Euleptes europaea | reverse complement strand
CCCTCTGGGCCCCCTCTGGGGGTGGTATTCAGGTTAAATTGCCGCATTGGCACTCGGCGATAAATATGTGGGTTTTCGGTTGCAGTTTGGGCACTCGGTCTCTAAAAGGTTCACCATCACTGATATAGATGCATGCCATTCTGCATAGGATTGCCCTGCAAATGTCACAAAGACATTACGTGGTGTCTGAAGAATGACTTTCTTTTGCCTTTCCCGAATCTACAGCACTTCGGGAGGTCAAGACAGTATTATACGAGGCAGAGGGAGGGAAAATAATTTGTGTCCCTCTTATGCCCCTTAGTATTTAACCTAGTTTCATTAACCTAGAGTAATCCCATCTACATGGTATCAGAGGGATATACCTCGGCAGAGATGTCCACGGACGCATTCCAAACCCACATCCCGTTCAGCTGCACGGGGAACGCAAACGTCACTGACACGGGGACTTGTCGCTTGATTGAATTCATCACCTGAACGAGAAGAGGATCCTTAGCAAAGTGTAAAGTGGAAGCTGGACGCTCTTTCCACTCTTTGCTCTAAGACACTTTTTTTGCTGTTTTCAAGTGTTTATACCCACTACACTTCTGGTGAGCTGCTAGAGTTGCCAACTCCAGCTTCGGAAATTCATGGAAATTTGGGGTGATGCCTGGGGAGAGTAAAGTTTGGGGACAGGAAGGAGCTCAGTGGGGATGTGAGGTCATATTCTTTGGCGTCATATCCAGCACGAAGGTCAGCCCTTCCCACTCCTACCCTTCATGTAGGGGCACTTCCATCAAATTTTAAATTTCAATTTGCCACCTCATATCATTTCCTACTGCCCTTTCCCCCCACTGTACATAACTTGTCATCATCAGTCAGTTTCACCTAGTCTCTATAGTATAATGTACACTCTAAATCAGGAGTGTCAAACTCATTTGATACGAGGGCCGGATATGACATAAATGCACTTGGTTGGGCTGGGCCATGCCTTGCCAGCCCAGATAGGACTGGGGGGTGGTAGCTCCTTCGGCTGGTTTGTGGGCCGGATAAGAGCTCTCAAAGGGCCGGATCCAGCCCACGGGCCGTATGTTTGACACCTCTGCTCTAAATAGTATACCATAGGAGAAACAGAAGTCACAGACCATCAACCCTCTCTAGGACTTCCATTTCACCTAGATTCTATGGTATAGCACAGAGTCTAGGAGAAGGGGAAGCCCTAGACTGGTATACCATACAGTCTACTCTCAGAAGCTGCCATTTCCTCCAGGAAAACTGGTCTTTATAGTCTAGAGATCATCTATCATTTTGGGAGAACTTCAGGCCCCACCTGGAGGTCGGTAACGCATGTTGCTCATCTTTCAATGTTTTGTCTCTTTGTGTCCTCCCATACCTCATAACGATGTTCCACTGACTGGTTTCCGTCTTCCTGCCCCATGGAAAAGTTGACATACTTGGTTGAATCATCCATACTGGAAGAAAAGAGAAGGCCTGAGGTGTATATTTGAGGGAAGGAGGGAAGATGGGGGATCTGGGGCAAAGGAGCAAAGGCATGAGAAAGAAAGAAAGAAAGAAAGAAAGAAAGAAAGAAAGAAAGAAAGAAAGAAAGAAAGAAAGAAAGAAAGAAAGAAAGAATAAGAAAGAAAGAAGGAAGGAAAGGAAGGAAGGAAGGAAGGAAGGAAGGAAGGAAGGAAGGAAGGAAGGAAGGAAGGAAGGAAGGAAGGAAGGAAGGAAGGAAAAGGAAGGAAGGAAGGAAAGAAGGAAGGAGAGGAGAGGAGAGGAGAGGAGAGGAGACGAGAGAGGAGAGGAAGCCAGACAGATCTGGAAAAGACCCCTCCTTGCCTATTCATTGTTGACTCCAAGAGGAGGCCGTAACAAAACATGAGGTGAGGCAATCTCTTCCAGGTGGCAGAATTTTTGGTGGCATTAATAGCAGTACAATAGGAGGCAAGCAAGCCTCCTGTTCATTTAGAAAAGGTAAAGGTCCCCTGTGCAAGCACTGGGTCATTCCTGACCCATGGGGTGATGTCACATCCTGACGTTTACTAGGCAGACTTTGTTTACAGGGTGGTTTGCCAGTGCTTTCCCCAGTCGTCTTCCCTTTACCCCCAGCAAGCTGGGTACTCCTTTTACTGACCTCGGAAATATGGAAGGCTGAGTCAACCTTGAGCCGGCTACCTGAAACCAACTTCCATCGGGATCGAACTCAGGTCGTGAGCAGAGCTTAGACTGCAGTACTGCAGCTTACCCCTCTGCGCCACGGGGCTCTTCCTGTTCATTTAACAGAGGATTAATGGAATGGTGTTTACCAGGCGATATTGTTTACCTCTTATCCCCTAAAAGCTTCAACTGCCCATTCCCACACATTAAGCCCCTACTAATATAAGAGCCCCGTGGCGCAGAGGGGTAAGCTGCAGTACTGCAGTCAAAAGCTCTGCTCACGACCTGAGTTCGATCCCGACGGAGGTTGGTTTCGGGTAGCCGGCTCAAGGTCGACTCAGCCTTCCATCCTTCCGAGGTCGGTGAAATGAGTACCCAGCTTGCTGGGGGTAAAGGGAAGATGACTGGGGAAGGCAGTGGCAAACCACCCTGCAAACAACGTCTGCCTAGTAAACGTCGGGATGTGACGTCACCCCATGGGTCAGGAATGACCCGGTGCTTGCACAGGGGACCTTTACCTAAAGGGACAGGACATTTTTCTCCCGGCCCACAGGCAACCTTCCAGGGGCATCCCACTGGCAAAGTGCCCCGACTGCGTACTGTCCACGTTTTCAGAGACCCGTTTGATTTCAGATTTGAAAACGCGGGCAAAACGTGGGGAAAGGCAGGGGGAGAGTGAGGCGACCTCTGACAGTCGGAAACGGCATGCATAATCAACACAAAAGACCCACAGCTGTCAGGGGGGTGACAGCAAGTGAAACAGCCATGCATAAAAGACCCTGGTCATACAAGTCACAGCATCTCTACTATTTTGAATCATAAAACAGGATGGAATTTTCCTTGAAGAAAACCACCCTGAGATGGCTGTCCCATACAAGCAACCTTGTCTATTTTTTTTGGGGGGGGGCGCCTCCACCACCCACTAGCAAGATGGCGGAGGCCCAGGCAGGTGTCTGCATTTGCCTCATAATACTTGCGGTCACGTACTTCTTGACAGAAACGTATATGGCGTATTTAACGGGCAGCGTTGCTTGGTGAAACATGTCCTGGGTGACCGGGCTGTTGTTTTCACTGGAAAAGGGAGAAAAGGGAGAAATGCGTCAGAACATGCCGCACGTGCCACTGACCAACTGTGTTCTGCAGGCGCCCCATTTCCCCCGCTCCCCTGCCACAATGTATATTACTTCATTAGATGTGATGACTGAGATTAGGGTTGCCAACCTCCAGGTAGCAGCTGGAGATCTCCTGCTATTACAACTGATCTTCAGCCGATTGAGATCAGTTCACCTGGAGAAAATGGCCGCGTTGGCAACTGGACTATGGCTAGGCTTACCAGGTCCCCCTTCTCCTTCGGCGGGAGGTTATTTGGAGCGGAGGTGGGGGGGGGGTCGTTCGCGCGCTCCAGAAGTGCTGCATCGCTTCTGGTTTACTGAGAGTTTGAGTGGTAAAAGGCCCGTTGCAATGCAGCACTCCCAGGTGTAAAACACATCACAAGGGGCCGTTTACCTCTCAGACTCCCAGTTTGAGCTTGTAAAAGGCCCCTTGCGGTGCAGCGCTTCCGGGTGTAAACCGGAAGGGACGTGTTTCAGTGGGCAGGCACGCGTGCAGTGCATTGCACGCTTACCCTCAGCTGGTCGGCGGGCAGTCAGGTGGATTGGCAGGGGGTTGCCCGCCACCACCTGGCACTTGGAAACCATAAGTATGGCATTGAAGTCACTCCACCTCCCCTAACCCCACCCTCCTCAGGCTCTGCCAGCAAAAATCTCCAGGTATTTCCCAACCCAGAGACTCAAGACCCAGTTGCATTATGAATTTAATTCTGCTTGAAAGTGATTTCACAAGTTTGGCTCCTGATCTGTTACTGGCTTAAGTCTGTCCTGCAAGCAAATCCCACTTCATAGCGATGTGTGGTAAAACGGGATCTATAGGCTTCCCCCATTAGGCTTGGTGAGGAAAGGACCAGCCTTGTCGAGGTTCCAAGTGACCAGACCTCAATGAGGAGACGTCTCCTCTTCCAGCCCTTTTCCCTACCCACCCGTGCACCCCCTCCCCAAACCAAACTTTCCTAACTGTGTTTTCAGCTTCCACCATTAGGAATAAGGAGAAAACGGCAGGTTTAGCCTCACCTGCCAGCCGTGGCATTGATCTGCACCTCACTCCCCAAAACTCCTTCAGGGTCAATGGAAAAAGATACATTGAAGATTACCTAAAACAGGGGAGATGCAACACATGACGCATGAGAGCGCACCAGGAGATCTTAAAGCAGATGGTAACACTTTGTTAATGGTTAACCCTCATGGCTGCTGCTTCTCCTAGAGATCTGAGGACTTTTATCAGATGGGCCTGAGGATACTAGGGTTACCAACCTCCTGGTGGGGCCTGGAGATCTCTCAGAACTACAATGCATCTCCAGACAACAGAGATCAGTTCTTGTGGAGAAAATGGCAGCTTTGGAGGGTGGATTCTATGGCGTTATACCCCAGTGACTTCTCTCCCCTCCCTAAACTGCACCCTCCCCAGGCTTCACCCCCAGATCCACCCCCAAATCTCTAGGAATTTCCCAATCCAGAGTTGGTGTACTCTGCTAGAGATTACTAAACTCTCACAAAACAGTCCCCAGTGTTCTCAAGGTAGGAGCCATGACACTTCCCGATAGGGTTGCCAACCTCCAGGTTCTAGCTGGAGATCTCTTGCTATTACAACTGATCTCCAGCCAATAGAGATCAGTTCCCCTGGAGAAAGTGGCCGCTTCAGCAATTGGACTCCATGGCATTGAAGCCTCTCCCGTCCCCAAACCCCACCCTCTTCAGGCTCCGCCCCAAAAATCTCCAGGTATTTCCCAACCCGGAGCTGGCAACCCTACTTCCCTATTTTAAATTCTGTAGTGTTGGATACTTTTGAAGGCACGTGTAACCAGTGATTTATTTTGGAATAATAACCTCTAGACTTCCTTCAAACTCGGACAAAAGAAGGTTACACTCTTTTTTCATTGTGTGCTCAGGGCATCCTTACACAAAGCACTACTACACCAGGGCTGAGAAGCCCAGCATTCACTTCAACCAGCATGGTGTAGTGGTTAAGAGTGGTGTAGAGAGCCAGCGTGGTGTAGTGGTTAAGAGCGGTGGTTTGGAGCAGTGGACTCTGATCTGGAGAACTGAGTTCGATTCCCCGCTCCTCCACCTGAGCGGCGGAGGCTAATCTGGGGAAATGGATTGGTTTCCCCACTCCTACACACAAAGCCAGCTGGGTGACCTTGGGCTAGTCACAGCTCTCTCAGCCTCACCTACCTCACAGGGTGTCTGTTGTGGGGAGGGGAAGGGGAGGTGATTGTCAGCCGGTTTGATTCTCCCTTAAGTGGCAGAGAAAGTCGGCATATAAAAACCAACTCTTCTTCTTCAACTGTTTCTATTTATGAGGAGTGAATATGGTTGTCACCTGAAGAGCATCTCCTCTAGGGTGGTTGCCAAGCAACCAAAACACTTTTTGGGAATGGGGGTAGCCCCACGGAGACAGGCCTGCCCAGAATCAGAGGATCATTTTTGGCTGCAGGACAAATATTAGCCAGATGGGAAGGGCTTCCTACTCCTCAATATTCTGGGGATAGGAACTTACCTCAGCCCCACTCCGGAAAATGGGGTGGTTGATGTTGCAGGTGGTGTTCCTCAAAGAGTCCTCCCTTGAGGCAGGGGCCGAGAAGCATTTAATGCCCATGTTCTTCCTGTTAGACTGAGTAGTGTGGGGGAACGGGATTGTGAACGTGGGTAATGGGAACACAGAGACCCCCTCTCCCCACCCTCCAAGCCAGGCCCCCTCCCTGGCTCCCCGACATTTCTGCTCCCCACACCTGCAGTATTTTGAACCTGCGGTAGGAGAGCGCTGAAGGGTAGACAAAAGTCAGGTTGGAGCTGTACGAATCCTCCCCGTCGTTCCGGAAGAAGACTGTGGCGTTGAGTTCCAGGTCCTGACCCACCACTAGCGTGTCTAGGCTGAAGAAAAGGGGAAGAGAATTTGTGCTGAATCTCTGAAACAAGACTGTGGTATTTCTGGGGAGGAAGAGAGAGGCAATCCACAGACACACAGGCCCCATTGCCCTCCGCTGCTGCTTCCCAAGTCCCCGGGGTCAGTCCCGAGAAGGAAAGTATATTCTGAGCTTGAACTCTGAATGAAGTTAGGAAAAGATGGTGGAAAGTAGGCCAAGGCAGCGTTGTGGGCTTCCTCGGAGAGGTGTCCCGGCAGTATGGCACACATTCCTCCCCGCAGTTCTTCAGCACCAAAGCTGAGAGGCCCAGAAGTTAATGGGATATTGCCAGTCCGACGCCTGGCTTGCTGGGTAAATTCCATTTGGGTAGAGAGGGACATTGGGTAGAGATGGGACATTTTGGAGGACATGGATT
This sequence comes from Euleptes europaea, assembly GCF_029931775.1. Taxonomy (NCBI): domain Eukaryota; kingdom Metazoa; phylum Chordata; class Lepidosauria; order Squamata; family Sphaerodactylidae; genus Euleptes; species Euleptes europaea. The sequence continues at coordinate 9,398,842 of NC_079329.1, read as the reverse complement.
CATAGGGTCGCCATGAGCCGGAAGCGACTTGGCGGCACTTAACCCACACACACAGAGGGATATGGGGGGGGGGGGAAATCCTAACTTACCCTGAGAAATTAAAGGCGGTTTTTAAGATGTCTTTACAGACTCCATCGTGACCACAATTCTTCTCAAAGGGCAGCTGTGAGTGGAAGGAGGAGGGGCAGGAAGCATATCATTATTGGTGGGAGTATTAAAACGTAGCATTTTCCCTATACAATTTCAAACCCTCCTCCTTTGATTTTAATGTCAAATGTGTTTATCCACCACACGGCCCTTTTCTCCAAGGTGCTCCAGTAGGGAGCCATGGCTTTCCCCAAGCATTTTTATCCTTACAATAACTCTGTGTGGTAGGTTAAATGTGACTTGCTGTGGCTGAGAACAAATGTGAACCCAGCGCCTCTCTGGTACTGCAATGTCTATTACACCATAAAAAGGTAAAAGGTAAAGGTCCCCTGTGCAAGCACCTGGTCATTCCTGACCCATGGGGTGACATCACATCCCGACGTTTCCTAAGCAGACTTTCATTTACGAGGTGGTTTGCCAGTGCCTTCCCCAGTCATCTTCCCTTTACCCCCAGCAAGCTGGGTACTCATTTTACCAACCTTGGAAGGATGGAAGGATGAGTCAACCTTGAGCCGGCTACCTGAAACCAACTTCTGTTGGGATTGAACTCAGGTCGATGAGCAGAGCTTTTGACTGCAGTACTGCAGCTTACCACTCTGTGCCACGGGGCTCCTTACACCATACCAGTAGCTAATCTCATTTAATACTTGACTTTCTGTAGTTCAACAGCCTCTGATCAGGGACTTGTGTCCAGCACGATCTGCTCATGGAGCGGAATTTCTCCGCTTCTCCCTTCTGCTCCAGCCTGCTAAGACCCTCCTGTGTTCCTTCTACAAACAGACCAGGAGTCAAAGTGGGGGTTAGCGGGGAGAGCTTCGAGCAAGACATTTTATGAGTGAACGAGCCAGATTCAGCGATATATGAAAGAGGAAGATTATCAGAAGCCAGCGTGGTGTAGTGGTTAAGAGCGGCGGACTCTAATCTGGAGAACTGGGTTCGATTTCCCGCTGCTCCACATGAAGCCTGCCGGGTGATCTTGGGCCAGTTGGAGAGTTCTCTCCGAACTCTCTCAGCCCACACAGAGGCAGGCCATGGCAAACCACCTCCCATAGTCTCTTGCCTTGAAAACCCTACACAGTCGCCATAAGTCAGCTGTGACATGATGAAATTTTCCACCAGATATGTTTTAATGTGAATTAAGCCTTGGATCTTTGACAGTTGAACATGTTGAGTTACACAACAACCAATCCCCAAGCCATGTAAAGCTGCCTCAAGGCATCAGAAGGCATGGACTCACCGACGCGGCAAACAGACGGGGAGAATCTTCCTTCAGGATGGCTCTCAGGTTGTCCGCAGAAGGAATGGGCTCTCCTGTTAGGTTGTAACTCAGCTGCAGCTTTATGGACGTGAGGCTGTCTTCTACACACACCTTGCATCACGGAGAGACCAAAAGAGAAAGTGAGATCAGGTTTGCTTACAGAATCGTAGAGTTGGAAGGGTCCATAGAGGCCATCTAGTCCAACCCCCTGCTCAATGCAGGGCCCTCCTAGAGCATCCCTGACCAATGTTTGTCCAGCCTCTGCTTAAAGACTGCCACTGAGGGGGAGCTCACCACCTCCCTAGGTAGCTGATTCCACTGTCAAAACAACTCTTACTGTAAAAAAGTTTTCCTAATATCCAGCCGGTACCTTTCCATCCTCAATTTAAACCCATTAGTGCGAGTCCTATCCTCTGCTGCCAACAGGAACAGCTCCCTGCCCTCCTCTAAGTGACAGCCCTTCAAATACTTAAAGAGAGCAATCATGTCCCCCCTCAACCTCCTCTTCTCCAGACTGAGCATTCCCAATTTGCTCAGCCTTTCCTCGCAGGCCTCGGTTTCCAGGCCCCTGATCATCCTCGTCGCTCTCCTCTGCACCCACTCCATTCTGTCCACATCGTTTTTGAAGTGAGGCCTCCAGAACTGCACACAATACTCCAGGTGCGATCTCACCATGACAGCCCTTCCCCTTCCGAAGAGCCTTTATGCTCGCCCGTTTAACTGCTGTACCCTCAGCAGTATTAAATGGAAGATATGGAAATCTACCATACTCTGACAGACTCTGCCCATGCAGTTCAAAGAAAATTGACACATTATCTCACAAGGTGATGGAATGCCCCCTCTTTAAACACCACCGAGATAAATGGATCATCCCCCATATTGGCGAGAATTCCTGCCCTCATAACAAGAGACAAAATAGTCCCCTATTTGCCGATGGATAAAGATCCAAATATAACACTGGCCGTGGCCAAATATCTCTCCATCATATTTTCCTCTAAGAAGTAACTGCTCAGGACCTATGGGTCATAGGAGCAAAGAAAGGAAAGCCCTTTTCTCATGGGCCAAAAGACACCCCCCCCCCAACCTGGCCTTGGCTTTTCCTCCCCCACTGAAGCTCTGAACTGACCGGCAGCTTTATGCGATACGTCATGCACTTCTGGGCCAAGCCCATCTGTATCTCACTGGTGACGGTGGAGGAGCCGCTGTCGAAAGCAGCCCGGACTTTCATCCGACCGGGATCCAAAGCCAAGGAGTACCAAATGGTGTTCGAAATCCTACCGGCTGCAGGAAAGGAGTGGAAAACAAACAGAGAATGAGCGGAGATGTTGTGGGTATGTCTGGGATGTGCTGTGCAGCTTCTTTCCCTGTAATCAGGGGCTTTCCTTCCCTCAGGGAACCCGTTCCACACCCATTTATCTGCTGAAGAACTACGACACACTGCAGATGGCACAGGTGTGTTCCAGTGTGCTCGCCAATTGTCCACTAGTTCAGAGGCAGAGCATCTGCTTGCCATCTAGAAGATCCCAGCTTCAATCCCTGGCATATGCAGTTAAAAGGACCAGACTTTCATTCATAAGGTCGCCATGAGTTGGAAGCGACTTGATGGCACTTAACACACACACACACACACACACAGAGAGAGACTGGTATAAAGGCCTTATATTTGGCACCCCTGCCCTAAAGCTTCTGTGGGACCCGAAGGTTCTTAGGAATGCAATTTGAAAAGTGCTGGTGACTATGGCGCATAATTGAAACACTGAAGGGGTTCAGCTGAGCCCTTTTCACGCTGCTTCGGGGCCTGCCCTTGGTGCATCCTCGGTACATGCCATGCATACACTGGGTACCAACCCCCAAGCGCCACTCATGCCCCTGATGCTGCGGACCCTACCGTGTGCAAACGGAGTGTTCGACCGGACGGAGAGACAGACGGTTGCTGTGCTGACCTCCCTGTTCAGCTGTTCCTGGCCTTGGCACTCAAAGGCAGAGAGGGGGATCATAGATGGGGAGAAGGAGATGCTGGGCTGGACTTGGAGCACAGGCCGAGACCTGAGGCAGAGAGAGTGGGGGGGCGGAAGGGAGGCTCAGAATCGTTAGGCAGGCATTCTCTGAGAACATGCGCCCCGCGCCACAGCAGCAAAGGGAAGTGTCGCTTAGATTGTGTAACGCCATGAATCTATCGACACATTATGCAACATACCCAAATTAGGGTCTTTCCAGATAATCACCAGAAGAAGAAGAGTTGATTTTTATATGCTGGCTTTCTCCACCACTTAAGGAAGAATCAAACCGGCTTACAATCACCTTCCCTCCCCCTCCCCACAACAGACACCCTGTGAAGTAGGTGAGGCTGAGAGTGTGACTAGCCCACGGTCATCCAGCTGGCTTCGTGTGTAGGAGTGGGGAAACAAATCCAGTTCACCAGATTAGCCTCCGCCGCTCATGGTTCTCCAGATCAGAGTCCACCGCTCCAAACCACTGCTCTTAACCACTACACCACAATGTGCAATGCATGTAAAGTTGTTACACATCTTTTGCATGGGGGAGGGCTATTCCTGTTACTCAAGGACGCGTTTCTGTGACTCACTTTCCCAGGACTCAATCTACAGTGAAAACTTCCATCCTCCCCCTCCAGCTGTCTGAGTAAGGAGACAGCTGTTCACAGGCTATAGGCTATATGGGGAGTGCCGCCAGCATCAGCCTATTGTGACACTTTCTGATTAATGGGAAGAATGCCATCTGAATTTTTAGCCCTCGGCTGTGAAAATGCTTTCCCCAGTCCTTAAGAGTCCTGGACGTCGCTGGGTATAAATCATACAAACCAAAAAAGGAAAACAAGATGCAAGGTGACTGGTGACAGCTTTATTGTCAGGTACAGCCAGCGTGGTGTAGTTGTTAAGAGTGGTGGTTTGGAGTGGTGGATTCTGATCTGGAGAACCGGGTTTGATTCCCCGCTCCTCCACACGAAGCCAGCTGGGTGACCTTAGAGCTCTCTCAGCCCCACTCACCTCGCAGGGTGTCTGTTGTGGGGAGGGGAAGGGAAAGTGATTGTAAGCCAGCTTGAGTCTCCCTTAAGTGGCAGAGAAAGTCTGCATATAAAAACCAATTCTTCTTCTTTTTCTTTTCATTTCGCTACTTAAGCTTCACCAGGGGGATCAGAGTTCTTTTTACTGAACCTCTCCACAGCAACTGAGTTCTGCTGTGGAACTCAACTGCTGTGGAAAGGTTTAGTGAAAGGTCCTTTTTGCTGGCACATCACTTGGTGTAGCCCTATTTTTCTTCTCTTATGAATCATACAACCACTTCCCTTCCCCACAGACTGCACAGTTTTGTGGAACCATTGTAAATGGTTATTTTTGAACTTCATAATTCTACTTTTTCAACCTTAGAGGCGACTGACCCTGCGCTGCATCACCCAGGCAGCCACGGCGCAGAGGCAGAGTGTGTGCTACGTGTATAAAAGGCGCAAGCTTCAGTCTCCAGTTGAAGGATCTGGGGCAGGCAGTAGATGCCAAAAAAGACCCTTCACTGCCTGGAGGGCTGCTGCCAATCAGAGCAGACAATACTGAGCTAGAGGCACCAGCAGTTGCGTCATGGGTTCATCTGTTAATGGCAATATGTTTGGTGGTGGAAAGCGCAGTCAAGTTGCAACTGATTTATGGCGACCCCTCATGGGGTCATGCTAGGAAAAGTTGAGGGCAGCAGGAAAAGAGGAAGACCCAACAAGAGATGGATTGACTCACTAAAGGAAGCCACAGCCTTCAGTTTGCAAGATCTGAGCAAGGCTGTCAAAGATAGGACATTTTGGAGGACTTTCATTCATAGGATTGCCATGAGTTGGAAGCGACTTGACGGCACTTAACACACACACACACTCATGGGGTTTCTGAGGCAAGAGAGGTGCAGAGGTGGTTTGCCATGGCCTGATCCCGCATAGCAAGGCATCCAAGTATGAACCAGGGCTGACCCTGCTTAGCTTCTGAGGTCTGAGAAGATCAGGCTAGCCTGGGCCATCCAGGTCAAGACACACATGTCTGTGCTGGTGGAAAGTGCTGCCAAGTCACAACTGACTTACGGTGACCCCGTGAGGTTTCCAAGGAAAGGGATGTTCAGAAGTGGCCTGCCATTGCCTTCCTCTGAACAGCGACCCTGGACTTCCTTGGTGGTCTCCCATCCAAGAACTAACAAGGGCCGACCCTGCTACGCTTCTGAGAACTTATGAGACCGGGCTAGCCTGGTCCAGGCCTGGTCAGAGGTATGTTTACATAGACACAAAAGGCCACCCCCAGTCCTCACCTCAGCAGCTGCACTTGCCCATGACCCCCGGCTGCGATGTCCGGGAGTCCATCGTCTGTAAGATCCATCCCGGCTGCAACGGCCTGACCAAAGTAGTGAAGCTGGTTGGGGAACTGAGACCCTCGGATGCGCTGCGGGCAGGAGAAAGTAGGTCAGCAAGGGAGGCCGCCATCAGTATGAAGGAGGCTGCGTCCAAGATGTTGGCTGCCTTTGCTCCTGGAGAACACGGGGAGAGGGAGCAATTGGTTCTCACCTGACTATACTTGTTGTTGATGGATCTGTAGCTTCCCTCAAATATGTACAGGGCTCCTCGATTCTCATCCTCCATCGGAGCGCCGATTGCCACATCTGTCCAACCGTCTCCTGTTACGTCACCGATTTCTGCCATGCTGGCCCCAAAGCGGCCGAGAGGGTGTTTGCGCTCCCCTTGCAGTTCCTGGGTGCAGACAAACGTCTCCCCCTGACAAGTTAGGGAAGGGGACACCAGGTGAGCGGGTGACGCAACAGAACAACTCAGGGAAGAAAATGTTCCATTGTGACCCCACACTGACTCTTCTTTGGCACCCTCTGGGGGGTGCCCTGAAAGATTCCACACTGAAGAAACAAGTCTCCTGTGCCCACCGAACCAATATATCCTGATGCTTATATTTCTCTTTGTCCATTCTAGCAAGACACTTTGGAGTTTTGGGGGGGAGAGCGATAGAGCATCCCATTGCAATTCCGGCACTTCTGGGGTAATCCCGGAAGTGATGTTATTACGCGTGCCAATCGTCCCCCCCATCAGCTGGCCGGCTTCCATCTGCCGGCCAGCTGAGGGGCGGCAGGCAGCCCCATTAATTGGCTATTGCCCACCATAACCGGAAACCCTAACCTGGCCCCACCCATTTTGGTGGGTGCCAAGAAAGGTGTTGGTGGGCACTATGGTGCCCACAAGTACCACATTGAGGACCCCTACTTTAACCACTACACCACACTGGGGTAGGAGGAGCAACAGAGGATAAGCCTTGTGGATCCCATTAAGGGCCCCCCTACCTTTCCCCCCATAATCCAACAACCATCTCTGTCCCATTGTTTAACACACAAGTATAATGTCCGCTGCCCTTTCCTGGTTTTGCTTCCTGCTCCTCAGCAAGAGGAGGCATCCTTTTGATAGTCTGCTGCAGCAGAGAAGCTACTCCCAAGGAGTTGTCCTCAGGGGCTTCTCCGGGCCGTCTTGAGGAAAGGTCAGCCCAGCGTTCTTCCACCACGCACCTGCCTCTGGAAAACGTAGACCTTCCCTCCTGCCGTGCCGTCATAGTGCATGGGCGCACCGACGAGGATCAGGTCCGTCTCAGAGTTGCGGTCAAGGTCCACAGAGCACAGTGAAGCCCCAAAATAACAGCCAATCTGGAGGGCCTGAAAGGTTCCCTGGTTAAAATTATTGATTAAGTTTGCAAAACCTTCAAAAATGGTTTGCAGGAAGCGACCAGAAAAACGCAGTAAAACTACCAATGATTCAAAAATCATCTGTTGTTCGGTCCCCCTTAGCCAGCTCCTGTGTTTCTGCTTCTTCTGCCCCCTAACCACCAGGGTCTTCTACTCACTTGGGACTGAAATGAATGCTGTTGTCTTGTTTAGCTGAAAACCTTCAGGTTCGATACTACAGAAGCTTAGGGTGGGTTGTGGGGAGACCACTGATCTACAAAATTAACTTTAAACCGTTTAGTGACAGGTTTAGCTAACGGGGCATTTCCTAAAGGATTGATTGGGACTGGAGATGCCCGCCTCCAGGTGGGACCTGGGGAGTCCACGGAATTACAACTCATCTCCAGACTACAGAGATCAGTTCCCCTGGAGAAAATCGTTGCTTTGGAGGGTGGACTCAATGGCATTGAACCCCACTGAGGTCCCTTTCCTCCCCAGGCTCCATCCCCAAATCTCCAGGAGTTTCCCAACCTAGCACTGTTAATACTACCTCCCCACCCCCCCACTGGCAACTAGAAGGATCCTGGCAATCCTAGATAGCCATGTTGGACTACAGTAGAACAACTAGATTCAAGTCCAGTAGCACCTTAGAGACCAACAAGATTTTCAGGATATAAGAAAGCTCATGTCCTAAATAAATATAATATAATAATTAATAATAAAATAGGAGCCCTTAGATTTTTAATGTTGGCCTTTTAGACTAGTGTTTTACTATCAGGCAGTTCCTCTTTTTTAGGCCTCTCTTTTAGTCCGATATTTATTTTGTTGGGGGCTTGTGGATTCCATTATGTGGATTCGATATTTATTTTGTTTTTAAAAAAACCAACATATTTATTGAGTATTGTAATTTTAATATGTCATCCACTGTACTTTATTTTTCCAGAGAGGCAGGGTATACACAAACGAAGAAGAAGAGTTGGGTTTTATACCCTGCTTTTCTCTACCTTTACGGAGTCTCAAAGTGGCTTACAACCAATCACCTTCCCTTCCTCTCCCCACAACAGACACCTTGTAAGGTTGGTGGAGCTGAGAGAGTTCAGAGAGAACTGTGACTAGCCCAAGGTCACCCAGAAGGCTTCATGTGGAGGGGTAGGGAATCGAACACAGTTCTTCAGGATAGAGTCCACCATTCTTAACCACTACACCACGCTGGCATCCCCTGCAGCCTGTCGCACAGCCCTTTTACCTTCTTTACAGACAGATCTGACTGCTGCTGCCACTGCCCATTTTCTTGGCTGAACAGGACCACCCGGCCAACATGTTTGTAACGAGGGGCCCCCACCACGTAGCTGCGCCGTCCACTCAGCTGAACCATCTGCACTGAATACCCTTGGAGGAGCAAAAAGACGGTCACAGAGTTAGAGAGAAAAAGCACAGTGACTTTTGGCATGGAAGTAGTCACTTTACAGCTTTATAAATGTCACGTCCGCACTGGAGATTTGCTCCAGTTTTGCGGCTGATTAGGTTTTTCACACTTCCACACAGCATCACGGTACCCTTGTGTACCTTTTGGCTTCTCCCCGGCTTTCCTGGGATCTTTTCTAAACCTGGAGTGGCTGCCATGTGGAAGGGATAGTCTGGATCTTTCCCACACCTGTGACTATTGGCACCCTGCTTTAGGCTTTGGTTGTTGATGAGGAACAACGGGCATGAATGAGCACTGGGGATTTGCAAGCCACACCCACCCCGCAGGCTGCTCAATCTAGTTAGGGGCAGAAGAGAGAAAAAGCAGCAGTTGGGGTTTTGGATTTGGGGAGTTGACAATAACATTGCTGTAGAGACAGAGAATTACACAACTTTAAGGTTGACAATGAGGAAATTGAAATAGTTGAAGACTTTCTATTCCTTGGCTCCATCATCAGCCAAAAGGGAGACTGCAGCCAAGAAATTAGAAGGAGATTGAGATTGGGAAGGGCAGCAATGAAGGAGCTAGAAAAGATTCTGAAGTGTAAGGATGTGTCATTGGCCACCAAGATTAAGTTAATTCATGCCATCGTATTCCCTATTACGATGTATGGGGGTGAAAGCTGGACGTTGAAGAAAGCTGATAGGAAGAAAGTAGATTCCTTTGAAATGTGGTGTTGGAGGAGAGTGTTACGGATATCCTGGACCACCAAAGAAACAAATCAGTGGGTTCTAGATCAAATCAAGCCTGAACTGACCCTAGAAGCTAAAATGACTAAACTGAGGCTGTCGTACTTTAGTCACATTATGAGAAGACAAGAGTCACTAGAAAAGACAGTCATGCTAGGAAAAGTGGAGGGCACCAGGAAAAGAGGAAGACCCAACAAGAGATGGATTGATTCTATAAAGGAAGCCACAGCCCTCAATTTGCAAGACCTGAGCAAGGCTGTCAAAGACAGGACATTTTGGAGGACGTTGATTCATAGGGTCGCCATGAGTTGGAACACACACAGAGAGAGATGGTATGGGCTGCATGCTTGTTCTGCACTCCAACCCTGCACAATCTGTATTTTGTAAGAGACCAGAGATGCTAAGTCTGTAGTACCATCTTATCCAAAGGGGATGGACTCTGAAACGCTGCTCTGAACTTCCCACCAGTCAAGGGAATGGAAAATGCTCCCAATGATTCTGACACAGCCCCAGTGTGTGCGTGTAAAGTGCCATCAAGTCGCAGCCCACTTATGGCAAACCAGTAAGGATTTCAAGACAGTCCAAGTACATACGGGGGGGGGGGGAGAGAAAGTTGCTTTGGACTTTTACCAAGATAAGCATCGTTCATCTCTTTAGTGGAGCTGGTCACGTTGATAAAGTCTGGACTGCTGCTGCTGCCGTATAGGAAAAGCCCTCCGGACCAGTCGTAGGCTCCTACTGCCCCCAACACAAAACCATCCTAAAACAATCACAAGAGGTGGAAAAGCACCCGCAGAGGGCATTGCATAAACAAAAATGTGGGGGGGACCCCAAAATGTACATTGCAATTGATGGCAAAACACATCTGTGGCACTTGGGTAATTTCCTCTTTTGCAGGGGAGGGGCAAGCACTGCACCCCCACACCCTAATCATAGCTGGAGAAATTTCTGGTACTATTTCCAAATAACATTTACAGTGAGGGAAAAAAGTATTTGATCCCCTGCTAAATTTACCCGTTTGCCCTCTGACGAAGAAATGACCGGTCCATAATTTTAATGGTAGGTTTATTGTAGCTGTGAGAGACAGAATAACAACAGGAAAAACCCCAGAAACCCAGAAGACAAAAGTCAGAGATTGATGTGCATTATAATGAGTAAAATGAGTGCATTATAATGATTGGGATATCAATCTCCATTCCAACAGACAGATATTTCACTATTTCAGTCCAGAACGTTATAGCTCTCTCACACTTCCATCACATATGAATGAAGTCTGCTTGTTTTTTATCGCAGTACCAGCAACTATAGTTCATTGATTTGCAGATTTTACTTATTCTAACTGGAGTTAAATGCCACATATATACCATCTTAATTAGATTTTCTCTTATTTGCAAGCTAACTGAGAAATCCAATCCCTTTGAAAAAAAATATTCTCATTCTTGATCGCTCAATGGTTTTCTAAATAAATATCCCCATTTGTCCCTATAGCCTAATGTTGAATTTAAATTTTCTTTTACTAAAATTGCATATATTTTTGAAGTTGAAACTTTATCTTGAAGCATTAATTTCTCAAACTCAGATTTTTCTCTAATTTCAGTTAATTCTTTTTCTTTTAAATTATTCCAATACTTTTTCATTTGCAAATATTCTATAAAGGTTTAACTTCTTTCTTATCCAAATTTTTTTCTAGAGGTTCTAAATTATTATTATTTTTAATCCAATAATGATAATCATTCTGTTTATCAGTCTTTATTCTGCGAGGAGTTGGAATTCTGGATTCTCGGCTAAGATGTTCCAAAGGAAGGAAGACAGTGGGGAAATATCTGGGGTTAGTTTCTCTCTTAATACATCCCATTGTTCCATCAAAGTCAGTATTGTCTACTCAGACCAGCAGTGGCTCTCCAGGGTCTCAGGCAAAGGTCTTTCCCATCACCTACTTGCCTGATCCCTTTAACTGAAGATGCTGGGGATTGAACCTGGGACCTTCTGCATGCCAAGCTGATGCTCTACCACTGAGCCACGGCCCCCAATCACTACTTAATTTTAGGCTGGTGGGACTCAGTCCCTCCCTGGGTCTCGAACAGGAGCCCTAGGGGTAGGGTTGCCAGGTGCCCGGTGGTGGTGGGCAAACCCCTGGCAATTCGCCCCTTTGCCCACTGACCATCTGCGGGTCGGCGGGCAAACATGCACACGCACGTACACACCACACGCACGTCACTTCCAGTTTACAACTGGAAGTGCCGCCTTGCGAGGGGCCTTATATCACTCAAACTCTTAGTTTGAGTGGTAAAGGGCCGCTTTACCACTCAAACTAAGAGGTATGGGGCCCCTTGCGAGGCGGCACTTCTGGTTGTAAACCAGAAGCGACACACATGTGCGTTGGAGTGCATGCGCAATCCCGACCTCACCCCATAGCCTCCCGCTGGAGGAGAGGGGGGACCTGGCAGCCCTACCTAGGGGTGTCATGGCAGAGATTCCCCCAAGCTCATGCCAAGGAAGGGATAGATGGCCGTCACAAGGGATTATACAGACTCCAGGGGACTATGTCCATCACTGGCCAAGATGACTAAAGGGCACCTCTGTAGCCTGAGGCAGTAAACCTCTGAATAGCAATGCTAGGAGACAACATTAGGAGAAGCCCTCAGCCTCTATGCCCTAGTGTTCACCCTCCAGAATAACTGGCTGGCCACCGTGCGAGGCAGGATGCTAGACTGGGTGGAGCACTTTGTCTCACCCCGTGGGGCACCTCTTATATAGGGTTACCAACCTCCAGGTACTGGCAGGGGATCTCCTGCTATTACAACTGATCTCCAGCCGATAGAGAGCAGTTCACCTGGAGAAAATGGCCGCTTTGGCCATTGGACTCTATGGCATTGAAGTCTCTCCCCTCCCCAAACCCCGCCCTCCTCAGGTTCCGCCCCAAAAACCTCCCGCCAGTTGCAAAGAGGGACCTGGCAACCCTACTCTTATATCCTAAACATTATAAGGGAATTGTGGGAAGACAAGATGAGCCCGAAGGGATCCCTCTCAACCCTGGACTGGCCTGGCCAAATCCCGCGACAATCTCCATACTGTATACAAACCTCACGGGGATTCAGTGCCCCTCTTCCTCACAAAGCATCTCAAACACCAAAGTCCCTTGTTTGCCAGTTTATGTGAAGGGAGTCCAGTCTATCAGTATTATGTCCCTCCCCTGAGAATCACAGTTGGGATGGGAACCAAGGGACCCTAAATGTTTTCACTGGCCCTTCAACAGTCTAAGGGGGTTACCGCACTTTGTATTCCCAGGGATGTATTAAGAGTTTGAAAATGTTATAAAAAGCATCGCTTTAAAAGGATTTTTGGATACTACGGCTAATAAATGGTTGGAAGATGTCTTCACAGCTAAAGGGGCCAAACAAAGTGTGAACAGTATTTTTTATAACGTTTTCAAACTCTTAATACATCCCTGGGAATACATAGAAAGTGCGAACAGTATTTTTTATAACGTTTTCAAACTCTTAATACATCGCTGGGAATACAAGTGCGGTAACCCCCTAAATCTAGCTTGTTGGGGAGGGGGGAAACACCCAAGAGGTATCAGCCTGCAGAAAACGTAGCCTGGGGGTGGGTGGGCAGGAAGCACTTACAGAGGTCACCAAGGCACTGAATCCCTCCTGGGACATCTCCAGCTGGAAGGAGCTGCTGCTTTGGACCGCTGTCCCTGCAAGGAGGAGGGTGGAAGGAAAGAGACTGTCAAGTGTCCGAGGCTCTTGAGTGTAGTAGTGACTGGTGGGAGCATAGAATGGGCACCTGACTGGTCTGAGAGCTGGCATGGTGTAGTGGTTAAGGGCGGCAGCCTCTGATCTGGAGAACCGGGTTCGATGCCCCGCTCCTCCACACGAAGCCTGCTGGGTGACCTTGGGCCAGGCACGGTTCTCTCTGAACTCTCTCTTTTATTTGATATTAGGACTGTTAGTAACAATTGTGGATTCGTCAGTATTGGTCTATTATTTGGGCACATTGAGGCATAAAAGCTTGGTAAAGACATGCAGTGAATACTATTCTGAACCTTGTGCCTATCACCACACCAGTAGTGTGGCAAGGAGAGCTAACGCTCCTAGGAATGTTGAGTGATTCACCCAATCTCAATAATCCTTATGTTCTGATTTGTCTTCAGAGTATGACTCCAAATGGGTAAATCCCACAAAGGCTTGAACTTAATCGTCCCCCAAGGACTTCTGCGATAGAGCTGAGATCCTGAGTCTTTATTGCCAGTTGCTCATGATGCATGCTGAAGACGGTGTGCTTAAACTAATAGTCACGAACATGGTTTGAGAGGAAAGAGAAAGCTTATGTCAAGCCCAATTGAACTAAATTGAGACATATAGGCAGAATCTTTGCATCACCAGCAGCAGAAGGAAACTGCGTGTACGCTCTCAGCCCTACCTACCTGACAAGGTGTCTGTTGTGGGGAGGGGAAGGTGATTGTAAGCTGGTTTGAGACTCCTTTCGGTAGAGAAAAGCAGGGCATAAAAACCAACTCTTCTTCTTCAGCAACTGGCTATGCTTAGTGACCTAAGGGTGAAGCCTGATGGACGGAGTAGGAAGGGATTAATACTAAAAGTTCTCAAGACTTGAAGAAACCAACCTGCTCCCTTGATTCTTGCTCCTGACCCTCAGATTTTACTTCTCTCCCTGGAGACCATAAGCCCTAAGATCCCAAGGGAAACCCAGAGAGTTGGCTGGTACAAACTGCTTTCCGGTGTCAAGCAGAGCTAACAGGGTGGGTACGTGTTCCAAAGAGGCTACAGTTGGCATGCTGATACACAGCAAGGTAGAAGCCCAGTCCTGCTCCCCCTTATGGGAGAAAACAAAAGGAAAATGGGACTGAGCTCTGGTTCATTAGTTTGCTTGTTTGTTTATCTATTTAATTCATTTATGCCTTGCCTTTCTACCCAATGCGGACCCAAAGCAGCTTACATCATTCTCCATTTTCTCCTCACAACAATCCTGTGAGGTAGGTTAGGCTGAGAGTGGGCAGCTGGCCCAAGTGCACCCAGTGAGCTTCCATGGCATGAGTGGGGATTTGAACCTGGGTCTCCCAGGTACTAGTTCAGCACCCTGAACCACTGCACCACACTAGTCTATTTTGAAATTTGAGCACGACTTGTATTCATTCATTTATTTATTTTCTATCTCACACTGTAGGATTTCTGTTGGAAATCAAATCTGCTGGATCCAGGATAATTGTAAAACGCAAAATAAATCATAGTACCGTGAGGAAGGCTGACAATTCTCAAACATCTACAAAAACACAGATTTTTAAACTTCCAACATGTTTTCCTCACAGATCCCTCCCTCTACAGAACTCATCCCTGAAGTGAAAGAAAATGGCAAAGGAAGGAAATCTGTAGGCAGGTGGATAGGAGCATAAATCAGATGAAATCGGGAGGGGAAGGGGAGAGAGAAACCTTGTTTCTCCCCTCCTTCCCCATCTCTGCCCACACATAACATAACATGACATGATAGAAACACTCATGTCAGCTGTCCTGCATGTGTGAATTCTCTCCTTTACTTTGATGGTCTGTAAAATGTGGACTGGAGGGAGCTCCAGATATGAGCCCCTATCTGTCAACTGCGGGTCCAGGCCACGGATCTTCATCTCTACGCCCGCCTCCCTCAGCAGCAGCATTTGTTAGATTTGGTACCTTCGATGGCGAAAATTTTATCCTGAAGTTTGTTCTCGATGTCCCTTAGGGCGTTAAAGTTGCTAACCGGGAAAACATGCTCTGAACTGGGCAGAGAGGCAATGTCCTTGAGCTCTTGTCTGGCATTATCATGACTGAAAGCGCTTCCAACCTTGGTGGAATGAGAAGTAAAGGACAAGGGTAGGGGCATGAAGCAGGGAACAAAAGATATCAGATGCAATCAAAACCAAGGGTTTAACACCACTTCATCCCACCCTGTTGCCAACCTCCAGGTAGGGCCTGTTCACCCAGAATTACAACCGGTCTCCAGAATACAGAGATGAGTTCCCTTGGAGGAAATGGCAGCTTTGGCTCTATGGCATCACATCCTTGCTGAGTGCCTTCCCTCCCAAAACTCTGTCCTGCCCGGAATCTGCCCCCAAATTTCAGACATGTCCCAACCTGGAGTTGGCAACCCTACATTTGGCTGAAAATAAGTACGTTTTGAATCTGAAGTCATGAGTGATTTTATTAGAAGCCTTTTTGTTTGTTTCTTTTTAAATATTAAAGCTAAATTC
This sequence comes from Euleptes europaea, assembly GCF_029931775.1. Lineage (NCBI taxonomy): Eukaryota > Metazoa > Chordata > Lepidosauria > Squamata > Sphaerodactylidae > Euleptes > Euleptes europaea. Next base: position 9,383,339 of record NC_079329.1, on the reverse strand, counting down.
CACACATGCTTGATTCTGCTTTAAAGGAGGATGGATGAGCCATTTGCCACAGCTTTCAGGACCTTCCATTAATTTGTCTCCCCTAATTTCTTTATCAGTGATGTTCACTTGAGTACTGATGACACACTGTAACAAAATAATCTTGATGTGATTGCATGTATGACTGCATCAACATTCTTTTCAGGAAGTATTTTGCTGATGCTCACATGCACTCTTGTGCATTGGTTTAACACCACACCAGAGGAATGGCAATGCAATCCTATGTGCAATCACAGTAAGATTGCTTTTATGTGCTGTTTTAGCAAAGCAGCATTAGTAAAACACAAAACCAAAAAATTCTAGATGTAATCGAACATAGGTTTGCACTGTTTTGCAGTGCATGGCTTTGGTTCCACTTTGGAAACAAGACAAGGTAATTCAGGACCCCCAAGATCTGGGGGGGAATTCAGGAAAGAATGTGCAAGCATTCCTCAGATTTCTTGCTTAGTGTCCTCACCCCAATGGCATAGCGGATTATGCCAGCGCTCTCGGCCTCTGGTATCACTTGCCAGTACTGCAGGCGATCTCCTGTTTTCTGTCCATCTGTTATCACTATCAAAATTTTTGTGGCTCCTGGGCGGGAACCTTTGTGCGGCTGAAAGAGCTCACGCCTAGAAAAAAAATGCCAGGGAGAGAGAAAGTGCCGTTCAGTTCCTTTTTAGAAATAAAGCAATGATCAATGCTTAACTGAATATTAAGGAGCATGACATACCAATTAAAGCAGAGTCATGGAAAATTGGGAAACGTAAACACAGAGAAAGCAAAGAAAATAATTATGAAATGCATTTAAGTTATTAATGGCAAATAACTGTTGCTCTACTCCAACTATTGAGCCCCGTGGCGCAGAGTGGTAAGCTGCAGTACTGCAGTCCAAGCTCTGCTCACGACCGGAGTTCGATCCTGACGGAAGTCGGTTTCAGATAGCCGGCTCAAGGTGGTCTCAGCCTTCCATCCTTCTGAGGTCGGTGAAATGAGTACCCAGCTTGCTGGGAGTAAAGGGAAGATGGCTGGGGAAGGCACTGGCAAACCATCCCGTAAACAAAGTCTGCCTAGGAAACGTCGGGATGTGACATCACCCCATGGGTCAGGAATGACCCGGTGCTTGCACAGGGGACCTTTACCTACTCCAACTAGTTCACTTGCTATAGTGACCCATCGATTTAGTGTCACATGAATTTTAGATCTTAGGTCTCTGGCAGCCATTGGTTTCTTGCATTTTAATGGCAAGTTTGCTTGATTCATCACTGTGACTCGAGGCAACCACGCAGGACTTAACTGAACACCCCTATTAAAGTGGAACTTGTTGAAATTTTTATTGTACTTCGAAATTATTGTTTATGGGAATGTAAGAACACAAACATCTGATTGCTGGTTACAGTTTCATGAGCTATACAAATGCATTTCGAAAACATATAGTTACACAAGCCATAATTTGACCACTGTTGCTAGAAACATAACACAGTGCCACATTTTGAGGGTATTTGACCTTAAAATATGATGTTCAGTCAATCACATTTTTATCTGATCATTCCTCCCTAGACCTCAGGAAGGTGTATGTTTTATTATCCTCCAAACGATCCTGCAAGGTAGGTTAGTCTGGGACCACTCAGAGGTAACCCCGAGTTTCTAGGCAGAGTGGGGATTTGAACCATGGTTTACCCAGTACTGGTCTGACATTCATCACATGTCCCCCTATTGAATACATACCTGTAGGACCACACCAGGGCTGCCTTTATACGGTGACAGTCCTCTGTGCAGTTCTGCAAATGTGGAGGTACTCTCAGCAGCAGCAACAGAGCATCCACACAGGTAATTGTAATGATCAGACTGTTTCCCGCCTCCCTTTCTCAAGCATACTTCCATTAGCCTGCAGCTATTCTGCTAAATCATTTCTCTTTGAGAAGTTGGAAATGGCATGCATAATCATAACAAAGATCTGAAGTAATCGGAGGGGTGAAGAGGGAAACAGCCATGCATAAAAGACCAAAGTCATGCGGATGTTCCAAAAAATACCCAAACCAGAGCAACCCCCTTGTGGAAGCAGCCTGGAATTCTATCAGAGCTGAAAGAGAGAAGAAGGAGGAGGAGAAGGAGAAGAGTTTGTTTTTATACCCCGATTTTCTCTACCTTTAAACCGGCTTACAATCGCCTTCCCTTACCCTCCCCACATCAGACACCTTGTGAGGGAGGTGGGGCTGAGAGAGTTCTGAGAGAACTGTGACTGGCCCAAGGTCACCCAGCAGGCTTCATATGGAGGAGTAGGGAATCAAACCCGGTTCTCCAGATTAGAGCCTGCCACTCTTAACCACTACACCATGCTGTCTAGACAGCGTGTCACCCTTTCTGGGAATGCGATTTACCCACTAGGGACAGGAGATTGCCTGCCTTCAGCTCCCACTGCCCACTGCCATTCTGGTGATGGGGGGGATTGGTAATGCTGCTGGTTGCCCCCCCCCCCATTCCCCCACCCCACCCCCGGCACCTGACAGTTGCCATCCACTGGCTGGTAGCACTATCCTGTACAGAATCTCTTTTTGCACCATACAACAAAAAGCAGTAGAAAAGAGCAAGAGGTGCGGTAGCACCTTAAAGACCGACAAAAATGTCTGGCAAGGAATGAGCTTTTGTGAGCCACAGATACCTGAAGAAGTACCTGAAGAAGTGAGCTGTGGCTCACGAAAACTTATACCCTGCCAGAACTAACACGGCTACCCATCGTGATCTATCTCCATGGAAAGAACAAACAAAGAGGGAATACTTACACCACCTTCTGAATATAGGTAGCTGTGTGAGTTCCCCCACTAAGCTGTCTGACACCTCTAACCAGAGCATCGGGATCTGGGTTGTTCTGGAATTTGCTGAAGCTGAAGTGCTCTGCATAGCGGTTCGAATACTGGGCCAAGGCAAACTGAAACCAAAAGAGGGAGAGGGACACCAAAGGGGAAACAACGACGAGAGAGTGTGGAAACATGGCTGGGACAAAGAATATACAACAACTGTCATACCTAAAGGTTTTTTTTTTTTTTTTACAGTGCTGGTTTTTACTGTTGTTTTGATGTGTTTCGTTTATTATTTTAATGTTATTAATTATGTGATTTTATATGGTTTTATGGTAATTATTTGACAGTTGCCCACCTTGGGTACTTGGCAACCCTATGAGCTAAGAGCAGAAGTCACATCTGAGTCATGGTGATGACCCTATGAATCAACCAAAATGTCCTATCTTTGACAGCCTTGCTCAGATCTTGCAAACTGAGGGTTGTGGCTTTCTTTATTGAGTCAATCCATCTCTTGTTGGGGCTTCCTCTTTTCCTGCTGCCCTCAACTTTTCCTAGCACGATTGTCTTTTCCAGTGATTCTTATCTTCTCATCATGTGATCAAAATACGATAGCCTCAGTTTAGTCATTTTAGCTTCTAGGGTCAGTTCAGGCTTGATTTGATCTATAACCCACTGATTTGTTTTTTTGGCAGTCCACGGTATCCATAACACACTCTCCTCCAACACATTTCAAAGGAATCTACTGGCAACCCTAAACTATTGTAAATATATACATGAATTTACATTAATCAGGGGCAAAATCAATGAACCAAACCTATATATTCTTGGATGGGGGGGGGGGGAAATGCCAGATTTAAATCCTGTGTCAATACTGAATTCTGCAAACTGCCTATGTATATTAAGCAAGTATATTTACATATTTTGAATTACGTATTTTGATTTAGTGCGTTCTGCTAGTCATGGGCGAAGATCCTGAAGAAAGCGTGGATTGGGATGCTAAAATGGTCCTAGGGCCATTCTGTTCAGACTTTGCCAGAGGCAATAAGAATGGTAGCCATAGGCTTGCCTGTGGCGTCTTCCCACACTGCTGCCCAGAAGAGGTGCTGGATGAGAAGAAGAGTTGGTTTTTATATGCCGACTTTCTCTATGATTTAAGGAAGAATCAAACCGGCTTACAATTGCCTTCCCTTCCCCTCCCCACAACAGATACCCTGTGAGGTAGGTGGGGCTGAGAGAGCTCGAAGAGAGCTGTGACTGGCCCAAGGTCACTAAGCAGGCTTCATGTGTAGGAGTGGGGAAACCAACCCGGTTCACCAGATTAGTGTCCGCCACTCACATGGAAGAGTGGGGAATCAAACCCTGTTCTCCAGATTAGAGTCCATCGCTCCAAACCACCGCTCTTAACCACTGCACCATGCTGATGAGCATACTGTTTCATCAATGGCTGGTAGTATTGCCAAATCTGTGAGGAAATTCCAGGAGATTTGGGGTTGGAGCCTGGAGAGGGTGGGGTTTGGGGAGGGGAGGGACCTCAGCTAGGTATAATGCCATAGGGTTACACCCTCCAAAGCAGCCATATTCTCCAGGGGAACTGATCTCTGTCATGTGGAGATCAGTTGTAATTCCGGGACATCTCCAGGCTCCACTTGGAGCCGGTTGGCAATCTTATTGGCTGCGTCTGAGCTGACCAGCTCTGCAAGGCTACCAACACTGCTGGGCCTTGGCTTGGCTTGTTGCAGGACACCAACAGCCCACCAGGATAACAGTCTGCTGGTAAACTTCCCATAAGTCAAAAGGCCAATCCCAATCACCCTAATTGGTAGGACAGCCAACAGAAGGTTGCTTAATGACTGTGGTTGGTGCACAGGGACAAATGGAAAGACATGGTCCTTCAAATATGTAGGTCCCAGGTTGCGAGGGACTTCAAAGGTCATAACCAGCATAGTCTTGCAGTGTTCCAGACTATAAGGACGGAGCCTTTAAATCTATGTCAGCTCTGGGTATTCAGAGTTGGGATTTTTGGCCTCAGAAGCGTAGAACTAGTGGTGAGGAGCCTTCTCCAGACACAAGAGGCCCTTGAGAAGAAACAACTCTATAGATCCCACCCATGATCGCTCCATCCTGTAACCCACCTGATTTCGCCATCCTAGCGTTACCTGTGTGTTGGAGGTGAGTAAGCGTTTCATGACTTCAGAAATGAACGTCTTCATCTGTCTGAAATCATCGGGCTCAATGCTTCCTGAGCCATCTATCAGAAGAACTATGTCGTTGGCTCGTTTTGGACATTCTAGAGGACAGAATGTTCATTAGTGGGGGGAAAGGCTGTTGAGACGCAGGCGACTTATGACAACCCCATAGGGTTTCCAAGGAAACGGACGAATAGAAGTGGTTTGCCATTGCCTTCCTCTGCATAGCAACCCTGGACCACCTTGGTGGCCTCCCATCGAAATACTAACCAGGCCAACCTTGTTTAGTTTCTGAGATCTGATGAGATCAGGCTAGCCTGGGCTATCCAGATCAGGGCAAAATGCCCATGGCAGGGGGGAAACCAGAGCCCATGTAACATCACAGGATCTTGATATACAACAAGGGTAAACGATTTCCCTCAGCTTTTCAATGTGTGCTTGAGGTGGGCATATGATGGCCTCTTTGCAGGCCCCTACTTCCCATTGCAATCAGTCCCTCCTGACTATACAGGGCTAGGATTGTGTGGTAAGCCGCAAGAACCCTATATACACAAACCTGGGGAGTATGAATTCAGTGAGACTTGCATAAAGGCACAACCCACTGGGAAGTTTGTAGGCGTAGAGTTGCCAACCTCCAGGTGAGGCCTAGCATTCTCCATAGGGTTGTCCACCTCCAGGTACTACCTGGAGAACTCCTGCTATTACAACTGGTTTCCAGCCGATAGAGATCAGTTCACCTGGAGAAAATTGCAATTGGAGTCTGTGGCATTGAGGTCCCTCCCCTCCCCAAACCCCGCCCTCCTCAGGCTCCGCCCCAAAAGCCTCCCACCAGTGGCAAAGAGGGACCTGGCAACCCTAGTTCTCCAGTAATTACAACTGACCTCCAGTAATTACAACTGACCTCCAGTAATTACAACTGACCAGATTACAGAGGTCACTTCCTGTGATGAAAATGGCTCTTTTGGAGGGTGGACTGTATAACACCACATCCCTGCTGAGTTCCCCTCCCCTCCCCAACCCCCCGCCCAGACTTTACTCACAAAATCGCCAGGTATTCCCCAACCCGGAACTGGCAACCCTATCTCTATCCCATACTCCCATCTTCCCAGCCCATAGGTAGTCCGGGGCGTCTGTCTTTTTATTTCATTCCTCCTTTGAATCCTGGTCCTACCTGGCAGAGTGGCAGGGAAGTGCTGCGTCTGCCTCAGGTTCCCATCCAGAAGAAAGCAATAGCTTTTAAGATACACGTTTCGCCCACAGGTCTGATGCACTGTGGGACCGCACACCTGTGTAACCAAAGAGCGGTGGTTAGCAGTGGGTAGTTAGGCCTTTTTTTGTTTTTGTTTTGGTAAACCGCTTTGGGCCCACTTGATGGGGGCAGGTTGTTCATAAATATATTTAAATAGATTAAAAAATGACCTCAACGGTCTTGTGGTTCAGCCGTATCCACAACCCTCACTCTCTTGGCCCTGAAAGCCTTAGTCACTAATCCCCGCCTGCTAATTATTCCGGTAAATCGGTTTAGGGGTGCCAACCTCCAGGCATTAGCTTGAATATCTCCTGCTATTACAACTGATCTCCAGCCGATAGAGATCAGTTCACCTGGAGAAAATGGCTGCTTTAGCAATTGGACTCTATGGCATTGAAGTCCCTCCCAAACCCCACACTCCTCAGGCTCCACCCCAAAAACCTCCCACCAGTGGCGAAGAGGGACCTAGTAACCCTACATCTATTGTCCAGAGGTGGGCTATGCAGTCCTCAGGATGTCTCAGGAAGTGAAATGAGGGCCTGATGGGGAAGAGTCAGTTGAAGAAGGAGAGTTGGTTTTTATATGCCGGCTTTCTCTACCACTGAAGGAAGAATCAAACTTTTGTTTTGTTTTGTTTTTTATGCATATTTGAATTGACTCATTACAAAAGATATATAGATACTGAGCCTGTGCTGTTGTTTTCCTAAACTAGTGTTTGTACAGCATAAGTTTTATTTCTTTAGCCTCCAGTTTGTGGCTAGAGATCTCCTGCTATTACAACTGACCTCCAGGCGACAGAGATCAGTTCCCCTGGAGAAAATGGGCGCTTTGGCCATTGATCTCTACAGCATTAAAGTCCCTCCTCTCTCCAAACCTCACTCTCCTCAGGCTCCGCCCCCAAAATCTCCAGTTATTTCCCAGACCAGAACTGGCAACCCTACCTAGGGTTATTATCAACCTCCAGTTGGGGCCTGGACTTCTTCCAGAATTACAACTGATCTCCAGACAACATAGATCAGTTCCCCTGGAGAAAATAGCAACTTTGTAGTCCACACTCTGTGGGTGTTGCTTACCAAAAACCTGGATTCCCAGGCAGAAAGAGACAAACCAAGAGACATGTTCACAGCATCGGTAGGACCTGAAAGGAGGAGAAAGCATATTCTACTCAAAACTCAATATTTATTAATTTACTACATTTATAGTCCACCTTTCCAGTTGAAATTCAACATTTGACAATTAAAGATAATGCAATTGGAGCACTATAGTACATACATTCAAAATTAGAGATCAGTACACTGAAAACAATGTACTATCTACAATGAAAAAGCATAATGCATGCATCAACCGTTGAAACAAAACAGGATTACAAAACAAAAGGAGCAGAGGTGGTTTGGCATTGCCTGACAGCAACCCTGGACTTCTTGTTGATCTCCCACCCAAATTCTAACCTTGGCCAATCCTGCTTAGTTTCCAAAGTCTGGTAAGCTTTGGCTAGTTCGGACTATTCAGAGGAAAGAACCCACTCACGTTCTATCCCAGTTCTAACCCCCAAGCTGTCTCCAGCTCTCATCACTAGAGATTCACACCCCCAGCATCTGACTCTTAATTAGGGTTGCCAATTTCCAGGTACTCAGCACAGGAGCAAATAAGTATCACAAAGTGCAAATGTTTATATAAATTGCTACAAATTATAACATGGAGTCACAACTAACCACATACTAAATATAACAATCACAAGTAACTATCCTACTATCTACAATATAACAACAACTGAGCTGAAACAAACCAGACAAAGGATTCAGTATCTAAGTAAGTCCTTGATATCACTCTCAGTCCTCAAAGGGAACATCTGAAACATTATTACAAAGCTTGAAGAGGATGCAAGAATTTCCCTTTGAGGATTGAGAGAGATATCAAGGACTTACTTAGGGCGAAAACGCATGGTCACTTTATCCTCCTTTAATCCCTGTTTTAGCCAGGATCGAACGCACATTAGGCGAAACGCATGTGTTCGATCTTGGCTGAATCCTGATTGAAACAGGGATTAAAGGAGGATAAAGCGACCATGCGTTTTTGCCCTAAGATACTGAATCCTTTGTCTGGTTTGTTTCAGCTCAGTTGTTGTTATGTTGTATATAGTAGGATAGTTTGCTGTGATTGTTATGTGATTGTTAGTTGTATTCGTAGCAATTTATATAAACATTTGCACTTTGTGATACTTATTCGCTCCTGTGCTGATTTCCAAACCCTACGGTACACGCCCAATGGTGTCTTTGTTTTTTTCCAATCTCCAGGTACTAGCTGGAGATCTCCTGCTATTACAACTGATCTCTGGCCTGGAGAATTGGACTCTATGGCATTGAAGTCCCGCCCCTCCCCACACCCCGCGCTCCTCAGGCTCCACCCCAAAAACCTCCCACCAGTGGCAAAGAGGGACCTGGCAACCCTACTCTTAATGCCCATAGTCTAAGAACATAAAAACATAAGAAAGGCCCCGCTGGATCAGACCAAGGCCCATCAAGTCCAGCAGTCTGTTCACACAGCGGCCAACCAGGTGCTTCCAGGAAGCCCACAAACAAACAAGTCTAACTTGCCAGCTGTCCTGTTGTCCAGCTGCCTGGCATCAAGGGCAAGTTTTTGCTTTTGTTTAGCGTGGTTACAGACTCTCAGGATACACTGGTACCCCAGGTATAAGCAGCAAAACCCAGCTCCTTTCCTCTGTTTGCAGCTTCCCAGGCAAGCAGCTCTCACGCAATTGTATACTTACGTTGTACAGGAACCTCCTCGCATCTGCCTGTTTTGCTTGGTGTCTGCTGGCATTTATAGATTTTACCCATTTCATTCACATCCCCCCTCTGGAGTGGGGCACCGACAAGCACCCTGCAAGAGTGAGAATACATGACATCAGTCTAAGAATACATGACATCAATCTCTTGTGTTGGCATGAGGCCGGAGTCCCCAATCTTTTTGAGCTTGCAGGCACATTTGCAATTTTAATACAGTGTAGTGGGCGCAGCCACAAAACGGCTGCTATAAGAGGCAGGGCCAGCCATGAAATGTCTGCCACAGCTTTCCTTCAGTCACACAGCAAAGATCTTTATGCTGTAGAGGCAGCTGCTGCTGAAGCAACATTAAAAAAAAATCCGCACAATCACATCTCCAAGGGCCACCTGCAAAAGCCCCTCTTGGCCCCATCCACTTTCTAAAAAACATTTGGTGGGCACAAGGAAAGGTGTTGGTGTGTACCATGGCGCCCATGAGTAGCATGTTGGGGTCCCTTGGCATAAGGGGACAGGACGATAAGAGCCAGATGACCCCACATGTGGATCTAAAGTGGCAGCAGGCATAACTTACCCTCCATTGGCTCCTCTTCCAAACTGTGCTACAGTCTGCCCAAAACCTTCTGCTGCTTCCTGGAAGATGATTGGGCGTTCTGTGTCTATGCTGAATCCATGGCAGGTCATCAGCACTGCAGAGGGTAAAGCTTGTTCAGACGCAGCAAAAGGGAAGGGGCCTCAAAGAGGACCAAAGACTTTGGCAGCCACTAGGCCTAGGGTTGCCAGCTCTGGGTTGGAAAATACCTGGAGATTTTTGGAGGCAGAGCCTGGGGTGAAGTTTGGGGAGGGGAAGGATTTCAATGCCGTAGAGTCAATTTTCTCCAGGTGATTGATCTCAATCGGCTGGAGATCAGTTGTAATAGCAGGAGATCTCCAGCTAGTACCTGGAGGTTGGCAACCCTACCCGCATGGCAATGAGAAATTCAAGAGGAGAGCAGTGCATGTTCAATATCTCGCCGCAGTCGAATTATGAAAGGTAGAGAGGCTCTTTTAGGGAAAGTGATGGCAACTCTGCCTTCAACAGGCCTTCTTAGAGCTGGCAGAGTCCAGCCTCCTCAGCCCAGTAAGGGAAAACCAAGACCTATTGAATTTCTGCCTGTCATGAATCTCTAAAAGTCACAGCGGCTCATGCAGAAAATGAGCTTGGTATCCCCCAAGGGACCAGGGTGATGCGAAAGAGGTCAGAAAGCAGTTGCAAAAAAAGGGGCTCGGGATGCTCGCAGCATCCACTAACCACAATGCAGTTCCAGAAATAACAGCCATGTCTGCTCTGCACAAGCTGGCTAGGCCTCAGCTTGTGCATCCGTCTAACTACAGTATATCTACTATCAGTGTCAAACCCACAACTAATAGGTGTCACCGCTTCCCTTCCTACCATTTCCTTCAGGGCAAATGGTGAAATATACAGAGGCAACCAAAGAAGGAGTAACAGCGAGAGAGGAAATTACTAAGGTTGCATGAAGGGCGAACCGCTTCCGGCCACACCGTTTGAAGGCTGGAAGATGAGTGGCGGAAACAGAGGGTGGAATGAAAGGGATGTCCATCGCTTTATGGCCACCCCATGGACATTTTTCTGCAGAATCTGAATAAATGTGGGGTTTGTCTCACACGTTCAGGTGTACATGCATTGACGGTAACATGAGAATTTCTCAACACATGTACAGTGAGGGGGAAAAGTATTTGATCCCCTGCTAAATTTGCCCTCTGATGAAGAAATGACCAGTCCTTAATTTTAATGGTAGGTTTGTTGTAGCTGTGAAAGACAGAATAATAACAGGAAAAACTCCAGAAACCCAGAAGACAAAAGTCAGAGATTGATGTGCATTATGAGTGAAATAAGTATTTGATCCCCCATCAACCAGCCAGATCCTAACCCTAACCCAAACCCTCAACCTCCCTCGGTCTGGGGCTCCATGCAAGATCTCATCTCGTGGAGTTGCAATGATCATGAGAACAGTGATGAAGCAGCCCAGAACTACACGGGGGGAACTTGTCAATGATCTCAGGGCAGCTGGGACCATAGACACCATGAAAACAGTTGGAAACACACTACGCTGTGAAGGACTGAGATCATGCAGAGCCCGCAAGGTCCCCTTGCTCAAGACAGCACATGTACAGGCCTGTCTGCAGTTTGCCAATGCACATCTGAATGACCCAGAGGAGAACTGGGTGATTCATAATGTCAAATCCTATGCTCATCAGATCAAGCAAGTAAAATACACTATTTCACGGACTATAAATGGAGCAATTATATGAAAAAAATGAAACCTATATTTAGATGGGATTTCCCACCCTTTATGACATTCCATTTCCTCCAAATTAGAAATAAGAGGCATCCACTTCTTCAGAAAGTGAGATAACTTTGAATCTGAATATTGTTTCTTGAGGTTATTCTTTTAAAGTTTTTTTTTTCCTGTGTCTTGCAAACACTTCCGCTCTGCTTTGTGAGTGCCTTTCTTGTGGGCTCTTTATTCAAAGCAGCATGTCCTGAGATGATAATTCTGGGTGGGGAACTGTGTTAGTCGGTCACAGCAAAATAGAACGGGAGTCCATCGGCACCTTAAAGGCTAAACTTTTATCCCTGCCTAAACATTGGTGAGTCAGAGTTCACTTTGCGTGACTCATAAAAGTTTGGGTGTCTGAAGTGCTGTGAAGTCCCAGGTCACCTATGGCAACCCCATTGGGGTTTTTAAGGCAAGAGACATTCAGAGGTGGTTTGCCATTGCCTGCCTCTGCATAGCAACCCTGGACTTCCTTGGTGGTCTCCCATCCAAGTACAAACCAGGGCTGACCCTGCTTGGCTTCTGCGATCTGATAAGGTAGGACTACCCTGGGGCTTCCAGGTCAGGACCATGAAAGTTTAGGCTGGAACAAATGTTGTTACTCTCTAAAGTGCCACCAGACTCCTGTTTTATTATACTCCAAAGTAGCTGCAGGTTGGGAGGGGGAAGGATCAGTCTTTCACCCCACATCATTTTCCAAATTAGCCCTGTAAGGGGGGGAAACATGCAGTTTTATGATTCCTCTATAGTAACTATGAGGTGAATGAGAAAACTGTATGGAGCAAGGGTAAGCTGTGCTGTCCCAGCTTTGGTGCCCTCATGACAAGCCTCCCACCCATCGTGGCTACTTTTAAGCCTAAAAATATCTCAGGTGGGGTGAAATTAATTTAAATTTCTTAGTGATACTGTCTTGCTGGCCCTGACCTGGGTGGTCCAGGCTAGTCCTATCTTGTCATATCTTGGAAGCTAAGCAGGGTTGGCCCTGGTTAGTACTTGGATGGGAGACCACCAAGGAAGTCCATCGTTACTATGCAGAGGCGGGCAATGGCAAGCCACCTCTGTTCATCTCTTGCCTTGAAAACCCTATGGGGTCACCATAAATTGAATGAATTAATTAATATCTTTATTTGTATAGCCGTAGGCCATTACCAAGTGTCCTTATAGGTATACAGAATTCTGTGAAATCAAAGCTAACATTTAAATACAAGATCAAAGTTAAACAAAACAATTAACACAGGATTACATACAATGTAAACCCACTGAAATGAAAAATAGGTCTCTCTAAAAATTCCTAAACAGCTAGACACTTTAAAACCTCATTGGCTCATTTTCTTTGCCGCCAGGGCAAATTGTGACATGCTATAGAACACATGAAGCTGCCTTAAACTGAATCAGACCCTTGGTCCATCAAAGTCAGTATTGCCTACTCTGACCGGCAGCAGCTCTCCAGGGTCCATGAAAGTCAGTGTCTGATAATAGGGAAGTAAGTTTGTCAGTTTCAGAGCTAACATTTTCTCCTTTCAGTAACCCACCTAAAAATTTGGCTCTAGGTTTCATATACAACAGGCAGACCATAAACTGGCTATGACTTGATGGCACTTTCCAACCTCCAGGTACTAGCTGGAGATCTGATATTACAACTGATCTCCAGCTAGGGTTGCCAACCTCCAGGTAGCAGCTGGAGATCTCCTGCTATTACAACTGCTCTCCAGATGATAGAGATAGTTCACCTGGAGAAAATGGCTATCTTGCTGAAGGGGCTTGAAGAAAATGGGACGTACTGTTCAGGCTTTCTAACCAGAATTACTTTGTCCCAACCCGTCCCGGCTTGCTTTCCTCCCTGTCTCAATAATGAGACCTATTCATGGATCTCCTTCTGTCCCATCTAGCTCAGCTTTTGGTGTTTCTATCCCAGCTAAGAACCTGGCCCCACAACGTCCTCTAAATCAAGAAGGGCACTTACCGGCAGCCAAGAAACAGATGAGCAATGACAGGGCATCCATCCTCAGCTACGTTCTAGAGGCTGGCTAAAAGGGCCACTTCTTTCCAGAAGTGGCAACTTAAGCCATGATGGTGGGTGCGAATGTTGTCAAATGAAGCAAGCGAGGGACATTTGCAAAACCCAGAGGTAAGAAAGGGAAGGGGTGAAAGGGGAAGCTGAGTCAGAGAGAGAGGAAGGAGGAATGCACAGCTGTGACCGCAGGAGAGGAGGTGGCAGATAAAATAATGCTCTTTCAAATCCTCATAATTGAACCAGTATTCCTTACTTTCATTTTGCAAATTCAGGAAGTGCTTTATGGATTTTCAGATGCATGCCTAGGAATATGCATATAGATTTATTTCTTGACATTTATGTAGGAAGAACAATGACATATATGTATAATAGGGTTGCCAGGTCCCTCTTTGCCACCGGCGGGAGGTTTTTGGGGTGGAACCTGAGGAGGGAGGGGTTTGGGGAGGCAAGGGACTTCAATGCCATACAGTCCAGTTGCCAAAGCAGCCATTTTCTCCAGGTGAGCTGATCACTACCGGCTGGAGATTAGTTGTAATAGCAGGAGATCTCCAGCTAGTACCTGGAGGTTGGCAATACGGTTTGAGCCCACGTGCTGTTGTTCTCTTCAGTTTCACTAATTCAGCATAGGCTTTTTGTTCTTTGAAATCTCCAGGTAGTGGCTGGAGATCTCTCGCTATTACATCTGCTCTCGCTATTACATCTGTTCCCCTGGAGAAAATGGCTGCTTTGGCAATTGGACTCTATGGCATTGAAGCCCCTTCCCTCTCCAGACCCCGCCCTCCTCAGACTCCACCCCCAAAATCTCCAGGTATTTCCCAACCCGGAGCTGGCAACCCTAGTTGGCAACCCTAATGTATGAAGAAACTCTTTCTTGTTCAGTATCTACTGCCCCATAGATTCTGAATTGAGAGGTTTTCTCAGTCCACTTTTCAATTCAGTGGAGGCTGCGGCTTTTCACAGTGCTGAATTCTGCACTCAGCACGCGATACTGACCTGCAGTTGTACGGCATGGTGGTGAAATGCACGAAGCCCTTTCTTCCGGTCCTGAGACTGCGTGGGTTCAAACCATGTAACACCTGCCTCCCAGCTGTTGATTCAACAGGCATGATCTGAGCGATGGACTTATGGCTAATGAGGAAGTGGGCCCTGTGCTTGGTTGGGCAATTTCTCATTCTGAGCTACCGGGGCGGATGGGGGAAAAGACCAGAAGTGTTGCAAGAAGCTCAGAAGAGAAATAATAACTATCTCACTCTTTCCAGCACTGACCAAAGTTGTTACTCCCTTCAATTCTCCCTTCAACTCTCTCCTTATTTGTTTTCTCCAAGAGGATAAACTTGGGAGGACAATCTGAAATCCCAGGAAGGGGTGTGTGTGTGACAGGAACTGTGATCTCACTTGCCTATGAAGTAGGCTTGCCAACCTCCAGGTACTAGCTGGAGATCTCCTGCTATTACAACTGATCTCCAGCTGATAGAGATCAGTTCACCTTGAGAAAATGGCCGCTTTGGCAATTGGACTCTAGGGCATTGAAGTCCCTCCCCTCCCCCAACTCTGCCCCCAAAATCTCCTGCTGGTGTCAAAGAGGGACCTGGCAACCCTACTATGAAGCCTACCCAACCCCAAATAAGCTCATTAGGCTCTGTTCCCCTTCCCATTCACCACTCATCTTAAAACAGCTGTGGGATTAGGGTTGCCAAACTCCAGGTGGTAGCTGGAGATCTCCTGCTATTTCAACTGATCTCCAGGCGACAGAGATCAGTTCCCCCGGAGAAAATGGTTGCTTTGGAAGATGAACTTCTATGGCATTATGCCCTGCTGAGGTCCCTCCCCAAACCCCACCCTCCTCAGGCTCCACCCCCAAAATCTCCACGTATTTCTCAGCCCGGAGCTGGCAACCCTATGTGGGATGCAGGTGAGTAGGTTAATAGGGATGGCCACTGGTCAGTTTTGTAGATGTTGGCACCTGTGCTTTTTTTACTAGAGGTAGTGGCTGTTCCAAAGCAATTGTGAACACATGAAGCTGTCTTATACTGAATCAGATCATCGGCCCATCATGGACAGTATTGTCTATTCACACTGCTGGTGGCTCTCCAGGCTCTCAAGCAGAGGTCTTTCACATCACCTACCACCTGGTCCCTTCAACTGGAGATGCCAGAGATTGAACCTGGGAGCTTCTGTATGCAAAGCAGAGGCTTTTTCCCTAAACCACAGCTCCTCTTCAAAATTAGACCATCAAGGCCAGTATAGCCTACTGAGCAGCTCTTTAGGGTTACAGGAACAAGTCTTTTCAATCACCTCCTACCTGAGCCTTTTAACTGGAGATGCTGGGGATTGAACCTGGGACCTTCAGCATGCCAAGGAGGCGCTCTATCACTGAGCCTTGGCCCCTCCTCTATTCTTCCCCCTGATTTTGGGCAAAGAGATCTGTTGTTCTTCAATCAGGGCTTTGTGCAATCCAGACTGGATACTGAGCAAAGTGAAATTATGGGCTCAGAGCAAAATCATGGGCATGAGATAGCTTTACACCGGCATGCTTATTTTGACATAATTTATTGTTTATTTCACATTGTTTATTGCTTATTGTGTGTTTTCAGACTCTCAAAGCTTTTAATGAAGAACGAGATGGTGGAGAGGATGGAATGAGGGGGCAAGAGATGGAAATGGGGAGTTCAAATGATTAGGATTGTGGGAGAGGTAAAAGTTAGAAGACAAGGCACAGAGGGCTGCCCCATCCTTATTAGAAAGAAGCCTCGAACTGTTTCTTCCTTTGTAGTCTGCAGACCCAGCCCACGTGTTTCCAGACTCTTTTGCAAACTGCAAGGTCTGGGAAGTTGCATTTTTAAATTGGGGAAAACTGAGATAGTCGGGATATCAAACTCCATGCAAGATTCTGTATTTATGTTGGGCCCGGTGACTCTTCTCGCGGTGTACGTGGGAGTGATTTGGATATCTTGTAAAACACCAAACGGAGTTAAAACATCAACAGTTGCTGGGGATGTGGGCAATGCCTTGGCCTGTTATGGGTCACCTTGGACACTTCTGGGCTTTACAACCGGAGCTGTGGCCGAGCCTGTCCTAGTTGTGTCTGTAACATAAATTGTGATTGGGTGAAGTTCACAGCATTTCTTCCACAGTCATTGGTTAGTTACTGCGCTTCTGACTCTGGAGTATAAATGACCAGCGGTTGGCTGTTTTTGCCCTTATCGTGCCAGCAGACGTCAAAGAAGGGGTAGACAGTGCCCGTGAAGCGCTCGCGGAAGGCAAAGATCTGCACAAGGTTGTCCTCATCGCTGGCGTCATAGAAGGCGAGGACGCCGTCGTCAAAGCTGAGGTAGATGCCGATGCGGTTGGGCTTCCTCTCCAGCTTCAGTGGCCGTGGCTCCTTGTGTTCCACGTGGGCCTCGTAGCTCTTGCCCTCCTTGCACCCTATCAGCCAGAAGCCGTTGGACGGGGTGGCGTGCAGGCGGCCCTTGCGCCCAGCTTCAGCCGAGATGATGCCCAGGGCCCAGCGCGGCTTATCGCTCACAACCACCTCCCAGTAATGCTCCCCCTTTGAGAAGCTCTGGCGCGACAGCACACAGTTGGACTTATCGAAGCGCTGCGGGTCGTCGGCGCTCACGGCCTGCTTGTGCTCAGAGCACTCCACCCACTTGCAGTTCTCCGACACCACCAGGTTTTGCTGAGCAGTGTTGGGGTCAAAGGTCAGGTTCTCCAAGGCTGGGGAGAAGAAGAGTTGGTTTTGATATGCTGCCTTTCTCCACCACTTAAGGGAGACTCAAACTGGCTTACAATCACCTTCCCTTCCCCTCCCCACAACAGACACCCAGTGAGGTTGGTGGGGCTGAGAGAGTGTGACTAGCCCAAGGTCATCCAGCTGGCTTCGTGTGTAGGAGCGGGGAAACAAATCCAGTTCACCAGATTGGCCTCTGCCACTCATGTGGAGGAGCAGGGAATCAAACCCGGTTCTCCAGATCACAGTCCACCGCTCCAAACCTGGTTCTCCAGATCAGACTCCTCCACTCCAAACCACCGCTCTTAACCACTAAAGAGATACAAGTGGTAAGTGGGACTGTGAGGCACTGGTTCTTTTTGAAAGCAAGGATCCAGGCCCAGCTTCGTGGAGGCTGGAACTTCATACTAACATGTCATTCCATGGTATTTCTGAAGATGTTTTTCATCGTTGCAAAATGCAGCTGTCGCCATGCTGTTTGAGTTGGGAAACTGACACCATGGCAGCTTCAGCTGTGGCATTTTAGGACAACTGTCATTCATATAAAGAAGAATCATGGAGCAACTAATAATGAGAAATTTCCTCATTCTCTTTTGAATCATGAGTTGGAGTTGATTCAGAAACATGTGCCCAGTGTTGAGTGATGACTTCATTACCTAGTGAAACCATCAAACATTGCATATTTGGGAATGTGCGGAGAACTTAAATCATTTTTTGGGAAGCTGCAAGACATCTCTGCCAGTTGCTTCTTACACCCTGGATTGTTCAGGTCATGTATGGAATTTGGGAGCAGAATTCAGCATCCTGAGAACCTAAGCTATGTCTACTAGTGTAGCCGATAGAAATCAGTCCACCTGGAAAAAATGGCTGCTTTAGCAATTGCACTCTATATGGCATTGAAGTCCCTCCCCTTCCCAAACCCCACCCTTCTCAGGCTCCACCCCAAAAACCTCCTGCAGGTGGTGAAGAGGTTACCCAAATATGCAATGTTTGATGGCAACCCTAGTTAAAGCACTTAGGTAATACACCAGAGGGGAGATTTGAGTGGTGGGGATTGTTTGTTTCTCCATCCTTACAGTTTCTTGTGGGCTCCCAGCTTTTCTAGCCAAGTCATCAAGTAAACATAGCAGTCCTTCATTTTTGTATATAGATGTTCCCTATAGCAGCCCCTATTGAGATCTTTACCTGGCATCAGTGAACGGAACATCTTCCTCCACACCTGGAACTTGAACTCATCTGAAATGATGGGGAGCTGGATGTCCATGCGGGCGATGGGCGGGGATTCTCCCAGGATCTTCTGCAGTCTGCACCAAGGAAGAGAAGGCGGACCTAATGGGAAGGAACTGAGTGGGGGGCGGGGGGGTCCGTGTATCCAAACCCCAAGGAAATTGAAGCTGTGTTCCTTTCTTCTGATAATCTTTCCAATTTCTATTTTAAAACTCTATGCACTTCATGCTTGGAAAATGTCCAGAGCATAAGGGGATTAAACAGATTCATGGAGGAGAGGTATATCAGTGGCTACTGACCATGGTGACTAAAGGGAACTTCCACATTCACCTGAAGGAGGAGGAGGAGGAGGAGAAGAGTTGGTTTTTATATGCCAACTTTCTCTACCATTTAAGGAAGAAACAAACCGGCTTACAATCACCTTCCTTTCCCCTCCCCACCACAGACACCCTGTGAGGTAGGTGGGGCAGAGAGAGTGTGACTTGCCCAAGGTCACCCAGCTGGCTTCATGTGCAGGAGTGGGGAAACAAATCCAGTTCACCAGATTAGCCTCCGCCACTCATGAATACTAGTGCCAGGAGGTACCATTAGGGGAAGGCCTCCTTATCAATTTGTAAATAGGGAAATAACGAACGGTGACCGACATGACATAAAGCGTTTCCCTTTTTTCACTCTCCTGTCTGAACAAATTCACTTACTTTTCGTGTTTTGCTAAGGGTGTTTTTCTTTATTCCTAGAGATAATGTAGGAATTAAGTGTGCCGGGAAGGGTGGACAAATGTGTGTGTGTGCATAATGAGATTATTGTACTACAGGATGAAGGGGCCAAAAGCAGGGCTGGTGCAAGGTGTGAAGGGCAGGAAAAAAAATACTGGGTGTGGTGGTAATAAAGAGACGGTTGCTCACCTGCTGGCCACCAGGCAGTATTTCTGTGGAGGATGAGAAGAAAGAAAGAGGTTAGTGAGAAGAATAAAAAGAGGTGGACCTCTTATAGCAGGAGGCCCTGTCGGCAAAGTCAGCAAAGATAGGAGACAAGATTGCCAGGAGGATTCCTGTATGGGAGGTTAGATTGTCAACTGATAGCTTGGTGTAAGGGTTAGAGTGCCATGCATAGATCTGAGAGACCCAGGTTCAAATCCCCACTCTGCCAAGGAATATTACTGGGTGCCTCTCTCTCCCCCTCCCTCCCCCCCCCTCTCTCAATCTAACCTACCTGACAGGGTGTTGGTTGTGAGGATAAAATTGAGAGAAGGAGAACAATGTAAGCTGTTTTGAGACTTATGAAGTGCCAGCCTGAAAAGTATTTTACCTATGGCACTCTGAGATGCCCCTGTATATATAAACAGGGTGCAAGAACCTTCAGAAACCCCCCCTTTCCTCCGTTTCTCTGCCTGCTTGTTCTCCAACACGTCAGCATAAGCACATACACACACTAACAGCCGTAATGTTGCAAAGTAAGGAGACATTCGCTCCTCTCAGCTACAGAGCTGGTTCAATCCAGAATCGCTTGTCCATTGTTCACTAGGGGATCACACCATGGGAACTATATTAATGTATCGAATGGAGTTACACTGAACTGAATAAAACTAATGCCCAGAGAACGGGCAGGGTGATTTTCTCTTTTCGTTCTTGGGTAGACAGAGGGCTTTTTCTCTCTTGAACCTTGGGCTGGTGGAGTCTTGATCCCAGCTTTGTATTGTTTAAAACTTGGCACCATTAAACAGTAAGCTGTAAAAAGAATTCATGATCTCCAGAGCGCTGTCTTTTATCAGAGCTATTTAGATAGCGTTTTCTAGGCACAACACTTACATTGTGGAGAATTGCAGGGTATATATAAATATCTCAGAGAGGGAAAATATAAACATTTGAGGATTAGAGCACCATGCAAAGATCTGAGAGACCCAGTTCAAATCCCAGCTCTGCCAAGGAATATTACTGGGTGCCCCTCTCTCTCTTTCTCTCCCTCCCTCCCTCTCTCCGTCTCCTTCCGCCCCCCCTCTCTCAAGGTAACCTACCTGACAGGGTGGTGGTTGTGAGCATAACATTGAGAGAAGGAGATCAATGTAAGTGTGGCGGGAATATTTATAATTTGGCTTAAGAAGAACCATTCTCTGTACCTTCTCTATCTTAATACTATAACCTGTAGTTTAAACAGCCACATGAAGCCTCTAAAGGACCTTAGCTCCGAAACCAGGCCCCTGACCTAGAGGCCATAGGAAATTGCATAACTGCATAATTGTTAACCAACCAAAGAACATTAAGGTGCCTAGAAATTATGTTCAGGGGTAACAAGGTCACGTAGATGGGCAGCAAAGTGCCTGGTTACGAAATGAGGAAATTGTTTATGAACACAGGGTAACGGATGAACGGATGGCTGTCAGAGACCTGGACATGGCAAACTTATTATGAAACAAAATATTCCCAAACAATTTATAGCCATGATTTGTGAAAACTCATCTCCTGACTAATTTGGCAGGAGGGGGCCATTTGAGACCTCTCACACAGTTCAACCTATAAAAGGCTTTCAAAGAGCCCAGCCCATCGTCCTTCTAAGAGAGAGACCCATTTCTGTCTCTTCCTTGGAAGGACCTCAGAGATCTCTGACTGTTTGTCTGTCTGTCAGTGTGTGTGCTGTCATATATATATATTCAGTTAAGTATTGCTTTCTCTCTTTGCTTTATATTTCCTTGTAAGTATAATAAAGCTGCATGATTTACTTTATACATTTGGTGTACTGTTTTAAGAGTGTTTAGTGTGCAAGATCTATCTTTTCCTATCAAACTCTCTAGCTCCTGCTCTGGTAAGTAGCAGGCGGAGAGACTCTTAAGTAGCAGGCAGAGAAGACCAAAAAAATAAAAGAGCTCAAGGGAGAGAACTTGAAAAATTCTCCCAACAGTAAGCTGTTTTGAGGCTTACATTGTGGAGAATAGAAGGATACATATAAATATCTCAGAGAGGGAAAATATAAACATATGAGGATGCCAAGTAGGGCTGTTGAAAAAAATATTCAGTATAGTTCGGCTTCGGCAAAATTCGGCCCGTTTTTATTCGGGCCATGCCGAAGTCCGAACTCCCCCGCTTTGGATCCCCAGAAATTCGGGGGGATCCAGAGTTCGGGGGAAAATTCGGCCCCCCGTGCACCTTCAGGGGGATCCCTGAAGGCACGCGGGGGCCCTTTAAACAGATCTGCGCCTCCCAGCTGGGAGGCGCAGATCTGTTTAAAGGGCACCCCGCCCCCCTTCAGGGGGCTTCCCTGGAGAGGCGGGGGGTGCCCTTTAAACAGATTTGTGCCTCCTGGCTGGGAGGCACAAATCTGTTTAAAGGGCACCCCGTCCCCCTTCAGGGGGCTTCCCTGGAGAGGCACGGGGTGCCCTTTAAACAGATCTGTGCCTCCCAGCCGGGAGGCGCAGCCCTAGGGGGCTTCCCTGGAGAGGCGCGGGGTGCCCTTTAAAGGGCACCCCGCGCGTCTCCAGGGAAGCTCCCTGAAGGCGCGTGGGGTGGGGGAAAGGGCCCGAATCGGCTGAATTTATTCGGGAACACCCCGAACTTGGCCAATTCGGCTCCCCGGTTCCCCCCCTTTTTGAGTTCGGTTCGTCCGAACCGAAAAACCGCCAAATTGAGAGAAATTCGGCTGTTTTTCGGTTCGGGCCGAACCGAATCAACAGCCCTAATGCCAAGTGTTGGGAGTGGTGAGTTGAAAGAGACGGAGTTTGCTGTCCGAATTTCCATTACGGTCAATGTGCTTTTGAGTCACCCCTTGCAACAAAAGACAAATGCCCCCATTCTGTTGCAGGGGAGCTTAACAGCACTGTTTCCAGTTTGGTTCTGTTTCCACCTCGACTGAAGACTGGAAAGGACCGCCAAGAAGGGAGCGCCTCACCCTGAGAAACTCAGTCTGGGGTTCCTCTTGCACTTCTCCCAGCACGGTCTCCATCTGCTTGAGCTGGTCCAGGTAGTGCGTCATGGTCTTGCGCTCATTTAGCAAGGCCTTTGTGGCTTGCTGCTGCACACGCTCGGCCTCCTGGCCCAGGGAGGCCTCCAGGGTTCCCAAGAAGGCACGCATCACCCCCAGGTGTTCCGACACCTGTCGCTTGAACTGAGACACAGTATCCTGGGAAGAGAGAGAGAGAAAGAAGAAGAAGAGAGGGTGCACAATTTATGGGTGAATGGGAGGCATGGAGGGTTTACTGTGAAACTGAAATTCAAATGGGGAAACTTAAAGGTTACTCATTGATCTAATCCACTTTCTAAAGATATTGTTGTAAAAAATGATGCATTAATTCTGTTTTTTTAGTTTTAAATAACTTCTTTAGAGAAGCTTTTCCTTGGAATATTATTGACATCTTCCATAGCACTGTTGCTTTCCCTCCCTGGGACAACATTACACTAACTTTATAATACTGAAGACTTTCCTAGCAAGAGCTTCTTCATATTGGATTACAGTGCCTCAAAATCCTGTTACCTTTTTTATCGGGAATTGCATCAACTTCAAGGAACAGACATTTGTTTTGTTCCTGATCGGTTCAGGATACAACCATATAATTAATGGCTTATAAACTCAAGAGACTTTCTCCATGATCGGTTTCATTCAGTATGCTTCACTCAACATTGGCCATTAGAGTCTGTTAGCCATCTTTATCAGTTATTTAAATATCAAAGGCATATACTATATTGATTTGAATTAGCCACTGTGATTAATAAGAAGGCTTGCCAATCTCCTGCTGGGGCCTGGAGATCTTCTGGAAATACAATGGATCTCTAGACCATTGAGTTCAGTTCCCCTGGATAAAATGACAGCTTAAGAAGAAGAAGAAGAAGAGTTGGTTTTTATATGCCAACTTTCTCTACCACTTAAGGAAGAATCAAACCTGTTTACAATCCCCTTCCCTTCCACTCCCCACAACAGACACCCTGTGAGGTAGTAGGTGGGGCTGAGAAAGATCTTAAGAGAGCTGTGACTAGCCCAAGGTCACCCAGCTGGCTTCATGTGGAGGGGCAGGGAAACAGATCCAGTTCACCAGATCAGCCTCCACCGCTTATGTGGAGGAGTGGAGAATCAAACCCGGTTCTCCAGATTAGAGTCCACTGCTCCCAACCACCACTCTTAACCACTATGACACGCTGGCCGGAGGGGTGACACTATGGCATTACATGCCTGCTGAGTTCCTCCCCAAATTCCACCCTTCCCAGGCTGCACCCCAAATCTCCAGGAATTTCCCACACCCCACAGCTGGCAGCCCTATTGATAATAAGGTTCCATAAGTTTGTAGTATAGCTCTGGCTTCTGGATCCTCCTGTATGAATGACTTGCCTCCACTTCCGCGATTTGCCGGTTCAGCAGGGCAATGGT
The DNA here is from genome assembly GCF_029931775.1 of Euleptes europaea. NCBI lineage: Eukaryota > Metazoa > Chordata > Lepidosauria > Squamata > Sphaerodactylidae > Euleptes > Euleptes europaea. Next base: position 9,359,646 of record NC_079329.1, on the reverse strand, counting down.
CTTCTCCTTCCGGACTTGGGCCTCTTGCAGTTGGACTTGCTGCTGGGGAAGTTGCCTCTAAAATGAAACCGAGAGATGAGAGGGGGGGGGAGAGTTATAGGTCAAATTTAGGACAAGTCGAGGAGGAGAGGGGAAACTAAGACTACCACTGACATTTAAAACTTCTGTACAGCTGGAGCTGTGTGTGTGCCCTGACCTGGCCTAGCCTGATCTCATTAGGGAGGGGAAGGGCTGTGGCTCAGTGGCAGAGCATCTGCTTGGCAATGCAGAAGGTCCCAGGTTCAATCCCCAGCATCTCCAGTTAAAGGAACTAGGCAGGTAGGTAATGTGAAAGACCTCTGCCTGAGACCCCGGAGAGCAGCGGCCAGTCTGAGTAGACGATATTGACTTTGATGGGCCAAGGGTCCAATTCAGTATAAGGCAGCTTCATGTGTGTTCAGATTTCAGAAGCTAAGCAGTGTTGGCCCTGGACAAAATTTGGATGGGAGACCACCAAGGAAGTGTATGTTCGTGGTGCAGAGGCAGGCAATGACATACCACTGATATGGTAAACAAAGGTTCGTGGGGGGAGAGAGAGACCTGAGATCGTTATTTCAAGAAAACAGTTTATTTGCAGCTGCTGACTCAGAGGCCCTAATGGACAGAAATCTCTGAGCCCCGATCATACTGAGGAAGGGATATTTATCCAAATTCAAGATATGACAACCCATCAACATTCAAGGTAGGCTGATAACACTCCAGACATCAAGGCGGCAGTGGAGTAATAGTTTCACCCAGTTCTTGTTATGGTTTACTGTAACCCTCCATGACTCTTGCCCCAATTCCTTAGCACACAGGCATACACACACAGAGATATCCTGCCCAGCAACAAGCTATTCCCTTGCTGTCCTAATACATTTACAGAAAGGAAAAGAGATTATTACAAATTGCTAAATCAGTGGATCTTCCATAGTCAGGGGAAGTCTACCTGCTGTCACACCACCTCCGAACATCTCTTGCCTTGTAAACCCTACAGCTGTGACTTGACAGCACACACACACACACACACACAAAGCTGGATTTCTAAGCTACCCTGGTCCTGAGGAATCAGGGTAGGCTTGGGGTGTAAACCTAAAATGTACTCAAAGTGGGCAGTAAGAGCTGGGAGTTGATAGGAGAGCTGGATTGGGGAGGCCTGAAGGTGGGTTACTTAGAAGGGTTCTTCTCAGGTTGTTCGAAATAAGCTGATCTTAGGTACATCTTGCTTTTTCTTAGAATTAAAATACTTTTTCATACTAGACCTAATCTTTTTTTAACTAAAACTAATAATATTAATCTCAGGCATCCATATTAAATAACAACCACTAAAACCTAACTGGTATAACTGATTAATTTTAATAAATCCTACGAATCTTTCTTTTTTACTTTTTAAATGTTTTTAACAATTAACTGATTGGGAAACATATTATATAGTATTCTTGGTTATTTTTGGGGATTTTGAAGGTGCCAATAGCAATATTGACTCAATGTGAATTGAATGTGTAAAAACTGATTGTAAAGGTTTGCTTTAATTGATGAATGATTTAAAATAGTAAGAAGGGCTTCTTCTCGTGATGCCTACTTTCATCCTTTGGTGGGCCTCAGCGGCGGTGATGATGTTGTGCCCCTTGTGCTTGCCCAGAGAAGCGCACACCCCGCAGATGACCTGCCGGTCCTGCTCACAGTAGACGCTCAGGGGGTCCAGGTGCTCCTCGCAGTGGTCACGGGGGACTTGCTGGAAGCACTGCACCAGGTGCTCCATCTGCTTGTTGATGTGCAGCTGCTCCACCTTGGCGAGAGCCTGGCAGGTGGGGCAGGAGGTGGCCTTGCCGTCCTCTTCCTTGGGCACCCGAGACAGGCACTCCTGGCAGAAGGTGTGCCCGCATTCCGTTGTCACGGGAGACTGGAACAGCTTGAGGCAGATGGGGCAGCTGAGGTCCTGGTGCATGCCTTGGATGAGATGCTGCTGGGAGCTCGACATGGCGGCCGAAATCAGGAACCTGGGGAGGAGAGACGAGAAACCTAGAACTTTGGACCTGTCAACCCACTCTTTCTGCCACGCTCCCACACCAGTCAGCTGGCGCCATCTTGCTCTCTGGATTGGAAAAGGTACCCTTGCAGGTAAGAAATGTCCCATAATCCTACCCCTCGGGGTTTCTGTCTCTCCTAGGGTTGCCAGGTCCCTCTTTGCCAACGGTGGGAGGTTTTTTGGGTGGAGCCTGAGGAGGGCAGGGTTTGGGGAGGGGAGCAGCTTCAATGCCAGAGTCGAATTGCCAAAGCAGCCATTTTCTCCAGGTGAACTGACCTCTATCGGCTGGAGATCAGTTGTAATAGCAGGAGATCTCCATCTAGTATCTGGAAGTTGGTGACCCTAATCTCCCCCAAAGGGAAAAAGTGCACCATTGCACAGTTGAAGCATCTTTGTACCATACAGAAGGCAACAGGCCTTTGTGCAGTCACAGATTTTGATGCAAAAGAAAGAGGTTCAAATTCAGGTCACAGATCTTTCTATGCCCTTCCTTTGGAGTTGTCTAATGCAGGCCCAGCCCAGCATGTTTTGGTGCCTAATGCAGAAAATCCAAATGCTATACTCTGTCACTAACTAACATGAGGAGGCAGAACAATCCATTGGTAGGGTTGCCAGCTCCGGGTGGGGAAAATACCTGGAAATTTGGGGGATGGAGCCTGAGGAGGGCAGGGAGGGACTTCAATGGGGCATAATGCCCTAGAGTCCACCTTCCAAAGCTGCCATTTTCTCCTGGTGAGCTGGTCTCTGTTGCCTGGAGATCAGTTGTAATTGTGGGAAATCTCCAGCCCCCACCTGTTGTCTGGCAATCCTGATCCATTGGGAAGGCCTCTTGCACAAACCTCCTTGGAATGAACTGCTGTGGTTGCTTGCAGTTCCCGTTCATTTCAATGGGGCTTCCACAGGAAAGTTGTGCTCCATGGGTCAAATCTGTCTCCTTTCCCACTCTGCTGACCTTAATGAATGGGCCAGATCCACCACCTCTGGTGGGATGTCTCACTTTGTATCATAGAGGCTCTGCTTTTGGACTGATAGACCTGTAGAGGTCCAAATGGCCTTTGTGCCTCCTATGGGAGAAGAACCTCTGGATTCTATTAGAAGAAGTAGAGTTGGTTTTTATATGCCGAATTTCTCTACCACTTAAGGGAGACTCAAACCGGCTTACAATCGCCTTCCCCTCCCCACAACAGACAACCTGTGAGGTAGGTGGGACTGAGAGAGCTCTAAGAGCTGTAACTTGCCCAAGGTCACCCAGCTGGCTTCATGTGCAGGAGCAGGGAAACAAATCCGGTTCACCAGGTTAGCCTCTGCTGCTCACGTGGAGGAGTGGGGAATCAAACCCGGTTCTCCAGATCAGACTCCACCGCTCCAAACCACCACTCTTAATCACTACACCACTCTGGCTCCTGGTTTCCCCAGCCCACTCTGGACGTTGCTTTCTTTCCCTTCCTCCCTCAGATACGTTGCGTCTCTAGCACTCAAGACTGACTCAGCCTGACCTATTGAAAGCAGGAGAGGAATGTTAACCCCATAAAACAGCTGCTGGGCCTTTTGCCGGGCACGTTGACAAATGCCCTATAAATAGCCCCAGCATGGTAACTGGAGCTCAGTTCTGGAACCCAGAGAGCCATGCCTGCCTGCTTCTTTCCTTTTCCTTCTCTCTGTGTGTGTAGAACACATTCTGCTATACCGGTCGCCTTTATGCAGCTGCACACCAGTCGCAGGACTGGTTTTGCTTTTATTTTGCTCTACATGGCATTTTAAACTATAGACCATCTCGTTTTTATTGTCTCGATCACTTATACAATCAGGGTTAATTTCAAAGAAGAGAGATGCCTGAGCTTAGGTTTGCCAGCTCTGGGTTGGGAAATACCTGGAGGTTTTTGGGGCGGAGCCTGAGGAGGGCGGGGTTTGGGAAGGGACTTCAATGCCATAGAGTCCAATTGCCAAATTTTCTCCAGGGGAACTGATCTCTATCGGCTCGAGATCTCAAGCCAGTACATGGAGGTTGGCAACCCTACCTGAGCTCCAGTCTGCCTAGAAACATCATCCTTTGAAGGACCTTCTCTATCACCTTTGATACCTGGGGGCTCTCTGGGCTGCTTGCTCTGTTGATGAGCTGTTGAGATTGCAGTGTACTACAAGGCACGATAAGATCCTTCCACACTGCATGACATTGCATAAATTTTGCAAGAAAAGCGCTTTCTACTGCTTCGATGTTTGATCACATTGAGTGGACCAGGGCAGCTGAGATCCTCGTATTGCAGTGGACGATATTTTCATACAAAGCAATAAGGGGAGGATATTGAATTCTATTGTTTATGCCAAAGGTGAACACCTTGAAACTTAAGGCTTTCATAGTGGCCGTATCCCCTCCATCTCCCACTTTCAACCCTCCCCCCTCTGAGCCCAAAACAACGACAATAGCTGTATTTGCTTAAGCTATGGAAAACCTGCCTGGTTTCTATTAAGAGCATGAGAAACCGCAGGGCAGGATCCGACCAAGGCTCCCTAGATCTGGCATTCTGTCTTCAGCAGTGGCCAGACAGATGTCTCTGGAAGCTTACAAACAAGGCCCTTTGTGATGGCGATGGTCGTTCCTCTGCCTGTCCATAGCATCTGACTTCCCAAGATATGGAGCATGGAGTTTTTATTTAGGTATCAGAGCTATTGATAGAGCCAGCCTCCATTAAAGTGCCTAGGTTTTTTAACCCATGTATCTATAGGGTTGCCAACCTCCAGGTACTAGCTGGCGATCTCCTGCTATTACAACTGATCTCCAGCCGGTAGAGATCAGTTCCCCTGGAGAAAATGGCCGCTTTGGCAATTGGACTCTATGGCAGTGATGTTCCCTCTCGAAACCCCGCCCTTCTCAGGCTCTGCCCAAAAAATCTCCTGCTGGTAGCAAAGAGGGACCTGGCAACCCTATGTATCTAAAAGCTGGTATCATAATCTCTTTCTACATTGGACATAAGTGCCTTTACCCCTGTCGTGTCCTCTGTAGATTTTGGCCTTCCAGAGAAGACAAGTTTTCTTGTCAAGGTTTCCAAGAAACTGAGCACCAGACCCGGGTGAATCACCCTAATATCAGAGTCCTCTAGTCCCATGAAATAAGCATGAAGTTCCCCCTTAAAGGTGGGGGGCGGGTTGGAAAGAATTCCCGCCCCAGCCAAATGAAGACCCACGGGTTCATTGGAACTCCTACTGGTCTGCAGCAAGCAGCATTAATTTCTTTATTGTGCCTTTCTCTTCTGTTTGATGGACTCTTTGGCCCACAAATTGTATTGCTTTGAGGCTTACAAAACACACAGAGCAAGCAATAAGGGCAGGGTTGTCTTATGAGTCCCTGCTGCTGGCAATAAAGCGTAGCCCAGTAGCCAGTTCCCAGGAGAGGTCTCTGCCTCGCCCGTCTATGAGACTTTTTAATGCTGGTCATTCTCTCCCAGATTTGAGGCCCCCACTTTCATGCCCTCGTGTACTTGCGTCAGGTTTCCCCTTCCCCCCACTAACTGGTCCTTAGATCGCAAGCCTGGCCTTTCAGTCATTTGGAAAGAATCTGGGCTGCGGTTAAAGGCATCAGGTGTGAACCCAGAAGCAGAAAATGCAAAAAAAAAAAAAAAGAGGAAGGGAAATGAGACAGGAAAAAAATCTCTTACTAGAGCTGGTGAAAGGTGGCAGCAGCAACCGGAGAGCAAGCAGCCAGAGATCAGAGAAGCCTCAAGGAGACACCGACCATCCCGGAGCAGGCACAGCAGCCAAGGGAATGACTCTGGAGCCCACCCCAGCCCTTCCTATATATAGCTCAATCATGCACTGTAATTCTGGGAAGGCTAGGATGCCATCCAATTTTTTTGGTCTCTGGAGGAGGAGCGTGCGGGGAGGAGTCCTCCCCCCCACACCAGTGGTGCCATTTGTCCGCCTGTCTTGGTCCCACAGCTGTTCCTTGAAGCAGCCTTCTCCCCGGGTGTTGGGGGGGCGGTCTCCTAGGTACAAGTGCCTACGTGGACCGAGCTCCTCTTTCCATGGGCGGAGGCAGCCTGGTGAGTGCTTGGAGCAGCTGGAGGTCAAGAAGGGAAATCAGGGGGATCCCGTTTCCCAGCAGCCTGGCGGGTAGCAGATAACTGTGTCTGGCCTTCGGAGGTTGTCTGGAGAGGGAGAGTGAAAGAGGGCAGCAGACGCCATGTGATTGGTGGCAAAACTGGATTTCTGGGGTGATGCTTCATGTGGGTGGTTCTGGGTATGAACGTAGGCCTTGTCCCAGGAAGCAGCAGATGAGGGGATATACTAGCATCTCAGCTGGACGACTTCATGCCAAGGCCTTGCCACCAAGCCCCCCCCCCACATATGACCCTGATCCCAACCAAATATCATAACAAAACAAATCCCTTTGCTTTGCAGTTCTCTTACAAAGGGATTTCAAAGGGAGATTTGAAAAACTAATAACGAAGCTCGAGACCAGGGTTGAGGAACCCTTTTTCTGCCAAGGGCCATTTGGATATCTATAACATCATTGGCGGGCCATACAAAATTATCAACTTAAAAATTAGCCTGCTATATTTGGTCAAACATTTAGCCAAGAGGCATGATTGGAGACGGCTCCGAGTGTCTGCCACATGGTCAGGGCCAGATTCTACAGCCGGCTCCTGCTACCTCCACCTGCAGGGATGAAATGAGGACACACTGGCTAAGAACTCCCCCCGCGCGCGCGCATTCTGGCCTTGCCCCCTTTAACCCCTCCATTGTCGCCACTTCTGCCCCCAGCCCTCTTGTAGTACAGAGGGAATACGTTTCTCCACGGTCTGGGTGGGAAAGGGTTAACACAGTTTCTTGGGCGGTCCTGGCAGCTCCATAGCTAATGACTCTTCTGCAGGGGGGGGGAAGGTTCATTTTCTCAGCAAAACAAACTCACATCCGCCTTGAATAGAGGCTATTCCTCTCTGCAGGAGGGGGCGGATCACCAGTCTTAGAGCCTTCTGAGCTAGATATCTGCCAGGACCCACAAAGGGCCAGAATAAATTATTTTTTGGGCCTTATATGGCCCCCGGGCCTGATGTTCCCCACCCCTGCTTTAGACAATGCGTTCACCTGGATTGAATAGAGACCTGGAATTCCTGTCTCATTACCAATGCTAACATCTCCACGCCTTCTACCCTCTGCATATCACACCTAATCCAATCACGCCTGCTAATGTCATTTACTTGCCTTTGACATTTACATTGCCATTGTGTGTCTAATTCACTCTTCCCTACTTAAGGATACATGGAATCACGTTGTAGCTGTATCTGAAGAAGTGAGCTGTGGCTCACGAAAGCTCATACCCTGCCAGAAATTTTGTTAGTCTTGAAGGTGCTACTGGACTCTTGCTCTTTTCTACTGCTATTGACAGACTAACCCATCGTGATCTAACCCCTTGGTTGCTGTTACCATGTTATAAAAGAATCAGCCTGTCTGTCCATCTGTGGCAGGCATAACTCATCAGAAAATAAAACTAGGAATCTCGAAATTGGCCACATGCTTCAGGATGATTGTGCGAGTTCCAGGGCCAAAACTAAAGGGCATGGGAATACCCTGGCCCAAGTGAGACATACACACCTCTGTGCTATTTGCAATGCAAGCTAAGGGCCTCTCTGGCAGGCAGAACTCATCAGAAAATAATTTGAAAACTGGCCATCAACCCCAGAATGATAATGAAAGTTGCAGTGTCAAAAAGAAGCAGAATTACCAGGTGATCTTCACGATAGGCAACATGTAATAAGAGAGCTTTTAAGCAACCTGTCATGTGACTCTAATACGGAAGTGGTATGGTCCAGACACAAGTTTACCACCTCATCTAATCCTTGTGAGAACCAAGTCTCAATATGTCCCAAAGTGACATCAGATCTGCCGCCATACTTTGGAAATACCTTTGGGTGCAACTAAAGGAGAGGTAGGAGATTTGTGATCTTAGATTTTTTGTAGTTTAAAAGCATCTGCAGTTTGTTTGTGTATGTAGATTTGTCAGGGGGGTACTCCGTGCAAAGGGAGAGAGGTTTAAACATCTTCCCCTTTGCCATTTCCTTCAGACTAAATCTTTCCTTGAAACTGACACCGCTTTGCACTCTCTAAACTCTTAAACAGTTGACCGAAGCTTCCACTTGGGCCCAACTTCATTCTTGGGTAAGGGGAGGTTTCCATGATTCTCTACCCCCATCAAATCAGTAGCTGGAGCCCGCTGGGGTCTCCCTCTGAGGAGCAATATATGGGGCAGAGATCATGGGAGAATCCTTTTATAAAGAGATTCCACCATCCCATGTCAAAGATGGCCCAGGTCAGGTCACCATTTTGGTGGTCAATATCAGCGTGCCTCCTTTGCTTCCCAATCAGGCAACTTTGCCAGCAAGATCCAGGGTCCCTTTTGCTCATAACAGTCCTAGAGAGCCACCCAGTGGCTGCATCGCTTCAAAAACGAGGAAATGTTTTCAGATTTGAGGTAGTATTGTCCCCGCAAACCTGCACTGTTTCGTAGGTTTAAAAAATCACCCACCTACAGATCTTGGGGTCGGCCCTGCTTAGTACTTGGATGGGCAACCTCCCAGAAAACAACACTCCATCTACTTTTCCTGGGGCAAGGGCAGAAGTTTTCAGTATCACTTTCTGCTTGAGCCTTAAAAGAGGAGATGCCGGGGATCGAACCTGGGGCCTTCTGCATGCCAAGCAGAGGCTCTACCATCGAGCTCCGTGTCCTTGTCCTCTTTTTGTTGCAGACCTGTTTCCCCTCCACTGCCCATTCTCCCAATTAAACTGTCTGGGTCAGGCGCGAGAAGCGCTTCTCTCTCTCCCAGTCCTTGTAACAGTCACGGGCAGGGCTGGATTAACCATTAAGCAAAATAAGCACGTGCTTACGGCCATCAAGGAAAGGGTGGCACCACAGAAATTTTCCATTGCCTGCTTTACCATGGACCATGTGGTGCAAAACTGCAAAGGGTGCAGATGAATCAGGGTCCACAATAGAATTTTGCCAGCAGGAGAAAACTTTTCAAATATAAATAAAGTGGAAGTATACAAAAATAAACATTATTTTCTAAGCAGGAACAAAAAAGAGAGAGAGAGAGAGAAATGCAGAAGTAACAGCATTGTGTAAGGTTGATATAAAAATAAATTTTATAAAACAGTATCAATAATGTAAAAATGATTAGCATATAGATTAAACAAAATGGTTATATAACAGCTGTCCTACTATTTAGAACTGTAAATTTAAGATAAATATAATATAGACTACTGATAGCAATTAGGTTATTTTACGGTAAAAGGTAAAGGTCCCCTGTGCAAGCACTGAGTCATTCTTGACCCATGGGGTGATGTCACATCCTGACATTTTCTAGGCAGACTTTGTTTACGGGGTGGTTTGCCAGTGCCTTCCCCAGTCGTCTTCCCTTTACCCCCAGCAAGCTGGGTACTCATTTTACCGACCTCAGAAGGATGGAAGGCTGAGTCAACCTTGAGCCGGCTTTCTGAAACCAACTTCCATCAGGATTGAACTCAGGTCGTGAGCAAAGCTTTGGACTGCAGTACTGCAGCTTACAACTCTGCGCCACGGGGCTCCTGTTTGTATGACATCTTGTTAAATAATGACAAAGTGCTTTAAATATCAGCTTCCTTGAGAAGATGTAATGTTGGGAAGGTATGTGTTTTATGTATGTTTTATTTACTTTAATAAAATATATTTAAAAAAGAAAAAAAACAATATTTTCCATCTTACTGTAAATTTTGTTTCATTACAAAAAATAAAATTGTATTTGATCATAGAATCATAGAGTTGGAAGGGACCACCAGGGTCATGTAGTCCAACCCCCTGCACAATGCAGGAAATTCACAACTACCTCTCCCTCACACCCCTAATGCCCAGAAGATGGCCAAGATGCCCTCCCTCTCATGATGCCCCTAAGGTCAAAGAATCAGCATTGCTGACAGATGGCCATCTAGCCTCTGCTTAAAAACCTCCAGGGAAGGAGCGCTTACCACCTCCCGAGGATGCCTGTTTCACTGAGGAGCCGCTCTAACTGTTAGAAAGTTCTTCCTAATGTCTAGCCGGAAACTCTTTTGATTTAATTTCAACCCGTTGGCTCTGGTCCGACCTTCTGGGGCAACAGAAAACAACTCGGCACCATCTTCTATATGACAGCCCTTCAAGTACTTGAAGATGGTTATCATATCCCCTCTCAGGCTTCTCCTCTCCAGGCTAAACATCCCCAGCTCCTTCAACCTTTCCTCATAGGACTTGGGTCTCCAGACCCCTCACCATCTTTGGCCATTTATGCATGGCAGGTTTTGCCTTGGATTTGCTGCTTTCGATACACACAGATTCTCAAAACTGCATGGGCGTTTATTTTTGAGCTTTGAGAATTCGGATGGGAAAAAATGCCCATCTGCAGAGCAGCAAACCCAAGGCAAAACCTCCCATGCATAAATGGCCACGCTCGCCCTCCTCTGGACAAGTCCCAGAGGACGGTTTGTGTGTGTGTAAAGTGCCGTCAAGTAGCAGCCGACTTATGGCAACCCCTTTTTGGGGGTTTTCATGGCAAGAGACGAACAGAGGTGGTTTGCCAGTGCCTTCCTCTGCACAGCAACCCTGGTCTTCCTTGGTGGTCTCCCATCCAAATACTAACCAGGGCTGACCCTGCTTAGTTTCTGAGATCTGATGAGATCAGGCTAGCCTGGGCCATCCAGGTCAGGGCGGAGGACGGTTTACTATTGTTTATATTTTGAATTGCATATTTATGGGGGGGGGGGCGCACCAAAATGTTTTAAGTGCAGCGGCCATTTATTCACGGAAGGTTTTGCATTGGATTTGTCACTCTCTAGATCACTGGTTCCCAACCGGGGGTCCATGGACCCCCAGGAGTCCGCGAGAACTAAACTAAGGTCCACAAAACAAAGTTATAAACCCATAATAAATTAATATTTTCAATTAAAAGTTCTCTATTATAAAAATATATTCAAATATTATTCTAAGTTTAATGTTTAACTAACAGTTATGATTAAAAGGGCAAGAGTCCAGTAGCACCTTAAAGACTAACAAAAATATTTTCTGGTAGGGTATGAGCTTTCGTGAGCCATCTAAATGTATTTAAATGTATCTAAATGTAGAAAAGGGCAAGAGTCCAGTAGCACCTTAAAGACTAACAAAAATATTTTCTGGTAGGGTATGAGCTTTCATGAGCCACAGCTCACTTCTTCAGATACCTCTATCTTATCTGATACTTATCTGAAGAAGTGAGCTGTGGCTCACGAAAGCTCATACCCTACCCGAAAATATTTTTGTTAGTCTTTCAGGTGCTACTGGACTCTGGCCCTTTTTTACTACTGCAAACAGACTAACACGGCTACCCACTGTGAGTTATGATTAAAGTTTATTTTCAAATTCTCGGAATTTGTATTTTGAACCGTGGGGTCCCTGCACCGAACAAAAAAGTCCTAGGGGTCCCTGGTCAAAAAAAGGTTGGGAACCACCGCTCTAGATGCACATTTTCCCCATCTGAATTCTGAAAAGTCTGCATGGCGGCTTATTGTTGAGTTTTGGGAATATGGATGGGGGGAAAGCGCATCTAAAGAGCGGCAAATCCAATGCAAAACCTTCCATGAATAAAGGCCATTTATTCATGGAAGGTTTTGCATTGGATTTGCCGCTCTTCAGATGCGCTTTCCCCCCATCCATATTCCCAAAACTCAACAATAAGCCGCCATGCAGAGTTTTCAGAATTCAGATGGGGAAAATGTGCATCTAGAGCGGTGGTTCCCAACCAGGGGTCCGTGGACCCCAGGGGTCCGCGAGAACTAAATTAAGGTCTGCAAAACAAAGTTATAAACCCATAATAAATTAATACTTTCAATTAAAAGTTCTCTATTATAAAATATATATATTCAAATATTATTCTAAGTTTAATGTTTAACTAACATGATTAAAGTTTATTTTCAAATTCTCGGAATTTTTATTTTGAACTTTGGGGTCCCTGCACCGAACAAAAAAGTCCTAGTGGTCCCTGGTCAAAAAAAGGTTGGGAACCACTGATCTAGAGAGTGGCAAATCCAATGCAAAAAAACTTCCACGAATAGATAATTCGGTCCTGGCCACGCGCCCCAAACTTGCAACTCCCGACGGCGTCCCTGGCCCGGGGAGAGTTCGGATCCCTGCAGGGCGGCCCGGGGGCTCAGGCCCCGCCCCTCCTCCTCCCGCAGCGCCAATCAGGGCGGCCGCAGCAGCAGCCCCCCCCTCCCTGTGACGCGGGCTGCCCGGGCAGAGGTGCTGCTGCTGCTGTTTGCAGCGGTGCAAGGCGGCGATGGCGAAGTCGGTGCGGGACCGCCTGCTGGACGCCCTGGAGGACCTGGAGGAGGAGCAGCTGAAGCGCTTCAAGCGCAAGCTGAACGAGACCCCGCTGCGGGCGGGCTTCGACCACATCCCCCGGGGGCGGCTGCAGAAGGCCGACCCGCTGGACCTCAGCGACCTGCTGGTCAGCTACTACACCGACCTCTACGCCGTGCAGGTGGCCGCCCAGGTGCTGGAAGCCGTCAACCTCAGGCGCGAGGCCGAGAGGCTCCTGTCCGTCGCCGGGATCGGTAAGGGGAGCGGGATCCGGCGCGGGGGGCAGCCTCGCCTGCCTCCGCGGGGAGGGGGCGGCCGGGAGGAGACCCGATCCGGGCGCACGTGGGCCTGTTGGTGGGACAAAGGAGCGTGGGACCTGTTGAGGATTAGATAGCCAGCTTCGTTACATGCCAGACGGACAAGGGTTAAATTGTTTGTATTGATGCTGACCAGTTCGAGAAGGTGATGTAACCTCCAATTTATTGATTAGCTATTGATCAGAGAGGATCCGTTGACAATCATACGATCCGTAACCTCTGATATAAGAATTATTCCCATTAGAACCAGCAGCCTTTTCCTGCCACGTGTTATTCCTGGAAAAGCCCCCATGTGCTTTCACTTTCCAATTTGATCCCTTCCTGCCTGGCGGTTCATCTTCAGAAACCGCCTGGTGCTTCCAACTGAACTCTGAACATTGCCATAAAAGGCCGAAGCGATTTGCTCCGCTCCCATTCAAGGCAGCTCCTGGCCGAGGGCATCCTCCACTAGATACCCGGTGCCCCCTCCCTTTAGGGCTGCCCCACTACTCAATGGGCCGCAGCAGGAGTGCCCTGTGCAGGTTGTCGTGTCGATCTGCAGCCCTGCAATAAACTGCCTGTAGGAATCAGATTAAGCTTTGCCTTGGCATTTAATCTGGAGGGGGTGGGGCTGGGCACCAGGAAGCAAAAAGGGGGAAAGTAGTAATTCCACTGAACGCAAACGACTCTTCCTGCAGAAATATACCATAATGGGAAAGGTAACTGAAGATATTGTCGAAGGTTTTCACGGTCAGAGTTCATTGGTTCTCGTAGGTTATCCGGGCTGTGTAACCGTGGTCTTACACAGCCCGGATAACCTACGAGAACCAACGTAACTGAAGATATTTTGGCAAAACCGTTGAATTAAAACAACAACACCAAAACAGTTTTGGCGATCCTGATTTAAGAGCATCAGGTTCCGTGTTTGTTTGTGTTCCTTTCCAGAACAAGCACCCTCATTGGAGTCCCGTGATAAGTGGTACTCCCCTGGGCAAGAACTGCAAAATATGCACCACCTAACGGTCATTGGTGTAGATGACTGGGGAAGGCGCTGGCAAACCACCCCGTAAAGATAGGCTGCCTAGTAAACGGCGGGATGTGACGTCACCCCATGGCTCAGGAATGACCCGGTGCTTCCACAGGGGACTGCCTTTACCTAACGGTCATTGGAGCATTGTCTAGAAAGTTTGTTTAGTTCCAATTTGAAAAAGTTGGCTCCAGATGTTAGTGCCACATTAATCACCAAAAAAGTACTTTTGGATTCTACAGGACTCTTGAGCAGAAGGGGAAAAATAGCTCAAGCTCTGTTATGTAAACAGGTTCCTTTCATGCTTATTCAGAGTCCTTCTTACCAATAGCCCCCTCCAAACCCTCTCTCCAGCTGCCTTATTTCCTCTTCCAGGGGACATTAAAGTGACTTACATCAATAATCTGATTTCACTATAACTTTCTAAGAACAATAGGCCACGTCTCTATTAACCTAAGGTAAACCGATTACGTAACCTGACTTTGAGAGCTTCTGTTATCCCTAATAACTGAAGTCTGGGGAGTCCTCCAAAACTACCGCTTTGTACCCTCTGGATCCCCCTTTTTCCCACCCTGCTCCTCTTCTCCCCTGCAGCTTCCCACAATTAGGATTTAGCATAAATGGGCCACAACATGGAACATTTTAGAGCGTTTTTGACAGGATTCTGGGGTATGAATCACTCCTCTGGTTTCACATATGTGCCCACTTGTCCTCTGTTTCCCTTCCAGGTGAAAATGGCTCGGTTCAGACCCCCGTGCAATCCTCCCATGGCGCGTCAGCAAGACATGGTAAGCCCTCCTGATCTGCTCAGATATTGTCAACCCCGTGGGGATGTTGAGGAACCTGGCTGTGTGACCGTTCACTAGCCACTGAGTCTTACTCTGGCCACGGCTTCACACCACATTTATCTAGGCCACAATGACATGATTACAAACCAATCAGTTTTATACTGATGTAATCATCATGGCTTTCTCCTCCCCCCCCCCCCAAAAAAAACTTCGAGAATTGTAGTTTAGTGAGGTGCGAAGAACTTCATGTAGGAAATCTCTAGCCTCCCCACACAAAGGTATGATTCTCGGGGCTCCAGAGAGGAGGAAGTAAATGATAAACCAGTTTAAATTTGGAATATGGCCATTTCCTTAGATTTTTCACGCTTTTTCTCTTGACAGGGCCACAGGAACCCATCTCGGTGGGGTCACACTTCATTGAAAGACACCGGGCAGAGCTGATCCAGAGGACTTCCACAGTCGAGGGGGTTCTGGATCTGCTTCATGGAAGAGTCCTGGATGATGAGCAGTACGAAAGAATCTCTTCGCGGGAGACCAACCCAGATAAAATGCGAGAGCTGTACAGGCTGGTGCCCAGCTGGGATTGCTATTGCAAGGACCAGCTGTACGAGGCACTGAAGGCCAAGAACAAGTTCCTCATTCGGGATCTTGAAGGGAAATGAGGCCGCGAAGACGGTAGAGCAACTCCATTCCCAAGGCACGGGAATATCAAATCACATGGGAATCTTGTGGAGCCAGGGAAGGTCTCCACCCAAACACCCCCATTACCCACCTCCATTTGAAAGTCCTGGGAAGATGCCCCCGTTCAATTGCAGGGAAGGAAACACATGCGGTCCCGTGGGAACAGCCCAGTGAGGGTAGAAACAGTTAAGAGATTCTGCTGTGTGGTATAGCAGGAATAACCATCCGTCCTCTTTTAGTCATTTCCTTGGGGTCCAGCAATCTTCTACAGGAAATAATTTTTGCCCTCTATTTGGGGACAGAAATTCTGACCATTGAGGCCATGTTGTTGTTGTTGTTGTTGTTTTTTAAAAATATTTCCCGGAGACCAACTTTTGCACTGATGCTCAGGGAGGGCATTATCAAGCCCACATTTGTAAGCTTTGTAACAGATATGCCTCTAGTCCTTATTGTTGTAGAAAAGCAAAAGAAAAATGCAACTATTTTGTGAAAAAGTCTTTTCTGTGTTCTGGCCAGAGAGCTTAGGATCTTTTAGACCTAGCAAAGTTAAAATGAGCATGAGAAAAATAGCGCTTGTACAATTTACCTTTTAACTGATTGATTTACCGATTTTACCAATGGCTCGCAAGAACATAATGTGATTTAGTTGACAAGCCAAGAGGCCCATATTAACCTACGACAGTGAAAGTGGTTCAGGACAAGACTTTTCCTCTCCCTTTGTTTTCCTAATTGTACCAGATATTTCAATAGGCACAGATTGATAGGCTGCAGTACCGCAGTTGAAAGCTCTGCTCACAACCTGAGTTCGATCCCGATGAAAGTCGGTTTCAGGTAGCCGGCTCAAGGTCGACTCAGCCTTCCACCCTTCCGAGGTCGGTAAAATGAGTTAAGTGTAGATGACAGGGGAAGGCACTGGCAAACCATCCTGTAAACATACTCTGCCTAGTAAACGGCGGGATGTGATGACAGGGTCAGTAATGATCCGGTGCTCGCACAGGAGACTGACTACCTGACCTTCAATGCATTTTACAGATCCCCAGTTGCCCAGGTAACACAAATCAGGTATATTATTTAAGTACATTGAAAATTAGCATTCATAGTTAGTGACCCCTTTTGCTGCCTCGGGTGTTCCTACTTTAATGTTGGCTCCTGCTCTGAATATTAATCAGTAGTTCTACTAAACACAAAACTAAGGGAAGGGAATGAGGAGAATGCGCTAATTACACAATGAGGTTTTCGTTGTGATGTAGATGGCATAATGAACAATCAATCTTGATTTTACAGCCTGCAGGATTTTCTGTTCTATTGGTCTTTCCTTGCTCCTGTTCTCTGCTGGTGTGTTCCCATAGGCCTCTTCCTACTTCGTTAGACTACTTTGTCAACATTCCCTCAAATATTTTTTTTAAAATTGGGAAAGATGCATCTTTTAACAATTCTGTACTTGGACAGGTAGCTATGTCTGTGGAATAATCTTACGCGTGCCTTTTAATTGGTTTTTAATGAATACAAGTTGTGTTTGTGGTTCCAGACTGGGAGTTTATTCATTGGGTGAGACAGTGGGATGGAATGATTTGGTGTTTGAGATCCAGAATAATTCTCCCAGGAAACTATGGCGCACTGCTGGAAACTTATTTTGTCTGCAGGGCTTCCTGGAAGACTGCTTTCAATATTTTCTGACAAACACATTTTCCTTCAGCCTTTATGGGATTTGGGGGGGGGGTAGGAAATGTACTGGTGTGAAACTAGTTCCAGTGCAAAATGGGTGCCTATATGCAAAACAGCATTTAGGCATAACTTGATTATAACTTTCGGCATGTCTTTCAAAGCGGCCGTTAAATAATAAACTACAGATAGAGTAACAGCTTTATCTTTACCAGACAGCCGATAAAATCACAGCTCATTCCTCACTTTGGGGGCTGAAAGGTGCGCACCAGCCTATAGGAGGTGCGCACGGGCCCGTGCCAGCATCTGTGCCACTTGCGGCGTCAAGACTGGCATGGATGCCGGCGTCGGGGCACTTACACCGGTCTCCATGCACTGTTGCGGCAGCGCAGCCCTGGGACATCGGCTGTGCCTCTCGCTGGCATCCTGACAGTCATGTGTGTGTGTGCCATCATCCCGGGGGGGCATTCTGGGGGTGGAGCTGCTTTTAGCCGGAAATGCCCCCTTTGCCTTTACTTCGAGTTAGGTGGCGTAGCCCCTTGGAACGCTATGGAGTGGTTCGACAGGGCTCGAAGGTAAGGGCAGCTTTCCGGCTTGGGGGGTGGGCTGAATCTTCCTTTTGGAAGGGATGTGGTTGCGCTGCCTCCAACCACCAGCCTCACCCCTTCCCCTCAGGAATGGGCTGTAAATGATAGTCATGAGAACATACAGGAAAGTGTGAAATCAATGGAGTAACAAAAGATCTAGAATATAAATCACAACTGAATCAAAAATTGGGAAGTGTTTCTGTCTTTGCCTTGGTGTGAAACCATATAAAAGACCAGCTCACAGTCGCTGCTTATTACACTGCACACCTTTTTGCTGGTTCATCTTCGTTTCTCTCTTCCATCTGTGTTTACACACACCTGTGCTGGTAAGTGATCCGGTTAAACCTGGCTGTTTTTAGGCGGGCCCATTAGGGGAAAGAGTGGTGGTCTTTCTCTCCTGTATAGATAGTTCCTCTTGCAAAACAGAACAAAGAAATTGGTTCTTGTAGGTTATCCGGGCTGTGTAACCGTGGTCTTGGTTACACAGCCCGGATAACCTACAAGAACCAATGAACTCTGACCGTGAAAGCCTTCGACAATATTTAGAACAAAGAAACCCTGGAATTGAAAACACAAGCAAAAAACAACACACACAATTGCCCACAAAGTTTTTAAAAAAATAGGGAGACGAAAAACAGAACCTGAAAGGTTGAAAGAACCTGAGAATCCAAGTCATAAATCCTCCCCCTTGAAGAGACAAGAGTATCTGTAATGTTTTCCTTAGTGGGGCAAGTAGTGACTTTCTGGGGCCATTTCAGAGAGGAGAAATGGTGTGGGGGGTGGCTTAAATCCTTCCCTCTTTTTATGCTGTAGTCCCAGTCAAAATCACCACCACCCTGTGCATTTGTTCAAAACAAAAAATAACAATGGAAGCCCTGGTTACAGAACACTTGAGGCTGTTATTTGGCACAGGAAGCCTGAACAGAGACAAGTAAGAGGTATATGGACTTCCTCGGTGGAGGACCGGAGACATTATAGGCTGGTCTATCCCTAACCAGGAGCTTGGGGCAATTCCAGCATACTGGTATTGAGTTCATAATGGGGTTACTGCACTTGTATTCCCAGCGATGTATTAAGAGTTTGAAAATATTATAAAAAATACTGTTCGCACTTTGTTTGGCCCCTTTAGCTGTGAAGACGTCTTCCAACCATTTATAAGCCGTGCATCCAAAAACCCTTTTAAAGCGATGTTTTTTATAACGTTTTCAAACTCTTAATACATCGCTGGGAATACAAAGTGCGGTAACCTCCACTGTGTGACCGCAATAATGGGATGCTGGAATTGATCCAAGTGACAGTGCAATCCTAAAGATACTTTCCTGAGAGTAAGCCCCCTTGAAAATACCCAAGTAGGATTCTGAGTAGACTCACTTAGGCCCTGTTCATCACACAGGTTTGTGGCAGGGAGCCAGCGTGGTGTCGTGGTTAAGAGCGGTGGTTTGGAGCGGTGGAGTCTGATCTGGAGAACCGGGTTTGATTCCCCGCTCCTCCACATGAGTGGCGGAGGCTAACCTGGTGAACTGGATTTGTTTCCCCACTCCTCCACACAGCCGGGTGACCTTGGGCAAGTCACATTCTCTCAGCTTCCCCTACCTCACAGGGTGTCTGTTGTGGGGAAGGGAAGGGGATTGTAAGCCAGTTCGAGTCTCCCTTAAGTGGTAGAGAAAGTCGGCATATAAAACAACTCTTCTTCTAAAGTGCTGTCAAGTTACAGCTGACTTGTGGTGATCCTGTCGGGTTTTCAATGCAAGAGATGTTCAGAGGTGGTTTGCCATTGTCTTCCTCTGCATAGAGACCCTGGACTTCCTTGGTGGTCTCCCATCCAAGTACCAACCAGGGTTGACGCTGCTTCGCTTGCAAGATTGGGCTAGCCTTGGCTATCCAGGTCAGGGCACAGAGGCTTGAATCCTATAAAAAGGTTCTATGCATGTCACGTAACCTGTGCTGTGGAGCATGCTTCCTCTTCCGCTCACACTTCCCTTTGTGCAAGATCAATGTTTTTCAATAAACCCTTGCATAAACAGATGCACTAGTGGAAGAGGAAGTGAACTCCATGGTAGATTATGTCTTGCATGCACAGAACGTCTTCATAGGACCTGCAAGCCTTAATTCCAATTTTGGGGAGAGGGGGTGAGCTGAAACAAAGAACTGTGCTGAATTGAAACACACAACTTTGGCACGTACTATTTTAGAAACCTCTGTCGTTCTTGACCGAAAAGACAAGTGCTTGATGAATGAACACCAATAAAGGCGTTTGTTAATTTGTTCGACAAGTGCTTGACTTTTGGGGAGGAAACATCTCAGCTGTATTCCTTTGGAAATGGGCACTGGGCAGCTCCCCTACACAAGAGCCAGCGTGGTGTAGTGGTTAGGAACAGTGGTTTGGAGCGGTGGACTCTGATCGGGAGAACCGGGTTTGATTCCCCACTCCTCCACACGAGCGGTGGTAGCTTATCTGGTGAACTGGATTGGTTTCCCCACTCCTACATATGAAGCCAGCTGGGTGACCTTGAGCCATTCACAGTTCTCTTAGAGCTCTCTCCCCCATCTACCTCACAGGGAGTCTGTTGTGGGGAAGGGAAGGCGATTGTGCGCCTTAAGTGGCAGAGAAGTGATTCTGCCATAAGTGGTAAGAGAAAGTCTGCATATAAAAACCAACTCCTTCATTCCATGCAGATTTATTCCAGCCTAAACCCACTGATTTCTGCCCGGACGGATATGGCGCCTGAACCCGTTCCCGAACATGAGCAAAATATAACATTAGTTAGTTAGTTGGTTATATATTAATTAGGAACCCAGGATAAAACAGTGCAGTCCTATGACGAGTTTTTCTAGCCCCTGGTCAAATCTGCCCATGTGATGGCCTTTGTCCCTGGCAGGGCCGGATTGAGGTTTGATGAGGCCCTAAGCTATTAAAGGTAATGGGGCCCTTTATATGTCCAGCTGTCCTTTGTCAACAACAAGTTGTCGCTGTTTTGTTGTTGTTGTTGAACATATGCTGTATGGTAATTTATGGACATAATAGGTATCTAAAGGCTAGCAGGCGGGGCCCATTACTTACATCATAGGAGCCTACACAACACAAAACACTGGGGGTTACCGCACTTGTATTCCCAGCGATGTATTAAGAGTTTGAAAACGTCACAAAAAATACTGTTCGCATTTTCTATGTATTCCCACTGATGTATTAAAGAGTTTGAAAACGTTATAAAAATACCGTTCGCACTTTGTTTGGCCCCTTAAGCTGTGAAGACGTCTTCCAGCCATTTATAAGCCGTGGTGTCCAAAACCCCTTTTAAAGCGATGTATTGAAAGAGTTTGAAAATGTTATAAAAAAAACACATCGCTTTAAAAGGGTTTTTGGATACCACGGCTTACAAATGGTTGGAAGACGTCTTCACAGCTAAAGCGGCCAAACCAAAGTGCGAACGGTATTTTTTATAACGTTTTCAAACCCTTAATACATCGCTGGGAATACATAGAAAGTGCGAACAGTATTTTTTGTGACGTTTTCAAACTCTTAATACATCGGTTCTGGTAGGTTATCCGGGCTGTGTGACCGCGGCCTTGGAATTTTCTTTCCTGACGTTTCGCCAGCAACTGTGGCCGGCATCTAGAGAGGAGTAACACTGAAGGACGGCAGTGTTACTACTTCAGTGTGACTCCTCTGAAGATGCCCGCCACAGCTGCTGGCGAAACGTCAGGAAAGAAAATACCAAGGCCGCGGTCACACAGCCCGGATAACCGACAAGAACCGATGAACTCTGACCGTGAAAGCCTTCGACAATATCTTAATCCATCGCTGGGAATACAATGCAATACAATACATCGCTGGGAATACAATACAATACAAACCCACCCCCACACACACACACACGCACACTGTTGCTGTATGCAGGTTTTATTTAATTGGTTTTTTTATCTTATATCCAGTATTTTTTATTCCTTTAAACTTTTTTTGGGGGGGGCCAAGAGAGTGGGGCCCTAAACTATAGCTTGTTGGTTGGTTCTTGTCGGTTATCCGGGCTGTGTGACCGTGGTCTTGGTATTTTCTTTCCTGAAAGAAAGCTTGTTTGGCTTATACGTCAACCCGGCACTGGGACTCCCGGCCTCCACCCTCCCTCCTCGGCAGGCTTTTCCATTGGGGAGGAAGGGCTGAGCGGCGCTCGCCCGGGCAGGGGGGAACTGTCGGCGCGGGGACGGGGTTTGCCGGGGACGGCCTTCCTGGGAGCACACGCCCCCCCCCGCCCCGCGCATGCCATCTGGGCTGGCCAGAGAGGCTGGGCGCGTCGCAGCGGCCTGCGGGTGAGGAGGGCCGGGCCGGGAGGGCCTCGATCCTCACCGCTTCCTGGGTTTGCGGCCGGGAGACCGTAGAGGGAAGGGGGACGGGGGTGGGGAGGCACGGGGGTGGCGGGGAAGCAGGAGGAGAGCTGGGAGAGCGCCTGGCGGACGGCCCCGAGCCCTGCAAATGCCACGGGGGCGGGTAGGTGGTTTGCGGTTCACTTATGCCCCCCCCCCAACCTACACCGCCCCTCTTCTCGTCCTGGGGTCGCCAGTCTCCCAAGTGGGGCCTGGAGATCTCCCAGAATCACAACTGATTTCCAGACTAAAAGTCTCGGTTCCCCTTTTAAATCCCCTTTTAAAGATGATTCCCAGTGGGTCGCCGTGTTCGTCTGCCTTCGGTAGTAGAAAAGGGCAAGAGTCCAGTAGCACCTGAAAGACGAACAAAAATATTTTCTGGCAGGGTAGGAGCTTTCGTGAGCCACAGCTCCCTTCTTCAGGTATCTGAATGTATCTGAATGTATCTAAATGTCGAAAAGGGCAAGAGTCCAGTAGCACATGAAAGACTAACACAAATATTTTCTGGCAGGGTGTGCGCTTTCGTGAGCCACAGCTCCCTTCTTCAGGTATCTGAATGTATCTAAATGTAGAAAAGGGCAAGAGTCCAGTAGCACCTTAAAGACTAACACAAATATTTTCTGGCAGGGTGTGCGCTTTCATGAGCCACAGCTCCCTTCTTCAGGTATCTGAATGTAACTAAATGTATCTAAATGTAGAAAAGGGCAAGAGTCCAGTAGCACCTTAAAGACTAACACAAATATTTTCTGGCAGGATGTGCGCTTTCATGAGCCACAGCTCCCTTCTTCAGGTATCTGAATGTAACTAAATGTATCTAAATGTAGAAAAGGGCAAGAGTCCAGTAGCACCTTAAAGACTAACACAAATATTTTCTGGTAGGGTATGAGCTTTCTGAAGAAGTGAGCTGTGGCTCACGAAAGCTCATACCCTACCAGAAAATATTTTTGTTAGTCTTTAAGGTGCTACTGGACTCTTGCCCTTTTCTACCCCTTTTAAACGTATCAGTTCCCCTGGAGCAGGGGTGTCAGACATAAGGCCCATGGCCGGATCTGGCCCCTTGAGAGCTCTTATCCGGCCCGCAAGGCAGCCGCCACCACCCCACTCTCAATCTGGGCTGGCGAAGCAGGGCCCGGCCTGACCAAGTGACATTTATGTCCTATCTGGCTGTCGTAAGAGTTGAGTTCGACACCCCTGCCCTAGAGGAAATGGCTGCTTTGGAGGGTGGACTCGCTCCTTCCCAGGCTGCACCCAGAAGTCTCCAGAAATTTCTCAACCCAGAGTTGGCAACCCTGTAAGGCTCGTCCTGCGCAGCAGTCACTTGAGGCAAGGGATGGGTGGGGCAGGATAAGGTCACAACATGCCTGTGCTGGGAATTCCTTTTCTTTTCCCACGCCCCCCTTCCGTGCCGTCTCTGGGTTCTTCAGCCCCATCCCATCCTTTCACCCGTTCACCTCGTCTGTATGATTGTGTGTGTGTGTGTGATTCTCCCCAGCAGAAATTGTGCCAGTCCTATTTGGGACTGACTCCTTCCAGCCTTCCTCACAATATCTGAGATGTTTATTCTCTCTCCCCAAACTTATTTCTCCCCCCCCCACCTCCATTTGCCTGCCTCTTTTTCTCTCTGTAACAGTGAGTGCCAATTCATTCTTTACTCCTAATTGGTTAGTTTTTGTCCTTCCACAATCTGGATTGCACCATCCTCGCAGTTACTCAGGTGCTCAGAGGTGCTGTCAAAAAGCACAAGCTACAGTTTTACATCACCCCAATCAGCCAACATTAGGAAAGTTTATTGTGGTGTTGGGCAGTTCAGGGAAGCTGTTTGCCCCAGGTGTTGCGGAGAACGATGCAACAGGCGGAGGCATCTTGTCCCATCCAATAACCTGCTTTAGTGCATCCCCCCCCCCCCGATTTTCATCCACCAACAGACTTTTGTCGGCTTCCTTTAGTCCATTGGTAACTTGTGGATTAAGACCTGCACAGAAGATACACCCTCTGTCCCAGACATCACTTACCCCTAATCCCAGATGCCTGAGGATTTAATTAACAAGATTAAAAATTCCAGGGGCTATATATTCTAGGAAGATGTGTATTTGTGGCAGTGTGTGTACAGCAATAATTTTCATGTTGACATGCAGCCTCCCAGAAAGATAGAGCATATGAAATCTTGATTCTCCATTTCTCACAAGCAGGTTTTCAATTCAGCAAAGTTTGCCTTGGTCTTTCGGATGGCCCAAAGTGAAGGCAACGAACATGTCCCACATCTTCATGCCTCTGAGGAAGTGGATATTGAAGTTTGTGTGGGTAAGAAATCAGTGAAACCACCAATGTATGTGATCCCCTCTTTGCTTTGATTGGATAAATATTTTCAGACGTGGGCAATTCGTGGCCCTCAAAGCACCCCAGAAGGCATATTCTGCAACCTGGATGCCCATATTCTGTAATCACAACCAGGAAATAAGTATTCCTGACTTTGTATAATTTATTCTGCTTCTGGGTTTGGTGCTTTTAAATAACTTGGATGTTCTCAGAAGTGGGACACCTTGAGAGAACAGAAAGGAAGGACATGAAGATTTTTCCAATTCATCAGCACTTAGAAACTTCCTTTTTTATGCTGAATTCTGTGTCATGTATGACTCATGTAGTACAAGGATCCACCAGGCCTGAGCCGTAGAACCTGTTTTCAGAACCCGTGTCCAGTGCTGGAACATGAGAGAGCTAGTGTGGTGTAGTGGTTAGAGTAATGGACTAAGATCTGAGCAACCCAGGTTCAATTCCTTGCTCTGCTGTGAAAGCGTACTGGGTGACCTTAGGCCAGTCACATACCCTTAGCCTAACCTACCTCACAGGGTTGTTGCGAGGAAAAATGGAGAAGAGGAGGAGAATGATGTAAGCTTCGGGCCCCCATTGGGGAAGAAAGTGGGGTAGAAATTAAGTAAAATAAAAAAATAAAATAAATGTGTGGAGTCAATGAATTTACAAGCAGTTTAATGGAGTGAAGCTATCCGAGGACAGAACCCTGAAACATGAGGAAATAGATTTGACCGACCATAGGAATTCTCAGAGTCTTGATAAGAAGAAGAGTTGGTTTTTATCTGCCGACTTTGTCTACCACTTAGGGAAGAATCAAACTGGCTTACAATCACCTTCCCTTCCCCTCACCATAACAGACACCCTGTGAGGTAGCTGGGGCTGAGAGAGCTCTAAGAGAACTAGCCCAAGGTCACCCAGGTGGCTTCATGCGGAGGAGGGGGGAAACAAATCCAGTTCACCAGATTAGCTCATGTGGAGGAGTGGGGAATCAAACCCGGTTCTCCAAATTAGAGTTCACTGCTCCAAACGACCGCTCTTAACCACTACACCACGCTGGGGTAAGGAACAAAGCTTTTAAGCACTTGTAATATGGAACACAGGAGCCCTGTGGCGCGGAGTGGAAGGCTGCAGTACTGCAGTCCAAACTCTGCTCATGACCTGAGTTTGATCCCGACAGAAGTTGGTTTCAGGTAGCTGGCTCAAGGTTGACTCAGCCTTCCATCCTTCCGAGGTCGGAAAAATGAGTACCCAGCTTGCTGGGGGTAAAGGGAAGATGACTGGGGAAGGCACTGGCAAACCACCCCATAAACAACGTCTGCCTTGGAAACGTTGGCATGTGACATCACCCCATGGGTCAGGAATGACCCGGTGCTTGCCTTTACCTTTTAATATGGAACATATGAAGCTGCCTTATACTGAATCAGACCCTTGGCCCATCAAAGTCAGTACTGTCTACTCAGACTGGCAGCGGCTCTCCAGGGTCTTAGGCAGAGGTCTTTCACGTCACCTACTTGCCTGGTCCCTTTAACTGGAGAAGCCAGGGATTGAACCTGGGACCTTCTGCACGCCAAGCAGATGCTCTACCACTGAGCCACGACCCCTTCACCAGTGCCTGTCATTCTGAGAAAGTTCTTCTTTTTCTATGTAGGTGATGGGAGGATGGAAGAGGAAACAGAATTTCTTGCGAATGCGCTGTCCCCCAAGAGCACTGCTCCTAACCTCCAAGGCATCTGCGAGAGCCCAGAGAATCCTCAGGTGACTCCCCCACCATTCCGACGGCGGCGGAGGGGCTCCAATGCGCCAGGTTTGGGGGGTTACATCAACATGCTGGGGATCCTGGAAGATCCGCCGGCCGCCAGCTCGCCCCGGCGTGTGCTGGAGAAGCCCTTCCACTGCACCGACTGCGGGAAGAGCTTCTCGCAGAGCTCCAACCTGATAGAGCACCAGAGAATCCACACAGGGGAGCGCCCTTTCACATGCAGCGAGTGCGAGAAGAGTTTCAGCCGCAGCAGCACCCTGGTGGAGCACCAGCGCACCCACACGGGGGAGAAGCCTTACACGTGCACTGAGTGCGGGCGGGGCTTCAGCCGGAGCTCCACCCTCACAGAGCACCAGCGCACCCACACCGGGGAGACCCCCTTCCCGTGCCGGGAGTGCGGGAAGGCCTTCAGCCGCACCTCCAACCTGGTCAAGCACCTGCGCACCCACTCCGGTGAGAAGCCCTACACGTGCGCACTCTGCGGGAAGCGCTTCTCCCTCAGTTCCAATCTCCTGAAGCACGAGCGCACCCATTCGGGGGAGAAGCCCTTCCCTTGCGCCCTCTGCGGGAAGCGCTTCAAGAAGAAGACCCACCTGCTCTCCCACCACCGGGTGCACACCGGGGAGCGGCCTTACCGGTGCGAGCAGTGCGGGAAGTGCTTCTCCCAGAGCTCCATCCTCATCGAGCACCAGCGGATCCACACCGGCGAGAAGCCCTACAAGTGTGCGGACTGCGGGAAGGGCTTCTGCGTGAGCTCCAACCTCATCAAGCACCAGAGAATCCACACGGGGGAGAAGCCGTACACCTGCTTGGCCTGCGGGAAAGATTTCCGTTACAAGCCCCAGTTCACCCGTCACCAGAAACAGATGCATTCGGGAGAGGGCGAACCGGTCACCCCTCTCACTGGTGGCCCCTGGGCAGAGACACCGGCTCTCTTACAAGCATAGAGCTCTTCTGTAGACTCGTTTCCTTTCTTATTCTCCTTCTGTCATGCTATTGGCCCCCATAGAGTTGTGGCCCAGGACTCTCAGAGGCTGCCGTTTTACCAGTTTTTGCCCTTCAAAATCATACAAGGTTCGAAGAGACCACAAGGGCCATCCAGTCCAACCCCCTACCATGCAGGATCCCAAAATCAAAGTTCTCCCAACAGATGGCCATCCAACCTCTGCTTAAAGACCCCCAGAGACAGGGACTCCCACCCCCCACCCCCTACCCCAAGGCAGCGCATTCCACCGTCGAACCACCCTCACCATCAGAAAGTTCTTCCTGATGTTTAGGTGGAATCGCTTTTCTCTTAGTTTAAATCCATTACTCCGTGTCCTAGTCTCTGAAACCGGAGAACAAGCTAGTTCCCTCATTAACATGGCATCCCTTCAAATATTTAAACATGGCTATCATGTCACCCCTTAACCTTAAAACCTTGAATCTAATAGTTTCTCCTGGGCCCATTGGCCTAGGCGTCAGATCTGTCTTCACTGCCGCTCTGGTTGGTCTGACCGGCTCATCTTAGTTTGGGCTTTTTTGTGCACAGGGTGGGCTACATCTTTCCTTCTGCACAAAAGCGCTGCAAGAGCAAAACATTAGAAGATTTGCACAGTCTATGTAGTGTCCAGGAAAGGATCGGAAACTAAACACACATGAACACACATGCGCTCTCCTTGCCCTTCCACTCCCCAACATTCCCTACCCTACCCTTTTTGACCCTCTCTGTGCCTTCCCCATCCCTGTTACCATTAGCCTTTCTTGTCTTAGGTTGGTGGGCCCCTTGGAGGGATTTGGCCTCGCTGATTTCCATCTTTACCAACCTCCTCGGTGAATATTTTTACAGGAGCGATTGACTTTGGGCACCTTCTGTGTTTTAAATCGAGTCTAGCTTTATAGTTTTAATGTGAGGTTTTAATTGATGCATTTGTATATCTATTGTCGGAAGCCGCCCTGCGTCCGGCAGTGGCTGGGGAG
Source organism: Euleptes europaea (assembly GCF_029931775.1). Lineage (NCBI taxonomy): Eukaryota > Metazoa > Chordata > Lepidosauria > Squamata > Sphaerodactylidae > Euleptes > Euleptes europaea. Next base: position 9,331,835 of record NC_079329.1, on the reverse strand, counting down.
GGCCGGGTATAAAGTAAGTAAATAAATAAATAAAGCTGCCTTATACTGAATCATACCCTTGGTCCATCGAGGTCAGTGTTGTCTACTCAGACCAGCAGCAGTTCTCCAGGGTCTCAAGTGGAGGTCTTTCACGTTGCCTATGACCTGATTGTTTTAACTGGAGACGCTGGGGGTTGAACCTAGGGCCTTCTGCACGTCAAGCAGATACTCTACCACTGAGCCACAGTCCCTCCCCAGCCTCTCCCGCTCAATTCCAGCACTTAGTGGATGAGCTTCAGCGCCCTCTCTAAGTCTGCACTGCTCTTTGATGGTGATCGTGCTCTCCCTTGGTCACCTGTGGCAGGGCCAGACAACCCCCTTGGCATGCGTGCCAACCGCAGCCCACCAGGCCATTTCATTTGGCACCCAGGGCCGGATTTCCAACCAAGGTCCTAGCAGCTCTGCTGGGGCTGGCAGTCCAGGAGAAGGCAGCAGGCATGGATTATGGCTCGTTGTCATCTCCCACATCTGCACAGCCACCAGCCGAGTACACAGCGAATCTTGGTGAGGCTGGTGACACCGCTGTTGCTTGGCTTGCTCCAAGCATGTTTGGCCAAATACAGGCCTCATCTGTCCAATTCCCCATTTTGTTGGGCTGTCACCAACGTCTTCACCAGTAGATGTTGCAGGGGTTTCCCCCCCCCCCAAGCAGGTGTACGGCTTCTCCCCCCGCCCCCAGCATTTGGGCCACAAAAGGTGACCTACCCTTGACCTGCAGTTAATAATTGTGTGCCATCAAGTTACAGCCAACTCATGGCAACCCCAGGACCATGGGGTTTACAAGGAGGGAGGCATACAGAGGCGGTTTGCCATTGCCTGCCTGTGTAGTGACTGGACTTCCTTGACGGTCTCCCATCCGAGTACTAACCATGCCAGGAAGATACCTGGATCCTTCACATCCTGAGCAAGGTTGCCAGTTTCTGAGCCCCACCCTTTCTTGTCCAAAGCTTTTGCTGTTGTGGGTAGCAAGGGGTATTCATGGCTACTAGTTAAAATGGATACTAATCAGGATCTCCAGGATCAAAGGAGCATGCCTATTATATGAGGTGCTGTGGAACACAGGCGGGATGGTGCTGCTGCAGTTGTCTTGTTTGGGGGCTTCCTAGAGGCACCTGGTTGGCCACTGTGTGAATGGACTGCTGGACTTGATGGGCCTTGGTCTGATCCAGCAGGTCTTTTCTTATGTTCTTAAGTGGGTTGGATCCAGCCAGGTTTTGTTGTCAATCTTCCTTACTTCAGCCCCCATCCCATGCGCCTTTTGTCCATGCAAGTCCCATGATCCCCCCTGCACACACTTTTGCAGGGTGAAAAGAGACACCTCTTCAGTCTTTTTTTTAAAACCCAAAGATGCTTGTGTCTAACCCAAGGACATCAGCTGGGATTGTGTGGACTAGTTCTGTGCATGCTGGACCGCCTGTGCCATGGAACGCAGTTCCTTTTCCACTAGCACGAGGACTCATCAAAAACCACTGATCTTGCGCAAACAAAAATGTAAGTAGAAGAGGAAACGCACTCCATAGCAAAGGCTGTCTAGAGTGCACAGAAGTCGGCCATAGGATCCAAGCCGTCATAAGTCTGAATAGAGCTATAATGTCCTGGGCCTAAAGGTTTTGTCCCTCCCAGTTCCATGTTTATCACGGATCTTGAAACTTTTCATAGAGAACCTCTAAGAAAGTGGCCATGCTAGTCTGCAGAGGAAAAAGGCAAGGCAGCAATATAAGGTGACCATTATACCCCACTGAAGCCCCTCCCCTCCCCAAAACTCACAGTTCCCAGACTCCACACCCAAAATCTCAAGCAATTTCCCAACCCAGAGCTGGCAACCCTAGGAGGGCATAATATCATACAGTCTACCACACTTTCTCCAGGGGAACTGATATGTCATCTGGAGAGCAGTTGTGACTCCAAGAGAACGGCAGCCCTATTCTCCATGTAAATTAACAGACGATAAATATCACCATTATTTTCGGGATACTAAAGGCACTCTGGCTTCCATTATTAAATATCCCCAAAATATGATTTTTTTAACAAGTTTGATATTACTGCCTGCTGGGTGGGATCTTCATTTGTGAACAGATTGTGTGCTATCTAAATCCTCTTCATTATAAATACAAATAAATGTTTTTCTCCCAGTTACTTTGTTCGCTGCAGTCATTCTTTTAAAAAAAAATCTGTGTGGAGTTGGGACGTTTAAAATATGTGGATTGACAGGAATGCTCGTTACATTGGATGCCATTAGCCTGGAGGTACCAAGTTTGAGAAATGAAGCTGGTTCAGGTGCGGGTGGCACTCCTGCCTTGGGGTTTGTAAAGTGCCCAGTGCTGCTTCCTGTTTCTTTTTTAAAAGAAATCTGACACACACACCCCAGTGCTGTATGAATGAATGTTCGAACTGGATGCTTGTCGGGGCACTGGAAAAGCTGGTCACAGCTTTGTGTGTTTGCCACTGGAAGGCCAAAAGGTAAAACCAAACAAAAGTCCAATAGGCCTTAAGGGCTAGAGCAACACTGATTTCGACATGACCTGTTGTGAGTCACAGCTCAGTCCCTCAGAAATCTGAAGGGTATGATCTGAAGAAGTGAACTGTGGCTCACGAATTCACTCTGAAGTAAAAGCTGTCAGTCCTTTAAGTGCCACTGGACTTTGGTTTTATTGTGCCCCAATAGGTTGACAATGGCCAATAGGTTGGCCAATAGGTTGACAATGGCCAATAGGTTGACAATGGCCAATCCCCTTTGCTTTCCTGGCACCATTTCTTCCAGACCTCCTGCCAATTTATGCCAAGTACCTGGGCCAAAGGCCTGAGACCTCTCTTGTAATATCACACCCTTGCCACCCCGTATCCATCAGAGCCATAAGTGGCAGAGAAAAGCTACCAGATCAGTGGTATTTCCCGCCTTCCTGCTCCAAGCTGATCTCAGCAGCCACAACAGAAGTGGCGGAGAGCCAGTCTAATGTCGCGCTTAGAATCCTGGATTCGGATTTGGGAGGCCTGGGTTCAAAACTCCAGTCTGCTGTGAAATTGAAGGGGTGACCTTGAGCCAGCCACATAGCCAGCCTGGCCTACCTTACAGGATTATTGTAAGGAGAAAATGGTGAGGGGGACCATGTTGGCTGCCTTGCGCTCCTTGTATATTTTTTTTATTTTTGAATTCAATTTATACCCCTCCTCCCGCCAGGGCTTGGAAGAAAGGTGGGACAAAAAATAAGAGTAACTGGATAGAAGTCTCCATAACCAGGCAGCGACCCAATTCAATACCAAGCAAGGAAGCAAAAGGAGTCTCTGTAAGCAGCCTTACCTAATCTAAGGTAATTCCCCTCAAATTTATTTTATTTCAAGATTGTTTTTTTGTCACATGCTGAAAGAAGGAAAGTGTTTCTGCCCACGCTCAAACGCAGTCTGTCCTCATGTCAAAATTTTTAAAAGGTATTTCCCCCTCTAGTTAATGCTTGGAGATACTCTCATCTCAGGACTGGCTTTATTTTTACAAAGCGGCTTATGTTAGTTAAGAAGAGTTGGTTTTTATATGCCGACTTTCCCATTTAAGGCAGAATCGAGCCGGCTTACAATCTCCTCCCCTCCCCCTCCCCTCAACAGACACCTTGTGAGGTAGGTGGGGCTGAGAGAACTCTAAGAGAGCTGTGACTAGCCCAAGGTCCCCCAGCTGGCTTCATGGGGAGGAGCGGGGAATCAAACCTGGTCCTCCAGATCAGAGTCCACTGCTCCAAACCACCGCTCTTAACCACTACACCACACTGGCTCTTAAGGGGGATGCCCCTATATTTCAGTGAGTCGTCATATCCAAATGAGCCACCGCTTTCTCAAAGCCAGAGATGGCAGCTCAAGAAATTAGCAGCCTCAATCGTTGGAGTGATCAGCTCAGCTTTACCCTCAGCATTATTGGAGGGGAAATGTAGGAAGCTTCCAAGAGCACAGTGGGAATGCCATGGTGGGGCAGGGGAAACTGAAGATACTAGCCACGTCTTTCTCAGATGCAGGTATTATAAAGCTATTCAGCAGAAGTTGGTTTATCCTCTTATTAATTCAAGGGAGCTCGACAAAGAGGAAGAGGAAATGAAATTTCTTCTATGGGACGGGGACTCTTTTTGACTTTCTCAAGTAGCCAAATTCAGCACCACAGAGATTAAGATCCATTTGGAAAAGATTATTAACAATAATGGTATTGGTTAATGTTAACTGGTAAAGTATTGGTTTCATTTTTTTTTAATCCTTTGATATTTCCTAGACAAAGAGATTATTTTACTTATTTTTAGGTTTGTAACATGGCTGAGGTGTTCTGGCTAATGCTGTAAAATAAATTCTTTCAATCAATTGTTGGAGCACTCAAGAACGGGAGATCTGGCCGATGGTCTAGGTCAGTGATGGCGAACCTTTTAGAGACCGAGTGCCCAAACTGCAACCAAAAACCCACTTATTTATCGCCGAGTGCCAATGCGGCAATTTAACCTGAATACCACCCCCAGAGGGGGCCCAGAGGGAGAGGCTAGGGTTGCCAAGTTCCTCTTTGCCATGAGTGGGAGGTTTTTGCGCCTGAGGAGGGCGGGGTTTGGGGAAGGACTTCAGTGCCATAGAGTCCAATTGCCAAAGTGGCAATTTTTTCCAGGGGAACTGATCTCTATTGGTTGGAGATCGCTTGTAATAGGAGGAGATCTCCAGCTAGTACCTGGAGATTGGCAACTAGTTCCTTAGTGTTTTCTCTCTACATATCAAGACAAATGGAAAGGTGTTTGGAGGATGGCTTGTGGGCACTTCAAAGGTGGAATAGGACTGCACGCCCCTCCGCCCGCACAGACCCAGAGGGCGCCGGAGAAGCCGCTGGAGGGAAAGAAGGAAGGAAGGAAAGAAGGGAAGGGAGAAGGAAAGGGAAGGGAGGGAGGGAGAGAAAGAAAGAAAAAGAGAGAGAAAGGGAGAAGGAAATGGAGCAAGGGAGAGAAAGAAAAGTAGGGAAAGAAAAGGACAGAGGGAGACAGAAAAAGAAAGAGGCCATTTATGCATGGGAGGTTTTGCCTTGGATTTGCCACTCGGTGGGGCGTGGCGGCGGCGGCAGGCTAGTGAGAGGCGAGCAGGGTAGGGCGGAGGACGCCTCCTTCGCACCCACCGGCCAGCCACGCCCCTCCACCCGCACAGGCCCAGAGGGCGCCGGAGAAGCCGCCGGCCATGCCGAGTGTGGGCGCTCGGCTTCTGTTCCCCGCTCTCCCACCCACCTGGCCGGCCACGCACGCTCCAGTGGCGGCAATGGCGGCAGCTTCTGTGGGAGAGTCCGGGGGCCACCGCCAATGATGTCGGAGGTTCCCCACCTCTGGGCTACAGCCTCCCCCATCCGGGGCAGGGCAGAGCCGGAAAGGCCAGCGGCTTGGAGGAACCGCGCGTGCCGGCAGAGAGGGCTACGAGTGCCGGAAGTGGCACCCGTGCCATAGGTTCGCCAACACGGGTCTAGGTGGACATAAGGATGCGATATAGACTCAGTATGCCACAATGCCTTTCTGTCACTTTTACCAGTGCGCTGGCTGCAGAAAGAATAGTGGCAAGTCCATAGGTCTCCAGTTCGGGGAATTCAAAGGTCTAGTCTAGTACACCCTACATGGGCAAGAACTGGGTCTCTGGAGGCCTGCCTGTCCTTGGTATGATCCTGCCTCTATTCTAGACTCAGCTGGATAGGGTTGCCAGCTCCAGTTTGGGAAATTCCTGGAGATTTGGGTGGGCAGAGGCTGGGCACTCTTCATATGAAATGCCTGGCCCAGCATATTTGTCTGGCTTCCCCCTATATTGGCGTGTATCCAACAATCAGTGGGCTTCACAGAGCAGGACCTTCCTGCTTCCCCCTCTCAGTACAGCTCACTAAGCCCCCCCATTTTGTTCTTGGTGGTGCAGGGGCAAAAAAAAACCCCAAACGGGTCTGCGGTATGCATTTGGGGGGGATTGTGAAATCTCTGCCCACTCTCGCAAACAGAAATGCTCTCAGAGGAAATGCATGATTGGGTACATGCCATTATCTTTTCAGCGGCAGGTAAAAACCATCTTGTCTTTCCAAGTGAAATTCAACTGCATGTAGGGCTGCCAACCTCCTGGTGGGATCTGGAGAAATCAGTTCCCCTGGAGAAAATGGCAACTTCAGAGGGCCCTCTCTCTGGCATCATATCCCCCCTTCCTCGGGAGGCGGTAAGCTCTCCTTCCCTGGAGGTTTTTAAACAGAGGCTAGACGGCCATCTGTCAGCAATGCTGATTCTGTGACCTCAGGCAGATCATGAGAGGGAGGGCATCTTGGCCATCTTCTGGGCATGGAGTAGGGGTCACTGGGGATGTGGGGAGGAGTTAGTCATGAATTTCCTGCATTGTGCAGAGGGTCAGACTAGATGACCCAAGCCCCACCTCGAGAACAGCAACTCCATGTAAATTCACAGACGATAAATAGCTCCATTGTTTTCAAGATACTAGAGGCACTCTGGCTTCCATTATTAAATATCCCCAAAATATGATTTTTTTTACAGTTTGATATCACTGCCTGGTGTGTGTGGGGGGTAATCTTCATTTGTGAGCAGATAACGTGCTACCTAAATCCTGTTCATTATAAATACAAATAAATGTTTTTCTCCCAGTTACTTTGCTCACTGCAGTCATTCTTTAAAAAAAAACAATCTGTGTGGAGTTGGGACATTTAAAATATGTGGATGGACAGGAATGTTCTTTACATTGGAAGACATCCGCCTGGAGGTACCAAGTTTGAGAAATGAAGTTGGTTCAGGTGGGGGTGGAGTTCCTGCCTCGGAGTTTGTAAACTGCCTGGTGCTGCTTCCTGTTTCTTTTAAAAAAGAAATCTGACACACACACACACACACACACACACACACACACACACAGTATTGTATGAATGAATGTTCGAACTGGATGCTTGTTGGGGCACTGGAAAAGCTGGTCACAGCATGCCGCGCTGTTTGTGTGTTTGCCACTGGAAGGCCGAAAGGCCCTCTGCCTGCCAGACCCAAGCAAGTGTGTTAACAATAGGACATTAATTCATAGGGTTGCCATAAATTGGAAGCCACTGGACATCACTTAACACACAAATGTTGTTCATCTGCTGGACTCTTGATGGATTTTAAAGTATGTCCCTTTCTAATGGGAGGTGTTAGTAGATCAAAAGTTTTTCCTCCCTGAAGCAACCATATTTGGGACGGGGTGGGCAGAGAATGAATTTAAAGGGGACGCCTGGAGCATCAAAAAACACATTCAAGCAATTTCAAACTTTCAACGCAGAACTAAACGTGTGGTTTAACACCCCCTCCCTCCAATTTATTCAGGCACTGGGTTCATTTGCAAAACAAGCACGCCTTGGCTTTTTGGCACAAACAGACGCAGGCAGGTGGTTCACCTACTCGTGTTTACTGGAACATGTGAACACGACTACGGAGTCAAGTCCTCCATCTTTCAAGGTCAGTATTGTGTATTCTGGCAGCGGTTCTCCATGGTCTGGGGCAGTAGTTTTTCATATCACTTCTACTTGAGCCTTGAAAGAGGAGATGCTGGGGACTGAACCCAGGCCATTCTGCATGCCAAGCAGAAGCTCTACCACCACAAAACCAGAGCCCCTTTCGTTTTGCAGCCAGACCGTTGGTCTAGCGAGGCTGGCGTCTGCAGGCAGCATCAGCTTTTCAAAGTCTCAGAGGCCAAACCTTCCTTTCACTGGAGATTGAACCCGGGACCTTCTGCACACCAAGCAGGTGTCCTCCCACCCTGAGCAGCCCTGCTGAACCAACCAACCCAATGGCTCCGCCGTCTGTGCCCGTGGTCAGTGGCAGACTGGGTCTAAAAATATGGGTTGCCAGGAGACAAAGGGGGCCCACCCACAACTATAAGGCTGTCATTTAATTGTTATAAGAAATAATTTTTTTCAAAAAAATACATAAGTGGGGAAAAGGTACAATTTTTTTGCAAAATAAATGCATATTTTAAAGTAATTACAGTGTACATATATTGTACATATTACTGGCCGTATACAGCAGACACAAAATGTAAACCCAGATTGTTATAATTGATTTTTTAAATTATTATTTTTTAATTTTAAACAAACCATTTTGTATCCGTAACACTCTCCTCCAACACCACATTTCAAAGGAGTCTACTTTCTTCCTGTCAGCTTTCTTCAATGTCCAGCTTTCACCCCCATACATCGTAATAGGGAATACGATGGAATGAATTAACTTGATCTTGGTGGCCAGTGACACATCCTTATATTTCAGAATCTTTTCTAGCTCCTTCACGGCTGCCCTTCCCAGTCTCAACCTCCTTCTGATTTCTTGGCTGCAGTCTCCCTTTTGGTTGATGATGGAGCCAAGGAATAGAAAGTCTTCAACAATTTCAATGTCCTCATCGTCAACCTCAGAGTGGTGTCGTTCTCCTGCAGTCATCACTTTTGTCTTCTTCTTCTTTTTTTTAATAATTTTTTATTGGTTTTTATAATACAAATTCTCCATATTAACAAACAACAATGAAAGCAGTATGGAAATCTAAGTCATGGCTAATGTTGTTATAATTACTTAAGTACATAATATAAAAAAAAAATAAAGGAAAATTTTTTGACTTCCCCATCACCTCCGTCCGTCTCTTAATAAAGTATTCTATCCCATCGTGATATGATCTGATCTTAATTATTCTTATATCTCAATTAATTTTCAATTACAATATTCTGTTAATATAATTATTTATACTTCTTTATGTTAATATTATCATCTAGATCAGACTGAAAGGTACTCTTCCATTTTCCCCAGTCCTAATTCATATTCACAGTATATCATCCAAGCCTCCCATTCCCCCATAAATCGTACATTGTCTTTTTGGTTTAAAGTGGCTGTAATCACTTTTGTCTTCTTGACGTTCAGCTGCTTCGGCACTTTCTCTTTTACCTTTCAGCGGAGCCAATGACCGAGCGGCATTTAAAGGGGCGGGGCTTGATTTGAGCCTGGGAGGTAGCCGGCGCAGGAATCCCCAGGAGGGAGGGGAGGGGAGTGGGAGTCCAGCCAGCGACGGACCCCAGGGGAAACGCCCGTGCAGCAATGACCCCTCGCTCCCTCCCCGCTCTTGGCCAAAGCTGTCCAGCCCCGACAGCCCAGGGAAGGGAAGAGAAGGGAAGGGAAGCGCCGGAGAGACGAGCGCGCTCCTCGCCCCGGGCGGAGCCCAGAGGCCAGCAGGCTCAGGCCCCGCCCCTCCTGCTCCCGCAGCGCCAATCACAGCGGCCACAGCAGCCCCCCCCTCCCTCCCTCCCTCCCTCCGGGCGGGTCCCCAGCGCTGCCGCTACGGGCACGAAGATGCGCCGCCGCTGCAAAACATCCTCTGGAAGGCGGCGATGGAGAAGACGGTGCGGGACCGCCTGCTGGGCGCCCTGAAGGGCCTGGAGGAGGAGGAGCTGGAGAGATTCAAGAGGAAGCTGAGCGAGACCCCGCTCCCGGAGGGCTTCTGCCACATCCCCTGGGAGCGGCTGCAGAAGGCCGACCCGCTGGACCTCTGCGATCTGCTGTTGAGCAACTACTACCCTTACGCCTTGCTGGTGGCCGCCCAGGTGCTGGAAGCCGTCAACCTCAAGCGCGAGGCCCAGAGGCTCCTGTCCGTCACCGGGATCGGTGAGGGGAGCGGGATCTGGTGCGGGGGGGCAGCCTCGCTTGTCTTCGCGGGGAGGGGGCGGCCGGGAGGAGGACCCGATCCGGGCGCACGTGGGCCTGTTGGAACTGGGTGGGACAACGAAGCGTGGAACCTGTTGAGGATTAGATAGCCAGCTTCGTTACATGTCAGACAGACGAGGGTTAAATTGTTTGTATTGATGCTGACCAGCTCAAGAAGGTGATGTAATCTCCAATGTATCAATTAGCTATTGGTCAGAGAGGATCAGTTGAAAATCATACGATCCATAACCTCTGATATAAGACTTATTCCCATTAGAACCAGCACCCTTTTCCTGCCACATGTTATTCCTGGGAAAGCCCCCATGTACTTTCACGTTCCAGTTTGATCCCTTCCTGCCCCGTGGTTCCTCTTCAGAAACCGCCTGGTTCTTCCAACCGAACTCTGAACATTGCCATAAAAGGCCTAAGCGATTTGCTGGCAGGAGCCCGTCGCCCAGCTCCCATTCAAGGCAATCCCTGGCCAAGGGCATCCTCCACTAGGTACCCAATGCCCCCCTTTAGAAATGAAGGGCTGCCTCACTACTCAAGTCAATGGGTTGTGGGGAGGGGGCAGCCGGGAGGAGAAACGCCCAGACCCGATCCGGGTGCTATAAAATGTCACTCTTTGCCCTGGCTGTAAAGAAAAGAGTTAAACAGGTTTTAAAGAGAGTAACTGTTTAGGAATGTTTAGAGACAACTTTTTTTTTTTACTTTAACTGTCATGGCTTCCTTCAGTGAATTCTGGGAACTGTAGGTTGCTAAGAAATCTGTTGGAAATCTCTAGCCTCCCCTAAGAGAATTAGTTCTCTGTGCACTGGCGATAAAGACATAGCTGAGAAAGCAATCAAAGCCTGCAGTGACAGGGACGTGTCCTTAGACTAGTTTTTTCTCTGACAGGGAGACAACCACTCCTCTCGTTGGAGCCTCATTTCATCGAGCAGCACCAGGAGCAGCTGATCCAGAGGACTGCCTTAGTGGAGGGAGTTTTGGATCTGCTGTATGGAATTGTTCTGGATGATGAGCAACATGAAAGAATCTCTTCGCTGGAGACTAACCCAGAGAAAATGCGGGAGCTGTACAAGCTAGTGCCAAGCTGGGACCCCTCTTGCAAGGATCAGCTGTACGAGGCACTGAGGAAGACAAACCGATTCCTCATAGCAGACCTTGAAGGTAGATGAAGCTATAAAGAAGGTGGTACAATGCCATTCAGGGCACAGAGAGCCCAGAATCATTCTCCCCTGCCCAAAACATCTGTTCAGGAGAAGGTAACTGCCCTATAACTTCAACAGTGAAGACAGATGAGAAATATTCATTTAGTTTCTCAGCAATCGATTTATCCTCCCTTAGTGTTTACTCCCATTGTCATCCAATAGTCCAACCGCTTCCCTGGCTGGTTTTCTACTCCTAATAGACTAAAAGAATTTCTTATTGTTGTTCTTGATGTGTTTAGCGATATCCCTCTAAATCTTTTTTTACATCTCTAATTGTTTGCTTGCATTTTCTTTGGGCAAGTCTGTGTTTGCTTTTGTTTGCATTGTTTGGGCAATCCTTCCAGTTTCTGAAGCAAGTCTTTTTCTTGCTAAAAGCTTCCTTCACCTTACCTGTTAGCCTGGTGGTGACCTCTTGGACTCAATACCACCTTTCCTGACTTGTGGTATACAATCTAGTTGAACCTCTAGTATTGTAGACTTGAGTAACCCCCAAGCCTTTTCCGGAGATTTAACCCTCCTAACTGTTCAACTTCCTTTTTACCAGGTTCCTCATTTTAGCGAAGTTCCCTCTTTTAAAGTAAAATGTTATTGTGTGAGATTTCTCACATACATATAACTTTCCCACATACATATAAATTAAATTTGATGCCATTGTGGTCAATACTGGCAGTTGGCTCAACTACTTCCACATCCCGCACTAAGTTGCTGGCAGCATCACTGAGAATAAAGTCCAGGATCGCCTCCCCTCTGTTTGGGTCCATGACCAACTGTTTGAGAGCAAGTCATTGAGGATGTCTAGAAATCTGATCTCTTTGGCTTAACTGGATCATGCATTTATCCAGTCAATATAAGGGTAGTAAAAGTCTCCCTATATTACTAGCTCATCACCCTTGGATGGTTCCCTGATTTCATTCTCCATCTCTAGATCACCCTGAGCCTTTTGGAACATCCCCACTACTAAATTACCTTTGGGACCCAGAATCATCACCCATAAGGATTCTGTGGACGAGTGCCGTTTTTATGGTTTCTAGTTTATTAGACACTATGCCCTCCCTGATGTACATAGCAACACCCCCCAATATGCCCTTCCCTGACATTTCTATAGGGAAGATGCTCCAGCCTCCTAATCATTTTGGTTGCCCTCTTCTGCACTTTTTCCAGCTCTGTGATGTCCTTTTTGAGATACGGTGACCAGAACTGCACACAGTATTGCAAATAAGCCCACACCATTGATCTATGCAGGGGAATTATAATGTTGGCCATTTTATTTTCAGTCTGTTTCCTAATAATCCCCAACATAGAGTTTGCCTTTTTCACCGCTGCTACACACTGGGTTGGCACTTTCATTAAACTATCTACTATGACCCCAAAATCTTTTTCCCTCTCAGCCTCAGCAAGTTCAGACCCCATTAGCCCCTTGAAGATGGGATTTTTTTTGTCCCAATGTGAATCACTTACCAACACTGAACTTCATCTGCCACATTGTTGGCCACTCACCCAATTTGTGGAGATCCTCCTGGAGCTCTTTTCAGTCATCCTTGGTTTTCACCATCCTGAATAATTTTGTGTCGCCTGCAGGCTTGGCCACTACACTACTCATCTCTAGTTCCAGATCATTTAAGAACAAATTAAATTTGTATGATTGTTCAGCTTTCTAATACACATAAAGACCTTACATTCATAATACATATACTTTTCTACTTATATTATAAAAACAAATACATTTTTAAAAATTCACATGCTCCTATCAATATTATCTTGAGTGTTTTTACACAATTGTCCCTTTGGAGTGCATTGTCTCAAATTGGAGGCTCCCCAGCTCCTGATGGCTTTCCCCCTGGGATTAGTTTAAAAGCTGCTCTGCCACCTTCTTTTGATGTTCATCTCCAGAAGCCTGGTTCAAGTGAAGCCCATCTCTTTTGTACAGGTTCGGCTTGTCCCAGAAGGTTCCCCAGTGCCTAAAAAATCTAAACCCTGCTTCCCAGCCCTACTTTCTCATCCCCACATTGAGACTTCTGATCTGTGCCTGTCTAGTTGGCCCTTTGTGTGGAACTGATAGCAGTTCTGAGAATGTTGCCTTTGAGGTTCTGGCCTTTAACTTTCTTCCTAGTAACCTAAAATTTTCCTCCAAGACCACAGGCCTATATTTCCCAATGTCATTTGTACCATGACTGCTGTCTCCTCCCCAGCACTATCAACCTATCTAGAGAGCATGTGATGTCCGCAACCTTCACACCATGCAGTTAAAATGCCTGTCACCGACTGCTCTCTTGATATTCCTAATAATATATCCATAAGGGGCTTCCCTCACCATAGTATCAGCTTTGTGTTAAAAAAAATGACACACACACCCAACTGCATATGTGAAAAGGCAAATGCATTAATTAAATATGACTGGATGAAACCACATGAAGCCACATGAAACCTTTATTAAGGGAAATATAAAGCAAATACTCAAGAGCAAAGGAGGGGGAGTAGCCAAACCAAAGGCCTGGGTGAGCAAAACTGTCTTTGCTTAGATAAGCTTGACACCTGGCAAGCTGCTGTGAGGCGAGAAATCCTCCGACAAGGTGCCTTCACTGAGAAGGCCCTGTCCTTAGTGGCTGCCCATCTCATTACCACAGGGTCTCAAGGATATATCCATAAGGGGCTTCTTCAGAGAGCAAGTGGTTCTTATTCTAAAATCTTTTGGGCATACAAGTACATTCTGGGTTCTTTTTTTAAAGAAGGATCAATGATCTAAGAGTACATTTCCAAGAGTGACTAAACCATTGTGACTTTTCACCTTGGCAATTCAATGTGAGTTTGTGTTTCTAGGCCGGTCAAATCTGAAGCAAAGAGTTGAAGTTCAACAAGAACCAGAGCAAGAGGAGAAATGCCTTACCAAAGGTATCTTGCTATCCATGGCCCATCTAAAACTTTCATTAATATTGTATAGTGGCACCCCAGACAGAGTCTCATCCAGGCAGGACTGTCTCGGGGGACTTTCCTTCCCAGGCAGGTCCTGGGTGACCTGGGTCAGGGAACACAGCATGTACCCAAAGCAACTTTCTGTGCTGCTGTTAGAGTTTCCTTCTGTGTCCTCAGAGGAAGGCAGGAAAATTGAAAAGCCAGACACTGGTATGATGCCTTCAGCACCAATCCATAGTGTGTCTTCCTTTGCCTTCTTTCTAAGCTTCAAGGATAGTTGTACATTATTTCCCTTTTCATTCTCAGAGGAGCCATGGGGGATAAGAAACTGTTATCATTGCTTTGCAGGTCAGGATCAAAATCCAGTCCAGATTATTGGCCATTCGAGGTCTCAACCAGAATCCAGTTCAGGTGAGACATGGGGCTGTCCCTCAAGGAACGGAACCCTTGATAGGAAGCTTCTGAGAGAACATCATCCCATTTCCATGCTGGGCATCCCATTTGTTTTTTATTTACCCTGTTTTATACCCTGCACTCCCAGGACAATGTTCTTAAGGCAGCAAATCCATGTGTGAAAAACTTCCTCAACCTCAGCTAAAAGAATTCCTTTTTAAATTGACATTGCTCTTGGGGATTGTCTGCCAAAAATGGAGCTGGTTAGTTCTAGTCCATATGTAAGTTTTACTTTCTTTCTCTCTTTCCCCAATATCTTTGGGTTGGCTGCCCTTTGGGCTTCCTAGCTCACACTCTACTAACAATCAGAAGGGAAACAAAAAGACCCCAGGGTTGGAGGACCTTTCCTGCAAGGAAAAACTATGAAATATAGCAATTTTGTTTTAGAAAAAATGGGACCGGGGATGTCATAGATGTTAATATAATTATTTCAATAAACAAATAAATAAATATGTATGTCCCACCTTCCCTCATGGTTCGAGCCTACACCTGTGGAATTTGCCGACACACTCAACATGTGCTGCCATGGGGGGACATGGGGGATAAGAAACTGTTATTGTTTTACAGGTCAGGATCAAAATCCAGTCCAGATTATTGGCCATTCAATTCTTCAACCGGAATCCAGTTCAGGTGAGACCTGGGGCTGTCCCCCAAGGAATGGAACCCTTGATAGGAAGCTTTTCAACTGAACCTGGGGGAAAGCCGATAGGAGCTGAGAAGCATCCGGTTCGGGCAGACTCACTGCAAATGGACAAAGGGAAAATTGCTTCTGATTGCCCACACAGGAATGGGGTAGACATGAAAGGGGATGGTAAAGTAAAGTGGGATAGCCATTTAAGGATGTCCAAGGGCACATGCAAGGCAAGTCAAAAGAGAGAGACAGTGTGGAGGTTTTTCTATGCTAATGCTAGAAGCCTCCAGGCGAAAATGGGGGAGTTAGAGTGCATGGTTTCAAGGGAAAACATAAATGTAGTGAGCGTTACGGAATACTGGTGGAAGGGAGAGAACCAGTGGGATATGGTCATCCCTGGATACAAACTCTTTAAAAAATGACAGGGAAGGGCGTATTGGAGAGAGTGTTGCTATATATATCAAGTAAGACATAGTGTCTAATAAACTGGAAGCCATAAAAAAGGCAGACTCGTCCACAGAATCCTTGTGGGTAATAATGCCAGGCCCCAAAGGTAATTTAGTACTGGGGACGTTCTATCGCCCCCCTGACCAAAAGGCTCAGGGTGATCTAGAGATGGAGAATGAAATCAGGGAAGCATACAAAGATGATGAGGTAGTAATAATGGGAGACTTTATATATTGACTGGATAAATGCATGCTCCAGTCAAGCCAAAGAGATAAAATTTCTAGACATCTTAAATGCCTGTGCCCTCAAACAGTTGGTCATGGACCCAACCAGAGGGGAGGAGATCCTAGACTTAATACTCTGCCAGAGACTTTGTGTGGGATGTGTATGTAGAGCCAGTTGCCAATACTGACCACAATGGCATCAAATTTAATTTACATATAGGTGGGAAAGTGCCTGGGAAATCCCACACAATAACATTTGACTTTAAAAGAGGGAACCTCTCTAAAATGAGAAACCTTGCCCCACCCTCGCTTCCCCCCCCCTTAAGTGGCTATTCCACACTTTTTTTACCATCTCCTTTCATGCCTATGCCATTCTCATGTGGGCATTCTGAAGCAATTTTCCCTTTGTCCATGTGCACTGAGTCTGCCCAAACCGGATGCTTCTCAGCTCCTGTCGGCTTCCCCACCAGGTTCAGTTTAAAAGCTGCTCTGCCACCAGCAGTCTTTTGTACAGGCTGGGCTTGTCCCAAAATGTTGCCCAGTTCCTTACAAATCTAAAGCCCTCCTCCCTGCACCACCGTCTCATTCACGCATTGAGACTCACCAACTGTGCCTGCCTACCTGGTCTTGCACGTGAAACAGGTAGCATTTCTGAGAGTGTATCTGTTCTAAGAATTCTCAGAAATGTTGTATTGTGAAGACTCACTGGGTTCCATTTTGTTTTAATTGAGTAGCATGGTTGGCTGCACCCTTGTTTCCCATGCTCATAACATTGCAGATTTTCCTGAGCTGACTTTTTTTCATTAAATGATATCAAAACATCAGGGAACCTAGTTACTGTCTGTTCTAAAGAATCCCCAGGTTTCAAGTGAATTGGACAAAGGGTTTCAGGTTTACAGCCCCTTAAATAAGGTGCCTCAACCATCATCTTGCCATAGTGGGAAAAGGTGTGTAAATGACTGCCAGTTTTTTGGAGCAGCATTTTTAAAACCAAATTTAGTAACTGTGAGTAAAAGTAGTTCTTCTAGAGTGTCTGTCTAACCAAAGACAACCAGAAAACCCACAAAAGAAAAAAGAAAAACACACACACAATGAAAACCCAGTTTTTGCCAGAAGTGATATTGTGCACTAGTTATTGTGAATCAGGAAATGGGGGGAGATTTCAGACTTCAAAGGAAGGGGACATTCTTCCTTTGGAGTCACAAAACTTGCAACAGTACACAAAAAATAGAATGACCTCTGAGAGTGTTGTTTTTTCTCTTGGATCAGTATTAGTTTGAGATGTATACTTTCTTGTTTTCATGTGTTTCATGATATTGTTCTAATGTTAAACTGGAAAATTGGTATAAAATATTTTAAATAAAATAAATGAGCTCAAAGATTGTTCAGATTGGGCAGATCCTGGTATGGAGAAAACATTTTAGGTGGGCCAGTACTAAGGATTGAAAACAATGAATATTTTAGATTTGTTAATTTACGGTATTTAACATGCCACCCAAATTGAAGACTTCTAGTCACATTGATCAATGTAATGTAAAAGTTTCTTCCTTCACCTGGATTGCGTCTTTAATTAGTTGAAATGGTACCATGGGATTTGGTACCATGGGATTTGGCCTTCATACAGGACATTAGGAGAGATTCAAGTATGAACTAATGGCTGTTTTTCTACCATCTTTTCTTAGAGGAACATTTCATTGAGAAGCATCAAGAAGAGCTGATTCGCCGTGTCATTGGGGTGGACATTATTTTAAGCTATGCACAATCTGACCAGCTAATAACAAAAGAACAAATGCAGGCAATCAAAGGCAGGCCTGAAGAGCAAATGCAGAAACTGTATGAACTGGTGGAAACCTGGACGACAGCAGGCAAGGAAAAATTGCAATGTATCCTAACAGAAACAAACCGACGGCTTATTGTGCAGCTTGCAGGTAAATATACTGATGTTGGTCATAAATGTGGTACTCCTGTCCTAGACAGTTACATGATCCTTATTCCATCCAAAAGGGATAAAAAATACCTGACCTATCCTGGGGTCAATCCTTTATCTTCCAGTATGGGAATTAGGTCTTAGTCAAGAGGTGTTTCTTGGGGTCTCACATCTCCAACTCATTTAGAGCACACGTATGCATCACTGCTTCTAGGCTGCATTCATGTATTTTGGCCCTGAGACTATTTGTTGTTGCAGTGGTCCCTGATTTTCACGAAACTTTCTTATTGTGGTTTTTCCCATATGTGATTGTTACATCTCATTGTGATGCCCACCAAATTAATAGCAGGACACTTTCAAATGCTTCAGATTGTTCTAACTGCTCTACAAAATGCTTGAACCTAGATTAGAGTGTCATTCACAAAATGCGCAAATAAAGCTTGAAAGAAGACACCTTCTGGGAACATTTAAGCCAATCTCCTGTCCCAGTCACACAGAACAGCTGGTAAAGCATAATGGTTGAAGAGCATGAAATTCTCAAAAAAAGGGAGATATTTACAGTGCAATCCTAAACAGAGTTACATACTTCCAAGTCCACTGTCTTCAATGGGCTTAGAAGGGTGTAACTCTGCCTAGGACAGCATTGTACCTATCAATATGCCGAATTTTAAAACCCTCCGGAAATACCTTTTTGGTATTTGGGGGGCGGGGTTTTACTGGCAAAAAATGGCGGCAGAAAAATGGGAGCCAAAAAAGCAGACCCGAATAATGCTGAATTTATTTGGCATTATTCGGGCTGCTTTGGCCCCACCATTTCTCCCCCTCTCTCCACCTCCCCCCTTTACTTCCCCCATACTTACCTGTTTGCTGACTCAGATCTCTGAACTCCAGAGAAGGCGGGCACTGTAGATAGGAATGCCCCCCTTCCTCTCCAAGACGTTTGCCAGATCAGGCTTCCATGTGGGCCTCCACGAAGCACGCAGGTAGCAGGGCTAGGAAGGCCCCGCCTCCATTTTTTTCCAGTATTTTTCAGGTCTGGGTATATTAAACCAGAATTTGTTTTGGAAAATCTGGGTTTATTAAACCCAAACCTGAAAAATACCAGTGGGGAAAATCAGTGCACACCTCTAATTGTAAGCTATCTTTCTCTTTATTGTGAAGCCACCATCCTTGTACAGGTGAGGAAATGAGAGTGAACACTTGAAAATATCTGCATCCCTTCACTAATGCATATGAGCTGGCTCTCCCCAGGCAAGCCCCTGCTGCTGTATCCTTTTAAGTAATGCCTGTGAAGATACAGAATCACCTGCAGATGCTATTTGGCTAACTTTTTCCCCAGGGGGCCATTTTGTGGACAGACATCGGAAGGAGCTGATCGAACGAGTGACAGAGGTCCCCCTGAACCAGCTTCGTGGATTTTCACTGGCTGAGGATCAATATGAGACTCTCCTTAACTGCGCCACAGAGAAGATGCAAATGCAAGCACTGTTTCAGATGGTGCAGAAGTGGAACAGGCAGCAGAAAGATCAGCTGTACCGAGCCCTGACAGAAACAAATCCAGATGTTGTGAAAGTTCTTGAGGGTAGATCCAGAAGCAACTTATTTGTGCTGTGTTTTTATGCAACTTTAGTGTCCATTGTGAAAGAGAAAACACCATCTTTTACATGAATTATAGGATTGGATCCATGGGCCATTTAACTTACCGGGAAATTTCCCAGTGAGTCACGGCCCTAGAGAGCCACCAGTGGTCCTGAAAGGTCAAAGCCAAGCCCCAGTAACTCTGCTGGTGCCTCAGGGGCCACTTGGCTCAGACCCTTCACTGGCAATAGCAATTGGTGTCAGCTCATTAATTGTCCCCTCCAGTATGGCTTCCAATTTTGGGCTGTATTGACAGAAGTATCGTGTCCAGATCACACTAAGTGATGGTATCGCTTTACTCTGTTCTGGTTAGACCTCACCTAGAGTATTGTGTTCATTTTTGGCACCCCAATTTAAGAAGGATATAGACAAGTTGGAACATGTCCAGAGAAGGGCAACAAAGATGGTGAGGGGTCTGGAGACCAAGTCCTATGAAGAAAGGTTGAAGGAGCTGGGTATGTTTAGCCTGGAGAGGAGACAACTGAGAGGTGATATGATAACCATCTAAGTACTTGAAGGGCTGTCATATAGAGGATGGTGCTGAGTTGTTTTCTGTTGCCCCAGAAGGACCAGAATGAATGGGATGAAATTAAACCCAAAGGGTTTTCAGCTAAACATTCTTCCTGAAAGTTAGAGCGATTCCTCAGTGGAACAGGCTTCCTCGAGGTAGTGGGCTCTCTTTCTTTGGAGGTTTTTAAGCTGAGATGGCCATCTGAAAGCAGTGCTGATTTTGTGAACTTAGATCATGAGAAAGAGGGCAGGAAAGGTTGTGCCAGTGTTTGGCTCTTGTTGCCCTTTCTTGCGGGCCCAGAGAAATGCTGATCTCCACTTTGGGGTCAGAAAGCAATTTTCCTCCAGGCCAGTTTGGCCAGGGATCCTGGAGGGTTTCTGGGTTTGTTTGTTTTTTGCCATCTTCTGGGCATGGAGCAGGGGTCACTGGGGGTGTGGAGGGAGGGAAGTAGTTGTGAATTTCCTACATTGTGCAAGCAGTTGGACTAGATGACCCTGGAGGTCCCTTCTAACTCTATGATTCTATGTCTAGTTTGACAGTAAGATTTATTTGTATATTTAGCTGTTTAAAACATTTGTATCCTATCTTTCCATCCAATTAGTTCCCTCAAGGCAGCAAACAGTTAAAAAGGCATTAAAATCAATTTTTAAACCAGTACACACCCACACTCACACATATGAAGAAGAGTTGGTTTTTATATGCCGACTTTCTCTACCACTTAAGGCAGAATCAAAACGGCTTACAATCACCTTTCCTTCCCCTTCCCACAACAGACACCCTGTGAGGTAGGTGAGACTGAGAGAGCTCTAAGAGAACTGTGAATGGCCCAAGGTCACCCAGCTGGCTTCATGTGTAGGAGTGGGGAATCAAACCTGGTTCTCCAGATCAGACTCCCAACACTCCAAACCAACATTCTTAACCATTACACCACACTGGCTATAAATAATATAAAATGAGCAATGTATGATTTTGCCAGCAATTAAAAACAGACAAAAAGGAGGGTTAGTAAGGGAATGCCGGACACAGAAAAGTCTTTGCCTGTTGTCAGAATACCATTATTGAGGGGGCTAGAGGAATCTCTCTGAGAAGAGAATTCCATAAATTTGGTGCCATAACCGAAAACGCCCTTTCTCAGGTTTCTACCCATATTGCCTCAGATGATGCGGACTCTCAAAGGTCCCCAGAAGATGATCATAATGGTCTGGTAGGTTCATATGGAACTAAGCAATCCTTAAGGTGTACAGGTCCTAGGCTGTATAGAGCTTTAAAGGTCATTACCAGAACCTTAAATTAGGCCTGGAAGCAGACTGGGAGCCAATGCAGAGGGAACAAAAGTAATATGGTCCCTGCAACCCACTCCAGATAGCATCCTCACCACAGCATTCAAGGGCATCCCCATGTAAAGTACATTGCAGTAATCTAATCAAGATGTTACCAGGGCATGTACAAGATCTTATGCTGGAAAGGCTGCAGCTGGCTCACCAGCCAAAGCTGGTGGCTAGTACCTTGGTTACTGCTGCCACCTGTTTATCCAACAGCACCCCCACACTGTGACCCTGCTCCTTTGGACTGCAACGGTTGAGATTGTTCTGTGTTTCTTGTCAGAGGAACATTTTATCGAAAAGCATCAGGAGGAACTGATTCATCGAGTCTCCAGAGTTGATACTATCTTACGATGGCTCCCTACTCAATGTTCCATGATAAAAGAGGGCTCAGGCCAGCAGAAGATGGAGCAGTTGTACAGATTAGTGCCAAATTGGAACAGGAAGAAGAAAGACCATCTGTACATGGTGCTGAAGAGGACCAATGGACCTCTTGTTGCAGAACTCGAAGGTAAAATTACCACTTGTTAATTTAGTAGTTTGAATTTGGAATTACTCCAAATTCCAGCTTCAGGCTGGAGTAGGTTTCTTGGAGCCTCATGAAGGGTTTGGGTGCCAGGGAGATTACGCTTGCCCTGAAAGCCTTCCAAGAGTTATGCTGACACTGCTTCACAAGGGAACATCCACTGTTCCTGTGAAAACACAAACCTGTCCAACTGGACTCATGTGTCTACCATCACTCTTTTCTCAGAGGGACACTTCGTCGAGAGACACAAGGAACAGTTGATCCAAAGTGTCACCAGGGTAAAAACAGTAGCACTATTATTGCTTCGCTCTAACATCTGCCGTCATTTGTATAATGACCTCTTGGAGAAGGATACAGACAAGGAAAAAATGGAGATACTCTACAAGGTGATGCCAGGTTGGAATGGAGAGTGGAAGGACCGTCTCTACCAGGAACTAAGGGCCACAAATGAATCCCTGATTAAGGAGCTTGAGGGTAAGTCAGTGGATCCCATTAAGACAAGAGTCGGTAGAAGAGACAGTCATGCGTGGAAAAGTTGAGGGCAGCAGGAAAAGAGGAAGACCCAACAAGAGATGGATTGATTAAATAAAGGAAGCCACAGCCCTGAGTTTGCAAGATCTGAGCAAGGCTGTCAAAGATAGGACGTTTTGGAGGCCACTGATTCTTAGGGTCGCCATGAGTCGGAGGTGACTTGACGGCACTTACACATACACACACAGTGGATCCCAGTTCATAGCTTTGGTTCCTAGTTCTTTGTTGACTTATACAATAACCACCTAGAATGGGGATTTAAAATGCCATGTGTGGCTCTAGCAAAAAGCAAATCTCCTGGTGAACTGAAACGCAGAACACCTCAATAATGATGCCACACAGAAAAATCAGTTGTATTCATCAGTCAATGTGGAAGAGCCCAAACTACATGACACTAAACATATGTCTTCAGAGCCAGCAATGTACTATAATTTGAGCCTAAGAAATGCCTTGAGGTAATAAATGTCAGTCAAAACTCTTTAACTGAAAAATTTCCTTATACCCACAGTTCTCGATGGGCCTGTATCGGTGCTGTCTTCTGATGAAGTGTCAATGTTGTGTTACGTTTGTGACTTTAATTTGTGGGATATGGCCGTCTCCATTCCTCAATTGCAGGAAGCTGCCGTCTCTGTTCATTAACTAGGAGAAGGGTGCATGCCTTACCCCTGGGAGAGTGACAGATGACTCCAAGCCTGCCCAGCAGGGCATTCAGCCAATGGGGTGGGGCCCCAAAAGGCATTTAATCCATGGAAACACCCCCACGTAGCCACCTTTGCCACTCAAACCACAATTCAGTATGGCTAATTCCATGAGACAGAGGGATGAATGTCAGGGGTGTGTTTTGGACAGTGCATGTTTTGGGATAGTTATAGATAACAAGACAAACTTTCACTCCCAAGTTTAGGTCATGAGAATGTGGAGTTTGATGCACCATGGGAGATCAATCTACCAAATACTCGGGAGTTCAGGGTCCCCAAAAGACAAGACATTCTCTGCCTGTTTTCATGGGAAATGGTGGCCCGTTCTGCTGAAATCTAATCTTTCTTCTTTTGAGATAGGGAGAAGCAGCAACGAGGGCTTGGTTCCTGACTCTCTTGTAGAGGAGAAATGCTACTTGTGTGAGAAAGAGAAGGTAAAGGCATTGTTCTGTGCTAAGGGTAGGTTCCTTCCTGATGCTGAGCAGTTATTCTGTACTAGAAATGTATTCATTCAAATGTATATCCCGCCCTCATTCCTGGCAAACCATGCTCAGGGCAGGTAAACAACCTTAAAAACATAAAAACTTTACTCATCCATAAAACATTAACCACATCAATTTAAACAGATGGCCTTAAAATTTCCCAGATGCCACCATGTCACAGGATTTCAGCAGGTCACTGGCGGGGAGGCCAGTAACGATGGATCAACTTGTGGCTGTCCTCAATTATAGGCCTGGTGGAATAGTTCTGTATTACAGGCCTGATGGAACTCCTTAAGGTCCTGCAGGGCCCTAATGTGACCAGGAAGGCTATTCTGCCAGGGCCAGAAAGGCCTGGCCCTTGTTGAGGACAGCCACACATTCTTTGGGACAGGGACCAACAGCAGATTATTATTAGTATAGCATAAAGCTCTTTGGGGGCATACCAGGAGAGGCAGTCCCACAGGTACGATGGTCCCAGACCGTGTAAGGCTTTAAAGGTCAAAAACAGCACCTTGAAACTGATCCGATGATCCAGCTGGAGCCAGTGCAGCTGTTTCAACACAGGTGTTATATGAACCCGCGGCGAAGCCCCAGTAAGGAGCCTCGCCGTGGCATTTTGCACCAGCTGGAGCTTTTAGGTCAGCCTCAGGGGTAGAGCGAGTTACAGTAATCCAGTCTAGAGGTGACCGTTGCATGGATCACTGTGGCTAGGTTGGGGCGGGAGAGGTAAGGCACCAGCTGCCGGGCCCAGCAAAGGTGGGGAAAAACTGCCTTGACCACGGCTGTGACCTGAGCCTCCATAGATAAGGAGGCATCACAAATCACACCCAGACTCCTGACGGCAGGTGCAGATGTTCGTTGCACGCCATCAAGAGCTGGGAGCCAACATCCTGCCCCAGAGCTGCCTCAGCCGAGCCAAAGGACCTCCATCTTCAATGGATTTAGTTTCAGCCGGCTTTTCTTCAGCCATCCAGTCATGGCATCCAAGCACCTGGCCAGTGTGTCTGGGGCCGTCCAGATGGCCGTCCATCAACAGAAAAAGCTGTGTGTCATCAGCGTACTGATGACACCCCAGCCCAAAACTCCTGACAAGCTGGGCAAGAGGGCGCATAAAGATGTTAAACAACTATAGGGGAGAGGATCACCCCCTGCGGCACCTCACACACCAAAGAGTGCCACTGCAACACCTGCTCCCCTAGTGCCACTCTTTGTCCCCAACCTTGGAGAAAGGAGTGAAACCATTGACAGGCTATGCCTCGGGTCCCAATGTCGGTGAGGCGGTGGTCTAAAAGATCATGATCGACCATGTCAAAGGCTGCTGACAAATCTTAAGAGTATTAGCAGCCCTGACTTGCCTTGATCCAGCTGCTGATGGAGATCGTCCGTGAGGGCGACCAGAGCCGTCTCCATCCCATGGCCAGGGTGGAAACCTGACTGGAATGGGTCCATGGCCGATGTGTCATCCAGAAATCTCTGCAGCTGCTTGGCGACTACCAGTGGTGTGTAGTGGTTAAGAGTGGTGGTTTGGAGCGGTGGACTCTAATTTGGAGAACCGGGTTTGATTCCCCACTCCTCCACATGCGCGGCGGAGGCTCATCTGGGGAACTAGATTTGTTTCCCCACTCCTACACATGAAGCCAGCTGGGTGACCTTGGGCCATTCACAGTTCTGTTAAGAGCTCTCTCAGCCCCACCTACCTGACAGGGTGTCTGTTGTGGGAAGGGGAAGGGAAAGTGATTGTAAGCCGGGTTGAGTCTCCCTTAAGTGGTAGAGGAAGTCAGTATATAAAAACCAACTCTTCTTCTTCTCTCAACTACCTTACCCAGGTACAAAAGATTTGAAACCAGGCAGTAGTTGGTAAGACCCTTAGGGTCTAACGAAGGCTTCTTCAAAAGCGGTCGTACCATGGCCTCCTTTAACCCCCTCCCCCCCCCCCCGGGAAGGTCACAGAATTTAGGGACAGATTAATAATCTCTCCCAGGGGGACCCACACCACATCCAGACTGGCCTTCACCATCCAGGAAGGGCACGAGTCAAGAAGGCTCATGGTAGGCCTCACAGCTAACAGGATCTTGCCAACATCAGCTGGTTCAAGCCGACTGAAATGGTCCAAAATTGGACCAGAAGACGGGGAAGGGGCCTCTAGCTCCCTTACTGTATCAAGATTGGCAGGGAGGTTACAATGGAGTGACAAGATCTTATCCGCAAAAAAAGTTCGCAAATGCCATCTGGAGTTCTGAACTGGCAAGCAGCATGGATCTGAAGGCAGATCCATTCTGCTTGCCAGCTGGGACCTCCATGGGAAGGTCAGAGCCAGCAAGCAGTGTGCATTGGAAGGCCCCAAGGGGAGGCCCCCACCCTCAGATCCCCATTGCCTTTCAGCTTGGAGCTCTGTGGGGATCTTTTATGCCGGATTCATGGTTTCTCCTGCAAGCCCCTTCCTGGGGAGGCGGACCCTAGACAACTAGCAGGCCAGATAATACGCTCAAGGGGCTGGATCTGGCCCACGGCCCGTATCTTTGATACCCTTGCATTAGTGGTTTGTTCATCACATACAAATGCAGCCATAACCTATGAGCCAAGACTCTTGCAGATTTTAACCTCAGCTGTAGGATCAATAGGGTTTAACCTTCAAACTACCCTTTGAAAAAATTACACATATTGCATTTAGGGCATCCCAAGCCAAATCCCCCCATATGACTACGTATAAAAATGTCCCTCAAAGGCATGTTCTCCAGAGCATGAATCACTATTTTCTTAATGAACTCATGAGGTAAAAAAAAGTGCAGTGGAATATTTTAGTGCACTGTGGCTTAAAAAAATAGCCCAATAGCAAAAATGAATAGATTTCTGTTGTTTTGTTTGAAAATTTATTTAAAATCTTTAATAATAATAATAACAATAATAATAAAGATTTCTGGTGGGGGTTTTCCCCCTATCACAGGTGCTTTTTGGTTTACAGAAAGTAAACTGTAAGTGGTAAGTTGCTGTACGTTAGGGATGTTGTCTACTACTGTACAGGTGACAATGCCTTAAGAAGAAAAGGTTCTAGAGCCACTTTTCTTTGTATTCTACTTAAAAAAAACAACCCACAGGTTAACTAATCCACACCAAGAGTACGGTAGCTTGAAGGGTTTTAATCCTACTTCTTTGCTCAGTTAATGGCTGTGTATTTCTCCAGTGCAAGGATACTTCCTTCAATGCAAGAGGCTCTTCTGCTGGTGTCAGAGAAAAGTTCCTTGTGCTGGTGGAAGGCACCACCATTAGCTGAGTGGAGCAGTAGGATCTAACCCTCTGCTCGGAACTTTAAAGTGATAATGACAAGAATATTTGTTTTGTTCTACCTCCCAGCCTCCCTTCCCCACATCCTTCATATGGAGGGATTAGCTACAAACTCCAGCTGCTTATAGCTTTGGAATTCAGTTGGCCATTACGTTTATGAGTGATTCAGACTTGCAAAGGTCCGGGATTCCAAAATCAAATCCTGGCCACTCTTAAAGTAATCTCTTGTTCTTCAGGGCTGTCCAGAGGTCCAACCAGAGCTTATTCCAGATGATAAAGGGAAGCTGAATACCTACAGGTAACCTTTTTGGAGTCACTTAGAACCTTCAGCCAGTTTCTTCTTTTTGAGATCAAAGCACCCATGGAAAATTTTCTGCCTACCAGCTGGTTTATCACAAATATGTCTAATAAGCCCTCAGAATGACTTCAAAACAGAAAATAGTAAATGTGATGGTTGCAAGGAGGCAGGTTCCAGGGAGGTAAGACTCAAGAGAGGAAACAATCTCTGAGGGTGCCCTTCTTCCTTTAGCTGCCCTCTGGTCTTCTGTCAGTGCATTCTAAGCAGAGCTCCATCCTTCGTAGTTAATTGAAGTATAGGACCTGACCTGACTATACCTGACTCTGACACAGATAGTCAGACATCAGGAGTGTGGGGACTTGTTCTCCAAGCATGTAGAGTACCGATTTAAATTGGGGCAGCAGCCTGTGGGAAGAGGCAACTGTGCCTCTCCCCAGCACTCTTTTGCTGATCCAAAACAGATCCAGGGGCACTATTTTTTGGGGGATATTTTCGTTATCCTGTAGTTAGCAGAGTGCACAAAGGCAATTGTGCTCGGCGAAGCCAGCATGATCTTTGTGTTGTGCTAAGAACAAACTCACACAGAGCCTCTTTTATCTATTCAAAACTAATAAGCTTCTTTTATCATAGGAACTCCATTTCTGGATAGGATGGAGTAGAGATAGATTCCTAATCTAGTCTAACTAACTAGGATGGAGGGAGATGCAGGATCCATGTCCTGCTCTCATAGTGGCAAGATGGAGAACAATAGAGTGCGTACGTGTGGAGGTGTGAAAAGCAGAAAGGAAGGGTTTCCCCGAGAGTCTATACATCGAAGGGACAGTGTCTGAGCAGTGGGGAAAGGATGCTGTGTCTTGACCCTTCTATCTTTTTTACTCTCTGTTCTGGTCCTCTGAAGTCTGGGGTTAAGAGACAGCGCAAAGTCCTTCACTTCCAGCACTATTTGCCACATTGGGGGGGGGGGCGATGTTTTACACATGTAGGCCATCAGTACAGTTACTATTACATGTAGTTTGAACCTGAGAAATCTCATTAGCTGGGCTGCCCAATTTTCCAGCTTCTTCAGCCAAAACCGAAATTTCCTCATTTTCCCTTGAGATTGCTTAGGAACACGTCAGACATTTCCCCCCCCTCTGAGCTGTTCTTCTGATGAAAATGGATCCTGATTACTAGTAGCACATTAAATCTACAGAAAACCACTCCTTCCCCGGTAAGTAAAGATCAAAACTAATCAGGGCCTGTTCCTCTTCTTCTACCTTTGACATTGCAGAATTCACTTGCCCAAGGCCGGCATCTTCCTTTGCCCGGTAACTGAGCTCAAGTTTGAAGTGAAAGCGGCCGTGACTGTCAAATATACATACAGTTCCTGGAATCAGCACCTGAGCGAGGCTGCGATGCAGGAATGGATGGTGGCTGGACCATTGTTTGACATCCATGCAGATCCAGCAGGGGAGGTGGCAGCTGTTCACCTCCCTCATTTTATATGTGTTCAAGGTAAGGCAGTTTTGAGCACAAAACTAGGCAATAAGGCAATTCTAGGGTCCTTCAACATGGTGACAGTTATTTGTGGAACTTTCATTGCCTCCCACGTTGAGCTTTGTTTGTTTTTTTGCTTCCACACGACATCATGCTTATTCTGAGCACCATGAAATGGAACCTTCCTCCCCCCTTGCCGAAGAGTCATTAGCTATGGAGCTGCTAGGACCGCCCAAGAAACTGTATTAACACTTTACCACCCAGGCCATGGAGAAACGTATTCCCTCTGTACTACAAGAGGGCTGGGGGTGGAAGTGGCGACAATGGAGGGGTTAAAGAGGGCAGGGCCAGAATGTGCGCAGGGGGTGAGTTCTTAGCCAGAGATAAATTAAAGTTCTGCATTTAGGTAGGAAAAATCAAATGCATAATTATAGGATGGGGAGACTTGTCTGGGCAGTAGTGTGTGCAAAAAGGATCTTGGGGTCTTAGTAGATCAAACACTGAACATGAGTCAGCACTTTGATGTGGTAGTGTGAAGACAGGAAAAGCCATTTTGTGTTAACTTTTGCTTAGCATCACTATTCTCCATTTTGAATGCTTAGAAAACGGTTGTTCTAATTGTAGAGGCCTAACAGAGACCATGAAAAACAAGATGCACCTGCAGCCTGTTACCAAGCAGATAAGGTTGTGCAAGGCCGAACCAGCATACCAGCCTAGTTGGGAGGGGGGAATGATTTCACTCTTCACTCCTAAAACCCAATCCAGCTTGAACCGGCCTGAACCATCTAGAGGTTTTTTTGAGCCACTGTTCCTGATTGGAAGTCAGGGGTCATCTGACTGGGATTCAGATTGCTATAGGTTTAGCCATTCTTATGCTATTCTAATTATTATCATCACCTAAACTGCTTTAGCACACTACTCTGCTCAGATACAGCAATGCAAAAAACTAAGGCCTGAACCAGCTTAGCTTAACAGTGTGTCTTTAAGATTACTGTAGTTGCATTTTAATTATTCTCTTTTAATCTCTTAATAAACCTTTTCATTTAAAAGGTGGTTTGAGTTATTTGACCTGACTCGGTTACGTTACAACGCGGCTGGGGCCCTGGAGAGGGCGGCCAGTCGTGATAGGTAGCTAAAAAGGCAAATGGGATCTAGGGCTGAATCAACAGAAGTATAGTGTCTAGATCGCATGATGGTATCGCTTTACTCTGCTTTGTGTTCCGTTTTGGGCACCACAATTTAAAAAGGATGCAGACAAGCTTGTACATGTCCAGAGGAGGGCAACAAAGTTGGTGAGGGGTCTGGACACCAAGTCCTATGAGGAAAGGTTGAAGGAGCTGGGGATGTTTAGCCTGGAGAGGAGAAGACTTGAGGGGACATGATAACCATCTTCAACTACTTGAAGGGCTGTCATAGAGAGGAGGGTGCCAAGCTGTTTTCTGTTGTCCCAGAAGGTCGGACCAGAACCAACAAGTTATTAAATCAAAAGAGTTTTCATTTAAACATTAGGAAGAACTTTCTAACAGTTAGAGCTGTTCCTCAGTGGAACTGGCTTCCTCGGGAGGTGGTGAGCTCTCCTTCCCTGGAGGTTTTTAAGCAGAGGCTAGATTGCCATCTGTCATCAATGCTGCTTCTATCACCTTAGGCAGATGATGAGAGGGAGGGCATCTTGGCCATCTTCTGGGAATGGAGTAGGGGTCACTGGGGGTGTAGGGGGGAGGTAGTTGTGAATTTCCAGCATTGTGCAAGGGGTTGGACTAGATGACCCTGGTGGTCCCTTCCAATTCTATGATTATATTCTATGACTGCCCTACAGCTGATTGCTGCTGGCCCCTATGTAGTTGCCACAGCTGCTACTACAGAGGGGGATCGACCCTCCCTCCTTCGCTGTCATTGCCTCTGCAGTTGTGGGGTCAGCAGCTTCACTCAGGCAGCAGTGGGCAATCAGCTGTAGGGTGGTGGGAAAGTCCACCTTTGAATGCCCTACAACTGATAGTCGTTTGACCTGAAGCTGCCCCAACCTCCATGCTCAATTTTTCTGGGGACCATCCTTAACTTTTCCCAGGACCCTAGAATCACTAAGACTGCCCCTGCTAATGATAAAGTCATTTTTATAAAATAGTAGAGAACCTTTATTTCTTACAAATCTGTTCACAGGGGGAAAGACTGATACATCCCAGATGAAAATTGCCCATTTTGTTGATGCTGGGATGACTCTGGAGGAGCCATCACAGGTGACCCAGTTTCATGTTGTTCTGGAGAATCCTGAATTCTCTGTTCTGGGTGTGCTGCTGAAACCCATTCACTGGTTCATCCCTATCCATTCTGTGGTGCTGCTTTATCAGATCTGCAGGAAGACCATAACTCTTCACCTCTATCTGATTCCCAATGACTCTTCCTTGAGAAAGGTAAGTGAGAACTGACAGCCAGTGAAACCAGAAAAAGAGCTTTCATCCAAACGGTATCAATTGAGGCCAAGTCTATGCATCTGGACCAATAAAAACCGCTGTATTTTTTGTAAGGGGGAAGTGGCTGGAAAAGTAACTACAATAGGTCATGTTTATGCACTAAATAAGGAATATACAATGAAATCCCTGCTGAACATCCCTTGGTTTGTCTGGGAAAAATCACACATATGGAATTAAAATAACGATTAAATTACAATAATTATCATAGTAATGTATTTGTAAAGTGCAAGGGGCTTTCAGGGCAAGTGAGAAGCAGAGGTGGTTTGCCATTCCTTTCCTCAGGTATGTTGCCCTTCCAAGGACCATCCCTTCTTAGCTTCCAAAATCTGATGATCGGGCTAGACCGTGCTGCCTTCCCTTCCTAGAATAGTAATACTTAGCGCTAATTTACATAATACCTTGTATTCAAATGGTTCACGTACATTGTGGCGGTAACGTCATAACTATCCTATCAGGAATTATATTTTACATGACATTTCAGTTGTGTGTACTGGGCGCCTACTGTAGAATGCTAAGGGGACTATTGAACCATATAGTGATGCCTTGAAAGTTTCACTTCCTGGGGAAGGAGAACAAAACCTTCTGTCCAACATTTCTGTGTGTAAGAAGATCCTAATTGGTAGACTTCACAACTGATTTGAGGAAGATACAAAATAATGCTGTGTCATTTCCATAGCCCCCACCCATATCATCATAAGCAGAAGTGTCCCTTTTAATTTTAAACAGGTCATCAGAGAACGTGAGAGAAAGCGGCATTCAGTGCTGGTGGATAAACACCCTCAAACGAATGAACCCTTGTACTATGGCTCTCGGTACATTGTGTTTAGCTCAGCAAATCTCCAGATAAGCCCAACGGTTAGTAGTCACATAATCTCTATGATCTACATGCAGTATTGTAATAAATTATTTTTTGTAATCCTCTTCTAGTCTGCCTTCATAGATTTCCAACTAGTTGACAACATGACCTGGGTTATATTTATTCCATGGCTCCTTTCAGCCCGGGAACGCCCCTTTTCCTTTCCCCCGAGATACGCCACCTTTTTGGGTGGCGTATCCCCATGCAACCCTATGGAGCGGTTGCACGGGTTTTTGGGAGAAGGGGAACGTTTCAGCCTCAGTGGGGGGGGGGCAAACCTCTTTGGCGGCAGCGTGGGTGCGCTGCCTCCAGTCACCCACACAGCCCTTTCGCTCAGGAATGGGCTGCTGGTTCTTATATGCTGACTTTCTCCACCACTTAAGGAAGAATCAAACCGGCTTACAATCACCTTCCCCTCCCCTCCCCACAACAGACACCCTGTGAGGTAAGTGGGGCTGAGAGTGACTAGCCCAAGGTTGCCCAGCTGGCTTCATGTGTAGGAATGGGGAACCTAACCCAGTTCACCGATTAGCCTCCGCTGCTCATGTGGAGGAATAGGGAATCAAACCCTGTTCTCCAGATCAGAGTCCACTGCTCCAAACCACTGTTCTTAACCACTACACCACACTGGCTCTCAGAGTCTTCTCTAGCCTCTTTTTAAATGGCATCAGAGTCTTTTAAAAAGAATGGCAGGAGATAGGCTTTATTATGATATAGGATTATTTATGTATATAAAATGTACATGGCACTTTACAGGGTATCAGCAGCATTAATGACAAGTTCCAGACCTAAGGAAATCCAGCAATGAGGGAGAGGAGGAAAGGGAGAGGCTGGGATTATAAAAGAAGGGTATGCAGCTACTTGGGGGGGGGGGCTCTTTGCCCATGACTGGCAGAATTAAACATGGTAAATAAACAGCCTTTCTTGAAGCAGAATTTGACTATATGTTTTTAAGCACGAGATTTAAACAACCTTACATGAGATTTACCAAAACCATTACAATGCCCGTGCTAGTAAAGATGGCGTCTGGATTCACAGTTATATGTAACCGTAAATCTGTGCTCCTTTGACTCAAAGCTATCCCCCCACTCCCCGCATGTCACCTTTCTACATCTTTATCAGGAACTGGAGTTTTCCTATAAGTCTCCAAACCAACTGCAGTCCTTTGTGGATATCTACCTTGGAAACATAGAGAAAGTAAACCTCAGTTTGGCAAAGAAGGAAAGTCTTTTCACTGTCTGGGATGCTTGGCTAGAATCAGGTACTGTTAGATTTTTATGTGCAGATGTAATGCGAGAGACTTACTGCTCCACTTAACATGAAACATTACTGCTTTGCAGGCAACCACAAGAACAAGGAAAGGAAAGATCTGCCTTGAGGGACACTGGCATAAAGCTTATTCTGACACGTTTTGTGCTGGGGCAGGGGAATTGCACAGTGGGAGCTAAGTTGGGCACAGATGGTTTGATGAAGAGCTAGGGTTTTGTTTTGTTTTTTTAAAGGAATAAGACCAGAAAAGAAGAGAAAGCTATGGGGGGTTTTCTTTGTCATTTTTCCTCCCTCAATTCCTCCCTCAAGGCTCAATTCGTGTTTCTTTTGTTTCCATCATAGAGGATGTGCTGCTTCAAGAGGAATGTCGTGTTTCTAACACAGAAACTGGAGAGGAAGAAAGAGGTACTCAGAAACATCCTAAGGGCCCAGCTCCTGTGTACAAATCCAGGCAGTGGAGAGAATATCCCAGATACTTTGAATACTTGAAATTAAGAATCCTCTTTCTCCAATAACTAAAGAAAAAGATAGATACGTTCCAAAATAACATGGCATATTAGAGCAAATAATGAAAATGCCCATTGGCCCTTGTGTACTAAAGTGCATTCTGCATTGATAAAACCAGTGTTTCTCTGTGGAAGAATACTGCGTATACTATGTACAAGATATGTGTAGGCTCCTTTCTTTACAAAATTTACAAGCCATTTTTCAAGGATCTCAAAGTGGAGTACAACACAATAAACTATGAAATTTGATCCGTATTCCCAGCCAAAATGTTAGATAGTTAGTTAGTGGTGGTACTCTGCTGCTTGTATTTTCTAAAGGTGTTTCTGGAGCACCTAAAATAAAATGAACTATGATCTCTCACTACTCCTCAGAATCCCTACAGCAAGCAGAGAACTCCAACTGCAGGGTAGGAAGAACTGTGAGCTAAGACTTCATCCAGAATGGCCACTGATCTCTGGCTCTGCCCATCAGAGTTTCAACCATCTGCTTCTCTCCTAGGGGACCTGGGCATGAACCTTCAAGCACTTTCTCTAGGAAGTCTCAATGATACCACCTCTCAAGCTGAGCAGATTCCTGTATCTTCTGGTGCAGAAGGTAATGAAAAGGTGAACAGAAATCCATCAACCACAGCAGCCCATCATGTCCCAGACCATTCAGGAATCCTGCCCTTTTGTTCCCCAGTTCACTAGATGCTTATGATTCTTAACCTGATTGTTATGAATAGGTATCTAATGCAGCCATGCTATTATTTATGTATATGACATCATAAGGAAATAACTGATGATATGACTGATCATAGGAGCAAACTAGTTGAACTGGGAAAAGTCCTTTTTTTTTTTTTACAGAGGCCAAAGGCTATTTCTTCCCCCCACCCCCCAAGCTTATTGCAGCAAGAAGACAAAGGCAGGTTATACATCAAGACTGCATGCAAAAGTTAAGGCAGTGGGAGAAATGAGGTGCCTGCAGCAGTTTGAGGAAATGCTTGAACAATGAGGGACAGCAGCAGTGTCAACATTGGAGAAGGGGTTTTAAGAACTTTGAAGGAGTTACGAGTGGATTAAGAGCTGACATTGTAATGAAGTGAGATGAAGCAACTGGCACCACTGAGTGAATGTAAGGAAAGGACCAGGGCACCTTAAGAAAAGTGAGGGTTCGGGCTGGGGACCAAAACTCCTGGATGAACCCACAGTCTGTATGTTGTGGCTCTTGAGTTCATTACACCCTGTTTTTACAAGATAGGCGGCAAAAACAGAAGACTGTTGGGCCCCTGTTCTTCTGGCATACATGGTTGTTGGGTCGGTTGCATTCAAGGGGAGAAGTTGTGCAGGTTAGATCCAGTAAAGGCAGGGGCAAGTGAAAATCAAGACTCCTGGTTTTCAACCTGAGTTGTTCCTAATTCATTTGCACTAACGAGCCAGTAAACAGAAGAGGAATGTAACAAAGCACACACCTTTGCGAAATACAGCCCATTCCTGAGCTGTGCCGGCAGCTGCACCCAAAGCCCTTTGGAGGCCGGCGACAGCCCACACCTATACAAGGGCCCACAGTGCTAGCGTCTGGAAGGCGCACACCAGTGTTGGTGGCCCCAGCACCAGTGTGCAGGCCTGGACACTGGTCCCCGGCCGCTGCCGTGGCAGCGCTGGGCCCAGACTCCACTGGAGCCTCCTGCCAGCATCCGGACGCCGACACAGGCCGCGGCAGCGACCCAGGAGGCGTTCCCAGGGCGTTCCGGCATCCCAGGAGGTGTTCCCGGGGCGTTGTGGCGCCAGCTGGGGGGCGGGGCCGCCATTAGGCTGCCTCCTGAGCCATTTCGGCTCGGAAATGCCCTTGTTTTTTTGGCCGTGTATCTCCCCTGCAACCCTAATGAGGGTTGCA
This sequence comes from Euleptes europaea, assembly GCF_029931775.1. Classification (NCBI taxonomy): domain Eukaryota; kingdom Metazoa; phylum Chordata; class Lepidosauria; order Squamata; family Sphaerodactylidae; genus Euleptes; species Euleptes europaea. Next base: position 9,296,583 of record NC_079329.1, on the reverse strand, counting down.
TGGATTTTTCGCACCGGGCACTGTTTGCTATTCGAATGTATAGCTAGGGAAGAACATTTGCAATTTAATATCTCTCCTTGTGGTTAAAGCTCTTCTATTTCTAGCTGCTAAATTTAGATTAGGGCTGTTTTTTCCTTTGTTGTTTATATGAAGGTCCATACAATCAGGAGGAGGATAGTGATGGCAACAGAAAGTCATGGTTTTCATGGTTACTTAAATTATGCGAGTTTGGAACAGCTGGGGAAGAGACATAGAAAGGCTCTCATTCTCCCTGCAATATTGGGCTAAATTAACAGTGGGAGTGGGGATTTCCTTTCTGGATGTGGGTGTAGGTCACTCTTCTGACCTAACGTTGGCTGCCTCTGTCTGCCAGTCAGACTGTCTCAACGATGGCACTGCAACACTGAAAGAGAATCTGAGACTGCCAGGATCAGATGCCCCACCTGGGTGGAAGGCACTGCAAGAGCAGAGAACCAAGCCAGCAGCTGGAGGAGAAGGGAGAAAGAAACTGGGGTGGCTCCAATACCAGGCAGGGCAAACCAGTAGGGTAAGGAGGAGTGGAGGCTTCCCAGCCATACAAAGCTTCCTTGTCAGGGAAACTGTGGGGCAACTACTACAGAACATGTTGTTTTTGCAGGGACCGTTTTGCCTGAGGCAAGGGTTCTTGAATAGATCTGGGCAGTCAAAGAAGCTCAACACAAATGTACTTTAATTACAGAAAAGAAAACAAGCCACGATATACATAAAGGCAGTTTCTTACATCCCTGTGGTCAATGGAGCTCCTTACAACAACAGCTGTTCCCAACAGCTCCAGATCTCCACCGTAGCCCCCTAACTACTGCTTCCTCTTTTATACTTTTTAGCCTGCTTAGGCGCAGCCTACCAGTACCATTGTTAACCAGCAATCAGACTGAGTCCTGCCAGCTTGGCTTTAGTGCTTGTTCTTGGCATTCCTTTATTAGGAAGGCTGAAATCTAGGAGGAAGTAATCCTGCAGCCACTTTGGTGATGGGCCCTAGCTGCCAGTATTCTGGGAGCCAGAATAAGGTCACCTGACAGCACTGTTCCCTAAATCAAGTAATCTGCAGCTTAGCCTTTGTGTAGTTTTTTGGGGGAAAGAGTCGTCAAGGACAGGTATGAACCCAGAAGGTCCTCTTCTTGGCCATTCTTCAAATACCCGTCTAAGGCTGTTAAATTTTATGCTATTTCAGAGATCTTCCAGCAAGATCCAGATCTGGGAAATCAGTTCAGATTCTCTTGAACCTTACGGAAAGGAAGACTGCTTTCTAAGGGATAATGGTGGAAGGGTTATCAGTGACCCACTGTTTCCTAAACATCTGATAGCTAAGGCAATACTTTGGGGGTACAAATTACACTTTGGAGCACAGTTAACTCTGACACCTGCAAAGAATGACTTTCTGAGTGCTTAAGAGTTGCAACTGCTCACCCTTGGAGCTTGCCCAGCTCCAGTATTTCTGAATGAGTCATTGTTCTGGACATATTATCTCCTTCAATCTCACCTGATACACAAGAATTGTTTTGTTCACATCCTTCCGTGTTACTTCAGGAAAACAAATGGGCAGGCACTTGCTGTCTTGTTAGAGATTACTTTTTGGTATGGTGACCCACAAGCCCAAATTTACTTGGCTTGGTGACCCCCTTCTTAAACAGAGCAGGCCACATATCAATAACCATGTAAAAGCCTGGGACTAACTTTTGGGTCAGAACCCACAGGTTGGGAAACACTGCTTTACACAACTTGCTTTGCTTAGATACCACTTTAACTGTCATGGCTTCCTTCAGTGAATTCTGAGAACTGTAGGTTGGTCGGTTGCTAAGAAATCTGAAGGAAATCTCTAGCCTCCCCTCGGAGAATTACAGCTCTCTATGTGCTGGGGATAAAGATATAGCTGAGAAAGCAATTGAAGCCTGCAGTGACAGGGACGTGTCCTTAGACTCTCGTTTTTTCTCTAACAGGGACACAGGCACTCCTCTCATTGGAGCCTCATTTCATCGAGCGGCACCGGGAGCAGCTGATCCAGAGGACTGTATTAGTGGAGGGAGTTTTGGATCTGCTGTACCCAACTGTTCTGGATGATGAGCAATACCAAAGAATATCTTCGCGGGAGACTGACCCAGATAAAATGCGGGAGCTGTACAATCTAGTGAAAAGCTGGGACTGCTCTTGCAAGGATCAGCTTTACGAGGCACTGAGGAAGAAAACCCCCCACCTCATAGCAGACCTTGGAAAGAAATTGAAGCTATAAAGAAGGTGGTACAGTGCCATTCGGGGCACAGAAAGTCCAGAATCACATGCTGTGGGACTCCCCCAGGACCATGCAATGCCTCTTCCCAAGCATATACTATGCTCCAATATGGAGCGACACTATCTCTTTTGCACTATGGGGAAGAAATGGTAACCCGGCATATGGCCATTGTGGGAAGTATGCCATGGGGGCAAAAGCTGTTGGATGAGGAATTCTGCAGTGAGATGGAGAGAAGGCAGATACTCCTTAGGATATATTTGATACAGGAGAGTGCTCTTTTGTCTCTTTGTCCAACACCCTATGCTCTAGAAAGGATTGATGTGCCATTCTGAATATCAGATGGAGTAAAAAAAATGGCAGTTCTCTTAGATCTGGCCTTGCTAACTGCCAAACAGGCGTGGTTGCTAAGACATCCTATATCACCCGCGTTTAGCTCATAAACTTGTCCTTTGCCCTAGCTACACTAATCCACACTATTGTCATTTGTAGACAGAGTTGTTGTGATGTAGTGTACATGGGGCTGTCCTGAAAGTCACCATGGATTTTCTGGTTCCGGTTGAGCTGTGAACAGCGTTGTGGCCGTGCTACACTCCGCAGAGTGTTTTATTTTACTTTAATTTTACCTTCATTATCTTTGTTTAGCTTGCGTTTTAGCAGGCTGGCTGGCTGGTACCCACATTATTCAGGGAGTAAGTTTGTTTTTCTGACTCCCTAACAATTGTTTCTTTTAGACCAAGCCTCTGTGATGCTGAGGCAAAAAGCTGAAGCTTCTTGCTCCTGACCGACGCCTGTGCAGCCGGTGGGGTGGGGGGAAATAAGCGAAGGTCTAATTTAAAATCTGTTGCAGAAGCCTACCTCCCCCCTCCCTTGTTAGGAATTGGTGGGGAAAGTCACCACAGAATCTTCGACGACTGCAGAATGAGGATTCCCTGATTCTGATGGGGGTGATGCCACAAGAGTTTGTACTGCCAATTGTAAAGCAACTGCACTAGTTATGGATCAGCTGCCAGACTCCATTCACGGTGTTGGTCCTTTCCTGGAAAGCCCGTTGTGATATGGGACCTTCGTACCTGAAGGGCTGCCTCTTGCTTTAGCCACACAGACGTCATTTTCAGTCTTCTCGTGATTTGATTTTGGTGGTGCTTCTGTTTCACCAAGTGCAGTCTTCCATAATTAGCCTTGCTAATTCAGTGTTGCTTATTTGGTTGTTCACCTCTGCTAGTCTCCTGCCATGAAAACCCCAAAAGGGGTCGCCATAAGTCGGATGCGATTTGAAGACACTTTACACACACACACAATTTGGTTGTTGCTAATTTGGTGTTGGAGGAGAGTGGGTTATAGATCAAGTCAAGCTTGAACTGACCCTAAAAGCTAAAATGACTAAATTGAGGCTACCGTACGTTGGTCCCGTTATGAGAAGACAAGAGTCACTGGAAAAGACAGTCATGCTAGGAAAAGTTGAAGGCAGCAGGAAAAGAGGAAGACCAAACAAAAGATGGATTGACTCTATAAAGGAAGCCACGGCCCTCAGTTTGCAAGGTCTGAGCAAGGCTGTTCAAGATAGGATGTTTTGGAGCACACTGATTCATAGGGTCGCCATGCATTGGAAGCAACTTGACGGCACTTAACACACACACACAATTTAGACAGCGATCCTGAACAGGTCTCAGAATCTTACTCAAGTCTTTTCTGTAAGGCTTACTCCCTGGAAAGTGTTCTCAGGATAGCACTGTTAGCAGTTGTAGCACTCACAGAGTGTAACAGCCTCCTGGTGGAGGGCCATAGAGCAACCTCTTCACTGGCCTTTTGCAAACTCTGAAAGGCAGTCCTGTTTCAGAGGGATTGCAGCAGTTGGCTGTGATCCTGCTTGTGATTGTGCCCTCAGGTGAGATGCTGAGGATTTTGTTTTGTATCATGTTTAAAGATTTGTATCTTAAGCTTTCTTGTTCTGCCTACACTTTTTGCTAACACGTATTTTGTCTTTGTGATTTGTACAACTTTTAAATAAATAACATTAACCTTTGTTCTTGTGGCTTATGTGCTTCAACCTAAATCTATTACCCAGACCAAAGTGTTCACCTATCTGTTTATTGAAGACCTTGCTTTAGTAAAACACCTATTTTAGGAATCCCGCCTTACAAGATTGGTTTTCCTTGTTAAAGTGTGTAAGACGTTGGAGGCTTGCTCTTTGGTCTCTAACAGATTTGAAGTCTTGAACAGAGCTGGTGGCAGACTACCCGGGCTGGGGTTGTGGGCAACCCACACCCCCAGAATTGTTAATTTGAGTTTGCTGCACTCCCATAAACGAAGGGCCCGGGGTAGAGGCTCTGCTGGCTCATTGTGATGTAAGCCTTTTTTGTTGCTGCATCACAGTGGCTGCTCATATTTAATTTACAGTGCACTCAAACCCAAGATCTTGCTCACACACACTGCTACCCAGAAGTGTATCCCCCATCCAGTATGCATGTTCCTCATTTTTGTTAGCTGGGTACTCAAAGGTTAGGTGGAGAAAGGTAAAATAATGTTATGTAGAAATATATTTATTTTAGGGCACATATATCAGGGTTAAAAACATTAAAAATGATACATCAAAGCATAATAGTAACTATTAAGGTTGATAAACCACACACCATACGTGTTTCGGCCAACTGGCCTTCATCAGTGGTCAGATAAAATCCCATATAATGCACACCCAAACAATATACAAATGTATCACAATATATGAACAGAATGATAAAAGCCCTGGTATGTATATATCTGAAAGCCCACTCAGGTGGAATACCTGCAAGTTGTTCTCCTCTGGGCTATATTAGTCTCCCATACAGAGTGTCCATGCTAGTATCAACCTGATAAAGAAGAAGTTGGTTTTTATATGCCAACTTTCTCTACCACTTAAGGCAGAATCAAACCGGCTTACAATCACCTTCCCCTCCCCTCCCCACAACAGACACCCTGCGAGGTAGGTGGGGCTGAGAGAGTTGTGACTAGCCCAAGGTCACCCAGCTGGCTTTGTGTGTAGGAGTGGGGAAACAAATCCAGTTAACCAAATTAGCCTCTGCCACTCATGAAGAGTGGGGAATCAAACCCGGTTCTCCAGATCAAACTCCACTGTTCCAAACCACTGCACTTAACCACAACACCACACTGGCTCTTTGGGGTGGGCAGAACTGGGGTGGTGGTTGGGGGAGGAGAGGAGCCTATAATGCCATAGAGTCCACTTTACAAAGCAGCCATTTACTCCCGGGAACCGATCTCTGTCATCTCATCTTTGGCAATTAGATGTGTGGCTACCAGGAAGATGGACTTTCCTGCAGGGGCGCTCTTTGTATGAAATGCCTGGCCCAGCATTTTTGTCTGGCTTCCCCCTATACTAGCGTGTATCCAACGATTTGTAGACTTCACAGAGCAGTTCTTTCCTGTTTCCCACTCTCAGTGCAGCCCGCCAAACCTTCCCTCCACCACATTTTGTTTCTGGTGGTTAGTGGAACCTCAAGAACAGTGCAGGGTAGGCTTGCCAGGTCCCTCTTCGCCACCGGCGGTAGGTTTCTGGGGCAGAGCCTGAGGAGAGCGGGGTTTGGGCAGGGGAGGGACTTCAATGCCATACAGTCTAATTGCCAAAACGGCCATTTTCTCCAGGTGAACTGATCTCTATCGGCTGGAGATCAGTTGTAATAGCAGGAGATCTCCAGCTAGTACCTGGAGGCTGCAACACTAGTGCAGGGGCAAAAACAAAAACAAAAAACCAGGGGTCTGCAGTGTGCATTGGGGGGAGGGGCTTTGGGAAATCTCCGCCCACTCTTTCGCGAACTGAAATGCTGCCGGAGGAAATGCTTGATTAGGTACATGCCATATAACTTTTCAGCAGCAGGTAAAAACCATCTTGTCTTTCCAAGTGAGATTCAACTGCATGTAGGGTTGCCAACCTCCAGGTAGGACCTGGAGAAAATGGCAGCTTCAGAGGGCCGTCTCTCTAGCATCACATCCCTGCTGCGTTTCTTACTGTCCCCAAACTCTGCCCTGCCCATGCTCTGCCCTCAAATCTCTAGGAATTTTCCAGCTTGGGGTTAGCAATCCTACTGTTTATGGGTGTAGTCCCCACACACAGAGATATTGACCATGCTGTTCCTTTTAGCCTGCTTTCATTTATATTTAATCCTAGGATTGTTTACATTTTTGTTTAGAAACCATTTCAGAGATCACGGGTGGAGGTCAGACAGAGATTCTTTAAACTTATAAATACTCCTGCTTGCCGCCTTTATCACTCTCTTAGCACAAGTTATTGGACTTTAAGTAGCCATAAGTCAGTTGTGACTTGATGGTGCAACCGCACACACACACATATAAAGGAACTGAAAGCCCTGGTTTCCTCTAGCCCCTCCTTGCCTAGTGTGACTCTACTCGTTCCCTAGCAACCGCCTCCAGCATTCCTCTTCCTCCCCTCTCCCTTTGATCCCCCCTGCATCATGTGAACTGGTGTGAGGATGTGACATCATCACTGGGTTCCCTCTGCCACTCTGCAGACATTACCAGTGGGATTGTTGTAACTGTCTAATGCTCTCAGGTTGATCTCTCTTCTGTTTTCGGAGTGGGGGAGAGAGGGGGGCTGCAAAAACGTCTTCAGACCTAATAGGATCCAGGGAATCTGCCCAAGATGGAACAGAAGGATTTGCGAGAGACGGAAGAATGGGAGAGAGCTGGAGAGACAGGTAAGAATGGAGAAGAAATCTTTGTCGGGGAGCAAGATGGGGAGAGGGGAATGCCAGATGTTCCTCCCTCATCATATTCAATTCCAGATTAAAATTAGAAGTGAGGCAATTCCTTTTATTGTGGCCAACTCGTGTCAAAATTTCAGAGGCGAGAGCTTTTTGATTTGTACAGGATTCTTCAGATTGAGCTGTTCAAAACAAACACTGTGTGTGTGTATGATGTAACACAAGTTGATGGAAATACCTGGGATTTTTTTTAATTGTGCCTGTGAGCAATTGGATCAGTAAATAGCAAACTTCAGAGGTACACAGAACTCTTCTTCAGGTTGTTTTTCTGCAACTTTAAAGGTTTCATCACCAAAACAGCTACTGCAATAAAAGCTGTGACTGGAATAATTTTCAATCCTATATAGCTCTCATTGAGCCTAAAAACATGAAGCTGGGTAGAGGTAATATTCAGAAAAGAAGACTCCAGTTATATTCTGCAGAGCTAGAGTAGTTTGGAATGATTAGCAGAAGGCAGTAAAAAGCAAAAGTCCCATCTTGTCTCTGTTGCTTTGGTTCCTATGAGGGCCTTTGGTTCCTGAGAGAGCAATCTTAAGCGGGTCTACTGAAGTTTATTCAATGGGGCTTCCTTCCTAGGAAGTGTTCTTAGGATTGTGCGGCAACTCTGTCATGACTGGAGCTGCTGTTAGCTAGTTAGGGATCGTATCCAGAGGTAACAAATGTGAGCGATAAGCCACTGAGTGAGAAAAAGCGCTGGCAACTTCCAGTACAATTCATGTTGACTCACAATTAATTTAGGCAGATGAGGGAGGGCAGGAAGGGATGAGGCAGTGGTCAGCTCTTGTGGCTCTTTCTTATATGTCGATCTGGAATTTTCCTCCAGGCCAGATTGGCCCAGGTACCTTGAAGGTTTTTTGCCTTCCTCTGGGCATACAGCAGGGGTCACTGGGGGAGTGTGGGGGAAGGAAGCTATGAATTTCCTGCAGTGTGCAGAAAGTTGGACTAGATGATCCTTGGGGTCACTTCCAGTTATATGTTATGTTCCAATGACCTGGAGATTGCGCTTGCTTCACTTTTTTAAAAAGTAAAACTCATTTTATTTGGAATAATTAGACAAGGTGTAATTAGCTCCAATCAATGCAGGATAAAGAAATTAAATCTTACAATTCATTCAAACAACATTAACACATATGCACCCTCCTGACATACATCCAGCGTCTCATTTAAACTGTACTGCTGTATGGCCGAAGCAACTACATGACATGTTTAAATCAGGCCTTATCGCAACTTTGGGCTATATCAAGCTATTTGTACCCTTCTCTGAGAAACTCCTGGAACATGGGAAACCTTGCAGGGTCAGGGGTCAGGGGATGAGTCCCAGCAGTGCACTTGTCTATATCTTCCCATGCGAACGGGTCTTTGGGACAGAGAACCTGGCTTCACTGTGGTCAAAACTGAGATTGCAATCTCCTTAGCGATTTTGCTCATATTTCTGTTTTCCTTCTAGAAGGCGCTGTGGTTGGAAGTCAAGAAGAAGGTCTTCAGGAAGGAGTACTGGAAGAAGAAGAAGAAGAACTGGAGGCATTGTTGCTGGAAGCCCCTCTGAGTCCTGAGCAGATAGGGATGCTTTCAGAAAGTGAGGGCTGCCCAGGAAGAGAACTGAGGGACCAGGACCAAGAAAATGGGAACATAAGGGAGGCAGAGCCACACCACACGAATAATGCACAGATCCCCAGTATCTACAGAAGTCAAGTCCGGGCAGAGGAGCAACAGTGGAAGAGTCAGCTGAGAAGGCGCCAGGCCAAGGAGGCTTCCCATGATCCTCCGGGCTTTATCAACCTTTTGGGGATCTTGGAGCCCCCTCCTCCTCAACTTCCACCCCCCGCCAGCCGCAGGCCAGTGGATAAGCCTTACCATTGCACCGAGTGTGGGAAGAGCTTCTCGCAGAGCTCTGTGCTAATCGAACACCAGAGAATCCACACGGGGGAGAGGCCCTTTGTGTGCAATGTGTGCGGGAAACGCTTCTCCCAAAGCTCTACGCTGATGGGGCACCAGAGGATCCACACTGGCGAGAAGCCCTTCACTTGCTTGGAGTGTGGGCGGGGCTTCACCCGCAGCTCTGCCTTGACCGAGCACCAGCGCACCCACACCGGGGAGACGCCCTTCTCATGCCGGGAGTGCGGGAAGGCCTTCAGCCGCACCTCCAACCTGGTCAAGCACCTGCGCACCCACTCGGGTGAGAAGCCCTACTCTTGCACCCTCTGCGGGAAGCGCTTCTCCCTTAGTTCCAATCTCCTCAAGCATGAGCGCACCCACTCGGGGGAGAAGCCCTTCCCCTGCCCGCTCTGTGGGAAATGCTTCAAGAAGAAGACCCACCTGGTGTCACACAACCGGGTGCACACTGGGGAGCGGCCCTACCGGTGCGAGGAGTGCGGGAAGTGCTTCTCTCAGAGCTCGTCCCTCATCGAGCACCAGCGCATCCACACCGGGGAGAAGCCCTACAAATGCGCCCAGTGCGGCCGAGGATTCTATGTCAATTCCAAACTGGTCAAGCACCAGAGAATCCACACGGGCGAGAAACCATATGCCTGCTCTGCCTGTGGGAAGACCTTCCGGTACAAGCAGCAGTTCCCACGCCACCAAGCCCACGTCCACCCTGGGGAGGACCATGTTTCTGTGCTCACTTTGGGCACCAGCGTTAATATGCTACTCGCATAGCCCAGCCCCTGGCCAATGGGCTTCAGATACTATAGAGACTGACTCCAGTTAAAGGCATAAGTCCTGCCAAAATTGGGTGGTCCATAAACTGCCCATCCTAGGGTCTCACTGCTGACTTACTGAGCAGGTCCTGGGAGCTGCCAGAAATATTTCTGGTGACATAAATGCAGTCCATTTTTATGCATTTTGATTAGGAAGTCCCGCTGAACTGAGCTGAGGCATGGGGCGAACTTCTAAGGTAAGCTTGCATTGGATTCCAGCCAGACTTGGGTGGCCTGGTTCCAATACAGGTTTTGGCCTCTTTTTCAAGGAACTATTCTCTGGAATTGTGGTGATTCCTTTATTGGAATCTGTGGTGTGACACCAGGAAACAAAAGCAAAATTAACCAAGGCCATATTGTTTCGGAATGTATTTGTGGTAGTGCCAAAGGAGATGCCAACTTGAGACCCTGTTTCAAAGGAAGATACCCATTCTCCCAAGGATTATATTAACAGAATTACATTGTCTTACGTGATGCACGAACACCAAGATTGTTGACTACTGATATCATGAGTTTCCTTTCGTGTATTTATGGTATCAACCGGCAACACCCAGTTTAGTGGAAAGGCAAAATTATTCTAAAAAACATATTTTTAATATTGGTTCTTGTAGGTTATCCGGGCTGTGTAACCGTGGTCTTGGAATTTTCTTTCCTGACGTTTCGCCAGCAACTGTGGCAGGCATCTTCAGAGAAGTAACACTGAAGGACAGTGTCTCTCAGTGTCAAGGGTGTAGGAAGAGTAATATATAGTCAGAAAGGGGTTGGGTTTGAGCTGAGTATTGTCCTGCAAAAGTAATGTGCTAATCATTGTCCTGTAAGTATCAAGATAATGTGCTAATGATGGAACCCAACCCCTTTCTGACTATATATTACTCTTCCTACACCCTTGACACTGAGAGACACTGTCCTTCAGTGTTACTCCTCTGAAGATGCCTGCCACAGTTGCTGGCGAAACGTCAGGAAAGAAAATTCCAAGACCACGGTTACACAGCCCGGATAACCTACAAGAACCAATGAACTCTGACCGTGAAAGCCTTCGACAATATTTTTAATATGTTTGCCGTATTGCCTAAGGAGGTATGCAAATATGTATTTTCTGGGCCTGGCCCTTTTTTTAATTTAGACAAGCAAAATTATATTGTGATGCTCCTTTTTAAAGGATATTGACAGTATTACATGGAAGACAGTAGTTGGATTTGTGGGAGAGTTTTTTATTCTCAGTTGTGGGGTTAATTCTTATGGTACATGTGCAGCATCAGGTGGAGGAGAGCAGCAAATTATATCTGATTGACAATTCCAATTAATTGTCCTGGTGGCCCCTCTATTTGTATATTTAAGGTAATCTGCATGGCACCAGCCTGTGATTTGTGGGCCTCCACCTTATTTGAGAGCAGAGGAATTTTGATAATTGTTGGGACTTCAGATTAAACGTCACATCGTTAACCATTTTCAGATTAGCCACACACTGTCGCCTATATAGATCATAACAGAGTCCATCTTACTAGACCATTCTTCTAGATAGATCTAGAAGGTTCTCATGGCTCACTGACTGTCAAGAACCCTATGTTCTCCCTTGATCTCTTTTATTCATTCCAGGTTTCACGTTCTTGAACCTTGAAAGACCCTTCATTTGCTGCTGTTTCAGAAGCATTCAACTGGCAAAGTAAGGGTCTCCCAGGAGACATCTAACTGTTAGATGGAAAGGGCTACTGTAAGGAAAATGTAACGGAAATTGGGTGAGGCCCAGCCAAAGTTAAACACCTCAAACCCTGTTAATTACAACAGGAAAGAGCTTAATAGGTGCTTAACTCTCTTTTACTAAAATTACTGAGTCTTTAGAGTGATCACCTTTGGCTGGATGATGCCTTGTTTAGTAAGATGGAGCAGTCCTCCCTTGGTTATTTTCTCGGACCTTTCCTAAAATGTCTACCTTGAGCAAGATATTACACTGGTTAGTAGCCACTGAGATGCCCATCCTTTGTGAATGATTTCAGTCCTCACATTGAGGATTTTGTCTTCCTTGAGTCAACAGTGTCTTCACAGGGGGCAGAACTATATTCCTAAGGGCGAGGATTGAAAAGAAAAAGCACCCCATAGTTGAAGGATCTTGCATGCTGTTGTGTTGATCTGGCATTCAGGTCTACCAAAAGAAACAGCCTGGATGCAAGCAGACATCTGTGAAAAGGAACCCACCAGAAGCTTTATTCACATAGGTGCTCTGATGTGTCACAGACAAGTAGCAAAACTGGATCTCAACACCTCAGGTAATACGCTTGATAGAGTCAGTTTGGAAAGCGGACGGCAAGAGTCTGAGATACGGCAGAACATTTCGACAGACACGTGGCGCACTGAATAGATTGCCCTGTGAAGGTCCTTCAGATATTTGCACAGTAGAGATTGGCAATGCTGGCACCACATCTGAAATGACATCTGCCCAGAGGAATGATTACAAGGAAGTGCGCATTGCTGGGTTGTCACTCTCACACTTTGGCAAAGGCAGAAAGAACAACAGCTAACAGAGCAAATGGCTCATGTATAACCACTGAGGTTTTCCCAAAAGGTTTGCGGGATGAAAGACGTTGGTGTGTTCTCTGATAACGAGATCCCTTTTCACATAGTCACAGCCAGCCTAACCTTTTCTGCCATCCCAAGCAAACTCTGCCTTTCTCCTAGGATCACTTGCAGTGTAATCCCAGAGCTCTGCCCACCTTTATCCACAGTGCTGCAAGGTATCACAGTTTTATTGACCCCCTAAAAATACTGCTTTCAAAGCCGCAGCTAAGCAGAGTGACTCTGCATGTAAGGCACATGTTAAATCCATCTCTCCTTGTCAAACGCTAGACAATCTTGGGTGGCTTACATGCTGGTTCTATGTATGCAAGCCTTACAGAGAGAACAGACCCATTCTTAACCACTACACCACGCTGGCTCTTAGAGACAACAAGGTTTTCAGGGGTATAAGCTTTTGAGAGTCAAAGCTCCCTTGTGTCAGACAAAGGGAGCTTTGACTCTTGAAAGCTTATACCCCGAAAATCTTGTTGGACTCTAAGGTGCTACTGGACTCAAATCAAGCTGTTCTTCAATACAGCAACTGCACTGTTGTGTTTGAGGGATCTAGTCTGCTCATGCCATGACTTCTAATTGTTCTTTGCAAATAATAAAAACATACAAGGTTTGTAAGAAAACTTCTTTGCCAAATATTAAAATTAAATTAAAAACCCCAAAATATATGAACTATGTAACATAGTTATGCAAAAGGCTACCAAGCTAGCTAGAAGCATGACAGTAGACCAAGTTGATATAAGCCTCTGGAGCATCAAATCAAATTCCAAACATAACATCTCCAAAACAATCCAGGTACGTGTTTAATAACCACATGCCCTTTCTGGGCAACCAGAAACAAAAAGCCTTATTCCCTTTTCTGTTAATAGGGAGCAGTAAAATCACCCACTAAATTTTATAGGGTTGCCCTTGGAGAAGGAGTGAGCCAAAAGCTGTGTAGAATATCTACCCTGTGTGTGTAATCGTTTTGTACTGTGTTCCTGATTAACTGTGAAAATTTTCTTTCCTCCGTTTTGCTCTCAAATGCATCATTAAAAACCACAGACATTTCAGTCTAAATGTTCTGGCTTTGTCCGCAACAACTGAGTTGGATCTAGAAATGTGGAATGTTAAAATAAGATTTGCTCTTCACCCAGCCTCATACAATTTCTCTCTCCTCCCCTCATTCTACAAAAGCTACATTTGTCAGGAGGGGTCTGGTAAAGTGCATTCTGAGGCACACCATGGAAAACATCATCATAGACAGCTCCGAAACTGTGGCAAAATATATATATTTTTAATTGTCTCCCATATGCCCAAAGTATCTATACCAGAAGAGGCTTCTCTGTGTGCCTCTGCATGATTTCTGCTAGGATTGCAAATCTTCAAGTGGGGCCTGGAGATCTCCCAGAATTACAACTATCTCCAGATAACAGAGATCAGACCCCCTGTAGAAAATGGGGGTTTTGAGGATGCACTTTATGGCATTATACCCTGATGAGGCCCCTCACTTCCCCGAATCCTGATCTCCCCAGGCTGTACTGCCAGATCTCCAGGAATTTCCCAACCTGCAGCTGGCAACCCTATATATTGCCATGGCCTAGCCTCTTTCCAGTCAGCCTTCATGTAAGGCAGGTGGGTCATATCTCTACACCGGCTGGTATCAATTCACACAATCATTCCTACATAGAGATGCAGCCTAATTACTTGACACAGAAGGATGGCTATCACATCACCGCGTAAATCTCTCGTCTGATCTTACCTTTTGATCAGCTTCTGCTGAGGACTGACAGTTCTCTCATAACTCTGTACAGAGCATAATTGTATCACTCGATTACTCCTCGGCATAACTTTCATCAAATTTTCTGCCCCGAGAGGCAGCTGCCTGTTGCATCTCTGCATGAGTTGCTGCTCTGAACTAGCCTCAGTCCAATGAGGCACCTTGGCATGTTTACTTGGAAGTAAGTCTTACTTGTGGGACTTATTCCCAGACAAAATTGCACATGGAGTTGTTGCTTTACACACAATCCTGGGGAAGGGGATGAGTTCCTCCGAAGACTGGTAGCTCTTTCTGTAAGTGCTTATTCTGACAACTTCCAATGTAGATCTACGACATAAGTTTGCACCCTATTTTATTCCAGGAGAGGAAAGCATCCTTCAGCAGCTCCCACAACTTTGGCATTGGCTGCCTATCTCTTTGGAGAAATAAATAAAATCGTTTAATTCCTTTTACTGAGGCCAACTCAAACGATACATTGTGCGAGCTGTCGAGTTCTAAAGAACCCTTCACCAGGCAGATGTTACAAAAATTAAAAACATCGGAGGAAAAAAAAGCAAACTTTCCAAGTCTACATCTCAAGAGCCGGTCATGCCAGCCTTAGAGCCAGTGTAGTGTAGTGGTTAAGAGCAGTGGTTTGGAGCGGTGGATTCTGATCTGGAGAACCGGGATTGATTCCCCACTCTTCCACATGAGCGGCGGAGGCTAACCTGGTGAAGTGGGTTGGTTTCCCCACTCCTACACGTGAAGCCAGCTGGGTGACCTTGGGCTAGTCACACACTCTCAGCCCCACCCACCTCACAGGGCGTCTGTTGTAGGGAAGGGATTGTCAGCCGGTTTCAGTCTCCCTTAAGTGGTGGTTGGCATATAAAAAACAACTCTTCTTCTTCTAGATGTTGAAAAGAGCAAGAGTCCAGCAGCACCTTAAAGACTAACAAAACTATTTTCTGGCAGGGTATGAGCTTTCGTGAGCCACAGCTCACTTCTTCAGATACAGCTAGAATGTGAATCCATCTGTCTTTAAGTAGAGGAGAGTGAATTCAGACAAGCATTAGTATGTAAATATTAACAGTATGTAAATGTGAATAGCAGGCATGATGGGATTCGGTGTGGTATGCAGAAGAGTCTGTGATGTCCAGGGGAGAGATGGGTGTGGAGAAATCAGCATTGGTAATGAGTCATGAATGCAAGGTCTTTATTCAGCCCAGGTAAATGCATTGACTTTAGTTTGAATATCAACTGTAATTCAGCAGTTTCTCTTTCCAATCTCCCTTTGAAATTCCTTTGTAAGAATTTCCATTACCAATGCTGATTTCTCCACACCCATCTCTCCCCTGGACATCACAGACTCTTCTGCATACCACACCAAATCCCATCATGCCTGCTATTCACATTTAACATGTTAACATTTACATACTAATGCTTGTCTGAATTCACTCTCCTCTACTTAAAGACAGGTTGATTCACATTCTAGCTGTATCTGAAGAAGTGAGCTGTGGCTCACGAAACCCCATACCCTGCCAGAAAATAGTTTTGTTAGTCTTTAAGGTGCTACTGGACTCTGGCCCTTTTGGTTCACGAAAGCTCCTACCCTGCCAGAAAATATTTGTGTTAGTCTTTAAGGTGCTACTGGACTCTTGCCCTTTTCTACTACTGCAGACAGACTAACACGGCGACCCACTGAATTATATTCTAGATGTTGGATGCTAGCAGTCTCCCAGTTTTGCAGGAGGTGTGATATTACTGCATTTGTCTTCTGGGAAGAAGAAACAACTAATGGGGGGTCATCTCATGTGGGGGGGGGGAGGGGAGGCGGGACCCAGAGTCCAAGATGACTGGATCTTAAGTCTGGAATTGGGAAATTTGCTTCTTCTTTTTTTAATCCTCAGTTTTTTAAATTTTTGTAACAATTGCTTGATGAGGGGTTCCACACAAGCTTGCACGATGTTTTGTGCCACTGGGGTTGGCTTCAGTAAAAGGCATGACAGGATTCTGTGCCTTTCCGGGGCTTTTGTGCGGCCCGACACTAAAATATGGCTGTTTACAACGCCGCTCCCTTCGGAGGGCCCCCGTCTCCTAGCAACGCGCCCGCGCTCCCCGCCCAGCCGTTGCGCTCGCGCACCTCCCCGCCACGTGACCCGCGGGGCGGGGACGTCACACTCGCGCGCCAACCGCCCAACGCTTTGTGGTGCTCGGCCATCGGGAGCTGCCGTTTCCGGTTGCGGCCTAGGCGGTTGGGAACCGTTTTTCTTGCCGAGGGAGGGGGCGGGGGGAGCGCGCGCGCTCGCGCCCGAATCCTCGCCGTGGCGGTTGTCATGGCAGCGGCCGCGGGGCCCGGAGGGGGCGAGACCACCGTCGCCGCCGGGAACGATGACGGCGGCGGCGGCGGGAGAGAAGTGGAAAGGGGGAGCCCCCCCGGCTCGGACCCACGACGCCTGGGGCCGGGGGGGCGAGAAGAAGAGGAGGCGGCGCCGGGGCCAGGCAGCGCGGGGGTCCCGGCCGGCCAAAGCCACGCGCCCTCGTCGCCGCCCCCCCGAGAGGCCGAAGTCACCGTGGAGATCGGCGAGACCTACCTGTGTCGGCGAGGGGACGGGACCTGGCGTAAGCGCGTCTCCGTGGCGATCGAGGCCCCCCGCCTCATATTGCCCCTCTTTCCCCCGCTGGAGCGCAGTGGCAACGGGGCATCTTGGCAGCAGCGATCACGCCCCCATGCCACATAATTCACAGTGGGTAGCCGTGTTAGTCTGTCTGCAGTAGTAGAAAAGAGCAAGAGTCCAGTAGCACCTGAAAGACTAACAAAAATATTTTCCGGTAGGGTAGGAGCTCCTACCCTGCCAGAAAATATTTTTGTTAGTCTTTAAGGTGCTACTGGACTCTTGCTCTTTTCTACCCATGCCACATAGTAGGACATTTATGCACGGGAGGTTTTGCCTTGGATTTGCCGCTCTCTAGGTGCACGTTTTCCCCACCCGAATTCTCAGAACTGAGCAATAAGCCCCCATGCAGAGTTTTGAGAATCCACATTGGGAAAATGTGCATCTAGATAAAGGCCCCCCACCTCATATTGCCCCTCTTTCCCTGCTGGAGTGCAGTGGCAACGAGGCATCCCACGGCCCAGGCCTCGTCCTTGGCAGCAGCGATCACGCCCCCATGCCAGATAGTAATACCCATTTACGCATGGGAGGCTGTGCCTTGGATTTGCCACTCTCTAGATGCACGTTTTCCCCATCCGAATTCTCAAAACTCAACAGTAAGCCCCCATGCAGAGTTTTGAGAATCCACATTGGGAAAATGTGCATCTAGATCAGTGATGGCGAACCTTTTAGAGACCGAGTGCCCAAACTGCAACCGAAAACCCACTTATTTATCGCCGAGTGCCAATGCGGCAATTTAACCTGAATACCACCCCCAGAGGGGGCCTAGAGGGAGAGGCTAGGGTTGCCAAGTTCCTCTTCGCCATGACTGGGAGGTTTTTGGGGTGGCGCCTGAGGAGGGCGGGGTTTGGGGAAGGACTTCAGTGCCATAGAGTCCAATTGCCAAAGTGGCAATTTTTTCCAGGGGAACTGATCTCTATTAGTTGGCGATCACTTGTAATAGCAGGAGATCTCCAGCTAGTACCTGGAGATTGGCAACTAGTTCCTTAGTGTTTTCTCTCTACATATCAAGACAAATGGAAAGGTGTTTGGAGGATGGCTTGTGGGCACTTCAAAGGTGGAATAGGACTGCACGACCCTCCGCCCGCACAGACCCACAGGGCGCCGGAGAGGCCGCTGGAGGGAAGGAAGGAAGGAAGGGAAGAAGGGAAGAAGGGAAGGTAGGGGGAAAGGGAAGGAATGGAGGAAGAGAAAGAAAGAAAGAAAAAGAGAAAGGGAGAAAGAAATGGAGCGAGGGAGAGAAAGAAAAGTAGCGAAAGAAAAGGACAGAGGGAGACAGAGAAAGAAAGAGGCCATTTATGCATGGGAGGTTTTGCCTTTGATTTGCCACTCTCCAGATGCACATTTTCCCCATCCGGATTCTCAAAACTCTGCATGGGGACACTGATGAGTTTTGAGAATTTGGATGGGGAAAATATGCATCCACAGAGCGGCAAATCCAAGGCAAAACATCCCATGCATGAATGGCCAGAGAAAGGAAAGCCTTCCTGCTTCTCTCTCTCACACACACACACACGCCCCCCTCCTCCCTCAGCCCGCAGCAGAGAAGGGGCGCACGCATGCAGAACAGCCCACAGTGCACGGGCGCTGGGAGACCCTTCCCTTCCTGCAGAGGCTCAGCGTCCTGCCCCGCTGACAGCTGCCCCCGCCCAGCCGGGCCCACCACCAGCGAGGGAGGGGAAGGAGGCGCCCCAGAGCCTCCGCCTGACTTCCTGCCCCGTGGCTCGCCAGCCACCAGCCCTGCCACTGCTCCCTTCGCCTGTGCACGGGGCTGCCCCCCCCGGCCGCCTCCCACGTGCCCGGGGTGAGCAGCAGCAGGAGGAGGATCCCCTGCCCGGCTGGGCCTCGCTGCCACCGCCTCCACCCACCCCTTTCAGAGTGGAGCTCCGGCGGAAAGGAGGCCCGTCTGGCGCAGAGGGAAGGAAGGAGGGAGGGAGCCCAGCCTAGCTCAGCGCCCCTCTCTGCCTGCCTGCCTTGCCCAGGCCCCTAAGCCCCCCGCCCGGAGGGGATCTCCCACCCGGCCTGCCTGCCCCAAGGGGGGGATGCGGTGAGAGGCGAGTGAAGTGGGGCAGAGGGCGCCTCCTTCATGCCCACTGGCCAGCCACGCCCCTCCACCCACACAGGCCCAGAGGGCGCCAGAGAAGCCGCCGGCCATGCCGAGTGTGGGCGCCCAGCTTCTGTTCCCCGCTCTCCCACCCGCCTGGCAGGCCGCGCACGCTCCCTCCAGCGGCGGCAATGGCGGCGGCTTCTGTGGGAGAGTGCGGGGGCCACCGCCAGTGATGTCGGAGGTTCCCCACCCCTGGGCTACAGCCTCCCCCATCTGGGGAGGGGCAGGGCCGGAAAGGCCAGCAGCTTCGAGGAACCGCGCGTGCCGGCAGAGAGGGCTACTCGTGCCGGAAGTGGCACTCGTGCCATAGGTTCGCCAACACGGATCTAGATAAAGGCCCCCCACCTCATATTGCCCCTCTTTCCCCGCTGGAGTGCAGTGGCAACGAGGCATCCCACGGCCCCAGGCCTCGTCCTTGGCAGCAGCGATCACACCCCCATGCCAGATAGTAATACCCATTTACGCATGGGAGGCTGTGCCTTGGATTTGCTGCTCTCTAGATGCACGTTTTCCCCATCCGAATTCTCAGAACTCAGCAATAAGCCTTCAGTGCAGAGTTTTGAGAATCCAGATGGGGACAATGTGCATTTAAAGAGTGGCAAATCCAAGGCAAAACTTCCCATGCATAGATGGCCAATCTGTTTTTAGTTTCTATCCGAATGTGACCCTTGAAGGCGACCCAAGGATGCTGTTGCGCTCCCAGCAGATGTGTATGGAGCCTTCTCAGGGTTGCATCCATACATTCCCTCTGCCCCGGCTGTCTTATGGTCCCAGACTAGGGTTGCTGGCCTCCAAGTGGTGGCTGGAGATCTCTTACTATTACAGCTGATCTCCAGGCGACAGAGATCAGTTCACCTGGAGAAAATGGCTGCTTTGGAAGGTGGACTCCATGGCATTATATCCTATTGAAGTCCCTCCCCATACCCCACTGTCCTCAGACTCCACCCTCAAAATCTCCAGGTACTTCCCAACCCTATCCCAGACCCCTTACCTGCTGTGTAGCACCAGACCTTTGGCACCTTCTTCCCTTTCTGTGTTGTGCCTAAAATATGCACTGTAAGAAGAGCCAGCATGGTGTAGTGGTTAGAGTGTTGGACTAGGATCTGGGAGACTGAGGTTCAAATCCCCACTCTGCCAGGGAAGCTTGCTGGGTGACCCGGGCCAGTCACACACTCTCAGCCTTACCTACCTCACAAGGTTTTTGTGAGGGGAAAATGGAGGCGAGGCGAAGGATGTAAACTGCTTCAGGGAGAAAAGCAGAGTACAAATGCCTTAAATATATGTCTCATAAGAAGCATCAAAATAAATGTTAAAAATCCTGGACAGGATTTCATTGGCAGTACAGGAGTCATACCTTTTAAATTACTCTGAAATATTTCTGAGCAACTTTTATAACAGAACATCAGATTGCTGTGTTAGTTTTAACACACTAGCTTTTATTGTGACAGCACATCAGTAATTAGCATTTATACAGCTCATGCAGTTTTCAGAGCACTTTCCATACACTGTTTGCAGGTAGTCAGTACAATAACCCATAAAGTAGGCCAGTGTTATTATCCTTGTATTGGAGATGGAGGCTGAGAGAGCCCACAGCTTACTGAAGGCTCCTGGTGAGCTTTATGCCAAGATGAGATTCAGTGTCTTTCTGGATTGTGGCTTGTCCTCATAGCCGGTATACTGCTCCAACTTACAAAATTTCCCCAAATGCTCCCTTACCCATAAGTCCTTTCCATTTCTGCAGCTTGGCAGTGAATGATTTGACCATGATGCTTTAAGATGATCACTGTGATTATTTACTTGTGCTTTCAATCAGATGGTGCTTGAGTATCCTTCAACCACACTTTCCCTAACATGAACTCTTGTTTACAGACTCTGCTGAAGTGATCCAGTCTCGGATCAATGAACAAGAAGCCAGGGAGGAATTTTACGTGCACTATGTTGGCTGTGAGTGCTTTTTGAGGTTTTTTTGTAGCTGCGGAAGAGGCATGAGGTGTCCATCTAGTGAGAGTGGGGTAATTCTTTCTTAATTGAACCCTGGTTACTTCTTAACAGTTATACAGAACGCTGTGCTTTTGTTCCTGATATCTTTAACAAGTTTTGCTGCAAAACAAAGTTATTTGTGCAGCAAGACTTCAGAAGGTCTGGAGAAACAGATTCTTTATCTTTGTGTGTTTCCTAATTTAAGAATACCTGAATTCTGCCCCAACCAAAGAAGGAAGGGGACAGTTAAATAAGGGGCAAACCTAATAGTGTTGTCTAGCGTAGTGAGGTTGACAGTGCAATCCTACAGAGAGTTACTTCAGTCTAAGCCCTTTGAAATGAATGGGCTTAGACTAGAGTAAATCTCTTTAGTGTTGCACTGTAAGACTCCCAGGAGAATGAGTAACTATTAGTGGGGGATTCAGGACTCCTGAGTTCCTCCAGAAGCCCCAAGTGGGCAGTGAAATCTGTTGGGAGAGCAACTGGGATGCAATTCTCTTAAGCTGAACTCTGCTGCTGCCCTCACCTGACTGTAATGTATTAGTGGTTACAGTTCCTGAAGATGGTCTCTAGGACTGGACAAATGCTTGAGGGCTGCTGGAGATGGTGGCCTATTGAGTCTTGTCATCAAGAGGAGACGAAGTGGTCTTCAGTGGGTTAGCAAGGGAGGCCAAGATGGGAGCAGTATCCCCACACTTTAAATTCTAGTTGAATGCTTTTAGAGCTGTAGCATGGAATTACTTCTGCTGGTAGTAAGGATGGAGGGCTCACCTGCTAATCCCTTCTCTGGTCACTGCAGTCAACCGGCGTCTGGATGAGTGGGTGGACAAGAACCGTTTGGCCCTCACAAAAACTGTCAAAGATGCTGTGCAGAAGAACACTGACCAGTACATGAACGAGCTGTCCGAACAGCCAGAGCGCAAGATCACCCGCAACCAGAAGCGGAAACATGACGAGATCAACCACGTACAGAAGGTAATGGCAGCGAAGCATCTCTGGGGAGGCTGGCTTGTGCTGTGTTCATAGGGTGTCAGTTCCGGGACTGGGGGAAATCATGTGTGCCAGACAGCCACTTCTGGAGCTACAAGTGGGACCCGGAACAAAACGTTGCAGATTACGCTGTGAGCCTCCTGCCACATCTCTAGCACCGCTTCCCACTGTCTTGCTGGTTAGGAGAAGTTTAAGGAGGGTGGCTCAGGCAGCAGCTGTGGAGGCGGGCGGATGGGCGAGGAGACTCCTCGCCCACCCGCCATCTGAACTTCGCTCGCTAAACTTTCCCATTGTCTTCTAACCAGCAAGAATGAGGCAACGGCGCTGGAGGATTGGGTGAGAATGAACCTCCTAGTCCCAGTACCCCCAAGGCCCCAAGTGCTGCTCTTTGCTATCTTGCCAGTTAGAAGCTGACGGGAAAGTTTATAGAGGGCGGCTCCAGCGGTGGCTGTGGAGGTGGGTGAGGAGGCTTCTTTGTGCTCTCTCACCGCCTGAGCTGCCGTCCCTAAACTTTCCCATCACCTTCTAATCTGGGAAACCAGAGGGCAGAGCTGAAGGTGTGGGGAGAGAATGATTGTTCTCATCCATCCGCCAATCTCCAGCGCTGCTGCTGCTCCCTGTCCCTCCTCCACTGTAGCAGTGGTGTGTGAGGTTTAACACACACACACACACCTCCTTTTTTTTGCAGGTTTAAGATTTTTCTGCCAACCTGGGGGGATCCCTCAAGTTTGAAGAAAAATCTCTGTTCTGTCAGCGTGGGCCCAATTTACAGATATAAGTATCCGCAAATGGCCCCACACTTTCTTATTACAATATAAGATTGCGAACCTTAGCATAGCCCTAGCGATGCTGTCCTTCAGGAATGGGGTACCCAGAAGAAAACTGCTTTTGTTGCCATCCACCATGTTTTTTGTTTTACTGCAGACTTATGCTGAGATGGATCCTACCACAGCCGCTTTGGAGAAGGAGCACGAAGCAGTGAGTATTAATGAACCCTTGGTCTGGTTTGTTGCCTGAATGGGGTTGGGGAAGGCATGACTGTGTTCTTGGATCCCTGGCTCTATCTGTCATTTTCCCTCTCCAGATTACCAAAGTGAAATACGTGGACAAGATCCATATTGGGAACTATGAGATCGACGCTTGGTATTTCTCGCCTTTCCCAGAGGATTATGGGAAGCAACCAAAGCTGTGGATCTGCGAGTACTGCCTCAAGTACATGAAGTTTGAGAAGACCTACCGCTATCACCTTGTACGCAAGGGGGAAGAGCAGTTATCAGGGGCACCAGGGGGTTGAGTCGGACAGCAGGCGGGATGGAAGGATGTCAGAAAAGCTTTGGACAAAAGGACTGTCTGAGGTTGATACTTATCAGCAGATCTGTCTGGTTTCTCTTTTGGTGGGGTAGTCAGAAGAAATCAAGAGCTTTGTGTCTTCAGTGTGCATAATTATAGTATCTATTTTCTGTATGGGCCACTAGATAATATTAAATGAACAGCAGTGAGAGAGGTGTGGGGGTATAACTGGCCGGTTAGCTCAGTTGGTTAGAGCGTGGTGCTAATAACGCCAAGGTCGCGGGTTCGATCCCCGTACGGGCCAATTCTATGGGGAGGGGCCGTGGCTCAGTGGTAGAGTATCTGCTTGGCATGCAGAAGGTCCCAGGTTCAGTCCCTGGCATCTCCAGTTAAAGGGACTAGGCAAGTAGGTGATGTGAAAGACCTCTGCCTGAGACCTTGGAGAGCCGCTGCTGGTCTGAGCAGACAATACTGACTTTGATGGACTGATGGATTGACTGATTCAGTAGAAGGCAGCTTCATGTGCGTTCATGTATATCCTTTCCAAATGCCATTCAATTAAGAAACGAAGAGCTCAGCAGATTTAACTGTACTCAGAAAAATGTGGATGCTCCTAGTCATAATTCTCTCTTCTCTCAAAGGGCCAGTGCCAGTGGAGGCAACCACCAGGCAAGGAGATCTACCGCAAGAACAACATCTCTGTGTACGAGGTGGATGGCAAAGATCACAAGGTGGGGGTCTGAGCATGGGGTCCCCTCTTTTTGCTGGGTGTTCCATCCTGTTTTGCCCAATGGTCCATGCTCTTACTGGCATTCCTGTCTCTTCCACAGATTTACTGCCAGAATCTCTGTCTCTTGGCCAAGCTCTTCCTGGACCACAAGACCCTCTATTTTGATGTGGAGCCCTTTGTTTTCTACATTCTTACTGAGGTCGACCGGCAAGGGGCCCATATCGTTGGCTATTTTTCCAAGGTGCTGGCCTGGCTTTGAATGTGGTGGTGGGTGGGTTGGCGGGCAGGATCCTGGCTACGTGTACGGTATACTTTTTAGAAATTCTTGGATTCTACACCATGAAAAACGCCTTGATTTCTGTGGTTTACGCGAAGTAAGAAAATGTAAATCTTTTCCCACAACTTGCTTTGCTTTGCCATGGAAGGGAGGTACAAAGAACTATGCAGAACCCCTCATCCCCAAGCACTACCTGGGGCAAATCCTTCTCAGCTTCTGAGATTTAACTGTATATTATCTGCATGCTTTTGAAGCGTATCTCTGAAGCAAAGACTAGAAATTTGCCTCTTTATTTGAAAAAAAGAAAGAAAACTGGCCCTCCAAGTACTGAATACTTAGCCCAACCCCAGATTCCTAGCTGCCTCATTTGATACCCTTTGACTTTTGATGTTCTTTTCTAGGAGAAAGAGTCTCCAGATGGTAACAATGTGGCCTGCATCCTCACTTTGCCCCCATACCAGAGGAGAGGTTATGGAAAGTTTCTCATCGCTTTCAGTAAGTTTGTGACCGTCTCTGTCACATGTGGCAGCCACTGCCTACAATCTGCAAAGCAGGTTGGCAGCCTTTTAACTTCTTTCTAGTGGTTGAATGGAAGCTGGTCTTCTCCTTCTCCCCATCTCCCAGCCAAAAGAAAAAAGAAAGTAACTTATGGTGCATCCGCCCTTCTATTCCACTTCACTTTAACCTGATAAAATTTCAGTCTTTGGTTCTGTTTTATATTCATTAATATTACTTGCAATCTGTAACTTACCCATCAGTGTACACTAAATAAATCGACTGGAAGTCTATCCTTTTTAGCACTTTTTGACAGACAAAAGGCTTTAGAGCAAGGGTCCCCAATTTGGAACCCATGGGCACCATGGTGCCCATCAACACTTTTTCTGCCGAATGTTTGTAGGAACTGGGTGGGGTCAGGTAGCGCTTTTGCCCAGCAAGGCTTCTGATTAACTATTGGAAATGTATTTGGCTGTGCATATTTTTAAAAAATGTTGATTTGGCAGCAGTTTCCACCACAGCACAATGATCTACACTGTGTTACTGAATTGTGGTCTTGAGTATGTGCACCAAGACCTTGGTGAAGGCTGTGCCCTCTGACCCTGGTCCTGGAGCAGCTGCACAGTCTCATGCCCATGAAGATGTCTGTGTTCTGAACTATGGCCACTTCGTTGGACTTGACTGTAAACCTCTTGCTCCATAGGCTATGAGCTCTCCAAGCTGGAAAGCACCGTGGGTTCCCCAGAGAAGCCTCTCTCAGACCTAGGCAAGCTGAGCTATCGGAGCTACTGGTCATGGGTGCTGCTGGAGATCCTCCGGGATTTCCGGGGCACTCTTTCCATCAAAGATCTCAGGTGAGGAAAGCAGCGGAGTTCCTGTAAAGCTCCCCAAAGTACAACGTCCTCGATGGTGGTGGAAAGGGCCATCAAATCGCAGCAAAATTATGGTGACCCCTCATAGGGAACATAAGAAAAGCCATGCTGGAGCAGACCCAGGCCCATCGTCCAGCAGTCTCTTCACACAGTGGCCAACCAGGTGCCTCTAGGAAGCCCACAAACAAGATGACTGCAGCAGCATTATCCTGCCTGTGCTCCACAGCACCTAATATAATAGGCATGTTCCTCTGAGAATAGGTATGCATCATGACTAGTATCCATTTTTACTAGTAGCCATGAATAGCCCTCTTCTCCGTGAACATGTCCACTCCTCTCTTAAAGCCCTCCAAGTTGGCAGCCATCACCACATTCTGGGGCAGGGAGTTCCACAAATTAACTATGTGTTATGTGAAGAAATACTTCCTTTTATCAGTTTTCAAGGCAAGAGACAAACAGGTGTTTTGCCATTGCCTGCCCCCACATCACAACCCTGGTATTCCTGGATGGTCTCCCATCCAAGAACTAGCCAGGGCCAACTCTCCTTAGCTTCCAAGATCTGATAAGATCAGGCTAGCCTGGGCTATCCAGGTCAGGGACCATGCCTTCTAGTTCCACACTAATGTTGATGCAAAAATAGGATGAACAGCCATAAGAGGGTCCCCTGGTCTCGCTCATGCTGATGGTATATTGCGTGCTTTCCCCCCGGCGCAGCCAGATGACGAGCATCACACAAAATGACATCATCAGTACGCTGCAGTCGCTGAATATGGTCAAGTACTGGAAGGGACAGCATGTTATCTGTGTCACCCCCAAGCTGGTTGAAGAGCACCTCAAAAGTGCCCAGTATAAGAAGCCTCCCATCACAGGTACCGGGGGAAAGGGAAGCATGTCAAGGGTTCTTGGGGGAGTGTTGTGATCTGTAGGAAGCAGTAAGCATAGCTGGACTTTGGTGACAAATTACTTTGACAAAAAGTCAGCAGTCAAAGAATTGACTGGCTATTTGACATGGATGTATGAAATTCAATTCCTTGCTGCTCCCTTTGGGTTCCCAGGTCACGAGGCTACAGTGAGAGGAGAATCTGCAATTGATAGAATTCCCCTGTCGTCTGGATTCAAGGCCCAGCAATTCTGTGGCCTCTTCATCCCCTGGCCAACAATCTCCAGTCATTGTTTGCCTGTTTCCTTCTTGCCTGGTTAACCCCCATCCTGCATTCACTCTGGTTCTGCCTTTGTTCAGTTCTACCACCCATTGTTTCCTCATGTTTTTGCTTTTCAAGCAACTGCGTACTTTTGTCCTGCTTCATTTAGCCTCCCTGTGTCTTTACCAGTCTCCCTAAAACTTCTTTCTCTGCCCCAATAGCATACTTTGGTGCTGCGATGTTTTTCTGTCTCTACTTTGCTCCCCTTTATCTCACGCTTAATTCTTAACCTGTCTTTACTTAAGGTTCCTTGCTTTGCACCTTCCTTCAGGCTCTTTGTCTCGGGTCCTTTTCAGCCCTCCTCCTGCCCCAGCGTGACCTTTTAATCCCAGCCAATCTGACAACGTTCTCTTCCCTCAGAGAAATTAGGCTACATGTTGTTTAATTTATCTGAGCTACTGAATATTACAAGCCACGACACCTGCCCAGCCGGTCAGGTGTCAGACGACTCATGGCCTCAAGTGCAATAGTGTAGAGATAAGGAAGTGCTGTGGGATGGGATTTCACCTGTGGAACTTAATGCGAGTCCTGAACAAGCAAGTTTGTTTAAGACTTCAGGATAACAGGAAAAATCTTAGAAGTGTGTGGGCGTCACTTGTGAAGGCTGAGAAACAGGAGAATGTGGACGGTCACTGCATGTATGCAAGTGCCAGACCAGACTCCCTGCCGTTTCCCTTTCAGCTAATATCATATGTGTTTTCTGTTACTGTTTCCAACCTCAGTTGCATACATTTCATCCCAATTCTTCTATACTTTTCTGCCACTGTAGCCTTTACTGCTAAAAGTGTTATCCACCTTTATATCTAATAACTAAGAGCTGATCAACATACAGATAAAAAGGGAAAGCCAGACCCATCTACAGTGTAAGGCTTTGTGCAGAAATATCTAATTTTTTTTTTAAACACAGGAAAAAAGTAGGGTAGGGTAACTGTAAGAGTAATTTCTGCACGTGTATAGACATTGCAAGAAAGCCCCGTGGAGGTCAGGCGGTGTGAAAGTGAGGGGGCAGCAAGGGCCACGTGGAGCAGAAAAGGGAGGGGAGGGGAAGTTACTCCAGCCGGCCTGCTCCTCCTGACCCAGTGGAGGCGCAAGTGAACAGGCAGCAGGGGAATGGGAAGAGGATGTGGTCCGAGAAATGGAGCTAGAGCATGGTGGGGGTGGGATTCGCACGCACCCCCGTCTTCCCCTTGTATCTTTTGTAAACCGGAATCGTGGAAGCAAAATCAACAGTGCACAGGAAGGCAAGCCTTAGTTTGCATTATTAATTCTGGGCACAACATTCGTCCTTCCCTGCACACAAACCTGTTCCCATGGTTCAGTTCCATTACCTTCTTTTGATTTGTTTTAACGGTCACGGACTGTGCCCAGGGCACCGCTCAGCGCAAACACGGAACTGCTTTGTGAGAGGCCAGGGAACCAAAATCCCTGTGGGGCGGTTTCAGGTTTCGGTCTGTGCTGAAAGAGGCATTGTGTCCCATTCTGTCCCCTCCCCCCCCCCCCCATGAAATGTCTGTCTGCACCACTTATATAACAGAAGGCACAGAGTGTTTGCCTGTTGCCCCCCCCCCCCACCATCTCCTTAAAGAAGCTTTTCTGGCAGGAACTCAAATGAAACCACTTGAAGGGGGAGGTGTGGCAGAAACGTGCAGGAGGATCATTTGCTCTTTTGAACTTGCCTGGACAGTTTAGTGCGCCTTGCTTGTGGCTGCTCTGAGAGTCCAACAGAACAACAACAAAGGGGGGGGGAGGAAACTCAACCAAATACGTAGACAGAGCTTCAAAGGTTGAGCTAAAACTATACAATATAACAAAACAATTACATGTATTGTAAGGTGTACACAGTAAAATTGTTAAAACACAGGGCCTTTAATACAGGCTACATCTAAAAATCAGTTATAAAATTCTTATCTACAGTTGATACACGATGTAAATGACCAGTGCTTGACCAGATGCGTTTTGGCCTGAGCGGGCCTTCCTCAGTAGTCATAAATACATACAATTATAAAAAATAATAAAAATAAAACTACGGTATTTAAAAAAATATGACCACTGAGGTCAAATGAGAATTTTATAACTGATTTTTAGATGTTGCCTGTATTACAGGCCCTGTGTTTTTAACAATTTTAATGAGTATACCTTACAATAAATATGATTCTTTTGTTATAGTGTATAGTTTTAGCTCCACCTTTGAAGCGCTGCTCTGATAGTCCCACTGAAATGGACCTTGAGTTTCCTGCCCTCAGAACATTCCCCCATCAGGAGACTTTCAGAGGTGCTTCTCTCTCCTGAGATAGGGCAGCCTGCACTGCCCTGTAGTTGGGGCTGGGGACAACGATGCCTGTCCCCACCCCCCCGTGTCCCTTTTGACATTGTGTAGTGGTTAAGAGCAGTGGTTTGGAGCGGTGGACTCTGATCTAGAGAACCTGGTTCGATTCCCCACTCCTCCACATGAGCGGCGGAGGCTAATCTGGTGAACTGGATTAGTTTCCCCACTCCTGCACACGAAGCCAGCTGGGTGACCCTGGGCTAGTCACAGCTCTCTCAGCCCCACCTACCTCACAGGGTGTCGGTTGTGGGGAGGGGAAGGGAAGGTGATTGTCAGCCGGTTTAATTCTTCCTGAAGTGGTAGAGAAAGTCGGCATATAAAAGCCAACTCTTCTTCTCCTCCTCCTCCTCCAGTGGATTCCCTCTGCCTGAGATGGGCACCTCCAAAACACAAGCAAGCCAAGATTTCCAAGAAGTGAGAGAGCAACGGACAAGAGGAACAGAAGAGGCTCCACCTCACTTCACATCCACCCTTCATTTTTTAAGAGATGGTCGAAGGCTAAGCATGTGTGTCGGACGTGCATTGATTGGATGTGCTTTGAGCAGATGGGTTGGAGGAAAGGTTGGGGTGGGGGGAGTTACCCACTGCTGCAGCATCTCCGCTCGAGGACTGTGGTTTATTGGTTCTTTCAGGGGAAGGGGCTGCCTTCCTGCCCCTCTTCACCTTGTGTAGCAAATTCACTCCTGCCCCCCACACTTGAGCTTGTCTGCTCAAGTTCTCCGCATCCCACAGAATGTTACAGTCGGGATCCCCCCCCCCCCGAAGAAGCAGGAAAAAAGGATGCGGTCCTTCTTTTAATCTCCTGCTCCTTCTAGGCCTGAAAGCACCGCCAGTTTCTGAGCTGCCTGGCACCAAGCCTTTGGGCTTCCTCTACACACCACGGCAGCCAGGTTATACAGGGTGAAAGCTTCTCAGCAGTGCAAGGCTTAAGCAGCAAACTAAAGGGCAGAAAGGATGCCAGGAAGCCATCAGCAGATGGGTGGGTGGCAGCAACAGCTTTTATGGGGCCTGTAAGACTCTGAGGGCAGAACAGTTTTCCCCAGCCTGTCACTTTCAGAGAGTTGAAAAGACCGGTGGCTTTTCCTGCTCTGTTCATGTCATGCTGTCATCGTATCGCCCACCCTCTCTCTAGCGGATGGGATGCTGAAGGACTGGAGCTGTTCAAGTTCCGGCCCTGCCTGCTGTTTGTTCTGTCAGGGAGGGTTCTTGAGCCCCTCCCTGTGCCATCTGCCTCTGGGCTGTTTGGAAAAGGAGGGGGGGCAGTTGCAATTGACAGTTCCTTGCTCTTGCGTTTAAGGTGAGGGTAAAGCCAGAGGGGGGGGGGCGAACTCAGGAAGAACTGCAGCTCCCCTCCCCTGCAGCAGCTGCCAAAACTGCCTTCGAGGCAGGAATAGCTGGTTTCCAAGCAAGTTGCGAGCTGCCCCAGCCTTTGAAGAGACATTATATCAAGGAAGGGAAGTTTGGGGGAGGGAGGGAGACTTGGAAGGCAGGAGCCTCAAGCTAAGTTTTTTCTTTTGAACAGCAGCCTTGGTTAAGAGCATCGTACAATAGCCAGGTAGAGGAAGATGCTGTCTAGTGATATGTCATGGTTTTCTCTTTCTCTCTGCCCCCCCCCACCCTTCCATTGGGGGAATCTGGCTTTGCTGGTGCTCAGTGAGAGGGGTGTGTCCAGCAAGTCCCTTGGCCCTGTCAAGTGAAGATGGAGAGGCTGCCTCTCATCTTCCGGTGGCCACCTTCTTGTACACCTGGTACCTGCTGGCAGGGCTGAGGGCTGCGCCATATATGATAGGAAGAAATATCCACATGGTAGTTTGGCTATAGCTATTAGGCTCATGCTCCATGTACACAGTGTGTTTTCTGTTATCTTGAGAAGTATTTTAATTAAAAAAAAAGACAGAAATATGGTACTTGAGTTTGTGCATACAGGGCTTAGATTTTTTTATCAGCATGAGCACACGTACTGAAAGTCTGCTATAGCATAACTCTTCCCTGCCTGTCAGGAGGAAGTAAACTTAGGTTTCTGTTCATTGAGGAGAGTGTACTTCTACTACCCTCCCTCCCAAGCTGGTACTGCCTTTCACCTCTGCCTTTCACCCAGTATGGTGCTGCTGCAGTTGTCTTGTATGTGGCTTCCTAGAGGCACCTGGTTGGCCACTGTGTGAACAGACTGCTGGACTTGATGGGCCTTGGTCTGATCCAGCAGCGCCTTTCTTATGTTCTTATTCCATAAAGCAAAAACAGACTTGGGAAGCAGACTCACTTCATTGAACATGATGTAGGGGAGGAAAGGTAACTCCTACTGGGCAACCTCTTAAACAGATTCATAGAGGAGCAGTCTATCATTGGCTACTAGCCAGGGTGACTAAAGGGAACCTCCATATCAATTACCAAGGGAAGGCCTACTAGGCTCTGTGCCATGTAGTTGGCCATTGTGTAAGTCCGGATGCTGGGCTAGATGGACCACCAGTCTAATTCGGTGGGGTTCATAGAGCATAGGAATGGCAGCACCGGGTGAAAGTCAAGCTCATATACAGCTTCTAAAGAGATCAGTGACCGCTCAGTTTAAACCAAGCAAGACTAATAAGTGTGGGGTTCTAGCCCAAACAGGTTAACCCAGAACGCCCTTTCCTTGTTCTGCTTAACTGCTTTTTTCTGCTACTACACTTCATGCTTCCTCAGACAGTCTGTTTCAACCCACCTGATGGGAGGTCCCTTTGCATTTGCAGGGCTCAGATGCAGGATCCTCCCACTTACGTTTCCCTACTGCTGAACTCTTTCGTTTTTTTGCAGACACAACTTGAGGAAGTCAGCAGGGTTGTCCTTTAGTAACACAGCTCTCTTAATGCCACACAGCTACCATTGACTTTATTAAAAACCCTTCATCATGAGATTAGCATCAGAAGCTCTCTTTCCCATTTGATCAAGAAAGAGATGCTCAAATACCTGGATTATGTTTAAGTGATAAAAATGTGCAAATACAAGGTGGTTTAAAAATTCAAGTTCCCCGGGAAGGCAAGTTGTAGATTTTCACAAAACAGAGTGCCGCTGCCCCACTTTTAATCCTTCGGTCCGTACGGGTAGAGGCAGTGTCCGTGTACATCTCGCCAGCCTGCATTTGCCAAGAGATCCTGAGCCAGCCCATTTCACATTTAAGTCATATTGCATCATAAATAAGGCCTGCTGATGTTGCCGATTTGGAACAGTTCATTCTGAAGGAACGCCGGAGTTCTGCCACATCCATACACGGGGCCCCAAAAAGGCTACCCACCAATGGCGGGATTTGTTGGTCAGCGCTGAAGCATAAAACGAAGTCACAACGTCCAGCTTCAAACATCCACATCAGTCAGTAGAAAAACAAGGCTATTAGTGCCACACAAAGGAGGGCCTTGTCCAGGAACAAAATGTAACCGCCTGCTTCTCCTTCTCTGCTTTCAGTCCCTGGGCTGGCCAGAGGCATGGGTAAAACGGCGGCCTCTTAACCAGCTCCAAAGATG
Source organism: Euleptes europaea (assembly GCF_029931775.1). Taxonomy (NCBI): domain Eukaryota; kingdom Metazoa; phylum Chordata; class Lepidosauria; order Squamata; family Sphaerodactylidae; genus Euleptes; species Euleptes europaea. The sequence continues at coordinate 9,264,111 of NC_079329.1, read as the reverse complement.
TACAATAAGGCCACGCAAACTAGCAAAATCCAAGTGGGCGAGAGCAATGGGGGCGCCGTGGAACACATTCCTTCCTCAGAGACTGGCTCTTCTTCCGCAGTCACCGTAGCGAAGGCCACTTCAGGGACATTTCTCTCAATCCAGTCTACATAGGACGACACTTGAGTGTAGACACCAGGACGGTTGGGCTCCCCACACAAATCCCCCCAGATCACTATCCCAGCCAGCAGCCAGGTATCGCTAACACGGCAAGACAAGGGTCCCCCGGAGTCACCCTAGAAAAGGGGGCACAGGGAGGGGGTGATTTAGATCAACGTTCGGCTGGCCCATGAGATGTTGGGGTGCAGTCGGTGGAGAACTGAACCGAAGGAGGACACAGTTTGGTCAGGAAGGCCCAGCTCATTCCGTGGGGTGAGGTCCGATAAACTGCGGTGCCATGGTAGAAACCTCATGGAAAGTGTTAGCCTGAAGTGGAAGGAAGCGGCGAGAGCCTCTGGGGAGGTTTAGGAGGTAGATGAAATAATTTCCACAAAAAGCCTGTAGCCAGCAGCTACAGGAGAAGGCCTGAATTCGCAGGCCAGGGAAGATTGGGGAAAGTACCGAGGGCACCGGCAGAAACGTAAATCACACGGCAGATCAAGGTAGAAAGATTTATGTGAGAAATGAGCTGGCAGGAGACTGGCATGGGATGCCAAGCAGCAAATTCAGAGTTAAGGGAAGGGACGGGAACTGGCATGAGGAAGAGATTGGACTGAATTTCCTAGTTTGGCGGGAGTCTTCTCCACTGCAAGGCTGCAAAGCGAAGGTCATTTTGGGCCTACGCCGGTTGCCTCCAGCCACGATACAGTGGTTTTTCAAAGCAGTAGGCTGGTACGAATTAACTGGCTAGAAGCAACTGAAGTGAGGCGTGAACCAAGTTGACCTCAGCCTACGCTAGACCGTGGCTAATGGGACTGGCCCAAGGCAGACGCTGGTCTGAATCTCACAGCCTGGAGGGAGCATCTGCTTACGTGCAGGGCCGCCATCTTGTAACCGTAAGATCAGAGTCTATTCAACACGGTTACATGCTTTCAGAAGACAAAGCAAAATTCTGAGATGTGACCGATTGAAACAGCGCGACCATCCTATTGCGTACGGGGTGGAAGTGGTGGTAAAGAAGAGGCCCTCTTCCCTATACAATCGTTTGGCACCTGGGTTTACCAACCAGATATGAAGTGCAATTTATAGGAGGTAACAGAGGCTCAGGAGAAGGAGGAAAAGGACGGGCAGGTTGGCCGGGCGGGCCCAGGAGGCGGTGTTTTCCGAGGAAGGTGGTCTAGGGGTGATTGGACGGGCCCAGCCTGGCTGAGGCTGCATCTCATCGTAACGGCCTGGCCGGCCAGCTGTAACATTGGGGCACATGCCCTCCTCGGACACGGGCGCCATATCGACAGTCGCTTGGCTGAACTCCATCTCTGGGATGTTCTTCTTAATCCAGGCAGCATAGTTCGAGGTGCGAATATAGACACCAGGCCTGTTGGGGGCCCCGCATGCATCTCCCCAGCTTACAACCCCGGCCAGGAGCCAGGCGTTGCCTACGCGGCAGGACAGGGGTCCTCCGGAGTCACCCTAGAAAAACGGCAGGAATTAGGAAGGAAAGGTGCACGCGGTGAGGCAACTTGGGAAGATGGGGAGGAGGAAGCTGGAGGGGTCGGGGAGCGAAACATAACTCTAGAAAGATCACGAATATCAAATAAGGGGGCCAGCATCTTGAGGTAGTCAGTCATCACAAGATCATTATGTGCAGGTTAATGTTCTCAGCTTGCTGGGGGTAAAGGGAAGACGACTGGGGAAGGCACCGGCAAACCACCCCGTAAACAAAGTCTGCCTGGGAAATGTTGGGATGTGACGTCACCCCATGGGTCAGGAATGACCCGGTGCTTGCACAGGGGTCTCCCTTTACCTTTAATGTTCTCGTACTGCTCGGTCCAGTAGGGGAACTGCTTTTCTGTAGGCTGTGACCACAGAGCCACTTGAAAACTTAAAAGCCCGTAACCTCATCACAAAACCTTTGCTGAGCCAGGATCAGAGGTGAGGATTTTTGCCATCAGGACATGTGTGACAGGCCCAGCCTACACAGCTGGAGTTGTCTGAGCATTTCAGCAGCACTATGAGATGAACCACAAGAAAATGGCTCCTTTGCCACAGCTATGACTCATGATAAGACAACACAATCTGAGCAACAAAGGGATTTTTCAGGACATATATTTGTAAGTGAAAAGGGAGATTCAAATCCACAAGTCAACCAGAACACTTTCTTTCCCCCACTTCCGTTTGCATAAATGGATGCTTAGCTAAGATGTTTTGGTGGGGGGGGGGGGAAATACACCCAAATTGTCTGGTGGTGGTAGTGCTGGAAAGTGCCGTCAAGTCACAACTGACTCATGGCAACCCTGTAGGGTTTTCAAGGCAAGAGACGAACAGAGGTGGTTGGCCATTGCCTGCCTCTGCATCGCAACCCTGGACTTCCTCGGTGGTCTCCCATCCAAGGACTAACCAGGGCCTATCCTGCCTAGCTTCGGAGATATAAAGAGATCGGGCTAGCCTGGGACATCCAGGTCACGGCAAAAATTGTCCTAATGAACCTTAATTAGCATGGGGCACCAATCTATCAGGAAGTTCAAATGAAATTGAAATGGACCAGTGCCCCAAGTTACACAAAACACGCAGCTCTTTTAATTCACTCACCCTCCCTCTCCCTCCTTCCCCTAACGACTGGGCCCTCTTCTCCCCTTCACGGGACCTTACGGGAGAGCCAGCATGGTGTAGTGGTTAAGAGCAGTGGTTTGGAGTGGTGGAACCGGGTTTGATTCCTCACTCCTCCACATGGGCGCTGGAGGCTAATCTGGTGAGCTGGATTTGTTTCCCCCGCTTCTACACACAAAGCCAGCTGGGTGACCTTGGGCTAGTCACAGCTCTCAGAGCTCTCTCAGCCCCACCTACCTCACAGGGTGTCTGTTGTGGGGAGGGGAAGGTGATTGTCAGCCGGTTTGAGTCTCCCTTAAATGGTAGAGTAAGTTGGCATATAAAAACCAACTCTTCTTCTTCTTACCTGACAGGCATCCTTCCTGCCCTCAGCATGGCCAGCGCACATCATGTCATTGTGGATGATGTGGGGGTCCTCAGGATCAGGGTTCAAACTGTACAGGCAGCGGCAGGTGTCGGTCCCAAGAATGGGCACGTCTAGCTGCTGCAGGGTCTTGGGTGAAGGGAGGCTGGCTGAATGGAAGAGAATTCGGGATTAGCGGCTGGGGGTGTCGAGAGGCTGCCCTGGATGGAGGGGTGCCGTGCTCCACCCGAATGGCAGACCTCGTTCCAAATACAGGCCACGCCACAGATTTATCAGAAGCGGGACTGGGCGGTGGTTGGTGGCAGGAGCTTTCTGCGCAATTGCCAGACAGAAAGTGCTCTGCACATAGCCAAAGGAACCCCACTGTTATTATTTCTAATGTGCGGAAATTGAAAGGTTTCTGAGACTGAGCCCCGAAGAGTACAGCTTGCCTTGGGGAAACGTGTGGCAGCGTGAGGCCCCTCTGTCAGCAGGCAAACACTCCCATCCCGAATGCGGTTTGTGTCAGGGCCGGCGTCGGCATACCCTGAGGCGGGGCAGCTGCCTGGGCCCAAGGCTTCTGGTGGGGCCCACTGACTCAGACCCCTGCCAAATGTCCACGTGCCTTTCCCTGCCCATTTGCTTGCAAACACTCCACCACCTACGCTCCCAGCTTTGATGGGGAAGGTCATACAGACTGTGCACAGCAGCAGCATTTCCGGCGGCCACAGCAGCTGCGGGGGCCAGCCAGTGCTGGGGAGGGGAGGGACTGTGACTCAGTGGCAGAGCATCTGCTTGGCATTCAGAAGGTCCCAAGTTCAATCCCGGCATCTCCAGTTAAAGGGACTAGGCAAGCAGGTTATGTGAAAGACCTCTACCTGAGACCCAGGAGAGCCACTGCCAGTCTGAGTAGACAGCACTGACTTTGACCAAAGGATGGACTTTGATGGACTCAGTATATGGCAGCTTCATGTGTTCACATGGAAAGGGCATGCACGTGGTGCAGGCGGCCGTGAGCACAGGCAGTAGTAGGGATTGTGAGCAAGGGAAGGATTCACAGTCAGCTGGGAATACACATAAGTGGATGGTTTAAAAGTGAGGCATGAGGGGGGCCTGGGGTGGGCTGAAGTGGGCCCCTGGGCACTGTCTGCCCAGGGCCTCCCAAAACCCAGAACTGGCGTGGGTTCGTGTGACAGAGCTAAGACAAGAATCGTGGAATAAGCCAGGATTACGGTTCCCCAGTGTGAAATATTCCTCCTTACTAGATGTGAGCACATTGCCCCAGCCAGTGACGGTGCACTTCATGCCGACGGGGAAGCTGACAGAAGAGGCGGGAAGGCAGATGGGCCGGACGGTGCGGCTGTACGCGACCGGCTGCTTGAGCTTCACCAGGGCGATGTCCCCTTTAGACCCTTCGTTTTCCACATAGTCGGGATGTTTGATGACCCTCTCCACCTGCCTCACTACCATCTCCTGCGTGGGGTTTTTGAGCTGGAAGGCCCCCAGGGTCACGTCGTAAATCTCCTTCGGGTTCACGCTGTAGAGAGAAGAGAAATCAACATTTCTAACGGGGAAAAGGGATACATCCCCAAGAAACATCCTGATGGATCAAACCGTCCTGTCTAGCATCTTATCTCGAGAAGCAGCTATCCCTCTCTTGGAAGCACACAAATGGGCCACTGAAGGCATTAGCCTTCACTCACATTCCGCCCCCAGAGACAAATATTTGAGGCATGCTACCTCTGAACACGGAGATCACGTTTATTTCACTGAATCATAGAGTTGGAAGGGACCACCAGGGTCATCTAGTCCAATCCCCTGCACAATGCAGGACATTCACAACTACCCCCCCGACACCCCCAGTGACCCCTACTCCATGCCCAGAAGATGGCCAAGATGCCCTCCCTCTCATGATCTCCCTAAGGTCATACAATCAGCATTGCTGACAGATGGCCATCTAGCCTCTGCTTAAAAACCTCCAGGGAAAGAGAGCTTACCACCTCCCGAGGAAGCCTGTTCCACTGAGGAACCACTCTGTTAGAAAAATTTTCCTAATTTATCCTAGCCAAGGATAGACCCTATCCTCCATTAATTTTTCCTTAGTATTTTCAAGGTCGGCGACCCTCAGCACACCTTGGCGTGGTAAATTCTGCAAGTTAACTATGTGTTATTCAAAGAACTCCATTCTTCAGGCACTCAGTTTCACTGAGGTCTGTTATATCATGGTGGCTAAGAAACAGACTTTACCACCAATCAAGGAACCTCTTGGTTGAATCTCCTCCACCACCCCCAACTCATGAGACAGGCTTTAGCAGATTACGTACATGAAGGGATTTGAGCACTCAAAAGTGTTAGGCAAAAGCTAAGTATGAACATTGTGACCCTGAGTTCTAGGGTCACAGAAGAGAGTGAAACATTTCTCTGTATCCTACACTGTCCTCATTTCTCATCAGACTGAAAACTAGCTCTGAAGCTAGTTGATGCTTCCAAAAGGTACCCTTCCCTTCCTGTTGCTACTCTCGAATACTCAAAACCAGGGAGACCTTATGGGAGGGGGACACTCACCTGGGAAAGCAGTGGGCTGCCGTGATCACCCACTCAGGGGTGATGAGGGTGCCTCCACAGACATGATGCGTTCCGTGGATATTAAGGCTAACCTGCCAGGGCCACTGTCCGCTCTGGGCATCTGTGCCGCCCACGATCCGCCCCAGGGCGGGCACCCCACATAACACTGCAGATAAGAGAGACAAGTTCTGTAAAGAGTTCTGCAGAGTGGAAAAAATGTTTCTTACGTGACGATAATAAGCGATTGGAACGTGTGTGTACATGCATGCCAGCCATAGATCGCCGTGGGCTCTTAAACTGATCTTCATTGCTTTGTTTTTTATAATTCTGTAACCTGCCTTGGGGACGTGCAACGGTATGATATAGCCTGATCTCGTCAGATCTCAGAAGAAGAAGAAGAGTTGGTTTTTATATGCTGACTTTCTCTACCACTTAAGGAAAAATCAAACCAGCTTACAATCACCTTCTCTTCCCCTCCCCACAACAGACACCCTGTGAGGCAGGTGGGGCTGAAAGAGTGTGACTAGCCCAAGGTCACCCAGCTGGCTTCATGTGTAGGAGTGGGGAAACGAACCCAGTTCACCAGATTAGCCTCCACCGCTCATGTGGAGGAGTGGGGAATCAAAACCGATTCTCCAGATCAGAGTCCACCGCTCCAAACCACCGCTCTTAACCATCACACCATGCTGGAAGCTAAGTAGGGTCAGTACTTAGACAGGGGACTACCAAGGAAGGCTCTGCAGAGGAAGATAATGGCAAACCACCTCTGCTTCTCACTTGTCTCGTACATAAAATCTGCCTTGAGTCTCAACAAGAAAGACCAATGATAAACAAATGAACAAATCCATTAATAAACAAATAATTACATGTGCGGCATTCGGCCGGCAAGACTTCTGCTCACTGCACATATGACAACTGCACTGGCACAGAAGGAGCCCTCTCTAGGACAGGGGGAGGCAACCCCCCACCCCAGCATGTGTGCCAAACAGTCTATTTTGCTCAACCCAGAGGGCCAGTTCTCTGCCCCTGAGGTACTGGAAGGACCACTGAGAGCCAACCTGCCTGCCTTCCAGGGTGACTGCCAAAATGCAACCTCCAATTCCCACCACCCCTTGCTTACTAGCGCACCAGCTTCTTCGGAGGTTGACGTTTCAGGCTTTTTGCCACTGAGGTTGAAAAGGTTGCCAGCCACAGATCCAAGGTTTCCTTTGGTAACAGGAAACATTGATGGCAAAAGAAAGGCTATGGAGCGACTGAATAACGATGAACACATGAAGCTGCCTTATACTGGATCAGACCCTCGGTCCATCAAAGTCAGTATTGTCTACTCAGACCGGCAGCGGCTCTCCGGGGTCTCAGGCAGAGGTCTTTCACATCACCCACCAGCCTAGTCCCTTTAACTGGAGATGCCAGGGATTGAACCCGGGACCTTCTGCATGCCACGCAGATGCTCTACCGCTGAGCCACTGCCCCTCCCTGATGGCGGTGGGGAGGATAAGATTTACCCCCAAGAGAACCGGAAGAACTTTCAGTAGATGTTTTCGTGTAACATTCAAAGGTTTCTTACCATTTTGAGCGCTGGTCTCTTTTACGACTGCAGGGGATGGAGCCAGCAGGAAAGAGAAGGAAACAAGAAGAGAGAGGAAAAGGACTGAATTAAAAACTTGTATCAAACATTCCAATGAAACAAAATGAACAGCACCTAAAACCGTTCAGTTCATGCAAAAACCAGATGCATTTCTGTGCACTGTAAAGGCACCCGGCCTCACTCTATCTCAAAGTCAAGATAATACCACAGGGCAACCCGTGGCATCCTTTGCCACTACTAGGTGCCCATACTGTGCCTCAGTCCAGCAAGCTCCTTTCCTCTTCCAGAGCTGGAATATTCTCAGGGAGAGAAGCCCAAGACAAGGCACTTATTCTATCAGGTCCTCGAGAGACCACCATGGGACGGCCAGGTGCTTTCTCAGCTCCCCACCCACCGCATCACACCTTTAGTGACCAAGTTGGTTTTAGTTATGGCGTGGGTTTTGAGTGGTCAGTAGGGCAACGTTAACAAATAACTGTGCTGGATTGTATGCTGCTATTACTGTGTCAATTCAGGCCACAGGCAAGGAACCGCATATTTAAATGCTCCCTCACTCCTGCAGAAAAACATTTCCCTCCAGATAGAAAACTGGCATGCTAAGGAAACGACGGGGCTGAACACTACTGCAACAGGCTACTTGGGACAGAGGAACAACATTCGAACACGAAACCTCCCCCTGCAGCCTGAAGTGATGCAGTCGGGGGGGGGGGGGGAATTAGCCTGTTTACCACTCTTCATCATCAATTTATTTATTACGGTCAAAGACCAGCTTACACAAAAAGAAATATCATAAATAATTTAAAAAGACTAGTATTTGATCAAGTAAAACAAAAATTTAGTTACAACAACTCTTGGTAAAATGGTCTGTTTAACATAAAAGACATTATGACAGCTTCTTCTGCCTTATTACACATGCCCTGGCACAGAATCTTGCAACCTGATAGGTAATATCTTTAACAGAATCACCTAATAACAAAATAGTGTGGCTAACTCTATCTGGGAAGCTAGACAAAATTGGATCGATGAACATTTTACGTATGTCTTGATAAAATGGGCAGTGTAAAAGAACATGTTCAACTGTTTCCACCATTCCAGATTGACATTGACAGAGGCGGAATTCATAAGGGAGACGGGCATATCTCCCTTCAAGAAGAGCCGATGGGAGGGCATTAAAGTGGGCCAAAGTAAAGGCTCTCCGATATTTAGGGTAATCTAAGGCATAGAGATAATTTGCAGGAGCCAAAAAATTAATACGGTTCTCCGCTACTGGAACCGAGTGAGCCCTTGATCCGTCAGCTTGAAGGGCAGCGTCCCAAAGCCTCTGTTTAGCTATAGTTTTTGCTTTTTGCTCCTTGATAGCCAAGATTTAGTAGAGTTGTGCTTGATAAACTTAAACGTTGCAATTTATCCTCAATTGATTTAATCCATCTTGAGGACTGTTTACCACTCAAGAATCATGTGAAATGTCCCTTGCGTGCCAGATATACCTGCACTGGCATTTCAAGGCCCTTTGAAATGCCAAGGGTCTGCCTGGAAAGACACAGGACAAAGAGAAGGAGCCTCTCAGGCACCTGGATGCCTTTATCAGCTGATGAAAGCAGGCAGAAACTCAACCCCTCACCGTTACACCACCATGAAATCACACCATGAAATCGCACAGCTGCTAAAAGCACAGGACCTTGTAAGAAAGCAAAAACGCGGCAACCCTGTCCAGAGCAAAAGTCATTGTTGTGAGGAAGGACTGTGTCCCGACACTTTTCGTTTTGGAAATGACATCATGAGAGTGACAGGGGCCTTTCCCCGTCTCTTCCTCCGGCTGCACTTTCTGACCCAGGAGCGCTCCTCCAGCTCCAGTTTCCCTTCCGTGGAGCAGCTTCCCAGGAACTTGGGTGTCTCACCCTGTGAGTCTGGAGCAACTTTCTGAGAAGAGCAATCCTGTCATGCCAGAGATTCCTGGGAGATGAGCCGCTGCTGACTTGGGTCGCATCCAGGCACAGATTCACCAGGGAACAGTGCGTGAAAACCTGAATTACCAACCAAGGAGGAGGAGGGGTTCCCCAGAGTTTCATGCCCAAAGGCAGCCAATGACTCAAGGGGAAGGCCAGGCAAGGCTTAGACCCTCTAAGAGGCTGAGCTTGACTCTTCTTCAAAGGGGGGGGGGGAAACGGTTCAAGTTTCAAGGGAGGGAATCTATTACAGAGAAAGCAACTGGCCCATGATCTTTTGCAAACACAAAACTGCATGCCCAAACCAAACTTTGTTCCCCCTCTGTTCCTTCCTGTATACACAGCAAACAGACCTTGTTCTGACAAAGTAAAGAGGAAGAAGAGTTGGTTTTTATATGCCGACTTTCTCTACCACTGAAGGAAGAATCAAACCGGTTTACAATCACCTTCCCTTCCCCTCCCCACGACAGACACCCTGTGAGGTAGATGGGGCTGAGAGAGCTCTAAGAGAGCTGTGACTACCCCAAGGCCACCCAGCTGGCTTCATGTGGAGGAGTGGGGAAACAAATCCATTCACCAGATTAGCCTCTGCCGCTCATGTGGAAGAGTAGGGATTCAATCCCGGTTCTCCAGATCAGAGTCCACTGCTCCAAACCACTACACCATGCTGGCTCTCAGGAGTGAACTTTGTGCATGTTTGGAGATACTTTTATTCCCCTACATGTTCCAGAGCTGACCCCTGATGCTAAATATCGATTCTGGGGTTGAAGACCAGTCAATGGACTCAAAGTAAGCCCATCTTCAACTTAAATTCACTTTATGACCTGTGCTCCCTTCATGTTTATCCCTGCAGGGAAGTTTGTTGCACCCAACTCATTTGGTCCCAAGCATTTGGCAGCAAGGTGATATATACATCCACCCTGTCCAGTTCTCCAGATTCCCTTCCCCCACACACACCCCACTGGCTGCATTCAGAAATCACAATAAACCATAGTTACTGCACTATACTCTGGTTAGTCTACTGGACATAAGTAACATATCCCAGTTAGTACCTGAACCCCAGTTTGACTGTCTCTTTTCTCCTCTCTGCCTCCCAGCAAGCAGGGAAAACACCCTATAATCGTTCTCTCTGGCACCAGGCAGCCACAGCTGTTCAACAAACCAAGGTTCATTAATTCAGGCAAACCTCAGTTAGTACAAGCCACAGTTAACACACCAGCTGCAAATCCTGGTTTGGTACCAACCAACAACCCCGACTTTGTCTGACTGCCTGCATTCAGGTATTTCAACCGACTGGAGTTTCGTCCACTTATGGGTCTATCATGTCATCTGAATGCAGACCACCATGCCCCAGACTAGAGGATACCATCTGCTCCACTTTGGGGGACCCTGACTGATTCAGAAAAGAACGTACAAACAAACGCTTGAGGGAGCATCCCTCCATGGGGTAGGATGCTACTTCAGCTGGATGCTACTTCAGCTGGATGCTACTTCCCGCCTGCCCTCAAACCAAGCAGACCTGAGTTGTGTAGGCTACTCAACTCTATTCCGAAAGGGGGGGACCCTCCACCACAAACAGACACTCAAAAAGACTCACAACACAAAGCTGGCCTCTAATCCTAGTCTGCAACCACACTGGTTGCTACATTGGCCCAGCCATTAGGAAGCCGTCATGGTGAGCAAAGCAAATAGGATGTTTAAAAATAGAGCCAGGGCCAACTGGTTGGGTGAGCTGGTTCGGACGTCCAAGACTGCCCCACCCTCAGAGGCAAAATGTCACAAAAGGAAAGGTGCGTGACCTATGCCTGCCCTCTCACACCTCAGCTAGAGCCCCTGTGTTGGAAGAGCAGAAGGGCTGCCAATCTTCCTGCGGGGTCTGGAAATCTCCCAAAATTACAACTGATCTCCAGACAGGTATCAGCTCCCCTGGAGAAAATTGCTGCTTTGGAGGGCGGACTCTATGGCGTTATACCCTGCCGAAGTCCCCTCCCCAACCCCCCCTCCTCAGGCTCCACCCCCAAACCTCCAGAAATTCCCCAGCCTGGAGATGGCAACCCTAACAGCAGGGGCCTGACGGCCGCAAAGCTGAGCCCAAAGAACGTAGGAGACGTGCTTCTCGATTCATCCCGAGGGCAGATCTGGGCCACGTCCTCGTCCCGCTTGAGTGCTAAGGGCAATCCTGTCCCCCCCAGCAATACCTTTGCAAGACATCAAATTTTAACCTGGCTAACTCCAGTCTGACCCCACTGTTTCCAGACAAACTAAAAGAGTCTGTGAAAAAACCAGCCTCTTTAGATACGTAGGCCCTGTCATCTCTTTCTTGACAGAAGCGCTATGCTTTCAAAGCTGCAATGGCAGGTGGAATTTAAACTGATGCAGCTCTGTACAGCACGGGGAAGAAGAGTTGGTTTTTATATGCCGACTTCCTCTACCACTTAAGGGAGACTCAAACCGGCTTACAATCACTTTCCCTTCTGCTCCCCACAACAGACACCCTGTGAGGTAGGTGGGGCTGAGCGAGTGTGACTAGCCCAAGGTCACCCTGCTAGCTTCATGTGGAGGAGTGGGGAAACCAACCCGGTTCACCAGATTAGCCTCCGCCGCTCATGTGGAGGAGTGGGGGAATCAAAACCGGTTCTCCAGATCAGAGTCCACCGCTCCACCGGGTGCAGGCTCATGGGGAAAAACTACCTGATTGTTTGTATCACACCCTACTGGTAAAAGGTCCATCAGGAATACAGAGGCTCCATTAAGATTCACACCCAAACTGATTTGACTGTCTTAAGATATATGTCTTACAAATTGTTCTCCACCATTGTTCATAGAATGCTATGAATCTAATTTATTTTATTAAAAAAAGCTAGGGCTCCAGATTGCTGCGGAAACACACAAATCGTTTGCAAAACGGCTGCAATTCCTCTTTGAAATGAGAAATACACTCTGCCCATGCTCAGAAGTACCTTTCGCTTTGTAATCAAGCTCCAAGGCTGAGCCCTGCCATTAAAAAAAAGCTTCAGAAGTTACATCCCAATGAACTTAAGGTTCAAATTAAACTCTTTGAAATGAGACATACACTCTGCACATGCTCAGAAGTACCTTTCACTTTGTAATCAAACGCCATGGCTGAGCCCTGCCATTAAAAAAAAGCTTCAGAAGTTACGCCCCAATGAACTTAAAAGTTCAAATTAAACTCTGGGGAAAGATTAGTTTATTCCTTTCCGGTATTTCGATTAGGGAGGTCACCCAATTTAAGAAATCATAATCAATTGTGTGATTTTTAACTGATCTAATAAATTGGTTCAATTTGCATGGAGCTGTTCTAAAAGAAAGAAGCATCCTTTGTTTTAACAGCAGGCACTGCCTGAGAACAGGAATCCCCATCCTTTCTCACACAGGAGGGAATGCTTCTCTAACCACGAACATGCCATCAGGCTTTTTATAAGCACCTGCATTAAAGATAATGTTGGAAACATTTAATCAGGAGCGCCTGTATAATCAAAACATCCTTAACTGCTGTAGCATAGAGGCTGTAATCCTGGAGGATCCAGATTCAAATTCTGACCGTGCCTCAATCTGCTCAACCCCAGCTCCCTCCCTCTAGCTGCAACAGGGGGGATATTTTTAGCCTACCTTACAGGAGTGTTGCAAGGACCGCGAGAAGATAATATATGTAAAGTGCTTTGAATGTTTTGGAAGTGCTTAATAGAGGTGTCTTATTATATTCAATTAACTGACTACTCAACCAAATATTGTCAGCCCTGGTCTGGATACCATCTCCTTTGATGGAGACTTCAGGCTTAAATGCACACATGCTAGTGAAGGATTTGCACATGACATATTCACACACACCAAAAAGTGCCAAAGTCTGAAGGTCGCCACCGCCTGCTTCACGCTCTCTCCCTCTTTCAAGACTGTCCAGTTATAACAAGGAGTTTCAGGTTGTCAGGAAAAAAAGATAATGGGAGTTTCACAAGCTGGTTTCCTAGTTTGTTAAAAAAGAAAAAGGGGGCGGGGAGAGAAGCAGCAGCCCTAGGTGGATATCCAGGGAGCCCAGGAAGAAAAGCAAGGTGTCCCCCCCCCCTTTGTAAGACCCAATTGCCTGTTTTCGGTGATTCAGGTGATGTCCCACAATTGTTTGGGTGGTGATTTATTTTGAAAGGCAATCATGGTGGCTGATTCAGGGCCACAATAGCAGTGGAGTGTCGTCCCCCACCCCCCAAAAAAACCCTTTCTTCACTATGCAAACTGCTCTCCTGCTGTGCTATTTGCCTTGGGGGGTGCGGGCTATGCATGTTTTCCCCCCACAAGGCAAACAGCAGCTCTGGTGGGAAAATGGTGCTGGGGAAATGATGCATATGCGTGATGGGGAAAAGTCTTTTTAAAAAATCCCCCCCATCTGCGGTTCCAGTCCAAATCTGAATTTCAGAAAACAGAGGGAGATTCGGATCACGGATCTTGCTAGTTTGACTCTCTCTCCTGCTACTAGAGATAAATACCTCTCAACAAGTACTGTCTGTATTCCCTCCATCACCAAAACAATCCATGTATCTGAAGTTAAAGGGCAGGGCTGCCAGGTATGCTGGGGGGTGGGTGGGGAGAGACAATGGTGATTCGTAAGCAGATAGGAGGCAAGCCCTTTTTCCTTTGAAAAAGTCATCTCTTCCTTCTAAGGTGGTGACGCTTTCTTTCCTGGCAGGGTTCCCCAGCATTTAACAGGTGCATGGCAGGTTCATGCTTAAGGAGGGCAGCCTTTCGACATTGGTGATCGCTTCATCCGTTGAACACCGGCCTGTACTGTATTAAAAGCACAGGAACTCCTACAGAAAGAAGAGTTGGCTGTCCTACTTCTTTCCAAGCCTGAGTCAGGTTCACAGAGAGAAAGAGAGAGATCCCAGCCCCCCTCCCCCCTGGCTTTCTGTCAGTGTTTTCCCAACACTCAAGAGGACCTTTGTCCTCAAGGAATGTAGCACCCACCCCATCCCACCTCCTCCTAACTATGCACTCAGCACTAACTTCAGAAACAAGAATGGAAGACTGAACGATATCTGCTAAAATTAAAAGGCACCCACCGCTATCACCAATTTTTTAAAAATACACTTCAGTCCAAGAATCTCCCCAAAAATGTCAACTGTGCGAAAACCATTCCTTGTGTTAACAGAATTTCTTTCAGAGGCGCTGTCAGTGCTGAATACCAGCGGCCAATGAAGCAGGCGTCCATCAGACATAATTGAGCTTCGTGTTTTGTTTTTAATTGGCGTGGCAGATTCAAGGTTTAAAAATCCAGCCCTAGAGCCTGTTTCCACTCTCAAGGTTCAAGCTGGGAACGCCGTGAAGCCAAAAAAAACCTTCTTTTTTGGGGGGAAAGGACAAGTGTGCCTCTGAGCGGGCGCAGAGCTCCTCTTCTTCCTCGCAGGCGAATCACCCTCAACCAGCCTCCACACGTCTTCAGCGATGGGATTTCCGAGGCGAGAAACCAGATATTCAGGCAGTCGTGAGTTCCAGCCCTTCTGGGCAGGTACTGGCGAACTTTGGTGAATCACGGCATTGATCCTTCGGAACGCCACGTACCGCAGGGACCCACAGGTAGACGCCCGCCTGGGCTCCGGTTCAAATCACCTGGGGCTCCGGTTCAAATCACCTGGGTTGCTTCTTGGCCCAAACAGGCGCTTCCACCTTGCCCCTGGACACAGCCCCCGGCCTCACAAAGGTATCCCCACCAGCCCCTGAATCTTAAAACCTACCCGCTTCCCACCCCTGACTTCCAAAAGCTAAAGGCCAGGTTTTTCTAATGGCCACTATTTAGGATTATTGAATGCCATCCTGTTTTATTATTATAAAAGGTAACACCTTTTATTCCATCTGGTGCCTTCCATCTGCTCACCTCCCTGAAGCCTGTTGCATTGCGATTCATATGTTTAGAGGCGCCTAGGTCCTTCAGTATAACAATTATACGATTTTACAGGACTATTTTAAAACGTTTTAACACTTTCATTGATTAATAGGAGTTTTTCTATTCTGTAAGCCGCTCGGAGCCCGGCTTTGGCCTGGGAGAGCGGGGTAACAAATGGAAATAATAAACAAACATACGGAGTACAGCCTTTTAATTAGGTTTCTAAAGTATGTTTAAATTGATGTTTCATGATCTTATTGTTGCAACCCGCTCTGAGCTGGGCTCGCCGGGAATGAGGGCAGGCTATCAATATCAGGAATGAATAAATAAATAAGTAAATAATTGGGGGGGGGGAGAAAGCCCCTAGGAGTGATAACTAAACCCTTTTTGATATATGCCACTACCGCTGCTAGATTGGTCTATGCTAAGAAATGGAAAATGTCAGAGATACCTGACAAAACCGCATGGATAGATAAAATGATGGAATTAGCTGAAATGGCAAAACTAACAGCATTAATAAATCAAAAAGAAGATTTTGAATTTGTGGCAGAATGGGAGGCATGGACAATATACTGTATGAATGAATTTGATTGTGATATCAAGGGATATGTTTTGATCTAATTCAGATTTGTTGAGATAATTAAGAGGTGACAAGGGTTAACTAGATATATATGATAAAGACACAGGTGATTTGTTACAAAGCATTAGATAATAAATACAAAAAGAGTAACAAGGATAACATATGGACAGAGGAGGGGAGAAGGGAAGTCAAATATACATATATATATTTGTTAAACGATAAGATAAAACTTATTAGATTACATAATATGTTTATGGATATTTGTAACTGAAGTTGAATTAACTTGGGGGGGAAATATAAAAAAAAGGTCAGGGGAAAAAAGGAGTGATAACTAAACCTGACTCAGCTTTAAACAGGCGCAGGAGGCGAAAAAGGGCCTGAGGTAGAGAGGGAAGGAGAGAAACCCAGCACCTGGGAATGGGGGGGGCACAGGTGGCACCCCCCTCACCTGCCCGGTAAGGGGCCCCCCACCCCCAAGCCTACTCACCGCAGGCCAGCAAGAGGCCGAGGAGCATCCCGCGAGGTGGCAGCGGCCCCGCCATGTCCTCCTGCCGGCGCGTCCAAGTGCAAGAGCCCCGCCGGAGCTGCGCCAGGTAGTCCCTCGGGCAGGTGGACTGGGGCGGGGAGCCACCTGCCCGGCCTCGCCTCCCCGGGCTTTGACGGACAAGCCGTCCAACCTGTTGGGGCCGGGCTGGGCCGGGCTGGGCCAGCGCCAGTCACTCTCCCGGGGCCCATTTGCATGTCTCTCCGCCTGCCTCACCTGGCGCAGGTGGCGGCGGCGGCGGCGGCGGCGCCTCCTCTGTGCGCATGCCTCCCACGCGGGGGGGGGGGCGCGAGTTCCAGGCGTGGCGGGCTGGGGTCAAGTGGAGGGAGGCCCGCCGGCCCTTTGGAGGAGGTGGTCCAGTGGTGGTGGGAACACTGTTTAGGGGGGGGGGGTGGGTATCAGAGCACTGTGTATTTTGCAATTTATATTATACAATGTAACTGTGATGGTTTAATAAGTGCTCTTTTCGTTTTGTTTTTGTACTTTTGTACTTTATGTTTTCTTTTGTGTGTGTTTTGATTTATGTATATTATAATTTTTTTCTTTTTTTATTATTATTATAATACAAAACAATAAAAATTTATTTTTTTAAAAAAGGGAGGTGGTTTGGCTGATAAAGATAGACCACGACGGGTAGCCGGGTTAATCGGTCACCAGCAGCGGACTTGGTGGCCAGGAGTCAGAGGGGGCCACCCACAACTATAAGGCTATTATTTAATTTTTATAAGAAATAAATAAAATGTTCAAAAAAAAAACCACATAAGTGGGGGAAACGTACAATTAAAAAGATTGTGAAATAAAAGTATATTTCATTAATATACATACATACATACATATACATACATTGTACATATTACTGGCAGTATACAGTAGATACTAAATACATATGTTGTACATATTACTGGCAGTATACCGTAGATACTAAATGTAAATGTGTGTGTGTGTGTTAAGTGCTGTCAAGTCGCTTCCAACTCATGGCGACCCTATGAATCAAAGTCCTCCAAAATGTCCTGTCTTTGACAGCCTTGCTCAGATCTTGCAAATTGAGGGCTGTGGCTTCCTTTATTGAGTCAATCCATCTCTTGTTGGGTCTGCCTCTTTTCCTGCTGCCAACTTTTCCTAGCATGACTGTCTTTTCCAGTGACTCTTGTCTCTCATGACGTGACCAAAATATGATAGCCTCGGTTTAGTCATTTTCGTTTCTAGGGTCAGTTCAGGCTTGATTTGATCTATAACCCACTAATTTGATTTTTTGGCAGTCCACAGTATCCGTAACCCTCTCCTCCAACACCACATTTCAAAGGAATCTATTTTCTTCCTATCAGCTTTCTTCACTGTCCAGCTTTCACACCCGTACACAGTAATAGGGAATACGATGACATGCAAATACAGATGGTTATAATTGAATTTTTAAATTGTTTTTTTTAAATAAACAATTTTAAATAAACCTATTATATTTTCAAGCGACTAAAAGGTCATTAACATTTTTACATCTTGTCCAATGTTTATCCCCACAGGGCCCACTTGCCATCGGGCAAGCCGACACCCTGGCCAGTCCGCCACTGTCTGTCACTAGCAGTAGAAAAGAGCCAGAGTCCAGTAGCACCTTCAAGGCTGACAACATTTCTGGCAAGGGGGTGAGCTTTCGTGAGCCACAGGTCGCTTCTTCGGCTACAGCTGGAATGTGTGTTGTGAGATGATAGCAATTTATTCCGCAGAAGGGTCTCTCTTTTTTTTCAAACTGTAGCTGAAGAAGTGAGCTGTGGCTCACAAAAGCTCTGCCAGAAATGGTGTTAGTCTTTTTTTAAAAAAATATATTTTATTTTATATGTAATAGGATACGAAAACAAAAAGGGGGAAAAGAGGGGAAATAAACATGTGCCTATGTCCAAGCTTTAACAAATTAGTACATTCATATATCAACTTCAATCTCACCCCTTAAAATCTGGAACTAATTCTTTATAATGCCCTTTAAAAGGTTTACTATTCTCTTGTAGAGTGCAAAATTTTACAAAATATTTAAAAACACTTGGTAGGTAATAATTAATCAGATACTCTTTAATACCTCAATGTAAGTTGATAACCTTAATTCTAACAATTAACAAAAACTATCATTTTCTAATACTAAATAACAGTAAATGACATATCTCTGTATCATACCCCTAGCAGAAATGTCTGACACAGGTAAATATTTATCATTAGAAATGCTGTTGGTCTTGAAGATGCTACTGGACTCTTGCTCTTTTCTACTGCTAATAAAGGAGAGTGGGAGGGATTGGCAGGGTTAGGAGAGTTTCCTTCTACTGATTGTTTAAAAAAATAAGAGTCTTCTTGTGGCCTCTCAAAAAGAAAGCCATTTATTGTGGCCAAAGCTTGCAGGGAGCCCGATTATTATTATTTAAATGGGCTGCTTTAAAATGTCACAAAATTCTACATTTGGGCTGCAACAGCAGATTTATGAGGCCCCGTCCGCACCTCCATTGGAGAGCCAGTGTGGTGTAGTGGTTAAAAACGTTGGACTAGGATCTGGAAAACTCTGGTTTGAATCCCCACTCTGCCATGGAAGCTTGCTGGGTGACCTTGGGCCAGTCACATATTCTCAGACTAACCCACCTCACAGGGTTGTTGTAAGTATAAAATGGTGGGGAGGAGAACGTTGTAAGCCACTTTGGGTCATTATTAAGGAGAAGGGCAGGGTATTAGTGAAGCAAATAAAATAAATAAATCTACTTGGTTTGCCACAACTTTTCAAGGCTCAAGAGCTGCTGCTTAACATCTCGTATTTCCTTTTCTATCCTGCGTGTGTACATATGTGCTAAAACCCCAAAAAGAAAATTGTTGCAGTGCCTGAAAATCCATGCACCCCAATAATGAATCCTTACCCACCAGTTGGACCAATGCACTATGTCGTGCTCATTTGATTTTAATGCTACCAACTAGTCATTTAATCTTAGTGCTACTACCAAGACCTACAAGGACCCCCTTGGCTCAGAGTGGTAAGCTGCAGTACTGCAGTCAAAAGAGCGTCGGGATGTGACATCACCCCATGGGACAGGAATGACCCGGTGCTTACATAGGGGACCTTTACCTTTTTACCAAGACCTACTGGTGTGCAGGATCAGACTGTCTGACTTTCAGAGAACTCTTCATCAGGCAGAAGCCGAAGAGTTCTGTGACGCTCAGAAGTGTGCATACTCCCGTGCCAACATGTGTTGGTTGAACACGACATAGCAGTTTTCTCACTCTGTGTCTTCCCAAGTGAGCCGTTGCAGTCTTCTGAATTTGCATGTGCAAGATGTGAGAATAGATGAAAGAGAAGAACCATAAGCAATTCACAACAGCCCAATGAAATCAAACTCATTTTTACAGCGGAGGATCTGAGGCGGAAGTCACTGGCTTGCAGAAGCCCTTATCTCAGAAGGGATTTGACTGGAACATTTGGATCTGAGCCCAGGTCACCTTGACTCTTAACAGGTTATTATGACATGACGTTTCTGTGCTTCCGTCTGAAAATGTTAGGAAATCAGACAAGAAGTCTGTGGAGGATGTCAACCTCTGTCACATGAGGAAAAAAATCATGCACACAGGTACCAAGTGGATATTAGGGGGAAAGTTTTTTTACAGTAAGAGTAGTTCAACAATGGAATCAGCTTCCTACGGGGGTGGCGAGCTCCCCCTCTCTGGCAGTCTTTAAGCAGAGGTTGGACAAACACTTGTCAGGGATGCTCTAGGCTGATCCTGCATAGAGCAGGGGGTTGGACTAGATGGCCTCTATGGCCCCTTCCAACTCTATGATGGTTCTTCTTCTTCTTCCTTGCAAAGCTGATGTTTTGCTTCCTGATTCCCATATATTACTGTAACGTCATTCTTGCTGTGTTGACTATTTATTTAGATATATAGATATATCTCCCACTTGTTTCACCAGCACGGACCCAGAACAGCTTACAACATCATTAAGAACATAAGAAAGGCCCTGCTGGATCAGAACAAGGCACATCAAGTCCAGCAGTCTGTTCACACAGCAGCCAACCAGGTGCCTCTAGGAAGCCCACAAACAAGACGACTGCAGCAGCACCATCCTGCCTGTGTTCCACAGCATCTAAAATAACATGCATACTCCTCTGATCCTGGAGAGAACAGGTATGCAGCATAACTAGTATCCATTTTAACTAATAGCCATGAATACCCCTTTCCTCCATGAATATGTCCACTCCCCTCTTAAAGCCTTCCAAGTTGGCAGCCATCACCACATCCTGGGGCAGGGAGTTCCACAATTTAACTATGCGTTGTGTGAAAAAATACTTCCTTTTATTTGTTTTGAATCTCTCACCCTCCAGCTTCAACAGATGACCTCGCGTTCTAGTATTATGGGAGAGGGAGAAAAACGTCTCCCTGTCCACTCTCTCCAAGCCATGCATAATAATGTTATCACTCTCCCCTCCTTTGTTTTATCCTCACAAAAACATCCCTGTGAGGTAGAGAAATCGAGGGTGACTGGCCCAGGGTCACTCAGCGAGCTTCTGTGGCGGAGTAGGGATTCGAACCTGGGTCTTCCAGATCCTCGTCTGGCACTCTAACCAGTCCACCATGCTGCTAGATTGTCTGGGTTTCTATTCAACTTCCCATTCCTGTGTGTGATTGTACCGAGTCCCTATTCATTACATTGTCTGCAACGGTATCTTGTTTTACATCTATCATTCCACCATTTGCGATGATATATTACTGTAGGGTTACAGTATGCAGGGCTTTGTAAGGTCTCATTATACTGGGCGCGATATTACTGTCAGGCTCCCCATTTAATTGCCTGTAATTGTGTATCCTTGAGTACTATTCATAGCTGCATGCATGTTCAATAGTGTTCAGCCTCACAGGGCCAATGTGAGAGGAGAGACCAGAGAAATTTATTTGGATATTCATACCCTGCTTTTCTCCCCGATGGGGACTCAATTCCCCCAACCTCCATTTTATTCTCACAGCAACAAACCTGCGTGGTAGATGAGGCTGACAGAATGACCCGAGATCACCCATTAATCTTCCAGAGTAGGGATAATCTAATATTCTAACCACTATACCACACTGGCTCTCTTCTTGGCATATTAGAAGTACCATAGGTTTATCGTTGGGTGAATGCTCTGCCCGCTCTTGGACCACGCTCTGATATTATGGAATGTTTCTAAACATTCTGGTTGTTCAGGGGGAAGTTTCCAGCAGTACCATGCTGACTAAAAAGTGCACGTTTCATTTAATGACGAAGAAAAACGTAATATAGGCTGTGAATACACAGGATGCGATTTAGAAAGTGAATGCCAACGAGGTCAGTGGTTTGGGGGCACAGAGAGAAAGGAGCGGAGGAAAGGAGAGAGAATATGCATCAAGCAAGCTGGCTGAGAAGCAAGTTGGAAGGTCCTAAGGTCAGAGTGTTCCTGGGGGCAAGAGAAGTGGATAAGGTCACGTGGAAAGGAGAGGCTGGGGGGTAAGTGAGCCTTGGAACAAGATGGGGAATGGTCAGGAAAAGGTACCAGAGGTGGAGAGACTGGAGTCACACATGAACACATGAAGCTGCCTTATACTGAATAAGTAGGGTTGCCAACTGCCAGGTAGTAGCAGGAGATCACCTGCTAATTCAACTGATCTCCAGCCGATAGAGACCAGATCACCTGGAGAAAAATGGCCACTTTGGCAATTGATCTCTATGGCATTGGAGTCCCTCCTCTCTCCAAACCCCGCCTTCCTCAGGCTCTGAGCCCAAAATCTCCCGCCGGTGGCGAAGCGGGACCTGGCAACCCTATGAATAAGACCCTTGGCCCATCAAAGTCGGTCTGGTCTACTCAGACCGGCAGCGGCTCTCCAGGGTCTTTCACATGACTTACCTGCCTAGTCCCTTTAATTGGAGATGCTGGGGATTGAACCTGGGACCTTCTGCGTGCCAAGCAGAGGCTCTACCACTGAGCCACATCCCCACTCCATGGCTCTCCAGGGTCTCAGGTAGAGGTCCACCTGGGACCTTCTGCATGCCAAGCAGAGGCTCTACCACTGAGCCCCATCCCCACTCCATGGCTCTCCAGGGTCTCAGGTAGAGGTCTACCTGGGACCTTCTGCATGCCAAGCAGAGGCTCTACCACTGAGCCCCATCCCCACTCCATGGCTCTCCAGGGTCTCAGGTAGAGGTCCACCTGGGACCTTCTGCATGCCAAGCAGAGGCTCTACCACTGAGCCAAAGCCCCTCCTCAGAGGAGGCCACAGAGGTGGAGGGGTGGCGGCATTATGTAGCCCATTGATTGGGTTGCACTGCAGTGTTTTGGCAGCAGGAGGTCCCGACGATGATAATTCATCACGCTATCCTCTTCGGTTGGCATTTCTCCGGGCCCACGTTCCCACGGCAGGGGCTGGCCTTCTGCCGTGGACATTCCAGGAGTTCCGGAGCTTCGCATTGCCTGTCAAGTGACACCCGTGCGAAGGAGTGACTCAGCCGCCGGCAGGAAGCGAGAGGGAAATTAAAGGCTTCCTGTCCGGCTGCACATGAGCTGGGGCCGTTGGCGAGCAGGTGATCCTCTGAGACAGGCCTCGGGGAATGGAAAGGAAGAGGGCAGAACCCAGGGCCAAAACCGAGAGGGGCCTTCCCTGGCTTGCTTAGAGGTTGCCGTCCCGGGGTCAGGAAACCCAGCTGAAAGCGGCTGTAGCTTTCTGCATTAGCATGCGTGGAGCCGGCATGGTGTAGTGCAGGGGAATAAAAGTATCTCCAAACATGCACGAAGTTCACTCCTGAGAGCCAGCATGGTGTGGTGGTTAAGAGCGGTGGTTTGGCGTGGTGGGCTCTGATCTGGAGAACCGGGATTGATTCCCTACTCTTCCACATGAGGCTAATCTGGTGAACTGGATTTGTTTCCCCACTCCTACACACGAAGCCAGCTGGGTGGCCTTGGGCTAATCACAGCTCTCTTAGAGCTCTCTCAGCCCCACCTACCTCACAGGGTGTCTGTTGTGGGGAGGGGGAGGGGATTGTAAGCTGGTTTGATTCTTCCTTCAGTGGTAACGAAAGTCGGCATATATAAACCAACTCTTTTTCTTCTTCATGTGGTGGTTTGGGGTGGAGGAAGGCAGCTTGTGTTTATTGAAGAGCAGTGTGGCACAGTGGGTACAGTGCTGGGCTGGCTGAATAGGGAAAACACAACCAGAACTTTCTGCTCAGCCACAAACCTTTTTAAAGGGGCTAAAGCACAGGTCCCGTCCCCCACCCCAACGTTTCTGAGCCTGACACAGCATGGTGGGCCAAGCCACAAAACGGCTGCCACTGGAGGCAGAGCCAGCTGACGATTGTCGCAGCTTCGCTTCAGTCACGCGGTGAAGATCCTTGTGCTGTGGTGCCGGCTGCTGCCAGAGCAACATTTTTAAAAATCTGCACATCCAATCAAATCTCCGAGAGCCTGTCAGAAGGCTTGCTGGGCAAAAACCCTACCTGGCCAGGCCTACTTTCTAAAAACATTCCTCAGGCACCATGGCGCCCATGAGTGCCACACTGGGGAGCCCTGGGTATGTGTCAAACTAGGTTCTAGGAGACCCAGGTCAAATTCCCACTATGCCATGGATGCCTGCTGGCTAACATTGACCCTGGTGGTCCCTTCCAACTCTGTGCTTCTGTAATTGAGCCAGTCACACGCTCTCTCAGCCTAATCTACCTCGCAAGGTGGTGGTTGTCGCGAGGATAAAATGGAGAATGGGAGAATAGCATTGGAAGCCGCTTTGGGTCCCCACTGAGGAGAAAAACAGGGTATAAAGATCTAAAGAAATAAGCCTCGCATGCAGGCCTTAGGCTAGCTATAATCTCTCAGACGAACCCAGCCTGCAGGGATGTTGTGAGGGTGTAAAAAAAAAAAAAAAAAAACAGCTCCACGTACACTATTTGAACTCCTGGGAAGAAACACAAGGTGATGCATATGCATGCGATAATGATACCAAGATAATGATGGGAAGCAGATGCTTCGGGTTGCTGAATGTCTCTTTAACAGAGGAGTGATATGCAAATACCAGCTCAGGGAAACTTACCTGACATGACAGAGCGAAACGTTATTACCTGATAAATGCTGCAAGTAGAACTGCTGTTCAGAGTGAAGCTACCAAAGTTGGTTATTACGATCTAGGGTAACACAAGGGAAGAATCGCTTGTGGGAAAGTTAATTCAGATCCATTTTTGCCTGTCTTTAATAGTGGCCTGAGAGGGAGGAATTCAACAAGGGTAGCTTTCCCCAGCAGTGCTTCTTCTGGCTGGAGGAAAAAATGGCACTTGGAATTTCTACCTGTCCTGCTGCTGTAAAATGACATTATTTGGACAGGGTCCTCTATCAGGGGGAAATAACTCTCTGGCTTATGTACTTTTTGCTTTCTTCTGCTTCCTTCCCAATACCCTGGTTCATTGGGGGTGGAGAGGGTGAAAAGATGGGTGTTCTTTTCAGGTGCCCACCCCTTTTGTTGGATATCTTTGGTGGCTCCTTCACGTCATCTTCTGTTTGGGCCTCTTCCCAATAGGGGAGGGAGGGAGAGGGGGAGAGACAGAGACATTTCCCATTCATCAGAATGGGAAATGTGCTATTTATGTATGCAAAAGTCTTTTTTTTTTTTTTTTGCATTAGTTCCTTGCATATACTAGGACTGAGGAACAAGGTTGAACCTGGTTTGGCCATAGTTCCAACTATATCTTTTGAGAAGCCAAAGTTATTCCTAAAAAGTCTTTCTCCCATATTATGCATAATATATCCCCTGGGGAGAAAAAATATCCCTGCTCCTGACTTAATTTGAGCTGCAATTCACTGAGCTGCAGACTTGGAGCATAGGTAATTATAGGGAGAGTATTTCTGATCATGTGCAAAGAGTATAATTCCCACCCCTCATAGCATATCATTTGGGATTAAGGAACTGAATTTCCAAATCATAGTTTACAACTTTCAGCTTTCGGAAAGGTTACCCTCTGCCTCTAGCCATTCTTCGCCACGGAGAGCCCTTTCCTACATCAAAGCAAGCATCCTAAAGGAAGAAGACAGTGACAAATCCAATTCCCTAAACCAACCTCCCCCCCCCCCTCCCAAGGGACCTGGCAGTAAAGGCTGCCACCGCTGCCTGATCACTTCTTGATCTCTGCCAAGAATAACATTTTCCCAGTGGTCACCAAAACCAGTTTTCCAAGCCTCAATGCACAAACCTCTCATGTCACATGGATTATTGACCGAAGAACATACCTCCTAGAAGAACTCCTCTGGGTAATGATTAAAATGATGTTTGCTTCTGGTAGGCTTTTCCTACAGTCATGTATAAACCTACCGAAAGTAAACCCCCAAAAGCTGGAAATTCAGCGTTTTAGCTCTTTGCAAGAAACATGGGAATAAATCACATACTGTAGATTTTTATCAGCCAGGAATTCGTTTTCTTCTTTTATCGCCCACATAACTGTAGGGTTGTTACTTTTATAGATATTCCAAATCAAGTGACTTTTGAGGAATACTAACTTGTCATTTCCGTTTATTGTGCCTACGCCAGAAGTCCAAGAGGTCCATTAGTCCGAAAGCAGGGATCTGAACTCAAGATTTTGGTGTTCTAAATCATCTGTCACGCTGGGTTTTTTTTTTTTTTAATCCTTCACCTGACATTTGTGCAACACCCCAAAAAACACACACCCTACCCGCACGGGGCTTTGTCGCGATCTCCCTTACTCAGCCCTTAGTCACCAAGGGAGGTGGTGGAATGCACAGGGTTAAACGTGAACAGATGATATCAGCAGCATCCATTACATAACACACTTGCTTGGCCGACTTGAGTGTGGATTCCCCGACAACCGGAAACCGGCTATTACAAACATCGTGGCCTCCAGTAATTGAACAGTTAATAGGACAAATTATTTTGCAACGTTATTAACCTCTCCAAGGGCGGAAATTAGTATTTATACAAGGATCCATTCTCAGGTGTGGCTAGGTCTCTATGGTAAGGCCAAGTGGTTTAACAGAAGCCGGATCCTTGGCTGAAGGCTATGGCTGCAGCTGCTTCTGGGGAGAAGCAAACCCAGACGGTAGACACACACAGGACAACTGTAATACACAGCTGTTCAACTGGGCTAACAATGCTGTAAGGACACAGAACCCACTAGGAAGGCCTGGTTTGGTCATTCCAAATCTGGTAATCACCAGGTCTGCTATTTGAAAGGATGTATACTTGAGCTACGTTGTAGCTTCACAACAACCTGGCAGAGTAGACCACATGAGACATGACTTGCTTAAGGCTTCACAACTGAGCCAGAATTTGAGTGCAAGTTTCTAACCCCTGGGTATAATAGCTTGCGTTAGCGCCAGTTTACTCAACACCCAGGCCTAATCTCCTGGATGAAAGCACCTTTAGGACAGCTTTAACTTTCTGTAAATACGTATCCTCTGGCTGGTATTTAAGCATCAAGTCTCACTCCTTATTTCTTGAGTTCTTAACAGGACAAAATTACCTTATTGTCCAGGTAATATAAAAACACACACACTGTACAGACTTTGGCATTTGACCCAAGACTTAAAGGGTATACAACTTAATTTTGGCAATTTACAGAACTGCATTACCATTACTGCTTCAAGGCTAGGGGATGTCACAGTACCCTAAAGGAGGAAGAGCTTAAGGTGACTTGGGCCTAAGAAAGGAAACCAGTTTGCAAAAATACTAAGCCCCGTATCACTCATGTTACATAACAGTGCAGCATGGCATCATGTTATGGTTTAGAAAAAGTGGTAATTAGATTCAATGAATGACAAATCAGCCCTCAACTTTGTGTGGTTTTATTACATGACCTCCCCATATCTGATTCCTCCCCCTTTTGCCATCAAGTCACATTCGACTTATGGCGACCCAGTAGGGTTTTCAAGGCAAAACAAGTTCAGAGGTGGTTTGCCATTGCCTGCCTCTGTCATGACCCTGGTATTCCTTGGAGATCTCCCATCCAAATACTTGCCAGGGTCGACCCTGCTTAGCTTCTGAAATCTGACACCAGGCTATCCAGGTCAGGAAACCATTTACTTACAGAGAAAATGTCTGAAAGCCAAAGTCAAATGCCCACCCAAAAATAGTATGCACTACTGAACAAAATGCAGATCAGGTACAGGCATAAGCCCCATTTGAGTTACTGTCTCAATAAGTTCCTTTAGGGCAAATTTCCTCCTTATGCCAGCCTTTTATCATTTAGAGGGAGATTTTGTGTGTTGGGAGAGGCTGTGACTCAGTGGTAGAGCATCTGCTTGGCAGGCAGGTCCCAGGTTCAATCCCCAGCATCTCCAGTTAAAGGAGCTAGGCAAATAGGTGATGTGAAAGACCTCTGCCTGAGACCCTGGAGAGCAGCTGTCGGTCTGAGCAGATGGACCAAGGGTCTGATTCTAAGTCTTTTCTAATAAGGCAGCTTCATGGGATGTTCTTATGCTGAACCATCTTTCCAAGACAACATTCTTGCCCGCCCCACCACCTTGTACAAAAAGAATGTCGTAAAATTACTAAGGAAAAGCTTGCTCGCAGGAAGTTTAGGGCGGGGGCGTCAAACATACAGCTTAGGGTCCGGATCCAGCCCCTTGACAGCTCGTATCTGGCCCGCGAGCCAGCCACACCTGCTCTGGGCATGGCCCAGCCAAGTGACATTTATGTCATATCTGGCCCTCGTAACAAATGAGTTTGACACCCCTAGTTTAGGGTCTGGGATGCTCATAGTGAAAAAATGGATTTTAATTACTTCATAGGTTCCCATTTTCCCCTTGTGAAGCACACAAATTTGCTTTGCACCACTATTCTTACGATAAAAGTAAATTCCTTGGGTGGGAGAGTTGGAAGGTGTGGCGTCAAGTGGTCCCTTTTGGTAGCCTTACAAACTGGCCATTTCTGGAGTAGATCTAGTCACAGCAGGTAACATTCAGATTGAACTATTAGAACACATTCTGCCTTTGAAAACTGATCAGAAACTTCCAAGGGGTATAAAATACAGCAGCAAGGGAACTACTGAGGAGGAGGAGTGTCTACTTCAACAGGGGTACTGAATTGTTTCTAGGTCCAATTAAAGGTGCACCCCATCTTGACTGTATTTTGAACAAGCGTTCACACTGTTAATTTCTCAGTTTTTATGGCAAATTGTTACTTTATTTGACATTGTTTCATAGTTGAAAAATCAGAATGTTTTGTAGTTATGTCAAGTAACATATTTAAGTCTATGCTGCTGTTTAACATTCTGGCCATTTTCTGTGCCTTTTCTAATATTTATTATTTTATCAGCATAAGAAAACATTTTAATTCTGTAACTAAGATACTTGTATTATTGTAGGCCACATTTTCAGAAGTATGTTTTCAAACAGAATGTCACTGAAATGTAAACTGAACTGTGTGCAAAATAAAATTTTGTCTTGTTTTCAATAAACAGAAGCAGTGCTTTCCAAGTGCCTTAAAATCAACAGAACGCTCGTGTTATTTTCAGTATTGAATGAAAACGTCTTTTATTATTGGAGTTGCCTACCCCTCCCCACCCTACTGAGAAGTTATGCACATACTAAAACATTTTTATTTGTAAATGTATGGGGTTTCAAATACAGGCAACAACAACAACAACAAAAAACAAAGAAGGGAATACAAAGTTTATACACAAACAGAACAGGGCGTACACAAACTTGCAACCTGACATCATACAAAATAAAAAAAAGTTTATAAATTCACATCGTCTGGGATCCTGTACAGGCTCAATAGGGCCTCTCCCGGCGGTCTTGTCTGTGGTCTCCTCTGCAGAAGAGAGAAGGGAAAATTTAAATTCCAGGCTTGTAGCTTTATGTCACTTGCTCGTTATACAGTGAAAAACATACAACCAAAATGGGATAATGAAGACCTACAGGTGATACGTAAGTGTAAGACGCAGGACATGGATCCAGATAGTCTGTGATCCGGCCCACGATTCTTTGCCCAGAACCCAACTGCTTGTTCCCAACAGCCTCAGTCTTGCCAAAGTAATCCTTACCTGGAATCCATTTTTCCTGGCCCAAAGTTGCCTCTGTCTCCACCTCTTCCACCTCTGAATCCTCCCCGGTCTCCACCTCTGCCTCCCCGGAAACCACCTCGGTCAAAGCCCCCACGGCCCCCACGACGCTCTTCACCAAATCCACCTCCTGGCAAGGAAGAAGAAAACGCAGGAGGGTGAGATTATGCTACTATACTGAACACAAGAGGTGTGCCCTCTGTCACACAACACCAAAGGTGGGGAGGACTGACTGAACTCGACAAAGCGATAGCTGGTAAAAAAGAGTAGTCTTCTCCTCACACAATAAAGCAAGCAGATTTATCAAGAGATGTGCACCAAAAGGCACACTGGCTGGGGCATGTTTGTGCCTCACAGTGCACTGAGAGGCAACGCTTCAAGATGCTTCATAAGCATGTGCATAACTACTCACCCATGTGTGGCCCCCCTCCAGGCCCATCTGGTTTTGGTGCTTTGCACTGATTGCATTCATTACGCCATGAGAAATTCATATTCTCACATGTCCTAAAGCAAATGGAGAGGGGGGTTACAGTGAGAAGAAAGAGGATGGGACCAGTTCTCTCTCTTCCCCCCGCCCACACATAACTTGTTTCAACAGCATGCATGAACACTGCCAAGATTTTACTGGCTGCCGCTCAAAATAATTGAAGTATGCTGCTTACGGGTTGGGACATTTCCAGTCTCCGGCACGCTGCTGGCCCCCTCCTCCGCTGGGAAAGCCGCCCCGGTTGCCCCCACTGGAGCCACTGTTGCTACCGCCTCCACCACCGCCAAATCCACCACGGCCCATAGGTCCTGGGAAGAAAGGGGGGGGAATCATGCCAACTGAGAAGGTTTCTGTGCAAACGCAATTCCTTAAACGTAAAGGTAGTCCCTTGTAAGCACCAGGTCATTCCTGGTGACATCACATCACGACATTTACTAGGCAGACTTTGTTTACGGGCTGGTTGCCAGTGCCTTCCCCAGTCATCTTCCCATTACCCCCAACAAGCTGGGTACTCATTTAACCAACCTCGGAAGGATGGAAGGCGAGTCAACCTTGAGCCGGCTACCTGAAACCGACTTCAGTCAGGATCGAACTCAGGTCATGAGCAGAGCTTGGACTGCAGTACTGCAGCTTACCACTCTGCGCCATGGGACTCCCTGATGTTCAGATTGGTCTCTTGTGTGCATGCACAGCTAATGCTCTTTAGTGGAAAAAACAACAATCTGCTTTACTCCTCGTCTTCTCTAGAACTGCTCCCATGGCAGGATGTCCCAGAGCTGCCCAAAGGACAATTGCCCCCAACCCCTGCAAACTGTATTAGGACCCTGTTCTACCACAAGCAAAACACTCCCCCAGTTCTTATCCGTGACATGTACCTCCTCGGCCGCCCCGGCCTCTTCCTCCGCGTCCATTCCCGCCTCCTCGGGTGAAGTCTGCCCTCCGGGTGGCAAAGGAAACTTTGATGGGGTTGCCTGAGAATTCCTTTCCTGGGTGAAGGAGAGAAGAGAAATTACATCTGCCCAGTTCAACCCAGAGGCGAACTTTTCCCACCATTAACGTCTGCCATCCTCTGCATTCATACCTCCCTTACAAATACGGTTGAGATATTACCCTTCAAAGCTAGCAACTTACCATCAAACCAG
This sequence comes from Euleptes europaea, assembly GCF_029931775.1. Taxonomy (NCBI): domain Eukaryota; kingdom Metazoa; phylum Chordata; class Lepidosauria; order Squamata; family Sphaerodactylidae; genus Euleptes; species Euleptes europaea. The sequence goes on along the minus strand of NC_079329.1, from coordinate 9,233,263 downwards.
TCGATAGCTGCCTTTGCAGATGGGGGATCATCAAAGGAGACTGTGGCCTCTCCCTTAAGCTTTCCTGTCTCACGGTCTGTATATAGATTTATCATGGGTTGTCCAGTTTTCTTGTTTGTCTGCAAGTACAAGCACCACAAACCGCAATGTGTGAAATACATCCCTTTTCTTAATGCAAGTTTGCTCAAATGTGACCAACACCCTGAGCCTGGCCTTGGCTGGGGAAGGGTGTGATATAAAGCCAATAAAAAATAAAATACAACTGCTTGGCACTGTTTTGCAAGCAGCTTTAAACGTTCGGTGGCTGAAATGCACCTGCGCATAGGAACCCGCAATACCACCCAGTTGTTCTTGGTCTAATCCTCCAGAAATTTTCTTCAGTCTAGAAGCCTACTTGTTCAGACTCTGAAGCCTGCCCCATCAGAAGCCCCGTTTTGTCCTCTGAGCTGCCACCTACCACAGAATCACGCAGCAACCTACTAAAAATGCAGCCCCTCTTGCAAACACAAATGCACCCACCTAGAAGCGTTGGTTTTTATATGCCAACTTTCTCTACCACTTAAGGGAGACTCAACCCGGCTTACAATCGCCTTCCCTTCCCCTCCCCACAACAGACACCCTGTGAGGTAGGTGGGGCTGAGAGAGTTCCAAGAGAGCTGTGACTACCCCAAGGCCACCCAGCTGGCTTCCTGTGTAGGAGCGGGGAAACCAACCCAGTTCACCAGATTAGCCTCAGCCGCTCCTGTGGAGGAGTGGGGGAATCAAACCAGGCTCTCCAGGCTCCAAACCACCGCTCTTAACCACTACACCACGCTTACCTTGATGATGCCAATCTGCTTGAAGAATTCAGCTACTGACTCAATGGTTACATTTTCACCGAGGCCCTGGACAAAGATTGTGTTATTGTCAGAGTTATCCTGCTCGCCAGCTGCAAAAACAAGAGAGCGAGACACACCGTCACCGTCATCCTTGGCATCTAGGGCAGACCACCACTTTTACTTCCCACTTAAGCCCTTGGGCAGCTTCTACACCATGTGCCCAAACTATTATTTCTGCAAATGCTACGTGGGGCGGCTGCTGGATTCCACATTGCTTTTAAGGCCAAGTTTGAGCGAACATGATCCTGCCACTGATCAGAACACTGGCTTCAAGACAGCTCATATCCTTCAGGCGCCTATTTTAGGGGAGCGGCTGTGGTTCATAGGTAGAGCCTCTGTGTGGCATGCAGAAAGTCCCAGGTTCAATCCCCGGCACCTCCAGTTAAAGGGACTAGGCAAGTAGGCGATGTGAAAGACCTCTGCCTGAGGCCCTGGACAGCTGCCACCGGTCTGAGTAGACAATACTGACTTTGATGGACCAAGGGTCCGATTCAGTATAAGGCAGCTTCATGTGTTCATGTGTCTACTCTTCCACTCCTGCCATTTCACTCAACTTGAACCATACTTTTTAGGATACCCTTTTCCATTCCATTCTGAAAAAAGCCACGACGTAACTGCAGCAAGCCTGAGCACGCCACAAGTTATTACTCTGGCATGTGCCCCCTCATCCCCCAAGGCAGGCCATAATGGTTACAGTATGAAGACCCCCCATTCTTTCCCCTCGCTTCAAAGTCCACATCCTCGGTGCATACCAGAATCATGGCGTGATCCTTGGTCCCGGGGTCCTTTTGCACATGAAAATAAGCAGAGAGAGATTCCGTTAGAAGTTCTCACTACCTACCTGCTGTTTTCTCACATCAGCACTACGGTCATGACCACATTAGAAACAGGCCAGTGTTGGAACATGTGCAGCCCTTGGGTTTCTATCAGTACAAGACAAATCACACCTCCAGTCAGAAGTGGTCCATGTCTTAATGACAAGACGGGCTTACTGAAAAACCAGTTTACCACTCTTTCCCCGGTCCGTACTGGACCTAATTTCCAGCTTTCAGGGGAGGTGCCAAGGCCTCCTGACACACATACTTGAAACACTGTTAAGACCACAAGACAGATGCGTCTATATGAACAGATCTTATAGCATATACATTAACCACTGCTACCCAGAGTCTCTTATGGACCTTTGATCAGTTCACGTTTCCAGCACCACGAGGTCTGTAGCAGCACGCTGCAATCTATCCTCGACTCATTCCACGATACAAAGAAGACAAGTAAACTTATGCATAGGAAACGGCAACCTTACATCACAGCACGCATATTCAAAAAAACCAGCCCTTTTACAAAGTGTTCTGTGTGTTGTTGTTTTTTAATATAAACCATCCGGTTACTTACACCAACCATTCTGCTGTTAACATTTGTGGGGTTTTTAAAACCATTTTGATACCTTTTATTGCACCCAATCTTAAAATTAAAATTTTGAAAGCATATGCCCAACACTGGTCTCAACGCTTTAAATCAACCCTGCATAAATGAGTTTTCAAATGTTCATGCCAAGCCTTTTTCAGCAAACCATATGGGAACTCTCCTTAAAACCAATTCTTTAGGTTTGGTAGTCAAGCTCAAAAATACCTTTTTTGTGAAACTTCAAACTATTCAAAACCAACTTGCTTAAAACAGAACCCCCATGAAACCACTTGTCATCAAAAGCGTTCTTAAATGAGTTTCATTCAGACCAAAATTGCACTTCCAAGTTTGAAGGGAGTTGTCCCTCCCGTATTGTTACCTGTACAAGTAACTTATTTTTTTTAAGGTACCATAAAACCTTTGTTTTACTACATTTTCTCAGGACTGCATGCATTTCCGTTAACACGCTTTAACCCAACACTCTTGTGTGTGTTTTAAGAAGGGACAACACGGAAACCCAACACTTACGAAGTGGCATTTTTCTCTCTCACATTCTCCAAAGTACACAAGTCGGGGGGGGGGGTTCGTTTTTTCCCCTGGTCTTGTTGCAAAACATACAACCAAGATGGACTGTACTTGTATCAAGAACTTGCCTGAGCAGAAAGCCCCATGACGTGGAAGTCAACACCACAGACACAACCAACCATTCTGGCACATGTGCCGCAACGGGGGGGTGCTCCCATAGGTTTTGATCTGATAAATGGTGGCTTCTCAAAACGTTTCTGGCATATAATATCAGAGTCTCCGAAAAATAATATATAGAAATACACTTTTGCAGTTCAAGTTTTTGAACTCTTTGGACTTACCACCAAATTTATTGAAGCCACCACCTCGCTCACCACCGCTGAGGAGATAAGTTAGAAGATAATGATGCTTTTTTTTCCATGGCTAAATAGGTTTGTTGCTAGAAACTACACCGGTTTCACTAAGATGCTGGCCAACACTTTTTGATTTGGTTCTTCTTGAAGATCTACAGACAACCTGCTCCACCTTTTCCTGACCCTCAGCATGTTTTTTTAAAAAAATATATATCAATACACCCTTGAGAAGGTATGCAAGCAAAATCAGCTCTAGCACGTTTTAGCCATTCTTGCTTCCGATCTTGAACTGTTATGCGAGGCGTCGTGATGCAGCTTTCGAGATAACGTTGCTTCCCTCGTTGCCGTCTTATTTCTTGGCATGATCAGTGAACCAAGCTTGTTTTTAAAATATTGTATACCACACACGCTTTTATTTCCAGGTCACCCTTCTCAAGTTTTGCCTTGTGCTTTCGCAAAGCTTTTACAACCCTAAATGCAAGTATGTGCTTTGAAAGCGTGTTAAAAAAAACCAAGTTCTCTCATCATAGCGTACTCAGATAGTAAGTGATATCAGCTCTAACGACTGCATTATCTGCCTGCCATTAAGATCTCTCTCCCTTCCTCAAACCCTTTACTAACAGTGGAAGGTGGAGATTTGATAAAAGTTCATTGACTTTCACACCTGTGGCACACAAAATGCAGAATTTGTTAACAGAGCAGGTATTGTTAACAGATCAATTACTTTTCATAAGCAAACAACCCTCCGGCTGTCCCCACCTATACTCACCTATTGTCTCATTTCTCCTACTGTTCGGTGGAAACATACAGCCAATGTTGCTTAGCAATCATTGCCTCTTGACAATACCATCATGAAAGACTCCTCCGCAAAAAGGGAGGCGAATCACACACCCAAGAAGAACAGGTGTAAAGATAGTGCTTTGCTACACATTAAACCACAAGTAAAAGTCCAACCACGATGTGGGAAAACCACACACATCCTTTTTACCTGTATTTGTAGCCATGATGTGGCTAGACCACAGAGTTATAACCCCAAGGAAAGCTGGTTTACAATCTGTATCAAAGCCCTTATGTGCACATCATCTCTTTCTGAAAAGATTTTTGTGAACTCGATTTATCATCAGCTTAGAAACCAAGCCCCCTCAGTACACTTCATAGGGTGAAATTGAAGGACAGTACACTATTGGCTAGGTAATTTCCCCCATAAAACGGAAGTACTGAAATCCTTATATATAGATTGATGATGCAGAGAAAGTACATGGCTCAAGAGAGCAAACCATAGTTCACCTTTGAGGAACAATTATTTTTGTATCAAGTGCACTTTTGAGGTTGCAAACAGATCCAAGTAGCATTGAAAGACACAAATACAGTGTTTTGCCCCCATGCATAGACTTGTTACTGCAACAAATGATTGTCGGAAAAGAGCTTAACTTGTTTACATGCAAACAGGAAAAACCACCAACGTTCGACACCAGTTAAAATTCATCCCGTATAGAAATTGGCACCTGTGACCTCCAGGGCACATACGGTGGCTTCCCACCCATGTACAGAGGACGCTACACATTTCTGTCACTCGCACCTTGTACCCTCCCAAAAGAGGTTAGAATTTGTTCCACTGCAAACACTAAAAAAGCGAATGAAAAGAAACCCACTCCCTCTCCCACAACAAGTGGCCGGACACCTACCCCATGCCTCCACGACTGCTCCCTCTGTTGCCGCCTCGGCCGCCGCCGCTCCGATCAAAGCCACCTCTCCCGTATCCTCCACCACCGCCACCACCGCCACTGCCTCGGCCACGGTTGCGGTCCTGCTGGCCGCCGTATCCCCCTTGGTCCTGGCTGCCGTAGCCGCCGCCGCTGCCACCTCCGCTCATGGAGGACTGATCCTGGCCATAGCCACCGGCTGGAGAGAAGTGTCAATAAGGACTAGGGTTACCAACGGCAGGCTGGAAGCCAGGATTTCTTGGGGAACGCAGTGCTTGCACTGGTGAAGAAGGGTGTCTGTGAACAGATCAGTCCCCCGATAAACTCCTTGATAAGGTTCACTGGGGAGGAAGACACCTGGCATGATGGTGTTCCAGGCTTTGACATATGGGACCATATGTATTTTATATTAGTGTTGCACACAAACAGAATTTCCCTATTTTTGAATCATTGAGCTCCCACTGAAATCCATTTAGAGGTCTGTCTTTCCCTAGTAAAGACTAGAGGCACGGAGCGCCTTGATCTATCTAATGGCTGGTCAGGCAAGAGTATCTTTCCCTATAAAACAAAGTGGGGAAGACAAGGACTGCTTCTCTTCCATTCATTGTTAAAGCGCCTTTTGGCTGCTTTAATATTTAACATGGTGTCAGTGAAGAGACCTTGAGTACATCCCAAGTGTTATGTTCACATTCAGGAATGCTGTCTCTAGAGAGCATCCAGCTGTGATATATTCAACCTCGAAATGATGTCTTTTTTAACCTCAAGGTCATGTCTCATTCACAGCCCAGTGAAAAGTGTCTAAAAGATGCTTCACTAAGGATGTTGGAATGGTTTTGATTTTATACATTATAGGGATTTAATAGAAATGCTGTATTATGCTTATTTAAACCGCCACATTTAAAGGAGGAGGGGGCATCCAGAGTGGCGTAGCTGCTCTCGCTCCCAACCAGGTGGCAAACCCCTGGCGACTGGAGAACACCCTGCGTTCAGCGACGCTGTGCCATTCATAGCTGGCAGACTGGAGAGAAAGAAAAGACACTCACATCCGCTGCTGCCGCCTCCTCCGCTGCTACTGCTGCTGCTGTACTGACTCTGTTGACTGTAGCTTTGTGGTGGATTGTAGGAAGGTTGCTGCCCGTAGGAGCTCTGCTGCTGGCTGCCGTAGCTGGACTGCTGGCCGTAGCCCCCGCTCTGGGGCTGCCCATAGCTGGAAGTCTGAGAACTGCTACCGTAACTGTAGGTTTCAAAAGGAGACACACAGGCATGTGTATGCAAGACTTCCGTGCACAATGCAGCCCCCTGTACTCTTCAGGCTCCACCCAAACCAGCCCATTAAGATGGGGTTCTTGGATGCACTGAAGAGTGCAGCAAAAGAAAGGGCTCTAAAACGGAGCATGCCTGGAATCTGTTCTCTGGACACTGCCCTCCAGCTAGGTCACGAGGAAAAAACCAGCATTTAATGTAAAAAAAAGTACAGCCTAAAAAACCCACAATTAAGTCGGGGACAGCTTTAACACAAGACACGTCTGGCTCAAGAGAAGACTGAGAGGTGATATGATAACCATCTTCAAGTACTTGAAGGGCTGTTACATAGAGGATGGTGCCGAGTTGTTTTCTGTTTCCCCAGGTCAGACCAGAATCAACGGGTTGAAATTAAATCAAAAGAGTTTCTGTCTAGACATTAGTAAAAACTTTCTAGCAGTTCCTCAGTGGAACAGGGTTCCTCGGGAGGTGGTGAGCTCTCCTTCCCTGGAGGTTTTTAAGCAGAAGCTAGATGGCCATCTGTCGGCAATGCTGATTCTATGACCTTAAGGCAGATCATGAGAGGGAGGGCACCATGGCCATCTTCTGGGCATGGGGGTAGGGGTCCCTTGGGGGTTGTGGGGGGGGGTTAGTTGTGAATTTCCTGCATTGTGCAAGGGGATTGGGCTAGATGACCCCGGTGGTCCCTTCCAACTCTATGAAGAAGGCATTGGCATTTTCCTCCGCCGAGTTCCCCCCTGCCGTGAAAGATCGAGAGGCTTCCCAGGCCTTACCTTCCAGTGGTGGAGCTGGCTGGTTGCTGAGAGTAGCTGGGGTAGGTGGACTGCTGCCCGTAGGATGTCTGAGAAGTCTGATTGCTGCCATACCCGGTTGAGGAGCTGTAAGTCTGTGGCGTCGACTGCGTGCCATAGCCAGCTGTTCAGGAGGCAATTCGTTCTTAATAGGATGCAACTCCTTCACCACCAATAACAGTACCTAATAAGTCATCCCATGATATACGACTCAATAGAATTAAGACTGACAGCTTTTCTCGGGTGACGAGGGATGAGACGAAAGACTTCTGGCCTTCAGTAGCTTTTTTTTTAATTTCCAGCGACCATACACACTGGCAATCCTCACAACTTTGACCCACCTAGGAATACAAACCTAGAAGCTATTTTGATCCACCAAAGGGGATGGGGACGTGGGGAAAAGCAGGTCCTAAGACCTCCTCGGCATATCAGCATCCCAGAATACAGCTGGACGGTGCCTACAATGTGGGGACTTCCTTGAAACTAATGTTCAGATGGGAGGCCTGCAAGGAACTTTAAGCACTGCACTTTGAGTTCTAGGCTGGACAAAAGCCAAGACACAAATTAACCTTTTGCAGCCTGACTTCACTTTTGGCATAATTTACTTCATCTTTGAAAGAACATGAAATGCTTATTATTTTCTTCATACTAGAAAGATGGATCTTTCCTAGTCTAACTTATCTCCTGGGGAGGATACACTGCTGTTTTCCCTAGCAGCCAGGAGGATGTAATAAGATTCGCTATAATACTCACAGCTTTGAGTCTGGCCGTACGAGCTGTAACTACCCTGGCCATATCCAGAGGTATCTGCTGACTGTCCGTAACCGCTGTAGCTCTGCTGCCCATAGGGCTGGCTAGTTTGCTGAGAATAGCCCTGCGCGGGTGGAGTTGGGTATGCCCCATAACTGAAACAAAAGTCAGGCAAAATGCAATCAATTTCAAACACCATGATCAACTTTACCGTGAGGCCCCTGTCCTCCCCAGGCTCCTCCCCCAAATCTCCAGCAGTTTTCCCAACCTGGACCTGGCAACCCTGTACCCTGCCAGTGGATAGGGGACCTGGCAACCCTATCTCTGACAGCTAAAAAATAACATTCTCTTTGCACAAGCCCTATAACAGGAATCTAGATGAGAAAAAATTAATCTATGCTTTATCTGTGCTTGAGAACTTTAAGCACTACAGAGCAAGCAAAAAGGGAATGGGGTCAAAATCTTTTAAGGGTGTCATCACTTCTTTAAAGACCTAAATAATCCTTTTGCACTCCTGGACATATTGCAGTTAGTCTTTATAATCCAGGTTGCCAAGCAGAACTTCATATTTGTTTCCTGACAAAACAGAATAGAAATTCTCCGGGGAGCATCCAGTTCTCCTACTTGGAAGTTAAGACTTATCTAGTAATAGAAAATTGAGACTAGTCAAGCCATCAATGTGATGTGCAAGATCCAATTAGCTGAGACGCCTCATGGCATTCTTGCAAAAGGACGTTTCTCCAGATGATTAGTATGGCCTCCCCGTTGAGGTCACAAGAAACAAGTGCTACTCACATCTGGCTAATGTCATAGTTATGTACGCAGCACACACACAAAAAATCTGCAAACATGTCACTCATGCAAGATGAGTACTTCGAGAACTATTTACCTCTGTGTTGCCGACTGGCTGTAATCTGCAAGGGGGAAAAAACAGAGCCATTTTAAAACAAAGGTTTCCATGTCATCTGTTTTGACTAACTAACAAAGAAAGTAACCAATGATTCAAGGAGGGAAGTGCTTAGGAGCATTTGAGGAAGCAGGCGTTAAGTGGCTGTCTGCGTTTGACACTTCTCTATGCTCCTTTTACTTATGCCACCCAGAGCTATAGGTAAATGCAGGGCATGAATCCTTGAATAAATGAAACTAAGTAAGTAATAATTATTCACACTCACGTCGGCTATAATAGAACAGGCACATGCAATCTGCGTACCAAAAAGGCAAACCATAGAAAAAGGAAGGTTGCACGAGACAGGATAACGGCAGGATACAGGGACAAGCTCTTGGGAGGTCCAGATTCCTCCTCCTCCAAAGCCATGAGAGCTGTCCGGCCTTCATGCCAGGAAATTACATGTACATACCTTAAATTCCAAAGTATCTTATTTATTAAAATCCATGAACGCATGAAGCTGCTTTACACTGAACCAGACCCTTGGTCCATCAAAGTCAGTATTGTCTACTAAGACCAGCAGCGGCTCTCCAGGGTCTCAGGCGGAGGTCCTGCCTAGTCCCTTTAACTATAGATGAACACATGAAGCTGCCTTATACTGATCCAGACCCTCGGTCCATCCAAGTCAGTATTGTCTACTCAGGCCGGCAGCGGCTCTCCAGGGTCTCAGGCAGAGGTCTTTCACCATCACCTACTTTCCTAGTCCCTTTTAACTGGAGATGCCGGGGATTGAACCTGGAACACATGAAGCTGCCTTATACTGAATTAGACCCTTGGTCCATCAAAGGGCGAAAACGCAGGGTCGCTTTAGCCCCCTTTATTCTGTTTCAGCCAGGATCGAACACACATTTGGCGAAACGAATGCGTTCGATCCTGGCTGAAACAGGGAATAAAGGAGGCTAAAGCAACCATGCGTTTTTGCCCAATGTTAGTACTGTCTACTCAGACCAGCAGCGGATCTCCAGGGTCTCAGGCAGGGGTCTTTCGCATCACCTACCTGCCTAGTCCCTTTAATTGGAATTGAATGTGGAACACACGAAGCTGCTGATGTGCCAGCCTAAAAAGGTATTTTACCTATGGCACTGTGTATGCCCCTGTGTATATGAACAGAGGGCAGATACCCCAGAAAGCTTTGCTTTCTTTCATTTTCTCTGCTTGTTATTCAAGCGATGTCAGCATAAGCATATACACACACTATCCGCCTTCAAATGTTGCAAAGCAAGGGACATTCGCTCCTCTCAGCTGCAGAGCTGGTTCAATCTAAAATTGCTTGTCTTTTGTTTGCTAGGATCACGCCATGAGAACTGTCCTCATGTATCGAAATGAAGATGCTCTGAACAGAATTGTATAAAGCTTACTGCCTGTAGAACGGAAAGTTTGATTTATTTTTGCAGTCTGACTCTGTGTGGGGTTGGAGAGATTTTAAATCCCAGCTTTTGTAACTGTTTAACTTTGTACTATTAAATAGAAAAGCTGTTAAACTAATTCCTGATCTCCAGTCGCTATCTTTTATCAGAGTCATTTAGAGAGCGTTTTTCTAGGCGCAACACTGCCTTCTACTGAATCAGATCCTTGCTCCATTGCTCAGACCAGCAGCAGCTCTCCAGGTTCTCAGGCAGAGGTCTTTCGCATCACCTACCTGCCTAGTCCCTTTAACTGGAAATGCTGGGGATTAAACCTGGGGCCTTCTGCATGCCAAGCAGAGGCTCTGTCACTGAGCCACAGCCCCTCCCCAAGTAAACACATGAAGCTGCCTTCTACTGAATCAGACCCTTGGTCCAGCAAAGTCAGTATTGTCTTCTCAGGCAGAGGTCTTTCCCACCACCTACTTGTATAGACCCTTTAACTGGAGATGCCAGGGATTGAACCTGGGACCTTCTGCATGCCAAGCAGAGGCTCTGCCACTGAGCCACAGCCCCTCCCCAGGTAAACACATGAAGCTGCCTTGTATGGAATCAGACCCTCGGTCCATCAAAGTCAGTATTGCCTACTCAGCCCAGCAGCAGCTCTCCAGGGTCTCAGGCAGAGGTCTTTCCCATCACCTACTTGTCTGGACCCTTTAACTGGAGATGCCGGGGATTGAACATGGGACCTTCTGCATGCCAAGCAGATGCTCTGCCACTGAGCCACGGCCCTTCTCCATGGCTCTCTGGAGTCTCAGGCGAAGGTCTTTCCCATCACCTACTTGTCTGGACCCTTTAACTGGAGATGCCAGGGATTGAACCTGGGACCTTCCGCATGCCAAGCAGAGGCTCTACCACTAAGCCACAGCCACTCTCCATGGCTCTCAGGCAGGGGTCTTTCACATCACCTACTTGCCTAATCCCTTTAACTGGAGATGCCGGGGACTGAACCTGGGACCTTTTGCATGCCAAGCAGAGGCTCTACCACTGAGCCACGGTCCCTCCCAACTCATAAAGCCTGGAGTTCCCCCACAATATAACAGGATGCTTGAAAAGACACAAAACCACATTTTTAAAACCACAATTTAGGCCTGCGTTAAGACGTGGAGGTAGCACCACCTTCAGTCCAGAGCAACAAACTAGAGGGTATCGACAAGACGGGGGAATGGGGAGGGGGGGAGACGTTAAGCACCCACCCATGGGGGGAAAAAGCAGTCAAGGCATTAGAGAAGAGCTTCAATCCCCCTGGATGAAAAAGAGGGGGGGGCGGAAGGGTGGCTGGCCCTTTAAGGCGTCAAAAATAATGGAGGGGGGGAGGAAGGGCCGAAGCGGGCAAACGACGGTTGGGCTCGGGCGGTTGGCGGAGGCGGGGCCAGGCAACGCTTCCCAGCGAAGACGAAACACAGGGAAGGGAGGCGTTTATTAGAAAGACCCGGATGCAAGCCGGCCGCCACCGCCGCCTTTTAACACGCATGCGCGAGGACCAGCGCTTTTAAAAAAAAAACCCGGCAACTCCCCTCTAGCGAAGACGTCAGCTTTGCCCGTCGACGGAAGGAGCGGAACTCGCTTCCCCCGCCCTGGCAGCGCGCGCTGCGCAGGCGCGGCTCTCGAGCCGCCCACGTCCCTCTGCCCCTGGAACGGTCCTGGGAACCCCCGTGCCTCGCTCCCGCCCGCGCCTTTCTAGAGGCATCGACGCCGCAGCCGCTCGCTCTTCCCCCCCCCGCCCAAGATGGCGGCCGCTCATTGCGCAGTCGGGACGATCCCGAAAGGGGCTCCGATTTGCCCCCCCCCATCTACACTACAGAGGGGGAGAAAGTCTCACACAGACACACACGACACTTTCTAGGCTGCCCCCCCATATCCATATATACATCCATATATATATCCATATGGATATATATATATATATATATATATACATACCCATTGTAGTAACAGCCCAGCATTAGGGGAAGGGGCTTCACGGGCAGGATTCCACCTCCTTGCAAAAAGGAGGTGCGACCCTGCAGCCCCTTCCCCCCCAAAACGCTCAGCAAGGAGGAGCTAACCGTGCCACCCACGCCCCTCTTCCCCAATTATGGGAGAAAAATACCGATCGAGGTACTTAAAAAAAAAACCTTTAAAAAAATGCCTCGTGGCAAAGCCTCCTTTCCCCCTTGCCTGCAGTGATTTTGCCCTTCCTTCTCGAAAACCGGCCGGCTCAAAGCCCCCCCCCCCCGGACCACCCGACATCATATAGAGGCGACAGCGGGCGTTTTAGCAGCGCCTTGTTCTCCACCCCCCCCCCCAGTCGCCTCTTAAAGCCGATTTAAGCGAGCCGGGCTGCAGCCCAAGCCATGCCTGCATCCCTCCATTTTGTTCGCCTTTAGCGGCTCTTCCTCGGTCGGTGGGTGGGTGGGTGGGGAACCCAAGCCATTGAAGACAAGCCCCCCCCCCGCGCACATTTATAGATCTCCCCTCTTTGCAACCCCCCCCTCCGCCCCGCCGACTCTTCCACTTTGCACGGCCCTTCTTCTCACCATTGGATGCCATAGCAGCAGCCCCGACTTTGCTCTCCACGTGCGAACCAGCAACCTCCCCGACCGCTTCCTGGGCTCGAATCTCGTTCCTGCCCCCACCCTTCGCCCCAATTATACCGCCCCCTCCCTTTCGCGTGGGGCGAGACCACGTGAGACAGCGGGAGGGGGAGGAGAAAGGGAGGAAACCCAACGGAGTGGAGCTCCCTTCGCTTTTAGGACATTTTTTAAAATAATCTAAAACGTGGCCCCTGCACGGGTTTGTGAGATGCTCAAGCCCACGGGATTCGCCTCCGGGGGGAAACGCGCTGCGGGGGTTGCAGGCGCCCTTTGTTCTCCCCTACTGCACGGAAATGGTACAGCCCAAGAGGCAGGGGTGGGTGGAATGACGGGGGGAGATTGGAAGCAACCAAAGCGTCACATGGGGGGTGGGCCTTGAAAAAAACCGGCGTAATGTGGGGGATGCGGCTGTCTCCAGCTTGAAGACGCTTTAGACGCCAGGAGATTCGGAGCTTTTCCCCTGCTCTGGAAGATACCAGAGCAACTGCTGTGGCCGTATTTATAGTACAGTCCTATGCAGAATTGTGTGTGTGTGTGTTAAGTGCTGTCAAGTCGCTTCTGACTCATGGCAACCCTATGAATGAAAGTCCTCCAAAATGTCTTTGACAGCCTTGTTCAGATCTTGCAAATTGCAGGCTGTGGCTTCCTTTATTGAGTCAACCCATCTCTTGTTGGGTCTTCCTCTTTTCCTGCTGCCCTCAACTTTTCCTAGCATGACTGTCTTTTCCAGTGACTCTGCAGAATTAACCCAGTGTAAACCCAGTAGTTTCAAGGGTTTTAGATTGGGCTAACACCACACAGGACTGCATTGTCGTTGCAGCGATATTGAACAGAAGTCCAGAGGCACTATGAAGTCTTACAAAATCATTCCAGTTTATTTATTTTATATCTATAAGGGTGTGTGTATGTGCGTGTGAAGTGCCATCAAGTCGTAGTTGACTTATGGCAACCCCTTATGGGGTTTTCAAGGCAAGAGACTAACAGAAGTGGTTTGGCAGTGCCTTCCTCTGTATAGCAACCCTGGACTTCCTTGGTGGTGTCCCATCCAAGTACTAACCAGGGCTGACCCTGCTTAGCGTCTGAGATCTGGCTAGCCTGGGCCATCCAGGGCAGGGCTTATATCTGTATAGGATACATTTTAATAAACCAACCTGGTGCACTACTGGTATATACATTACATCTTATCTTCAAAACATGCTATAAATCTTGATTTCGTTTTTTAAATCCTAGTTCATGCCATAGTATTCCCCTTTACCCTGTATGGGTGTGAAAGCTGGACAATGAAGAAAGCTGACGAGAAGAAAGTTGATTCATTTGAAATTCATGGCTACTAGTTAAAATGGATACTAGTCATGATGCATGATTCTCTCCAGTATCAGAGGAGCAGGCCCATTATATTATGTGCTGTGGAACACAGGCAGGACAGTGTTGCTGCAGTCGTGTTGTTTGGGGGCTTCCTAGAGGCACCTGGTTGACCACTATGTGAACAGACTGCCGGACTTGATGGGCCTTGGTCTGATCCAGTGGGGCTTTTCTTATGTTTTTATGAAATGTGGTGTTGGAGGAGAGTTTTACGGAACCTGTGAACTGTCAAAAAGACTAATCAGTGGATTCTCAATCAAATCAAGCTTGAACTCTCTCTAGAACAGGGGCGTTAAACATTAGGTCCGGGGGGCGGATTTGGCCCCTTGAGAGCTCTTATCCAGCCCGTGAGCCAGCCAGCCAGCCCTTACTCCCAATCTGGGCTCGTGTAACCGCTGCGGTCTTGCCAGCCAAGGCAGCCACCCTAGGGTTGCCAGGTCCCTCTTTGCCGCTGGTGGGAGGTTTTGGGGGCAGAGTCTGTGGAGGGCGGGAAGGAACTTCAATGCCATAGAATCCAATTGCCAAAGCAGCCATTTTCTCCAGGGGAACTGATCTTTATCGGCTGGAGATCAGTTGTAATAGCAGGAGATCTCCAGCTAATACCTGGAGGTTGGCAACCCTATGCCACCTACCCCGTCCTGAGGTGTCAACGATCAAAGACTGTTCAATAAAAGAAAATACTGTATGAGTGTTTTTGTGTTAAGCATGTTTGTATTTTAAGTGAAAAATAAAGTAAAAATAATATATTTAATTGGCTCTGCCTGTGTCTTCTATAAAGTTTGTATCTCCGGGACCTGGTATTAAATTTTATGGTACACATGTCCCAGACCAACAAAGTGATATTTATGTAACAAATGAGTTTGACACCCCTGCTCTAGAAGCTAAAATGACTAACAGAGCATTCCTGGAAGGAATGCCTGCACCAGGCTTAGGAGGCAACCCAGCGGTGTTGCCTCCTAAGGTGGTTTCGGCAGTGCTGAAACCTCCGTCCGGCGCCGAAAACCCGTGCGGGCATTTCTGAGCCGAAACGGCTCAGGAGGCCAACTAATGTCGGCCCCGTCCCCCAGCCGGCGCCGGAACACTCCGGGAACGCCTCCCGGGGCGCCACCGCAGCCTGTGCCGGCGGCTGGATGCTGGTGGGAGGCTGCGGCAGCGGCCGGGCACAGCACTGCTGTGGCAGCGGCCGGGGACCGGCGGCTGGGCCTGCATGCCAGCGCTAGGGCCATTAACACATGAACACATGAAGCTGCCTTATACTGAATCAGACCCTTGGTCCATCAAAGTCAGTACTGTCTCCCCAGACCGGCAGCAGCTCTCCAGGGTTTCAGGCAGAGGTCTTTCACACCACCTACTTGCCTAGTCCCTTTAACTGGAGATGCCAGGGATTGAACCTGGGACCTTCTGCATGCTAAGCAGCTGCCGGCGTGCGCCTTCTGGTCGCTGGTGGTGTGGGCCCTTGCGCCGGCGGAGGCCTTCGTCGGCCTCCTAAGGCCTTTGGGTCAGGCTGCCGGCGCATTCCAGGAATGTGCTGTAAATGGAGTAGGGTTGCCACTTCCGGGTTGGGAAATACCTGGAGATTTTGGGGGTGGAGCCTGAGGAGGGTGGGGTTTGAGGAGGGGAGGGACTTCAATGCCATAGAGTCCAATTGCCAAAGCGGCCATTTTCTCCAGGTGAACTGCACTGATTACACAAGGAAAACACCTAACAAGGGTGTATAGTTCTTTGGACGGGCATGGAGATGGCCTTTCTCTCTCCTGGCCCCCAGTATTGCAAAAAACGATAGAGGTGAAACAATCTTTTAAGGTGTTCGTGCAAAATCCCTTCCTACAAAAGGCATCCGATTTAATTTCTGAACCAAGAGGGAAAGAATTCACACAGGCCAAAAATAAAAAGACGGGAAAATTTCACTTTCCACCTCCACCTCTCTAAACAGATATCATGCTGAAATCATCGTTATGGAAACACACCAAACTCTCAGACCAAAAATAACGATTTATGTTGGTTATTATTAATAACAGCAGCCGTAGCGTTTGCAAAAGATTAACAAACTAAGCCCCGATTTCACCCCCCCTTTTCTACATTTGTGGAATGGTTTATTCCGCTGAACAGGGCTTCCCTGTCCTCCAAACCAGCTCAGTCCAGTTCTGAGGCCCTTCCTGGCAGTTGTGAATGGGGAGGGGGGGGCGCGCGTTGGCATGGCAACCCTAGAAAATAGGCCAGCGGCCCAGACAAAAAGGTCGATTCACTCTTTGCAAAAAAATCCACGAGCCAGCCAAACAGGATCACGCTTTCCGTTAGTAATCAAAGCAGGCGAACTGCCAGACCTCGATCCTTCCAATCAGTAAATATAAAGGTTGCCACTTTTTTAAAATGTAGAGGCTCCCTGCCTTTAGCAGTTGCAACCACGCAGAGAGATCAAGGCTGCTTCCGCACAAAGGTTTCGCCCCGGTTTCACGTGTAAACTAGAGCCGGAGGGGGGGGGGGGTTGGAGCATCCAAGGGGACGTCCTCCACTTTCTGGGTTTTCCCCTGCTTCGCTGCCATGTTTCCCTTATTGGGTTTGGTACAATCTTTTGGGAAAGATGGCAGTCAAAGTGCCTTTGTGCGGGATGTGGATGGGAAGGTGTGCCGCTTTACCTTCCTTCCATCCGTTGCAGCTGTCATCTCCCTCCCACCCCAAGCAGCAGCAGGGAAGGGCTTTTAAAGACATTGGTCACTGACATGCTATAAAGGTAAAGGTCCCCTGTGCAAGTACCGGGTCATTCCTGACCCATGGGGTGATGTCACATCCCTATGTTTTCTAGGCAGACTTTGTTTACTGAATGGTTTGCCAGGGCCTTCCCCAGTCATCTTCCTTTTACCCCCAGCAAGCTGGGTACTCATTTGACCGACCTTGGAAGGATGGAAGGCTGAGTCAACCTTGAGCCGGCTACCTGAAACCGACTTCTGTCGGGATCGAACTCAGGTCGTGAGCAGAGTTTGGACTGCAGTACTGCAGCTTTACCACTCTGCGCCACGAGGCTCTTCACTGACATGTTACCAGTGTCTTAAAAAGCCCTTCTCTTTGCAGTCGAAGCTACCACCACATCCTTCTGCTCTGAAGCCATCCGCAGACACAAGGGCTCGGATGCCTCCGAGAGATTCCACCCAGAGCCTTGCAAAGAGGCTGGGGAAAGAGCCAGGATATCAGAATCATAGAGTTGGAAGGAGCCATACAGGCCATCTAGTCCAATCCCCTGCTTCATGCAGGATCGATCAGCCTAGAGCATCCCTGACAAGTGCTTGTCCAGCCTCTTCTTAAAGACTGCCAGTGAGGGGGAGCGGGAGAAGAGCAACCATCTTCTCCGGCGGTCTGGGAACAAGGCAACGGCCAACACGTTCGACACAAAAGGCAGCGCCGACCTGAAGTCGACCGTAGCTAACCACGTCAACTGGTTGCAAGCAGTGCTGCATAAGTGGGCGAGGGAGAAAAAGAACCGGAAGAGGGAGGATATGCTGGGCTCTCGTCCAAGATGCAGCAGCCGGCAAAAGTGACTCCAATTGACCCAGATCCAGCCCTTAGCGTGTGGCAGGCGGGAGCAAAGGAAAGCAGGTTCCTGGGACGCTGGCGAAAGGGTATCTCCACAAAGATGCTCAGATGATAAGTAAACATGGAACTATGCCCCATGTGTGCTGAGAATGTAATAAAGTATTCCCACCTGCTCTTCCTTGCTGCTCCTTTAGCTTGTTCTATTTTTGTTTGTTTTGCCATCATGCTGCAGCTGACATGTCAATCCTGTAGGGTTTCCAAGGCAAGAGATGTTCAGAGGTGGTTTGCTATTGCCTGCCTCTGCGTAGCAACCCTGCGCTTCCTTGGTGGTCTCCCATCAAAGTGGTAACCAGAGCTGACCCTGCTTACCTTGCAAAATCTCAGGAGATTGGGCTAGCCTGGGCCAGCAGTCTTAAGTGCTCAACCTTGTCTGGAAACGGGTCTCTCCTGCCCCCTGCAGTCCTGCCAAAGAAGCACAGGATTTGGTAACAGGCTAGAGAAGCTCAGGCTTCACCAGGTCTCCTTTATTTTGACCGAGCTCCTGGCCTTCAAAGGTACAGCTCTGAAACTAAAAACAGGCCTGGTGACAACTCAGAATCCCAAATGGGGCTAAGCAGGATTTGGGGGCAGCCCAAAGATATGAGGCTTGGTTTCCGCATAGCTCCTTGCTCCTCCAATTTCAATAGCCAAGGAATGGTGGATTCAGGAGATGTTGGCTGGCACCCGGTTGGGGACGAGTCGGACACATAGGGTGGAACAGTGAACTGCTAAAACATTCTTCACTGGTCAATGGAAGTCCTGCCTACTCTCCTCCTGTCACCCCGACTATCTCTACATCTGACTTACTGGGGCTCACTTTCCTGGCTAACCAGAAAAATGGTCCAGAGGGGAAGCTTACCCCCCCCCCCACACACACACACATACACACAGAAGTCCCAGTCTGAGTTAAGCTCCTGTATGCATACACACACTACACTTGATTTTAGTCAAAAGGTCAAGATGCATGCCTAATAAATGAATTTTTAAAAACTACTGGAAGCTCTGTTCATCGAGCTCCCAGATCATGCGTACCTGGGCACAAAGTCTAAGCTCAATCAGCAAAGATGAGCCCTTCTCATCATTTTAAGATCTTTTCTGCAGCTCCGGTGGAGGAGAGTCTAGATTATTTTCCTGTCCCCAGCCACAACTAGAATATTCAAGAGGCCAAGAGTTTAGGCTACTTTTTGCATCAGAAACCAAACTGTTTGCAGAAACAAGCGCAATTACATCGGAGGCACACTGTCTATGGCGACATAAGTATGCAAAGCACAGGACTTCCAAGACGATCAATTATTATTTTTATTTGGCATGATAAAAGCATCTGATTGGTCATGATAGGGGTGCACAGATTCATGGCGACATCTGGAATGGGCAAAGCAACTGAGGATGCTGGATGAGATGAATCCCTGTCTACAAAGGAGATCCTCGTAAAGATTTCCAGCAGTGGTCATTTGGACCCTCAGAACTCCACAGAGAAAGTCAGAGTGGTGTCAGCCATCTTCCTCCGGTAGTCTTCATCAAATTGCTCGTTCTGAGCCACAGTGAAGTGGTTCTTCCAGTCACCAACTGTCCCTATAAGACATACAGAGAAAGCCTTTAAAAAACGGAGTAGGAAAGAGTTTTAGGTGATGTTCTCTGTTTAGCCTCAGAAACAGCTGCTGCAGGTAGTTGGGGCAAAGCTAATGAGTTTCTTTTTCATTTTCAAAACTGAATGCTGCAAGGGGTGGTTTGGGGAATTCACAAATGGGAGATTATGCAGGTATATATTCTGGGATGGTCCTATATAATCCAAATATGGAGAAAAGGCCAACTCACCATCCATGATTCAGATTTCGTGGAATGCGTGGGACGTGAAGAGGACATAACATATGAGTTTAAATGAACAGCCGGCTGCCAGTCTGGGTATGGCTGGCTTTACCTGAAATAAGTGGCATTTTTACCTTTCCGCATGAAGGGGGAGATAGACTGGTCCATGACCGAGAGGGGTACGCCGGCCCGGTTGGCCATTGGGTTGTCCTTCATGACGTCAAATGAGGTATGGTGGACAATCTTGTCTATGGTCGCCTCATCTAGCTGCTTCCCAACAAATTGCATCACTTTCTGGATTTCACGCTTCGGGTTCTAGAGAGAATGAAGCAGCATCAACAAGAATGTTTAAAAAGGCACCGGGCAGAGAGCTCTGTACCAGAAGACCTCACCTGGCTGGGCACAGTGTCCTGACATGGAGGCTCAGAGAGGTTAGGCACCCTGGTATAGATAGCTACCTAGATTTTAAAAACTTATAAACCTACCCTGAATGGAGAACTTGCACATAGGAGCATCTGAATCATAAGAGGGAGGGCAGGAAGGTTTGCATCAGTGTTTGGCTCTCATACCCTTTCTTGCATGGCCAGGGTAGTGCTGATAGCCACTTTGGGGCCAAGAAGCAATTTTCCTCCAGGCCAGGGATCCTGAAGGTGTTTTTTTCGGGGGGGGGGGCATCTTCTGGGCATGGAGTAGGGGTCACTGGGGATGTGGGGGGAGGTAGCTGTGAATGTCCTGCATTGTGCAGGGGGTTGGGACTAGATGACCCTGGTAGTCCCTTCCAACTCTATGATTCTATGAAGCGACATAAATCAATTTACACCGCCTTCTGTTCTCGCATTCTTTCCTCCATAGGATCTGGTCTCATGGGCTGTGTGCTCCCTTCCATCTGAGGCCCCCTAATGTAAAAGTGCATTTGTAGGGTTAAGTCCAGGCAGGAAGCAAAGCAGGAGCCGGTCTGAGAGCATCAAGGCAGGAAACAGGAGCAGGGATTGGAGGCAGGGACATGTCTGCATGGAGACAGACAGAGTGGCGCCCTCGACCTGTTGACCACTAGCCTCTTCCTTTAGCAAGGGTTTCCAGAGGTTGGGGTGCTTGGCAGCTGTCGGTTCTCGGCTGCAATTTATTCTGGGCGTAACAGATCAAACAGAGGAGTGAGAGTGACCGCGATTGCTCTCACTTCCCTCCCTCTCTTATCATCCAGGTGTGAAGTGGAGTGCCCCACTGTAGGGAACACACATGACAGGAAATCCTTTTTGCTGTGCTTTGTCAGAGCAGGAGTTCAGGACATTTGGCCCAAAACACCAAGGCAGTCTGTCATTTCAGCAACGCGTTCCAGGCCTTTGCATTGCAGGGAAGCAGAAGCTAATGGGAAAGGGAAGAGGGTTCTGGGAAATCCAGGAGGACCTTGTATTCACCTCCTCTTAAGATTAAAAGTGAGTCTTTGCCTCATGTCCCCAACCTTTGAAAACTGAATGCAGGTGAATGCAAGATTTGGTATTCCAGAGCCCCGTTGCATCCTGCAAGCTCCTTCCGGGACTGCTCACCTCCTTGATGTCTTCATAGAAGAGGAAGAGCATGCGGTGACTGTCCTTTGCCTTCCACCAACCTTTCACGTGATCGTACCACGGCCCCCAGCCCACTGGAAGATACAGAATGGGTCAAGCGGCTGGGGAGGTGCATAAAGCCCAGTTCCCCAGCAGGGGGCACTCTCAAAAACCTTTTGAAAAATCCCAACGTCGTCAGGGAGAGAACCACACCTATCCAGCCACAAGTATTTGTGACCTGTTGAAACCAGTGGAAGAAATCAAGTCGCAACTAATGACACCTCCCCTTATTGTCAATGAGATTTAGGCATCACTAGCTTTAGTCTTAGACATTTGCGATAAGAATAAACGGCAAATTATATACTTGTGCAATCTGCACGCTTCCCTGAAAAGGAGGGTTCTTCTCAAGTAGACAAAGGTACACAAGACCCGGGTTAGGCCTGGCCCTCTTTTCTTTTCTTTTGTTGCAAATGCAGAGTGCAAAAGGGACTGACTGTCTGCCCAGGGGAACGTATTTACAATGCAATCCTATGCAGAGTTAAACCGGGCTAAACCCACGGACTTAATGGAGAAAGGAGTAACTCAGCATAGGATAGCAGCCCCACTTCCTGATTACAAGAAGTCTTTATCCACAGTGATCTCCCCCTCACTCTTTTCTTACTGAACCTTTTAGCCCCACATATACCCTCCCTAGGGTTGCCAGGTCCCTCTTCGCAACCCGCGGTGGTTTTTTTGGGGTGGAGCCTGAGAAGGGTGGGGTTTGGGGAGGGAGATCGGCTGGAGAGCAGTTGTAATAGCAGGAGATCTCCAGCTAGTACCTGGAGATTGGCAACCCTAACTCTCCCCACATTTCAACCTGTTTTCTACAACCACGAGGACTGTCATTCCTTTTTTGAAAGAATATCAGACACTCCGAACTAAAAGCTAAATTACACATCAGCACCACTTTAAAAGGGAGCACAATTATTGAAAGGAGTCTTCCTGGAGGTCCTGCTTTACAGATTTCCTTTACTGTATGCGGTTAAACCATTATGAGCATCATAACATTTCAAAAAATGCTGGGGGTTGGTTCTATTACCTTTGCCTGCCATGAAAGTCTCAAAATATTCCGGCCAGGTTCCAGGGTGAGGGATCACCTTGCTCATCCTTTGGAAGTGGAAGTAGGACACCATGCAGTCCTTGGCATTCCTTGCCACATACAGGAACTGATGCGGTCCGAGAAACAGAACAAGCATTTTATTTATTTAGGTACCTATACTCTGCTTTCCTCCCCAATGGGGACTCAAAGCGGTTTACACCATCATTGACCCCTCCTCTTTTTTTATTCTTGCCACGCCACCCTGCGAGGTAGGCCGGGCTGAGAGAGTGTGACTAGCCCAAGGTCACCTAGCAAGCTTCCATGGCAGAGAGGGGGCTCGAACTTGAGTCTGCCATATCCTATTCTGACACCCAGTCAGTCAAAAAAAGTAAAAGGTGAAGGTCCCCTGTGCAAGCACCGGGTCATTCCTGACCCATGGGGTGACATCACATCGTGACATTTACGAGGCAGACTTTGTTTATGGGGTGGTTTGCCGGTGCCTTCCCCAGTCATCTTCCCTTTACCCCCAGCCAGTCAGTCAAAGTGTGTATTTATCTGACTAATTTATGTCCAGCTTTTTCTCCAGGAAATGCAGAGCGCTTGTTTGGAGACAGCCTCACATCCAGACCATAACCAGATAGACAGTGCAATCCTAAACAGAGTTACACTTTTCTAATCCCCTTGACGTCAGTGTACTTGGAAGAGTGTGACTCTGCCTAAGATGGCCCTGAAAGACTGGTGTAGCGTTAGCCATGTACCAGGACTGTGCACCCATAGAAAAGCTGTGAGAAACAGCCTTTGGCCAGTCCTTGATACAGAGATCCATCTCCATCAAGAACTGGTGGTTTACAGGGTTTGTGCGCTTAACGCAAAAACCCACTCATTTGGGGTTTCTACAAAATTAGCCACAATTAACCACCATATTCACCACAACATTCCCACAAACAATCAGAAAACTGGACTTATCGTTCTACCACACGGCCAAATCTCCAGACGAGGAGCTCCCCGTGTGGCAAACGGTTGCCTCAGAGCCGCCTAGGCCCCTTTCCACATCCTTACCTTGCACTTCTGTTCCCAAAAGGATCGTGGGAGGAGCTGCACAGGGAGATGGGTTTTCAGAGTCCGGGGAGAAGGCATTGCATCCGCCTGCTCCACCCCTGCCCCAAGAAAGAAGGCACTGTGGTAAAACAATTACTGCGGGATGGGAGAGCAGTCCGCCCCATTTCCGAGGGCAAGGGACTGTGAAAAGGAGTCAATTTTTAATCAGGATTAACTGACATGACTTATCCCCCAGGAAAGCTTGGGAATGTTAGTTTTGAAGTGCTGCAGCGATCGTTCCCTAGCTTTGCCCCAAAGGCCAGGTTTCCTTGAGGAAAGCCAGGGCAGGTTAGGGCCAGGAATGCCAACAATCTCACCTGAGGGCTGGGGTGGCCGGGCCCACTCGATGAACGGGTGTCGGTGGTGCACGGGGGCCCGCTGACATTTCTCCAGGTCACCTTCCTGTTGGATCATGTCCACTATCTCTTGTATCCATGTAGTACCTTTTATCAGGGAAGAGAAGGGGGGGGAAATAAGTCTTATACGTTGAGTGCTGTTGAGAGCTCCAAAAGAGCTTCCCAAAAAGAGCTAAATTCTGCAACCTGAATAGGTTATGCACATTGAACAAAGAGGTTCTTATTTTGTATAATTTAAGATGCTTCCACTAGCCATAAAAGGCAAATAGGGTCAAACATCCCTCTGAGAGTGCTACACACGTAGCCCTGCAAATCCTACTTAGCCTCTTGCTGCTTTCTGAGATCTCTTAGGCTTCATGCTTATCTTTGCAACTCGGAGGGACAAGAAACTTGATTTAAGCAAAACAAGATTCTCAGCCTCATATTTCGTGTACAAAAGAATGAACACTGTTACATGCCCTAATTGCCACCCAAAGAAACATAACATTAAAAAGGACTGCATAGAGTAATCAGCAGAATCCAGCCTACAGAGATCTGCTTTGCAAACACTAGCCAGCAAAATGCCTCCAAATCAGATGTAGCTTCACTCCTCTTACCTGCTTTGGGATAGGTGCAAATGAGCAAATCATCTGGCCTCGCTTGGAAGCTCTGGATCTTGCTCCATTCGCTGCAGGTAGTTTTTGGCAGGAGAATCCCGTCCACTTCACCCAGCTCCGGGCGTCCTTCCGGCTTGAGATCTTTCCCTTGTTCCTTGGGCATTGCTTACAGCAGGGGAATCGAGATGCAAGGAGAACAAAACAGCTGTGAGGAGAACAAAACAGGGCGATAAGTTATGTTTATTTCACTGTGGAAATCTTGCTTCTTTCAGTGAAGGTACCCTCCTTTTTTTCCTGGCAGGGCTTTTGTGCCTTTAACTGGCATATGCTCTTTACCTGTTGAACTGTCGCCTGCCAAGTAGTTAGAGGCACGGGTGCTAGAAAGAAGGGGGCAGAAGAAATCTACCGTACTTCATTCTGCTTTTGACGACACAGCTTCCAAACGTAATCCAATGCAATATTACATAGATTGAAACCAGCTATAACAAAACGTTTAAATAAAATAAAACTAAAAAACTGGCCAAGAACAAACATCACAAACCTTCAAAGTCCAGTCACTGCATAAGCACGTAACCACCAACAAAATCAGCCAAGCCTCAATAAGATCCCGAAAGCTCTTTGGAGAACAGCAGCTTTCTAAACCTTGCTGGACAGATTGCTCTACACACCTCATTTGGCAGGCCATGGGGTGTAGGGTGGCCAACCTCCAGGTAGTAGCTGTAGATCTCCCACTATTACAACTGATCTCCAGCTGATAGAGAAAATGGCCGCTTTGGCAATTGGACTCTGTGGCATTGAACTCCCACCCCCAAACCCCTCCCTCCTTAGGCTCCGCTCCAAAATCTCCAAGTATTTCCCAACCCGGAGCTCGCAACCCTAATGGGGTCCAGAGTCCTCTCAGAAGTACAACTGATCTCCAGACAACAGAGATCAGCTTCCCTGGAGAAAATGGCAGCTTCAGGGAGCAGAGTCTATAGATTCACATCCCTCCTCTCCCCAGGCTTCACCCCCAAATATCCAGGATTTCCCAAGCCAGAGTTGGCAACCCTGTGTTCCACATGGAGGGGCCACCACCAAGAAGGCCATGGATCTTGTCATTTTTCTAGTGTGGAAAAGGAGGGACCTGAAGCCAGTGGCACTGCGCTGATCTAAACTGGCAGGAATGAGCCAATACATTATCTTCCTTGTGTATCAGCTCTCACGTATAAGTGGACTTTGTTTCTTCTCTACTCATTTGTGTGAAGAGGAATTTAAGTGGAGAGTTTTAGGGCTGAACAGACACAATAAAAATATAATTTCAGTCATCACTATTACAGAAGGCCCTAATACAACAGCCATGCAATGGGAGGAGTCATTCACCTGCTCCTCTTGCAGGATATATACACATAGTTTTACTTAGTTTTACTTCTAGTTATAAAGTTGTGCTTATATTAAACGCTTGTTACCTTTAATATTGTTTTTCCTGTTTGAAGCCATTCCCCTTTTGTTTTCCCAGCCACAAGGATGTGATATATACATATAAATACACATACAGTGTGATATATACAAATGGGTCCTGAATGTGATTCCCTGTGGGTGCCAGCCAGCCTGCCACACCTACACCTTTCCTGGGACCCACCAAGTGTTTTTAGGAAGTGGGCAGGGTAGGGTTGCCAGGTCCCTCTTCGCAACCGGCGGGAGGTTTTTGGGGTGGAGCCTGAGGAAGGTGGGGTTTGGGGAGGGACTTCAATGCCATAGAGTCCAATGGCCAAAGCGGCCATTTTCTCCAGGCGATCTGATCTCTGTCGGCTGGAGATCAGTTGTAATAGTAGGAGATCTCCAGGTAGTACCTGGAGGTTGGCCACCCTCGGGCAGGGTCAGGTGGGGCTTTTGCCCAGCAGGGCCATTGGAGATCTGATTGGCTATACAGAATTTGTAAAAGTTGTTCCACAGTACACCCTGTGTGAGTTCGCCAAATCTTGTTTAAATGAAATACATTCATTTTAAAAGGCGTTCTGTTAAACAGAGCTTCTGCCTGAAACCTTGAAGAGTTTCTTAGAGCGACCTCACTCCCTGGCATTTTTTTGTTGGCCTCCTGGCAGCCATTTTGTTGTCAGCTTGGCATCCTTTGGCGCTTGGCAGCCATTTTGTGGTTGCGCCCACCAACGTTTGCGGTAACCCCAAAGGAATCCAGGCCACCCATGCCATTTT
This sequence comes from Euleptes europaea, assembly GCF_029931775.1. Taxonomy (NCBI): domain Eukaryota; kingdom Metazoa; phylum Chordata; class Lepidosauria; order Squamata; family Sphaerodactylidae; genus Euleptes; species Euleptes europaea. Next base: position 9,207,077 of record NC_079329.1, on the reverse strand, counting down.
CATATTTGTATTTTATTCCCATTGGGAAGTTTGGACTTTAGGCCTAAAGAGCAGGAGGAGCTCACTGAGCATGGGCAGTTGGTCAGCTTGCTCCTATGTTACCGGCTGCAAGAGCCCCGTCCCCCCTCAGTCACTCAGAAGGAAGGTCCAGAACTAGGGTTGCCAGGTCCCTCTTCTCAACCAGCGGGAGGTTTTGGAGGGGCGGAGCCTGAGAAGGGTGGGGTTTGGGGAGGGGAGGGACTTCAATGCCATAGAGTCCAATGGCCAACGTGGCCATTTTCTACAGGTGAACTGATCTCTGTCGGCTGGAGATCAGTTGTAATAGCAGGAGGTCTCCAGCTAGTACTAGGAGGTTGTAGAAACTAAACAGGGCAAGCTCAACAAGTCAGAAATATCAAAAGTGTATTTAAACGTTACAATAAGTGCAAAGAGGACTAACAATTACAAATACAGTGTGACAAGTTATGTACAAATATATACAGAAATTGGATACCCGAGCTGTTACACAGGTAAAAATTCAAGTAAGCATTCTGGCTAAATCCAGAAAGACGTGAAACAAAGTCCACTTCAATTGGGTGAGTAAAAGTCAATTGTAACTAGTCTTGCCGTTGCACCACCGCAAGCCAAGACGAAAAGGAAACGCTTTTCCGGATATTTCTGGCATTTCCACCAAGATCAGCTCCATCAGCCTCAAACGGGGATCATAGGAAACCCGAATATTCGTTGTCCCGGTTTTCTATAGGAGGAACACGAATTACTTAGAGGGCTAAATTAGCTCCCCAAAGTCATTTTCATATATTTTTGCTATTTTTTATTTTCTTAGAATTAATTTATGCTCCCCCTCAAGGGGGATCCCCGTTTGAGGCTGATGAAGCTGATCTTGGTGAAAACGCCAGAAATATCTGGAAAAGCGTTTCCTCTTCGTCTTGGCTTGCAGTGGTGCAACGGCAAGACTAGTTACAATTGACTTTTACTCACCCAATTGAAGTGGACTTTGTTTCACGTCTTTCTGGATTTAGCCAGCGTGCTTACTTGAATTTTTACCTGTGTAACAGCTCGGGTATCCAATTTCTGTATATATTTGTACATAACTTGTCACACTGTATTTGTAATTGTTAGTCCTCTTTGCACTTATTGTAACATTTAAATACACTTTTGATATTTCTGACTTGTTGAGCTTGCCCTGTTTAGTTTCTACAATATTGTGTTAACAGGGTTATTGAGTTTTTTTGCTAAGTACCTGGAGGTTGGCAACCCTACCCAGAACTGACTGAGGGAACTGATCATTTCCTTTCAGTTATGTGGTGGGCCCAATGAGGGAGAAAAGACATGTTAGAATTTCTCCTGTAGGAGCTTTTATGACAAAACTGTTATAAACTGAGGGGTAGTAGGCCACCAAGATTAAGGTAATTCACGCCATTGTATTCCCTATTATTATGTATGGGTGTGAAAGTTGGACATTGAAGAATGCTGATAGGAAGAAAGTAGATTCCTTTGAAATGTGGTGATGGAGGAGAGTGTTACGGATACCCTGGACTGCCAAAAAATCAAATCAGTGGGTTATAGATCAAATCAAGCCTGAACTGACCCTAGAAGCTAAAATTACTAAACTGAGGCTATCATATTTTGGTCACATTATGAGAAGACAAGAGTCACTGGAAAAGACAGGCATGCCAGGAAAAGTTGAGGGCAGCAGGAAAAGAGGAAGACCCAACAAGAGATGGATGGACTCAATAAAGGAAGCCACAGCCCTCAGTTTGAAAGATCTGCGCAAGACTGTCAAAGATAGGACATTTTGGAGGACTTTGATTCATAGGGTAGCCATGACTTGACGGCACTTAACACACACACACACACTCACTGTAGGTGTGGACTGCTGAATTACAACTAATAATGAAGCTCAAGACTATGCATTCTCCAGGACTTAATAGAGATCTGGGATTCCTGTCTCATTACCAATGCTGATTTCTCCATGCCGACTACCCCTCTGCGTATCACACCTAATCTGATCACACCTGCTAATGCCATTTACTTGCTTTCTACATTTCCATTTCCATTGTGTGTCTAATTCAGTCCTCTCTACTTAAGGATAGATGGAATCGCATTCTAGCGGCAGCTGAAGAAGTGAGCTGTGGCTAGGGTTACCAACCTCCAGGTAGTGGCTGGAAATCTCCAGCCAATAGAGATCAATTGACCTTGAGAAAATGGCTGCTTTGGCAATTGGACTCTATGCCATGGCATTGATGTCCCTCCCCTCCCCAAACTTCACCCTCCTCAAGCTCCGCCCCAAAAACCTCCCGCTGGTGACGGAGGGACCTGGCAACCCTAGCTATGGCTCACAAAAGCTCATACCCTGCCAGAAATTTTGTTAGTCTTTAAGGTGCTACTGGACTCCTTCTCTTTTCTACCATTATGATTTCGTTTTACTTCTAGTTATAAAGTTGTTGTGTTTATATTAAATGTTTGTTACCTTTAATATTGTTTTTCCTGTTTGAAGCCATTTCACTTTTGTTTTCCAAGCCACGAGGATGCTGCCATTTTACTGATTTTGAACCACCACCACCACTCTCCAATAGGGATCTATGTAGCCACGGTTCTGCTGTATTACACCCACATGCTGTTGTGTGTAGAAACTGGCCCTGATGAATTTATCATTCAGTGCATCAAAGGAAGCGAGTTCATTAAAACTTCCTTTGGCATAAATTCTGGTAGTCTTTAAACAGCCACGGGACTCTGGCTTTTTTTTTACACTAACAACAGTTTTATGACAGATATGGCTGAGATTTCTCATGGTTCATATGCGGTTTTGTTATCTTTATTACACAGAGGCAGAGCTCCTGAAGAAACAAAGGAGCAACTTCACTTATTACAATACTACATCCCAAGATATTTTAAGAGCACCATGGGAATCGCAAATTGCAACCGTGGGTAAGGACAATCTCGTTTGCAGACCTGTACGATCATACACTTTCTCTTTCTTTGGGGAGGCAAGACTGGCTGTGATTTCTTGTTTACTTTCCTACTGCATAATGCTCTTTTAAAATTCTTTACCATGGCCTTCCGCTTTCTTCTCAATCTGTAAGGATCTGTAAGAAAGTAAATAGAGCAGGCGCAAACTTCCTCGTGTTTGTTTTAGCTTCTCTTGGAGTCTAGGGCTAAAAAAGCCTAGACTCTCTTATCCCGTAGTTATTGGTTCAGAAAAAAACAACACTTAAATCTGCAATCTCAGATTGGTGGGGCCTTGCATTGGGTTGGTTTTCTGTTTTACCTTTACTCCTTTGCGAGCTGGTTTTGACTTTCCCGATCACTCCTTCCTGGTAGCAGCCACTCCTCGGAAGGAAACTGCAATTGGTATTAATTTCAAAAGTCTGGCAAGTCCCTCCCAAAAGACGAGATCAAAGGTTTTGAATTGCAAAGCAGTTAAGTAAAACCTCAGTTAACCCCTGTGGATATTTTTGGAGTTACATAAAATGCCACCTCTAGCCAAGGACTTCATGACAAAGTAGCTTATGCTCCCAGTTATTTTTTAAAAAATCTATGTTGCAAGTCATCCACCCACAGGAGGAATTAATTTGCATTCTTTAGCCAGCAAGGATCCCACAGTCAGAATCCTGCGCCCAGCAGAGCAGGCATTTCATCTGCACAAGAGGAGGAAATTATGCCATGGGAGTGACAGGAAGGACAGGTGTAGGTAACTTGCTAAGGTTTCTTCGTTCAAAACTGGGGGCAAAACTGCATGAGTTCTGCCAGCCCCCACCCTCGCCTTTACTATAAAAATGCAGCTGCAGATGCTAATAATTGCAGGGAAAGCCTCACACCCCTCAGGTTGGGTTTGTGTTTGTCCCCATGGTACAAATCGTTTCCATCTTTCACACCACACAGGGGGGGAAATATACTGGTACCTGTATTTTCCCCCCATGGGTGAAAAGCAGCTTAGTATATTAATTGGGAAAACTACCAGAAAGAAAATAGTTAGGAAGCTCCTCTTGCCCCTTCCTTCCGTCAGAAATTGCAACCCCCATACCTGAGGCTATCGTATTTTGGTCACATTATGAGAAGACAAGAGTCACTGGAAAAAACAGTCATGTTAGGAAAAGTCGAGGGCAGCAGGAAAAGAGGAAGACCCAACAAGAGATGGATTGATTTAATAAAGGAAGCCACAGCCCTCAATTTGCAAGATCTGAGCAAGGCTGTCAAAGATAGGACATTTTGGAGGACTTTCATTCATAGGGTCGCCATGAGTTGGAAGTGACTTGACGGCACTTAACACACACACACACATACCTGCATGTTAATTTTAAAAAGAGGGAAAAACTACATAGGACCTACTATCACCCTGAAGTTTAGAAATCTGCTGTTCTTTCCCCCTTAAACAAAAGCAGACCTTGGAATCGCAAATTCTGCAACACATCCCATGCTTGCATGGAAATTTCACAGATGCTTCAGGTACGCACAGGGCTGATTATGTCTGGTTCACAGATCTGGTTTTGAGGTTCTCTTTGGGGTGTGGCTTAGGGTATCATCATCCATTTGAGAGTCCACAGGTGGACCTTTCGGAGATCAAGGAAAGAGGCGAACCTCAAAGAGTGCTAAGCAAAGTGGCCCCCTTTCTCAGTTGAAGCACACCAAATTGTCTTGCTGGATGTGTTTCAGGTGATATATATCCTTCATTGAAGGTCCCATCTCTGAACTAGTTCATTAGGTTTTAAATTATAAAGCTGTTTGAGTTCACCCAGAATGCACAATATCTTGGGGAGTTCTGGATGATGCCTATTGCCTGGGCAAAAATAAGCAATGCCTTTTAGCTGGTCTAGGAGGCTGGATTCTCTGTCTGGATCAAGCCCATTATGACTTTACTGAATCAAGCAGTGACCTCCTTGGCAAATGTCTCTCTTCTTCAGGTCAGTGTTGATTTGGGGCCATTCTCAGCCATTCTGATGCTTGAGATGCTGGAGAGCCAGCGTGGTGTAGTGGTTAAGAGCGGTGGTTTGGAGCGGTGGAGTCTGATCTACAGAACCGGGTTTGATTCCTCCACATGAGCGGTGGAGGCTGATCCGTTGAACTGGATTTGTTTCCCCACTCCTACACACAAAGCCAGCTGGGTGACCTTGGGCAAGTCACTCTCTCTCAGCCTCACCTACCTCATAGGGCGTCTGTTGTGGGGAGGGGAAGGTGATTGTAAGCAGGTTTGATTCTCCCTTAAGTGGTAGAGAAAGTCGGCATATAAAAACCAACTCTTCTTCTTGAGACTAAAAATCCAAATAGTGGGTGCTGACTCATAAGGGGCAGAATCCACTGGGGCGCTCTTCTGCACATGCCTTACTGGAAAGGGCAGGAACACAACAATGCTCTTAACTTGAGCATGAACTTCCAATACATTTTGATGAGGTCTGTCCAGGGGAACATCCCAGAGGTTTGTGCCCAGGGGTCAACGCTGTCCATCTCTTACCCGTAGCGGGATACAGAGACCAACTGCCTCCGTGTGCATTTCTCTGCTACCTACCCGTCTTTTCCCCCCATTACTCGGTCGTATCCCAGAATACAGCAACAAAAGCTCCTTTAACATTCAGCTCACCTGACCCTGATTGTGTGTGTGTGTGTGTGTGTGTTAAGTGCCATCAAGTCGCTTCCGACTCATGGCGACCCTATGAATGAAAGTCCTCCAAAATGTCCTATCTTTGACGTGGTTTATTTTCCGGCACCATTGTTAGTTTCTAACACCCTGAGATAAAACTGACAGATTAGCAGCGAATTTAAAAGGAGAATGTGGAAAAAAGCCCTTAGACTCACCTACTTACGTGGATTCCCCCAACAGTTGAGGTCTCCGGGATCTGTAGAAATGGCAAACCTTTTGGGTCTGGCCTCAACCACTCCCCTGCTCTTTCATATCCAAACATCCTGTAGAAAACTTGATTGACAGTACAATAACCCAGTCAGCACCCAGGAGATTCCCTATGAACTTATTTTTGGTGTCAAAGTCCACTGGTTTTCAATTGTTAGGCTGGTGATATGGGAATGAATTATATCAACACAGCCTATGTAAAATATTTTTCTAGACTAACAGTGCAGTCCAAAGCAGAGTTACATGCTTCTAAGCCTGTTGCCTTCAATGGACTTATGTGTTTAACTTTGCTTAGAATGACGCTAGGAGACTGCCAGGGAAAGTTAAATAGAACAGGTGCGGCTTACTTGGAATTTAAAAGATCTCTAGGCCTTTTCTGCCTTTGTCATTAAAGTTCTGCCTCTTTCATCTACTGTGTGTGGGGATGTTCTGTGGAAACGGGAAAGAAAGGTCCATACTTCAGAGAAGAATCTAAAAGTGGACATGAATATTTTCTCTCTCCTAACAATTCTCCTCCTTTTAATCTGCAAAACAACCTAGTGACATAGTTTAGGCTGAAAGTATGTGTCTGGTCCAAAATCACCCAGTGAGCTTCCACAGCAAGATGGGTATTCCAACCTGGGACTCCCAGGTCCTACACTGAAGCTCTGCTACACCACACTGGCTTTCATAGGGTGGTTGCTGTTGAACAGTAGCAAGCAGCCAGGCCTAGTGGAGTCATGCAAGTCAGGCAGTATCAACTTACCCAAAGGTTGCTTCCAGGCTTAACATTGCCAACCTCTAGGTGGGACCTGGAGATCTCCCAGAATTAGAGCTGAACTCGAGATGACAGAGATCTGTCCCGCTGGAGAAAACAACTGCTTTGTAGGGTGGACTCTATGGCACTATATTCAACTGAGGCATCTCCCCTGCCCTTCTCAGACTCCACCACAAAATCTTCAGGAAGTTCCCAACCTGGAGCTGGCAACCCTCAGCCTGGCCCCAATGAGTCACTTGAGCTCTGCCTGCACATTTGTAAATAAAGCAAATACCACAGAGCTGCTCTAGGACTCCAGTTCTCTCTCCGTCTAAGGCAGTGGTTCCCAACCTTTTTTTGACCAGGGACTTTTTTGTTCGGTGCAGGGACCCCAAGGTTCAAAATAAAAATTCCGAGAATTTGAAAATAAACTTTAATCATAACTGTTAGTTAAACATTAAGCTTAGAATAATATTTGAATATATATTTTTATAATAGATAACTTTTAATTGAAATATTAATTTATTATGGGTTTATAAACTTTGTTTCACGGACCTTAATTTAGTTCTCGCGGACCCGTGGGGGTCCACGGACCCCTGGTTGGGAACCAGTGGTCTAAGGAAACCAACCTGCCTAAGGGAACTTCCTAGCACAATTGGGGCAAGCATAACAGTCTGTTGTTTTTGGCAAAATAACCTTGCTGGGATTTGTAGAGCTACACCATATCTGACAACTGTGAAAAGCATGAGGTGTCCATAGAGAAATAACAGAATAAAATTGGATATGAGTTAGGACTACTGCACTTTGTTGGGAACCCCACTTGCTAAATTTCTTAGGGCAGACACTTTCTAGATAATGGGTGATTATATCATATTATGCTTTCTTCAAAGTCTCCCATGCAAGTCCTTTCCAGTTCTTTCCTTTTATCCCTTAGAAGCTCCTTGATCCATTGATCTTGAGCAGCATAAATCTAACGTTTGAGGGATATAAGGACTGAAATAAATCTTGCCACTGACAAAGTAGCCTTGGGATCCCTGTCACTTAATACAAAAGGCATTATGTCAGACACAGAGGCATTAGATTTATATGGTAAAAGGGGAGAGATAACGTGATCGAAGTTCCTCATAAAAGCGGCATTCCAAGAGGGCATGAGCTAATGAATCAATAGAGCCAGAAGAGCAAGGACAGGTCCTGTCTGGGTATGGCATATTCAAAATTCTGCCCTGCATAACCATAGAGGGGTTAGCATTCAGTCTAGCTAAACAGAAGGCTCCAGAAAGACGAGGAGTTGTCAGATAGTAAGTATAAGTGGGCAAACGGCGTGGTGGTGGTATTCCGAAAAACTGAGCTGAACAAACGCGGCGAGCACGAAAAGTAGTGCTGTTATAATCAAGCTCTTTAATGTGCTTTTTAATTTTGGCAAAACTTCAGTTTTCCCAAGATCTAATAACATATCCTGCGAGAAGCCCAACAAGGGCAATTTCTCATCTAAGATTTTTCCCCATGAGGATTTAAAAGGGTCGTGCTTCAAAGAAGCTAGGAGCCCCTCAGTGCTAAAGCGCAGCTTAAGTTGTAGCTTAAAGGCGGCCAACCATGCCCTGGCTTTGAGCGACATTTGGCCAAACTCCGAGCGAAGGGTAACACCAGCAACACATCGAGGGGCATTTAAGAGTTTTAATAAAAACTGAAGCAGTGGACGATCTATAGTTTCATTAACGACAGTTATCAAAATGGCAACACCAAAATGGAGAGTTGGAATGATTAAGTTGAAAACCTGAATAGCCCCTGGGAGTTCTTTCCAGTCTTTTGACTGATCTGTTTGCTTTAAACCAAGCTGTCTGCCAAATTCCTTACAAAACGTTTTAAAAAATAAGCTTCAGGTAAAACACCCTGACCTGGACAGCCCCAGGCTAGCATGATCTCCTCAGATCTCAGAAGCTAAGCAGCGTCGGCCCTGATTAGTATTTGGATGGGCAACATTCAAGGAGTACCAGGACCGTGATGCCAAGGCAGGCAATGGCAAACCACCTCCGAATGCCTCTTGCCTTGAAAACCCTACCGGGTCGCCATAAGCACTTCCGGGCACGCACCAAAGAATAAGGGGGACCTGGTAAGCCTACCGTCAGCCAGTGCCAGCAAGCAGTGGGCAGAGTCTTTAAAGCTGCCAGGGTTCTTTTTGGAGGGAGAGAGGAGATCTTGGGGGAGTTAGCTCTTGGGAGAGTCTTTTTAGCTCTGAGCTCCTGGGCTGTGTGGTGGTGTGGAGAGACTCGGTGAACACTTGTTCAAATACTAGTTTGTTTAAAACCAAAACCTGAATAGTGACAAGGGGAAGACTGTGGCCATTTATTCATGGAAGGTTTTGCATTAGATTTGCCACTCTTTAGATGCACTTTTCCCCCCATCCATATTCTCAAAACTCAACAATAAGCTGCCATGCAGAGTTTTGAGAATTTAGATGGGGAAAATGTGCATCAATAGAGTGGCAAATCCAATGCAAAACCTTCCATGAATAAATGGCCTATGGCTTCTGAAACAGGGAGACTCCTGACTCAGTGTTTTAGTCATAGAATCATAGAGTTGGAAGGGACCCCAGGGGCATCTAGTCCAACCCTTTGCACAAGGCAGGAAATTCACAACTCCCTCCCTCCACACACACCCAGTGACCCCTACTCCAGGCCCAGAAGATGGCCAAGGTGCCCTCCCTCTCATCATCTGACTAAGGTCATAGCATCAGCATTGCTGTCTCGTTGACTAGCATTCACCTCCTTTACCATTATTCTGTCTGCGTGCTCCAATAATTATTCAGCTAAAAATCTCTTAATGAAAGAATACTTAAGATCCCTCTATAGTTGTTCAGGCATACAAGCCAGTGAGGGACAGTTAACAGTGAATTTGAACTGTACTGCTGAAATACTTTAAATTACAGGTAATTTCAGATAGTAACACAGGAAGACCCAAATCCCCCCCACACACACACAGATGCCACTAAATTGGTTTTTGGGGAAGAGTGATTCGTTTCCATAGGAGGTGGGCAAATCTAAGGAGTGGGAAAGGTTGTGGACGAACCTCCACTCACTGGTATTTTGTGTGTGCTAGGTTAGTTCGTCTACGCCAAGGATCTTGAGTCTTAAGAATATTTTGAACAACATCTAAGTAGATTACTGGGTATTCTGAAGTAATTGAACTGAGAACTAAGAACTGTGCCCGAAACCATCTATAATTTTGGACTGCCTGTAACCATTTAAGCTTTGTGCCTCTCTTGAAGAATAACCAACAATCTAAAAACCTTTCTGTAAATAATAAACATCATTTTATTCATACTTTTAAATTCAGCTTCAGCCCCTAAGCCTTTCTGTTTCTACTGGGGGGAAGGAAAAGGAAGCTCTCCCCACTTAAGCAAGGGTGACAGACTGTGGGGTAGAAAGAGTATTAAATCCTCCTCTCAGCTACTGGTAACAGGGAGATATTTGTGAGTGCCCATAAAGGTGAGCCCTGACCTGGATGGCCCAGGCTAGCCTGATCTCGCCAGATCTCAGAAGCTAAGCAGGGTCAGCCCTGGTTAGTATTTGGATGGGAGACCACCAAGGAATACCAGGGTTGCTGTGCAGAGGAAGGCACTGGCAAACCACCTCTGTTAGTCTCTTGCTGTGAAAACCTCAAAAAGGGGTCGCCATAAGTTGGCTGCGACTTGACGGCACTTTACACACACACATAAAGGTGGGGAAAGTAGAACAGAACTTCCTTCCCAGCTCCCTCACAGGCCCCCAGATGGAAACTTTGGCTGGGGGCCCTTGGCAACCTTGGGTGGGATGTGCAGAACATGCTGGACTTCTGAAAACCTTGAGGTCAAAATAAGATCAGTGCATATTTCTGTGAGTCCCTGCACAGAATACACACTGCAGAGTGCTTTTTACACGTCAGGATTGCCATCTTTAAACTCTGTCCTTTTACCACGGCTGCTTGTTCCATCATCACTGACACTGTATCTCCATAGTGGAAAAGCTGCACACATTACCGGAGCACCTCTAAGAATACTTCCCTTGGAGTTGGTCCCACTGAAGAGACTTGAGCAGCATTCTGAGTACAGAGTAACTGGCCCAAAGCTGCTCGCAGAATAACAAGTTGACAGCTGTTGAGCTCCTGTCAATGAGGTTGACTTTTCCCGTAAAGCCTTGAGAGCAGAGGAAATGAAAGCAAAAGTGTACACCCGTTTGGAAATGTCTTGGCAAATGCCCAGATTTTGGACTTAAACAACTCATACCATTCTGGCTTTCTAAAATAAGTAACAGCTATGTGTTAAATTATTATTTTTTTAAAAACCATGCAAAGAGTTCTTGTTCCTGTATTGATTGATCTGGATTCATACTGACAGTCATGGACACACAATTCAGCTTCCCATTCCAAGGAGGATCCTGTATTGAAAAAGTAGCACATTTGCCAAATTGGAGACATGATAGAGGACATGAAAACAAAAACACCTGGTTGGCCATTGTGTGAACAGACTGCTGGACTTGGTGGGCCTTGGTCTGATCCAGCAGGGCCTTTCTTATGTTCAGCTTCTTCTAAAAAAAAGCGTGTGCCTCTCCATCTTATATGCTGGGGTATAACTAGGGCTGCCAGGTCCCTCTTTGCCATCGGCAGGTTTTTGGGGTGGAGTCTAAAGAGGTTGGGGTTTGGGGACTTTCAATGCCAGAGTCCAATTGCCAAAGTGGCCATTTTCTCCAGGGGAGCTGATCTCTATCAGTTGGAGATCAGCTGTAATAGCAGGAGATCTCCAGCTAGTACCTGGAGGTTGGCAACCCTAGGTGTAACTTGATTAAGGTTGCCAGCTGCTGTTTGGGAAATACCTGTTGATTTGAAGGGTGGAGACTGAGAAGGGTGGGGTTTGTGGAGGGGAGGGACTTCAATGGAGAATAATGACATAGTCCACCTTCCAAAGCAGCCATTTTCTCCAGCTGAACTGATCGCTGTCACCTGGAGGTCAGCTGTAATAGCGGGAGATCTCTAGCCACCACCTGGAGATTGGCAGCCCTAAACTTGATAGTCGCAAACATGAAACCATCACATATCTGGAAATTAGCAGTGCCCTCAGGTCTTCTCTGTCCTGCAGCAGGCCAAACTAGGGTTTCCAGGTCCCTCTTCACCACCAGCAAAAGGTTTTGGGGCAGAGCCTGGGGAGAGTGGGGTTTAGGGAGGGGAGGGATTTCAACGCCATAGAGTCCAATTGCCAAAGTGGCCATTTTCTCCAGGTGAACTGATCTCTACCGGCTGGAGATCAGTTGTAATAGTCCAGTTGGTACCTGGAGGCTGGCAACCCTAGGCTGAAGGTGGGTAGCTCGTACGAGTTGGTACTACACAAGAACAACTTTACTAACTGCCCATGCACTGAGACTTATGGCTCCCTGGCCCCTAAATTCTAAACCTTCTGAGATAAATAAAATAACATGTTTAAGGGAAAGTGTCATCAGTTATATGGCTTCTCCTCAGAGATCTGAACAGGAAATAGGTTTAGTCACCTCACATCTAAATACGAATGTATCTGGGACCCAAACTAGACATGACCAATATATAGTTATTCAAATGCTAAGTAGGGAATTGAGACTGCATAGCAATGTGTAAGCTCTTGCCCCGTAGAATCCCCAAAAGCAACAGCCCAGGCAGGTGATCCTAAGGTAAGTTGACTTTATTGGAAATCAGGCAGGTAAACAGAGCTTGCATACAAAATTAAGCCAGGAATGGTTGGCAGGATTTATTCAGTAGCATATATTGACATATCAGATAGCGTAGGTTGGCATGGTAACCCCTTCTCCCACGGGAGAGGAGCCAGAAGGAATGTCCGTTAGATAAACAATCCTTGGCTGAGACGGGCAAAGCAGAGCAGCTGCGATAAACCCAAAACAACCCAGAAAGCCGAGAAGTGTAGAGAACAGGCCTGCTCCTGACATTATGACTGGCAAAAGCAGGAATCCCTTCCTTTGGAAGTAGGGTTGCCAGGCCTCCCCTGGTCACTGTCAGGCGATGGAGGGGTAGGGTGGCCAGATCCAGGTTGGGGATCTCCTGGACATTTAGGGATGGAGCCTGGGGAGGACAGGGACCTCAGTGGGGTACAATGCCATAGAGTCCACCCTCCAAAGCATCCATTTTCTCCAGGGGAGCTGATCTCTGTCGTCTGGAGATGAGCTGTAATTCCGGGGGATCCCCAGGTCCCTTCTGGAGGCTGCCATTCCTACTTGGAAGATCTCACTCTCCCTGAAGTTGAGGCGAAGTAAGGTCCAGGCCAAGCCATGTTGATGCCTGAGGCAGAAAATTCAAACTGCACCTCCTCTGCTAGAGAACAGCAGTCACAGTGCACTGGGGTATTGGAAGAACACTGTCACTCTTTAATTTCCTTAACTATTGTTTCTTCAGTTAAGACTGCCCCAGAAGTTCCCACCCCACAGTTCAGATCTGTCCCCCCATCTTGCCACCTGAATGGGACCCAAATATCAGCTGCCTTAATCACGGTAGGGCTATTGGAGTGGATTGGTGATTCTTTAGTCACCCCACGAGGTGATCTACCAGTCTTAGGGAGCACACAGAACCCCATTTGGGACTTCAGGAAACCCATCCTGTTCAGATTCAATGGCTTCTCACAGCCAGCGGAAGAGGTATGTTTAAATACTGCTTCCCCTGCCCTGCAGATTAAATCCTAGATTTCGCTTCCAAGTCCTTAAAAGGGGGGCACTTGGCAAATGAGTCAAATTTACATCCTATGCATATATCAACCAGACTTTACCAGAGCCCATACATAATTCTAGAGAACAAAGAATGGGTATTTGGGTGCTGACTTACCATGAATTTGGTGTAGGACAGTTTTAAATTTTTATTTATATATAATTTTATAATATGACAATCGATACAAAAAGATACAGAAAAAAGCACACCAAATACAAAGACACTAATACAAAAAGAATATGAAAGACAGAATATAAAAACCCGACAAATAAGTGAATTGCGCTGAAATTACTACTATCCATAAAATTGTTCACGTTTAAATCCAAAGACTTAATAATTACCATCTTTAACGTCATAACTACCCTCTTTAGCATTATTAGTAAACCCAAGTTACTACCTGATAATTTCGTAATAAACTATGTTATGTGTACTATATGATCATGAACTGCCCAAACTCTTTCAAGATAGTGGTGCTTACTTCATATTATAGGTTTCCTTTAAAGCCTCCAGTGCCTGTTCCTGGGTAATATTTTTCCAGTCCTCTGGCAGGTCTGCTGGATTAGCATTGTAGCAATTTGCAAAATCATGATTGAATTCTTTAAAAACAAACTTCCAGTAATCAGAAGCATTGATGCTGGGATCTGGCTGGATGAGCCAGTCAGGATAATAGTCTCGGTAATCTTTGTACGGATGCCATTCCCATTTTGTTTTTGCATTTCTGAATCTGCACTGGGAAACCACGGAAGTGGAGCACAGTTCATAAATAAGCTTTTCTGTGTGTTCCCATCTAAATCTTCCCAGGCCTTCGGGCCGATGGACAGCTGCAAAATGCTCCTTATGAGCATTCCCACCAGCCTCACAGGGCACTCCGCAGAAAGGGCACTGCTTCCCGCAGCCGAACACTCGCTTGAAGATCTCATCCTGGGGCCTCACGGGCAGTTTGGAGAGCTTGGATTCAAGATCAAGGGCATCAAACTCAAATAATATATGCTTTTGCAAATCAGGAAGAAAATTTTCAACACACGCAACAAATTGGCTGGGATTAGACATGTTCTTAAATTGTATTCCCACCAGGCTGTCCTTAGACATAACCAGCTCCTTCTGCATTTCTTTGCTAAACATTTCCAAAAATTCTGATAGCTTTTCAACACCTTTATGCATCAGGTTCTTCAGAACTTCCCTAATTTTCTTTACTATTGCCGAGAGAATCTCATTCTCCAGGTTCTTCAGATCCCCCTTTTTTCTATAATGGTCTAATACTTGTCTCCAAATCCAGCTCTTGACAAACTCTTCATAAGATCTGCTATATTTCACATAGTTATTGACATTTCTCTCTTCCAACAGCTCCTTCAGGACTGTAAACTGAAAGAAGCTCCGACTGGCATATCCAATGGACTGTGTGCTGGTGAGAATGTCATCCACTATTTCAATCCCAAGTCTTTTGTTGACATAATCTACCAGGGCAGGATGGAGGCACCGGTCACAGAAATTCTTAGCCCTGGTTTGATGGGCATCCTTTTCCAGGTAAAGATCTGTGAAAGTGGAGAAATACTGAGGTTTCAGTTTCTCCAGGCGTACACCGGGATCGTTTTCCTTAATGAAATCTTCATGCATCTTCTGAAATGAATGAGCTGCTTCTCCCAAAATGTGAAGCTTCAGATCCACTTCAAAGGAAGGTGACGTATGAAGGTTTTTAACCTCCTCTTGCTGAAGCTTTTCACTGATCATATGCAGAAGTTCAACACAATAGGTTTCATCATAATCTCCTCTGGAACTGGCCTTTTCATTAATGTACTGCATGCATTCGGACATCAACGACTTAGCAAGTTCTTCAGCTTTACACAAATGGTCCTGTTCAGAAAACAGGCTCTTCACACGTTCCCAGACTGATGGCTTTATGTACCCTGATTTCATCTGAAAACTGTTCATCCTGTAGTTTAACAAAGATTTTGCTTTTTGTAGATTCAGGTTGATGGAGCTTCCACGACGGGAGAAGTTCTTCCTCAAACACAATTCAATATCTGAATATATTTGCCGATTCTCTAGATGCACTGGTGATATTTCTGACAAGGTTTCTTTCCACATACTTTCAAACTCTCTTTCTAGCATGTGATGATCTAGCTTATTCTTTTCTTTCCTGCATTTTTCAAGAAGCCTGTCAACTTTTCCTTCAATTGCTTTCAAGTATTCAGTTTGAAAAGTATCGATCTTTTGACAGCCCTTTTTAATGTGAATGGCATCATTGCATTTGTTATAAGAATAACTTTCCAGTTCGTGCTTGAGGCTATTGGTGTTCCTGACAAAATCTTCTCTGTACTTTTCCACCAGATGCAGATTCGATCCTCCGCTTTCAAAGTATTTGTACAGATTCTCCAAAATCTGTTGTTCTCCACATAATAGTTCCTGTTGAAGCTCATGTTGCCAGTCCCGGCAGTCAAGCTCATCAGCAGAAGAATTCTGGATCAAGGTTTCTTGCTCAGATACCCAGAGATGCATCTCTCTGCGGAAACCCCAGTCCCATTCAGAGTATTTTGTGGATAGCTGGTTATAAGCTTCTGCTATGAGGCTGTTTCGGAAGCTGAAGATGAAGTTCTCATGTTTCACGGCATTCCACAGGCTCTTAATCCACTCAATAAATTGAGGGATGTCTTTGGGTCTCTTTTTAACTGAACGCTCCCTTAAGAATTCAAATAGGTACTTCTTTAACTCAAAGACCTTTTCACTGTACCCTCTATTAACCGAAGCCATAGGTGGGACTCCGTGCCACAGGCCTGGAATGTACCAGTTGTGGATTTCTGGGTCATAATCCATGATGTCTGAAAATCTGATATCCCTGTCTAGCTTTTCCATTATTGCTGCAGCATGGGTCATTTCATTGAGTTGTTCCAAAAGATGCTTTCTGTCCCTCATATTTTGGTCATGCGCAGAAACATCACTGACATTCTGATGAACAAACTGGCAGTTGGGTCTTTGCCCAATCCTCTCCATCCTGAGGAAGGCGTGAGTCACGATTTGCAGGATGTCCTTCATTTCGGTAGCATTCTCCATGGCCATGTTCACTAGTGTTATGTCGCTCAGCCCAATCACCAGAGTGGCCAGCTCATTGTCATGTTGATAGCTGTCTTCCAGTTTGGCCAGTTCAGGAGCTTTTAAGCCTTCTGTGTCAATCACCAGGATGAAATCACAGCCCAGCTCTGGAATCAAGTCCTCTCGGACCTTCAGAAGAGTCATGAAGGCCCCTCGGGTACATCGGCCGCTGCTGACGGCAAACTGCAGCCCAAACATGGTGTTGAGAAGGGTGGATTTCCCAGTGCTCTGCACCCCCAGCACAGTTATCACAAACAGTTTGGATCGACTTCTCAGCTTGCTGTTCAGCAGAGTCAGAACATCAGTAATCCACTGCAGGGGAATATTGGATGCATCTCCATCTATCAGCTCTAGAGGAAACCCTTCCAGCATCAAATCAGCCGCAATGCTTGGAAAATCAAGAAACTGCCTTCTGTTTTTAGATAATTTGCCTTCTCTAACCATCAAACATTCTGCCTCATAAAATTGACCCAGCTCTCTCATGAAGTGCTCAATACCCAAAGAGGAAGAAGAAATCAATTGGTCTATTTCTGTGACCTTCTGACCATCGTCTCCTAACAACGTGCATTTCTCTTTATACTCAGCCCGTAACTTAGAAAGTGTCACCCTAGCAACATAATCCAGGTTAAACTTCATCCATTTTAAGAAGTAATGCTTTTTTGCTAACTGTGAAGGTTGGATGCCATGGATGAAATTTATCAAACCCATGGTGAGGTCGCACTTGTTTTGCTGTTGACGCAGAAGCATCAATTTGCCTTTCAGTTCAGATCTATACTCTTCTGAAGGCGTATCCCCTTGTCTTTCCATTCTGCACAGTTCTTTCTCCACTCTTGCCAGGTTTCTCCAGAGATCACCTTGGAGTTTCAGCATTTCTTTCTTGTACTTTGCTACATCTTGTACATCTCCTGTGATTTCTAAAGCACAGTAACGAGCATCCTGACATTCTTGGCAGTCTTCATCTACCTGGATCGAAAGCTCACGAGCCACAGCAGCCATGCTATCAATGCTCACACTCTTGGGATGAGCACTGATTATTCTTCCAACAGTAGATCGTAGCTGTTCCACAGATTTGGCTGTATTACTATTGGCAGGTTTTGCTAGTATATGTGAACTGCTGAGCTTAAGCACTGGGGCCAAGTCCTTTAAGAAATCAAGAGTTTCACTGAAGTTTCCGCCATGATACTCCAAAATAAAGTAGTACTCAGCTGCCGATTCCTTCAGTGATGACAAGAGGGTATATTCTCTTTCTCCAATACATTCAACAAATATAAACACAGCTGAAGAAACCTCTGATAAAAAGCTGAACTGCACCCAGTGTGACTCAATGTCTCCATGGAGATTTGCAACTGCTACTGGTTCTGCGAAGAGATCTGAACTCTTCTGTCCTCCTGGGAAATACCAGGCTATCTCTACAAGTCCATCAGTGATCTCTCGAGGGACGTTTCCACCCTCCATGTCTCGGTGTAGAAAGAAATCATAGTGCTGCTGGGAGGGACTGAGAAACTCATTCAGGAGTTTGGACTTGGAGAATGTCAGACTCCCCATCCGCACGAAGGAGATGGTCGGCATGGGCGTGAGCACCAGGCTCTCCTCTCTAAAGCCCCTGCTGTCAGCCAGGGAATGGGGCCTCCATTTTTTCACAATGTCTCTCATGGCCCAGAGCATCAAGGTGCATTTGGACGTCTCTAAAGGAGGCAGAAGTAAAGGCAGGGCAAACTGGCACATGGACATTTTGGAAAGGATCTCCTGCTGGAGGATACTGTCTGAACAGAGCAGAACGGCACAAAGGACATCAAGGGGGTTCACAGAATCTCTTTCATCCATCTTGATACTGAGAAAGATACTCTCATCAATCTTCTTTTTCTCCTCCTTTCCCCTTTGATCACCAGATGTCTCCATCTCAAGGCTTGTGCTCCTGGCTGTTACATTCAAAGCCAAGACCTTCCTCAGAAAATGCCTTGGCAATTCTTCTATTGTACAGGGAGTGCATTCCTTGAGACTCTCCGAGCTGATTTTCAGGACTTCTTGCAGGGAAAATTTCTTCCTTTGATTCTTCTCCAACTTCAACTTTGTGAGAATGTTCTTAAGTGCTTTTCTTCTTTCTAAAGGAGGAGATTGTAGAAGCATTATTATTTTTATATCACATAAGAGGGGCTAAGGGGACAAAATTCCAAGGGTCCTGGTCCATTAAGTAAAAAATAAGAGCCTCCTTTAAGAGACACATAGAACCAAAGCTGTGCATAGCTTTTGTGAGAAATTCCAGACTCTGCAGTTATAATTTATTACATACAGTGAGAACATTTGCAAATATGTTTGCTTGGTTTTGCAAAAGCTATTTTGTTCCTGTGCATCAGTTTCTCAATTTGCAATGCCCAGGAAGAAAGGAAGAGTGTGTTTATCAGCCTCTTTTCTATAAACATTAGGACTAACAAGCCATTCTTTAAAAAAAATGATTGGGGGGGGGGGAGTTCTGAAGATGTCAAACATCTGTAATTTTTGGATACATTCTAACATAACTATTATAGATTTTATACGAAACTGATTTACATCACGCTTCTCTTGCCTTGTACTCCACTGATTAGGGTAACATCACATTGGTGACCAACCAAAAGTTAAACAAGTCTTTACTCCGAGCTAGTTTAATTGAACACAAACTACACACATTGAACACAAACTACATGGGCAGAAAGCACCTGAGCTGGTTTCGTGTCTGCAGAAAAGCAGGTCTGATCCTGGGAAACAACTGGCTGTCAGGATGGTCCGAGGGGCCGCTTGGGGTGCCAAAAGGAGCAAGTGACGGGTGTCACTGGTGGCCACCGTCTCCTCCCAGAACTGCCCTGCCTGAACCCAGTCCAAGAGATACTCTAGTTGCAGAGCAGAAGGGGGCGATGAGTACATGGTGTTCCCTGACCCACGTCACCCAGGATCTGCCTGGGCAGCGAAGTACCTCAAGACAGTCCTGCTGGGATAAAATGCTATCTGGGGATGCCCCTTGATGATCCATGTAAGATGGATGGGAGATAATATTAACAAAAGTTTTAGGTGGGCTATGGACAAGAAGATACCTTCGGCAGAGCGTTTCTCCTCTTGCACTGCTTCTTGTTGAACTTCAGTGCTTTGCTTCAGACTTGAGCAGCCTAGAAACACAAATTCACATGAAACTGCCCAGTTGAAAAATCACAGTGGTATAGTCACTCCTGAAAATGTACTCTTAGATCACAAATCTTGAATGTACACGTATGCCAAACAGATTTCAAAATAAGAACCACTTGCTCTCCGAAGAAGCCCCTTATGGAGCTTATATCCTAGAGATCCTGTGGTAATAAAGTAGGCAGCCATTAAGGATAGGGCCTTCTCAGTAAAGGCACCTTTTCTGTAGATTTCTGTCCCCACAGCAGGTCTGCAAAGATATAGCAGACTCTGCCCCCCCAAACCCACTGCAATGTGACATAAACTTGCCCTAATTAAAAAAATGATTAAATGAATGATCAACATGGAAATACATTAACTGAACTAGACAAAATAAAGAAAAGGTGGGAACAATACATGAAGAATTATACAGAAGAGATGAAAGGATTATAGATTCCTTCCAAGAAGAATCTTTTGAAGAAGAACCCACAGTTTTAGAAAGTGAAGTGAAAGCTGCACTGAGAGCAATTGGGAGAAACAAATCACCAGGAGCAGATGGGATATCAATACAGCTGTTCCAGGCCACAGAAATGGAGTCCATCAAAATCTTGACAAGAATATGCCAACAAATATGGAAAACAAAACAATGTCCCAGACTGGAAACCATCAATTTACATTCCAATTCTCAAGGAGATGTCAAAGACTGCAGCAACTATTGGACCATCGCATAAATTTCACACGCAAGTAAAGTGATGCTCAAATTCGTACAACAAAGACATATATGGAACAAGAAATGCCTGAAGTTCAAGTGGATTCAGAAAAGGAAGAGGCACTAGAGATCATATTGCAAATTTACATCAGTTACTGAAGCATATGAGAGAATTTCAGAAGAAAATCAGCTTGTGTTTCATAGATTACATCAAAGCTTTTGATTGTGTGGATCATAAAAAGCTATGGTTGATTTTAAAGGAAATGGGTGTGCCAGAACATCTGACTGTTTTGATGAGCTACCTGTACTCTAGACAAGAGGCCACAGAATATGGAGAAACAGAGGAAAGAATATGGAGAAACAGAATGGTTTACAATTGGCAAAGGTGTTAGACAAGGATGTATTTTATCTCCCTGTCTCTTCAGTCTGTATGCAGAACATATCATTAGGAAAACTGGATTAGATTTAGACGATGACGGAGTGAAAATTGGGGGAAGGAACATTAACAATTTGAGATATGCCGATTATACTACATTACTGGCAGGAAATAGTGAAGACGTGAAATGACTACTGCTGAAAATTAAAGGAGAAAGTGCCAAAGCAGGACTACAGCTGAACATCAAGGCAAAAGTAATGACTACAGGGGAGGAGGAGGAGTTGGAGTTGGTTTTTATATGGCGACTTTCTCTACCACTTAAGGAAGAATCAAACTGGCTTATAATCAGCTACCCTTCCCCATAATGGACACCCTATGAGGTAGGTGGGGCTGAGAGAGTGTGACTAGCCCAAGGTCACCCAGCTGGCTTCATGTGTAGGAGTGGGGAAACAAATCCAGTTCACTATATTAGCTTCCGCAGCTCATGTGGAGGAATGGGGAATCAAACCCAGTTCTCTAGATCAGAGTCCACTGCTCCAAACCACCGCTTTTAATCACTACACCACGCTGGCTCTTAAGGTTGACAATGAGGAAATTGAAATCGTTCAAGACTTTTTATTCCTTGGTTCCATCATCAACCAAAAGGGAGACAGCAGCCAAGAAATCAGAAGGAGATTGAGACTGGGAAGGGCAGCCATGAAGGAGCTAGAAAAGATTCTTAAGTGTAAGGATGTGTCACTGGCCACCAAGATCAGGTTAATTCATGCCATTGTATTCCCTATTACTATGTATGGATGTGAAAGCTGAACAATGAAGAAAGCTGATAGGAAGAAAGTAGATTCCCTTGAAATGTGGTGTTGGAGGAGAGTGCTACAGATACCATGGACTGTCAAAAAAAACATATCAGTGGGTTGTAGATCAAATCAAGCCTGAACTGACCCTGGAAACTAAAATGACTAATCTGAGGCTAATGGTCACATTATGAGAAGACATGAGTCACTGGAAAAGACAATCATGCTAGGAAAAGAGGAAGACCCAACAAGGGATGGATTGACTCTAAAAAGGAAGCCATGACCCTCGATTTGCAAGACCTGAGCAAGGTTGTTAAAGATAGGACGTTTTGGAGGACATTGATTCATAGGGCTGCCATGAGTCAGAAGTGACTTGATGGCACTTAACACACACACACTCTTAAAAAAATAACACTCTATTTTCTCTACAACACTATTGGCACGGTGGGCAGGCGCCTCACTAGACAGACACTCTGGAAGGAATATTTGTACTGTTACTTTAAAAAAAAAAAAACCTGCTCCAGAAAACCAGTGGCCACATTTCTGCCTTTTTCCACTATGCAGAGGGGAGTAGTGATTCACATGCAAGATTTGGGGTCCAAAGAGGAAGGTGAGTCTTTCAACTGACCCTCAGGTTCATCCAGACAGGATTCTGATGACACTTGCAAAAAACTTGGAGCGGACCAGTAATGTGTGAATATTTGTTTATCCCTCACGAGTGCTGTGTGAAGGAATAAAGTTACATTAACTGTCCTTAGCACATAGGAAGAAGGCTAACTCACCACGTGCTGAACATTGTAGAGTGAGATTTGCACTTGGATATGCGATTTCTAAGCGTTCCAGGAACTGACAGCAGGCTCTTTCCCCCTTTTTCTGCACTAGAATCAGCAACTTTCTAACTTGCTTCCTGGAATCCTCTTCTAACTTGACAAGCGCCTCATATTCTTCTTCTGTGATGATGGACTGGGAGATTAAGTCATCTAGGACAAGTTCTAGGTCTTTATGAACGATTTCGATCAATTGCTTTCTTCCCTTGCATATAATCTCATCGGCAGATAGTTTTGCTGAATCCACTGACCTGCGGCAGAAAGATTTATGCATCAAAATTTTAATTTCTTTGCTTAGGATTCAAAGAATTATACTGAGTCAGACCAACAGTCTGTCTAGGTACATTGGGTGGATCTCAGCTTTCAGGTTGGGACCAAAGGGGGATCCAAACTCTGAAAAGGTTGAGGACTATGATCAATGTCAGCCATCCTCCAAAACATTTTCGAGCCTTCCACCCCAAGACCCTTTAAGCACAGGAACCAGGGACAAGCCTGGGATCTTAACATTCTCCAGCTACAGGCACTGTTTCATATTGATGGGTGTGATCCTGCATCTTTCTAGCAGCCTGCAATCCTTCACAGAAATTCCTATTGCCAAATTACAAAATAAAAAAAGTTTAAGGGCAATTTGCTCTGGAAATATATATACATTTGTTATCTTGACAAACTGTTAAAAGGGTTCAATCTGGCATCATCTCTTCTGAATATTCGCATCAAACTGTAAACCCCTCAGTGCTCAATCTATTGGCAACAGACACATTCAAATGCACTTGGAAGCAGGTGTCTGCAAGCTGTGGCTCGAGCCAAATGTGGCTTTTAAAAAACAACAACTGTATGTTAAGATGGAAGGCCTAGGCTAGACTAATCTCTTCCTTGGAAGCTAAGCAGAGTTGGCCCTGGTTAGTACTTGAATGGGAGACCACCAGGGAAGTCCAGAATTGCTACACAGAGACAGGTGATGGCAAACCACCTATGAACATCTTTTTACTTTAAAACCCTAAGGGGCTGCCCTAAGTTGGCTTAAAAGTACCAAGAAACTGGAGCATGGGAGAGCCGTTAAGGAAGAAAACAGAAAGAGGGAGGAAGCGGTTGCTAGCTTTTTTACTGGCTTCTCTTTCTCAATTTTTTGGAGTTTGATCTACAAACATCAGCAAGTGATCATGTCTGTTTCTCCATCTTGTGAAAAGCTTTGCATGCTGATTTCTGCACATCTGGCTGCTATTAAAAGCACAGAAGGCCAGGCTGAGTTTTTGACCAGGTTCACCGGCAACCCTAAAGAAGACTGATCAGTAGCCCTGCTTAAATCTAGACTGTCGAATACTGTTACATCTGTATTGCCAAGGGTTTAACGCTGGTTTGGTTCATTTATGCACAGACATTACCCTAGGTGGGAAGGTCTAGGTGAAACATCTCCTTTCAGGTTCTGATCTGTCTCCCTTAAATAGGATCTCTCTTCAGCTGTTGTTGACTCAGGCATGTTTCTAGTGATCTGCAGCTCAGCAAGGTCCTCTGCTGTTGCTAAAGAGCACTGCTTTGTAGCTAGAAACCAAAAACAAGATAAGCTTTAAAAACATAAGAAAAGCCATGCTGGATCAGACCAAAGCCCATCAAGTCCTCCCACCTGTTCACACAGCAGCCAACTAGGTGCCTCCAAGAAGCCCACAAAGACGACGACGGCAGTAGCATTATCCTGCCTTATGGCACGTAATAGGCATGCTCCTTGGATACTGTAGAGAATAGGTCTGCATTATGTCTAATATTCATTTTGACTGGCCACGGATAGCCCACTCCTCCATGAACACGTCCACTCCCTTCTTAAAGCCCTCCAAGTTGGCAGCCACCACCACATCCTGGGGCAGGGAGTTCCACAATTTAGCTATGAGTTGTGTGAAGAAATACTTCCTTTTATCTGTTTTTAATCTCTCAATCTCCAGCTTCAGCAGATGACCCCGCATTCTGCTATTATGAGGGGGGGGGAAGCTTCTCCCAGTCCACTCTCTTCATACCATGCATAATTTTGCTAGCTCTGTTCATCAGATGTATCCACCTAGGGTGAATGTGTGCAACAGGGGTCAGGATTGTGACTGCTGGCCCCACCCCTCAGCTTCCACACATTCAGGAACATTTCTACACACTCTGCACACATGCAAGATACCTGAACCCAGGTATGCACTGTGCAGAAGGAACCTTTGCACGGCCACCTGCTGCATCGTCTGTGAGTTACACAAAGGGTCAGGTGCAGGGCGGGCATGTCTGGGACGGGCCCCCCACCGTATTCATTCTCCCTAGCTCATCATACCAGCAGGCTATCTGTAGCCTGGTATTAGCAATGCTGTATGTGGTTTTGCACCAAAAAGCAAATTCAGACCCAGATTTTCAACCCAAATGATAGACAAAATTTCTACAGATCAACAGATACATCTTTGCTTCCAAGATCAGCACTCTCAAAGAAAGGCTGTGTGTGTATTCCCCAATCTCAGATTTTTATGCCAAGAAGCCCCGACAAGCACTAAAGCGATTTGCAACTGGAAAGCTGAAGCTCGCTCAAACTAAATCCTGTGGAGTGTGCTTCCCTGGTTGCTTTTCAAGGGTGGAGTTTCCCGACATGTCTGGACATCTAGGGCCCATTATCAGGACACAATGCAACAGCTCTTTCCTTTGTTGCTGGAGGCAGGGTCCTATTTTGGCTTCCAGAACTGACTGTTTCGTTTTTATCCCACCCTTCCTAAAAAGTTAGCCTGAGAAGGAGTAATGGCTGAAAGGCCACTCTTTGAGCATCATGGCTAAGTAGCGATCTAAACCCAGGTTTGCAAGTCCTATCCTGTGAAACTCTGGATCACACTGGCTCTAGTGTATTCATTTTCCAGATTCCTGGCTCTACTTTCTTCCCCTTTGAACACAGGGAGGGGTGCCTGGAATCGTGGATATTTTTCCAGGATCAATCAGTTTTCTTTCTCTAATTTCTTTTCTAGGCAAAAAACTAGTGTTTGGGCTCTGCCTGCTGCCTCCGGGATGGCAAAAGTCTCTTTTGTCACTCAAAAGTCACTCACCTTTTCCCGGGCACCCGGCAGCCGCACCCGGTTTCTGTACTCCATTTCCATCCTCGGTGGGATCCTGATTTGTCACTGCACTTCCTTGGCTGGTGGGCAGAGCCATTTCTGGGTACTCAGCCTTGCTTCCTGTTCCTGAAGGCCTCATTCTAGCATCTGGCTTCTCCACTTCCATTTCTTCCTCTGAGGACACAGAAGGGTCCAGACTTCCAACTCCGTTGCCCCCCTCTGGAGACATGGCTGCGCCCCGCTCCTCAGCCCCGCTCATCAGCTTTGCTGCTGTACTTTGGATTTTAGATTCATTCCCGAGATTTACAGGACCTGATGAGAATCACATGAAAGGAAAGAACAATAATCCTGATCCGGAGATCCAAAGTTTCTTCTATTCACAATTAAATTAGAATACGTTGAGTGCGAGATAAAGTAAAATCAAGTGGTTTCGATTTTCCTGGCCTGGAGATGCAGCAGTTAAATAGGAAAGACAGATGGGAGCCCTGAGAAGAGAGACCTCCCTATTTTCCATGAGGGTTGTGTGGACAGAGCAGTGTGTGTGTTGTGGGGAGAAGCATACCTTGTACCTTTAGAAACCTTTTACACAGTAGTAGTTAAAAGTGTCAAACTAGGATCTGGGAAACCCATATTCAAATCCCCAATTGGCCATGGAAGCTTGCTGAGTGGCCTTGGGCCAGTCGCACACACTCAGCCTAACTACCTCACAGGGTTGTTGTGAGGGTAAAATGGAGGACGGGAGAATGATGTAAGCCGATTTGGGTCCCCGCTGGGGAAGAAAGTAAAATAAAAAATAAAATAAAACCTAACTTTAAGTCATAAGTCAGGTTTTGCCAATGCATGCTATAGTTCAGAAGGATGGAACTTCCCCAACTCCATTTGTTTTGGATACAAACCATGATTTGAGCTCTCAGTTCTTTCTGTCCCCGCTGGGGACCATTTGCTAGTTCCACTTTGTCCCCTTGAAGCACCCAGGTTCTCAGCATTACTGTCTTCCCCCTTGGACTCAGAACTGCTCAGGATCTCAGTGCTGCTTCCTGGCCTGGAGGATAAAGGAATGTTTGGGCTCTCGGCCCTGGTTCCTGCCTCCGGGGACACAGAGGTCTTCAGGATCTCGGCCTGGTCCCCTTTCTCAGGGCACGCGCCAGCTGTACCTAGTCTCTCCATTCCATTTCCATCCTCAGCGGCATCCAGATTCTTAACTGCACTTTGGTTTCCGGAGGGCAGAGGCATATCCGGCTTCTCAGCATCCCTTCTTGCCTCTGAGGAGACAGATGGATCTGGATTCTCATCCATATTTCTTTTCTGTGGAAACGTGAGGGGTGTACCAGAATCCAGGTCCTGAGCTGTATTCTCAGCAGTACTTCCTTTCCCTGAGAACACAGTATTTCTTGAGATAGGAAGTTTATTTGTGGGGTTTACAGGACCTGAAAAGAAAAGAACTAAACTCAAATCCAGATCCTTAACATCCAGGTCCTTAACATCTTGAATTTCCCTATCAAAAACTCAAGGGCTTTCCCTCCCCCCTTTTAGTGGAGACAGCACTGTGATAAAGCATCCTGGAAGACCCTTGTTCTGTCACTGGAAATGAGGGACTGATACCGTTGGTCTCAAGTTGCTAGACCTAGGTGAGGAATACACCTCTTTCCAGCCTTTGTCCCACTCAATCCCCTTTTGCGTATCTCACTGTTGCCACCACAGGACTCCAAAAGGTTTACGGTCTTCTGGCCTGAATTTTCACTTGTGCCGTCAAGTCTGCATAGGGTTTTCAAGGCAGGGATCGTTCAGAGGTGGTTTGCCATTGTTTCCCTCAGCATTACAACCCTGGTAGTAATTGGAGGTTGCCCATCCAAATACTAACCAGGACCGACCTGCTTAGCTTCTGAGATCAGGCTAGCCTGGGGCTGTCCAGGTCAGATCCTCTTTAACAGCATCAGAATCTCCCCATTTCTTTCAGCCAAAGCGGACGCAGGAGAAAATTCTTAAAACTGTGCTTGTTTGAGATATTTTCCACTAAGCAGGTCCTCCCTACTTCTCCTTTATAGCTTGATATACATCAGTGGTTCCCAAAGTGGGCAGTACCACCCCCTGGAGGGCGGTGGGATTACCTAGGGGGGCACTAAGAGGCAAGGGGGCAGCAGGGGGGTGTTAGAGGTGGGCCCCTTCAACTGTGTTGTTCACTAACTTACAATAGATCAAGCTATGGCACCAAATTTGGTGGAAACTTATCAGAATTTTTCCCCCAGACTTTGAAGAGCTGGTACCGCTGGATCAAGTTAATCAGTTTTGTTGAATACATTTCAACTAAAAAAGTTTTAATTCTATTTTGAATAGATGTGCTGTTTTGAAATTTTATTGTTACTGTTTTGAAATTTTATTGTTATTATCTTCTTTAGCGAGTCATGCAAACCCCTATTTTGAATAATGCTTTTTATAGGGTAGGGGGCTCTGGGGTTGAGTTTGTGGAACCAAGGGGGCGGTGGCCTGAAAAGTTTTGGAAACACCGATATACATGATCGATCGTGGGTGCAGAGACCAAATAACTCCAAATTCAGGGGGGGGGGGGATTTCTCAAGCATACTACACTGGATGCAGAAAAAAGTGCTGTTGAACAGCATGAGATGGCAATATCCGAGTACAAGAAAATCAAATATGTTAAAAAAAATCTTCTCCCTACAGTTCTTATCTCTGTGACATTTAAAGGAACAGGAAAATCTGATTTGTTGATCAGATTAAAATAATCCCCGTTACCTTCTTTCGGTTAGTCATCTCTCACCAGGCCATATGTGGGGGTATCTCTTGCTTTCTTTGATGGTTGCTTCCCACCACCTTCTCAAAGCACGGCTACCCCCAGAAGACCCCCAAAGAATGGCGGCCCCCTCAGTGGGCCTCCTCCTCCAACATCCCTGAATGTAAATAAATCAGGGCCCTGACCTGGATGGCCCCCGGCTAGCCCTATCTTAACAGATCACAGAAGCTAAACAGGGTTGGCTCTGGTTAGGATTGGGTGGGAGATAGGGTTGCCAGGTCCCTCTTCGCCACCGGTGGGAGGTTTTTGGGGCGGAGCCTGAGGAAGGCGGGGTTTGGGAGGGGAGGGACTTCAATGCCATAGAGTCCAATTGCCAAAGCAGCCAGTTGGCAACTTTTAGTTTTCCGGGGAGGAGGAACAGACGCAGAGCGCCAGAAACCACGACTCACCATGTTCCAAATATTCAGATACTGGGCACAAGCTGGGGAAGGCATGCCTCAGGTTTTCCAAGCAGTCTAGGAACTGTTCATGAGCGGACTCTCCCTTTCCCAGCACCGTGTCAATCAGGTTTTGTAGCAACCCGTGCGGATCCTTCATGCGACTCAAGGAGCAATACTCGCCCTGAGTGAGGAGCAGATGCGAGTCCGCAGCATCCAGGATCAAGTCTGGCTCTATTTGAAGAAGAGCTTCGGTCAGCTTCCTCCTGGCCTTCTGTATGACGTCAGAAGGTCTTTCAGTGGAAGCCATGGTGGAGGGAGCTGAAATGGGTTTGAAAAACGAAAAGAAAAAAAACCCCACACCATTTAAAGTAGATAAGTTAGAGAGGGGTGCTAAATATTTTGCGTTGTTTAATCAGAAAATGAGAGCTGAAGGAGTGTGGGAACAAATCCTCTGCTCTTCTCTGAGCTCTCTCTACACAAAGTGGGCCATGCAGGAAGCCCATGGAAGAACTTCAAGTTGATTAAATGGACAACCACCTTAAGTTGACACAGTGGACATTCTCTATTCTCACAGAGTCAGGAATCCTTTACCTTTATCTGTCTAGACATTAGGAAGAATTTTCTAACAGTTAGAGTGGTCCCTCAGTGGAACAAGCTTCCTTGGGAGGTGGTAAGCTCTCCTTTCCTGGATGTTTTTAAGAAGAGGTTAGATGGCCATCTGTCAGCAATGCTGATTCTGTGACCTTAGGCAGATGTTGAGAGGGAGGGCATCTTGGCCATCTTCTGGTCACTAGGGGTGTGTGGGGGGGGGGAGGTAGTTGTGAATTTCCTGCATTGTGCAGGGGGTTGGATTAGATGATCCTGGTGGTCCCTTCCAACTCCATGATTCTACCTTGATTTGCCCATCTAGCCACAACAATTAGCTGGGGGGGGGGAGTTAGAAACAGAACAGGATTCCTGGGGAATGGAAATTCAGCAGGGGCCTCTTTACACATCCTTAAATTTCCATTCTAAAGGAAGAAGCTGCATCTGCCTGTTAACGCATCTGCCCAAGCCACAGAGTTTCTTTCCATTATAATGAGGCAACTTCAGAGACCCCAGAGTGGATCAATCTACCCATTACAATGGGAGCCATATTTATTTAATTTCTCTCCTGTTCACATAAAAAGAATGGGGATATAATCAAAAGAAATTCATGGGAGAAAAAGGTCACCAGCTTTTGAACTGGTCCCTCCAGCTGTCCCTTTGCCATCACTCTGATCGGCAGAAAATACCAGGTAATGCTGTTTACCTCCATGGCATGAAAATAAGCCTGATGCACTCACCGCAGATGCTAATTCAGACACACAGGGCAAAAAAGCATGGGAGGTTTTTGCCGTGGTTTTGCCGCTCTCTTGATGCACATTTCCCCCATCTGAATTCTCAAAACTCTGCACGGGGGCTTAATTTTGAGTTCAGAGAAGTCAGATGGGGGGAAATGCGCATTCAGAGAGCGGCAAACCCAAGGCGAAACCTCCCATGCGTTTTTTGCCCACAGTTAAAAAAACAAGCCCAGCAGCCTTGTTGGGTCGGATCTCGGGCCAGCCAGATGCTCGTGGAGGGCACACTCAGAGCAGGAAGACAAGAGAAACCCCCCTTTCCGTGCAGAGAGAAACCAGACCCCCTCCCCATGCGAATTATCAGCGTCTGCAAAAGCCTAAATCAAACTGGGTGTTAAATCTCGGTCTCCTACCTTTTGCTCCCTGCAAGAACAAAGAGACCCCCTCCGATCCAGCTAATAATTTGCCGTTCGCCCCTTTTCCCCCTGCGGCTACAGGCTGCAGAGAGCGAGGGAAACGAAAGTTAAGAGGGGGAAACCGAAAGCTCCGCTATTAGGCTGGCCAGGTGCCTCTTCGCTATTGGTGGGAGGTTTGGGGGGGCGGAGCCTGAGGAGGGCGGGGTTCGGGACTGGAGGGGCTTAAATTGGATGGAGGGGACGCAGGTGTTCAGATGGGCGAGAAGTGGTTCTATAGACGAAATATGGTCTGCCGCTATTAAAATGTCACCAATGAAACGCTTGAATACCAAAATAGGGTCACTAGATGGGTTATTATTCAGTATGTGTTCTTTCTCAAAGCGTGCCCTAAAGATATTAGAAAAGGGCAAGAGTCCAGTAGCGCCTTAAAGACTAACAAAAAGCTCCTACCCTACCAGAAAATATTTTTGTTAGTCTTTAAGGCGCTACTGGACTCTTGCCCTTTTCTACTGCTGCAGACGCACTAACACGGCTACCCGCTGTGAATTATCTTCATAAATTGGTTCTTGTAGGTTATCCGGGCTGTGTGACCGTGGTCTTGGAATTTTCTTTCCTGACGTTTCGCCAGCAGCTGTGGCAGGCATCTTCGGAGGAGTAACACTGAAGGACAGGGTCTCTCAGTGTCAAGTGTGCAGGAAGAGTAATATATAGTCAGAAAGGGTTGGGTTTGAGCTGAGTACTGTCCTGCAGAAGTAATGTGCTAATCATTGTCCTGTAAGTATCAAGATAATGTACTAATGAGGGTATGGTATGTTAATATGGAACCAATATTACTACTCTGAAGATGCCTTCCACAGTTGCTGGCGAAACGTCAGGAAAGAAAATTCCAAGACCACGGTTACACAGCCCGGATAACCTACAAGAGCCAATGAACTCTGACCGTGAAAGCCTTCGACAATATCTTCATAAAGATATTGGCTAGGGAGGGCGCACGGCACGACCCCATGGCGATGCCCCTGGTTTGCAGGTAGAAATCATTTCCAAATCTAAAGAAGTCCACCACCACCCCCCAGAAAATCACGTTGTCAGACATCCAAAAGGAAATGAGTTGGAGGTTTATTGGTGGGACGTGTATCTAACAGATTTTCTGCTATTCGGCGTGTTTCCCCAAGGGGTACATTAGTATATAGGGCTGTAATATCAATAGTGGCTAGTGCGCTCTCTGGTGTCACTGAGACAGTCTCAATAAACCGTATGAAATCAGAGGAACTGATCTCTATCGGCTGGAGATCAGTAGTAATAGCAGGAGATCTTCCGCTATTACCTGGAGGATAACACAATAAGTGGAAACACCTGTGCCAGAATTAAAGCAGTTTAAAGAATTGGCAGCACGAGGGCTCAGTAATACAAGCCAGTAATGGAGGATGGCAACCCTAAGTATCATAAATATAAATAATATGGATCTTTGCCAACCCACCTCAGAGAACAGATTGTTTGTTTTAAACATCATTAGCAGCACAAGATCACACTTTTTTTGTCTGGGGTTTTGCCCTGGCTTCCGGGGACTGGACATCAGGACAGTTTCCTGGGAGTAAGCCCCCACTGAATAGCATGGGGCTAACTACTGGGTCAAGAGCAGGAGGGAATTGCACCCACAGTGACCGCATTCACGCGAAGCAGCTATGGACAGGGTGAGGGTCAGCGCCTGCCTGGATGTTGAGCAGGGATCTGGACTAGGTCCCTTCACTGGAACACCCTCCGGAACCGGGTGGGATCCAGCCAGAATTTAGCTCATGTAAAGGGGGAGGAAGGGTCCCCTTTGAGCAACCAAAAATGGCTATGCTGGGAATGATGCGACTTGCAGGGACAAAATCAGTGTGGAATGGGGGGGGGGCATAGGGAAGTTCTTGTACCAAGTGACCCTCTTTACTTCAGAGTACAAGAAAACAAGATGGAGGATTTTTCAAACATAGTATTATTCACTAGGGTTGCCAGGTCCCTCTTCACTATCGGCAGGAGATTTTTGGGGCAGAGCCTGAGGAGGGAGGGGTTGGGGAGGGGAGGGGACTTCAATGCCATAGAGTCCAATGGCCAAAGCGACCATTTTCTCCCGGTGAACTGATCTCTATCGGCTGGAGAGAAGTTGTAATAGCAGGAGATCTTCTGCTATTACCTGGAGGTAAGCACAGGAACGAATGGCTATAACAAAGTGCAAAATATTATTGAATGCTACAACATCAAAAAACAGTGCGACACATCAATTATATACAAAAAGTAATACTATCCTAATCCAATTATGTACAAACAAGGAGTCCTATTCAATACATAGTCAGTTAAATAGATCCTCAAATTTGGAGAGTTGAATTCCACCTTGGTCCAAAATGATGTTACCAAGAAGAAACAGAAGGAGGGGTCCAAAATCGGTACCACCAGAAGAAACAGAAATGTCACACTGTTTTTTGATGTTGTAGCATTCAATAATATTTTGCACTTTGTTATAGCCAATCGCTCCTGTGCTGATTTCAAAACCTATAGGTATAAGCGTAGAGGTGTTATCTTTGTTAGCATTACCTGGAGGTTGGCAACCCTGTTATTCACTCACCCCTTCCTGAAGCAACCACACGTTCCAGGGCAGCACTCGGCCGAGATGGTTTTCTTTGGAGCAGAGAGCTGTGGAGATTTATGGCATTTTTCTCATAGGTGCAGAGAGGGACTCCCTCAGGGGGGCAGCAGATCTTGCAGGCCACAGCAGCTGCTGAGGGAGACCCTGCTGCCCACCGTGCTTCGCCTCTCTCCAGCAATCTCAAAGCGGTCCTTATCTGTTGCTTGCCTGTCCCAAACAGAAACCTGCTGTTTCTGTTTCTCTTTCTTTGTCTCTCTCTCTCTCTTTCACACACAAACGCACACACAATTGCCTAGTTGACAAGCTCTCAAGAGTATTTTAACAGAGCTGTGAAGGGAACACTATTTCTCCCTAAAGGTGGTCTGGTCCCCAGAATTCTCCCTGCTTCTTTCCTGCTATTTACAAACACAAATGAGTTTTCCCCAAAGGTGGGTCTCCAGATACACATGGCATTCCCCCCCCAGCCATCTTAGCATTTACAACTCTTTGTAAAATAATTTATTTCCAATTCTCCCAAAAAAATCTCCTCCACGTACTTTATCAAGCAAATGAACAAAGTCTTAAAGCTGTGTAGAATTTAATGCCCATGGAAATTCCTGCCGCTTGCAAAAAGATGCAACCAAGGCACATTTTCATGAAGAGCCAGCAAAAGAGGAGCCTGAAGTTAGTTCCCAGTTCCTTATTCACACTTCCTAATTCCTTATTCGTGAATCCAATGACAAATATTGAGGACAATTTAAAAGCTCTGCACCCCAAAATAAGGTTTGGACAACCACACATCCCCCCGCACATTCAGGGGACTCTGCCGTCCTAGAGGACGTATGCTGGTTCCTGGTCCAAAGCCCAGTTCTTGTGCCAGCTGCTCCAAAGTGGGGTGCCCTCAAGACAAGTGCATATACACCTGAACACCTGAACACGTGAAGCTGCCTTCTACTGAATCAGACCCTTGGTCCATCAAAGTCAGTATTGTCTACTCAGACCAGCAGTGGCTCTCCAGGGTCTCAGGCAGAAGACTTTCACATCACCTACTTGCCTAGTCCCTTTTAACTGGAGATGCCGGGGATTGAACCTGGGACCTTCTGCATGACGAGCAGATGCTCTACCACTGAGCCACGGCCCCTCTCACTAGGGCCCAGCTGCACCCCAAAACAATATTTGGGCCACCCCACATCACACATCCCTACACTCAGCAGACTGTCCCTTGCAAGAAGACATACAGTGGTGCCTGGTCCAAACATTGGTTCTGGCACCATGAGCTTCTGTTTGGGTCAACTCTAGGGTTGCCAACCTCCAGGTAGTGGCTGGAGATCTCCTGCTATTACAACTGATTTTTAGCCAATAGAGATCAGTTTCCCTGGAGAAAATGGCCGCTTTGTCCATTGGACTCTATGGCACTGAAGTACCTCCCCTCCCCAAACTCCTCCCTCCTCAGGCTCTGCCCCAAAAATCTCCCCCCGATAGTGAAGAGGGACCTGGCAACCCTAGTGAATAACACTATGTTTGAAAAATCCTCCATCTAATTTTCTTGTTTTCTTGTTTTCTGGGCCCTAGGTATACCTGAAAGGTATCTGAAGAAGTGAGGTGTGGCTCACGAAAGCTCCTACCCTGCCAGAAAATATTTTTGTTAGTCTTTAAGGTGCTACTGGACTCTTGCTCTTTTCTAGAACTAAATTTGACATCCAAAACAAGAAATGAAGTCCAGGGAGAAATGAAGTCCACATGCGATGTGACATCTTTTGCCTATGACCATTTATGCATGGGTATTTAGCCTCACAATCCCCGCCACAATGAGTCTGCGGACTCAGGCCGACCCCCTCTATCACACAGAGTATATTTTACTCCGGTTTAAATGATCCAATGAGAGCTTGAGGGCTCTTTAAAAAGGAAGAGGCAGGGGCAGGCTTCTCCCATGCTCAAGGGCTTCTGCCTGTCTAATCTCGCTATGGAGGATAAGCATGTGTATGAAGAAATGCAGCCTGGCCAGGCAGCGCCATCTGAGAAGGTGGGAGAAGCGATTGATGAAGAAATGCGGACTACACAGGAAATCCAGAACACTAAGGATAAGCAGGGTGGAAGGGGGTCTGATACTGAAAAACGACCTGAATGTGTTCAATACTTAGTAGAAGGGGTAAGTACTGAGAGGGGTGGCACCAGGGAAGAACCAACCATCATGAGGTGTAGGGAGAAAACCGAATTGTGTTTTTTTCCTTGTAGCTGGATGAAAAAGAAATACTGTGGCGTGTCTTTTCAGATATAGTTGAGGCTGCCCACAATGAGTGGTATCGAGGCTGCTGTTTGCAATGTAATGAAATAGCATTTTTCCAGGACCCAAATATCCGCTGCCTTAATCACGGTAGAGCTGTTGGTATGGATTGGTGATTCTTTACCAGGGCCATATAGTCATCCCAGGAGGTAGGCTTGCCAGGCCCTGCAGCTCCACCGGTGGGAGCTTTGCAAGGCCGTGGCCTTAGCGCACGATGCACGCGCACGCCTCACATGGCGCGCCCACGTCACTTCCGGTTTAACCCGGAAGTGATGGGGACGCTCTAGTGATCCCGGCTAAAACTCATAGTTTCAGCTGAGGGTGCTAGAGCATTGGCGTCACTTTTGGGTTTACCCAAAAGTGACGCGTGTGAGCCGCATTCGCACGCGCGTGTCGCAGTGCCCGGTGGCCCTCAGCTGGCCGACGGGCAGCCCAGTGGATGGACAGTAATTTACCCGCTACCACCGGGCCATTGGCAACCCTACCAAGAGGTGATCTACCAATCTTAGGGGTTGTAGGGTTGTGGCCCTCTGGCGACGCTGGCAGACCACCGCTATGACCACTAGGCCGTGTTTAGCGAGTTGGCAAACTGCCGCTATACCATGCACGGCCTTGGTGGGGCAGTCAGGTGATGGCTGGCAGGCCACGTCACTGAGGCTGCCCCTCCTCCGTAGAGGGGGGGGGGTAGAACAATAGACAAAGGCTTCTAGTTCCTGCACCATATATGCTCGGCTGACCTAGTTTGCTATCTCTGCCGCTACCATGGTTACTCACAACAGTTGCAAGTTACAAGCAACTGTTATTTACTACTTGCTATAAATAAAACGCAGCTCTGAGACGAGAGGTCTGTTTTCCTTGACACCGAGTCTTTGTCTTCACTCTCTCAATTCCCACATCTGGTGCCGCCGACGTGATTCGACGTGATTCACTGGGTCTCGCCTGCTTACCACGACTGGAAAAGGTTTACGCGTACTCTCAGCTCTTTGGCTCCCACGGCTCATCGGCCCCCTCGGCTTCGGCCCCCATTGGTAAGTATGGGTGAAACATTATCTTCAGAGCAGGTAAAGCATGCTGAAGAACTTTATCAATTGGTGAGACATAACGGGGACTCAGTGTCGACAGCAGACCTTAAGGATCTCCTACGGGAGATTGATTGTCAGTGTCCCTGGTATCCCCAGGAAGGCACTCTCAAACCAGGGGACTGGGAGCAGATAGGAAGGGACTTGAAGGGTGAGCCCCATGCACCAGTGCAATATATTCTTGCCTGGCAAAAGGTTTATAGAGCTGTCTGCGCTGGGACGCCAGCGGACAACATGCTCTTGAAACCTGCTATGGAGGTGACACCGCCCCCCTATCCGGCTCTCCTCCCTGCAGCCTCATCTTCGGCTCCCTTATCTCCTTCTCCCGCTTGTCCACCGCCTCGATCAAAAGTGGCGTTGGCAGTCCAGGCAGCCCGCTGTAATGGGGACCTGGATCTTTCCGAAGAGTGGGAGGGAGATCCACCTGCGTAAATCTTTCTCTGCCTTGAAACAAAGTCCCAATGAGTCATATGCAAGTTTTGTAAATCGGCTTAAAAATGCCATCTCACTGTTTTCACTGCCAAAAGCCCAATCACTTTAGGAGTAAGTGCCGAGCCCCCGGTGGGGGAGCCTACCGAGGGAGTGGTGCTAACACTCCTAACTCTATGTTGCACAAGCACTTCAACAAACCCTCCCTGGTGAGGTTGCCCTTGTTTCCATGCGTGCTGAGGCTCCTCCTGGCACATACCTGGCCTTACCTACCTGTGCAGCCCAGCAACAGGGAATCAATGTACCACCAGACAAGGTTGTGGTCCAGGACAATTGTATTTGTTGTTTTGCAGTGTTGGAGCGCTCTTCCTTTGAATTTAAAGGAAGGTGCTTCCTGTGCACACCTTGTGCCGCTCCCGCCCTCGGGAGTGGACAAGGGGGATTTTTCTTCTGATTCCTTACAGATTGCCTTGGTCACCGAGAACATCTGGCACCAGAAGCCAATTCGTGAGTATAAGGTACAAGGTAAAAAATTAAGAGGTCTTCTCGATACTGGTGCTAATGTTTCTGTGATCACCCCTCAGGATTGGGACCCCTCCTGGCCTCTAGAACAGTCAGCTGCTGTCTGGGGGGTGGGGGGTTCCACGCCGGCACAGCAAAGTGCTCGGCCTCTCCTTGTCACTACCACAACTGACCAGCAGGTGGGGTACGTGACTCCAATTGTCGTCCCACTTAAAGTCAATCTTTGGGGGCGAGACCTTTTCTCTCAATAGGAGGCTACTTTAGTCACTAATGACTAAGCCTCGTGCCCTTGCCTTATCATGGCTTTCTACAGACTATGTGTGGATCGACCAATGGCTACTGCCTGGTGAAAAATTGGAAGCTTTGCAACGCCTAGTTGCAGGGTCATTTGGTTCCTTCCACTAGTCCCTACAATACTCCAGTGTTTGTCATCGAAAAGAAATCTGGCAAATGGCGTTTACTGCATGATTTGCGCGCCATCAATAAAATTATCAAACCAATGGGTGCCTTACAATGTGGCTTACCCAACCCGAACATGATCCCTCGTAATATGGCTATCATTGACCTTACAGCCTCAGGATCAAAAATATTTTGCCTTTAAAACTCAACAGTCACATTGTCTATAAGTCCATTTTTGTGGACTTATTAGGTCACCTCACACTCCCAAAATATCCATAAGTGTCTGCAACGGCAATAGCATGCACCAGATGCTCAAAAATCACATCTCCAGGCCATTCCGGGAGAATCTCCAGGCCATTCCGGGAGATTCTCCAGGCCATTCCGGGAGACACCCCCATGTCCATATTCTGGTGGAAGTTATGAAGGTTATAATATGTACAAATAGTGTAGAGAAACTAATGAATTTACAATGTAGTTCTTCAAAGGAAGGTGGGAACATGAGACTGCAGCTCATGGTACACGTGGTAAGATGGAATCTTAATAACAAAGTCAGTGAAAGAAATGGATTGTATAAATAATGTGAATGATTCTACAGTGGTAACTATGTTTAATTGGACTACATCTGCATCGAAGCAATTAACTGCAGAAGTTTCCCACCAGCCATTAAAATGTATATATTTGAATGTTTATGCTGTCTTTGTGGGTGTGACACCCAGGGCACTTTGGCCTCTGGATCTGCATGCCATAAACCTTTCCCCCTCTTTTTCTCTCCTGCTCTCTGTTTCTCTGCTACACACTTCACTCAGTGTGCCTAAACAGCACACAACCACGTTCACATTCTTAAAGTTGCAACAATTCTATGCCAGCCAGCTCGCTGTACTCCCCTCCCGTTGCTACGGCAAAGACCTTCAGTAGCATCTCATGACCAAAGAATTAGTTGTTTAAAAGGTTCTATTGTTCCTTGGAAATAACTTTCTGTGCTTAAGTCAACTGCAGTTCTAACACTTTTTGTCCTTTTAGGGTCCCTTTGTATGGGCCCATTTTATTTTTGCGTTTTGCAGTTCTATACTAAAATTAATGGAAATTATAAAAAATCTCAACATTTTTTTCTTTTGCTTAGTCCTTTTTTTTTTACTTTTTCAAATACTTCTGAAAATTTGTTTCATGTTTGTCACATTGGTCTTTTCCCTCATGATGCAGTCAATCTCATCTCTGATAGTTTGTATGTGTGTAATGTCATTTCTCAGGTGGAAGGAAGCTACGTGTCTCCTTCCTGTGATGACAATCTCCTGAGTCTGTTCATTGCTTTGCGCAATCCATTGGCAAAGCGCACTGGATTGCTGTTTGTTGCTCATATCCGCAGTCATCAGCCCTTTCCTGGCATTATTTCTGAAGGAAATGCACGGGCTGACTCCCTTGTTTCCTATGCAGCTCTCTCCCCCATTGAGAGCCATGCCATGCATCACAAAAACGCCAATGCCTTGGCGAAACAATTTCACTTGCCCCTTGCGGAAGCCTCTGCCATCATTCAGCAATGTCCTCAGTGTTCTGGACAGGCTTCCTTTCCTTCCACTGGTGTCAACCCTCGCGGTTTTGGAGCCAATCAATTGTGGCAAATGGATGTTACTCAGTTTTCTTCATTTGCTCCCTGGAAATGTCTCCATGTGGTTGTGGACACCTATTCTCGTTACCTATTTGCCACTCCCCAAAAGGGTGAGAAGGCTAAGCACGTTTGCGCCCATTTAATTCGTGCCTTTTCGGTTATGGGTGTTCCCTCTGCTTTGAAAACAGGACAATGGCCCTGCCTATTGTTCCTCCGCCTTTGCTGCCTTTTGTGATCGGTGGCAAGTGCGCCATACCTTTGGCATCCCATATAATTCCACGGGCCAAGCCATCGTGGAACGTGCCAATGGCACTCTCAAGCGAATGCTTGAAAAATTGAAAAAACAAGGGGGAGTTGGCCTCTCCCTCTTGGACAGAGAGGGCCTACTAGCTCAGGCTCTCTTTACCCTCAACCATCTTAACCTTCTCTCTTTTAATTCAAAATTTGTTACTAGGACTCAGCGGCACTTCCAGACTGACGTGCCGCTGCCACAGCCCCTGGTGCGCTACCGCCGCCTCCCCGACCCCCGCTGGCACGGGCCGGTGCCTCTCATCACGTGGGGCCGGGGCTACGCCGCAGTCCAAACATCTACTGGACCGTTGTGGGTGCCTGCACGGTGTGTTCGCCCTGATCTTCATGGCGTGGCAGCAGGATCTCCCCAACCTGAGTCCTCCAGCCAACCTGATTCCCCCCGACCCGAGTCCTCCGGCCAACCTGATTCCTCACTTCCGCCTTCAGTTGGTGGACCCTGAGCCCATGGCCGAGAGGCGTCGTGGTCGTCGCAGAGCGAGCCCTCCAGTAACTTGGGGGGCCATCAAACGCTTGTCTGAGCAAGCTCAACTGGAGTTGGCTAAGCAGCACCTGCCCATGACCCCAGAGAACTTTCTGGCTGCTGTGTTTGCTCAGCTGACTGTGAACTCAGTTATGATCATCTTTGTTTTTGCCTCCTGAGCTCTGGGGTGCAGGGGGTTAAGCATGAGTCCTCTGCTCCGAACTTATGGGTTCGTCATGCTTCTTACATGTTTGCTTTTCATGGCAAGAATGTTTCTCTGATTTATGAGCCTCCTCTCTCTGCCTCTGCTATGTCCTTTTTGCCTACTCCCTTTAACTCTCCTGAACTGGTTCTGTCTGAACTACAACATTTGAACCACTCCATGCTGTTTGCCTCCACCACTGACCCTCACTGGAACAGTACTCCTTTCCAAAGGTTTCGCTTTCATCGCTACCTACCTGGGTTGTGCTTCTGTTGTTATGCTAGCAATCCTCTGTTTTCCCACTGGACTTATACGACTGCTGCTGATCAGATGTGGGGAAATAATGCAGCCAATTATACTGCTTGTTCTGACCGTTTTTACCTTTGGGGTACCTTTAACTCTTCTTTCCAACCCAATCTCCATCTCATGAACACTACCACACAACAGTTGTATCACCGTTTCCCGATGTTTTCCCCAAATGCTTCCCTGCTCACATCCGGAAGCATTTGTGGCAATTGGCTCATCCGCGATCCCAACCTTTGGTTCTTTTGGGGGTCAGGGTGGGCTACCAACTGTCATCCTGGGAAATATCAGTGTGCAGCTCTTGGGTATCTTACCTTGCCAGTCCAAGTCCTGGATGCTTCTGGGACACCTTTAGCCAATCACAAAGTGAGGCGTGCCGCAGCGGCCCCCCTTGGCCCCGGGTGTTCCGATGAGGTTATTGTGGACGCCCAACTCAGTGGGGGAAGCGACTGGGGTCGCGCCATAGGGGCTGGTCTTACTGGGATTTTGACTCTGGGGAGCTACCCAGGGATCATTGCCCAGGAGAACCGCCGTTCCATCTTAGGCCTCACTTGTAGGTTAGAAATGACTGTTAATGCTACAAGCCGCTTAATTCATGATTTACAGCAAGAGATTTCTGAATTGCATCAAATCACCTTACAGCATCGCTTTGCCTTAGATTTTCTCCTGGCTCGTCAAGGTGGGTTTTGTAAAATTGTTGGTCAGGCAGGTTGCAAGGTCACATTCCATGACCTCAACAAAACCATTGAGGACGAGCTGGAGAAATTGCGTCATATGCTCACTAACAATGTTATTACTTCCGGAGCTCCTGGTCTTTTTGATTGGTTGACCAGCTGGCTACCTGACTTTGGGTGGCTGCGAGCAACTTTTTTAGCGTTACTTGGAATCATTGCTGGTTTTATTGCATTGGGGTGCTTTGTCCAATGTCTTCCTGGTCTTTACAATATGTGTGCTTTCTCTAAGGAGCATGTGCAACGTCACTTTCTGTATTATGCATATCATCAGCTTAAAACGAAAAAGGGGGAAGTGTAGGGTTGTGGCCCTCTGGCGACGCTGGCAGACCACCGCTATGACCACTAGGCCGTGTTTAGCGAGTTGGCAAACTGCCGCTATACCATGCACGGCCTTGGTGGGGCAGTCAGGTGATGGCTGGCAGGCCACGTCACTGAGGCTGCCCCTCCTCCGTAGAGGGGGGGGGTAGAACAATAGACAAAGGCTTCTAGTTCCTGCACCATATATGCTCGGCTGACCTAGTTTGCTATCTCTGCCGCTACCATGGTTACTCACAACAGTTGCAAGTTACAAGCAACTGTTATTTACTACTTGCTATAAATAAAACGCAGCTCTGAGACCAGAGGTCTGTTTTCCTTGACACCGAGTCTTTGTCTTCACTCTCTCAATTCCCACAAGGGGTCACATAGAATTCCATTTGGGACTTCAGGAAGTCCTTGCTCTTAAGATTCAATGGCTTTTCAGAGCCAGTAGAAGAGAAGTGTTTAAATACTGCTGCCCCTGTAAAGGTCCTCTGGGCAAGCACCGGGTCATTCCTGACCCATGGGGTGACGTCACATCCCGACGTTTTCTAGGCAGACTTTGTTTGCGGGGTGGTTTGCCAGTGCCTTCCCCAGTCATCTTCCCTTTACCCCCAGCAAGCTGGGTACTCATTTTGCCGACCTCGGAAGGATGGAAGGCTGAGTCAACCTTGAGCCGGCTACCTGGAACCGACTCCCGTAGGGATCGAACTCAGATCCTGAGCAGAGTTTTTGACTGCAGTACTGCTGCCCCTGCCCGGCAGATTAAATCCTAGATTTCTCTTCCAGGCCCTTAAAAAGGGGGCACTTGGCAAATACGAGTCAAATGTAACTAGATTTACTTACTATGCATATATCATAAGTGTAACCAAAATAAAGTTGCCTTATCCTCATTTTTAGGGGGGCTGGGGGCGTGCATTGGAGTATACTGTTACATTCTTAGTGGGCAGAGAAATCCATTTAGAACCACTGGATTTTTTTCCACTTTTGAAATGCAGAGCTAATTTTCAATAATTCCGTTTATTAACTTTATTCACTGCAATCCACTGCATCACATAGTAGAGAAATACAGTCCAATTGTAACCTGGTGCATCTTCCCTTAACCTTCCCCCTTTTTTTTAGACAAACAAAAATTGCTGCAACATATGAAAAGACAGTAAATGAGTACATGCATCCTTTTACAAATGATTTTCCTCCCACCTGGTTTTCTTGTATATGTACCAGTGGTTAGAAAGTTATTGTTAAGATTTACAAAAGAGTATAAGAAAGATTTCAGTTAAACTAACTCTACTACAAACAGTACAAAAACCTGCGAATTTTGGCTGTCAAACTGCTTTTTCAAACGCCAGGCAGTTTGTTAACACGGTTCTATTGCTGAACAGGAAAAAGCACTTTACTTTGCACAGATCTCAGGAGGAGAGACAGAGAATGGGAAAAAGGAGAAAGGCAACTGTGGATAGAGAAACTTTCACTGTAAGTGGAGTAAAGAGGTAAAGGTCATTAGTTCTACTGAAAATATTCCCCAGGGAAGCTGCTCAAAACTTTGCTTTCCTGAGATTCGGCGAAGCCTTTAGGCAAATTAACATTATTTTAAGACTGGGTGTCCTTCAAGGGGATCCATCTAAGAAGTTTATTTCTGTGTTGTCCAACAAAAGGTTGCGTATTTTGCAGGATAGTTGGTCTTTTCCTTTGATGAGAGAGCCATGTTCTCTCCACTACACAGTAAGCCTCAGGAGCAACAAAACCAGCCTGCAGTAGAGAGGATCTCAGATTTCCCTTTCCCTGTCTTTACCAGAGCACATA
Organism: Euleptes europaea; assembly: GCF_029931775.1. Taxonomy (NCBI): domain Eukaryota; kingdom Metazoa; phylum Chordata; class Lepidosauria; order Squamata; family Sphaerodactylidae; genus Euleptes; species Euleptes europaea. The sequence goes on along the minus strand of NC_079329.1, from coordinate 9,163,854 downwards.
CATAATTCTAGAGAACAAGGAATGGGTATTTGGGTGCCGAGTTGCCAGTGATTTGGCGTAGGACATTTTTAAAATTTATCATTTGGCAGTAGCAGAAGACAACATTTGATTTTCACAGAGGAATTACACAAATTTTAAACAACTGTTTCAGCAATGCCAAACGCCGATGAAACTTACTATGTTTACTATAAGCCAAACTCTTTCAAGATAGCGGTGCCGACTTCATGTTATAGGTTTCCTTTAGGGCCTCCAGTGCCTGTTCCTGGGTAATATTTTTCCAGTCCTCTGGCAAGTCGGCTGGTTTAGCATTGTAGAAGAGAGCAAAATGATAGCTGAACTCTTTAAAAACAAACTTCCAGTAATCAGAAGCATTGATACTGGCATCGGGCTGGATGTGCCATTCGGGATAATAGTCTTGGTAATCCTTGTACGGATGCCATTTTCCTCCTGTTTCTGCATTTCTGAATCTGCACTGGGAAACCACAGAAGTGGAACACAATTCACATACAAGCTTTTCTGTGTGTTCCCATCTAATTCTTCCCAGGCCTTCAGGCCGATGGACAGCTGCAAAATGCACCTTATGGGCACTCCCTCCAGCCTCACAGGGCGCTTGGCAGAAGGGGCACTGCTTCCCACAGCCGAACACTCGCTTGAAGATCTCATCCTGGGGCTTCACTGGCAATTTGGAGAGCTTGGATTCAAGATCCAGGGCATCAAACTCGGATAATATTTGCTTTTGCAAATCAGGAAGAAAATTTTCAACACACGCAACAAATTGGCTGGGATTAGACATGTTCTTAAATTGTATTCCCACCAGGCTGTCCTTAGAAATAACCAGCTCCTTCTGCATTTCTTTGCAAAACATTTCCAACAATTCTGATAGCTTTTCAACACCTTTATGCATCAGGTTCTTCAGAACTTCCCTAATTTTATTTACTATTGCAGAGAGAATCTCATTCTCCAGGTTCTTCAGATCCCCGTTTTTCCTATAATGGTCTGATACTTGTCTCCAAATCCAGCTCTTGACAAACTCTTCATAGGCTGTGAGATATCTCACATAGTTATTGACATTTCTGTCTTCCAGCAGCTCCTTCAGGACTTGAAACTGAAAGAAGCTCCTACTGGCATATCCAATGGACTGTGTGCTGGTGAGAACGTCATCCACTATTTCAATCCCAAGTCTTTTGTTGACATAATCCACCAGAGCAAGATGGAGGCACCGGTCACAGAAATTCTTAGCCCTGGTTTGGTGGGCATCTTTTTCTAGGTAAAGATCTGTAAAAGTGGAGAAATACTGAGGTTTCAGTTTCTCCAGGCGTACCCAGGGATCGTTTTCCTTAATGAAATCTTCATGCATTTTCTGAAATGAACGAGCGGCTTCTCCCAAAATATGAAACTTCAGATCCACTTCAAAGGAAGGTGTTGTACAAAGGTTGTTAACCTCACGTTGCTGAAGCTTTTCACTTATGATATGCAGAAGTTCAACACAATAGGTTTCATCATAATCTCCTCTGGAATTGGCCTTTTCATTAATGTACTTCACGCATTTGGACATCAACGACTTAGCAAGTTCTTCAGCTTTACACCAACGATCCTGTTTAGAAACCATGTTCTTCACATGGTCCCAAAATGATGAATTTGTATACTCTGATTTCATCTGAAAACTGTTAATCCTGTAGTTTAACAAAGATTTTGCTTCCTGTACTTTTTGGTTGAAGGAGCTTCCACGATGGGACAAGTCTTTCTTCAAACACAATTCAATATCAGTATATATTGGCCGATTCTCTAGACGAATGGGTGATATTTCTGATAATGTTTCTGTCCACATTCTTTCAAACTCCCTTCTCAGGTCTTCATCGTCCAATCTGCATTCTTCTTTCCTGCATTTTTCAAGAAGCCTGTCAACTTTCCCTTCAATTACTTTCACATATTTCGTTTGAAGAGTATCAATCTTTTGACGACCCTTTTTAATGTGAATGGCATCATTACATTTGTTGTAAGAATAACTTTCCAGTTCACGCTTGAGGCTGTTGGCACTCCTGACAAAATCTTCTCTGTACTTTTCCGCCAGATGCAAATTTGATGCTCCACTTCCAAAGTATTCGTTCAGACTCTTCAAAATCTGTTGTTCTCCACAAAATAGTTTCTGTTGAAGCTCACGTTGCCAGTTCTGGCAATCAGGTTTATCAGGGGAAGTATTCTGTATGACAGTTTCCTGCTCAGATACCCAGAGGTGCATCTCTCTACGGAAACCCCAGTCCCATTCGGAATATTTTGTAGACAGCTGGTTATAAGCTTCTGCTATGAGGCTGTTTCGGAAGCTGAAGATGAAGTTCTCATGTTTCACGGCATTCCATAGGCTCTTAATCCACTCAATAAATTGAGGGATGTCTTTGGGACTCTTTTTAACTGAACGCTCCCTTAAGAATTCAAATAGGTACTTCTTCAACTCAAAGACCTTTTCACTGTACCCCCTGTTGACGGACGCCATAGGTGGGACTCCGTGCCACAGGCCTGGAATGTACCAGTTGTGGATTTCTGGGTCATAATCCATGATGTCCGAAAACTTAATATCCCTGCCGAGCTTTTCCATTTTTGCTGCAGCCCGGGTCATTACATTGAGTTGTTCCAAGAGGTGTTTCCTGTCCCTCATATTTTGATCATATGCAGAGACATCACTGACATTCTGATGAACAAACTGGCAGTTGGGTCTTTGTCCAATCTCCTCCATCCTGAGGAATGCGTGAGTCACGATTTGCAGGATGTCCTTCATTTCAGTGGCATTCTCCATGGCCATGTTCACTAATGTTATGTCACTCAACCCAATCAATAGAGTGGCCAGCTCATTGTCGTGTTGATGGCTGTCTTCCAGTTTAGCCAATTCAGGAGCTTTCAAGCCTTCTGTGTCAATCACCAGGATGAAATCAAAGCCCAGTTCCTGAATCAAGTTCTCTTGGACCTTCAGAAGAGTCATGAAGGCTCCTCGGGTACATCGGCCGCTGCTGACGGCAAACTGCAGCCCAAACATGGTGTTGAGAAGGGTGGATTTCCCAGTGCTCTGCACCCCCAGCACAGTTATCACAAACAGTTTGGATCGACTTCTCAGCTTGCTGTTCAGTAGAGTCAGAACATCAGTAATCCACTGCAGGGGGATGTTGGATGCATCTCCATCTATCAGCTCTAGAGGAAACCCTTCAAGCATCAGGTCAGCCACAATGCTTGGAAAATCAAGAAACTGCCTGTTGTTTTTAGATAATTTGCCTTCTCTAACCATCAAACATTCTGCCTCGTAAAACTGACCCAGCTCTCTCATGAAGTGCTCAACGCCCAAGGAGGAAGAAGAAATCAGTTGGTCTATTTCTGTGACCTTCTGATCATCGTCTCCTAACAACTTGCATTTCTCTTTATACTCAGCCTGTAACTTAGCAATATTTGCCCTAACAACATAATCCAGGTTAAACTTCATCCATTTTAAGAAGTATTGCTTTTTTGCTGACTGTGAAGGTTGGATGCCAAGGATGAAATTTATCAAACCCATGGTGAGGTTGCACTCGTTTTGCTGTTGACACAGAAGCATCAATTTGCCTTTCAGTTCAGATCTGTACTCTTCTGAAGGCGTGTCCCCTTGTCTTTCCATTCTGCACAGTTCTTTCTCCACTCTTGCCAGGTTTCTCCAGAGATCACCTTGGAGTTTCAGCATTTCTTTCTTGTACTTTGCTATATCTTGTACATCTCCTGTGATTTTTAAAGCACAGCAACGAGCGTCCTGACATTCTTGGCAGTCTTCATCTACCTGGATGGAAAGCTCACGAGCCACAGCAGCCATGTTATCAATGCTCACTCTCTTGGGATGAGCACTGATTATTCTTCCAACAGTAGAACGTAGCTGTTCTACAGATTTGGCTGTATTACTATTAGCAGGTTTTGCTAGTATATGTGAACTGCTGAGCTTAAGCACTGGGGCCAAGTCATTTAAGAAATCAAGAGTTTCATTGAAGTTTCCGTCATGATACTCCAAAATAAAGTAGTACTCAGCTGCCGATTCCTTCAGCGATGACAAGAGGGAAAATTCTCTTTCTCCAATACATTCAACAAATATAAACACGGCTGAAGAAACCTCTGATAAAAAGCTGAACTGCACCCAGTGTGACTCAATGTCTCCATGGAGATTTGCAACTGCTACTGGTTCTGCGAAGAGATCTGAACTCTTCTGTCCTCCTGGGAAATACCAGGCTATCTCTACAAGTCCATCAGCGATCTCTCGAGGGACGTTTCCACCCTCCATGTCTCGGTGTAGAAAGAAATCATGGTGCTGCTGGGAGGGACTGAGAAACTCATTCAGGAGTTTGGACTTGGAGAAACTCAGACTCCCCATCCGCACGAAGGAGATGGTCGGCATGGCCGTGAGCACCAGGCTCTCCTCTTTAAAGCCCCTGTGATCAGCCAGGGAATGGGGCCTCCATGTTTTCACAATGTCTCTCATGGCCCAGAGCATCAAGGTGCACTTGGACGTCTCTAAAGGAGGCAGAAGTAAAGGCAAAGCAAACTGGCACATGGACATTTTGGAAAGGATCTCCTGCTGGAGAAAACTGTCCGAACAGAGCAGAATGATACAAAGGACATCAAGGGGGTTCACAGAATCTCTTTCATCCATCTTGATACTGAGAAAGATACTCTCATCAATCTTCTTTTTCTCCTCCTTTCCCCTTTGATCACCAGATGTCTCCATCTCAAGTCTTGTGCTCCTGGCTGTTACATTCAGAGCTAAGACCCTCCTCAGAAAATGCCACGGCAAGTCTTCTATTGTGCAGGGAGTGGATTCCTTTAGACTCTCTGACCTGATTTCTAGGACTTCTTGCAGGGAGAATTTCTTGCTTTGATTCATTTCCAACTTTAACTTTGTGAGCATGTCCTTAATAGCTTTGCTTTTTTCTGTAGGAGGAAATTGTAGAAGTATTATTATTTTTATATCAGTACAGTACAGGTCGGTAAAATGTGTACCCTGCGTGCTGGGGGTAAAGGGAAAATGACTGGGGAAGGCACTGGCAAACCACCCCACAAAGTCTGCCTAGGAAACGTCGGGATGTGATGTCACCCCATGGGTCAGGAATGACCCGGTGCTTGCACAGGTGACCGTTACCTTTACAGCCCAGTACCCTGTGTCTCATATAAAGGGGTCTCTGGAGACAAAATTCCAAGGGTCCTCGTCCATTAAATAAGAAACAAGAGCCTCCTTTAAGAGACACATAGAATCAAAGTGGTGTGTGCCCTTTGCTAGAAATTCCAGACTCTGCAGACATAATTTATTACATACGTTAGGAATATTTGCAAATATCTTTGCTTGGTTTTGCAGAAGTTATTTTTACCCCATGCATTAACTTTTCAACTTGCAATGCCCAGGAAGTAGGGAAGAGTGTGTTTATCAGCCTCTCTTACACAAACATCAGAACTAAAAAGCCATTCTTTTTTAAAAAAAGAAAGAAAATGATGGTTCTGAAGATGTCAAACTTCTGTAATTTTTAGACTACACTGTAAAAGTACTATAATGGATTTTATAGTAAACTGATTTACCCCATGCTTCTTTTGCACTGTACTCCACCGACTAGAATAACATTAATTGGCGACCAACCAAAAGTAAATCAACTTATTTTGAGCTAGTTTAATTGAACACAAACTATACAAACTGAACACAAACTACAGAGGCAGGAAGCACCCGAGGTGGTTTCCTGTCTGCAGCAAAACAGGTCTGATCCTGGGAAACAACTGGATGTTGGGATGGTTCACCCTGTAAGTGATCCAAGGGGTCACTTGAGGCATCACAAGAGCCAAGCAATGAGTGAAACTGGTGGCCACTGTCTCCTCCCAAACCTGCCCCACCTCCACCCAGTCCAAGAAAAACTCCAGTAGCAGAGCAAGAGGGGGCGATGGGTCCATGCTTGGTTCCTAGACCCATGTCATCCAGGACTTGCCTGGGCAGGAAAGTGCCTTGAGATAGTCCTGCCTGGATAAGACATTATCTGGGGATGCCCGTCGAAGATCCATGTAGAATGGATGGGATATAATATTAAGGAAAGTACATTGTGATAGTCCTGCCTGGATGAGACATTATCTGGGGATGCCCATCGAAGATCCATGGAAGATGGATGGGAGACAATATTAAGGAAAGTTTTAGCTGGGCCACAGACAACAAGATACTTTTGGCAGGGCATCCATGTAAGATGGGTGGGAGACAATATTAAGGAAAGTACCTTGAGACACTCCTGCCTGGATAAGACATTATCTGGGGATGCCCGTTGAAGATCCATGGAAGATGGACAGGAGATAATATTAAGGAAAGTTATAGCTGGGCTACAGATAACAAGATACCTTTGGCAGGGTGTTTCTCCTCTTGCTCTGCTTCTTGCTGAACTTCATCTCTTTGCGCCAGGCTAGAGCAGCCTAGAAACACAAACTCACATTGAAGTACCAAGCTGAAAACTCGCAATGGTTTAGTCATTCTGGAAAATCCACTCCTAGATCCTTCTTTTTTTTAAAAATCCTGAATGTACATTTACTCCCAACAGATTCCAAAAACAAGAACAAGCTGCTCTCCAAAGAAGCTCCTTATGGATATATCCTAGAGATCCTGTGGTAATGAGGTGGGCAGCCACCAAGGACAGGGCTTTCTGTCCCCACAGCAACTCTGCAAAGAGATACCACACTGTCTGTCCCCCAAAAACCAACTGCAATGTGACATAAAGAAGAAGAAGAGTTGTTTTTTATATGCCGACTTTCTCTAACACTTAAGGGAGACTCAAAGTACAAAGAGAGTTTAATACGGCTTACAATCACCTTCCCTTCCCCTCCCCACAACAGACACCCTTTGAGGTAGGTGAAGCTGGGAGAATGTGACTTGCCCAAGGTCACCCAGCTGGCTTCATGTGTGCAGGAGTGGGGAAACAAACCCAGTTCACCAGATTAGCCTCTGCCACTTATGTGGAGGAGTGGGGAATCAAACCTGGTTCTCCAGATCAGACTCCACCGCTCCAAACCATCGCTCTTAACCACTACACTACACTGGCTCCCCAGCTCACCCCAGATTTTTAAAAACACTCTATTTTCTCCACAACATTTCTCCAGCTCTCCCCATATTTTTAAAAACACTCTATTTTCTCCACAACATGACCAGTGTGGTGAGCAGGCAATTCACTAGACAGTCACTCTGGAAAGAACACTTTTACTTGCAGTTACTAAGTTTTGTAAAAAAAAAAAACCAAAAACCCTCCTCCATAAAACCAGTTGCCAATTTTGTGCCTTTTTCTACTGTGCAGAGAGGATGGCTGGGGACACCTCATTCAAGGGGATGTAAAATCAGACCCCGTTGTCCAATTCTCTTGAAACTTGGGGAGTCTTCAGAAGACATGGTGCTGGACTAGACGGACCACTGGTCCGATCCAGCGGGGCTCTTCTCCTCTTCTTATGGCAGACTGCACAGGTGAGGGAAGAGCTTAACTCACTGTACGCCACTGTTTGAAGCATTTTTCTCTCCACCTGTTGCACTTCTGGCACAAGAGGCAGGCCGGGAGATAAAAAGCTTTAAGCAACAGAGCACAGAAAGTTAATAAATGTGAAGGGCCGTGTTTAAATGCCATCACTCACGCTCTGTTTGGGGTTTAAAAAGAAGGACCGACCCCTACCTTACAAGCAGGCATGTGAATACATGAAGATGCCCCATTGTGTCCTGTTTAGGCCGCAACACATTCCCAACAGTCAGCCCAACAAAAATCTCAATCAAGTCCCTTTTCCTTGTGGGGAAGCCGCAGGAAAAAAAAAAAAAAAAAAGGCTATGACAGTTGTGAAATCAGAGAAACTAGTAGCTGGATTGGGATAACATTATAATGCTTTGAGCGGTCTGTCAAATGCTCATTAAAACATCCCCCCAAAAAGCTCTCTGGTGGCAGGGGGAAATCACTGCAGGGGAGGGGGGGCAAAGAAAATGGTGGTCCTTTCCTCCAGGTGAACTGATCTCTGTTGGATGGACATCAGTTGTAACAGCAAGAGATCTCCAGCTAGTACCTGGAAGATCCCAATCGCTGAGCTCGTGCCTCTGTTACGGTTGATATCTTATATATTTTGTGACAGATATACACAGCGCAAGTGGGAGAAATCACTAATTTTCAGGACATTGCTTGATGGGCAAGCAGAAGAAGGACGGAAACATGTGACTGACCGGCTCCGCGTCTTGCCATCTCCAGTCCGGGAACCTTTGTTACTGTTTACCCGGAAGTTGATGCCTTTCGGACACTGCATTCAGGCACACCCTGGCCTTATGTATGGACTTATTGCGCTGATAGTTATGTGATATGGTTGATTTTGTTAAAATTCTTGTTCCTATACTGCAGGGGAGGGGGGCAAAGAAAATGGTGGCAAAGTTGGTAGGACCTAAAAAATGGACATTTTCCCATCCACTCAGCATACAAATATGTTAACTGTCAGTAGGGTTGCCAACCTCCAGGTACTAGCTGGAGGTCTCCCACTGTTACAACTGATCTCCAGCCAACAGAGATCAGTTCCCTTGGAGAAAACGGCCGCTTTGGCCATTGGACTCTATGGCATTGAAGTCCCTCTCTCCTCAAACCCTGCCCTCCTCAGGCTCCGCCCAAAACACCTCCCACCGGTGGCAAAGAGGGACCTGGGAACTCTTAACTGTCAGCACTTAGGAAGAAGGCTAACTCACCATGCACTGAACATCGTAGAGTGAGATTTACACCTGGATATGTGATTTCTAAACATTCCAGGAACTGGCCGCAGGCTCTTTTCCCCTTTTTCTGCACCAGAATCAGCAATTTTCTAACTTTCTTCTTGGTATCCTCTTCCAACTTGTCCAGGGCCTCATATTCTTCTTCCGTGATGATGGACTGGGAGATTAAGTCATCTAGGACAAGTTCTAGGTCCTTATGAAGGATTTCGATCAATCGCTTTCTTCCCTTGCATATAATCTCATCGGCAGATAGCTCGGCTGAATCCACCGACCTGCAGCAGAAAGATTTATGCATCAGAATTTTCATTTAACTGCTTAGGATACAAAGAACTTCATTATACTGAGTCAGACCGACAGTCCATCTAGGTACACTGGGTGGATCTCAACTTTCAGGTTGGGGCCAAAGGCGGATCAAAACTCTGAAAAAGCTAAGGACTACGATGAATGTCAGCCACCCTCCAAACCTTTCCCGGCCTTGCACCCCAAGACCCTTTAAGCACCGGCACCAGGGACAGAGCCTGAGATCTTAACATTCTCCAGCTACAGACACAGCTCCGTGGTGATGGGCGTGATCCTGCAACTTTCTAGCAGCTTAAAATCCTTCGCAGAAATCCCTATTGCCAAATTACAGAATAAAAAGAGTTTAAGGGCAATTGGCTCTGGAAATATATACACATCTTGACAAACTGTTAAAGGGGGTTCAATCTGGCATAATCTCTCTTGAATATGTGCATCAACGTGTAAACCCCTCAGTGCTCAATCTATTGGCAACATACACATTCAAATGCACTTTTGAAGCAGGCGCCTGCAAGCTGTGGTTCTAGAGCGAAATGTGGGTTTTGAAAAAAACAAAAACAAACCCATCTGTTAACCTGGAAGGCCCAGGTTAGTCTGATCTCCTCAGATCTCAGAAGCTAAGCCGGGTCTGCCCTGGTTAGTACTTGGAGGGGAGACCACCAAGGAAGTCCAGGGTTGCTACACAGAGACAGCCGATGGCAAACCACCTCTGGACGTCTCTTTACTTGAAAACTCTATGGGGTCACCCTAAATTGGCTTAAAGTACCAAGAAACTGGAGCATGGGAGATCCATTAAGGAAACAAAGAAAGAGGAAGGAAACAGTTGCCCAGGTTGTTTACTGGCTCCTCCTTCCCAATTTTTTTTTTAGTTTGATCTACAAATATCAGTAAGTGACCATGTCTGTTTCTCCATGTTGTGAAAAGCTTTGCGGGCTGACTTCTGCACATCTGGCTGCAGTTAAAGGCACAGGAGAAGGCCGGGTTGGGTTTTTAAGCAGGTTCACTGGCAACTGTAAAGAAGACTGATCAGTAGCCATGTTTAAATACAGGCTACCCGATTCTGTTGCCTCTTTATTGGCAAGGGTTTGGTTTGGTTCATTTATGCACAGACATTACCCTTGGCGGGAAGGTCCAGGCGAAACGGCTCCTTTCCGATTCTGATCCGTCTCCCTTAAACAGGATCTCTCTTCAGCTGTTGACGACTCAGGCATGTTTCTTGTGATCTGGACCTCGGCAAGATCCTCTGCTGTTGCTAAAGAGAACTGATTTGTAGCTAGAAACCAAAAACAAGATAAACTTTAAGAACATAAGAAAAGCCATGCTGGATCAGACCAAAGCCCATCAAGTCCTGCCATCTGTTCACACAGCAGCCAACCAGGTGCCTCCAGGAAGCCCACAAAGAAGACGACGGCAGTAGCATTATCCTGCCTGTGTTTTATGGCACCTAATAGGCATGCTCCTTGGATACTGTACAGAATAGGTATGCATCATGTCTAGTATTCATTTTGACTAGCCACGGATAGCCCTCTCTTCCATGAACATATCCACTCCCCTCTTAAAGCCCTCCAAGTTGGCAGCCACCACCACATCCTGGGGCAGGGTGTTCCACAATTTAGCTATCTGTTGTGTGAAGAAATACTTCCTTTTATCTGTTTTGAATCTCTCACCCTCCAGCTTCAGCAGATGACCGAGCAGTCTAGTATTATGAGAGAAGGGGAAAAGCTGCTCCCTGTCCACTCTCTCCAGACCATGCATAATTTTGCTAGCTCAGTTCATCAGATGAATCCACCTAGGATGAATGTGTGGAACGGGGGGGGGGGTCAGGATTATGACTGCTGGCCCCACCCCTCAGCTTCCACACATTCAGGAGCACCTCTACGCACACTACATACATGCAAGATGCCTGCACCCAGGTACACACTGTGCAGAGGGAGTCTATGTACAGCCTCCTGCCACAGCCTCCTTCAGGAAGGGCAAGCATGACCAGGTTGGGACCTCCCACCCACATGTAAACTCATTCTCCCTAACTTGTAACCAGCAAAAAGGACTGAGTCATACCAATAGGCTATCTTTAGCCTGATAAAGGCAGGACCATATGTTGTTTTGCACCAAAGAGCAAATTTAAATTCAGATTTGTGTTATCGGGCAACATTTCTATGGATCAAAGACATATATCTCTTCTTCTCAAATCAGCCTCTCAAAGAGTTGTGTGCGTGTTTCCCAACCCCTGATTTCCATGCAAAGAAGCCCTCATATGCAGTAAAGCAATTTGCAACCAAAAAGTAAAAGCTCCCACAAAGTAAATCCGGTGGAGCATGCTTTCCCATGTGCTCCACTGCCCCCATCCCCCCCAGTTCATTTCTTGCCAAGCTCCAGATCCCCCCGTCTGGTGCAGCCATCTTAGACCTCAATTAAGTTTCCTTTGGTGACCTGTATGTAGATGAGAATAAGCTTTGCTAGCTTAGTTCATCAGATGAATCCTCCCAGGATGAATGTGCGTAACGGGGTCAGGATTGTGCCGGCTGGCCCCACCTCTCAGCTTCCACATGTTCAGGAGAACGTCTACGCGCTCTACACACATGCAAGATGCCTGCACCCAGGTACACACTGCACAGAGGGAGCCTGTGCACAGCTGCCGGCTGCAAGGTCTGTGCAGAAATTCTGAGTTACACAAAGATGTCAGCTGCAGGGCGGGTAGGCATGACCGGGACGGGACCCCCGACCCCCACACGTGTATCCATTCTCCCTAGCTCATCATACCAATCAGCTAACTGTAGCCTGGTAATGGCAGCGCTGTGTGTGGTTTTGCACCAAAAAGCAAATTCAGACCCAGATTTTTCTACCCAAATCATCTTAATCAGTGGTTCCCAAACTTTTCGGGCCACCGCCCCCTGGGTTCCATAAACTCAACCCCAGCGCCCCCTACCCTATAAAAAGCATTATTCAAAAAAGGGGTTTGCATGACTCACTAAAGAAGATAATAACAATAAAATTTCAAAACAGTAACAATAAATTGCACATCTATTCAAAATCAAATGAAAACTTTTTAGTTGAACTTTTTAGTTTAGGGGTTTGCATGACTCACTAAAGAAGATAATAACAATAAAATTTCAAAACAGTAACAATAAATTGCACATCTATTCAAAATCAAATGAAAACTTTTTAGTTGAAATTTATTCAACAAAACTGATGAACTTGATCCAGTGGTACCAGCTCTTCAAAGTCTGGAAAACAATTCTGATAGCTTCCACCAAATTTGCAAGCATGGTGCCATAGCTTGATCTACTGTAAATTAGTAAACAACACAGTTGAAGGGGCCCCCCTGTAGCGCCCCCTGCTGCCCTCTTGCCTCTTAGTGCCCCCCTAGGTGATACCACCGCCCCCCAAGGGTGGTACTGCCCACTTTGGGAACCACTGATCTAAATTGTGCTAGGAGACAACACCTCTACAGATCAAACATATTCATCTCCGCTTCCAAGATCAGCACTCTCAAAGAAGGGTTGTGTGTGTATTCCCCATCCTCGGATTTTTATGCTAAGAAGCCCCGACAAGCGCTAAAGAGATTTGCAGCTAGAAAGCAGAAGCCCCCACAAACTAAACCCTGTGGAGCATGCTTCACCAGTTGCTTTGCAAGGGTGGAATTTCCTGACATGTCTATGGGACATCTAGTGCCCATTATCAGGACACAACACAACAGCTCTTTCCTTTGTTGATGGAGGCAGGGTCCTATTTTGGCTTCCAGAATTAACTGTTCTGTTTTTATCCAACCCTTCCTAAAAGGAGGTCAGGGCAGAACTCAGTTATCTCCTTCTCCTGTTTTACTCCAAGAGCAACCCTGTGAAGGAAATTAGCCTGGGAAGGAGTAATGGCTGAAAGATCTCTCTTTGAGGATCATGGCTAAGTGGCGATCAAACCCAGGTTTGCACGTCCTAGCTCTGATACACTGGATCACATTGGCTCTAGTGTATTCATTTTCCAGATTCATGACTCTACTTTCTTCCCCTCTGGACACAGGAAGGGGGGCTTGGAATTGTGGATCTTTTTCCAGGATTCAGGGTCATTCTAGACAACAACCTAGTGTACGGGCTCTTAGCTCTGCTTCCTGCCTCCAGGATGGCAAAAATCTCTAGGTTCTCAACTCGTTCACCTTTTTCCGGGCACCCGGCAGCCGCACCCGGTTTCTGTGCTCCATTTCCATCCTCGGTGGCGTCTTGATTCGTCACTGCACTTCCTTGGCTGGAGGGCAGAGCCACCTCTGGGTTCTCAGCTTCTCTTCCTGAAGGCCTCATTCCAGCCTCTGGCTTCTCCACCTCCTTTCCTGCCTCCGAGGATACAGAAGGGTCCAGACTTCCAACTCCATTGCCCCCCTCTGGGGATGTGGCTGCGCCCCACTTCTCAGCCCCGCTCATCAGCATCGCTTCCGTACTTTGGATTTTAGATTCATTCCCGAGATTTTCAGGACCTGATAAGAATCACATGAAAGGAAAGGGGTGAACAATAATCCTGATCCCAAGATCCTAAGTTTCTTCTTTTCACAATTAAATTGGTTTACATTGATAAAGTAAATTCAAGTGTTGTCGAAGGCTTTCACGGTCAGAGTTCCTTGGTTCTTGTAGGTTATCCGGGCTGTGTAACCGTGGTCTTGGTATTTTCTTTCCTGATGTTTCTTTCCTAACGTCAGGAAAGAAAATACCAAGACCACGGTTACACAGCCCGGATAACCTACCTACAAGAACCAATAAATTCAAGTGGTTCCGATTTTCCTGACCTGGAGATGCAGCTGTTAAATAGGAAAGGTAGTACCTGTTGGTCAAGATGGAAGCCTTGAGCAGAGAGAACCTCCCTATTTTCCATGAGGGTTGTGGACATAGTAGTGGGTAGGGGTTAAAGAAGAATACCTTTACCTTTAAACGGAAACCTTTTACACAGTAGTGGTTAAAGGTGTTGGACTGGGATCTGGGAAACCCACATTCAAATCCCCAGTCGGCCATGGAAGCTTGTTGAGTGGCCTTGGGCCAATTACACACACACTCTCAGCCTAACTACCTCACAGGGTCGTTGGGAGGGTAAAACAGAGGACAGGAGAATGATGTAAGCCGCTTTGGGTCCTCATTGGGGGGAAAAGTAAAATAAAATTTAAAAATAAAATAAAACCTAACAGAGTCATAGGAGTCAGGTTTTAAGAAAAGCCCTGCTGGAACAGACCCAGGCCCATCAAGCCTAGCAGTCCGTTCACACAGTGGCCAACCAGGTGCCTCTAGGAAGCCCACAAACAAGACGACTGCAGCAGCACCATCCTGCCTATGTTCCATGGCACCTCATATAATAGGCATGCTTCTCTGATACTAGAGAGAATAGGTAAGCACCATGACTAGTATCCATTTTAACTAGTAGCCATGGATAGCCCTTATCCTCCATGAACATATAAAGGATGGTGCTGAGTTGTTTTTGTTGCCCCAGAAGGTCGGACCACAACCAATCGGTTGAAATTAAATTAAAACAGTTTCCATCTAGACATTAGGAAAAAAATTTCTAACAGTCAGAGAGGTTCTTCAGTGGAACAGGCTTCCTCGGGAGGTGGTGAGCTCTCCTTCCCTGAATGTTTTTAAGCAGAGGCTGGATTGCCATCTGTCAACAATGCTGATTCTATGACCTTAGGCAGTTCAAGAGAGGGAGGGCATCTTGGCCACCTTCTAGGCATGGAGTGGGGGTCACTGTGGGTGTGGGGGAGAGGTAGTGGTGAATTTCGTGCATTGTGCAGGAGGCTGGACTAGATGACCCTGGTAGTCCCTTCCAACTCTATAATTCTGTGAACATGTTCACTCCCCTCTTTTTTGCCAGTGCATCCTACAGTTCAGAAGGATGGACCCTCCCCAACTCCACTTGTTTTGGATACAAACCGTGATTCGAGCTCTCAGCTCTTTCTGTTCTCGCCGGGGACCATTTGCTAGTTCCACTTTGTCCCCCTGAAGCATCCAGGTCCTCGGCTCTACCATCTTCCCCCTTGGACTCAGAAGGGCCCAGGATATCAGCGCTACTTTCTGTCCTGGAGGGTAGAGGAATATTTGGGCTCTCAGCCCTGGTTCCTGCCTCCAGTGACACAGAGGTCTTCAGGGTCTCAGCCTGGTCCCCTTTCTCAGGGCACGCGCCAGCTGCACCTAGTCTCTCCACTCCATTTCCATCCTCAGCGGCATCCAGATTCTTAACTCCACTTTGGTTTCCGGAGGGCAAAGCCATATCCGGCTTCTCAGCACCCCTTCTTGCCTCTGAGGAGACAGAAGGGTCCGGATTCTCATCCATATTTCTTTTCTGTGGAACCGTGAAGGGTGTATACTAGAATCCAGGTTCTGAGCTGTCTTCTCAGCACTACCTCCTTTCCCTGAGAACACAGTATTGCTTGAGATAGGAAGTTTATTTGTGAGGTTTACAGGACCTGAAAAGAAAAGAAAGGAACTAAACATAAATCCGGATCTCTAACTTCTTGAATTTCCCTATGAAAAACTGAAGGGCTTCCCCTCCCTCCTTTTACTGGAGACAACACTGCGATAAAGAGTCCCGGCAGACCCTTAGGGAATGAGGGATGGATACCGCTGGCGTTGATCTCAAGTTGCTAGACCTCAATGAGGAGTACACCTCTTTCTCTTGAAAACTATTGAAACTTTTGAAAAAAAATACAAATTCCAAATAGAATTAAATTAAATCAAAACAGAATAAGAAAGATTTAAGTAACAGATGTTTAATAATAAACCTGTTATTAGATAGGGAAAAAATACTGAGAACAAAGAGTAATGAAATTTAAATAAGTTAATAGTTGAAATGTAATCTTAAAAATAATTCAAATAATTTAATTGTAATTTTAAATAGTAAGCCCCACATATATTGTAATATTATGTTTATGTTTAAATGTTGATATGTTTTTTTGTGTTTATAAATAAAATTTTATATTAAAAAAAGGAGCACGCCTCTTTCCAGCCGTTGTCCCACTCAGTCCCTTTTCATGTATCTCACAGCTACCAGCACAGGACTCTAAAAGGTTTACGATCTGCCAGCCTGAAAAAGACCCCCTTAAGTAGTATCAGCCCCCCCACCTTCTTTCAGCCAACGTGGAGGCAGCAGAAAATTCTTAAAACCTTGCTTGCTAGAGATATTCTCCACTAAGCAGGCGCTCCCTGCTTTTCCTTTACATCCTTATAACTTGGTACACATGATTGGTACACACACGGATCGATCCCAAAGGATGAGACTGTCCATGGGTACAAAGACCAAATGACCAAAATTCAGACAACATTTTTGTTTTTTAAATCTCAAGCATACTACACTGGAGACAGAAAAAAGTGCAGTTGAACAGCACGGAACTGCAACATCTGAGTACAAGAAAATCAAATATGATTTTTTTAAAAGCATCTCCTCCCTACAGTTCTTATCTCTGTGACGTTTAAACAAACAGGCAAATTTGACTTGTTGACCAGATTAAAATAACCCCAGTTACCTTCTTCTCCTGGTTAGTCATCTCTCACCAGGCCATATGGCGGGGTCTCTCTGCTTTCTTTGGTGGTTGCTTCTTCCCGCCACCTCCTCAAAGCATGGCTACCCCTGGAAGACTCCCCAAAGAATGACTGCCTCCTCCTCCAAAATCCCTGCATGCAAATAAACCGGGGCCCTGACCTGGATGGTCCAGGCTAGCCCGATCTCGTCAGATCGCACTTCCTAAGCAGGATCAGCCCTGTTTAAATATTTTGGATGGGAGACCACCAGAGAATACCAGAATCACTGCACAGAGACAGTTAATGGCAAACCACCTATGAATGTCTCTTGCTTTGAAAACCCTACAAAAACCGTGGGAATTTCTCCATTTGTTACATGACCAAGGCAGAGAGCATCTCTCCTTTGTCTCCCTCCTTAGCATCTAAATTGTTTTACTGCTCCTTCTTTGCAGGCTGGGAATAGGAAAGGGGAGGGGGAAGCTACCTGTAATTCAAGCAGGGGGGCTTGAACTGGCAGTCTGAGTTGAACTCCTACATTCCTGAGTTGAACTGAGCATTCCTAGGGTGCAAAAGCTGACATTCCTACTGCCAAGCGGAAAATTTGGTGAAGAGTACTTGGGTGAAGAGTCATACCATCACAAGCCCAATACACCCTGTGCATGATGTAACGACATTCAACAGGTACAGATGCTCCAAGAATTGAGGCAGAAATAGGAAAGGCTGCACCTGTTGAATTTTTGCCTGTTAGGAAGCTGTTAAAAAACACAAAGGCCCCGTCAGTAAAAAATGACAAGACCATCTACAATTGACCAGGGTGGGGGGTGGGGAATCTTCCTGGGCCACAACCTGCCTTTAACAGCAAATTTTTAATGCAGGAATCAGTAGGCAAAGCTCCTCTGGGTAAAGCAAAAAATGGCTTTACTTATTAATTACCATAAGTCAACACTCGTTTAAATGTCACAGGAGCTGAGGCCAATACAATAGTTGGCAACTTTTAAGTTTCCGGGGGAGGAGGACTGGATGCAGAGCACTAGAAAGCACAAATCACCATCTTCCCAATATTCAGAAACTGGGAACAAGCTGGGGGAAGGCATGCCTCAGGTTTTCCAGGCAGTCTAGGAACAGTTCATGAGCGGACTCTCCCTTTCTTAGCACTGTGTCAGCCAGGTTTTGTAGCAACCCGTGCGGATCCTTCATGCAACTCAAGGAGAAGTCCTCGCCCTAAGTGAGGAGCTTCGGTCAGCTTCCTCCTGGCCTTCTGTATAATGTCAGAAGATTTTTCACTGGAAGCCATGGTGGAGGGAGTGGAAATGGTCTTGGGAAAAACACTTTAAAACAGATAACTGAAACATTTTGAGCTGTTTTACCAGAAAATTAGAGCTGAAGGAGTGTGGGACCAAATCCTCTGCCCCTCTCTGAGATCTGGCTACACGAAGTGGGCCACGCAGGAAGCCCAATGTCAGCAATTTAAGTTGATTAAATGCACAATCACCTCATGTTGACACAGGGGACATTCTCCCAGGAATCCTTTACTTTGATTTGCCCATCTAGCCACAATTAGCTGGGTGAAAAAAAGTTAGAAACAGAAACAGATTCCTGGGGAATGGAAATTCAGCAGGCGCCCCTTTACACATCCTTCCATCCCCATTCTAAAGGAAGAAGCTGCATCTTCTGAGTCCTGCCTGTAATGCATCTGCCCAAGCCAAAGAGTTTCTGTCCATTACAATGTGGCAACTTCAGAGACCCCTCAGTGGATCAATCTACCCATTACAATGGGAGCCATATTTATTTAATTTCTTTCCTGTTCACATAAAAGGAATGGGGGATAGGATCAAAAGGAATGCATGGGGGACTAAGGTTGCTATCTTTTGAACAGGTCCCTCTAGCTGTCCCTTTGACATCCACTCTGAACTGCAGAAAATAGCAGGTAATGTTATTTACCACCGTGGAATGAAAATAAGCCTGATGCATTCACTGCAGATGCTAATTCAGACACACAGTTAAAAACATACCCATAGCCAAGAACATCAAGAAGACAAAAGTAATGAGCGCAGGAGAATTACACAACTTTAAGGTTGACGATGAGGAAATTGAAATTGTTGAAGACTTTCTATTCCTTGGTTCCATCATCAACCAAAAGGGAGACAGCAGCCTAGGAATCAGAAGGTGACTGAGACTGGGAAGGGCAGCCATGAAGGAGCTAGAAAAGATTCTTAAGTGTAAGGATGTGTCACTGGCAACCAAGATCAGGTTAATTCATGCCATAGTATTCCCTACTACTATGTATGAGTGTGAGAGCTGGACAATGAAGAAAGGTGATAGGAAGAAAGTAGATTCCTTTGAAATGTGGTGTTGGAGGAAAGTTTTACGGATACCCTGGACCGCCAAATAAACAAATCAGTGGGTTTTAGATCAAATCAAGCCTGAACTGACCCTAGAAGCTAAAATGACTAAACTGAGGCTGTCGTACTTGGGACATATTATGAGAAGACAAGAGTCACTGGAAAAGACAATCATGCTAGGAAATGTTGAAGGCAGCAGGAAAAGAGGAAGACCCAACAAGAGATGGATTGACTCTATAACGGAAGCCACGGCCCTCAGATTGCAAGATCTGAGCAAGCTGTTAAGGATAGGACACTTTAGAGGACATTGATTCATAGGGTCGCCATGAGTCGGAAATGACTTGATGGCACAACACACAGCCCTATTGGGTCAGATCTTGAGCCATGCTCATGGAGACCAAATGCAGGGCAGGAAGACAAGAGAAGCCTCCCACCCCTGCAGAGATAAAAAATACCTCTGAGCATGAAAGCTAAACTCTGCTTTTGCAAACAACAGGTGCTAACTTCATCTCTAAAATTTGCTTTCTACATCCTCTGGGTGCTGCTTCTGAAACCAGACCCACCCATTTCAATTATGTGTCCACAAGGCTAAATCAAGTTGAGTATAATTGCAGGCTCCTACCTTTTCCTCCCAGCAAGAACAAAGAGACACTTCCCCTCCAGCTAATAAAGTATTCCACAACAAATTACTGTACTCGGCAGCTGTAGCCAAAATAAGGCAAGGTACTGGGTTTAGACTGAAGCCCCAAAACTCAAATAACACCACTGGGGTATAAATTAACAAGGCTTATTAAAAGAAACGTGCAAAAAGTATAAAAATATAGAGGCAGTGCAAAGCAGGGCAGAAAATAATAAAACCAATCCTAGAATACTTATTCAGGCTTTAGTCCTGTGTCCCAGATGTTACCTGATCAGACTGAAGGTACAGGGTCCAGATAGAACTTCAAAAGCCCCAAATCCAAGAAGCAGGTATTCCAGCTGCACAAGGCCTAACCTACAGTCAAAAGACAGCAAGAAGGAAAGCAGGCCCGATGGAGGAGGAACGCAAGATCAAATGAATGGTCTTATTCTTTGCCAGACTGCCCACATCTGGCCTGGCCCTGTTTGGCCAATCAGGTGTTTTACTAAGACACGTAACCACGTACTTCTGCAGTTAGCTGGTACTATCAGCTAAGCAACTTTCCCATGCTCAGGGTTGCTTGCGCTAATGAGATGGATGGAATGTGAGTGCGGGAAACTCCCCCCCTCTGGCCTTGAGGTTCCCAGGCCCACGATTTCACTGGCACCTGTGCCTGGCTCCATCTCACCCCTTATCTCTCCGGAAACAGCAAGCCAGCGTGATATTCCCTTCCCAGAGAGGAACCGTCAGTAACTCAGCTAGGCCCAAAAGCCTGAACCAAAGCTGGAAACGGCCAAAAAATGGCTAGACTATATGGTACAACCCGTATGGACAAAATCTGTATGGGATGGGGGGGTTGTAATAGGAGGTTGTTGTGCCATGATCCTCTTTACTTCAGAGTACAGGAATACTAAGCAAAAGGTTATTTTGGAGGATTATGGCATTTTATCATATGTTGTCAGCAGGGTCGCCAACCTCCAGAAGATCTCAGGGTGGCATATGATGGGCTGGAGTAGCTGGCCAGCCCCACAATTGGAAGGACTCTGCCCAAACAGAATTTAGTCCATAAGCACCCTTTCCTTACCCACAGCTTTCCCAAAGCCTTTGATTTTTCCAGGCCCTTGGGCTGTTGATTTATTTTATGAGGCTTTCATTGTGTTTTTCCTCTCTCGCTTTTTATAATGTGGTTTTAATTCATTTAATTACTACTGATTGTAAGCTACCTCGAGTGTTGTCTGAGAGGATGTAAGTCATCGGAATCAATAAATAGAGCCACAAACCAGCTGCGTGTGTTCTGTTACCGTCTTTCCTAGCCCCCCCCCAATGTATCAAGTCCACAATATTTGCAAGATGTTGACATTTAAGTTTTTATTGGAGTTATCACAGCAAAAAAAAAAAAAAGTGAATCTGTCTTGTAACCACTTCCCTCCAAAGGGTGGTGGGAAGAAAGAGAGAAACCCCTCATCCTGCAATAAAAAACCCCCAATGAGTTCATGGCAGCACAAAGATTGAGTTGTCAGAGACTGGATATAAAATGTGTCACCATTAGGGAAGAGGGAGAATATTCTGGAATCCACACCACACAATGCACGGCGAAGGTACCACTTTGGTGTGATGGCAGTCTTTCCCCCACTCAAGCTGAGGGCGTTTCGGTGCTGTGCGCAACACAACCGGTCTTCCCCTCCTGAAGACTGTTGCGTAAATTTTGGTTCCCCAGCCAGGATGCCACAGAAGAAATCCTCGCCTGAGAATGATGCAGTAAGACGGAAATTTGTGGCACCACACGTTCGACAGAAGTCTTTCCTTTAAGTTCAAAAAGGGCCCGAGAGGACCAAATGAGGTGAGAACATACGACGATACAACATTTCCCTCACCCTCATCAGCAGACAGGACCAGGATTTAGGATGAGCAAGAACCTGGAAGGAGTTGGCAGTGTACAGAGGGCGCTGCAAAAACAGATTTTGGTCTCCTCCAGTGCCCTTTTGTGGCTTTACAGGAACCCATTTAAAGGCAGAGAGGTAACAGATTTGTCCACAGGCTCTCTCAATAAACCACAGAGCATAACCTAGGAGAGAGCTGGAATAACCAGCAAGTGACGATGCCCTGTGAGGAGCTGCACAGGAAAGAGGTGCGCCCAAGGATCCAGGAGAGAACAGTTTCAGGAGAGCAGCATTCTTAGAAGTCCCTAGGAGAACAAGAACTCATGCAAGACCTGGTCAGGCGTGTCGATGAAAGCTTTGCCCAGCAGCTGAGAGGGGCTCAGCCCATCAAGAGAGGGGTTCCTAGATGCGGAAGCTCTCCTCTTTGCCATCAATGTGCTTGAGGCGAAGGTAGACATCTGTGCCGATGCCCTGCAGGGACTGGAGGGTCAGAGAGCCACCCAGGTATTCGGCGTAGGCACGGGAGGTGGGCAGCCCAAAGCCAAACCTGAGAGACAGAAAAGGAGGGATGGGAATTTGTTATCTGGCAGTAGGAAGGGATGCTCTAGGTCAGGGGTTGTCAACCTTTTTTCACTTGCGTACCCTCTGGCCATCTATTTCCATAAACTGTACCCCTCATATTACCAAAATGTTTGTAATTACACACATGATCACATGAAGCTGCCTTATACACTTGGTCCATCAAAGTCAGTAATGTCTACTCGGACCGGCAGCGGCTCTCCAAGGTCTCTGGCTGAGGTCTTTCCTATCACCTACTTGCCCAGTCCCTTTAACTGGAGATGCCGGGGATTGAACCTGGGACCTTCTGCGTACCAAGCAGGTGCTCTACCACTGAGCCATAGCCCCTCCCTATTAATATTATTAATATAGTTGCTATTAACTATTAATATAGTTGCTGTTATTTCAAATGCCTTTTCCCGCCATATTCAATTTTTTTCAGGTAACCCTAAATGTCCTGGGAGTAAGAATACCCTAGGTTGGGACCTGCTGCTCTAGGCTGATCCTGCATTCAGCAGGAGTTGGACTAGATGGCCTGTCTGGCCCCTTCCAACTCTATGATTCTAGATAGCACAGGGAGGGAGCAGCCCTACCTGCAAAGGACTGTTTTGGAGGAGAGTGAGGCTCGGGGGAGCATGCAAGTGGTTTTACATGACCACAAACCCACAGTGATAAACCTCACTACCGGTGGGCTTTTATCGCGCAGACCTCTATGGGGCTGAAAAGAGAGGGGGGATATCACATGCAGCACCTGCACTTGAGGAAAGCTAAAAAACAAAGTGTCCAGGTGCTTATGCAGTAGCTGCAAGATGAGCCATGGTATTTTTAAAGGTAGCAGTCTGGCATTATACAGCGTAAGAAACACTGAGCTTTAACATTCTCTGTTTGGTACATTTCTAGTCTTTTAGACTGCAGTTACTAATTCAGAAGGGAAGGGCCAATGCCTGGGAAAATCTCAAACCAATACATATTAGGTGACAGCAATCTCTGTCTTTAGTGGCAGCAAATTTGGCTGGTATAGAATGGGGTGGGGTTATGGCTCAGTGGCAGAGCATCTGCTTGGGATGCAGAAGGTCCCAGGTTCAATCCCCAGTATCTCCAGTTAAGAAGAAGAGTTGATTTTTAAATGCCGACTTTCTCTACCATTTAAGGAAGAATCAAACCAGCTGACAATCGCCTTTCCTTCCTCACAACACACACCCTGTGAGGTAGGTGGGGCTGAGAGAGCTCTAAGAGAGCTGTGACTAGCTCAAGGTCACCCAGCTGGCTTCACGTGTAGGAGTGGGGAAACAAATCCAGTTCACCAGATTAGCCTCCGCCGCTCATGTGGAGGAGTGGGGAAGCAAACCCGGTTCTCCAGAGTCCACCGCTCCAAACCATTACACTACGCTGAGAACCAGGCAGTAGGTGACTTGAAAAACCTTTGCCTGAGACCCTGGAGAGCTGTTGCCACTCAGAGTAAATAGTAATGGTCTGATTCAGTATAAGGTGACTTGCTGTGTTCTCTTTACCAAAGGAACCCCTCCCTGCTCATTTGACGCAGTGGCTGCTGCGAAATCCAACCCTTTCTCCCCTTGGGACCCTGTTATTACCCATGCATGGGCCCCGACTGGGCGCTGTTTCCCATTTCCACCATGTTGCCGAACAGAGTATTAATGCGTGGGTCCTGAGCACTCGCTTCCGCTGTGGTGAAGTGGTAATCGGTCACCTTGTCAACGTGGTCATGAGGGATGCCTGCGCCTCGGTCTGAAATCCTACCGGAAGAAAAAAAGGGACATGCTGTTAGAAGCCACATATCATAGTATGTGGTATCTCCCACCTGCCAAAGTACGACCACAATGGATCAAGCCAAAATATCCATCTAGTCCAGCATCCCATTTCTTATAGAAAAAGAAGAGTCAGTTTTTAGACCCCACTTATCTCTACCATAAGGAGTCTCAAAGCGGTTTACAATCTACTTCCCTTCCTCTCCTCACAACAGACATCTTATGAGGTAGGTTGGGCTGAGAGCGTTCAGAGAGAACTGACTGTACCAAGGTCACCCAGCTGGCTTCATGTGAAAGAGTGGGGAAACCAACCCGGTTCTCCAGATTAAGAGTCCACCACTCTTAACCACTACACCACACTGGTTAGGAATTAGCATACTTGATAGTAAAGAGTAGGAATGGAGATAGGTTCCAAGCTACCGTACATCAGACATAAGTCTGGTGACAACTTATAGACTAATAATTTATTTCAGCAGCCACAGCAGCAGCAGAAGAGTTGCCTTTTATACCGAGATTTTCTCTACATTTAAGGAGTCTCAAACCGGCTTACAATCTCTTTCCCTTCCTCTCCCCACAACAGACACCTTGAGAGGGTGGTGGGGCTAAGAGAGTTCCGAGAGAACTGTGACGAGCCCAAGATCACCAGCAGGCTTCATGTGTACGAATGGGGAAACCAACCTGGTTCTCCAGAGTTGGAAGGGATCACCATGGTCATCTAGTCCAACCCCCTGCACAATGCAGAATTCACAACTGCCCCCCACACCCCCAGTGACCCCTACTCCATGCCCAGAAGATGGCCAAGGTGCCCTCCCTCTCATGGTCTGCCTAAGGTCATTGAATCAGCATTGCTGACAGGTGGTAATTAGCCTAGAGTCCGCCGCTCATGTGGAGGAGTGGGGAATCAAACCCGACTCTCCGGATTAGAGTCCACCGCTCCTAACCACTACGCCACGCTGGCTGTGCTTGAAGAGGTTCCCCCCACCAAGCCATACCTTATGATCAAGTCAATGTCATTGTTGGCAATGGTTATGACAATGTCTGGCACGTTGTAGGGCGTGTCCAAGTGAGACTCCATGGTGGCTCTGAAAGGGAAGGAAAGACCAGAATTTAAACCTTCATCCGGTGGGAGACGCTTCGGACCACGAGCGCCAGGCAGACGAGGCAGAGGCTTCATTACCACGGCAATGGTTGGTGTCATCGCTGAACTGGAATAACCATCCTGAATTTGCAACCGTGACAGGGCAACTTAGCATGACATCCACTTCTTTAAGTAAGCCAGTTCTTTAACTACCTCTTGCCTGTATATCCCCTTCAAAGTGAATTTCAACAGCAGGCAACGCCCGGGAACAGGAACACTTAGCACCAAAATGCCGTTTTGATCCGCTCAGTTTTAGCTTTCTCAAAACTCCACGCTTCTTAGAGGGAAGGTTCTGAGTCCTGTTTTCCACACAGATGCAACCTGGATTTCACATGCTGCTGCAAAGAGCCGGGCTGGCCCAAGGACTTTCTGTTTCCCAGCCAAGCCAGCCAGGGAGGTGTCGTCCTCTGACTGTGACTTACTGTCAAAGAGACAGTAGAAAGTGGGGAGGGACAGTGACGGAATCCAGAAGTGGCGCCACTTCTGGGTGACGGTGTAGGAATTCCCAACATTTTAATGGTAAAGAAGAAGAGTTGGTTTTTATATGCTGACTTTCTCTACCACTTAAGGGAGACTCAGATTCAGATTGTTTATTTACAGCCCTTAGCCAGATAAAATTACAGACAACAATTTACATTCCAAGTCTTAATTCACTTAAAATATCAACTAGATAACTTCTAGCATTTGGGCTAAGAGAATACTCTATGATAACATATTTTCATTGCTGCCGTACAAAATTTTGCAACCTGAGAGGCAATAAAGGAATTATCACCTTGAAGGAGCTTTTCGACCTGTCGAGTCCCATTCTCGGTATATGGGGCTCAATAAACTTAGAGCAAGGTATTGTATAAAAATTACAGTATAGAAGGACATGCTCAATAGTTTCTAGATCCCTGGATTTTCCGGGGCAGAATCTCTCCGCCCTAGGTATCTTCTTAAATTTCTCCTCTAGCATGGCAGAGGGAAGGGCTGCGCACCTAACCAGGGTAAAGGCCCTTCTATATCTGTTTAAATAACGGAGGTAGGCTGCTGGTGCGAGGATCAATTTAGATTGGGGGGAGCCATAAATTGAGGCACTCTTGCTAAATCTGCTTGTCGCTCGATGTCTTTAACTCTTTGACTTATGGTTAAGGGAGACTCAAACCAGCTTACAATCACCTTCCCTTTCCCGCCCCACAACAGACACCCTGTGAGGTAGGTGGGGCTGAGAGAGCTGTGACTAGCCCAAGGTCACCCAGCTTGTGTAGGAGTGGGGAAACAAATCCAGTTCACCAGATTAGCCTCTGCTGCTCATATTCGTCTTATAAGTGTGTGATATAAGACAGAACCCGGTTCTCCAGATAAGAATCCACCGCTCCAAACCACTGCTTCTTAACTACTACACCACGCTGGCTCAGTGCCGGAATCCAGAAGTGATCACTTCTGGGTGATGCTGTAGGAGTCCCCTACATTTTTATGGTAAAGACCATAGAGATTTGGGGGGTTCCTAAAGTACCACCCTGAAGTGGCGTCACTTCTGGGTTTTGATGCAGTTTTCCCTCCCTATTTCCTTCTGCCGTATCAGTGGGCAAGTGAGGCTAACGCTGGGTTCCTGGCTGTTGTGGCCAGCCGTCTGGGGCATATCCCGAGCTGCTGGTGAGGCAGCCGGTCAGCCAGGGTGATGTTGTCCTCTGGCGCCCTAGACAATAGGGTAGGGGTGCCTAGCTGGGGGGGGGGGAATGCCCTGCAAAGGGTGAAAGGTGAAGAAAGCGTGCTTACCGCATGGCATTCTTGAGCAGCTCTGGAAGGATATAGTCAAGAGGCATGGGGATGAAAGGGAAGCGAGCAGCCACGTGCCCATTGATCCGCACCCGCGGAGCGTTCCCGTACTTGTGCTCACACAGTCGCCTGCAGGAAAAACGGAAAGCACATCAACGGAGAAGCAATGAGCTTCAGATGGCTCTCTCTCCAACACACCCTTCCTCTGGAATAAACTGCAGATGAAGCCCAGTGTCCCCAATTAATACTTTCACTTAGAATCATAGAATCACAGAGTTGGAAGGGACCACCAGGGTCATCTAGTCCAACCCCTGCACAATGCAGAAAATTCACAACTACCTCTCCCTCACACCCCCAGGGACCCCCACTCCATGCCTGGAAGATGGCAACAAAAATCCTCCAGGATACCTGGCTAATCCGGCCTAGAGGAAAATTGCTTCCTGACCCCAAAGTGGTGACTGGCATTTCCCTGGGCATGTAAGAAAGGGCCATGAGAGCCAAATAAATTTAACAAATAAACACTGACACAACACTTCCTGCCCTCCCTCCCATGAACTGCCCAAGGTTATAGAATCAGTATTGCTGACAGATGGCCATCTAGCCTCTGCTTAAAAACTTCCAGGGAAGGAGAGACCTCCACCTCCCGAGGAAGCCTGTTCCACTGAGAAACCGCTCTAACTGCTGCTCTAAGTTGATTTTGCCCAAGCTATGCTCATAACTTGGAGCTCACAAACAATATTGGAGAAACTCTACACAGGAACCATGGAGCAGTTCCCTGACATAAGAGAAGGTCATCCATATCTATGAGCCCCCCTTAATCCAGACTTATAGCTGTCCAGGAAAAGGAGCACTTCTGATCTGGGAAGCTGCCTTTTACCAGGCACGCTTGAACTGAACTCATGCGGAGGGGAGCTCTTTTCCCTACTTTTCACTTGCATTCAAGTTTTTAAACTTAATATTGTGCTTAATAGTTAAAAAAAAGATTAGTTTAACCTCGTGCCTTATTGTCAGGTGTCCTATTGATTCGCCAATAAAACAGCAGCAGTGAACACAAACAAAACGTGACGGGGTTGTAAGGGGAATGCAGCAGATTGCAGAAGGTGGAACAACCTCATGGGGGGAGCAACAGACCACTGCACACAACACACAACCGACAAAACAAATTCCTTAAAAAAAAAAAAATCAAAAGCAACCAATACCTGGCAAAATCGACCCACTTCTCAATTATTTTCTTCGGGGACAGGCGGGTGCATATAATCCCAACAAAGTCTGGCTGCAGGAAACATTTTTTTAAAATTAAAAATGTAAGAGTTCGGACTAGAACACCTCAAGCCCCTACAATCTCCCCACCACCACAAGTCTGATACAAACTTGTAACTTCCCCCCCACACACACACATGCAATCCCATCTGTCAAGTTTCCTGTTCTTTCAAACATTGGTTCTTTGGTTCAGGCTTCATTTTGGACCTATAAGGTAAAAAGTTCACGAAGAGAAAATAACTGAGCTGTCCTTGCTTGGAATTTAGCAAGCTGTAACCTTTAGCAACAGAGATAAGAACTCCAGGTGCTGGGAGGCCAGCAACATCTATGCTGACTCCCTCCTAGGTCGCCAAGGTCACAGAACCAAGGCGCCACATTCCAGTTAATTAGCAGAGAAATTATGGTCTGTCACACGAGAGACAAGGGTATTTTTTGAGCTGCAGATAAATACCGTTTTGCTGTGTAGTCAGTTCCTTTGCTCAGCATTGTTATTTTAAACTGCCTCACTTGCTTTTTTCTTCTTTTAGAGATATTCATGCCTTTTTGTTCTTTTAGAGATATTTTAATAAATTACCTTAATTATATTTTGTGTGGGTTTTTGACTTCAGGTAGGCTTCAATCTAATTCCAGTACCTTGACCAAAGAGCTATATCTACCAAGTTAACTATTTGGGAAAGTAGCACTGCAATTGTACTACCTAGCAGGGCTGACTTTCATCCCAGAAAGAAAACTGATAAGAAGTGAAATGTAAAACACATAAAATCTACACTGAAACGAACGTAAAGCAGAAGCATTCATGAAAAAAATGGAATGTCACCTTGTCCTCATGCAAAGCAAGATGGTGAGTG
Organism: Euleptes europaea; assembly: GCF_029931775.1. Taxonomy (NCBI): domain Eukaryota; kingdom Metazoa; phylum Chordata; class Lepidosauria; order Squamata; family Sphaerodactylidae; genus Euleptes; species Euleptes europaea. Next base: position 9,135,164 of record NC_079329.1, on the reverse strand, counting down.
GCCAGCATCCGGATACCCAGGCGTGAAGTGAGCGTCTTGTCCAGGAAAGAGCGGATCAGCTTCTCATCCTGGGATGGGGACAGAAAAGTCCACAGAGTAAACTCCCAGGCTCCGTAAGTATTGGCAATTTGTCTCCTAAGAGTATTATTTCTGCCTCCTTACACATAGAACACATGAAGCTGCCTTCTACTGAATCAGACCCATGGTCCATCAATGTCAGTATTGCCTACTCAGACCGGCAGCGGCTCTCCAGGGTCTCAGGCAGAGGTCTTTCACATCACCTACTCACCTAGTCCCTTTTAACTGGAGATGCCGAGGATTGAACCTGGGACCTTCTGCATGCCAAGCAGATGCTCTACCACTGAGCCACTGCCCCTTACAATTCCCTGTTTCTTTGTGGGATGTTTTAGACATGGGTGTGCCGTGTGGCACAGGTGGACCATAATTTTGTGCCCCTACTCACTTCAGATTGAAGGCAGAAAGGCAATGGTGGATCCAGAACTTATGGCAAGGCTGAGGAAACTTCCCGGGAGTCCTGAAAATCTCCAGTTTTCCCCTTCTCAACCCTTCCTAGGGGCCCAAGCCTCCTGCTTGGCCTCTTCCTTTCAACCCAACAGTGAGTCTTGAGTAGAAGAAGAAGAAGAGTTGGTTTTTATATGCCAACTTTCTCTACCACTTAAGAGAGACTCAAACCGGCTTACGATCACCTTCCCTTCCCCTCCCCACAACGGACACCCTGTGAGGTGGGTGGGGCTGAGAGAGCTCTAAGAGAGACGTGACTCGCCCAAGGTCACCCAGCTGGCTTCGTGTGTAGGAGTGGGGAAACAAATTCAGTTCACCAGATTAGCCTCCGCCGCTCATGTGGAGGAGTGGGGAATCAAACCCGGTTCTCCAGATCAGAGTCCACCGCTCTAAACCACTGTTCTTAACTACTGCACCAACCTCCAGGTTCTAGCTGGAAATCTCATGCTGTTACAACCGATCTCCAGCTGATAGAGAAAATGGCCACTTTGGCAATTGGATATGGCATTGAAGTCCCTCCCCTCTCCAATGGCAAAGAGGGACCTGGTGACCCTAGTCTTGAGCCACGTACCACAAGCTTCCTAGAGCAGGGAACTCCCCTTCCCCTGAGCCACCCAACAGGGCTGGGAAAGTCGAGGTCAAAGTACCTGTATGTGCTTGCGACATTCCCGCAAGCCCTCAGCCAGCAGCGTCACGATGTCTTTGTGGTCATCGAGGAGCAGCCGGACCAGTTTGCAATACTGGGCCTCTGACTCATGGTCTGTGATCTGTCAGCAAAGGAAGAGGGGGAGGAAGACAGAGGTGGAGAGAGAAGAAAATGAGCATTCAAACGAAAGGCAAGGTAAAGGTTCCCTGTGCAAGCACCGGGTCATTCCTGACCCATGGGGTGACGTCACATCCTGACGTTTCCTAGGCAGACTTTGTTTTACAGGGTGGTTTGCCAGTGCCTTCCCATCCTCCCTTTACCCCCAAGCAAGCTGGGCCCTCATTTTACCGACCTTGGAAGGATGGAAGGCTGAGTCGACCTTGACCCGGCTACCTGAAACCAACTTCCGTTGGGATTGAACTCAGGTCGTGAGCAGAGCTTGGACTGCAGTACTGCAGCTTACCGCTCTGTACCACGGGGCTCTTGTAAAACGAAAGGGTGTGAAGCAACCCCATCCCTCTTAGTCCAGAACGAACGATCCCTAGGACAGCTGTCCCATTTTTAATTTCTGTTTTTATTAGCTTGTCATTTTATTGAGGTTTCACTTTTTTCCATTGCGAGCTGCCTCCACCGGGGGCCACAACAGTTTTCTAAATAAATAAATAAAAGCACCGAGCACCACTCTGCAAGTCATTTTGCGAGGAGGAAATAAAAGCCCTCATCTCACCCACCTGGCCCTGCTCTGAATTCCACATGCTGCTGCTCCCAGGGACACAAGGGTAACTACCCCAGGCTGGAAACACCACTGTAGCAATAGTAGTTGTCTGCGGTCACGGACCAGCAGCATAAAACATACATTAGAAGAAAAGTTTACAGAAACAGCACGGCAATTTGCTACCGTAACAGAATGCTCTGCTTTAATTTAAAACCCCCCAGTGGTTAGAACATAAGAAAAGCCCTGCTGGATCAGACCCAGGCCCATCAAGTCCAGCAGTCTGTTCACACAGTGGCCAACCAGGTGCCTTGTCAGCGAGGGCACCCATGCCTCTAGGAAGCCCACAAACAAGACAGCTGCAGCAGCACCATCCTGCCTGTGTTCCACAGCACCTAATACATTCGGCGTGCTCCTCTGATCCTGGAGAGCATAGGTATGCATCATGACTAGCATCCATTTTGGCTAGTAGCCATCAATAGCCACGTCCTCCATAAGAACATAAGGAAATCCCTGCTGGATCAGGCCCAGGCCCATCAAGTCCAGCAGTCTGTTCACGCAGTGGCCAACCAGGTGCCTCTAGGAAGCCCACAAACAAGACTACTGCAGCAGCATTATCCTGCCTGTGTTCCACAGCACCTAAAGTAATAGGCAAGCTCTTCTGATCCTGGAGAAAATAGGTATGCATCATGACTAGTATCCATTTTGGCTAGTAGCCATCAATAGCCACGTCCTCCATAAGAACATAAGAAAATCCCTGCTGGATCAGGCCCAGGCCCATCAAGTCCACCAGTCTGTTCACGCAGTGGCCAACCAGGTGCCTCTAGGAAGCCCACAAGCAAGACGACTGCAGCAGCATTATCCTGCCTGTGTTCCACGGCACCTAAAGTAATAGGCAAGCTCCTCTGATCCTGGAGAGAATAGGTATGCATCATGACTAGTATCCATTTTGCCTAGTAGCCATGAATACTCCTCTCCTCCATGAACATGTCCACACCCCTCTTCAAGCCTTCCAAGTTGGCAGCCATCACCACATCCTGGGGCAGGCAGTTCCTGGTTCTATTACATTTCGGTGAACCTACATTAATTATTCCTTTACAACGCTTGCAGGCTGCTTTTCTGCCCAATGAGGGCCACCTAGGTGGCTTACAAGCATAATAAAAACACACTGGAAAAACAACCGAAACGGAAACTTAAAAACATGGGTAAACCCACCTCAAAACAATAGTCAAAACACAGGACAGGACTTTCAAAGCATGGCAATTTGTTATCGTAACAGAACGCTCTCCTTTAATAAAAAATCCCAGCAGTTCTATTAAATAATGTAGGATCACCAAAATGTATTTCTTTACAAGACTTGTAGGCTGCTTTTCTGCCCAAACGGGGCCACTTAGGCAGCTTACAAGCATAATAAAAACACACCTGAAAAACTACCGAAACTGAAACTAAAAAACCATAGGTCAACACACATCAAAACAACAGTTAAAATATAGGACAGGACTTTCAAAGCATCGTCAGTCTTTTTGCGCTCCGTGACCCAACACACACTTACTGGGGGGAATTCGCTCAGTTTCTGGAAGGCTCGAATGTACAGCTCGTGCTGTAGAAATAAAGAGAGGATAGAAATGAGTAAATCAAAGGAACACACATGACAAAAACATTCCGCGCTAAAGGACTGACTTCCTGGACCCTCTTGCTAGCATCTGGGAAGGTTGTGACATCGAATGGTTTAAAGGCAAGAAGAGGAGGGAGCTGGCACTCCTAACCAATCTGGGGCAAAAGAAGCTTACGTGGTATTTACACAGAACTTTTCCTAAATACTAAAAGTACTCTACACAGCTATCTCTGTAATTCACACAGGTCTACTTTACAGGGGTGTTGTAGAGCACCATCATCTCGGCTGGGGGCTAAAAGGCCAACTTCCCTCAGGCCAACCAGCAACATTATAATTATTTATTATAATTTTTACCCCACCCTTCCTGACATCAAAGCCCATTCTTAAGTGTTCGACAACAGCAGTAGGATCCAGTGTATTAACGGGAATCGGGAGATGGCTCCTGGGTTCTAATTTCCATTTGGGGGCGAAAGGGGAAGCTGTGAAACTGACAGGCTTGTGCTATGTGAAAAAAAAGACCCCTTCCTTCTGACAACAAGAAGCACAGATTCCATCCATTGTGGAAATACACTGTGGCCATGTATGCAGGGTCAATTCTGATGTTCGCTCAAAGCTCTTTTTTTAAAATGCGATCTTTAAAATGCTTATTCATGGTCCCGATGCAAACGGAAAAAATCCACACCCACACCCACTCGCCTGCTCCTTCATTTCTATAGCCATTAGCAATTGCTGTTTGTATAGCTAACCCGCAGCTGTGATTTTTCATGCTTCCTTGAGGGGATTCTTCGATGTAGGGGCGGAGCAAACACAATAGGCTGCATTAAGAAACGCGAAGCAGGTATGTGCTGACTTCGCAGTCACTTCCTAAATGATGGTTCAGCGTGAAAAACTCAAAAAAATATGCGGGGCACTTCAGCCTGGAACGAGCTACTAATTACCAAGCATAAATGGCCTGTATGTTGTGTCAGGTGGGTAGTGATTTGGTCTGGAGCGGACGCGCAAGATCTGAGTCCAATAGCACCTTGCTCACCATTTCCACAGTATAAGGTTTTGAGGGTCAGAACTCCCTTCGTATGTTGCATTACTGTAATATTGTGTATTGTAGCCACCCTGGCTGTTGACAGCACTTGTTCCAGCACCATCCCTTCAGCCCTTCGGCTGTTCAGCCCTTCGGCTGCTTCTTTCCAGCCCAGGTCATACGTACCACGTGGAGGATGGTAGGGTTGCAGCCGATAATGAAGGGGAGTCTCCGAAAGCCTTTGATGCGATGCGCGATGCGGACGGGCAGCTCATGATGCAGGTAACGGGCACTTTTCTGCCACAAAGCATAAGGGGTTGACAGTTAATTGCAAATAGATCCCCCACTGCTTTTTAGCAGGACTGCACCACAGTGGAGTGCTTACATAACCTGGGCAAAAGTTCAATAATCCAGTGCCTTAAGGAGGGTACAGTTTCATAGGCGACGGTAAAGAGGGCAAGGGGGAAATGTTGGGATCCAACCTTCTAGGACCCCTCGTTTAGATTCCTAGCTTATAAACCAGGACCACTCAGTTCTGTGAAGGAAATGGGGAGGGGCTGTGGCTCAGTGGCAGAGCATCTGCTTGGCATGCAGAAGGTCCCAGGATCAACCCCTGGCATCTCCACTTAAAGGGACGAGGCAAGTAGGTGATGTGAAAGACCTCAGCCTGAGACCCTCGAGAGCCGCTGCCGGTCTGAGGAGACTAATACTGACTTTGATGGACTGAGGGTCTGATTCAGTATAAGGCTGCTTTGTGTGTTCTGCTGCAGAATCTATTTTAATCTCCGGCATCTCCAGTTAAAGAGACTAGGCAGATAGGTGATGCGAAAGACCTCTGCCTGAGACCCTGGAGAGCGGCTGGAGACAATACTGACTTTGATGGACCAAGGGTCTGATTCAGTGTAAGGCAGCTTCATGTATTCAAATGGTGCAAGACTAAAAATAAAGTCCGGTAGTTAAGGGAAAGGGGGTGGACTAGACGCGGGATTCCAGTGCTCAATCTGGAGCTTTAACCAATTGAGGACACCTATTAGCCTCATACTTACCAGCAGGTGGCTTCCATCCTGAGAACGCCCCGAATACAACATGGTGGTGGGTGTCAACCTCACGGAGGCCTGGAGAGACAAGAGAGAGCAAGTGTTGCTTAGCGCTTCCAGAGCACCCCCCAAAGAGCAAAAATGAGAACACTGCCAGCCCGGAGCACCCTTAAACACCATCGTGTTGTCTGCAGTTGCAGCTTAGAGATAGGTCACACTTGCATCAGGTCAACTTTCCATTCTTCCATATTTCCCTCCTGTGTTCCTAGCCCCATTCATCAACACTCCTTAGCTATAGCACATCTGATGAAACTGGCGACCGGGGTGGAGGGCGAAGAAAAAGGCTCAGTAGGATTTCCAGTGGTCAAAAAGGGGCTTTGCTGGCCAGCATACCTCCCCCCCTCATCACACCTGGGGAGAACTGAATACCACACGGGATAAGGAAATATATAGAATCATAGAGTTGGAAGGGGCCATACAGGCCATCTAGTCCAACCCCCTGCTCAAGAGAGAGCCAGCATGGGGTAGTGGTTAAGAACGGTGGTTTGGAGCGGTGGAGTCTGATCTGGAGAACCGGGCTTGATTCCCCACACCTCCACATGAGCTGCAGAGGCTAATCTGGTGAACTGGATTTGTTTCCCCACTCCTACACACGAAGCCAGCTGGGTGACCTTGGGCAAGTCATTCTCTCACAGCCTCACCTACCTCACAGGGTGTCTGTTGTGGAGAGGGGGAGGGAAGGTGATTGTAAGCCAGTTTGATTCTCCCTTAAGTGGCAGAGAAAGTCGGCATATAAAAACCAACTCTTCTTTTTCTTCTTCTTCAATGCAAGATCAGCCTAGAGCATCCCTGACAAGTGTTAGTCCAGTTGCTGCTTGAAGACTGCCACTGAGGGGGAGCTCACCACCTCCCTAGGTGTCAGGCTTCAGTACCCCGTTGCATTCCAGTAACATAAAACTTCACTCCAGACATGGCAGAGAGTTTAAAGTTTGATTTAAGAGAAAGTCCACGAAATCAGCATCCTAACACTCAAAACGCTAGAATACCAGGGCAAAGGATATCCACTCAGTATATAGAGAACACACAAAAGAGTTGATTACACGTAGGCTTTGAAATGCAAAAACAACCAGTTTCTTTGAAGCTCCAAGAGGTGCCAAACCGATACCTAGAGTACCGATAGCTGATTTACAACGGAAGGCTTTGAAGTGGAGGTGTTACTTTCCCATGAGATCGGAGGGGGGGGGAAGAGCACGGAGCTTGCTCATCCCGGGTCCGACTGAGTGCCCTCGCTGACACTAGGTAGCGGATTCCACTGCTGAAGTACTCTTACTGTAAAACACTTTCCCCAGATATCCAGCTAGTACCTTTCCGCCTGCAATTTAAACCCATTCTTGCGAGTCCTATCCTCTGCTGCCAACAGGAACAGCTCCCTACCCTCCTCTAAGTGACAGCCTATCAAATACGTAAAGAGGGCCATCCTGTTTCCCCCCCCCCCCCCAACCTCCTCTTCTCCAGACTGAGCATTCCCAACTCCCTCAGCCTTTCCTCGTAGGCCTTGGTCTCCGGGCCTCTGAACATCCTCATCGCTCTCCTATGCATCTGTTTACTTTTGCTAACAGGAACTACTTGCCACCAGACAAGTAAGAAACAAAGCAACTCGGGCAATTACAACAGTAACTAGATTTTCACAAACATAAATATACCAACAAATTCTTGAAACAGGATAATTTCTACCGGAAACCTGTTAAGGAGCATGAAGAATATATTAGACGTTTCAGACATGATTTTAATATTTTAATATTACCATGAAAAGTACCGATTCTGAGATATAGTTAAGTATAGAAGAATAGTAAAAGATATGAAGTAGTAGAGCCTGATGAGTATATGAAATAGTATATGAAGTAGTATAACCTGATGAGCTTTAGCTAGTTAATAGTTTATAAAATGTGATGCTGTAATCTAGAATGATTTATAATAATGAAATACTTGATTTAAATGTAAAGTTTTGTTTCAAACTGTAGAAGGGTTACAAGGTATAATTCTTTCCTTTTCCCCTAATTTTCCCTTTTTAATTCTGTACCCTAAAAAACCAATAAAAATTAAAAAAGAAAAGAATATATTAGACATGGACATGTACTTATAATGTGTTAAATAACTGGATACTTACCTTTTACCACATGGAACAGTTTCTTTTCTGTGTGAGCATGCCCTAAGTGGTTGCATATGGAAATGTTTGTATGTCGCATATGACTTTTGTTGAGATATTTATATTTGTGGAAACATTGTAAGAGCTTAATGAATTTCTCTTTATGAAAGTCCAGTTACTGTTGTAATTGCCTGAGCTGCTTTGTATTTTTGTGTTGATATCGTATACTAAGCTGCTGGAGTTCCACCCCTTTTAGGTTACTAGACAAGTAAGGCCAGAATCAGAACATTTTCTGCGATGGTCAGGGTGCAGCCAAAGAAGCCCTCACGGGGGCAGGGGAGATGGTGGCACCTCCTCAGTACAGTCATGCCTCCTGGAATCTGTGAGACTTTCACTTTTACATCTCATGCCAACAACCCCGTATAAGTGACCGCATGTGGCACTTAAACCGGTCTTTGTAAAAAAAAAAAAAAAAAAAAAAACCCAAGCGGGTGACACGCCAACATATGGAGGGATGACAAAACAGCATCTCTCGCAGAGTCACGGCATAATTACAAATAAAAGTTTATTTAATTAACCAGCATTTTCCCTCGGGTAGGCTCCAGACAGCATGAACAAGATTAGGCCTCCATTTTCCCTACTGTAACTATGTGGACAGTCCCTCCAGGGCCCGTGCCAAGATGTTAAGGGAACTCATTAATCTGTGGTGATTAGCAAAATGGGACCCAAGGGCCGAGCGATAATTCTGTTCATGACAACAGATGAAAGGGTAGTTTTCTGAGGGAAACGCAAACTCGGAGGTGTTTCCGCTGTCCCACCCACACAGGTACCAAGCTGGTCAGAGGACATGCGGGTTGACGCAGGTACCTATTTTCAACTGGGCCAGAAACCAGAACCCAGGAATGCAGCCGGCCTGCTTAGACCTGCTCCTCCTCGAGAACTCTTCTCCTGCTGCCAAGGAGCACAAATAGGGAAGCCTAGGCCTGCTCTTGGCCCCAAACCAGGATTCATTACAGGTGAGGCACAAGCCGCCTCAGAGAGGCAGAGACTGAAAAACAGGAGCATTGCTCATGCCTTCCCTGTGCATTAAATCTGAGCTGTGAGCTGCAGACGGCGCTCACCTTCTCGGCTGCTATGTCGATGGCTGACTGGTTATAGAAAGAGGTAACGGTCTTCGATCTCTCGCGGGCCAGCTCATGCTGCTGATCAATAGCTGAAGTGGACCGATTCCGGAGGGCAGACAGAAGGAGCGGGAGCGCACAGGGAGCCCGGCTCCCCACTCCCCCTAGGTCCACCATCAGCAGTGATTTCCACATCATTCTGCCTTCCACAGACACCTGGAGACAACAGAGAAAGGGGGGTGTTAGGACACCCCTACTACACGCAGCACATGTGTACAGAAATCTGAAGGCAGGCCCACCCTGCTTGTGAAAATTTTTCAGAAAATTTTTCAGGCCCTACGACCACTTAGAAAGTATTTACAGTGAGCCACTTACAAACAGGCACAGTTTGCAACAGTCCATATAAATTTAATTCAATTCTGAAACTAAAGCTTGTACTGAACCTAACTAGCTAGCTAACAAAAGCTGCAAACATAAACAACCACAATTGCAGACACAGTCTTTAAGGGTCCCCTTATAACAATTGGCTGTACAATGTTACATCAACATAGTTACATCTTTGACCCCAAAAGCAACATGAGTAATAAATAAATCATGGAAGTCTAGTTTAACAATGGCTGAAAACATTCAAGGTATTTCAGTTGGTGATCTTGAACATATAAATCACTGCAATGCGTTGACTGTGAAGGCAACGTCAGGCTCTGTACTGCCAATCCTTGTAAGTTTTAAAGAGACATGCTGCGCTGAGATTTACAGCCAGGGATGGGTTTTGCAGACCAGCGATCCCTGGTAATCAGTAGATGGAAAATAAATACTAGCAGGCAAAATAGATTAAAAAGGTAAAGGTCCCCTGTGCAAGCACTGGGTCATTCCTGACCCGTGGGGTGACATCAGATCCTGAAGTTTCCTAGGCAAACTTTGTTTACGGGGTGGTTTGCCAGTGCCTTCCCCAGTCATCTTCCCTTTACCCCCAGCAAGCTGGGCCCTCATTTTACCGGAGGGATGGAAGGCTGAGTCAACCTTGAGCCGGCTACCTGAAACCAACTTCCGTTGCAATTGAACTCAGGTCGTGAGCAGAGCTTGGACTGCAGTACTGCAGCTGACCACTCTGCGCCACGGGGCTATTAAAATAGATTAGGATCCAAATAATGTATTTCAAAGCTTTCCTCAGTTGCTTTTTACTTCTGATAAGGACCGCCAAGTACTCTATGTGCGCCAGCAAATTGTTGTTTCCAGTTTACATTACATCAAGCAGTTGTGGTATCTGAATCATGTAGAGGAGGTGCACAATTTGCAGCCTTCCATGACAGCTTTTGTTAGCTAGCTAGTTAGGTTCAGTACAGGCTTTAGTTTCACAAGTGAATTAAATTTATACAGACGGTTGCAAACTGTGCCTGTTCATAAGTGGCTCACTGTAAATACTTTCTAATTGGCCGTAGAGCTGTCATTTTTCTACAATACCATTTTACAGCACTACTATTTGCCTTGGTTGTTGTAAAAAAATTTCAGGCATCTGTCTGGCCACCTTTAGAAGACACTGGGGAAGCGCTCAGGCTCAGTGGTAGAGCGTTTGCGTGGCATACAGAAGGTTCTGGATTTAATCCCTGGCATCGCCAGTTTAAAAAGGATCAAGTAGTAGGTGATGTGAAAGATCCTGGAGAGTCACTTGCAGAGCAGACAAGACTGACCTAGAAGGACCAGTGGTCTGATTCACATGACAGAGTTGCAAGTTAGTTGGAACATTGATGCCACCTGGCAGGGCAATTTGCATATCCCTATGGCTGGCCTCTTCAGTCACACCTCAACTTGCCTGTATTTTACTGAGATGTTTAGTCTAACCACATGGACGGTCCTACCAAAGAGGCAAGATGACAACCCTCTCAGGAGGTATGATTAGGGTATGGATGGTCTCTTGCAATGTCACACTGAAATGACTGAAATCTGCACAATAATAAGTGGGGCAGTTTGCCGTCCCACTCTTTCAAACCTGTGGGTCCGTCAAAATTTGCATGCAGCTTTCCAGCTGAGGACAGTAAGCCACGAACAGTTTCTGGGATACCAACTATGTTATGTAGGGCATGAATATGTAGGGCAAAATGCAAAAACTTCCGATAGCCTATTTGGGGCTGTGGACAGACTCGGCCTGGATGCCTGCATTCAGGCCCAGCTACAAAGTAGTTTCCTCTTCTGATGCTAGGAAAAGGCAGGTGGTCTTTCCTCTATATCCACAATATTCTGTACTTACCTCCTAGGGTGACAGGTTACAGGAATGTTTCTGCTTCCCCCAAGTTTCAGCACGGTCCCTTCTGGTAGGGCCTCCGTTCATTCCCTAGAGTGAGAAGACAATACAAAGCTGATTCACACACGCAGGCACCCCACTGGGTTACCGAACACATCATCAACAGAGCTCCTGCCCACCAACCTTACAGCAAAAACCATGCAGGGGCCTTCTTTTCAGAGGCCAACATAACCCACACATGACTCAATATCACATTTGCTATGACTGGGTTATCATTCAGATATCTCCACAAGGGGCAGATATCTATCTTTGCAGCACTATCCCCCCTTCTCTTAAACCTACACAGTCTCATTTCCTATACTGACAAATTAATTGTATAGTTTCTGGGCTCAAAAATAATCAAATATAAATCTGACGTGACTTGGGAGGTAGGGGCGAAAACAAGAAGCAATATTGCTTTCAAATCCAACAGAAATCTAAAGGAAACCTCACACAAACCCACTTACCTCAAGTAAACTTGGCTATCTTATGCCAACTTCCTTGGTTTACAAGGACAAGGAACTCTACTTCCATCTGAAAAAGCAGCAGAAATGGAGGGAAAATCCAATTAATTTTATTACAGAGCAGAATTTTTCTACTTACCAAGTCTGGGTTAAGAGGCCCAGGTAACTTCCCGCACACGGCCAATGCAGGCCGTCAGTAACTCTTGCAGGAAAAATTTGTTTTAACATATTCACATACCATCTTTCTACCCAAGACTGGTCCCCATTGCAGCTCACAGGATTACAAGCCATTCCTTAAAACAATTAAAATAAGTACAGAAAGAAATTCACTTTATACAGTTATAACTACTGTAAATGGAAGGGCTGAAAAACGCCTGTGGAAAAAATACCAAACATATTGAGGACTGTGATTTCCCAACGGCCAAAAAGAGTGTCAGATTTTGAAGAAAAAGCCTGAACTCCTTTTTCTGTGGGACCTAAATCCCATCCCTAAGCCTGCATTTTCGTACCATGGAAAACCTCTTGCCATCCTGTCTGCAGACACACATCCTCCTTGACAGCTCTAATTCTATGAAGAGCAGGATACAAGATTTAGGAATCCTGTCTCCCGGACAACAGGTGAGAAGAAAAGCAGGTGAGGGAGCTCTGGAGCCATTCTTCCGTATCAGTTCCTTCCTCTCGTCCAAGATATGCCAGCAATATTCACCTTGAACTCCCTGCACTCTAATAACCATGACATTTCTCTAGCACCTCAGAGCCAGGGATAGAACAGAACATTCAGACTGCAGGCAGACGTTCCTGCTATATTAACTTATTTATTATTTCAATTTAATACCCCGCTCTCCCCGGCCAAGACTGGGCTCAGAGCAGTTTACAAGGAATAGCCATTAGTCCACAGCAGCCACCACCAGAAATTATGTCCTTGGCAGGAAAATAAAAAAAGGTCAGAAACTGGAGACTGGGGAAGTCTCAAGTGCTGCAGCCCACCTAAATCCAACCCTCACTGCAACTGTAAAAAAGGTAAAGGTCCCCTGTGCAAGCACCGGGTCATTCCTGACCCATCCCGACGCTTACTAGGCAGACTTTGTTTACAGGGTGGTTTGCCAGTGCCTTCCCCAGTCGTCTTCCCTTTACCCCCAGCAAGCTGGGTACTCCTTTTACCAACCTCGGAAAGACGGGAGGCTGAGTCAACCTTGAGCCGGCTACCTGAAACCAACTTCCATCGGGATCGAACTCAGGTCGTGAACAGAGCTTGGACTGCAGTACTGCAGCTTACCACTCTGCACCACGGGGCTCCTGGACTGTACCACATCAAATTGCCAGATGGCTGAAATCTCCCCCATTCTCTGCACAGACGTACTAAGAGTCAGGGAGAAAGGTTCTAGCCTAGCAGGATATACTGATTTTGGACAGTCAGGGTATTTTTTTTTATTTTTTTTGCACAGATGAACAATCTTATCACACAAACCTTCTCCCAACCCCTGCAATCCAAAGTGACGCAGCCCGGATGTGCCTATACCACCTGACTGAGAACTAGGCAGTAGTAACAAGAGGTGGCAAATAGAGAAGGACTGAGAGCCAGAACGTTTAAGATCTATTCCCAAGTGGGAGGACAGAGAGGCCAAAGGGGTTAAGGGGCATACGATGCCGTGACCCAGCACGTGCGGGTTCTCCTGAAGCTGCAAAGATGGTTGCCAGTCAGACTTCCTGGGTTCTATGTCAAACCAGAGCAGCCTAGCAAGTTAAGGGTCGGCCACCAAGAACCAAAACACCTGGGTTCTATTTTCTGTAGTTTTCTGTTGCCCCAGAAGGTCGGACCAGAACCAACGGGTTGAAATTAAATCAAAAGAGTTTCCGTCTAGACATTAGGAAGAATTTTCTAACAGAGCGGTTCCTCAGTGGAACAGGCTTCCTCGAGAGGAGGTGAGCGCTCCTTCCATGGAGGTTTTTAAGCAGAGGCTCGATGGCCATCTGTCAGCAATGCTGAGTCTATGACCTTAGGCAGTTCATGAGAGGGAGGGCATCTTGGCCATCTTCTGAGCATGGAGTAGGGGGTCACTGCGGGGTTTTTTTTTTGGGGGGGGGGAGATAGTTGTGAATTTCTTGCATTGTGAGGGGTTTGGACTAGATGACCCTGGTGGTTCCTTCCAACTCTATGATTCTATTCTATTTCCAGTTCTCATAGCAGAGCAAGGCCTAGTTAGCATGGCCTTGCTCTGCTGCAACACTCAATAAGAAGGTAAGTACCTGCAGCTCACTCTCAACTCAGGGGTGCAAAGGGGTCCATGGGGTCTCCGGGAGGTCCCGAACGGGTCCACTCACCTCCTACCCGAGCAGTTCCGGGTTCCTTTCCACGCCTCTCGCCAGATACAACACAGCCAAGGCGCAAGTGCCGCGGCTGTGGCTGCTATCAACAGATCCTTCGGGCTGTTGGCAAAGCCTGTGCACGTACAGCAACGGAGCCGGGCCCCTCCCTGAGCCTGCGTCCTCATTTCACCCCCGGCAGCTGAGACTGACAGGGAGGGGGGGAACTCAGAGCACAGCCAGAAAGGAAGTTGGAGAAGAGGCCTGGGTGGTTCCAGCACATTCGGAACACCTTACAGCACACCAAAAAGAGTTGGGGGCCGGTCCCATCTTCCTTTCTGCTCCCCCCGAATTTTGCCCGGTCTTTATACCCATGACCGACTGCGGCCGATCAGCGGCGAACACAGCTGCACACGCGGACAAGAAAAGTTTGACGCTGGAAAAATACACACTTCAGAGCCAAGCGGCGTCTCAACCGTTTTGCTTCGAAAAAGCAAGTTAAAAACGCAGAACACAAAACAGATTCCAATCGGAGATTACAGTTTTAATCCTCCGCAGCACTTAACTTGGAAATAGACCTCGTGGAAATCTGTGGGACTGACGCCTGTGTTCACGGCCCTAAATTCTGACCATTAACCGTTCCCAGCCTTCCTGGATTCTCTCCCCCCGCCCCATTTTACTGATAAAGGTTTTACTTACATTGCACTGCCTGTTTGCTTAGAAGAATTTAACCCTATGTTCAAGCTTCTTTATCCTGATTGTAACACGTCGAGGAATCTTGATCAGGTAAAAATAGTCTTGGGGGGCTGCATAAACATTAAAACCAGGTTGCCAGCTGCCTAGAGAAGAAACAACACACTGCCCACCCCCCAATATGATGATGAACACATGAAGCTGCCTTCTACTGAATCAGACCCTTGATCCATCAAAGTCAATATTGTATATGGAAAAGTCAGTATATGGAAAACAAACAATACCACAAATCGAGACCTGGATTGACAAAGCATACGAATACATAACAATGGCACAATTAACTGAAACACTACAGAAAGAAACTCAAAAACAAAATAGAGACAAATGGAAACCCTTCTACGAATACATTAAAACCAAAAAATGACAACAAAATTTTACAAGATTCAACAGATTCATATTTGAGATTGAGCACAACTAATTCTTAACTTAGTGTATTATGACACCCTATAAGGGGGCGGTACTAAATATATTAAGGCTGTATAATGTTAATATATTTATCTATCTACATATATATTTTTCTTTTTTCTTTTTATTCCCTTGCCCTTCTTCCCTTCTGTATCCCATTTATTATTAAAAATCAATAAAAATATTTTTATATATAAAAAAAGTCGGTATTGTCTACTCTGACCGGCAGTGGCTCTCCAGGGTCTCAGGCAAGGGTCTTTCACGTCACCTACTCGCCTAGTCCCTTGAACTGGAGTTGCCAGGGGCTGAACCTGGGACCTTCTGCATGCCAAGCAGATGCTCTACCACTGAGCCACGGCCCCTCTCCATGCCTCTCTGGCAGAGGTCTTTCACATCACCTACTTGCCTAGTCCCTTTAACTGGAGATGCTGGGGACTGAACCTGGGACCTTCTGCATGCCAAGCAGGTGCTCTACCACTGAGCCACGGCCCCTCCCCAATTTGTTTAGCTCCATGCCATTAAAAGCTTCAGCTGCCCATTTCCAAACATGACGCTTCTGTTAAAAGGTCAGGGCCTTTTTTCCTTCTGGCAACTGGCAATCCTGCTCCAAGGGAACAGGGACTAGGTGGAAAATTCCAAGAGGTTGGTCTCCCTGGGAACCCAAGGAGCCAGGCAAGACACATGAAAACAAACCGTGTAAGGCAAGGGTCCTCAACCTTTTTGAGCCTGCGGGCACATTTGAAATTCTGACCCAGCACGGTGGGCACAGCAACAAAATGGCTGCCAGAGGAGGCGGGGCCAGCCTCAAAATGATTGCCACACCTTAGCTTCAGTAACACAGTGTAGATCCTTGTATAGTGGTGGCGGCGGCTGCCAAAGCAACATTTTTAAAAACTCTGCACAGCCAATCAAATATCCAGTGGTTAAGCAGAAGCCTTGCTGGGCATAAGCCCCACCTCACCCCACCTACTTCCTAAAAACACTTGGCGGGTGCCAGAAAACGTGTTGGCGGGTGCCAGGGCACCCACAGGCACCACGCTGGGGACCCCTGGCATAAGGCTTGGGTTCAGTCTGGGCAGCAATGGAAGAAGAAGAGTTGGCTTTTTATGTGTCGACTTTCTCTACCACTTAAGGACCAGCTGACAATCACCTTTCCTTACCTTCCCCACAACAGACATCCTGAGGTAGGTGGGGCTGAGAGAGCTCTAAGAGAACTGTGACTAGCCCAAGGTCCCCCAGCTGGCTTCATGTGTAGGGGGGGGGAATCTAGTTCACCAGATTAGCATCCATCGTTCATGTGGCGGAGTGGGGAATCAAACCCAGTTCTCCAGATCAGAGTCCACCACTCCAAACCATTGTTCTTAACCACTATACTACGCTGGAAGTTGAATGCATTTGGCTTTTTTTGTCTGGAGGCCTACAGTGATTCTTGGCAACCCTGGTCAAAATTTATTTCTTGACTCTGAATAACAAAGATCTCAGTAATATCTAATCTCTGATTAAAGCCTCTAAAATATTAACCACCACAACAAAATATCTAGTATAGATATTTCCCCCTCCAAAGACCTATAAAAAATAGCACTCAGCTGAGCTGATCCCCATTTTTTCAAAATTTGGATCGGGCAACTGTACAGTGCAGGCAGCTGCTTAAAAGTAAGGCTAACAGTCAACCTTTACTCGCAGATTAAGAAGCAGATGGCTTACAAGTTGGTTATTATTTAACGTGTGCGCACTTACAATAGGAATCATGCTTTAAGGCCATCTTCTCCTTTCCACAACAAGTCTTGGAAAACTGTCGCTTATCCTTGTTTTACACGGGCAGGAACTGAAACCAAGATGTTATCTCTGTGAAACAGGGGAGGGTTGAGTCCCAGGGCCTGCAAACGTGTAGCTGTCCAAGACTTTCCATCTACAGGAAACCCATGTTGACTCATCTGCCGAGGAACCTCGGAGCACTGCAAAGGATTCCAGGGGTGGGGGGTAGGAAGGCGCACCAGGGTGCACAGTCCACCCAGGGCCTCGGCCAAGCCTTGCACAAACACAGCCAGCGCTGCCTCGTGACGGCACATTTTAGGGAACCGCCAGCTGTACTGGACAACAGATCTTACCATGATGATTCCTCCATCAAGGAAAAAACCCCAGCATAGAATCAGAGAGCTGGAAGGGACCACCAGGGTCATCTAGTCCAACCGCCTGCACAATGCAGGAAATTCACAACTACCTTCCCACCACACACACACACACATACCCAGCAGATAAGGACCTCCAAGATGTTCCCTGCAACACCGTTTGAATAACCAGCGCACAAATGCAGCGCTTCTTCAGCAATAACACCACCCCTCTTGCACAATATGTTTACATTACCAGGTTCAACAGAAGATCTGGCATACCCGGACTTTCCAAATAGCAATTTAAGTTTTCGACAGCGCCATCAATGTCTCTAGCACTTCAAAGTGCCATGTGCCAAAAAAGGAAAGGTCCTTTGGGGAGAAGGGTGAGGTTAAATCTTTTTTTCCCTCAATCACTCCTCCACCACGGCCCACTCACATGCCCTTTTCAAAGGTGCATTTATAGAAACTGTCACCTGGTGCCAAGAGTTGCGACACAATTGCCTCTTCCTTGCCAAGTCCAACTGTTTACATTCCCTAGGCTACAGCAGGCCAAGGGAAAAGGAAGAATACAGGACGTCTTGGATACCAGCTTCGGCCTCTCTCAGTGCCACGTGTGCCAGGCTCCTGTGGCCAGAAAGGACAGGACTCTTGCATGCCGGTTGTTCTCCTGCCCTTCCAGAGCCGGGCAGTGCCCTTGGTTTCATTTACTGGGCACCTGCCGCGAGCCAACTCTCATTCCCGTCTCTCTCCTTTGTTCTTGGGACGTGATTTTTTAAAAATCCCAACTCAGCAACGTACATGAGGCTTTGCAGAGCAAAAACAAAACCCCGGCAAGATCTTGCACCAAAATGCTTGCAATTTAAAACTGGACAGTAGGGAAGATGAGAGGCAGGAGGCCCAGAAGGGAAGCAGCTGGCTCACAGCTGGCCTTCCCTGGCCCGATGGATCTGCATAAAGGTGGCAGGAGTCATAGCAACCACCCTTTACCCCAAAAGGCCTCACTTGGGGGTGCTCTGAATTTTAGCTCACAACACCCCCTACCATATCACCCTCCATCTGGCCCCAGGGCTAAATTTTTGGCAGGAATATTATCCGGTATCAATACACACTCGGATGCAAACTTATATTTCTATCTGATTTTGACGCATATGCATCATATACTTTCTTTGTTCGCTCTTGCAGCAACGAAAACAAGGTCTAACGCGGTACTGGAAGGAGCAGCTACATATCTTTTAAACTGAAATGTTTTACTACATTCCATTGTCTATTTAATATTTTACTGGCGAATCCACTGTATGTCTATTCTTATTTCTTCGTTTTAGTAAATTGTGATGGCCAATGGGTGCACACAATAAAATTTTCATTCATTATCACCCTCCATCCTGTTCTGGCCTCCTCCCTATTGCATGGAAGGAACCCCAAAAAAATCCCAGTCCCCAGAACCACACCAGCCCTCCAGCATTTTCATCGTCCAAGGAACCCAGGGGTCCTAGCTCCCAGCATCCCCTGCTCTGACGCCCATGCCAACCCAGCATATCCTCCCCTGTGTTAGGAATCCATCCCTCTTCTCTAACCTTCAGCTCCCCCCTCTCCCCCGAGAATTTAGGGGGCCCTGCATCTCACCCCCGGCTTTCAACCTCCAGCATACACATACGTTGTCCCCTCTTCCAGCAAGCATAATGGTACGTCCCCTTAAGGCCGCTTACCGCCGAGCGCCGCTGCAGCCGCTTGGAGACCGGACTGAACCAGTCGCCCCCTTCTACGGGGGGGGGGGGGAAGAAGAAAGAGGGTGTCGGGCTGCCAAGCTGCGATGGCAGCAGGAAGCAAAGGCGCATGGGAAATGTAGTCCCACGAAAGCGCCAGTACGACCATGAAGGGCACGTTCAAAACTTCCAAACCCAGAAAGCATCGCGCGTCGGAGCAAGTCATATGGGGAATGTAGTCTTCTGAGAATGAATGGCTTCAGTTACTAAAACGCTTTAACTTTATTCGAGCCAGCGTTGCAGTTAAACCGGACAACAATTGTATTTGATTTAAATTTATGTTTGTACTTGATTTTAACTGTTTTCTTGTTGAATCTGATTTGATTGTGTCTACCTGATTGTAATGGCCTTTGGCTAAATACCATGCATCTGTATCTACCTTTGTGGGTGAGGATGTTGGAAAAGAGTGGTGAGATGTGTTTGTTGCAATAAAAATAAACGTGATTCTTTTTTAAAAAAAAAATCTGTATTTTTTATTTTCAAAGGGATAAAAGGGAAAAGGATATGGGGGAAATGAGGGGTTACAATAATGCATCACTAACATTGTATCTACTGTTAAATTATACACAAGAGATAACTACGCTGGGTGAAAATATGCCTTCTAACATTCTAAGATATGCTTTGTTAGATTTTCTTGTTAAGTTACCATTTTCTGTATTTCTATTATACTAAACCAAACTACCTATTATGGAATGCTTTTTGAATATTATCAATATTTAACTGCTTCTGATTTGTACTATTTTACCAATATGCTCTGGTTTTGTATCACCATTATCAAGTCATATAAGCATAATACAGCTTCCAGGTTTTCTTTTTAAAAAAAACTCTCGGTCTTTTGTTTACTAAATTAGTTAGTTTTGCCATCACAGCATATCCTGCCAAAAAATAAACATGAATCTTATGATACTTTGAAGACTAACAAAATTTTATTCCAGCATAAACTGTCTGAACTAAAAGCCCACTTGTTCAAATATTGAGTGAATCGACAGCATAGTGTAGCCCTGACCTGGATGGCCCAGGCTAGCCTGATCTCGTCAGCCCTGGTTAGTATTTGGATGGGACACCACCAAGGAATACCAGGGTTGTTATGCAGAGGAAGGTACTGCAAACCACCTCTGTTAGTCTCTTGACATGAAAACCCCCAAAGGGGTCGCCATAAGTCAGCTGCGACTTGACAGCACTTTACACACACACACACACAGCGTAGTGTCATTTTATGGAAAAATCTGCAGGGTCAAGAGACCGTGAAATGCAGGAAGTACGGTTTGAAATGTAATTGTGCAAGAGAAAATCCTCATTAAGAAAATACAGAGACCATTCAATAGTTTTGCTGAATGCATAGCACGACCTAGGGTTGCAGACTGGAGTTACTGCAGACCTAAAGAGAGTTACCAGCGTGGTGTAGTGATTTGGAAAGGTGAATTCTGATCTGGAGAACCCGGTTTGATTCCCCTCTCCTCCACATGAGCGCCGGAGGCTAATCCGGTGATCTGGATTTGTCTCCCCACTCCTCCACACGAAGCTAGCTGGGTGACCTTGGGCAAGTCATAGCTCTGTTAGAGCTCTCTCAGCCCCACCTACCTCACACGGTGTCTGTTGTGAGGAGGGGAAGGGAAGGCAATTGTAAGCCGGTTTGAGTCTCCCTTAAGTGGTAGAGAAAGTCAGCATATAAAAACCAACTCTTCTTCTTTTTAAGCCCATTGATTTCCTTGGATTCAGAAGGGTGTAACTCTGCTTAGCATTGTACCATCACGTGCCAGCCTCCTATGGGATCACAACGTTAAGAGGTGAAATCAGGACACCGTAAAATGGAGGAGGGAGTTTCCTTTGTAAAATAAGTTTCTGGTTACAGTGCAACACATGACAAAAGGTTATGGGTAATTTAGTTATTTGTATAGTCTTGTACAAATATTGTGTTGGGGATATGTATCCTCAGAGGACTGCTTCAGATACGGGAACGAGGGTATGTGCCAAGTACTTGTGGCATATACTTGAGACATTTAAAAAAATCAGGCTTGTTTTAATTTTTGTGTATTGTGAAATACACTTTTCTAACTTGATTGCCATAATAAACGTATTTGTCTGAAGGAGTCATTTAAGAATTCTGGCAACTCCACAGCAGCCCCTACTGTTATTTCACTGTCATAACACATTATTTCACATGAACACATGAAGCTGCCTTATACTGAACCCTTGGTCCATTAAAGTCAGTTTTGTCTACTCAGACAGGCAGTGTCTCTCCAGGGTCTCAGGCAGAGGTCTTTCCCATTACCTACCTGCGTAGTCCCTTTAACTGGAGATGCCGGGGATGGAACCTGGGACCTTCTGCATGCCAAGTGATGCTCTATCACTGAGCCACAGCCCCTCCCCATCTTGAAAGGAACCGGAATTAGTGCTGCTTGTCCCACACGTCCTATGTTCTGGTATAAACACTTTCCCCAAAGAGAAATTAATTGTAATTTACTGAACACACCTGCTTAAAGCCTCACTTTCTCCAATAGGAATTGTAGCAACTGTGCAGAGAAAGCGTGTGTAAAAATAAAATATGGAGGTATTTTAGCAGTGTCTTTTGCCGTGGCCACGGATGGCCCAATGCTGAAACTTCAAAACTTGTCTCAGCATAGTAAAAGGTCTGTGGTAAACAAAAACTAGTTGTCGTCAAACTGTAGCTTGAAACCCAGAAGTGGGGCATTTCTTCCTTGCAGGTGGGTCACAAAAACAGGAGGGAGAAAATACAGTAAATTTAGAAGCAGGTTGCACTTCATGAACTTTGAGAACCAGTGATTTAGAGTGAAAGTCTGTGAGCTTACGTTTAATCTTTGTAAAACCAAGCAGTTTTAGGAGCTCTAACGATAATTTAACAATTGATAACTTGCTACTCTTTGTACCTTAAAAAATCTGTTGCCTCAAAAAAGCTGCTTCACCCTGCCTACCACAGACTTCATAAATTTATTTGGAAAATATTCTTGATGATGAAAGAAATAAACCATGAAGCAGGCCTGAGGCGACGTCCGAATGTTGAACTTCATTTATTTATATAACACCATCAATGTGCATTACTCTTCAGAGTACAAAAAGAGAGGTCTCTGTTCCAAGGAACTTACAATTTAAAAATGTCTTTTATCATTTCCACTTTAACCTATACTGTGTGGTCCTCTAACAACCAGGTTATGCCTACTTGCGTATCTATCGCCCCAGTTCAAAACAATTCAATGGCTTAACATGTTAAGTTTATTAGCAATTTACATTTGTACAAACTGCTTTGTATAAAAACGACTTAAAGGAAGAAAGAAATGCCTATGAAAGTTATCAATGCTTTTCTTTAAAAAAAGAAAAGATTGATTGACATCTCTGCAGGCTAGCTCAACCAAAGGCGGCATCCATTTTAATTCCAAAATGGAAACCGAACTGCCTGGACCTATTATGACTGGCACCAGAAGGGTAAATACTCAGTCCCTGTTCGAAGGGTTTCCAGGCTGGAGAAGCATGCTAGCGTTATACAAAATGGACAGTGGTTATGAAAAAATAGAAGGCGCAAGAAAGGTCCATGTGAAGCTATACCCTCGACAGGATTACCAACAGGCCGAGGGGCCATCTCCTCACTGACGCTTGACTTTGGGCATGTGGATCTGCCAGGCCTGGTTGAGATAGCCAAGTCGCTTGTAGTTGAGGAAAAGCAGGGCAATGTTGAGGAGGTACGTGCTGACACAAACCACGCAGAAGTCGTGGAGCACAAAGAAGAGGATGTAGGCAAGGTAGAGCGAGCCGGCAATGGAGACAAGGGAGGAACCTAGTAGGGCAAAGGCCGCCAAGCCGCTGTTGGAGAAACCTGTGAAGAACAAGGAGGCTGAGTTATCAGGTGTCGACAACCACTACAGAAGATACGGCAGCTAAAAATTAAAGACAGAACCACAAGCCTCCCCTTACTTCTCTCTTCCCCACCCTCCCTCTAATGATTCAGGAACATTAGGAAGAGCTTTCTAACAGTCAGAGCGGTTCCTCAGTGGAACAGGCTTCCTCGGGAGGTGGTGAGCTCTCCTTCCCTGGAAGTTTTTAAGCAGAGGCTAGATGGCCATCTGTCAGCAATGCTGAGTCTATGACCTTAGGCAGATCATGAGAGGGAGGAAAGGAAGGTTTGCATCAGTGTTTGGCTCTTGTGGCCCTTTCTTGCATGCTCAGGATAGTGCCGATCACCACTTTGAGATCAGGAAACAAACTTTGAGATCAGGAAACAATTTTCTTCCAGGCCAGATTGGCCAGGAATCCTGGATGGTTTTTTTTTGCCATCTTCTGGGCATGGAGTAGGGGTCACTGGAGGTGTGGAGGGGAAGTAGTTGTGAGTTTCCTGCGTTGTACAGGGGGTTGGACTAGATGACCCTGGCGGTCCCTTCCAACTCTATGATTCTATTTCCACTCCCCAGAAGAGGAAAGTCTGCACATGAATCTTCTTCATTCCCAGAATTACCTGGCAAACCTAAAAGATTAGAACAGGCCATCTAGAGCAGGGCTTCTTAAACTTTTTCCATTTGTGACCCCTTTTCGCCTGAGAAATTTTTACGCGACCCTGGGTATATATGTATATAAAATAGGCATACAAATCTAACTTTTACTGATAATAAATCATAAAGATTTTTTTAAAAAATTAAAACAGAAACCTTTTACTGTTGCCAAATTTTTCGCAACCCCCACATTCAGTTACGCAACCCCATATGGGGTAGGAACCCACAGTTTGAGAAGCTTTGATCTAGAGCAGTAAGAAGGGTAAACATAAGCATTTTCACCCCAGAGGAAGACCTAAGAGCTTGTATTAGGTTGGTCATCACCTTGGATAGGATACATGTGAACATGCACTTCGTCTCACACATATATGGATTTACTCACCTAGAAGGACTTGCAGAATGTAGAAGGCGATCCCAAAAATACTGTTAGGTTGGTTGAGCAGGCTATGGTGCCCCAGGAAGTCTGCCACCAAGCCGAAGCCACGACCCCACCTGCGACAAAGGGGACAGAGGGTTGGAAAATGACCACAATGATAAGAATATTTAGTATTTATATGAAAAAGGGGTCTTGGGATGCCTTTAGGACAGGTTTATTGAAGAATGCGCTGTATATCTTTCAGGCACCCCAAGATTGTTTTCTGGTTTGCTACAACAAAGTAGCATGGCTATATCACTTGAAATCAGCAATAACGAACAGGAAGCTGTTTGAGAATTTAACGGAAGCTCTGTAAAAGTTTTATCAGTGCCTCCCGTTTGTTATCTTCACAAAACATGGAAGCCTGTTGCCTAATTCCACCCACATGGTCCCACAGCTCAGTGGCTGTGCGACCCCTTCTTGGTCACAGGGTCAGTCACCCCCGGATCTGCCCTTTCCTAGTGTTTGCAGAAAGTTAGCATATCCTGCCCACTTCTGCCCGCTACTTAGCCTTTCTCGCTTATTATTTTGTACCAGGAAGCAAAAAGGATACAGAATGCAGGAATCAGGAGCATTAAGAGCAGCATAAGGAAAAGAATGCTGAGTTTGAATGAAAGAGATCTGGGTTCCAATCCTTACTCAGCCATTAAACTGCCCAGCGACCTTGGCTCATGTCACTGTTTCTCCGCATAACCTGTCTACTAGAGCTACCACAAAGTTAAAATGGAGGGAAACCGGTGTAGTGTGGTGGCTCTGGCAAACCCAGGCTCAAACCCCCCCACCCGCCATGAAAGCTTGCTGGGTGACCTTGCGTTCCCACTGGGGAGAACCTTGCGTTCCCACTGGGGAGAAAAGCGGGATATAAATAAAATACGTTTTAAAACAAAATAAATGTATGATGCCCCTGGTCCCTCAAAACTATTTGGGATATTTGGGGAATCCTGACCTGGGAGGCTATGGGGTGAACACAGACAGTGAATAAAAAGGAGAGGGTATTTAGTTTAGAAAGCAATGGGGTATAGGAAAATTATGTGTGTTTAAATTTTTTACTGGATTGCTGTATATATACTTTATTTTTAATGTTGAAATGTTTTAATGTTCACTGCCTTGGGGACCCTAATTGGGTGGAAAGGAAACGTAGACATTTTAATTTAGAGAGCCAGCGTGGCGTAGTGGTTAAGAGCGGAGGTTTGGAATGGTGGACTCTGATCTGGTGAACCGGGTTTGATTCCCCACTCCTCCACATGAGCAGAGGAGGCTAATCTGGTGAACTGATTTGTTTCCCCACTCCTCCACATGAAGCCAGCTGGGTGACTTTGTGTTAGTCACACTCTCTCAGCCCCACCCACCTCACAGGGTGTCTGTTGTGGGGGGGGGAAGGTGATTGTACGTCGGTTTGAGTCTCCCTTAAGTGGTAGAGAAAGTCAGCATATAAAAACCAACTCCTCTTCTTCTAATTTAAAAAATAATAATAAATTAATAGGTGCTGTAGGCTCTTGTTACTAAAGCCCAGTTCTCAATGAAATAGCCATTCCTATGTTAGGGCTATACAGTAAGGGGAAAGGGGACTTGATCTAGCGATTCTGTCTTTCACTGTGACCTATGCGAGATACCCCTGGGAAGCTCCGAATGTATGAAGGTGGCAGCCTCGTTCCTTCCCCTAGCATCTAGGATTCAGACTACTTCAATATGTGCAGGTTCTATTGAACTATCATGCTTAATATCCACTTGACAGAATCATTAATTTGGTCCTATCTTTTTTTAAAGCCATATAAACTAATGGTCTGCATAATTCCACTTAGATCATACATTCCTAGCATTTTGATACAGATTTCTGGGTCCAAATTCTAAGGTGAAATTAAACTCTGCCTCAAGCCACAGGCTACAAACTGAAATAGGTGAGACCTCTGAACAAGAGGGATTAAAAAGCCACAATGCTGTCCACGCTTACTGGGGAGTAAGACCCACTGAACAAAATAGGTCTTAACTTCCCATTGCACTCTTACGGATGCAATTTCATTCATACTTACTAGAGGGAGGCAGCCCCATAGAAGTCAACCAAACTGCACACCTAAACATTCTTAACTAGGAAGTAAGAGCTGCTGAGACTTAGGGCGCTTGCACTCATGCCGAATAATGCACTTTCAATCCACTTTGCAGCTGGATTTCACTGTGTGGAATGGCAAAATCCACTTGCAAACAACCGTTGAAGTGCATTGAAAGTGGACTGGAAGTGCATTATTCAGTATGTGTGAAAGCACCCTTACTGAGGCCTACTACCATGCACACTGACAGCAAGTATCAACAAATAGTGAAACTTTCAAGTAAATAAATTGGCCATTTATGCATGGGAGGTTTTGCCTTGGATTTGCCACTCTCTAGGTGCCCATTTTCCCCATCCTAATCCACAAAACTCTGCACGGGGGCTTGTTTTTGAGTTGTGAGAACACAGATGGGGAAAATGTGCATCTAGAGAGCGGCAAATCCAAGGCAAAACCTCCCATGCATAAATGGCCCACGGTCTTCCTGGCCTTTTCAGAGCACAACTAGAGGAAGCTCAGTGGATACCAGGGTTGCCAGATCCAGGCTGGGAAACTTCTGAAGGAAGTCAAGGAGCCTGGAGAGTACACGGACCTCAGTGGGGTACAAGGTAGGAATAATCAAATGCATAATTATACGATGGGGGAGACTTGTCTTAGCAGTAGTGTGTGCGAAAAGGATCTTGGGGTCTTAGTAGACCAAACACTGAACATGAGTCAGCAGTGTGATGCGGTAGCTAAAAAGGCAAATGCGATCTTGGGCTGCATTAACAGAAGTATAGTGTCCAGATCACGTGAAAACGATTGTATCGCTTTTCTTCTCTGGTTAGACCTCACCTAGAATATTGTGTTCAGTTTTGGGCACCACAATTTAAGAAAGATGTAGATAAGCTGGAACGTGTCCAGAGGAGGGCAACAAAGATGGCGAGGGGTCTGGAGACCAAGTCCTATGAGGAAAGGCTGAAGGAGCTGGGTACGTTTACCCTGAAAAGGAGAAGACTAAGAGATGATATGATAACCATCTTCAAGTACTTGAAGGGCTGTCATATAGAGGAGGGTGCCGAGTTGTTTTCTGTAGCCCCAGAAGGTCGGACCAGAACCAACGGGTTGAAATTAAATCCGAAGAGTTTCCGTCTATTAGGAATAATTTTTTAACAGTCAGAGCGGTTCCTCAGTGGAACAGGCTTCCTCGGGAGGTGGTGAGCTCTCCTTCCCTGGAGGTTTTTAGGAAGAGGTTAGATGGCCATCTGTCAGCAATGCTGATTCTATGACCCTAGGGGGATTCTAGGGACCCTAGGGGGACCCTAGAAGCTAAAATGACTAAACTGAGGCTGTCGTATTTTGGTCACGTCATGAGACGACAAGAGTCACTGGAAAAGACAGTCATGCTAGGAAAAGTTGAGGCTTCCTCGGGAGGTGGTGAGCTCTCCTTCCCTGGAGGTTTTTAAGAAGAGGTTAGATGGCCATCTGTCAGCAATGCTGATTCTGTGACCTTAGGCAGATGAGGAGAGGGAGGGCATCTTGGCCATCTTCTGGTCACTAGGGGTGTGGAGCGGGGAGGTAGTTGTGAATTTCCTGCATTGTGTAGGGGGGTTGGACTAGATGACCTCGGGGGTCCCTTCCATGATTCAATGCCATAGAGCCCACCCTCCCAAGGATCCATTTTCTCCAGGGGAACTGATGTCTGGAGGTGGAGCTGTAACCCCCCAGGTGGCACCTGGAGGCTGGCATCCCTGCTGGGCACTGGGGCTAGCAATGGGACGCCCCTCCCACCCACCTGGAAGTAAAGACCCGGGAGCAGCTGACGGCAGAGCTGATGTCGCACATGGCCCGGTAGCTGGCGTCCCGCTCCTTGGAGGTCTCCACGTGGAAGGCGTACACGGACAGCGCCAGCCCCACGGTGCAAAGCGCCAGCCGGGCCCCGCGCTCCCAGCCGGCCACGGCCATCCTGCTTGCGGGAGAGCCAGCCCCGCCGCACCGCCCCCTTCCAGCAGGGCACAGGACACGAGGCCGCCCCTCATTGCACGCTGAGGCTGCCAGTCAGGCCATTAGCCACTTAGGGAGCAGCGGGAGGGAGGAAAGGCAGCAAGGGGTGCTGGGAGTTGTAGTTTATTGGGTAGGGATTGCCTAGCGGTTTGTTGGTAGGGTTGCCCGGTCCCTCTTCGCCACTGGCGGGAGATTTTGGGGGCGGAGCCTTTAGAGGGCGGGGTTTGCAGAGGGGAGGGACTCCAGTGCCATAGAGTCCAATGGCCAAAGCAGCCATTTGCTCTAGGTCACTGGTTCCCAACCAGGCGTCCGTGAGAACTAAATTAAGGTCCGCGAAACAAAGTTATAAACCCATAATAAATTAATATTTTCAATTAAACGTTATCTATTATAGATATAGATATAGATATAGATAGATATAGATATATATAGATATATACACACACACACACACACACACACACACACACACACACACACACACACACATATATATATATATATATATATATATATATATATATATATATATATATATATATATATATATACACACACACACAAAAAAATATTATTCTAAGTTTAATGTTTAACTAACAGTTATGATTAAAGTTTATTTTCAAATTCTCTGAATTTTTATTTTGAAACTTGGGGTCCCTGCACCGAACAAAAAAGTCCTAGTGGTCCCTGGTCAAAAAAAGGTTGGGAACCACTGCTCTAGGAGAACTGATCTTTATCGGCTGGAGATCAGTTGTAATAGCAGATCTCCAGCTACTACCTGGAGGTTGGCAACCCTAGTTGCCAGGTCCCTCTTTGCCATCAGCGGGAGGTTTTTGGGGCGGAGCCTGAGGGCAGGGTCCTCAATGCCACAGAGTCCAATGGCCAAAGCAGCCATTTTCTCCATGTGGACTGATCTCTATCGGCTGGAGATCAGTTGTAATAGCAGGAAATCTCCAGCCAGTACCTGGAGGTTTAGCGAACCTAAAATATACCCGGTCACCACAAATGTGGCACATGCTCAGTCTGTGTATTGAGTCTTCTGGTGAAACAAGTGAGCTCCACCTCATCCAATTTTAAATTTATACTTACACAATTTAGCAATTGTACATCATCCAATGTGGTTTATGACATTTTATGCCCGTTCATGGATGTACATAGGTTCCACAGTTAGACCTGTGAAATTACGCATTGGCGAACATAGGGCCATAGGAGGATGGGGGTTGGAGATGGGCTTCAATGCCATAGAGTCCAGTTGCCAAAGTGGTGAACTGATCTCTATCGGTTGGAGATCAGTTGTAATAGTGGGAGATCTCCAGCTACTACCTGGAGGTTGGCAACCCTAGATGTAGCATAGAGCTTGCCTTTGTAGGCCGCCATTTTCCCCAGAGGAAATGATATCTGTAGTCTGGACTTCATTTGTAATTCGGTAATCCAGGCATCACCTGAAGATTGGCAACCCTACAATGTCCCAGGTCCTTTTCCCTGAATGTTTAGCATTCATTAAGATGTAAAAAGAAGCAAGGGTTCAACTCGTTTACTTGTGAAAGATATAAGGAGAATAGCAGCAGAAATATAACAACATGCCTTTTAAAACTAGCATATTGTTTACAAATATTTTCTTGCATACACACATGTTTACTTAATGGCAGTATCATCTGGCAGTATCTATCTTCATTTATTCAGTATCTACTGCATTTATGCAAAAGGGGAAAAAAAGATTCTTTACATAGAATGCTACATAAAGCCACTGGCTGTGTTATACCATAAACATCAACAGTGTGAAAAGCCCCGCTTGGCCCCCTTTCTCAAAATACTTGGTGCGCACCAGGAAAGGTGCCAGTGGGCACCATGGCATCCATGGACACCATGTTAGGGAACCCTTACCTACCATATCATCTTCATTGTGATAACCTAAGATACAGAAGAGTTTGGGGGCAACATTAGAAGACCACTAATTCTCACCTGGTTTTTCCCCAAAGAAGTCCTGTTTCTGGCAACGCAGAGGGTACAACTCATTGCATTTCGAATGATTTGCTTTCCTTTGCAGCACTGTGTTTCCTATACATTATTATATCTATAATACCCTTTCAGTCACAGAAAAAGATTATGCCTCGCTCTCCAGCATGGGCTTCCTAGGCTCGTTTTCACTTTTCGGTCTCCCGTAATTATAGAAAGAAAAATCAATGCCGGCTGAAAGCTATATCGATCACACTATACCATGCCCATAACATTGCAGCTTAAGGATGCAGAGTCATTACAGACTGTATTTCCTGGCACTTGGGAGTCCAGCTGGAAAGGGTGAACTTTGCTATTCCATATTAAAGGCTTCTTGGATGCTTTCCAGTGCCTGCTGTTTGGTTAATCTTTCCCAGTCCTCGGGGAGATCAGCAGGGAGGGCACGGTACTTTCTGGCAAACTGTTGATTGAATACTTTGAAGACAAACTTCCAGTAATCCGAGGCTGTGATGCTAGCATCAGGTTGGATGCGCCAGTCGGGATAGTACCGGCGGTACTGTTTATAAGGGTGCGGATTCCAAGCTGTGTCTTGGTTTTGAAAGGTTGCATTTGAACTGACATCAGAAGAGCACAAGGAGTAAACAAGTATGTTTGTTTCTACATAACGATATCGCCCTAACCCTTGAGGTCGATGGACTGATGCAAAGTGTTCTTGGTGATTGCCGCCTCCGGCTTCACAGGGGACTTTGCAGAAAGGGCACTGCTTCCCACAGCCAAACACCCGCTTGAAGATTTCGTCCTGGGGCTTGAACGGAATGCTTGCAAGTATCGCTTCGATGCTCATCTTAAAATTCTCCGAGAGGATGTCTTCTATCACTGTGGGGATACAGGCCTGTATCTCGGCTGAGAAGGATTCGGCATTGGCAGTGTTGTTGAACAGGACAACATCCAGACCATCCTTGGAAATGACAAGCTCTTCACCCATCTCCTGGCAAAAATGCTCCAAGAATTCAGCCAAAGTCCCAGTTTGGTCCTCATAACTCTCCAGAACTTCTGTTGCTTTCTTCACTGCAGTAGACAGGATTCCTCGCTCCAAGGTGGCTAATCCTTCTCTCTGTCTGTAATGGTCTATCAGGTGTGCCTGTATCCAAGATTTCACAAACTCCTCATATGAGTTTATATACTTGACATAGTCATCAAATTCTTCCTCTTCTAGCAATGTCTTCTGAACCGTGAACTGAAAAAAGCTCCTACTTCCATACTGGAGGGATTGCCGGCTGCTGAGGAAATCATCTACTATTTCTATCCCAAGTCTCTTGTGGAGGTGGTCCACCAGAGCTGGCCTCAGACACAGATCACAAAAATCCTTGGCTCTCTTCTGACAAGCATCCTTCTCATAGTAAAGGTCGCTGAAGGTGGATAAATATTGAGGTTTGAGCTTTTCTAGACGTCGGTGAGGGTCATTTGCCTTGAAGAATTTGATATGTATTTCCTGAAAAGCATCAGCTGCTTCTCCCAGAATGAAATATTTCAGATCCACTTCAAAATAAATGGTAGAGTGAAGCTTTTGAAAATCTTTTCCTCGAATGCTTTTGTTGATCAGTCTCAGCAACTCGCGGCAATACGTTTCATCATAATCTCCTTTTGTGTTGACTTTCTCCATGACATAGCTCCCAGATACGCAAATCAAGGATTTGGCATATTCATATAGTTGCTGTGTATAATCACTGAATAGACCTGTGTAATTGTTGATGAAACCTGTGATTTTTCTAATGGCTGATTTTTTAAGATAACAATCCTTAACAATGAAAGGATTTCTGGGACGGGCTGAAAAGCAGGGTAAGTTCTGCAAGTGCTGGTTGGCCGAGCTGCCACATACTTCAAGATCTTTTCTGAGCTGATGGTGGACATCTGCATAAATGTCACGGCGAGTTAAGTTACTAGGTGGCAACTCCAGTAAGCTTTCCTTCCACATTTTCTCAAATTCCCCATTCAGTTCAAAAAAACTCAGCTTGCTCTTCTTCCTTTTACACTCTTCCAGGAGACTGTTCACCTTCCCTTGCATGGTTTTTGCATATGTAGCCTGAAGACTGTCTATCTTACTCTGTCCCTTGCGTATGAAGATGGCCTGCTGACACTTATGAATGCAGTAGCTTTCCAGCTGCTCCCGGAGACCTTTAGCACTTCTGATGAAGTCTTCTCTATACTTTTCTATGAGATGCAGGCTCTCTCCGTCGCTCTCAAAATAGTTTTGTATGCACTGCAATATCTTTTGCTGTCCGTTGCGCAATTTCTGATCAGCTTCAAGCCTCAACTTATCGAATGCACCAGACTCTATATCTTCTAGCGATTGATTCTGAATTGCGGTATCAGCTTTGGTTACCCACAGATGCATCTCCTTCTGGAAATCCCATTCCCATTCTGAATACTTCACTGAGAGTTGGTTGTAAGCATCAGCTACAAGGCTGTTACGGAAGCTGAAGATAAAATTTTCATGTTTTACAGCGTTCCACAGGCTTCTCACCCATTCAACAAACTGGGGGATGTCTTTGGAATGTCTGTTTCGGGAGCAGGTCCTCATAAATTCAAATAGGGATCTTTTCAAATCTGACACACTCTCGCTGTATCCCATATTTACTGGGGCCATGGGTGGGACTCCATGCCACAAACCAGGGATGTACCAGTTGTGCTTTTCTGGATTGTAGTCCATAATATCTGAAAAGGAAACTTCTCTGAATTGTTTCTCCATCCTCGCTGCAGCTCTGGTCATTTCATTGAGCTGTTCCAGGAGGAGTTTCCTGTCCCTCATGTTTTGATCGTGGGCCGAAACGTCGCTGACGTTCTGGTGGACAAACTGGCAATTGGGTTTGTGCCCAGTTTCCTCCATCCTCAGAAAGGCATGGACAACAATTTGCAGGATGTCCTTCATCTCGGTGGCATTCTCCATGGCCAGGTTCACAAGAGTGATGTCGCTCAGTCCAATCACTAGGGTGGCCAACTCATTGTCGTGTTCATAGCTGTCCTCCAATTTGGCCAGCTCGGGGGCTTTCAAGCCTTCTGTGTCGATCACCAAGATGAAATCACAATTGAGCTCCTGCTGGAAGTTCTCTGAGACTCTTAGGAGGGTCATGAAGGCCCCTCGGGTACATCGGCCGCTGCTGACTGCAAACTGGAGCCCAAACATAGTATTGAGAAGGGTGGATTTGCCAGTGCTCTGGACACCCAGTACCGTTAGAACCTTCATCCTGGATTTGCCCTCTAGTTTGGAATGAAGTGCTGTCAAAACATCAGTTATCCATTGCAGGGGGATGTTAGATGCATCTCCATCAATCAACTCCATTGGAAACCCTTCCAGCATCAGGTCGGCAGCAATCCCTGGTAGGTGTACAAATTGTCTGTATTTCTCGGTTATCTTACATTCCTTCACCATCATGTACTCTGCTTCATAAAACTGCCCCAGCTCACGCATGAAATGTTCCACGCCTAAGGAACTTTTGGAAATTAATTCATCCAGCTGTGCCAGCTGTCCCGGATCATTTCCAGCAGTGTGATAATGTTCTTTATACTCCTCTCTTAATTTTGACAAGTTTGTCCTAGCAAGACAATCCAGGTTGAACTTCAGCCATTTCAGGAAATGACGTTTCTCCACTGGGTGAAGCTGTTGTATTCCGTTAATAAATTTTGTTATTCCATTAGTGATGTCATATTGATTCTGCTGTGAACGTAAAGCTATTAGTTTTTCTCTGAGTTGGGCCTTGTAATCTTCAGCTGGGGTATCACCTTGCCTTTTCATCCTGCAAAGTTCTTTCTCTACTTTGGCCAGGTTTCTCCACAAGTCCCCCTGAAGTTTCAGCATCTCCTTCTTGTAGACCACAACATCTTCTATTTCTTCAACAATTTCATTGGCGTGCAGAGTTCCATTCTGACAGTTCTTTGTATCTTCATCAGTCTGGATTCCCAGTTCTTGACTGACCTTTGCCATATCTTCAATGTTGATCACCTTTTGAGGAGAGTTAACAATGTTCCTTATGGCTGACCGTAATTTTTTCACAAATTCTGGGGTATTTTTGTTCTTTTCTTTCACCAGTATTTGTGATTTGGTCATGCTCAGCAACGGTGCGAGTTTGTTCAGGAACCTCAGGGTCTCCTTTGATTTCTCACCATCAACATTCAAGATAAAATAGTATTTAGATGCCGAACCCTGAAGAGTTGTCAGCATCTCAAACTGTTTGTCAGACATGTTCTCTGTAATGATGAACACGGCTGATGAGACCTCTGTTAAAAAGCTGAACTGCAGCCAGTGTGACTCAATGTCCCCACGGAGATTTGTAACGGCCACAGGCTTTGGGAAGAGATCTGAATTTTCCCTCCCTCCCGGAAAATACCAGGAGATTTCTACCAGCCCGTCGCTGATCTCTCGCGGAGCACTCCCGCACTCTATATCCCTGTGTACAAAGAAGTCATGGTGCTGCTGAGGGGAACTGAGGACCTCATTGAGAAGCCTGGATTTGGAGAGGCCGGATCGGCCCATCCGCACAAAGGAAATGGTTGGCATGGATGTTCTCACCAGGCTCTCCTCTCTAAAGCCTCTCTTCTCTATCAGGCAGTGAGGCCTCCATTTTCTCACAATGTCCCTGAGGGCCCAGAGCATAAAGATGCACTTGGGAGATGGCAAAATCAAAGGGAGGGCGAACTGGCACATGGACATTTTGAGGAAGATCTCCTGCTGAAGGAAGCTATCAGAGCAAAACAAGACAGCGCAAAGGACATCGAGGGGGTTTACAGAAACTCCAGAGTCCATTCCCCTCAGAAAGAACCAGTCATCATCCACATCAACCTCCTCGTCTCCGTCTTCCTCATCCTGGTGTACAAGGGCTGTATTTCTGGCTGTCCCGCTGAGGGCCATCAGTTTTCTCAAGAAGTGCCAAGGTAAATCTTCCAGTGACTGAGGAGTCACGGTTGCGAGGCACTCGGGGGTGATTTCTAAAACATCTCCCATGGTGAGTTTCCTGCTGCTTCGCTCGGGAAGCCCCAGCTTCATCAGGAAACTCTTAACTCCTTCTGTGGAAAAGGAGGGCAGTTGTTACTTGCGAGGAACGAAAACTTTGGAAGTAAAAAGAAAATCCGCCTTAGGAGGGAGGGAAAGGCTGAGCAAGAAGGAACAAAAATAAGAAGCGTTTTCAGATGTGCGTCAGGCAGAAATATAATCCCCAGTAAGTAGGGGTGCCAACCTCCAGGTGCTAGCTGGAGATCGCCTGCTATTGCAACTGTTCTCCAGCCGATAGAGATCAGTTCGCCTGGAGGAAATGGCCGCTTTGGCAATTGGACTCTATGGCCTTGAAGTCCCTCCCCAAACCATGCCCTCCACCGGCTCCGCCCCCAAAACCTCCCGCCGATGGCGAAGAGGGACCTGGCCACCCTACCAATAAGCTGACTTTCCCTGTGTCAGCCTGTGTGCTAGTTGTAGTCAGAGGCCTGCTAGGTAGGTCCTCATTGCAAGACGATATAATTTTGACAGTGAGAAGCAGGGTCTTTTCCTACATTAGCACCTCTTTTTTTTCTGAAGGGAAATTTGAATTCCTCCCTCCTCCTCCCAAAAATTCCTTTCAGCTTCCCTGGTCACCGACTTACATACTTTTTTACACACGTTGGAGAGGGTATGTGCGAAAAGATGTGACAATCATTCCACTCTGGCTTCTCACAATTACGTAACTATGAATGTTAGCAGCTGTTTTACCAAGGGCAGCCATCTTGGTCTAGGGGAAACAGCTGCTTTGTGCCTTTACTGAGGACCTGCTAATCTTTTAAAAATATTTATAGTAGCAATGAAGAATCACAGGATAAGGGATGGCCAAAGGCTCCTCTTTCTTCTCAGTGATTCTCCTTTCTAAATGCCTCTAGCCCCTGTTTATGAAGGGAACAGGAGATATGATCACCTAGTTCCATCTTTAGATTGCATGAAGAAATGGGCTTGCATGAGGGTTTCCAACCTCCAGGTTGTGGCTGGAGATCTTCCACTATTACAACTGATCTCCAGTCGATAGAGATCAGTTCGCCTGGAGAAAATGGCCGCTTTGGCAATTGGACGCTATGGCATTGAAGTCCCTCCCCTCCCCAAACGCTGCCCTCCTCAAGCTTCACCCCAAAAACCTCCCGCTGGTGGTGAAGAGGGACCTGGCAACCCTAGCTTACATCTTCTATTCGGTTATTGTTTTCGCCGTCAAGTCACTTCTGTTTAGCTCTGCATAAAAACCACTGTCTACTATAGGGATTTTAGAAATGTTCACATACGATGTTACTAAACATCCTTGTGCAGAAAAGGGAGGAAGAATTCTTCTAAATTTGGAGCATACAGACAGTACAGAACTGAGGTGCTCACTCCAAAACTAATTCCTAGCACTGCTTTCTTTGTTCATGTGGTAGTGGCTTGCTCCAAAGTACCTTTGGATCCAAGCTATAGCTTTCGTCAGGAAATTCCCAGAGGATTCTGGGGCAAGGAATCCTCACCGTCAGAAATGTCCGTCTCCATCGCTTCCTGACCAGGTTCTTGCTCACCAGATACATTTTCTAATTCTTTGTCTGCAAAAGGGAAAAAAAAATAAAAAACAGAAAATTAAGGAGGAGGATTAACAGTTACTTGTTCTTTAAGACGTAAGAATACCATCAGTACATAGGGTTGCCAACCTCCAGGTAGTTCCAACCTTATAAACACAGCAGCATAAGACGACAAAACACATTAATCATAACACAGTGATATTATTTAAACAAACAGAACTATATACACAAGTTGAATGTTCTTTTTTAGAACCAATATCATTGGAATCATTGTCCATGCATAATCCTTTCAAGGATGCCACAATTGGGTGCCTTAAAGTTTAAGTGCATCACGGAGTAGTATCCTGTTGATTGTACTAACCATATGAGGTTGGGGTCATACAAGTTTCACAGTCCGGGGTGTATTACAGGTGTCCGGATAAACACCCTGTTTCGACCCAAGGTCTTCTGTCTCGACCCAAGGTCTTCATCAGAATATGCTATAATATACATATACATTCTGTTCATCAGTTGTTCATTCAACTTGTGTATGGCCTGTGTATGTAGTTCTATTTGTTTAAATATCACTGTAAATATCTGTTCACTGTTTTTGATCACTGCACATAGAATATAGCACTCTTTGCATAGTATGATTAATGTGTTTTGTTGTCTTATGCTGTTGTGTTTATATGAAATGGACAGGGCATTTTTCTCCAGACAAGTTGGCAATCCCAGGCTCAAACCTTCTCCTTTGACAATAAAATCCATCTATCCATTTTCAAAGTAAAATTTTCTCTACCCTTTAAAAATGGTGGCAGCACATTTTTAAAAGTAGCATTCAGGCTAGGTCCAGTTCAAGGAGGCTTTCTTTGAAATCTGAAAGCTGATGTTCACAGAATGGTATTATTTGGAAATGTAAAAAATAAACTTAACAAGAGAAGAAAAACCAGTAGCTGGATTTTCTGACTACAAGGCTGGAGTTGTCCTTAAACAGATTGGAGTCTGGATTCTTCAGCCTCCAGAGGGCACACAGCAGCCGTTTCCAGAAGACTCACCAAACCCAAAAACCGAATCAAGTCCAATACCCATCACTGCTGATTTTAAGATTCCTCATGATTTGGGGGGGGGGGGGGACAAAGGCACGTTTTAATTACGATGATTGAAAGGTTGTTGTGCAGTTGAGTTACGGAAGCCTATTTAGAAATCTTATCACTATCACAAAGTCATGGCAATCTTGCAGCAACCCTGCCTATTGTCCAAAATTGATGAAGGTTGCATAATAGTCGGGGTGATGTAATAGTTCGGTGTCAGACTGTACATTTGATGAAGAATGTAACCTCTCACAAGGGACAGGCCTTGGGGAAAGAGGATGGCCCTTCCTACATAGAACAGGGTGACTAATGTCATTTGGAAACTGGCTTCTTTTTTAATTTGCACAATTATAACAATACCTCCAGGTAGTAACTTGAGATCTCCCGCTATTACAACTGATTTCCAGCCGATAGAGATCAGTTCACCAGGAGAAAATGGCCACTTTGGCAATTGGACTCTACAGCATTGAAGTCCCTCCCCTCTCCAAACCCTGCCCTTGTCAGTCTCCGCCCCAAAAACCTCCTGCCGGTGGTGAAGAGGGACCTGGCAACCCTATTAACAGGCTGGTTTTGGCGACTGGTGTGTAAGACTTAGACTTGCAGAAAGGGACCAAGAGCAATACTTTGGAGCCTGGAGAGACATAATGGGACAGTGTCAGACTAGGGTCTAGCAGTCTGATCTGGAGAACCGGGTTCGATTCCCCGCTCCTCCACATGAGCGGCAGAGGCTAATCTAGTGAACTGGATTTGTTTCCCCACTCCTACACATGAAGCCAGCTGGGTGATCTTGGGCTAGTCACACCTCTCTCAGCCTCTCCTACCTCACAGGGTGTCTGTTGTGGAGAGGGGAAGGGAAGGTGATTGTAAGCCGGTTTGCTTCTGCCTTAAGTGGTAGAGAAAGTCGACATATAAAAACCAACTCTTCTTCTTCTTCTTTAAATCCCCACTCTGCCATGAAGCATGCTGGATGACTTTTGGCCAGTCACTCTCTAGCAGCCTATCCTTCCTCACAGGGTTGTTGTGAGGATCAAATGGGGAAGAAAGAACCATGTCCACCACCCTAAGCTCCTTGGAGGAAGGGTGGGATAAAAATGGGGGCGGGAATAAAATAAATGTAAGGATAAAAAGGGAGGGAGCCAACTCATGCTCCAACACAGGAAATGGCAACACACATTAGAAAAAAGTCATGAACCTTTAGAATCCTTGGCCGATAATTCGTCCTCCGCTTTCACCACTTCCACTTCTGGATTTTCTGGGCCACCGTTAACCAAAACCTCGTCAAGACAACAATCTCCTTGCTTTAGATCTGTGCATGCTGGAGAGGAGCAAGCAAAAATAATACAAAGAGCTACAGATGGGTGAAGGTTTCTAATCCGTTGCTTTATTCCCCCCCCCCGCACATACACACCAGAAGCAGAGATTTCCACCCTAAACCTCCTTCCCCCAGTACTTTGGTATTATTGCCAAAGAATCTTAAAAATATGCAGATTCTTTACAGTCTTTACCCCCCACCCCGCATCTTCCAGTGTTAGTTTCTACTTTCCAGAAACAATGATTAAGTTCCTACCAAAATATCTACAATTATGACAAGCAGGAGTGAGTGAAGAGGGAGCACGTGGGGTGCCTTGGGGTGTGTCTTACATCTCTGTGAACAGAGGTACATTACCCTTTGCTAAGGAGTCCCTGTGAGTGAGGGCTGGGGCACCCAGGGTTAAGAGACAAGATGCATGCTTCAAGCACGGACGGCCCTAAGTAGAACTGAGGCATACACGGAGGGGAAACTTTACCATTGTGGTGTAGTGGTTAAGAGTGGTAGTTTGGAGCAGTGGACTCAAATCTGGAACACTGGGGGTGAAAACGCATGGTCGCTTTATCCTCCTTTAATCCCTGTTTTAGCCAGGATCGAACGCACATTAGGCGAAACGCATGCGTTCGATCCTGGCTGAATCCTGGCTGAAACAGGGATTAAAGGAAGATAAAGCGACCATGCGTTTTTGCCCTGGGTTTGATTCCCCACTCCTCCACATGTGCGGCGGATGCTAATCTGGTGAACCGGGTTGATTTCCTACACATGAAGCCAGCTGGGTGACCTTGGGCTAGTCACAGCTCTCTTAGAGCTGTCTCAGCCCCACCTACCACACAGGGTGACTGTTGTGGGGAGGGGAAGGGAAGGAGATTGTAAACCAGGTTGATTCTTCCTTAGGTAGGAGAGAAAGTCGGCATATATTTAAAAACTCTCTCTCTTCTTCACTCTACCCCTTTACAGTTTTGCCTGTTGAAGCCAGAGGGGCAATGGAAAGTGCACAATTTTGCTTAGAAATCTAGCACAAGACCAGTGGTTTAGTTATATGCTTGGAGGTTTGCAGCTGAATACTCATCTTGCAGATGAGTATTGTAAGCCTCCAGTGTTCTCTCTCAAAAGGCACATAATGCATAACAGTGTTTATACAGCTCTAGCCAAAAGGAAGTCTGTGTCATGTCAAGTTATAGGAAGTTCTGCTTGCAAAGTTTGCGATTGGGCTGAGTAATCAAACGTCAAGGAAAGCAATTGCCCTCAAGAAACGGAAAGTGAGAGACAGGAATTAAATGGCTATGAGCCAGCACCAAGAACAGGGACATAGTTTGGTAATCCTGGTTCCCAATCTTTGCCAACACCTCTCCCCCACCCTCTGTGCTAACACAAAAAGGCTAACCCCCTTCTGACTCCAAAAGAGGATGGAATTGATACGCTTTACCGTCCAATCCTAGGCGTGTTCTAAACCCAGACTTCAAAACTGTACTGGGAATAGGGTTGCCAACCTCCAGGTGGTGGCTGGCAATCTCCCGCTATTACAACTGATCTCCAGAGGGCACAGATCAGTTCACCTGGAGAAAATGGCAGCTTTGGAGGGTGAACTCATTTCACACTACTGAATCACATCCCAAACTCACCACTCGTTGGAGGCCACAGATCCGGAGGCAGATCTGAAAAGAGGCTCCGGATGCCTTCCAGGAACTGCTGGCAGGTCTGTTCCCCCTTGATCTGCACCTTGACCAAGAGCTTGCGGATCTTCTCCTTTGGGTCCGAAAGCTTGCCCAGAGCTTCATACTCAGCCTCGGAGACAAAGCCCTGGGCAGCTGTATCATCCAAGATGAGGTCGGGAGCTCTTTGGAGGAAGGTGATGAGCTTTTCACGGCCCCTCCGGATTGTCTCGAAGGCCATGGTTGGGGGCCGAGGCAACTGTCCTGGTGGAAGAAGCTTAAACACACCTGGTTTTTAAGGACAAGTTCGGAGAACTCCCCCCCCATCATGTGCTACAAAACTCTCACAAACACCATTTGGCCCTTTTTGACAATTTGTTTGAAATAAATTATATTCTGTCCAACCCAGGGGGTCCCCAACCTTTTTGAGCCCGTGGACACATGTGGAATTCTGACACGGGGAGGTGGGTGCAAGCAAAAAATGGCTGCCACAGGTGATGGAGCCAACACACACAGAGGAGACCCAAATGCAGGGGACAAAAGGACGAGTTTTTTTAAAAAATACACTGGGAAAGAACAGTGAGAGAGAACAAAACCAATACTGTGGTGGCGGCTGCTGCCGAAACAATGTTATTTCAATCTGGACAGCCGATCGCATCTCCGATGGCCAATCAGAAGCCCTGCTGGACATGGCTTCCTGGTAGCCACTTGCTAAAAACACTTGGCGGGCACCATGAAAGGTGTCGGTGGATACCTTTGGTGCCCATGGGTGCCACTGGTCCAACCAATATATAATGTGCAGGATTGCAATATCTGCTGTAGCTATGCAGAAAATGTCTACCACAAAATATTTATGTGTTCCCCACTTCTCTGAGCAGAGAGGGGTTGCAGGGCATTTTTACCTGGGTTGGTTTCCTTTGGAGGGAAGGACGCTGGAGACGTAGGGGCAGTTTGCAGTATTTCTCTCCACTACCAGAGAAAGGACATTTCTCTCATGAAGGGCGACCGCTGCCAACTTGGGCAGAGTCTAGGATTGCCAGGTCCCTCTTTGCCACCGGCGGGAGATTTTTGGGGTGGAGCCTGAGGAGGGCGGGTTTGGGGAGGGACTTCAATGCCATAGAATCCAATTGCCAAAGTGGCCATTTTCTCCAGGCGAACTGATCTCTATCGGCTGGAGCTCAGTCGTAATAGCAGGAGACCTCCAGCTAGTACCTGGAGGTTGGCAATCCTAGCGGAGTCAACCGAGGGAGACGGGGCGGAGGAGAGGAATTCCCCCGCAGCCCGGTGATGGATGGTTGGGTGTTTGGGAATTCACCAGCCAAAACAATGGCGTTGAGGCTCCCTCAAATGGGTTATACAAGGGGGTTGTACTATTTGTTTGCAAGGGGGTTGTGTTATTTGTTTGCCGTGACAATTATCTCCCTGCCGATGATACAGGACCTCTGGGGCTCCAGGGGAAGGGAGTGCGTCTCTCTGTGCCCGCGGCTCCGAAAGGCACTGCCAAACCGCTCCCTAACTGGGTGCGCTCGGCATCTGGCAAAACAAGCCGGCCGGGGTGGGCGACTGGGAAAAACAGCAGACGCCCCTCCCGGGAGCTAAAGCAAACACGGGTTTGGGCGTCCTCCCCACTCAGCATTCTAGGAAAAGGTTTTGACTTCTGAATTTCTACTTGGCACTCAGCTAATAAGGGCACATATTTTGGTCACGTCATGAGACGAGAAGAGTCACTGGAAAAGACAGTCATGCTAGGAAAAGTGGAAGGCAGCAGGAAAAGAGGAAGACCCAACAAGAGATGAATTGACTCAATAAAGGAAGCCACAGCCTTCAGTTTGCAAGACCTGAGCAAGGCTGTCAAAGATAGGACATTTTGGAGGACCTTCATTCATAGGGTCGCCATGAGTCGGAAGCGACTTGACGGCACTTAACACACACACAATAAGGGCACAGGTGCCTTGCCAGGGGGGGAAACACTGGCAAACTTGCTAGGCAGAAAACAAAACACTGGCCTTGCTTCCTACATTGGTTATACTCAAGAAATACTTTATTAACATCATGATTTAGTACAGCAGCCTTGTGGCATAACAGTATAAGGTAAAGGTCCCCTGTGCGAGCACCAGGTCATTCCTGACCCACGGGGTGATATCATATCCCGACGTTTCCTAGGTAGACTTTGTTTGTGGGGTGGTTTGCCAGTGTCTTCCCCAGTCATCTTCCCTTTACCCCCAGCAAGCTGGGTCCTCATTTGACCGACCTCGGAAGGATGGAAGGCTGAGTCAACCTTGAGCCGGCTACCTGGAACCGACTTCCGTCGGGATCGAACTCAGGTCGTGAGCAGAGCTTTGGACTGCAGTACTGCAGCTTACCACTCTGCGCCATGGGGCTCATTCAGCATAACAGTAGGGTTGACCTAATACACCGCTTGATGTAGACACATCCTCAGGAGCCTGGCATGTAACAGAAGGTGAGACATGGAAGCCATGTTCGAGTATATAAGGAATAAATAACCTTACAGGGAGC
The DNA here is from genome assembly GCF_029931775.1 of Euleptes europaea. Classification (NCBI taxonomy): domain Eukaryota; kingdom Metazoa; phylum Chordata; class Lepidosauria; order Squamata; family Sphaerodactylidae; genus Euleptes; species Euleptes europaea. The sequence continues at coordinate 9,092,271 of NC_079329.1, read as the reverse complement.
TTCATTATACTAGAAGGGCTTTCTAGTATACTAGAGCATTGCCCCCCCCTTCAGAAATGCACTACAAAATGCCAAGTAAAGAATTTTAGGATGAATGGATAACATATTACTTATACTGCTCTTAAAAAGGGGATTGGGGGGAGGAGTGGGAGTAGAGAGAAACAAAATGTCTTGATATGAGAGTTATTAATCATTGATAACATTTTAATCTTTATTGTTTGATTTTTTAAAAATATGACGGAGTTCATTTCAAGCTGAATTACTGCAAAGGAATTTTAGTTTATTGTTGCTATAGTAGAAATATACTGTATTATTATATTATTATATTATATAATGTATTGTTATAGTTTAATGATTTACTTAAACCACCTGAGAAGCCATCTATAGATAGGGATGAATAGAAATAGTCAGGTGATTTGTACAATTTATTCACTTATTTCATCATACATTGTTTATTCTTGTATTTTCTTTTGAATTTCTTTGTTTTCTCCAAGTAATGAGAAGTTTCCTATTATATAGCATGTTCACTATGTTATTTTCAAAGGCGTTTTTTGGCATGAGTCCTTCTATCTCATCTATAGTAATCTCAGTCCTGTTTGTCTTTTATGTTTTGTTTTTATCAATATGATCTAATAAAAATATATTTTAAAAAATCCATGCGCATTATATTATTCACACATATACTCCAGTGCAGGTGGGAAAGGCAGATCCACCAAGTATCATTAGGGAATGAAAAACCCGCCCTCAAATTTAATCCATGAGTTTGTCTCTCAAATGGAAATGAGGCTGGGAATCAATGGAGAAACCACAGAGAGTCAAGTGTTCGGCGTTTCTTGCTTTAAACACCTCTCCCCTTAATACATCAGTACTCCTTTATTCTGGACAAAAAGTAGCAGCAACTTACCCAGTTCACATCGGATGCAGAAACAAGGAAGAACAACTCTACCTTGGCATATATCTGTCACTGCACACCCTCTGTATCGTTTTCACAGAAACGAAACAAAAAGCTTTCCTATTCTCAGACTTTCCACTCCCTAGGTTTCCTGTTCCCTTAACAGAGGCCAGATCAGTAGAAATTAACCCATTAAACCTCTCATGGCGCAAAACTTGACCTGATGACACATAAAGGGATGCTTACCCATCTGTCCTAAGGAGGGCTGGTTTGGTTTCAGGGGCTCCATTCTCTCCTTTAATGACCGGAGACTTTGTAGAGATGTCAATAGCAGCGTGGTGTAGTGGTTAAGAGCGGTGGTTTGGAGAGGTGGACTCTGAGCTGGAGAGCCGGGTTTGCTTCCCTACTCCTCCACATGAGTGGCAGACGCTAACCTGGTGAACTGGATTTGTTTCCCCACTCCTGGTTTGGGCTGGTTTGGTTTCAGGGGCTCCATTTTCCCCTTTAATGACTGGAGACTGTAGAGATGTCAACAGAAGTACACATTCATGCACACAAACACAGAGGCTTTTCCTAGTTTGCAAATGCTAGTGCATTTCGGATGCTGGGCACGGTTCTTAAAATGTATGTCCAGGGTTGCCAACTTTTAAACCGGTTCCTCTAGTTGCCCCTTCGATACCATTTTGATCAGCAGAAAATAACAGGAGATATCATTTAACTCCATGCCATGATAAGCTTTACCCGCCCATTTCCACAATCTCTTAAAAAGACAACAACTTAAAGATGGAGAGAATTCCTCTTAACAAAGCTACCACGCAGGCCACCGCAACATTGTGGGAGCTTAGGGTTGCCAGCTCTGGGTTGGGAAATGCCTGGAGATTTGAAAAAGAAGAGTTGGTTTTTATACGTTGACTTTCTCTATCACTTGAGGGAGAAGCAAACCGGTTTACAATCACCTTCTCTTCCTCTCCATATCAGACACCTTGTGAGGTAGGTGGGGCTGAGAGAGCTGTGACTAGCCCAAGGTCATCCAGCTGGCTTCATGTGGAGGAGTGGGGAAACCAACCTGGTTCACCAGATTAACCTCTGCTGCTCATGTGGAGGAGTGGGGAATCAAACCCGGTTCTCCAGATCAGAATCCACCACTCCAAACCACCGCTCTTAACCACTACACCACGTTGTGGGGGTGAAGCCTAGAGAGGGCGGGGTACAGGGAGGAAAGAGAACTCAGCGGAGTATAATGCCATACAGGCCACCCTCCAAAGCAGCCATTTTGTCCAGAGGAACCGATCTCTAGTTTGAAGATCAGTTGTAATGCCAGGAGATCTCCAGGCCCCATCTGGAGGTTGGCAACCTTATGTGGCCTGTCTCTGGCAGCCAGAGAGGTCCCAAGGGAAGCAACACAGCCTGGCACTCTGGTGTACAAGCAGCAATCTGCCATTCCTGATGTTAGCAGAGGGGCCATGGGCATCTCTGCTTTGTAGCAATCTCATTAGATGCCTGACCCTTAGGGTTGCCAGGTCCCTCTTCGCCACCGGCAGGTTTTTTTGGGTGGAGCCTGAGGAGGGCGGCGTTTGGGGAGGGGAGGGACTTCAATGCTACAGAGTCCAATTGCCAATGTGGCCATTTTCTCCAGGTGAACTGACCTCTGTCGGCTGGAGATGAGTTGTAATAGCAGGAGATCTCCAGCTACTACCTGGAGGTTGGCAACCCTACTGGTCCCGCCAGTCGACATTTTACCCACAGCTCTGTTGTTGAGACACGGTGCACCATTCTGACTTGGCTGGAAGCAATACATTCCCCCATTCAAAGCCAACTAATTAATCAAGCACATCAATCAATCCCTTTGAATCCAATATGAACAACATAAATGCCACATAATTAACGATCCTGCGGAATACAGTGGCGGGACCGCACACCTGGGCCAGGTAGCAAATGTTCTCAGGTGCAACAAGGAAGTTGGCACAGCCTACAGTTGGCGTTCGGGATGTTAGAGCTTTCCAGACAGCCTGTAGCCGTGTACTTTTTAGGGTTTGCCCCACACACAAAGCTAACAAGCGGTGTTAATACATCTTTGCTCTCCTCTGGGATCACTGAAAGACCACCTGTATGGACATTAGGAAGAATTTTCTAACAGTTAGAGTGGTTCCTCAGTGGAACAGGCTTCTTCCGTCTAGACATTAGGAAGAATTTTCTAACAGTCAGAGCAGTTCCTTAGTGGAACAGGCTTCCTCGGGAGGTGGTAAGTGCTCCTTCCCTGGAGGTTTTTAAGCAGAGACTAGATGGCCATCTGTCAGCAATGCTTCAGCAGACTATGGGAGGGAGGGCATCTTGGCCTTCTTCTGGGCATGGAGTAGGGGTCACTGGGGGTGTGTGGGGGAGGTAGTTGTGAGTTTCCTGCATTGTGCAGGGGGTTGGACTAGATGACCCTGGTGGTCCCTCCCAACTGATACTGTGATTCTATGAGTGGGCCAGATATGCAGAGGGTAGGGTTGCCAGGTCCCTCTTGGCAACCGGCGGGAGGTTTTAGGGGTGGAGTCTGAGGAGGGCGGAGTTTGGGGAGGAGAGGGACTTCAATGTCATAGAGTCCAATTGCCAAAGAAGCCATTTTCTCCAGGTGAACTGATTATTGGCTGGAGATCAGTTGCAATAGCAGATCTCCAGCTAGTACCTGGAGGTTGGCAACCCTAGCAGAGGGGGATAACAGCTTGGAACTTTTTGGAGCCAGGGTTGGCTCCTCTTATCTTGGCCTGGAGATCTCCCAGAATTACAACTGATCTCCAGACGACAGAGGTCAGCTCCCCTTTAGAAAAGGGCAACTTTGGAGGGTGGGCTGTGTGGCATTATAATGCTGTATGGCATTATAAACTGCTGAGGCCTCTCCCCTCCCCAAACCTTGCTCTCTCCAGACTCCACACCCCAAATCTCCAGGAATTCCCCAGTCTGGAGTTGACAACCCTACCTCAACCTCTAACATCTTGTTAGTCAGTCTTGTCTACTCAGGCCTGCAGTGGCTCTCCAGGCTCTCAGGCAGAGGTCTTTCACATCACCTACTTGCCTGGTCCCTTAAACTGGAGATGCCACTGGGGATTGAACCTGGGAACTTCTGCATGCCAAGCAGAGGCTCTACCACTGAGCCATGGCCCCTCCCCACTCTGCTTTTAACCATTTTAACAATGTGGTTTTTGTTAGTTTTATTAAGATGTGATATTATTCTGTGTGTTTCAGTTTGTTAGCTGCCTTGGAAACCCTTACAAGGGCAGAAAGGCGGGGTATAAATGTCGTAAAATAAAAACAAAATAAATGTTGGGATCTCGGAGAGTCACAGAATGAGTCCTTGATTGGGTGTGTAACAGCTTTTCTATGAGAATCTGGCTGTCTCACCATGAGATGCACTTAATTACATGTAGTAGCGATCATGATTCACTAGTAGAAGAAGAGTTGGTTTTTTATGTGCCGACTTTCTCTATCACTTAAGGTAGAATCAAACCAGCCTACTGGTTCTTGTAGGTTATCCGGGCTGTGTAACCGTGGTCTTGGTATTTTCTTTCCAGCCTACAATCACCTTCCCTCCCCCTCCCCACAACATACACCCTGTGAGGTAGGTGAGGCTGAGAGAACTGTGTCTGGCCGAAGGTCACCCAGCTGGCTTCATGTGTAGGAGTGGGGAAACCAACCCGGTTCACCAGATTAGAGTCCGCCACTCATGTGGAAGAGTGGGGAATCGAACCCGGTTTTCCAGATCAGAGTCCACCGCTCCAAACCACCGTTCTTAACCACTACACGATGCCAGCTCTCAACCACTACACCAGTGTGATATAAGACAGAACCCGGTTTTCCAGATCAGAGTCCACTGCTCCAAACCACCGTTCTTAACCACTACACCACATTGGCTCTTAACCACTACACCATGCTTATAGCGTGATATAAGACAGCGTCTCCCTGTATCTCTGGCTGCTTCAGGCACTGGGACTGAAGGGAGCTCCTGGAATTGTGCTGCCTGATGACATCAGATCTTGGAAGCTAAGTAGGGTTGACCCTCACAGTGGGGTCTGGAGGTCTCCTGGAATTACAACTGATCCCCAGACTACAGAAATCAGTTCCCCTGGATAAAATGGTCGCTTTGGAGGGCGGACTCTGTGGTGTTATACCCTGCTGAGGTCCTTCCCATCCCAAAACTCTGCTCTTCCCAGGCTCCACCCCCAAATCTGCGGGAGATTCCCAACCCAGGGTTGTCAACGCTAACTCTGAAAGAGACCGAGGGACACGCAGATGGGCACTGCTGTGAGTTGGCTGAAGCACTTCGAGGGCTAGGGTTGCCAACCTCCAGGTACTGTGCAAAGAAATAGTAACCGGCTCTTGCAATAAATGCAAATTAGTGATGTAATTATATACAGGTACAAAAACATACAAGGTTACAATATCACGGCAGATGATACACTTATATACATGTGATAGCTGAAAGCTACCAAAAGGAAGTCAATATCGGTTGACAGTAACCTTATAAAGTAATTACAAAAATTTGTTGTTTTATAATGTCTTTTCTTTTTTTGCACCTCCAGGTACTAGCTGGCGATCTCCCGCTATTACAACTGATCTCCAGCCGACAGAGATCAGTTCATCTGGAGACAATGGCTGCTTTGACAATAGGACTCTATGCCATTGAAGTCCCTCCCCTCCTGAAACTCTGCTCTCCTCAAGCTCAGATTCTCCTGGTATTTCCCAACCCGGCGCTGGCAATCCTATCGAGGGTGCAGGATCTCTCTTTCTGGGGATCTGAGGGGTGTTTTCTGATCTGCTGCTCCTGCTCTTTGTCTCCAGTAGTGTGGCGGTTAAAGTGTCGGACTGGAATCGGTTAAAAGGGTTCTGGAAGACTGGAACTCCACCTCGTGCGTAATTCCACCCCGAATTGATTTCTTTTTTGCCCCCAAGCTCACTCCATGGTGATAATGATCACCGAGTGGTATTGCGTGGCATCATTATCTTTAATTATTATGCATTGAGCCAACCCCCCCTCTAGTTCAAGGTGTTCATCCCGAATTTTCTGTTACGCTTGACATTCCATTGCATTGACCTACATAAAATCCTGTGAGGTCTATTGTGTGTGTGTGTTTTTTCCCCTTCCACACAAGGCATTTGTTGATTTAAGGAGCACGTTCCTTCTGCGCAGGCAAAAGTCCCTGAAATTAAAAATAATTGTTCTTACCCAGCTCACAGTTTTCTGATACTAACAACACAGAGATACAAAAACATGCATAGGCGCCCCGGCTAAGGACGTTTCTTTCTTTCTTTTTAATATATCTTTTAATTCATTTTTAAAAGAAAAAGACAAAAATTAATAAATATGTATTATCTACAGAAACGTCCATAGCTACCTGACGTGCAGGCTTGGCTAGAAAAATCACTGGATTATATAACAATGGCAAAATTGACTATTTGACGGATAAGACACAAGAACGTCACCAAGAAAAATGGAAGCCTTTCTATAAGTTCACTGTGACAACCATTTAAGAGAAAGATACAAAAGAATATTTTAGTTGCCACCAGCCATATACAAAATAAGACTGAATGATTGCTAGTATACAAGACGGGTGACAATCTACAAATCAAGGTACACGTCAAACACATACTGGGCAAAACTGTCTACTGGGCAAGACTATTTAAACGTTAGTGTAACAGGCGAGAAAGCTTTGAACTGGTATAGGTATAAATACTAAGTTTATTTGTATGATAGGTTGGATTTTTTCTATGTATGTATTGCATATGTATGTATGTATTGTATGTATGTATTGCATATATATAGCTATGGACGTTTCTGTAGCAGATAAGGAAATTGCTTGAGCGGTTGTTGTCCCTAAGGTTGCCAACCTCCAGGTGGTGGCTGGAGATTTCCTGCTGTTACAACTGATCTCCAGCCGATAGAGATCAGCTCCCCTGAAGAAAATGGCCGCTTTGGCAATTGGACTCTATGGCACTGAAGCCCCTCCCCTCTCCAAACCCCACCCTCCACCCCAAAAATCCTCCCGCTGGTGGCAAAGAGGGACCTGGCAATCCTAATTGGCCCCTCCCCCCATCCCATTCATTTCTGCAAGGAAAGCCGGATGCAGCTCTCGACACAGAGTGCAAGAATACCTGCAGTCCCCTGAAAAAGTCAACTAGAAAGCAGTCCCCATAATTGCCCACCAACAGTTTGGTGCTCCTTCCATCCCCTTTCCATTGAAGCTTGGTGGACCCCAAAGCCCAGGTTTTTGCCCTGACCTGGATGGCCCAGGCTAGCCTGATCTCGTCAAATCTCAGAAGCTAAGCAGGGTCAGCCCTGGTTAGTATTTGGATGAAAGACCACCAAGGAAGTCCAGGGTTGCTGTGCAGAGGAAGGAACTGGCAAACCACCTCTGTTAGTCTCTTGCCATGAAAACCCCAAAAAGGGGTCACCATAAGTTGGCTGCGACTTGACGGCACTTTGCACACATAAAGCCTGGTGGCGCAGAGTGGTGAGCTGCAGTACTGCAGTCAAAAGCTCTGCTCACAACCTGAGTTCGATCTCAATGAAAGTCGGTTTCAGGTAGCCGGCTCAAGGTCGACTCAGCCTTCCATCCTTACGAGGTTGGTAAAATGAGTAGCCAGTTTGCTGGAGGTCAAGTGTAGGCAATGGCAATGGCAGTAGGGTTGCCAACTGCCAGGTAGTAGCAGGAGATCTCCTGCTAATTCAACTAATCTCCAGTCAATAGAGATCAGATCACCTGGAGAAAAATGGCCGCTTTGGCATCCCAAACGCCAACTGTAGGCTGTGCCAACTTCCTTGTTGTACCTGAGAACATTTGTTACCTGGCCCAGGTGTGCGGTCCCACCCCTGTATTCTGCAGGATCATTAATTATGTGGCATTCATGTTGTTCATGTTGTTCATATTGGATTCAAAGGGATTGATTTATGTACTTAATTAATTAGTTGGCTTTGAATGAGGGAATGTATTGCTTCCAGCCAAGTCAGAATGGTGCACCGTGTCTCAACAACAGAGCTTTTGGGTAAAATATCGACTGGCAGGACCAGTAGGGTTGCCAACCTCCAGGTAGTAGCTGGAGATCTCCTGCTATTACAACTCACCTCCAGCTGACAGAGATCAGTTCACCTGGAGAAAATGCCCACTTTGGCAATTGGACTCTATAGCATTGAAGTCCCTCCCCTCCCCAAACCCCCCCTCCTCAGGCTCTGCCCCAAAAATCTCTTGCCGGTGGCGAAGAGGGACCGGGCAACCCTAAATGGCAAGCCACCCTGTAAACATAGTCTCCCTAGTAAACGTCTGGTGTGACATCACCCCATGGTAATGGCCCGGTACTTGCACGAGGGACTACCTTTGCCTTTTTAAAGACACTAAAGAGGGCCAGTGTAGTGTAGTGGTTAAGAGCGGCAGACTCTAATCTGCAGAACTGGGTTCTATTCCTCACTCCTCCATATGAAGCCTGCTGGGTAACATTGGGCCAGTCACAGTTCTCTCCGAACTCTCTCAGCCCACGCAGAGGCAAGCAACGGCAAACCACCTCTGAACGTCTCTTGCCTTGAAAACCCTACAGGGTCGCTATAAGTCAGCTGTGACTTGATGGCATACACACACACACACACACAAACACACTATGTGTTCTCTTTTTGATTGCAGAGGGGCCGCATCAGCACTGAACAAGACAGATAGACTTATGGGGAGAAACTTCAGTCTTTTATGCATGGGTGTTTTACCTGGGTTTCGACGCTCTCTTGACCCACACTTTTCTGTTCTGAATTCTAAAAATGCTATGCATGTTGTGGTTTGCCCTGGAGAAAGTCCTGGGGTTTCCGGAGTACTGCAGAATCACCAGTTCAATCCAGAAGGTACTGAGTCCTTGCCCCTTGAAAACACTGCTTTGTAATAGGCTGTAGTGGTTACTGTGAGAAAAACGTCAAACCGCCCTCCCGGCTCCCCTCTCCCACGCTTTGGCTTATGCATGGAAATGGGGACAATTTGACCCAGGCCGATCTCAGGGGAGACCGAAGTATTGCATTACAACAGGATCGGAAAGACCCGGACATTGCGCGGGCTGGGTGCGAGGTCATCTCTAAGGGATGGAAAACACATGCATAACCCCACTGAAAAACTAGGTTGGACAGGTGGAGAAAGTAAGTCAAAGTGCCTATGCATAAAAGACCTTATGGGGCTATTTTGAGGGTTAATCACCCATCGATTACATTGCCCAGTGGAATTTGGCAACTTTTCTCCCCAGCGCTGTGTGTGAAGAATGCCTTGTGGTGACACAAGCCAAGGCAGGTTGTTTGCCTTGGCTCCTGTGCGCAAGGGGAATGATTCACATCTCACACATCCTGCACGTGGGATTCCTCCCTCGCCCTCCAGAAAACCCTTGCCAAATGCCCTTATCAGACAGCCATCACTCAAACTGAGACACATCGGTGATGCTATCTATGTTAGCAACCGAAATGCAAGTTCAGCGGGAATTGTGACCTCTCTTCCCTTGGGGGGAGTTACGTGATCTACTCACTCGATAAGGCAAGGCAATGCGTAGAGATCAGCAATATCTCACAAGGGAGAGGCTTTAGACCAGGGGTATCGAACTCAATTGCTACGAGGGCCGGATATGACATACGTGTCACTTGGCCGAGCCCTGCCTCGCCAACCCAGATCACAACTGGGGGGCGGGGGCTGCCTTGGCTGACTCATGGGCCAGGTAAGAGCTCTCAAGGAGCTGGAGCTGGCCCTCGGACCTTACGTTTGACACCCTGCTTCAAAGGATCAAAGGTCCCCGACCAGCAAATACAGTAAAAATATAAAAAATGGAACACTTAAAAATAATGATGGTACACATCAACCACAAATACAGATAAACATCATGTATTTAACATATTAACGCTCCTTAACTAACACAAAATATAAGATCACCCCAAGGATTTAAAATCTGTACCACTCTTTAAATTAAGAACACTTCTTAGGTTTTTTTTGAGGTTATAGACCTGGGCACAAAACCTGGCAACCCTTCATGTCGTTTGATGGTTTTTATCCGATAGGAGATACTCTATTTTGATTTTGTTAGATCTCCCTGGGAATCTTTCCAACAATGGCCCAATAGTTTCACTGCGGATTTTGTTGTATAAAGCACACTCCAGCGATATGTACTCATTTGATTCAATCTCTCTTTGTGGGCAAGTCTCTGTTCATAGGGTGTTTTCTTATATTTCCCCTCCAATACAGCAGAGGGGAGAGTATGGCTTCTGGCTAGCGTAAACGCCCTTCTGGCTTTGTTAGATTCCAGACAATACAGGTAGGCTGCTGGGACTGCAGTATATCTAACATTTTCAGGTGAAATGAAACCAGGAGCAGCTATGTTGTCTAATTGTCTTTAGGCTTATGTTTGACACCCCTGCTTTAGACACTTCTTACATTTATCACAGTGACAAATGTCAATTGGAGGATGACTTCCTTTTTCAGGGTTTCAGGGATGAGGCCAGATAGGGCCCGGTGTGGCCTGTACAGGAAGAAAGAGGCCATGGCCCACATTTTGGAAACTAGCAAGTCTGGGCAGCCAGTGTGGTACAATGATCAGTGCTGGACCAGGGCCAGGGAGACCCGAGTTCAAATCCCCGCTCAGCCATGAAGCCATATAATTTTTTTAAAATAAACAAATAACTCTCCCTTCCTTCCAGAGTGTTTTTTTGCGGACTTTGAAAGAAAAAAAAAGCAGTGGGTATTTATTTTATTTGAGATCCTAGGTCAGTGGCACTTAAAGACAAACAAGATTTCCAGAGTATAAACTTTCAAGAGTCAAAGTTCCCACTGGGTCCCGGAGGTGGTGAACAGTAATATATATATATATATATATATATATATATATATATATATATATATATATATATATATATATATATATATATATATATATCACAAAATTAAAAACACATATCAATATGTATAAAACAATTAAAACACAAAAACTCATGAATTGAAGGAAGGGTCAGTGAGAATCAGTGAAGAAACAGCAGACAAAACAGAAAAGCCTTTACCCACTGGCAGAAGCCAATGATAGAAGGGGATAGATGAATCTCCCTGGGGAAGGCATTCCATAATCTTATTTTGATACTACAGCTCTGACCTGGATAGCTCAGGCTAGCCCAACCTCATCAGATCCTGGAAGCTAAGCAGGGTTGGCCCTGGTCACTATTTGGAAGACATGTAGCCAAGCAATGGCAAACCACCTCTGAACATCTCTTGCCTTCAAAACCCCATGGGGTTGCCATAAGTCAGCTGTGACTTGATGGCAAAAAGTAAAATAAAACAGTGATATACCTACTATGGTGGTGGAAAGAGTTCAGAGAGAACCATGACTGGCCCAAGGTCACCCAGCAGGCTTCATGTGGAGGAGAGGGGAATTGAACCCAGTTCTGCAGATTAGAGTCCACTGCTCTTAATCTCTACACCATGCTGGCTCTCTGATATACCTACTACTGATTTTTAAAAAGTGAAAAGGTGGTGGTGGTGAGGAAATGGCAGGTGTAAGGGGGAAATGGCCCAGGCTAGCCCAATCTCATCAGATCTCAGAAGCTAAGCAGGGTCGACCCTGGTTAGTACTTGGATGGGAGACCACCAAGGAAGTCCATGGTTGCTACACATAGGCAGGCAATGGCAAACCACCTCTGAACATCTCTTGCCTTGGAAATTCTATGGGGTCGCCATAAGTTGGACGTGACAAGACGTCATTTCCACCCACCAAGGGAAAATGGCACCGGATGGGGGTAGAGAGGTTGGAAAATCAGCACCTTCCTAATCTACACTGTAACTAAGATCACTCTGTATACAGTCTTCCCAGAAAGATTATACCGAAGCAGTTTTGGGAAAATGTGCTGGGAGGTAGGCAGACAAACCAAAAGGAGGACAAAGGCCAGGATCCACTGGGGAGAACCATGAGAATATGATTATTAGGTGCAATAATTATTTAATGAATAATTCCCAAAGCATTTTGGATATCTCCGTCGGGTGAACAACCCTATCCCAAAACTGTCAACATCAGTCATCAACAATATAACCAAGGGACGTGTCTAAGGCAGGACCTGAGAGCGCCCCACCTACGAATGGGTCTTTTCTTTTGAAAAAAATGGACTTTTAAACTTTATGACTTGACGCCACTCGGTGAGATAATGTCAACTTGATTTCCAAATAGGAACATTTGTGGTGGGGAACTAAAACTGCCGATGTCAACTGGTTCTTGTTCCAACAGTGATAGGTGCTCCAAACTGAACTTGCTGCCTTGCCCTGCCTTTCCAAGAATCTTCCTGGTGTTGGGTGGATTTTTCACAATCACTTACAGACGTATCATGATGCAGTCACTCTTTTTTTAAAAAAATCCCCTTTTGGCCAAACGTGAACATGGAAGGAAGCTTAAATGGGTCAAAGGGTAACTTAAGGGAGTCACTGTTTGTTTTAAAGAAGTCGGTAAACGCTCCTGAACTTAAACATAACTCTTCTTACTCAATATATAATTTCCTGGAACTAACAATTAATAAGAACTTTAAAAGGCACACCATGATGTCACTTCTGGCTACATGATGTCATACTTCGCTGCAACCCGTGACATCACTTTCACGTTACGTTAAATCACTTTTCACCCCTATTTCTCTAGCTGCTGGACCGCACAGCAGCAGGGGACCAGTCGTGGAATCACTATAACTGGAAACCTGGTTCCCCCTGGTTGGTTTTGAGTTAATCACAGATTTTTCATCCATTGTTTTGAAGCCCCTGTTAATGTGGCATTATTGAGTGAGAAAGAGGGACTATCTCTTCCTCTATTGCCTCTGGATGTTCCCCTATCCTACATTGCAGACTTCATTGTTTAGACTTCACTTTGCCTACTGGTGCTCCTTCTCCCCTTCCTTCCCTCAATGCTTCTGTCTTATCCGCCTCTTTCTACAATGTGGACATCTTGGCCCATGGAAGCCAGAGACTCTTCTGCTTGTTCTTCCTCTATATCACATCTGGGAAGCTCAGCCTCTATTGGCTAGTGACTGTACCATCAACAATGCAGCGATGGCCAAATTCGATATTCTCAGGCAGAGTAAAGCCTGGGAGTGTATTTTCCCAATAAACTGACACCAGTGGCCAGGCTCCATAATACAGTTAGTGCTAACAAGCAGTAGGAACTTACCCATTGTAGAGAGTGTGGGCATTACAGCATCATAGCAGGGTTGCCAGCTACCGGTGGGGGATGGGGGGGTAGGGTTGCCAGATCCAGGTTGGGAAACTCCTGGAGATTTTGGGGTGGAGCCTGGGGAAGACAGGGACCTCAGTGGGGTACAATGCCGTAGAGTCCACCCTCCAAAGCATCTCACCATAAGTCAGCTGTGATTTAACAGCAAAAGAAAAAAGAAAAAAGAAAGAGCCATGAAAGGCCAGATATAATTGCTGTGGGCTGGCTCCGAAACTTGGGATTTTGGAGCATGAAGATGTATATGATCATGTGTCCTTATCTGTATATAGAATCATAGAGTTGGAAGCGACCACCAGGGTCATCTAGTCCAACCCCCTGCACAATGCAGGAAATTCACAACTACCTCGCTCACACACACCCCAGCGACCCCCTATTCCATGCCCAGAAGATGGCCAAGATGCCCTCCCTCTCATGAACTATAGAAGGTATGTATGTAAAGCATCTATAGTACATGGATGCTTTATTATGAATAATAATGCAAAATGTTGTATCTCTCTTCTTAGTCTCCCCTGCCTTCCCTGTACGTAAAACATCCAGCCCGAATCCTCTCTGACAGTGCCAAGAAAGCAGGTGGCAAAACAGCCATAAATCCATTTTTTTCCTGCCTCCTGTCAGGTCAGCTGGACCAATGTTGCCAATACATTGTCAAAGCGTATCGAGTCCCAGCAATGACTAACGGCAAGTTCTTACACATCCAGAAAAATGCCACATTGTGCAAGATTGGTGAGGTGTGGCAGGGCGGAGTGACCCCAGAGCGCCTCCTCCTGTAACGGGCACGGGAGGCATATAAACCTAGGTTGCCAGGGAGCTGGCAGATGCAAAGAGAAAGTCTGCTAGGATGGGAGGACAAAGGAACAGCGGAGCATTTGCCAGCGCTGCGGTGCTGTTGATGCTGGTCGTGATGGGTGAGTTTCCACAGGGTCTGCTGAGTGTGGAGGGCTCCATGGAGGAGCATGTGGTGGGGCTGGACTTATGGGCGGGATGATGAGTAAACTGCTGGCTAGGTAGAGGTTGGGGCCGTTGCCATCCTCTGCAGAATTACTCCAGTCTGAGTGCCTGATGGAAATCCACAAACTCTGTTAGGACTGAACTATAAGAGACCAAGAGAGAGATGGTGGCCAAGAGAAAGATAGGATGGATGGATGGATGGATGGATGAACAGAAGAACCTAAGTGAAGCCCTGCTGGATCAGACCAAGGCCCATAAAGTCCAGCAGTCTGTTCACAAAGTGGCCAACCAGGGTGCAGAGGCAGGCGGAAAGGCATGAAATAAGTGGGAGATGGACAGTTGGACATTTGAAGTAGAGCGACAGATGGAAAAGGAGAGAGAATGTTGCTTCCATAATGTGGGCACCTTCAAAACTTTCATTCCATCATAAGCTTTTGAGGGGCAGGAGAACAGATCTTTGAAGTGGGCTGCAATTTAAAAACACATGAACACATGAAGCTGCCTTGTACTGAATCGGACCCTTGGTCCATCAAAGTCCGATTTGTCTACTTAGACTGGCAGCGGCTCTCCAGGGTCTCAGGCAGAGGTTTTTCACATCATGTACTTGCCTAGTCCCTTTAACTGGAGGTGCCGGGGAGTGAACCTGAGACCTTCTGCATGTCAAGCAGATGCTTTACTACTGAGCCACGGCCCCTCCCCCCCAAAAAAAGCTTATGCAGCAGTGAATGTTTTGAAGGTGTCCAAGACTCCTCTTTATTCTTGCTATAACAGACCAATGCAGCTACCCTCTGGATTTTGGCATGGAAGCAGCTCTTCGCCCCGCAAATGAGAGGACCCCGGTCTTGAAATGTTCCTGCCAGCCACATCCTTCAAACGGGAAGGCTGGTTCTTTATCTCAAGGCTAGCTGGTGCTCCAAATATGAGGGAAAGGCACTCTATGCATGCTCAGTGGTCTTCTCTTCCGGTAGCTGTTGGATGTGGAGGAAATCAGTTCCTGCTAACACCTGCTACTGGAGACATACACACACACACACACACACCCCTCTGGTTAAGAGTGATGGTTTGGAGCAGTGGACTCTACTCTGGTGAACCGGGTTGGTTTCCCCACTCCTCCACACGAAGCCAGCTGGGTGACCTTGGGCCAGTCACAGCTCTCTTAGAGCTTTCTCAACCCCACCTACCTCCCAGGATGTCTGTTGCGGGGAGGGGAAGAGAAGGTGATTGTAAGCCAGTTTGATTCTTCCTTAAGTGGTAGAGAAAGTCGGCATATAAAAACCAACTCTTCTTCTTCTTCTTCAAAACTCTGGCAGATGCATCTCTCTCTTGTTGTGTCTGACAAAGGGAGCTTTCACTCTCGAAAGCTTGACCCGCAAAATCTTGTTGGTTTCTAAGGCGCTACTGGACTCGAATCTAGCCCATCTCTTCCTCTCTTCAAGTAATTAAGCCCTGGTTATATGATGTTGAGTTTGTGCGGGGAGTAGGGTTGCCAACTGACCAAAAAGAAACTCACCCTGACCTGCTCTTGTGCCTTCTCTCCAGCAACCAGCATGATGGAACTTTACCCCAGGCCCCCGAGATCAGCATGATCACTCGCTAACGCCTGCGATCAAGTTGTTGTTAAAAGCACAGGAGCAGGCCGGGGCTGGTTAAAAAGTTGGAAACCGGGAGGGAGGAGGGGGGTCATAAGAAGGAAACACTTCCCTTCAGATCTCTGTGACACAATAGACCGGAGGCACTGGGACAGCTGGTGTTAGGGGCTGCCCCTCCTCTGATTCATATGAACTCCAAGCACAGGGGCAGAGGCAGGAGGAAATGGGCAGGCAGAAGTTTATCAGGGGCAGCGGCCCTGCTTCCTTATACAGCAACGCAGTTCAGAAGGTCCCTCTTTCTAGCTTAACTGTGTAGAAAGAACAGATAGAAATCATTACGACCATTTTCTCCCTGGGGGGACTAATCTTTGTTTTCTGGATATCAAAGGCAATTCCAGGAGATCTCCATTTCTTGCCAAGACGTACAGAAGCTTGAAGGGAGGAGAGCCTCTCCTTCTCTAAAGATCGGTGCCTACACAGTGCAATTAGTCTTGTACATGAGTCCGGACGGGTTGCCGCCTTTGATCACACCCCGTTGCTGTTCTGTCCTGGGGACAGAACCTCAGGATTTCCACCCCTCCTGTTTAGGGACTTCTGACTAGGTTGAAAACAGGTTAAAGGAGCTGTCTTCAGAGTCGAGGCTGAACACCTGCCAGCCTGGAGGATGGCAAGCTTACAGTTTCTCCAGGGGAACTGATCTGTGCAGTCTTGGAGATCAGTTATAATTTCACATCCCCAAGCCCCACCTGGAGTTTGACAACCTTACCAAAACCCTTTTTTATTGGAAAATCCCTGAGGATGAGAAGAAACCCACAGTTCAGTAACCTGTGAGCTATCTGTCAAAATAATAGAAACAGGACTTTTTCAAAAGGCGAATCCATCCTTCCCCCTCGAAAAAGGTCCTAGAATGGGGGTGTCAAACATAAGGTCCCTGGGCCGGATCCGGCCCCTTGAGAGCTCTTATCTGGCCCATGAGCCAGCCAAGGCAGCCCCGCACCTCTAAATCTGGGCTGGCGAGGCATGGCCCGGCCCGACCAAGTGACATTTATGTCATATCTGGTCCTCATAACAACTGAGTTTGACACCCCTATCCTAGAGACAATGATCCCTGCATTAGCCGTAGAACTTGCTCCAAATACCAGATGGGAATGCGTTTCATGACGATTAAAAATGGCAGGAGCTCTCCAGGGTCTCAGGCACAGGGTCTTTAACATGACCTACCTGCCTAGTCCCTTTACCTGGAGGTGCCGGGGATTGAACCTGGGTCCTTCTGCATGCCAAGCAGATGCTCTACTACTGAGCCATAAGCCCTCCCCTGTTGTGATTTAGATATTAGTCCTTTATGAAGATATTATTTCCTACTTATATACGCACACACACAAATTTTGCACCCGAGTTCGGTGGCATCAACTTTCTGGAATCTGTCATACTGAAAGGATCGTCTTTCCTCTGAACATGTGCAGAGTGCCCTTTGCCAACCTTGCTGCCGCCACCGGTCCTCACACAGGAAGAGCTTTGAGGCCTGCTGACTGGCATCCCTAGGTGTGCAGCCTAGATTCTGCAGACAGCTCATTGAACCTGTTTTCAGCCTAGTAAGAAGTCCCTAGACAGGAGGGGTCGAAATCCCGAGGTTTTGTTCTTAGGACAGAACAGTAACAGGGTGTGATCAAAAGGCGTCAACCATCTGGACTCGTGTACCAGACTAATTGCTCTGTGTTGGCACCGATCTTTAGAAGAGAGGTTCTTCCCCCCTCCAGCTTCTGTAGGTCTTGGCGAAAAAAAGGAGGCTAAGGAAAATCCTATCCCTTCTTTGCGACCGGCCAGATCGGGCAACTGTTCAAAGCAGGGTAGCAGGGGGGAAAGGCAAATGGTGAGACAGAGACAGAACCTGGGCGCGGTAGCAAATTAAGGATGTTGACCGTATGCATCGGCCTGGGCCTGTTGGTTTCCCGTTCCAAATAAAACGGGCATGGTGGTTTCCTCTTTCTTGGAGGCACTGGGGGAAATTAGTCTCTGCAGAATGGTTTGACCTGGGGAAGAGGCGCTGAATCACTGTTTGCTAGAGAGCTCTGCTCATCAAGACTTTCTCTGGCGATTATGCAATAGTTCCTTGACTGAGAAGGCCCGGGGTGGGATGGGGGAAGTGCATTGACGGGAGAAGGACTATCATCACCCAACTAAGCACAGTTTCTTGGATATTTGGCCCAGTTCACACAGGAAGGGGAAGGAGGTGGCCCAGATTTGAGGTGGTAGAATGGACTGCTGGGGTTACCAGCCACAAGGTGGAGCCTTTAGGTCTCCTGGAATTATAACTAGGGCTGCCAACCTCCGGGTACTAGCTGGAGCTCTCCATAGATTTGCAGCCCCGTTTTTGTGGGAGCCTAAAATACCTCGTCGAAAACAAAATAAAAATAGCAAAAGAAAATGAAAGAAGTTAAGTCTAAATCAAGAATTGATTTAGTGAATTGATAATTCTCCCAGGCAAACTCTGATAATATCCATGGGGGGTTTCTTCCTATTCTTTGAGGCTGATGAAGCTATATATCGTGAAAGCGCAAAAAATATCCGGAAAAGTGTTTCCTCCACTTCGTCTTGCTACTTGTCCGTTCTCCGGCAGCGGCAGGATTGTGGCAGGATTGTGTATCTTGGAAATTGACATCAGTATCACCTACCCTTAGTGGATTTTGCTTCACGTCTTCTTGAAGATAGCCAATGTGCTTGCTGTAGCTAGTGCTGTTCATATTCATTTTTGTAAATATGTATGTTACACTGAAATTGTTTTTGTCTTGCACTTGTCATAACTTTGAATACAGTTTTTGATATTCTTGAGCCTACCCTGTTTTTTTCCTACATTATTGTATTTACAGTGGTTTTGAGTCCTTGCTACTGTTAACCTCCAGGTACTAGCTGGAGATCTCCTGCTATTACAACTGATCTCCAGCCGGTAGAGATCAGTTCCCCTGGAGAAAATGGCCGCTTTGGCAATTGGACTCTATGGCATTGGAGTCCCTCCCTTCCCCAAACCCCTGGCAATCCTAATTATAACTGATCTCCAGGCAATAGATAACAGCTCCCCTGGAGGAAATGGCAGTCCGGGAGAGCAGACTCTGTCGTATAGCACAGAGTCTAAGAAACATGGAAGTCCTAGAGTGACATCACATTCCTGCTGAGCTCTGCCCCCTCCCCACACCAGTTCCACCTTCCCCAGCCACAAATCTCCAGAAATCTCCCAAGCCAGTTCAAAATGAGCCTTGACAGCCTGTGGAAGGCTGGACTCTACGCAGTCCTTTTAAGAAAGTGCTTTAGAGACCAACAATCTGACTCAGAATAAGGCCGCTTTGTGGGTTTGTGTGTGTTTTCGGTGAAGAGGGTAGAAGAAGGACCATTCTAGCAAGTCACTTTAGCAACATCTGACCCAGGCCAAAACAGGACACAGACTTACCTGGGACCGGGACCAGAAAACAGGGGCTGCCCCTGGTAAACAGGGGCAGTTGGAACATATGAAAGCAGGGAAGGGATCAAAACCAGATTCATTAGGGCGGCTAACAGGCCTGGAGAAAGATGTCCTGCCCCTTTAACAGGGGCTTCATGTTGGAAATGGGCAGCTGAAGCTTTTCAGAGGTAAACCAGCATACCTGGCAAGTAATAACCCGTTAAGCCTCTGTTAAAGGGACAGGAAATCTGCCCCCTCCCCAAGCATTTGGCAACTCTAGTCCTATACGAAGAATAAAATGAGTGTGAAAAACTCCTAAGGACAAGAGATTTTTATCTTAAGTGAACGCAAGCGCAGAATTTCAGTGCAGAAGCATCTCAACACAGTGACCTGTGGCGCCGTCCTAACCAGAGATGCCCCCTGTGGTGTTGACCTCAACTGCTTTAGAATTATGCAAATCTGTCAAGGATTGCACTGCTCAGCCTTTGTGCGTCCACCGTCAGCAGTGTTTGCATTCTTTCCCACTTTGCATAACATGCAGAAGTGAGACAAGCGGAAACGTAATCATTCTGAACTATTTTTCTCTTTTACCCAGGTCTTCCTCTAAGATCAAATGCAGCAGGTATGTACTTTGAATTGGACAGATCTCCCTGGTTTTTCCTTTTTCAAACCTTCATTCACTAAACAGTCTAGTCAACGTGGTGTAGTGGTTAAGAGTGGAGGACTCTGACCTGGAGAACCAGGTTTGATCCCCCACTCCTCCACATGAGCGGTGGACTCTAATCTGGTGAACCGGGTTGGTTTTCCCCAGTCCTCCACATGAAGCCAGCTGGGTAACCTTGGGCACTCTTTGAGCTGTCTCAGCCTTGCCTACATCTCAAGGTGTCTGTTGTGGGGAGAGGAAGGGAAGGAGGTTGTAAGCCAGTTTGATTCTCCTTAAAAGGTAGAGAACATTGGCATATAAAAACCAACTCTTCTTGTCCTGCTAGCCAGGATAATAAAATATGCAATTGCAGCTGAAACCCTTTGAACATCTTTCAGAGAGGCAGGTGCCAATATATTTTGGGACTTTGCTTTGCCTTGTGAAGTAGTTGAGCACGGAGCTCAGTCACCACATATATGAACACAATGAACATTTTACAAAATTTCCCAGGCCTAAACAAAGGCAGGGACTTGCTCCAAGGAGTTTATAATCTGAATTTCAACAGCAGGTAAGACTAGAAAGGGAGATGGTAGGATCAGCAATGAATGTGAAACGAAAGCTTGTTAAGTGTACTTAAGACTTCATGACCACTGAGCACCCAGGCTAAGGGGGTTACTCCAAAAATTATTTGTACCCTGCTCTTCCAAATTGGCTTAAAGTGGCTAATAGCAATTCAATCCTGTCAATAAAAGCAATCAACAAGAAATGAAAATCACATTAGAAACACATTAGAATTAAGATCAGCAAAAAGCCCAGCAGCCTGAAATTAAACAGGACCCAACGAACAGCTTGACAGAAAAGTTTTATCCCTGGCAAATGAAGGCCGGTGATGAAGCTGGACCTCAGGCAGAAGAGGAGAGGGACAATCTAGGAGCATGGGGCCACAACTGAGAAGGCCTCGCTTCAGATGTCAGGGGAAGGGCTCAGTGGTACAGCACCTGCTTGGCATGCGGAAGGTCCCAGGTTTAATCCCCAGCATCTCCAGTTAAAGGGACTAGGCAAGTAGATGATGTGAAAGACCTCTGCCTGAGACCCTGGAGAGTCGCTGCCAGTCTGAGTAGACAATACTGACTTTGATGGACCAAGGGTCTAATTCAGTAGAAGGCAGCTTCACGTGCTCATGGGAACCCAAAGATGAGATTCTGGGAAAGATTGTTAAAACTTACATCTGTATTTTGGTCACATTATGAGAAGACAAGAGTCACTAGAAAAGACAGTCATGCTAGGAAAAGTTGAGGGCAGCAGAAAAAGAAGAAGACCCAACAAGAGATGGATTGACTCAATAAAGGAAGCCACAGCCTTCAATTTGCAAGATCTGAGCAAGGCTGAGGATTTTGATTCATAGGGTCTCCATGAGTCGGAAGCGACTTGACGGCACTTAACACACACACACACACAGTTTAACTATCCTGGCTTCCCCCTGGGGAATCCTGGCCAATTTAGTTTGGAGGGGGTGGTGGCCTGTAAATTCTCTCTTGAGGGATTCTCTACGGTCCTTCACGCAAATGCAGCCTCTCCAGGCAAAACCATTAACCCTGTTTTAAGACCGTAGGTAAAGATGCTTCTGATCTTCTTTTCTCTCCAGGTCTATCCTGTGGCAAACAGAAGACAATTGTCCGGGTGGCGGGTGGCGTGAATGCCCAGAGAGGGGAGTGGACTTGGCAAGTGAGCATCCAGCACCGTGGACAGCATATTTGTGGTGGAAGTGTCATCGGTCATAGGTGGATCCTGACCGCCGGTCACTGCTTTTATGAGTAAGTCAATTTCGCCTGCCTTTCCTGGGCATTGCCTCTTAGAAGGAGTCCATCCGGCCCAGTTTCTCACTGCTTCTCCCCTTCCCACCTTTTTCTCATCTGCGGCCCAACCCACTCCAAACACCAGGGGCCGATCAAGGGTCGCTTATGCATGGGAGCTTTACCCAAGGTTTGTTGCTCCCCGGACCCACGCTTTCTTCTCGCGAAGCTGTGCACCAGCAGTCTCCAAGCTCAGAACAAGAAGCGTTGGAGTCCCCGCCCCTTGAAATGCCACTTTGTGATTGGCTGTAGTGCTTAGAAGTAGAAACTCAAGTGCTGGGTCAAAAAGCATTTTCAAAACCAAAAATAAAACGGATCTCCCTAAAAGGAATTGGGGGGGGGAGAGAGAAAACTGCTGGGTAATATCACTCTCTCTCGGCCTTACCTACCTCCCAGAATTGTTGTGAAGATGAAAGGAGAAGGGAGAATCATGTATGCCATCCTGGGCATGGCTAGCCTTGTAAAGTAGGCTGTCCAAATGGAAATCTATGTCAAATGTCGTTATTGGTCATGATATTTGGAGCTTCCCCGCCCACCCAAAACAAGATTATTACAATATTCATTCAGGATAGCATTATTATTCCCCACATGGGGAAGCAGAGGATACTTAGCGTGTTCATAATTGAGGCAGCATTTGAATCAGGGACTTCACAGTTCCCACACCTGCCTAGGAGAGAACAACTGCCCTCTTTCACAGCCAGAAAAACCATGTAATCAAAATGGTACCTAGAGAGGGAAAATAAGGCTCCTAGGAATGGCTGGCTGGTAGTGAAGGAGCTACACGAGGTGAAGGATGGAGCGGAGTTGAAACGGAGGCTCTGCCCATCTGTCTCGCACCTGGTGCTCTCTATGGCTTGCCCTGGCATGTCTTAAGTTGATCAGCGGGAGGAATAAAAATGTTCCTTTCTCACTCTCTCTGTTTTGCCCCCTACAGGGTGGGATACAAAATAGTCCCTGCAGACTGGAAGGTGGTTCTGGGCCGTCTGCAACTGACCGGCGACCAGTTCAGGGGGGAGGAACGCGACGTGGCGGAGATCATCGTCCACGAGAACTACGCCGACTACAAGAAAGGCTACGACATCGCCCTGGTGCGCCTGGCGCTGCCCGTGTGGTTCAGCCGGGATATCTCGCCCATCTGCCTGCCGCACGCCGATCACCAGTTCGCCTTTGGGACCCAATGCTGGGTCACCGGCTGGGGTGACATCGGCATGAACAGTGAGTGAGAAAGCGGTGCAGTTGGGGGGGGGGGCTCCCCAATCTGTATGGTTATTTTGCGGGATCTTGGGAATCTGATTCAGCAGCTCAGCTTCTACCATTCTACCCAGTCAAGTTTGAGGCATCCCCCGGGGTTGGAGGAAGGCTTCGACCTTTGCTGAGCAGTAAAATGCAAGGCAGTGTTCCCAGAAGCTCCAAGCTGAGACCCTAAGGTTGCCAGGTCCCTCTTTGCCACCGGCGGGAGGTTTTGGGTTGGAGCCTGAGGAGGGTGGGGTTCGGGGAGGGAAGTGTCACAGCCCTTTACTTATAGGCCATATAGAAGCATATAAGAACATATGGAACAGATGAATTTGTAGAATTTTCCTATTTGAAGTTCTTTGTAAAGCCATTTAGAGGCTTGATTTCCTTTAAGCTGGACAAGCCTGGGCAAGAGACTCTTTTTCCTATTCAAGAAGGAGTCAGTGTTGTTCTAGCTTACAGAAAAACTGTTTCCACTGTCTTTGTGACGAAACACTGGAACGCCAATGCCATAGAGTCCAATTGCCAAAGCGGCCATTTTCTCCAGGTGAACTGATCTCTTTCGGCTGGAGATCAGTTGTCGTAGCAGGAGATCCCCAGCTAGTACCTGGAGGTTGGCAACCCTAGGAGACTCCTCCTCCCAAATCAATAGAGAAGTAAACTAGTAGGAAAAGAGGGCTTCTTTTGCATGTACTGATTTAGTACATTCTTTGCCTTCCCCTTCCCCCCTTCTTCCAGCTTCTCTGTCAGACCCCATGCATCTCCAGGAGATGACCCTGGACCTGTTGTCGAGAGACACCTGCAACTGCATTTTCAACAACCTGCGGGACAGGAAGATTGCCCGGCCTGCTTTGCCACGCATGATTTGTGCCATGACCCCTGACAGCAAGAGGGGGCCCTGCAAGGTCAGTGGGGGGAAAACCTTTTGTGGGTCTGTTAAAGGAGGGAGAAGTGTGTCTGGTGCTTTACACAGGTGTGTTCGCAGCTAGAGCAAACCAACAAAACTTTATTTCCTTTTTAATTCCCCCCCTCCCATGTTTCTAGTCCTTATGGCTGCAGGGATGTAGGCAGTGCCTAGTGAAAGGATCTGGAGGGGATTGGGAAAGGTTTCCAGTGGAGAAGAGGTGGTGCTGCAGGGCTCCTGAGTACTTGCCAACCTCCAGGTGTGGCCTGGAGATCTCCCAAAATTACAGCTGCTCGCTAGACTACAGAGATCAGTTCTCCTGAGAGAGAATGGCTGCGTTGGATTAGGTGGACTCTACGGCATTAAAGCCTGCTGAGGTCCCTCCCCTCCCCAAACCCCGCTCTCTCCAGGCTCCATACCTAGGGCTGCCAACCTCCAGGTACTAGCTGGAGATCCCCTGCTATTACAACTGATCTCCAGCCTATAGAAATCAGTTCCCCTGGAGAAAATGGCTGCTTTGGCCATTGGACTCCATGGCATTGAAGTCCCTCCCCTCCCCAAACCCCGCCCTCCTCAGGCTCCACCCCAAAATCCTCCTGCCGATGGTGAAGAGGGACCTGGCAACCCTATCCATACCCCAATTCTCCAGCAATTTCCCAATCTGGAGTTGGCAGCCCTGCTCCTAAGAAAGGACTGATTGGCCAGCAGCTGTACCAGGGTACACAAAATGGTATAAAGCCTCTCTTTTTGCCCCAGGGGGATTCAGGCGGCCCGCTGGTTTGCTTGGAGGACGGCCGGTGGTTCCAGGCGGGGATCATGAGTTTCTCCATGGGCTGTGAAAGCCTTCACGGGCCCATCATCCTGACAGAGACCAAGGCTTATGCTGACTGGATCCAGAGCCATGTCAACGGGGCTACCTTCGCTAACCAGACAGAGCCCCGGCCCAATACAACCGACAAGTACTTGTGTACAGGTACAGTTCTTTATCAATGCGTATTTATATTCGGTGATCTTTAATAGTCCAAGTGTCAAGCGGGGAACCCAGACACCTTCTTTCATGGTCAGAGAAAGGCAGAGGGGGCAGAGGAAGAAGAAGTAGAGTTGGTTTTTATATGCCGACTTTCTCTACCAAGGGAGACTCAAACCGGCCTACAATTGCCTTCCCTTCTCCTCCCCGAACACACACCCTGTGAGGTAGGCGGAGCTGAGAGAGCTCTAACAGAGCTGTGACTAGCCCAAGGTCACCCAGCTGGCTTTGTGTGTAGGAGTGGGGAAACCAATCCAGGTCACCAGGTTAGCCTCTGCAGTTCATGTGGAGGAGTGGGGAATCAAACCCGGTTCTCCAGATCAGAACCCACCACTCCAAACCACCGCTCTTAACCACTACACCACTTTGGATTGTGGATTCATGGTTCTATGCCAAATTACACCATTTTTGTAACATATTCCCATTTTTTCCAGAATGTGTTAAAAGCAGTTGGTAGAAGAATGGGGGGGGGGATTATAAAAGGAATAAGAATAGATTTTTAAAAGGAAACATTACTAGAAAATTAACAGCCATATGGAAAAGACACTCTAGGAAGAAATCCCAGATGTTTCCCCAAATCACAAGCTTTAGCGGTAGCGTTTCTACCCCTAGTGGCAGACATTTGTATTGCACAGACAGCAGATAACTGAAATTGCCTAATCTGACACATGAAGGGGGTGATGGGAATATTGATATGGGGAGGGACAGTCCCGATATCGACCCCTAGCATTTTGAAGCACTTAAAAAGGAACTAGCGCACGCCTGAAACCGAACAGCAAACCAGTGCGGCTGAACAAACAAAGCCTGTTTCCTGACATTCAGCACGAGACCGGCTGCATCATTTCGCCCCAGCTGGAACTTCTGGCTCGCCTTCAAGGGATGCCCCATGTAAAGCCCCCATACAGTAGTCAAGCCCATATGAAGCAAATCCCTTCTCCCCGTTTGTAACTTGATGGGTTTGGGTTCTAATCCCAATTTAATGGGATCTGGTTGGCTGCGGGGAGTAGTGGGGGTTGACATCATATTTTATACTGTTCTCCAGGCTGTGGGAAGCTGAAGCGAGACACACCTGGCTCGGGTGCGGAGGGACTCTGGCCGTGGTATGTGAGCCTGCAGTACCAGGGCCAGCATGCCTGCGGAGGCACCTTGATCTCGGAAAAATGGATCGTGACAGCTGCTCAGTGTTTCATTGGGTAAGCAAAGGCAGCCGGGCGGGGAAATGAAGCATGATGGGTAACTACCACCAGTCGTGCCACTCTGGTGCTAAAATCCTGACTCAGTACCAAGAAAAGCCAAATGTTGCTACTTTGAATTAAATCAAACACTTTGTCAGGGATGCTCTAGGGCTGATCCTGCATTGAGCAGGGAGTTGGGAATGGTTAGTCTGGAGTAGGTTGAAGGGGGACATGATTGTTCTCTTTAAGTATTTGAAGGGCTGTCACTTAGAGGAGGGCAGGGAGCTGTTCCTGTCGGCAGCGGAGGAGAGGACTTGCAATAATGGGTTTAAATGACAGGTGGAAAGGTGCCGGCTGGATATTAGGATTTTTTTTTTACAGGAAGAGTTGTTTGACAGTGGAATCAGCTACCTAGGGAGGTGGCAAGCTCCCCCTCACTGGCAGTCTGTAAGCAGAGGCTGGACAAGCACTTGTCAGGGGTGCTCTAGGCTGATCCTGCTTTAAGCAGGTGGTTGGACTAGATGGCCTGTATGGTGCCTTGCAACTCTATGATTCTATGATTCTAGGGGGTTGGCCTAGATGATGTATAGCCCCTTTCAACTCTATGATTCTATGATTCAAAGTAAAGCTTGGGTATGTATGACATTTGTGTCATGACTTTGCCTCTCTCTTGCAGGCGCCAGGAACCAGCAGCCTGGAAGGTGCTGCTGGGTGAGAAAGAGATAGGGTTAAAACGTGGGTGGCAAGCAAGGAGGACCCTCCAGCACATCATCCTTCACGGCGCCTACATCAACGTGACTGAAGGTGATGACATTGCGGCCGCCATGCTGGACCACCCCGTAGAATTCAACGACCGCATCCGGGCTATCTGCACCCCGTATGAAACCCACAAGTTCCCGTTTGGCTCTACCTGTTGGACACGGGGACGGACAATCGGTACGTGGAGTGGGGATGGGAAAGTACGTGGGCATTCCCTTTCTGGGGGGTTCCAGATTCAGTCCTGGAATGCATCCATCCCACTAAGTTGATTCATGCAATTGAGTTGTTGGTAGTGTATTGGATAACAATAAAGGTAAAGGCAGTCCCCTATGAAAGCACCAGGTCATTCCTAACCCATGGGGTGACGTCACATCCTGATGTTTACTAGGCAGACTATGTTTATGGGGTGGTTTGCCAGTGCCTTCCCCAGTCATCTACACTTTGCCCCCAGTGGCTCAGTGGTAGAGCATCTGCTTGGCATGCAGAAGGTCCCAGGTTCAATCCCCGGCATCTCCAGTTAAAGGGGACTAGGCAAGTAGGTTATGGGAAAGACCTCTGCCTGAGACCCTGGAGAGCCGCTGCTGGTCTGACAATACTTTGATGGACCAAGGGATAGGATTCAGTATAAGGCAGCTTCATGTGCGTTCATGTGTACCGACCTCGGAAGGATGGAAGGCTGAGTCAACCTTGAGTCGGCTACCTGAAACTGACTCCCGTCGGGATTGAACTCAGGTCATGAGCAGAGCTTTTGACTGCAGCTTACCACTCTTCAACAATAGATTACATACCAAAAATATACAGCTTGGCCTTGGGAGATATTACCAGTCCAAATATGGTCACTTAGTTAGATCTGAGCAACAGCTCATCCCATTAACCCCCCTTCTCTTTTGGACGTGTGTCCTCTGTACCCATTCTGCCTCCTGTTGTGGAAGTCCCTGATGCTTCAGAAGAAAAGGATCAGCGGCAAGGAAGTCCCCAGGGCTTAAGCGGTGGCAGGATTTGGAGCTACTCCCACTAACCAAAGATATTTTCCCATGTTTGTCCAGATGAGAACCACCCACAGGGTACCCTAGGGGGTGTGGAGGTGAAAATCCTTGGCCCCCGAGCGTGTAACTGCCGCCACAACTTGACCAGCGAGTTCGGGCACGAGATCGCCATCACCTCCCAGATGCTGTGTGCGACGCCCCATAAGAGCACCATGCGTTGTGAGGTAAGAAGCCATCAGCCAATCAGGTGACAGGAAGAGGGCAGGGGGTGGTCTTTCATGAGCCTCGCTTGAGAATGGAACATCTCTTCTGCTAATTCTCATAGGTTCCCAATTCGTCTGGGGGTTCTCCTTTGCAAGCCCTACTGACTGTGAGCTTTCCCAGACCTCTCACTGGTGAATACGCAGGAGAATTTCCCAGTGGTTTCTGCCCTTGTGCCCCATATGTCTGCTTCCCACTCGGTTGCATCTGATGGTGCTTCCTGTGGCAGCTGCCTCATGATACCCTACAGTGGGACCCCATCTGTGTGCACAGGGAAGAAGAGTTGGTTTTTATATGCCGACTTTCTCTACCACTTAAGGGAGACTCAAACCGGCTTACAATCACCTTCCCTTCCCCTCCCCGCAACAGACACCCTGTGAGGTAGGTGGGGCTGAGAGATTGTGACTGGCCCAAGGTCACCCAGCTGGCTTCATGTGGAGGAGTGGGGAAGCAAACCCAGTTCACCATTCGCCTCCGCCGCCCATGTGGAGGAGTGGGGAATCAAACCCGGTGCTCCAGATCAGAATCCACCACCCCATACCACTGCTCTTAACCACTACACCACGCTGGCTCTCATAGGTTGAGTCCTAACTAAACTCCTTCTTGTTCCTGCATTCCTGAAAGTCTCCTGGCTGAAAGCCCATGTGGATATGTGGGCGGAAAATGCCATCGAGTTGCAGTCGACCTAGGACAACCCGTAGGGTTTTCCAGGCAACAGACAAAACAGAGGTGGTTTCCCGTTGCCAGCCTCTGTGTAGCGACCCTGGACTTCCTGGCTCCAGCAAGACAAAGGCTAGGATCCAGTTTTTCCAAGTTCATTCTGAACGCATGCAGAGAGAGATGGGGAAAGGCAAAAACAGACAACCAAATTCAAGCACACTTTCTATAGAAAGCAAAAGTTACAGGGATTCTCTGTCTTGATATTCCTGCCCTGCCAGGTGGGCTAAACCCACCAAGGGGGAAGCTGACAAAAAAGCTCATCTTCCTAGCCTCTATTTTGAGGGTTACCTGGGAAGGAGGACCTCAAGTCCCTCCTCCAGCTTCCGCCTCCTTTCCCAAGCCAATGGGTAGAGAAGAAGCCCTGTGGAGCTGTCCAGACGTTCTGTGGTGCTGACATTTTATCTGCAAATTACAGGTTGAGTATCCCTTATCTAGACATCCGATATCCGGACTGATCAGAAAACCGGACCTTTTGAGCCAGCATGCAGGCGTTACTCACAGACCCTCAGCAGTGCCACTGACGGTCCAATGGACACAAAATCATTACAAATATTGCTTAAAATTACATCCAGGCTGTGCTTATAAAGTATATCTAAAACATGAATGAATTTCATGCTTAGACTTGGGTCCCATCCCCAAGATATCTCATTATGTATATGCAAAAATTCCAAAATATTCCACAATAAGATCCGAAATACGGACCACTTCTGGTTCCAAGCCGTCCAGATAAGGGATACTCAGCCTGTATTATTCCTCAGCTGCATCAACTTTAAATGTGAACGGTCCTGGCATTTTATGCTACCCAGAGAAATTCCACTGAGAAACTGGTTGGCTTTATCTGCCTGTTCTCCTATCTCTCTCTCCACCCCCTGCCCCAGGACAACCGGATGGAATCTGGGAATTCTCCTTACATTCCACTCTGCCCCCAGGATGACATTTTTGACTTAGGGAATTCTTACCACATTATTTTATCCCAACAGAATCCTACTTTCCCACCATAGCTTGCCTCTGGCTGAAAATCATTAGGAGCCATTCATTTCAGTGACCCTACTGGCTTTTAATATAGAAGCTAATGTAAACCCTATGTGTATTTGCCATTAAGACTACTGAAAAGAAATGCTACTATTGGCATTGACTGTTCCTATGGAAAAGTAGCCTCCACATGAACACATGAAGCTGCCTTATACGGAATAAAACCCTTGGTCCATCAAAGTCAGTACTGTCTACTCAGACCGGCAGTAGCTCTCCAGGGTCTCAGGCAGGGGTCTTTCACATCACTTCCTTGCCTAGTCCCTTTAACTGGAGATGCTGGGGATTGAACCTGGGACCTTCAGCATGCCAAGCAGATGCTCTTATCGCTGAGCCATGGCCCCTCTCCAAAGCTCTCCAGGGTCTCAGGCAGAGGTCTTTCACATCATCTACTTGTCTGTCCCTTTAACTGGAGATGCTGGGGATTGAACCTGGGACCTTCTGCATGCCAAGCAGATGCTCTACCACTGAGCCACATGCCCTCCCCTGTTGTGATTTAGATATTAGTCCTCTATGAAGGATTAATGTATTATTTATGTATTATTTTTTACATATCTAACTATATATGCACACACACAAATTTTGCACCTGAGTTTGGTGGCATCAACTTTCTGGCCTCTGTCATACTGAAAGAATAATCTTTCTGCTCTTGGGCCTCTAGAAGACTGTTGGGGAACCTCTGATTTGCAACGATAAGGGATCCTGGTTTTTGGCGGGCATCTCCAGCTTCGGCAAGGGCTGCGGGACTGTGGTACGTCCGGGGGTTTACACAGCAGTCACGGCCCACCAGCACTGGATCATGGAAAGTGTGTGGTCCGCTTTCTACGACATGCAGTTGCCTCCTGTTCCAGTGGCAAAGGACGATGGTGACTGTCTGGCCATTAGGCCTCGAGGTAAGATGGGGAAACCCACTGAATCCTGAACCTCCTGGCATTGGAGGCTTATTTCTTGGAGTTGTAGAAACACAGCAGCTGTTTGGATATTCACAGTTCATGCTTATCCCTCTCTGGATGTGATCCAACATCCACACATGCTTTCGCCCTGCTGGGGTTTTGTTATTTGCAAAAACCGAATAACAAACCCTATGCTGAAACTGTACAAATAAAGATCAGCACGTAGGCTCAACGTTATCAACAGGAGCTTGGCCACCTCACTTAGCTCCCCTTTTCCCTTCTCGGGAGATGGACATCCTGACCAGGTGCTTTGTCTCTTTCCCCCGCCGGGAGCTTGGCAATCTATTTGCCAGCCACATTACAGATGCTCCCAGCAGCATCGGGACTTTTTGCGCATGCTCACCGCCTGCCCCGACTCTGATACTATTGGACTTCTTACCAACGATGAGTAATGCCGTCCTGCCTTCATTTTATTACCGTGGATAACGCCTTATAGCAGGGGTGGGGAACCTTTTTTCGGCCAAGGGCCATTTGGATATTTATAACATCATCCGCGGGCCATACAAAATTATCAACTTAAACATTAGCTGACCAAGCCCCAAGCAGGCAGCTGCCCCAGATGGCCCTCTCCCCACACGGGCAAGCAGGCAGGCACCCAACCGGTGGCAGCTCCATAGCTAACGACTCTTCTGCAAGGGGAAAAAAATATTCCTTTTCTCGGCAGAACAAACTCACATCTGCCTTGAATAGATGCTATTCCTGTCTGCGGGAGGGAGCAGATCACCAGTGTTAGATCCTTCTGAGCTAGAGATCTGCCAGCACCCATGAAGGGCCAGACCAAATGATTTCGCGGGCCTTAAACGGTCCCCGGGCCTGATGTTCCCCAACCCTGCCTTATAGGATATATGAGATATGTTGTATAGACAAATATAGAGTGTGTGTAAATATATTTGCTGCGTGTTGGAATTGTTTGTTCTACTTTAGAAGTTTATTGAGCCTACATGCAGATCTTTATTTGTACGGGATTTTGTTATTGGCTTCCCTATGTAACGTGCCTCCAAAAAACCCAACGGAGTCCAATCTTTATTGCCATAATGGCAATAATTCCCCTGCTGAGATGGTGCTGTTTTGAGCAGGAACCATAGCTCAGTTCTTTGTTATGTATTTGTAATGTTGTTCTCCTTGAGTAAGGAGATCAGAGGTGTACAACAGAGTAGTCCACGATGGGTAGCTGTGTTTGTCTGTAGCAGTAGAAAAAGAGCAAGAGTCCAGTAGCACCTTAAAGACTAACAAAATCTCTGGCACGGTGTGAGCTTTTGTGAGCCACAGCTCACTTCTTCAGATACAGCTAGAATGTGAGTCCATCTATCCTTAAGAAGAGTGAATTCACACATCCAATAGCAATAGGATGTAAATGTCAATACCAGGGAAATGACATTAGCAGGCATTTTTGGATCAGGTGTGACATGCAGAGGAGTCGTAAGCATGGAGAAAATAGCATTGGTAATGAGACAGGAATCCTAGGTCTCTGTTCAGTCCTGGAGAATGCATTGTCTTGATCATTATTAGTTGTAATTCAGCAGTATCTCTTTCTAATCTTCCTTTGAAATCCCTTTGTAAGAGAACTGCTACTCTTAAGTCAGAAACTGAATGTCCTGGAAGGTTAAAATGTCCCCCCGCTGGTTTTTGAGTAGTCCAATTATTTTATTCTCTGTGAGAACAGCATTGATGGAGAGACAGTGATTTTCTTAAACCCACCCAATGGATAAGGTCCCCCCAGTCCAAGTCCGACTCTGCCAGTCGCACTGTAAAGGCCCCTGGATTTCATATCAAGAGAGAAAACCCTCTAGAAGTCCAGGTGTCCTTCCCAAGTCAGGAAGAGCTGGTTTTTATACCCTGCTTTTCTCTACCTTTAAGGAGTCTCAATGCGGCTTACAATCACCTTCCCTCCTCCTCCCCATAACAGGCACCTCTTGAGGTTGGTGGGGCTGAGTTGGGAGAAGTGTGACTAGCCCAAGGTCACCCAGAAAGCTGCATGTGGAGGAGTGGGGAATCGAACCTGGTTCTCCAGATTAGTCGGCTGCTCTTAACAGCTATGCCACGCTGGCTAACAAAGAACTTCGTGACACTGTGGCTGTTGCCTCCGCAGGTCTGCAACGGTATTCTTCCCGGCCTCCCCTATCACTTTAAAGTTGATAAAGTTGATAAAAATCTCATCCGCAGAAGTGACAGAG
This sequence comes from Euleptes europaea, assembly GCF_029931775.1. Lineage (NCBI taxonomy): Eukaryota > Metazoa > Chordata > Lepidosauria > Squamata > Sphaerodactylidae > Euleptes > Euleptes europaea. Next base: position 9,059,455 of record NC_079329.1, on the reverse strand, counting down.
AAATGAGTTTGATCTGCCTTTTTTTGCAGCAGCAGCAGCAGGAACCAGATAGCAAGATGTGCAAAGACCAAACTGGAGACCAAAGACTTGGTGGGATTGAAATCCTGCTTCTCCTCCTCCCATCCTGCTTCCACTGAAAGGGGCTTTGAGAGCCGCTGCTCATCTCTCCAGCGCACATGCTTTGGACACCCGGGGAGGTGCTCTTCATAGTTTTTGGCCCAAGGTTTAGTCCTTACAATTTCAAACATTATTAGGAGGCCACCAGCTGCATCTGTGGGGGCAGTTATCAGCCCTGATTGCCACGTTCTCCAAAATGACATCAGGTACCTTCCTATGCCAAGCACAGGAGGGGGGAAACCCGACCCAACTGCTGCTCGGGTTATTTTCCCTCCCCGCCCCATTTTACAGACAGAAAAACTGAGGTTGGACTTGTGCTTTGCCATGGAGGATGGGTTGGGACAAGTCTCTCCGTCTACCTCCTAGGCTTGTTGTGATGGGTAGAATTGTAAGCCACTGACAGCAACGTAACCCTGCTGCCGGATCTGTCTGCTCTCAAGGGAAAACCAGACCCAATGAACCAGCCTCAGGGCCTGGCCTGGAGCTGACCTGGTTTAACACTAATGTTAGGACAGAGCCTGTTATGTGCACATTAGTCAATTCAACTTGCATTCTGCAAGCACAAGAGCGTGTTTCAGCTGCTACTGGATTCCCATCAACAAGCTGCTTCTAGTACGTCCAGAGGCAAGAGACCATCCACTACATTTCATCCCATCTGCAGCCCGGCTTGCTCTGTGCTGGATGACTGAGCAAACTTGGAAGGGCAGGCAGACCACACCTTTCACACGCATGAACACCACACCTTTCACATGTACGCATGTGTTGGCAAGTCACAGCCTACCCGTTGCAACCTGTTACCGTAACTCGCTCAATGTAGGGCTGCCCTTGAGACTGACCTGGAAGCTCCAACGGGTACAAATCGCCACGGCGAGACTTCTTATGGAGACCTCTCCGTGAGAACATATTGCGCCAGTGCTCAGTCAGCTGCACTGACTCTAGCTGGAGTATCGGATCAGGTTCAAGGTGCTGGTTATGACCTTGAAAGCCTTACATGGGACCTTTGTATCTGCGGGACCGCCTCTCCTGGTATGTTCCCCAGAGGACCCTTAGATCATCGAATATCAACCTTCTGGTGGTCTCCGGCCCAAAGAGTGTCTGGCTGGCCTCAGCCAGGGCCTTTTTGGTCCTGGCCCATATGGTGGAATAGTATCTCCGATGAAATCAAGGCACTGCAAGATCTTAAAAGAGTTCCGCAGGGCCTGCAAGACTGAGCTATTCCGTCAGGCTTATGGTTGAGGACAGCAGTGGTCCTGTGAGGGTCTCTGTCTTTGTGTCTCTGCTTTCCATCACCTGCTGTGTTATCAGTGAACTCGTAAAAGCAGTTCACACCTTCTGGTCTCAGGCGCCAGGCCTGATGGCCCATGTATCTTCCCCCCCCCCGCTGTTCTTCCTGCCAGTACTCCCTCAGGCCGATGCGGCCTTGGAAGTGTGATAGCCGCCCAGACTTCCTGGGATCTGTCTGATGTTTTGTATTATGCCAAGCTTGTAACTTCCCATAACAATAAGTGTGAACCCCAGTGCCCCAGTGCCCTGGAGTCAATATATTCTGTAAACCCGTATAGCCCCTCACTTGCAACTTTCTACCTGTGCCTGTCTCATCTCCTGAAGGCTTCAATAAATCGATTGTTTCTGTATCAACGTCTGAGCAACTGATTTGGAGAAGCAAACTCAGAGAGGGGGATCTCTCACATTAAGTTGCAAGTCCTTGCCTCTCGGACTGCAGCTGTACCGCTTTGGACAGAATGTCAGCCGACGAGGACACCACCCCTAACCCCGATGCCCCCAAGGAACCGGACGAGCCGGAGAAGCCGGACCCTAAAGTGGAGGGAGCCAAGCCAAAGGAACCGAAGGGTCGCGCCCCCGACCAAGATCGGGACGGACGTCCCCGGGGGCTCACTTATTGGCTGGACTCTCCCAAGGGCTGGTCGCTCTCGCGGACTGCGGCGAAGGATCGCCGGTTGGCCTTCCCCAGCACGGGACTCGAAGGGGACCCGGCCCGCAAAGAGGCCCTCATGGAGGAAGAACGAAAACAGTGGCAGGAAGACCGCCGGGCTATGCAGGAGCAGATGGAGATCATGCAACGCGTAATGGGTGAGATGGCCACGACCCTAGATGCGCTGAAATTGCAACCTCCAGCCGGTGCTCCCCCAGACGGGGCGCCAGTAGTTCCGCCCGCAACCCCTGCCCCCCCGGCCCGTCGGGACCTGAAAGTCACGTATGACGGGTCGGGAGACCAGTTGACCTTTTTTATGGTCCAAGTAGACATTTTTATGCGGGAACAAGGCCGAACCTTCGTTTCTGAGGAGTCCCGGGTGCAGTACGTGGCTTCCTTACTGCAAGGGGAGGCGGCTGCCTGGATGGTGTTGCAGTATGAACTCCGCTCGCCGGTGCTGCGAACCCTGGACGAGTTCATGGTAGCACTCCGAAACCGTTTTGAGGACCCGACTCTAGGTGAGCGGGCTAAAGCCTCCCTGATGCAACTGCGCCAAGGGACTAAGTCGGTGGCGCAGTATGCAAGTGAGTTCCAGTCACTGGCTAGCCGAATTCTGGACTGGAGTGAGGCTACCTTGGTACAATGTTTCAGGGAGGGTCTCAACCCAGACCTCCAACATTGGGCCTTCATGCAAGGGAACCCCCCGGATGTGGAAGGTTGGGTTCGCCATGCTGCTGACATCGAGAATCGCAAACAACTCCTGAACTTGTCCAAGCAACGGATTGGGCGAGACCCCAGGCCCCGGGGTGACCGTGGCCGGGAACTCCGGCAAGGGGGTGGCGGGGTCCTCTCGGCCGCGGAACGCCGCAAGCGGTTCGAGGCCGGCGTCTGCCTGATCTGCGGGGGAAAGGGTCACTTTGCATCGCAATGCCCCTCTCGCTCAGGCCGTCCGACCCCTCCCCGCCAAACCCAGGCCGAGCCGACGAAACCGGCCGCCGACAGCCAGCCTCGCCGCAGAAGTGGACCACTGAGCCGGCGCTCCGGCGCACCCTCCGCTCTCCACGCACGTCCCCAGGATGGGGCATCCGACTCTACGGTCCCATCGGGGTCCCGGATTACAAATACCGTCTTTGATTCGGACGGCTCCCCGGAGGCCACTACCCCGTCCCCCTCTTCCAGCGAGGAGGAAGAGTGGGAACAGCCGGCAAAAAACGCCGTCGGTCTGCTGTAGAGGGGGCTCCGCAGCAGACCGTCCCTATCGTTGTGCAAGGAGCTCCACCGATGGTAAGCGCCCAAGAGGACAATGTATTTGTGCGTGTCCATCTGTCCCTACCCAAAGGGGGTCCCCCGTTAGAGGTCCCCGCGTTGGTCGACTCGGGGTGTGCCCGCACCATGATAAATGAGGAAACTGCCAAGAAGTTGGGTGTCCGGCGCAAGCGGCTTCCGGGACCCCTCCGTTTTTCCCAAATGGACGGGAGTGACTTTAAACGGGGCCCGGTGACCCACAGAACTGCAGCCGTGATTATGTCCGTGGGGGAACATTGGGAACGGTTATATTTCACTATCGCCCCTATTGTAACCCCTGTGGTGTTAGGGATGAACTGGTTAAGGGGGCACAATCCCTCCATTGATTGGGTTAAACGGGTGCTTTCCTTCCCCGAAAACCCCTGTGGGTTGCATGACAAGGAACGGGTACTCAGGACTCCAGCCGCCGCACTGGTAGGGTCCCCCGCCCTACACTTCTTGGAAGGGGCCGAACTGCCATTCGAAGTGTGTACCGATCACAAGAATCTTGAGGCCCTCAAGGGGGCTAGAAAACTCGATGCCAAACAGGTTCGGTGGGCCCAATTTTTCGCTAAGTTCCGGTTCACTCTCAGACATGTCCCTGGCAAAGAAAATGCCCTAGCCGACGCTTTGTCACGACTTCCCCAGTATCGCACCGATTTCGATCGCCCAGTCGACTCCCTGTTCACTCCCGAGCAGCGAGAGGAAGTTCCTAGCTTAGCCGTCACCACCCGGTCCCAAGCCCGACCACCGGAGACCCCCCCTACACTCAAAGGCATCCCGGAAGCCTTCCAACAGCGACTCCGGGACGCCTCCTTGCAGGAGGAGGAGCATCATCTCCTCCCCACTGGTCTGGAACGTACCAACACTTGGTGGGTGCAAGGGGGGAAACTGTACGTCCCCTCCTCTCTTCGCAAGGACGTATTGGGACTTGTACATGGTGCCAGGCTAGCGGGTCATTTTGGTTTCATAAAAACGCTTCACCTGGTTCGAAGACAATTCTGGTGGCCCGGTATGAGATCTGATGTAGAGTTGTATGTGCGCAGCTGCCCCACCTGCGCCACTGCCAAGAAACGGATGGGAAAACCCCCAGGGCTTCTCAAACCGCTTGAGAGCCCCTCCCGTCCCTGGGAAGTCATCGCCATGGATTTTATCACCGACCTACCTCCGAGTCGGGGAAAAACGGTTCTTTGGGTTATCACAGACCTCTTTTCCAAACAGGTTCACTTCGTTCCATGTGCAGGCCTTCCTTCAGCCCAGGGCTTAGCTAAACTGTTCATCACACACGTCCTCAGGCTACACTCGATCCCGAGGAAGGTCCTCTCCGACCGGGGGGTCCAGTTTGTTGCCAAATTCTGGCGGGCCTTCCTAAAGTTAATGGGAGTGGAAGAGCAGGGCCTTTCTTCCGCCTATCACCCCCAAACGGATGGTCAAACAGAACGAGTAAATGCGGTGGTAGAATGTTATTTGCGTTGCTATGTAAATTTCCACCAGGACGACTGGGTCGACCTGCTGCCATTTGCCGAATATGCGTATAACAATGCGCCTCATTCCTCTACCGGCTTTAGTCCCTTCCAAGTTATATACGGGACGGATTTCGGCCCTTTCGGTTCTGCCCCCGTCTCGCCAGAGCTCCAGTCTACCCCTGACCTTCAGGAGTGGATTCAGGTGGTTAAATCCACCTGGCCATGGTTGCTCAAAAATCTGGAAAGGGCAAAAAGCAAGTACAAGGAACAAGCAGACAAACACCGGTCTCCGGGATGGGAACTCAAGGTGGGGGAGCAAGTCTATCTGTCCACCAAAAACCTCCGCTCTCTTCGCCCCTGCAAAAAACTGAGCGACCGTTATGTGGGACCTTTCCCCATTACCAGAGTAATCAACGAGGTTACTGTGGAACTGGACCTCCCAAAAACTCTGAAAGGAGTCCATCCAGTCTTTCATATAAGCCTCCTCAAACCCTATGTGGCAGCCCCCCAGTTCCACCCCCCTCCCGCACACGAGATTCCTACCGTAGTAGGAGGGGACACCCATTTGGAAATATCCAAGGTTTTAGACTCCAAATGGAAGAAAGGGAAACTGTTTTACTTTGTTCGCTGGAAAAACCTTGGCTCCGCTCATGACGAATGGGTGGCCGCACCCCACATGGCGGCTCCTCGCTTAGTCCGGGAATTCCACCTTGCTTATCCCGATAAGCCTCGTCCTCTCGGGGACCCCGGGGGGGGGCCTTAAGGGGGGCAGAATGTGAGGGTCTCTGTCTTTGTGTCTCTGCTTTCCATCACCTGCTGTGTTATCAGTGAACTCGTAAAAGCAGTTCACACCTTCTGGTCTCAGGCGCCAGGCCTGATGGCCCATGTATCTTCCCCCCCCCCGCTGTTCTTCCTGCCAGTACTCCCTCAGGCCGATGCGGCCTTGGAAGTGTGATAGCCGCCCAGACTTCCTGGGATCTGTCTGATGTTTTGTATTATGCCAAGCTTGTAACTTCCCATAACAATAAGTGTGAACCCCAGTGCCCCAGTGCCCTGGAGTCAATATATTCTGTAAACCCGTATAGCCCCTCACTTGCAACTTTCTACCTGTGCCTGTCTCATCTCCTGAAGGCTTCAATAAATCGATTGTTTCTGTATCAACGTCTGAGCAACTGATTTGGAGAAGCAAACTCAGAGAGGGGGATCTCTCACAGGTCCCTTCTTCTGTATAAAAGCTGGCCTCCCTAACCTTCCACTAATTTTCCACTGCTGTCTCCCACCCTTTTTACTATGCTGTGGGGATGTAGTCATCTGCTTGCCCAGCTGTAACTCAGATGTTATATTATGATTGAAGGGCGCCATCGGACATTTGTCCTTATTTAAGGATTTTATAGGGCTGTTTTAATTGTTGTTTTTAAGGTGTTTTATCTTATTTTATTGTATGTTAATATGCGTTGTGAGCCACTCTGAGCCCGGCTTTGGCCTGGGTAGAAATTCAATAAAATAATAATCAATAATAACCCCAGCAAGGGGCTTTCAAGGTACATGAGAAGCACAGGTGGGTTGCCATTGCGTTCCTCTGCAGAGCCTTCCTTGGTGGTCTCCCATCCAAGTACTGACCTTGCTTAGCTTCTGAGATCTGACGGGATTTGGCTACACTAGGCCACCTCCCCCTTCCCTTCCATACTGTCCTGGAAAACATGGCTCTGAGTCTACCAAATTTCAGCTTCCTAGATCAACATGGAAGTATCCAGACCCAACTGTGTTACGTCCTACACAAAGTTTAGGTGTTTGAACATTTCAACAACCCTGCCTGACTGGCAGGCTGAGAAACAGAGACTTGCCCAGGGCAGCCCCCTTGACAGGCTTAGTAGCCGAGACGCAAGATGAACGTGAGCAGCCACTTCTCAGCCCAACACTCAACCCCTTACCCTGCACTGGCCACTCTCAAACATCAGCACTTCCTTACAAATTGATCGGGGCTCTCAGAGCAAACTCTGGTAGGGCAAGGCCTGGAAATCCAGGCTTTGTGTTATGGATTTTCCTTCAAGCATCTTGGTTTTGCCAATCCTGATTTTGTTACTTTTTAAAATTGTAAGACTGACATGGCTCTGATTACGTGTGTATGTATTTATTTTCATGCTCACTGTACTAAATAAATTTTGAAGAAAATGCACTCTCCAGAGACTCTCCCATGATTTATGTTCAAGAGAACACGAAACCAGCCTGGCTGCAAACCTGTAAGCTGTGAAGCTCTCCAGGTGCCAAGAAGCGCAAAGTTATAATGGTGACTCTATCAGTGACCACTAGCCATGGTGACGAAAGGGAACCTCCATGTTCAGAGGCAGTAAAACCTCTGAATCCCAGGGCCAGGATGCAACATCAGCAGAAGGCCTTGGCCTCTATGGCCGGTTGTTGGACTTCCAGAGTTGGTTTTTATACCCTGCTTTTCTCTACTGAAAGGAGCCTCAAACCGGCTTACAATCATCTTCCCTCCCCCACTCCCCACAACAGACACCTTGTGAGGTTGGTAAAGCTGAGAGAGTTCTGAGAGAACTGCAACTAGCCCAAGGTCACCCAGCAGGCTTCATGTGGTCACCCAGCAGGCTTCAGTCCCCCATCCCACAGGAGAAGCATTTCAGGGTCCTTTGGGGCAGTCGTGAAAGGAAGGAGGTCCCTTCAGCCTGTGGAAATTACCTAAGGATCCAAGCCAGACACTTTTACCCACTTTGTTCAGAATCCACTTTGAGCAGCCTTGAGATATCAACCAGATAACAATCAGAGCGAAAACTCTGCCCTTGAGGCCAGCGATTCCCATGCACCTACCCGTTCCGTGTGAGATGTGGCTTTCCAGGCACGGTAGCAAACGCCCTTTGCTGGCACTTGCCCCAGAGGGCAAACCCTGTACGTTGCAATGAATATTCACAGCCCCTTTACAACAAAGACTGGGTGGATGTGGCGCATAGGAACAGACACGGGCAGGCAGATCTATTCCCCCCCACTCCACGGATTAGGATGGTAAAGAATGTGTCCATTTGGTTTTGGGCTTCTCGTTTTTTCATGCCCTGTTGTGCGGCTCCTGTTCATTTCAACAGGCCAGGGGGCTCGCGCCCCGGTTTTGCGGAAAAGAACTCGCTCACTCACAGTTGCCTCTAGAAACGGTCTCTAATTAACACTTTCATCTTTTAGTTAGTATCCTTAAAAATGTTTTTTTTTTTAAATGAGAGGAACACAGGTCAAGTTTGGACAGGTTTTCGAAAAACACTATTTTCTTCCCCACCCCAGGAAATGTGTCATTTTTCCAACAGAAGGAGGCAGCAATCCCAAGAGTAAATCCACACTGTGGCTATCTTTGCAACGACAGATAAACCAAGTTCCCCACCCTACCCCCGATCTTAGGAAAGTACTTTCGTGATTTTGTTTAAAGGAGTTATTTAAATACCATCAGCGGCTAAAACACGGGGGTTGCTACACATCTGACTTCCAAAACAGATTTAAACATTTTTTTAAAATTGAAAACTCAAGGGGTTTAAGCACATGCTTGAAAGGTTCCAAGGTGCTAAAGCTCAGTTCTCCAAATGGGATCCAAGACTCCCCCCCCAAAGGGTATAATGTTGCCACAGGGACACATTTTCCAGGGACACAAAGGAGGTCCGGTCGGAGTACTTAATGCAACATTCCATTAAGGGAGAGAATTCAGCCCCCAAATGAATGTTCTACAGAGAATGAGGAACCACGCACCAAATTCCCTTTGCCTTTTCACCCAATCGCTGTTTCTTTCTATCCCCGGATATGGTGCTGCACTTCCTTCTGTTCCTGCCTCCCTTTCCGTGAGTGGACAAATGTTCCCACCGGAGACCTCTCCCCATCTAGCCTGCCCTATTTCCTCGCACTATGCTCAGCCATGTTGTCCTTGGCACATCAGTGTACGTCTGCTAACACACTCAGCTCACGTCCCCAGCGGGAACATCTCCAGCAGCAGGTTGCCCGCTGTCCTTGGCATGTGTCAGCAGATGCTGCCGGAAGCTGAGCTGGTGGAAGAACGTCTTGGAGCAGACCACGCAGGCAAAAGAAGTCCCTTCCTCTCTGGGGCCACCATGGACTTTGGCATGGGCTGCCAGGTGCCTGGCAGTCCGGAAGGCTTTGCCACAGTGAGGACACCGGTGGCGTTTCTTGTCCCTGTGGGTTTGAAGGTGGTTTTTGAGGGCCAGGAGGTTGAAGAAATCCTTCTGGCACGTGGGGCAGCGGTAAAGGCCAGTGGCGTGGGCCTTCTTGTGGTTGAGGAGGCTGCCGGCATGGCGGTATGTCCGGTCGCAACTGTTACACTTGTAGGGCCGCTCCTCCTCCAGGGGCTTACTGGCGTTCGGATAACTGGGGGAGGAGGAGCCCTCGTCATCCTCCGCCTCTGCCCGATGCCTCCTGAGGTGGTGCGCCAGATCCCGAGACGCCCGGTACGCCTTGCCGCACTCTGGGCACTCAAAACGTTTCTTGGCGTGCACGCGGGCGTGGTTTCTTAGCGAGGTGCGGTCAGGAAACTGCTTGGAGCACGAAAGGCAGCGGAAAGGGCCGGGGGGCGGCTCGCCACGACCCCCTCCCCTCTCCCTTTTGGGAGCCCGCTGGTTCCTCTCGCGCTCCTGCACCAGCGTGCCGCTGCCGCAGGGATGGGGCCGGCGCTGGTGCCGCAGCAGCTGCCGCTGCCACTTGAAAGCTTTCCCACAATCCAGGCACCGGTGGCGTTTGACCTCGTAGTGGACGCGCTGGTGGTTTTTGAGAGACATCAGATTGGGGTAGGCCTTGCCGCACTGCGGGCAGGCAAAGTGGCCGACCTTGTGGCTCTTCCGGTGGTTCAGCAGGCTGCCTGCATGACGGTAGGTGCGCCCGCACTCCCCACATCGGTAAGGGCGCTCTTCAGGATCCAGTCGATGCTTGGGGGCAGTAACAGGGTGGGACGGATTCTCACTCTGGCCCGCCCGCCTGGCGTGGGGGGGCCTCCTGGAGGGATGAGACGAGGGGTCCCGTTTCCCATCCCGATGGACCCGCTGGTGGCTGGCCAGCTGCTTCTGCAGGCGGAAGGCTTTGGGGCACTCCAGGCACCGGTAGCGTTTGGTCTCAAAGTGAGTGCGGTTGTGGTTCTTGAGGGCCATGAGGTTGTAGAACTCTTTCTGGCAGACGCTGCAGTGGAAAAGGCCCGTCTTGTGTGTCTGCTTGTGGTTGATCAGGCTCCCAGCATGCTTGTAGTTACGCCCACAGACTTCGCACTGGAAGGGGCGCTCGGATGGGGAACCCTCTTCTTCAGTGCCGGGGCTGCCGTCGTCCTCCCCTCCTGTGGGAGCCGCTTCCTCCTCTTTCACCGGCGTGTCCTCTACCTCTGCCTGATTCTCTTCCACAAGATGGAGCCCCTGATGGGCCTCTAGAGCTGCTTTCTCCTTGTGTTCTTCCGTGCAGACGTCAGACGTCTTTTGTGTCTCAAACTGGCTAGAGTTCAACACAGCCTCTTGTCCCGATCTTCGCTCTCCCGATTGTTGCTCTCCCCCAGGAGACAAAAATGAGGATGTTCCTGGCGGATCTTTCCCCCCTTCGTGCACCAAGACTTTGCCATCTGGGGGCTCCTCCTTCTGATAACCAGTGCCTCCTACAGGGAGCGGTTGCTGGATTTCCGGCACGCTGCCATTCAGTTTGCATTTCGGATGGTTCCTGAGGTGGTTCCGATAGGCAGACAGATTGGGGTACTGCCGGGAGCAGACACCGCACTGGTAATCTCCAACCTGGTGGATCTTCTTGTGGTTGACCAGGCTGCCACCGTGCCGGTACGTCTTGCCACACTGGCTGCAGGAGTATGGCCTGTCTTCTGGGGGTTCGCTGGCAGTCAAAGACACTTCTGCCGGCGACAGCTGCGGCTGGTCCTCCTCCGAGCGTGGCACCCGTCGGAGCTGGATGGACGTGTCGGCCAAGGCTGCAGCCTTCTCTTCCTGGTGCCCCTCGCTGTGCTCTTCCAAGCTGGCCATGTCATCGAACGTCTGGCCGCAGTAGCCACAGATGTGGGAGAGCAGCTGCTCCTCTCCTTGGTCCCCGCCCTCTTCCACCTGCGCCTCGGCGACTGTTTTGAGCTCCGCCTCCTGCCCGTCTGCCTGCCCTTCGCCCTCTTCGTGCACCGAGCTATGATGGCGCTGGAGGTCTTCCTCATTTGGGAAGATCATGCCGCAGAGGCTGCAGAGGAAAGGCTGCTCCTCTGCGCCACCATTCCCGCCGGGGCTCGATGCCGTGGCCTTGGCGTGCCCGTGGAAGTGGTTTTTCAGTGCTAAAAGATTAGGGTATTCTTTGGGGCAGAGGGAGCACTGGTAAATGCCTGACTGGTGCGTCTGATTATGGCTTTCCAAGCCACTGGCTTGGTCGAAGCCCACCCCACACTGTTCACAAAGGTAGGGGAGCGCGTCTGCGTTTCCTGGTGCTGGCGAGGGGACATCCAGCTGCGGCTGCCAGAAGTTTGCTAGAGCCCCGTCTCCCGGAGGGTCGTAACTGTCTTTGAACTCGTCGCCTGGGGGCAGCAACCCTGGCAAAGCGGATCCCTCTTCTGCTTCGGTGTCATCATCCTCGTTGGCTGTCGCTGCTGTCCCAGAGTGGGCCCTCCGCGGCCTCTGATGCCCACGCAAGTGGCTCTTGAGCGAGGCGACATTCTGGAAGTGCTTGCCGCAAACCGAGCAGCTGAAGTCCCCCGTCTGGTGGGTCTGCTTGTGGTTGATGAGGCTCCCCGAGTGGCGGTACGACTTGCCGCAGAGGTCGCAGCCGTAGAGGCGCTGGATGGGGACGGGAGACGCGGGCCTCTCGGCCGCGCTTGCCAGCTGCTCCCCATCGCGGCTGTGCTGTGAGCTGTGGTTCTGCAGGCTGGCCACGTTGGCGAAAGCTGTCCCGCACTGGTCGCAGACGTGCGGCGTCTCGGAGGAAGGAAGGACGTCCTCAGCCACCACCGCCCCGTTCTCCAGGGCTTCTACGTCCTGCTTGATGGCTTGAAGGAGATCAGCCTCCTGGGGGTGGAAGCCCCCGAGCCCGGGGAGGGCCGCCTCCTCAATGTCCTCACTGCAGGGCAGGTGGCGCAGCTGGTGCAGCTGGAACTCTGCCTCCTCTTCAAAGCTCTCCCCGCAGCTGGCACAGGTCAGCCCATCAGCCGGCTCCCTGCCGCTCAGCCGGGCAGCTCGCAGGTGCACCCGGATGTGGTTCCGCAGGGCCATGAGGTTGGTGTACTGCTTGGGGCAGATGGAGCAGTGGAAGACCCCGGTCTGGTGGGTGTGGCGGTGGTTCACAAGGCTGCCGCGATGCCGGTAGCTCCGCCCACAGTCCCCGCACCGGTACGGCCGCTCTTCCTCCCCGCCGCCTCTTTCTTCTTCTTCTTTTAGGCAGGAGGCTCCTCCCCAAATGTCTGGCGGCTGGGCGTGGCAGTCTCTGGGCTCACCGAGGCTGGCTTCCTCTCGCTGTGAGTCCGAGGCGGCACAGGGGTGCTGGGAGGCCCCCTCTGGCGCAGCCAACTCGAGCTTGGATTTGAGGTGAACCCGCAAGTGGTTCTTCAAGGCAGCCAGGTTGTAGAGCTGCTTGGAGCAGACGCTGCAGCTGTACACCCCAATCTGGTGGCTCTTCTTGTGGTTGATGAGGCTCCCCGCGTGCCGGTAAGTCCTGCCGCAGTCCTTGCAGCGGAAGGGCCGCTCCTCCAATGTGGGGCAGCCTTCCTCGTCTTTCAAACTAGCTTCCCAAGTCCCGTTGGAGCCGGGGGGCAGCCTGGAGGGGGTGCTACCCCCGCTTTCTTCTTCGTTCGCCTCCTCCGGATACAGGCAGCTGTGCCCTTTCAGCTCCTCTTCGTGAGCAAAGGTGCCGCCACAGCGGACGCAAAGTTCCCCGTCAGGGTTGCAGCGTTCCCCGCCTCCTGCCTTGGAAGTGTCTTTGAGGCTACAGGGGGCACCGTCTCCAAAGTTGGCGCCTGCTGGCGGAGGCTGGTAAATATCCAGCTTGGCCGAGGTCTCGATGGAGTCCTCCTCCCAGAGGCCATGTTCCGAGCCGCCCCAGGCGAGTTGACGGGTCGCTTCGCTCTCTTCCTGGTCGTGAGCTTTCTGGTGGCTCAGCAGCTCCGAAGGGAGCCGGAAAGCTTTGTGGCAGAACCGGCATTTGTAGGGCCGGTACTCAGAATGGAGGCGGGTGTGGCTCTTGAGCGCCATGAGGTTGGAGAACTCCTTGAAGCACATGGCGCACTGGTACACGCCGAGCGTGTGGCTCTGCTTGTGATTGGTCAGGCTGCCGGCGTGCTTGTATGCCTTGTCGCACAGGTTGCACTTGAAGCGCCGCTCCTCAGCGGCGGCGCCTCGGAGCTCTGTCTCCTTCTCCCCCGGGGGCATCTGGAGTGTCTCCTCTTTCTGCGCACCCCTCTGGATGGAGAACTCCAGCAGAGAAAAGTCGGCCGGCACCACCGAGTCTGCAATGTACTTCTCCAGGTTGGTCAGCAGGCTCCCGCCGCCTTCCGTGCCAGAGTAGGTGTCGGCGTCCGAAGAAGAGGTGTCCTGGCTCCTTTGGGAGCTGCAGCAGCCCCCGCTGTTGCTCCCCTCTTCCTCCTCCTCCTGGTCTCGGGCAGCGCGAGCCACGCAGCGGTGGCTGCCGAGCTGGGACGAGGCCCGGAAGCTCCGACCGCAGTCCCGGCACTTGTGGCGCTTGTCTTCAGCGTGGGTGCGCAGGTGGCTCTTGAGGGCCATGGGGTTGGAGAAGTCCTTGCGGCACAGCAAGCAGGGGTAGAGGCCCACCTCATGGGTGCGCCGGTGGTTCACCAGGCTGCCGGCGTGGCGATAGCTCCGGGGGCACTGCTTGCACTTGTACGGACGCTCCTCCTGCCCGGCGGATGGTTCGCAGGCCAGGGCAACGTCTCCCTCGGCCATCGCTCACATCAGAAAGGGTCTTCCTTCACTTCTCACTCTCCAGACTGAGAAAACTAAGGGCCTCCTGGTGGGCAACCAGGTCCCATCGCGGAGCCTTGAGGCTGCGTGCCCAGATAGGTTTTTCTTCCCTGAGCGTTCTAGTGCCAAGACCTACGGAGACAAAGCAGAGACAAAAAAAAAAAGGTAAGTGCAATCTTCGTGATCAGGTTGAGCATCACTGGAATGAGGAAACTGGGAACATGAGATCCATCCTACAGGTTAAATGCACCCAGAGCAGAGATGTGAAGGCTTGGGGGGGAAACTCGGAAAACTGGGGGGATATCCCCCCTTGTTTTTTCCCTGAAGACTCCAGCCCCAATAGTTCCTATTTGGGAGAGCACTGGAAAAAAAATACCTATGAAATCTTTTCTTTTAAAATGAATAAAATGCTTCCTGAGGCAAGGTTTTTCACCCTCTGAATGTACAGCATGCATGGGGACTTGTTCAGTTTTCCCAATGGAAATTTTTGAAATGGGTGTGCTGGGGGAAAAAAGTCCTATGAAACGTGTTCTCTTTTTGAGTGAGAAAAACGTGGTCTTACAAACTCGTCCATTTGTTCCAAAGGCACAGCATGAAAAAGTCTGATGAATTCTCAATTGTTCCAATGGAAAAATTGGGGCAATTTTAGGAAGCACTAAATAACCCCCCCCCCTTATACCGCAGACGTAAGCAACAAAACCTTTTGTTAAAAATGTAAATAATTTGCACAACAATTAAATACACTGTGCTGTGTTTAATGATAATATATTAGTAAAGTAAATCAGTATTTTCAATGTTCTAAAGCAGTGGTTCCTAAACTTTTCGCCCTCTTGGTTCCACAAACTCAACCCCAGCACCCCCTACCCTACCCTATAAAAAGCATGATTCAAAATAGGGGTTTGCATGACACGCTAAAGAAGATAATAACAATAAAATTTCAAAACAGTAACAATGAATTGCACATCTATTTAAAATCAAATTAAAACTTTTTAGTTGAAATCTATTCAACAAAGCTGATGAACCTGATCCGGTTCAAAGCCTTGGGAAAAAATTCTGATAGTTTCTGCCATATTTGCCAGCATGGTGCCATAACCTGATCTATTGTAAATTAATGAACAACACAGTTGAAGGGACCCACCTCTAGCACCCCTCTGCTGCCCCCTTGCCTCTTAGTGCCCCCCTAGGTAATCCCACTGCCCCCCAGGGGGTGGTACTGCCCACTTTGGGAACCACTGTTCTAAAGTTTAGCTTAATATCCAAACATGTTGGCAGTCCTACCTGCTGGGACTTTGAGAGGCTCCTTACAGGGGCGCTGCTGAGAGCTCACACCCGCCAGTGCTGAAACAACTGCACTGGCTCCAAGTGGAGCATTGGATCAGGTTCAAGGTGGTGGTTTTAACCTTTAAACCCTTACACAGTCGGGGACCCTGCAGCTGCAGGACCATCTTTCCTGGTAGCCCCCCCCCAAGGGCATTGTGCTCGTCTAACACCAACCTTCTGGTTGTCCCCGGCCCAAAAAGTCTCCGGCTGTCCTCAACTAGGGCCAGGGCTTTTGTGGCCTTGGCCCCGGCCTGGTGGAACTCCCTCTCTAATAAGACCAGGGCCCTGCGGGACCTAACACAGTTCCGCAGGGCCTGTAAGACTGAAATGTTCTGCCTGGCCTATGGTTGAGGGCAATGACGGTTTTCCATCATGGCTGGCCTCCCTCCCCTCCCCTTTTCTTACCATCAAATCTTTATAGGGGACCCTGATTGCTTCCCTAGGCCGGTTCTCGGACCTGTGTACAGATAGTTGAGCACCTGTTGTTCTAAACTGTTTTACTTATGAAATTAATGTTTTAATTAGGATTGAATTTTCCTGTAAATTTATTGTATAGGTTTTTACCTGATGTTAATTACTCCGAGCCCAGCTTTGGCTGGGGATAGAGGGCAGGCTAAAAGTCTGAAGATAAATAAAATAAATAAGTGAGACTGATTAAGAGTGAAAGCAGGGCAGACCCCCTCGGGGTGGAAAGTGGGGTGGGGGTGTTTACAGCAGGGTGCACATGACCAGGATTCTCCTTCCTACACTGGAAGGGTTTTACAGTTCAGATGGGGAGGAAAGAATCATTTTGCATTTTGAGAGGAGAATGGAGTCTAGCGAATTAGGAGACAAGAAGAAGGGTTATGAGTTTGAGATACACTTGTACAGGAACCAGGATTCCTAGTTCCTATCCATGCCCATAGCAAAACAGTTTCTATTAAGCTAATAGGATATTAAGCTAAACTGCAGCTGTTGTTTCCTGATATTTGAAGATGAGCATTCTTACCCCTGGTAAAGATTACCGCAAAGCACTTTGAGCCAAAACCTGCTTTAGAAATATACTTCTTTATCGCTTACCTAAGATGGCACACTCCGTTTCTGTATAAACAAGGCTGCTCACCACAAATTTATGGTGTATGACTCCAGACACACTCACGAAGGATTTTGTTTGCTTACCTCTCAGATCATGCAGAACCACCCAGATGAACATAGAACTTTTCCAGCAGAAGAAGCTGACATGAACTTCCTTCCCCAAAGGCAGGAAGTAAAGTCCAAGATGCAGGCATCTCGCTTCGGATTTTTTAAAAAGTTCGGAAAGAGGAACAAATGTCCTACATTCGTTGCCCAAATTTCATAGGTAGCTTCACAGCCTTCAAACCTCTAAGCATATATTTTGGATCTCTGATGGGAAGGGGGGGGAAATACAGATCTTCAGGAGACCCTTTGGAGTCTCATCTTCACTTCAGGAGGCGACGTGAAAAAGTCCAAGGTTTGAAAAGACACACGAACCCTGAGGAAAAAGAACCTCGGACCTTAAAAGTCCAGGTTCCGATACAGATTCCAAAAGTACTTTACAATAAATCTGAATACCAAAGTTGAAGCACAGGCAAGGATTTCAGACTCTACCTCACACCCGTTCAAGTTCTGGAGGTTCCCAGGTGGAAAGATCAAAACATTATTTCATGTTAGGTTGCAAAGTTGAAGCACAGGCAAAGAGTTCAGACTCTACCTCACACCCGTTCAAGTTCTGGAGGTTCCCAGGTGGAAAGATCAAGACATTATTTCATGTTAGGTCCACCCTCTAAAAGTCCAGCAAAGAGGCAGTACTTTGTGGGGCTTGGGCAACTGAGCCCCCCAGGAGCAGGCAGAGTTCTTGTACTGTTTGCCCCCAGGGATGCTAATGCATCCAAACACGGAGCCTGACTCGTGCTGGACCAGCAACTAGGGAGCAATCCGAGGCGAAACTTCACCAAGAGGAGAGAGTTCCAGTCCTGAGGCTTCAGGTGCAGGCTTAAGATCTGAGGTATCAAGTTGTCCGGTCCCGGCTCGAGGGCGAGTCCAGCTGCCGAGAGTGAGGCTCAGAGGTCCAGAGGGCGTTCAGGATCCAGCCCCGAGGTAGAGGTCAAATCCCACGTGGCGGCCTCAGTTTCCTGGAAAGACACACGGAGCCCTCCTCTTCCCAGGGAGGCCCAGGCGAGCGAGCAGAACAAAACGTGGGGAGGAAACTCTCGCTGCCCAGCCCCTCCGAGGCGCCTCTGGCCCCCCAAAGAGCACCGCCCGCCCCCCTGAGGCGCCCACAGCTGCCCCCCAAGGGCTCTCCCACTCGGGGGTCGGCGCCCCCCAGCCCCCTCCGCCCGGAGCGCCGAGGGTCCGCGCTTGGAGAAGCCCCAGCGACCAGGCAACAACAAATACTTCCTTTTGTTGCTAGGAAACAGGAAATGTGCGCCGTCGAAACCGTTCCCCCCCACCCCTCCAACCTGGAGGCGGCTCTACTTCCGGCGAGCTTGTCTATGGTGAAAATGGGGACGCTCCCAAAGCCGTCCCCCCCTCCCCTTTTTGAACGCAAAACGAAATACGGAGGCTGGAGAGGGACAAATGAGTTCCCTGCGCCTCCGTTAAAAAAAAACCGGAAGCCGCCATTGCTGAAGGGCTCTCCAGAGACTCGGGACGGTGCCACTCTAGGCCGGGGCAACTCTATGTCCCAACAGTCTCCCCCCTGCAGCTGAGCGCGTGCGAAACCAAGCGGCGGAAAGGAGCGCGCGACTTTCTTAGACGTATCTATCTATCTATAGATATATTTGCGACTTTCTTAGACATATCTATCTATATCTAGATATATTTGCTGCGTCCCGCCCAAAACTGACCTGGTTTTGCGCTGGAAAGTCCAAGGGATGCCTAGAGGGATGTCCCGTCCCCCTCCCCCCCATAGACGGGTACCTACGGCGGCCTGCAGAGTCCCGGCCGATGCGGGCTTCCGGCTTTGACCGGAAGTTCGGGCTGGGCGTCGCTCAAGCCTTTCAATACCTCTGCGTCCCCGCGCAGATAGACGTCCCGACAACAACAACACTCCCAGCTGGGCAGGATATTTAGTTCCGTTTCGGACGGAGAGCGGAGCCCTGAGACTGGCGGCTGCTGTCCATTTCCACCCCCCCCCAAGTTTGCCCCCTTTTTTTAATGGGCCCTGGAAGAGCCCAGTGGCTTTCAGCAGGCGAATCCCAAACCCAGCCTCTCCTCCAGGGAACGGGAGAAACATCAAAGACTGCCCCAGCTATGCGTCCCTGAAAACAGAATCATAAGAGTTGGAAGGGACCATTGGGGCCATCTAGTCCAACCCCCTGCACAGTGCAGGAAATTCACAACTACCTCCTCCCCACACACACCCAATGACCCCCTACTCCATGCCCAGAAGATGCCCAAGATGCCCTCCCTCTCATGATCCCCTTGTAGTAGAAAAGAGCAAGAGTCCAGTAGCACCTTAAAGACTAACAAAAATATTTTCTGGCGGGGTATGAGCTTTCATGAGCCACAGCTCACTTCTTCAGATACTTCTTCAGATGATCCCCTTGTGTGTGTGTGTGTGTGTGTTAAGTGCCGTCAAGTCGCTTCCGACCCTATGAATCAAAGTCCTCCAGAATGTCCTGTCTTTGACAGCCTTGCTCAGATCTTGCAAATTGAAGGCTGTGGCTTCCTTTATTGAGTCCATCCATCTCTTGTTGGGTCTTCCTCTTTTCCTGCTGCCCTCAACTTTTCCTATCATGACTGTCTTTTCCAGTGACTCTTGTCGTCTCATGACGTGACCAAAATACGATAGCCTCAGTTTAGTCATTTTAGCTTCTAGGGTCCCCCTGGGGTCCCTAGAATCCCCCTAGGATCATAGAATCAGCATTGCTGACAGATGGCCATCTAGCCTCTTCTTAAAAACCTCCAGAGAAGGAGAGCTCACCACCTCCCGAGGAAGCCTGTTCCACTGAGGAACCACTCTAACTGTTAGAAAATTCTTCCTAATGTCTAGAAGGAAACACTTTTGATTTAATTTCAGCACATTGGTTCTGGTCTGACCTTATGGAGCAACAGAAAACAACTCGGCACCATCCTCTATATGACAGCCCTTCAAGTACTTGAAGATGGTTATCATTGAGTTGGAATTACAGCTGCTGTTCAGACTACAGAGCTCAGTTCCCCTGGAGAAAATGGCTACTTTGAAGGGTGGATTCTGTGGCATTATGCCCCCCCATGTTCCTCCCCAAACCCATCCCCAGGCTCCAGCCCCAAATCTCCAGGAATTTCCCAACCCGAAACTGGCAACCCTACTGCATTTGGAAGGTCTATAAACAGGGTAAATAAGCCGTAGGCTCCCCCGTTGTGGTCCCCCAAACACAGAGGTTCCGAGTCAGCCATGGTGGCCAGAAGCTTGCAACGGACCTGATTCATTCCCTTTTAAATGCTCCAGTGCCATGACAACGTTCCCTGATAGAAGAAGAGTTGGTTTTTATATGCTGACTTTCTCTCCCACTCGGCTTACAATTACATTCCATTGCCGAATATATTAGGTGCTGTGAAACACAGGCAGGGTAATGCTGCTGCAGTCATCTTGTTTGTGGGCTTCCTAGAAGCACCTGTTTGGCCACTGTGCGAACAGACTGCTGGACGATGGGCCTTGGTCTGATCCAGCATGGCCTTTCTTATGTAGGATCCATGGCCACTAGTCAAAATAAATATTAGTCATGATGCATACCTATTCTCTCTAATATCAGGAGCATGCCTATTATATTAGGTGCCATGGAAGACAGGCATGACGCTGCTGCAGTCGTCTTGTTTGTAGGCTTCCTGGAGGCCCCTGGTTGGCCACTGTGTGAACAGACTGCTGGCCTTGATGGGCCTTGATCTGATCCAGCAGGGCTTTCCTTATGTTCTTATGGAGGATGGGGCTATCCATGGCTACTAGTAAAAATGAATACCAGTCATGGTCCAGACCTATTCTCTCCAGGATCAGAGGAGCATGCCTATTATCTTAGGTGCTGTGGAACACAGGCAGGATGGCGCTGCTGCAGTCGTCTTGTTTGGGGTCTTCCTGGAGGCACCTGGTTGGCCACTGTGTGAACAGATTGCTGGACTTGATGGGCCTTGGTCTGATCCAGCAGGGCTTTTCTTATGTTCATGCCTGTTCTCTCCAGGATCAGAGGAGCATGCCTGTTATATGAGGTGCTGTGGAGTACAGGCAGGACAATGTTGCTGCAGCCGTCTTGTTTGTGGCTTTCTGGAGGCACCTGGTTGGCCACTGTGTGAACAGACTGCTGGACTTGATGGGCCTGGGTCTGATCCAGCATGGCCTTTATGTTCTTATGGAGGATGGGGCTATCCATGGCTATTAGTCAAAATAAATATTAGTCATGATGCATACCTATTCTCTCTAGTATCAGAGGAGCATGCCTGTTATTTTGGGTGTGGTGGAACCCAGGCAGGATGGTGCTGCTGCAGTGGTCTTGTTTGGGGGCTTCCTGGAGGCCCCTGGTTGGCCCCTGTGTGAACAGACTGCTGGACTGGATGGGCCTCGGCCTGATCCACCATGGCTTTTCTAATGTCCCTATGTAGAAATGCCACACTTGATCTGGTGCAGCAGTGAAACCGTTCCCTGCGCCCGCTCTGCCACACTTCCTCGCCTCTTCCCCAGACCCAGCCGCCCGCTTTTTAACCCCCTCCTGCCCCACTTCCTCCGCGCGGGCCCGCCACGCTTCCTGCCCATCCCTCCCCCACCCCCATTCCCTCCCCCCCCTCTCCTTCCAAGCCAACTAATCCGGGAGTGTCCCCTTCGCCCCCTCCCCTTTGCATCAAATGCAGCCCTTCCCCTTCGCTCCGGATTGACACCGACGCAGCCCGTCGACCGGGGAGGGGAGGGGGGGTGGGGGTGGGAAGCGACCGCGTTCCGTTTTAATCGAAACTCCCCTTTAATTCCCTGCCTCCCGGTCCCCTCCTCGCCCCCCCCCGGGGTCCTAGCGCGCCGCGCCATGCCTCTGCAGAGAAAGGGGGCAGCGAACAGACAAAGGAGAGAGCAGGTAAGCGGGGGTGGGGGGTGAGTGGGGGGGGGAATGCAGCTGGGGGGCAGGTTGGGGGCAGCCTCCCCCGGGCTGCGGCTCAAGCGGCTCGTGCACGGCATTGCACGGCATTGCACAAAGGGAAACCAGCCCCCCCACCACCGCCCCCGAAGCGCCGCCGCTGCTGCTGCTGCTGCTGCAAAGCCCCGCGCGGCGCCCTGTCCCCCCTTCCCTTCCCCTCCACCCCGCGTGCCTTTTTGCTCCTCCGCGGCGCCCCCGCCGGTCCTAGAGCCCGCCATGTTTTGCAAGCGGTGCTCCGCCGCGGCAGGCTCGGGACGCAGCCCCGCGCATCCTTTGCCCGCCGGGCGGCTGCAGCCGGGGCCGCCCGGGTGGGAAGAGAGGGTGCCGGCCGCGCTTCGGCCCCTTGGTCCTAGACACAGCCATTTTGCGGGAGGCTCTCCCCCCCCTCCCTCCTTCCCTCCTGCCAGACCCCTTTTGTCTCTTCGGAGGGAGATCTCGGCCCACCCCACCCACGCACGCACCCCCGGGCTCTTTATTTGCAAGCAAACGAGCAAAGCGCCAGATCCCTACATTTGCAAGGGGGGCTGGTTGCAACGTTTCCGAACCGAAGCCCGCGTGCGTGTTTTGTCTGCGGCTGTAATGTATTTTTTTTTGGGGGGGGTGCACATGAACGGATTTGCAAGATCTGAGCAAGGCTGTCAAGGACGGGACATTTTTGGAGGACTTTCATTCATAGGGTCGCCATGAGTCGGAAGCGACTTGACGGCACTTAACACACACACACATGAACGCATGAAGCTGCCTTCTGCTGAAACAGACCCTTAAGGGTCCATCAAAGTCAGTCTTGTCTACTCAGACTGGCAGCGGCTGTCCAGGGTCTCAGGCTGAGGTCTTTCGCATCTCCTACCTGCCTGTTCCCTTTAACTGGAGATGCCGGGGATTGAACCTGAGACTTTCTGCATGCCAAGCAGATGCTCTGCCACTGAGCCACGCCCCCTCTCTATGGCTCTCCAGGATCTCAGGCAGAGGTCTTTCGCATCACCTACCTGCCTGGTCCCTTTAACTGGAGATGCCGGGGATTAAACCTGGGACCTTCTTCATACCAAGCAGGTGCTCTACCAAGCCGATGCTCTACCTAATGCTCTACCACTCTACCTAATGCTCTACCACGGCCGGGATTGAACCTGGGACCTTCTGCATGCCTAATGCTCTACCACTCTACCTAATGCTCTACCACGGACGGGATTGAACCTGGGACCTTCTGCATGCCAAGCAGATGCTCTACCTAATGCTCTACTACGGCCCCTCCCCTAAAATGGTAGAAATGCCTTGGCAAGCCTTCTCGAAAGGGTCCGCATTACCTTCTTCTGCGGGCAATTTTTTATTTTTTTGGGGGGGGGAAACTGAGGATCTTCCTGCCATGCAGTAGGAGCTCTGACCTGGAGCCTTTGCTAAAGAACATCGAGTAGCCCACGACAGAATATCCCAGGGTGACCAATCGGACAGCTGAGATGTCAAATAAGTCTTCAGTTCCTATCCCCCAGCCCCAACGAATTCTCACAGTACATACGATGGTTCGGCGCATGTTCTTTCCTTTTTTTTAACTTTACCTTCTGTCACCCCCCCCCCACACACACACACCTTCCCAGGCTTAGACTGTGAATGCCTCGGGGCAGCGACCTTGGTGTTAGTCAGCAGGGTGTGGGTGCCTGTATGAATGAGGAAGGAGGGCAGGAATCCAAAATTAATCCCCAGTAGTTTGTTTCGTCTTCTAGATCCCTTCCTCTCTTCCTCAGATCCATGATCTGGCATCCCTCTGGATATCCTTGTCTGCATCCACCCGTATACATGGCTCTGAGCAATTTGGAGAGAGGGAAGGAGTAAAAAAATGGGTGGATGGATAGACAGACAGGGAGGGATCTCCCTGGGTTTTGTGGCTCAGCCACATCAAATATAGTTCCTCTTTTCACTATAGCTCTAGATGATGGAGGCACCCAGAGGAATATTTCCACTCACATCTGACAGGAGTGTTGCTGGAGGCTCAGCCTTCTAATACCAGGTGTGTGGTGGGCAAGGTGTGGTTCTGTGGTGCGAAATAGGCACTCAGCACATGCTCAAAGGAAACTCCCAGATGTGTCACGTCGTGTTACGTACTCTGAGGGCTCGAAATAGGTTCCAAAGCAAAACCTTCGTTTAGATTAAACACTGGAGAAAAGAAAAGGCTCTCTTTCTGTCACTCACACACACTTTCTTGCTCTTACCCAGCAAATCTCTCCCGTGGCTCAGTGGTAGAGCACATGCTTGGCATGCAGAAGGTCCCAGGTTCGATCCCTGGCATCTCCAGTTAAAGGGACTTGGCAAGTAGGTGATGTGAAACACCTCCGCCTGAGACCCTGGAGAGCCGCTGCCGGTCTGAATAGACAGTACTGACTTTGATGGACCAAGGGCCTGATTCAGTAGAAGGCAGCTTCATGTGTGAAACTCCTTTTGAGGTATGTGGCCCATCCTATCTTGTTTCTGTTGGCCTTTTTCATCCCTGGCCGCTGTTTTTCTCTTGGAGACTGGGGATGTCCTTTTACAAGTAGGATCCCTCCTAAAAGGAGGATCGTGCACCCCCTAAGTTGTTTTCATCTTTTGTATTTAGCAATATCTGCGTTTTAAGGTATTTTCTTTTCCTCTTCTCAGACTTCCTCCTCCTTCCCTTTCCCCTAGATTCTAAATCTGGCCATTTTGAAAACGGCAGCACTCTGACTCCTTATAATAAAGCAAAACCCTGTATGGTCTGCCCTGGTTGAGCAGAGAAAAGCAGGAGTCTTCTCTCCCCTTCCCCCCCCCACCAATTTCTGGATTTTGAACTCTGTTCCTACATGCTCTGCTTTGCCTTTTTTCCCCTGGAGGCCAGATATTGTTTCTTTTACTACCGCCAGCCATTTTACGACTGCTTTCTAGAAAGACTGGATAATTTTCATATATATAAAAGAAGAAAAGATACATTTAAGTGCACTTTCTTTGCAAGCTCTCCGTAAGAATGAAAGGGACATTCCTCATTTCAAGCTGTATTAAATAGACTGACTCTTTTCTTCGTCTCATGTCTGATGAAGGGAGCTTTGACTCTGGTGCGGGTCAAATGATTTTGACTTTTGTAAGGGTCAGAGGTTGTGGAATGGTATAGTCTAGCCCGATATCATCAGATCTGGGAAGCCAAGCTGGGTCGGTACTTGGATGGGAGACGGCCCAGGAAGACCCTGCAGAGGAAGGCAATGGCAAACCACCTCTGCTTAATCACTTGCCTTGAAAATCCTGTGGGGTCACCATAACTCAGCTGTGACTTGACAGCTCTTTATACGCACACAACCGTCAGGGCTAGTTGAAAGCTGTGGGGACTTATTGAGCCGGAGCTGGAAGGAGCCGTCTTCATCGTGGAGATAAGCTGATGCCTGAAATCGTTTAATTACTCCCCTGCTAACTCGGTTTGTGCATTCTCACATCTCTGAGACTTCTTTGGTGGAATATCTACTGAAAGACAGGGTGACTCTTATTTCGCACTCTGTAGCAAAATTCTGCTCTTTGTTGGAAAAGGAAGGCATTAACGATGAATAAAAATTTTATGGGTAAATGTCCAGATTAATTAGCATGGATGAGATGCTGTAAGCATGATCTGTATAGTTTTAGAATCAGAATCATAGAGTTGGAAGGGACCACCAGGGTCATCTAGTCCAACCCCCTGCACAGTGCAGGAAATTCACAACTACCTCACCCCCAGTGACCCATAATCCATGCCCAGAAGATGGCCAAGGTGCCCTCCCTCTCATGATCTGCCTAAGGTCATAGAATCAGCATTGCTGACAGATGGCCATCTAGCCTCTTCTTAAAAACCTTCAGGGAAGGAGAGCTTACCACCTCCCAAGGAAGCCTGCTCCACTGAGGAACCGCTCGAACTGTTAGAAAATTTTCCCTAATGTCTATACAGAAACTCTTCTGATTTAATTTTAACCCGTTGGTTCTGGTCCGACCTTCTGGGGCAACAGAAAACAACTCGGCACCATCCTCTATATGACAGTCCTTCAAGTACTTGAGGATGGTTATCATATCCCTTCTCAGTCTTCTCCTCTTCAGGCTAAACATCCCCAGCTCCTTCAACCTTTCCTCATAGGACTCGGTCTCCAGACCCCTCACCATCTTTGTTGCCCTCCTCTGGACACATTCCCGCTTGTCTACATCTTAACATAGGATATGTATTTTATATTTTCTGCTGGCCTTTGGCTGTAATAAATATGTATGTATTTCAGAGATAAGTTGCTGGGGGCCAGAGCACAGTAGAAAGGCAGAGTACTGGTGTTTATATTAAGCTTGTCCAATCCAGAAGCTTCATACTGCCTTCCAGTCGCAAGGGCTAATCACTCTCTCTCAGCCCCACCCACCTCACAGGGTGTCTGTTGTGGGGAAGGTGATTGTAAGCCAGTTTGAGTCTCCCTTAAGTGGTAGAGAAAGTCGGCATATAAAAACCAACTTCTTCCATGTCAGATGTGTATTCTGGGCTCTGCACTCATTTGCCAAGGATTGCTATCATGGTGGGTGTCATGGTGGCTGTAAGTTTAATTTCCATGTTTGTTTCAGGCAGCGCCCTCTCCAAAGATGGCCAAGGAAGAAGAGGTAGCCGTGGAAGTGAAGCTAGAGGAGGACGAGGAGGACGGCTACATCCAATCTGGGCGGCGCTACAAGTGCCTGACCTGCGGCAAGACGTTCCCCAGCGTGCCGCGGGTGTTGCGCCACTTGAAGACCCACGCGGGCGGTGGCCCAGCAGGTGACGTTGCCTGCCCCAGCTGCAGGAGGGCGTTCCCCGACCGCGCCCAGCTCCGCAAGCACCAGCTCAGCCACCAGACGGAGCGCCCGCACCAGTGCCCCCTTTGCGCCAAGGCCTACAAGACGGCGCCGGAGCTGCGCAACCACGGGCGCAGCCACAGCGGCGAGAAGCCCTTCGTGTGCCACGAGTGCGGCAAGGCCTTCATGCAGCCGGTCTGCCTCCGGGTCCACATGGCCCGCCACACCGGAGACCTGCCCTTCCGGTGCCAGCAGTGCCACAAGGGCTACGGCACCCTCTCCAAGCTGAGGATCCACCAGCGCTCCCACACGGGCGAGAAGCCGTATTCCTGCGGGGAGTGCGGGAAGTGCTTCGCCGACCCCTCGGTCTTCCGCAAGCACCGCCGCACGCACGCCGGCCTGCGCCCCTACCAGTGCGAGGTCTGCAGCAAGACGTACGCCGAGCTGAAAGACCTCAAGAACCACGAGCGCTCCCACACCGGGGAACGGCCCTTTCTGTGCCAGGACTGCGGGAAGGCCTTCTCCCGCTCGTCCTCGCTGGCCTGCCACCAGCGCATCCACGCCGCCCACAAGCCCTACCGCTGCAGCCTCTGCGGCAAAGGCTTCACCCAGCTGTCCTCCTTCCAGAGCCACCAGCGCACCCACTCTGGGGAGAAGCCCTTCCTCTGCCCGCAGTGCGGGCGCATGTTCAGCGACCCCTCCAGCTTCCGCCGGCACCAGCGGGCCCACCAGGGCCTCAAGCCCTACGCCTGCGACAAGTGCGGGAAGGCCTTCCGCCAGCCGGCCGACCTGGCCATGCACCAGCGCATCCACACCGGCGAGAGGCCCCACAAGTGCTCCCAGTGCGACAAGAGCTTCGTGGCCTCGTGGGACCTCAAGCGCCACCTGCTGGTGCACTCGGGCCAGCGCCCCCACCAGTGCGGGGAGTGCGGGAAGAGCTTCGCCGAGCGGGCCAGCCTGACGAAGCACTACCGGGTCCACTCCGGGGAGAGGCCCTTCAAGTGCGAGCGCTGCGGCAAGGCCTTCGTGGTGTCCTCCAGCCTCCGGAAGCACGAGCGCACCCACGGCAACGAGAGCAACGACGACAGGCCCGCCCCCCTCGGCAGCCAGGACCCGCCCCCCGGTGACCAGTCGGCCATTGTGGTCGCCACGGTCGTGCCGGCCTGCGGGGAGTGCGGGGAGGCCTTTTCCTCCACTCAGGAGCTGCGCCGCCACGAACGGCTGGCCCACCCCGGCCTGAGGCCCTTCCCCTGTCCGGAATGCGGCAAGGGTTTCTCGGACCGGGCCGGGCTCCGCAAGCACGAGCGCATCCACTCGGGGGTGCGCCCCCACGCCTGCCCCCACTGCTCCAAGGCTTTCCTCGGGGCCTCCGACTTGCGCAAGCACCTCAAGACCCACGGGGCGCTAGAAAGCCGGGCCCCCGAGGACACCGTGGTGACCGCGACCATCACGACCTACGAGCCGCTCATGCCCGCCCACATCCATCCCCACGACGACGGCGCAGGGACGGACAAAGACTCCCCGTCGGACTGTCTGCAGGAAGCTCTCACTGAACCGTCTTGAGGCCCGCCCCTTCCCCCTCCCTCCCCAGTCGCGATTGGGTGGTGTGGCATGCCCGTTCCGTGACCTCGCTTGTGGTGACGTGTCTTTCCGCCTCCTTCTGAATAATGTGCTGTGGACAGTGCTCCTCTCTCCAGTGGCTCCCCTGTGGAAACGGCTCTTTCCAAGCCCCCTTGAGCACTTATTTTCCGGAGGGGGCCATGGCTATCTGTGCTTTTCGTAGGTGGGTGTGGCTGCAGTCTCTCATGCGCACTCCCCCAGCATCAAAAACAGCGTCTGCCGAGTTCTGAACAAAAAATGGGTTGCGGGAGGGAGGGAATAATGCTTTCCAAATATTGACAGTGGTCCCCCGTTGTCAATAGGGGGACGATACAATAATGTGGTTATGTGCTCACACCCTCTGCAGGGTGATCCGCTTCTTGCAGCTGGGTGCGCATGCGTCCGTCGCACCCCATCAGTAAAAATCTTATACAGTTTGGGGGTTGGGAAGCGGGGATTAATTGGTACGGAAGAGGCTTTTCTTTGTGGGGAGGGAAAGAAGCAAGGATGCCCCCCCCCCCTTCTTCCATTCTCTTCCAGGACAATTACCTTCATAAATCTGTCTCATGCCACCCGGGCTTGTATGAACAGTCGAAATAAAAGGCCTTGTTTGTTCTAAAGACGAATACTGGGTGTTAGGTTTAATTTTGCAAATTGTGGATAGGGGAAATAGAACCCCAAAGCCTTTTCATGGAATCATAGAGTTGGAAAGGACCACCAGGGTCATCTATTACAACCCCCTGCACAATGCAGGAAATTCTGAACTACCTTCCCCCCCACACCCTCAGCGACCCCTACTCCATGCCCAGAAGATGGCCAAGATGCCCTCCCTCTCATCATCTGCCTAAGGTCACAGAATTATCTTTGTTGACAGATGGCCATCTAGCCTCTGCTTAAAAACCTCCAGGGAAAGAGAGCTTACCACCTCCCGAGGAAGCCTGTTCCACTGAAGAACCGCTCTGTTAGAAATTTTGTCCTAATGTCTAGCTGGAAACTCCTCTGATTTAATTTCAACCCGTTGGTTCTGATACAACCTGCTGAGGCAACAGAAAACAACTCTGCACCCTCCTCTATATGACAGCCCTTGAAGTACTTGAAGATGGTTATGAGATCCCCTCTCAGTCTTCTCTTCAGGCTAAACATACCCAGCTCCTTCAACCTTTCCTCACAGGACTCGGTCTCCAGACCCCTCATCATCTTTGTTGCCCTCCTCTGGACATGTTCCAGCTTTTCTACGTCTTTTCCCTCCCCATGACTAACCTTCTGCACCCAGATCTTTCCCTCCTTGCCATTATCCTTTGAGTGTCTCCAAAACGTTGCTGCTGTTCCAGAGAGCCTAACAGCCCTGGTTCTTCTGCCACCCAAATTGCAAAACTTTTGTGGCACTGAAGCTTTCGATACCCATTGGCTGCGCTGCTGTGGTGTCTAGGAATGTTCAGAGAATGAAGAAGGTTGCAGTCCAACTCCTCAGAGGGAAGTGAAGGTTGTCAGTTTGGCGGGGATTTAACCTTCGCATAATGGGTGGTTAAGAATTGGGTAAAGGGCCTAGGATGGAGGGAGACTGAGGGAAGGGGTGCCCAGAGGCAAGGTGGCATATGGAAGGGTACAGTGGGCTGAGAGAGAACCACCTGCGAGAACAAAAGGGAACTGAGGCAAGAGGAGGGGCTTTGAAAACACTGCTGAAGAAGAAGAGTTGGTTTTTATATGCCGACTTTCTCTACCACTTAAGGAAGAATCAAACTGGCTTCCAATCACCTTCCCCTCCCCACAACAGACACCCCGTGAGGTAGGTGGGGCTGAGAGAGTGTGACTAGCCCAAGGTCACCCAGCTGGCTTCATATGGAGGAAACCAACCTGGTTCACCGGATTAGCGTCCGCCGCTCATATGGAGGAGTGGGGGATAAAACTCGGTTCTCCAGATCAGAGTCCACCGCTCCAAACCACCGCTCTTAACCACTACACCATGTTGGCTTAAGATGAGCAGGGAACGTAAGCAGGAATCTGGGGGAAACACTGGTGGGGGGAGACAAGGAGCTGGAGGGAGGAAGAGCCAGGGAAGAAAGTAGGACTAGGCCCCCAAGTCTGTACCAGGAGGGGGCTTGCATTATAGAAAGGAAGGAGACGGGTGGCCAGGAGAGGGAGATGAGGGGAAGGCAGGCAGGGGGGAAATGTGGGCTGGTCCCTTGCTCAGACTTATTCACAAGGCTAAAACAAGAAAAGAGCACCTCCGTGCTAATATCATTAGGTTTGGAAACTGGCACGGGAAGAAATCAGTACAATGATACAAAATATGTATATTGTGTTTCAAACATTTCAACAAGTACAATGGACTACAACAAGTGACAATAAACAATATATACAAAATGTGTTTGATGCAGTCTATGAATAGTACAGTCTATAAATAGTACAATCTTCTTAGTATATAGAAAAGTAGTTTTAAAAGTCCATCAGGTACATGTATAAATGATCACAAAGTCTTCATTAAGCATGATGGGTGGGGGGACGGCCGTTTCAAAAATATTTCTTCAGCCCCATTTCCAATCAAGTATCCAATTAAATTCTATATATCATCATGAAGTCAATTCACCAGTTCCCGTAGGATACTCACAAGTGTAGGCAACAAGCTAAGCTGCCTTTGAGGCTCTTCTCACCTCCAAAGTGTCAATGCCCGCCCGCCTCCGAAGGGCTCGTGATGAGTGGAAACCTCAGAATCACACCTTCAACTCATCTCTCAGCTTCCCCCACCCCACCCCTCGATTCTGTCGCGGCTGAGGCTGGGTTTCTCTCTCCTCCCTTCTAAACTGTGACATCCTGTCATCCGTGCACCAACACGCACAGACCCTGTTGAATTGAGACCACAGCAGAGCGTCCCACTTTCTACTGCCAAAGGTATGTTTTTTGGAGAGGGATATAGAGGGATTCTGGGGTTGCTGATTTTTTTAAATCTCTGCAGAGGAAATGCGGGAGTGAGGCTAGGTTTGGTGGCATGCCTGGTTTATTTTGCTTCTGCTGGAAGGGGTGAGCGGCCATTCAGAAAGCGACCATGCAAGGCCTGACCCGCCCCCCACTCCCGGATGTCTGGAACCTCAGCCCTGCATTTCTGCAGGTGTTCTCCGCCCGCTTTCAAACCGGTCCGCATGTTGTTAAGGACCAGGACCTTTCCTTTATTCCATTCTTTATGCTCGTGGACCAACAGGTCACGAGCAAAACAATATTCCATAATACATAAATACCCAAACATACAGAAATATAATATCTAAACAGTACAGTTAAAAAGAGGTATCATTAAAAAGCATAGATAATTTTTTTGCCCCGGCGAGGGTTACATTTGGATCAGTGTCAGCCAATAACTTTGCAACTATATCTTGCTTTAGGGCACCTCTGAATGTGTATTGTGATCCATTTGTCTCTGGCGAGATCCTGCTTTTTACAATCTACAAAAAAATGCCGAACGGTGTCCAAACTCCCTGATCCACAATCGCAAAGTCGCTTGGAAAAGGGGACCCCTGAAAATCTGCCTACTAACTCCCCCAATGACCGGGCATTTATAAGGACTAGGGCCTTGCTTTGTTTCAAAATGATTCTCAGGATGCTGAATTCGCTGCTTGGCCTTAGCTTCTTCCGTGACGTGAGCTCTTTGCTTACTCTCATGAAGTAATAAAAGAAGTGAGGGGGGAGGAGGAAGAGCACATAGCATTTCTGGAAACAACCTTGCACTTCTGTAGAAAAAAAGCTTCTGCTTCCCGGTATGAACTGAGGACCGCGTGGCGCTCTCTGTCGCGGAGGTGTTTCCGGCTTGAAAAAGCGGACAGTAGCATTCGAAGGGCAGGGCGCATCCATAAATCTGCGGTGGCTGCCTAGCAGGGCGATGTGTCCAACTGAACTTGGGAGCTCTAGCCACTAGGCTCACTAATCGCTGGCTATCCTTTGTATATTTGTCTAGTCCCCCCCTCTAAAGCCACCAAGGGGCAATTACTGGCATAACTTGAATATGCATTGTGTGGAGAACTTTCGATTGTCCTGAATCTCACGCCCGTCAGCTTCACGCCCGTCAGCCCCTGAGTGCTAGTTTTACAGGAGAAGCAGGAAAAGGTCTCTGTTTCTCTCCACTCACTCCAAGCCATGCACAGTCTTACACAAATCTATTTTGTCCCCCACCACCACGCTGACGTCTCCCTTTCCCAACTTGGCTACCTTTTTTGCTGCAAAAAGTGGTGGACTCCGTGGGAAAGTCTTTGCGGCGTTAGGAGAGGAAAAAGGCCAGTGGCACTGTAAAGGCTAATATATTTGTTGTGGCAGGAGCTTTCATAGGCGACAGACAGCAAGCAACAGATGGGAAAAGGGTGACCGGGTTATCTTGGAATAACAGCGGACAGGCCCAGCAGAGATAAGGGCCGCAACTCTTTCTCCTCGTGGTTACCTACAGCTCTCAATTAAAACCTTTATAACCAGTCTTTGAAAATAATGCTTCCCTAAAGGCAAGGGCCATAGATGCATAGAATCGTAGAGTCGGAAGGGGCCATAAAGGCCCTCTGCCTGACCACCAAAACATGGAACCAACCCTACCCACCAGGTGTCTCTGGACTCTGAACATGAGCTCTCTCCTTGGTTGAATGTTCCCATTTTCCAGTACTGAGGTAGACTAACTCTGTGCGTTTAACTATGCAGTGATGTGTAGTAGTTACCTACTTCACAGGGTTGTTGTGAGAATAAAGTAGAGGAGAGGAGAATGATGCAAGCTTCTTTGGGTCCCCATTGGGAGAAGAAGAAGGAGAAGGAGGAGAAGAAGAAGAGTTGGTTTTTATATGCCAACTTTCTTGCCCTTTTAAGAAGACTCAAACCGGCTTACAATTGCCTTCTCTATCTCTCCCCACAACCGACACCTTGTGAGGCAGGTGGGGCTGAGAGAGTTCTGAGAGAACTGTGACTGGCCCAAGGTCACCCAGCTGGCTTCATGTGGAGGAGTGGGGAAACCAACCCGGTTCACCAGACTGGAGTCCGCCACTCATGTGAAAGAGTGGGGAAACTAACCCAGTTCTCCCGATTAAAGTCCACCTCTCCAAACCACCGCTCTTAACCACTGCACCACGCTGGCTCTGAGAGAGTGCTGAGAGAACTGTGACTGGCCCGAGGTCACCCAGCAGGCTTCATGTGGAGAAGTGGGGAACCCAACCCGGTTCTCCAGATTAGAGTCAGCCGCTTTTAACCACCACACCACACTGGTGGGGTATACATGAATTAAATAAACATAATGCCAAACTCATTCAATGATACACTTCTGAAATGATGCACGATGTAAGGAAAAGCGCCCCTCTCTTCTTTCTCTTTCTAGGGCGCCCTTCTTTTGAGCCAGCCATGCTCAAAGCAAACCCCATATCTGCTTTATCCGTGCTTCTCCTCTTCCTCAACGGGGTCTCCCCAAAGTGCCAGGAGAGCCCGGAGGACCTATGCCAGGAGCACAAGGACTTCGTGCCCGGCCACACTTTGGCCGGCGAAGGCTTCGACGTCACCACGCTGGAAAGAAAAGGGGCCAGTTTGTTGGACATGACTCAGTGGGAAAACCCCGACGGGACGTGCACTTTGTGCCAGAATCCGTTGCTGGAAGGCCGGCCGCTCCAGAGACTCCCGCTGGCTGGGGCCGACTGGGAGGTCGACATCTCTTGCCGCCGGAAGCTGCATTCCTCCTTGCAAGAGTCGGGCATCTCGGTGGTCCAGGGAGCGGGCGCCGACGTGAAGAACGACTGGAGGATGGGCCTTGAAGTGGAGGTGAAGCCCGAGGTGCGAGCCCAGGTGACTCTGGCAGGATCCCATTCCAAGATGGCCGACTTCAGCATCGACAAGAGCGGGAAAGACAAATACAGTTTCGCCAGCCACGAAGTCTCCTGCCTTTTCTACAAGTGAGTGGGCTAGGGTGGCCAGGTCCCTCTCCGCCACTGGAGGGAGGCTTTTGGGGCAGAGCCTGAGGAGGGTGTGGTTTGGGGAGGAGTGGGACTTCAATGCCATAGAGTCCTATTGCCAAAGCGGCCATTTTTCTCCAGGGGAACTGATCTCTGTCGGCTGGAGATCAGTTGTAATAGCAGGAGATCTCCAGCTAGTGCCTGGAGGTTGGGAACCCTAGAGTGGGCAAATGTGGAGGTGGTGACGGACGAGTAAATATTCTGATTATATTAAAATCTCGGAAGCAACAATTATGATTATCGTGAAGAGGGCGTTGCAAAGGGAATATAGAGTGTTATCTATAAGGTGGGAGTCCCTAGTTCGAATTTCGCCGCCATTGGATGGCCTTAAGCCTGCCTCGCTCTCTTAATCAGATCCAGCAAGGCAGCTTATTACATTATTGTTTGTGTGTAAAGTTCTGTCAAGGTCACAGCCGACTAATGGCGACCCCCATAGGGTTTTCAAGTCATGAGACGTTCAGAGGTGGTTTGCCATTGCCTTCCTCCGCGTCCCAACCCCGGTATTCCTTGGTGGTCTCCCTTCCAAATAGCTGCCAGGGTCGAGGCCGAGAGGGTGTGACTAGCCCAAGGTCACCCAGCACGTTTCCATGGAAGAGTGGGGATTCGAACCGGGGTTTCCCGGATCCTAGTCCGATTCCTTAACCACTACCCCACGCTGGCTCTTACATTCTTAGGTAAAGGGAAAGGTAGTCCCCTGTGCAAGCACCGGGTCATTCCTGACCCATGGGGTGACGTCACATCCCAATGTTTACTAGGCAGACTTTTGTTTATATGGTGGTTTGCCAGTGCCTTCCCCAGTCATCTTCCGTTTACCCCCAGCAAGCTGGGTACTCATTTCACCGACCTCGGAAGGATGGAAGGCTGAGTCGACCTCGAGCCGGCTACCTGAAACCAACTTCCGTCGGGATCGAACTCAGGTAGTGAGCAGAGCTGGGACTGCAGTACTGCAGCTGATACTCTGCGCCATGGGGCTCCTTCTTACATTCTTAGCTGTGTTTTAATGCTGTGTTTTAATGCTTTTAATGCTTTCATATCCTCAAAATTTATTGTGAGGAAGATACCGGAACAGACCCTTTACTTTCCTGAT
Source organism: Euleptes europaea (assembly GCF_029931775.1). NCBI lineage: Eukaryota > Metazoa > Chordata > Lepidosauria > Squamata > Sphaerodactylidae > Euleptes > Euleptes europaea. The sequence goes on along the minus strand of NC_079329.1, from coordinate 9,024,909 downwards.
GGGGCTTCCTCTCTCTCTTGCAGGTTTCGCATTGGCCACCACCAGCCCCTCACCCACCATTTCAAACGTGCTCTGAAGGTTCTCCCCCAAAAGTATCTCCGCGCATCACAGCTGGAATACCACCAGCTTATAGAAACTTACGGGACTCACTTCATAACAAAGATTCATCTGGGGGGACGTGTGAAGGACGTGACCGCCATACGGGAGTGCGAGACGGCACTGGACGGGATGAGTGCCGAAGAGGTCAAAGACTGCCTGAGCGTCGAGGCATCTGCCAGCATTGGCCAAGACAAAGTGAAGGTGGATGCGGCCTACCAGAAGTGTGAGGAGATGAGAAATAAGCGGAGTTTCAAGGGCAGCTTCCACCAGATGTACACCGAGCGGCACACCGAAATTGTGGGCGGGGACCGTCACGCGGATCTGCTTTTCTCCGACGATCTGAGCAAGGAGTCCTTCCAAGAGTGGGTGGAAGGCCTCAAAACTATGCCCGGCCTGGTCTCCTATTCCTTGGCCCCAATCCATACCTTGGTGGCCAAGGAGGACCCACGGAGGGAGAGCCTGAGGCAGGCGGTGAGTGAATACGTGACCAGAAGAGCTCTGTGGAGAAACTGCACCCAGCCTTGCCCGCCAGGGACTCAACGCAGTGCCCACGACCCCTGCTCCTGTGTGTGTCCCAACAATGGCAACACCAACTCCATGTGTTGCTCCAAGAAGCGGGGCCTGGCCAAGTTGACAGTGACCATCAAACGTGCCTCCAATCTTTGGGGAGACCACTTCACCAGGACCGATGCCTTTGTTAAGGTGTTCTTCCAGGGGAAGGAGAGTCGCACGTCAACGGTGTGGAACAACGACAACCCAGTATGGGGGGTCCATTTGGATTTGGGGCACGTCCAGTTGCTGGGAGAAACCAGCAAGCTCCAGGTCCAAGTCTGGGACGAGGACAACAAGTACGACGATGACTTGTTAGGGGCCTGTGAGGAGAGCCTGCAAGCAGGGGAACGCCAAGAGAAAGTCTGTTACTTGAATCACGGGCGCCTGGATTTCCAGTACCACTTGGTTTGTGGTCCTTACCTAGGTGGCCACCACTGCATGGATTACACCCCTCAGCAGCCAAGATATAAGGGTGCCTTCTTGCAACGCATGGGAAAAGGAGACTCTGTGACGGAAAAGAGGGTCCATGGCTTTGACCAGGGTGGCCCAGGCTAGCCTGATCTCATTAGATATCGGAAGCCAAGCAGGGTCGGCCCTGCTGGTAGTACATGGACGGGAGGCCACGAAGCAAGTCCAGAGTTGCTACTTAGAAGCAGGCAATGGAAAACCACCTCTGTTAATGTCTTGCCTCTAAAACTTTACGGGGTCGCCGTAAGTTGGCTGAGACACCGTCAGAGGAACCCCCAGATTTTATCCAGCGCAGAGACCCTGGACTCAGCTGCTGTGTCTTGCTAAAGCACAACCAGGTTCCCTACCCACTGGCTACCATTTCACTAGCCAAACTCATAGCCACTCGCCAACAGGTCTCACATCTGACAAAGCTTATGCCACAATAAAGGTCTTCTCCTTAAAGTGGCATGAGCCCCTTTGTTGTTGTCCACTTCTCAATCTGTTGCTGCTCCGAGGCAAGCTGAATATTCACATATTCACCTATTCAACCATATTCACATGCCTAATTCAGTGATTCCAGATATGGTACCCAAGTGTTCCATGTAGGGTTGCCAGGTCCCTCTTTGCCACCGGCGGAAGGTTTCTGGGGCGGAGCCTGAGGAGGGTGGGGTTTGGGGAGCGAGGCCAATTGCCAAAGTGGCCATTTCCTCCTGATGGATTCATGGTAGAGGTAACATTTGAACCAGGGATCTCCTGATTCACGGTTTAGCCCAGGGGTGGGGAACCTTTCTTCCGCCAAGGGCCATTTGGATATTTATAACATCATTCGCGGGCCATACAAAAATTATCAAAAATTAGCCCACCAAGCCCCAAGCAGGCAGCTGCCCCAGATGATCCCCCCCCCGGGTGTGGGCAAGCAGGCAGGCACTCAACCGGTGGCGCACTCGGCCACCTGGTGGCACAGGATGGTCTGTTGCACCAGTCGGGAGTAGCTGTCCAGCTGCACGCCGGAGTCGCTCCTGCTCCGCATGGTCGGGGCCAGATTCTACAGCCGGCTCCTGCTACGTCCGCCTGCAGGGGTGAAATGAGGACACACTGGCTAAGAATCTCCCCCACCCGCGCATTCTGGCCCTGCCCCCTTTTAACCCCTCTATTGTCACCACTTCCGCCCCAGCCCTCTTGTAGTACAGAAGGAATACGTTTCTCCACAGCCCGGGTGGGAAAGGGTTAACACAGCTTCTTGGGCGGTCCTAGCAGCTCCATAGCTAATGATTCTTCTGCAAGGGGGAAAAAAGGTTCATTTTCTCGGCAAAACAAACTCAAATCTGCCTTGAATAGAGGCTATTCCTGTCCATGGGAGGGGGCGGATCGCCAGTCTTAGATCCTTCTGAGCTAGAGATCCGCCAGGCCTGACGTTCCCCACCCCTGGTTTAGCCTCTTAACTTCCATGTTACCCTTAAAAGCCAATGAAATTTTAAACAAATCTGATCTGTTTTGTCCCCTGAAGCTTGGTCTGTTTCCCATGAAATGGGATCCTTTGAATATCAGTCCATGACTAAAATTTGTTTGGGTGGGGACTCTCCGACACCCTGCTCTCTGGCACGCTACCCGTCCCCTTGTCATGTATCCAAGGCCTACTTACAATCAGAGACTTTAAGGAAACAAAATTCTCTGGATGGGAAAAGCACACCCACCCTTCCTTTCTCGAGGGACCTCCCTCTTCTGTCATGTATTGTTCCTCACTCGTGAATTCTCAGCCGCCTACGAAAAGAAGGAACCGTTTTCTGGTGCTGGCCAGCTTGCCGGGGAATCCTTGACTGCTGCCGGGATCCGCTCAAGGTAATGAAAGATGCCTCCCCAAACACAAAGACTATCGGGATTGTGACAGTATCGCTCTGTGTCCAAAGGCTTGGTTTGAGGAGGAGACAACACTCCTGTTTAGATGCCGGCCTTTAGTGCGGGCAGACGTACACTGGATAATGCCTCAGGGTGGGATTCATCCCTCTTATCCCTCCCACCCCTATCCTTCCAAGAAGCCTGTGGAGGAATCTTTCCTTCCTCCCCTTGACTTTCCCACTTCCTAGATAATCGAAGCCATGTGTCGGGGAACTGGGGGGGCGACCCAGACGGAGGGAGGCGGCCGTGATAAAGGCAGGCTCCCCTTTGCAAGCAGTCCTGTTAAAAATTACCCGGCTGTCGTTAGGAGAGGGGAGAGTAAAAAAAAAAAAGTCAAGGCTTTGTCTGGTGAATGCAAAAGTGGGTCAGCTGCGGAGAGTGAAACCGATACGAGACCCGGCCAAAGTAACTAAATGAAACAGAAAAAGACGGAGTAAAGTAATGTTGGGAATTGGGTGGTGGAAAGGGCACATTATTCTACTGTGGTGACTCACCACGGTCCGGAAGATTTTTATCCTCAAGGTGTGGTATAGCCTGATCTTGTCACATCTCGTCGGGCACTAAGCAGGGCCTGTAGAACAAGAGTTGTTTTTTATATGCCGACTTTCTCTGCCACTTAAGGAAGAATCAAACCGGCTTACAATCTCCTTCCTTTCCCCTCCCCACAACAGACTCTCTGTGAGGTAGGTGGGGCTGAGAGAGCTCTAAGAGAACTGTGACTGGCCCAAGGCCACCCAGCTGGCTTTATGTGTAGCAGTGGGGAAATCAACCCGGTTCACCAGATTAGCGTCAGCCGCTCATGTGGAGGAGTGGGGAATCAAACTCGGTTCTCCAGATTAGAATCCACCGCTCCAAACCACCGTTCTTAACTGCTGCACCACGCTGGTATTCAGATGGGAGACCACCAAGGAAGACTCCGCAGAGGAAGGCAATGGCAAGCCATCTCTGCTTCTCTCTTGCCTTGAAAGCCCCTTGCTGGGGATCGCCATAAGTCGGTTGCAGCTTGAAGAAGAAGAGTGGGTTTTTATATGCCGACTTTCTCTACCACAAGGGAGAATCAAACTGGCTTACAATCACCTTCTCTTCCCCTCCCCACAACAGGCACCCTGTGGGGTAAGTGGGGCTGAGAGAGTGTGACTAGCCCATGGTCACCCAGCTGGCTTCATGCGGAGGAGCGGGGAAACAAATCCAGTTCATCAGATTAGCCTCCGCCGCTCATGTGGAGGAGTGGGGAATCAAACCCGGTTCTCCAGATCAGACTCCACCGCTCCAAGACTTGCTAGCACTTTACATTCACATGTACTGCAGATGGGAAGCCTGACGCTCAAACCATGCAAGATTAGGTCTCCTACCGTAGTGATTTTCAATCCCTGTGTTGGAACTCCTAGGCGTGTTATTGATCCCCACCTGCTCGGTCCTGAGTCTCTGTAGAGCTGCTGTCATTTTTGCTCCCTTTGGGAAGCATCTGTTATTAGTACATAGAGAGCGAGGGCATCGCATCTTCTGCCTCTTTTTCCAAGCGTACTTACAGAAGCAACAACACGGTGAAACAAAGGAATTTGTCAGTGGTGAAGATTCTTCCACAGCATTAACCCTTGGTTCGTTCTTCACTACAGTATGCCTCCGGGAGCTCAGCTTGTGTTTCCTGTCCCCTGCTCTCTTGCTCCGCTGCCAACGCTTCTGACCTTGAACCCGCGAGGTCATACCTCTGGCTCCCTCCGTTCTTATCACGTGGCCCTGATGCTGCATGATTTCGTGTCGCACGCTTGCAGCTCATGGGGTCCCGTGCTCAGTGGGTTCCAGGTCTGCAAAGGTCGTTGCCCTCGTGAATTTGTGGAAGAAGGGAGTTCCAAGCAGGGATGTCCAAGGTTCCACACAAGCTCTCCTTAGACAGTGCTTGGGCTGTAGAAGGTGGTGGTTTGAAATAGTTGGGAGGTAGGGAAGATGGCTAAGATAAGTTGGAGTGGAAGAGAAAATGATGTTTACCTCCTAAACTGAAAGGTACTGTTTGGAAGTCCTGCTATCTGTCATGGAAAATAGGGAACAAAGTTAATCCTGATCTGAATCAACTGCACCCCATTTACTTACTCCATTTACTTAAGAACATAAGAAAAGCCATGGTGGATCAGACCAAGGCCCACCAAGTCCAGCAGTCTGTTCACACAGTGGCCAACCAGGTGCCTCTGGAAAGCCCACAAAGACGACGACTAGGGCAGCATTATCCTGCCTGTATTCCACAGCACCTAATACAATAGGCTCCTCTGATCCTGGAGAGAATGGGTATGCATCATGACTGGTATCCATTTTGACTAGTAGCCATGGATAGCCCTATCCTCCATGAACATGTCCACTCCCCTCTTAAAGCCTTTCAAGTTGGCAGCCATCACCATATCCTGGGGCAGGGAGTTCCACAATTTAACTATTTTAACTTTTTATGAACCCCAGATGGCTGACTTTGAATCCAAATTGCCTTAAGCCAGATCTGGATGCTTTTCTGATGTTACTGCTGATGTCTGTGGTCCCACTGTGCTTTCAACTTCCTTTTCCCCACACTGTGTTTAAGTGGCCTCTTCCAGGGGGTGCATGAGAGAAGGGGAGTGAGAGGGTACAGATATATGCCTGACAGACCCGCTATCCAACCACGATACTTAGCTCATGTGTGAGCAACACACTGTTGTTCTTGATGGGCCTTTCTGCGCACAGTGTCTTCCCCATTCCCATGGCAGGAAGGACTGTACTGTTGTGGGAGGGGAAGCCAGAGAACCAGAGGATGGTCCTCTTTTGCTCCATTCCCTCCAGGACTGGATCTATATATTTTTTGAAGGGGGAGAAAAGTACAAATTGATGCCCCCTCATATATTAAATACATGGTTTTTCTTTATATAATCTGCTGCTGCTGCCCCCCTCTGCGGGCTGCCCGGGGCAGGCACCCCCCCTTATCCCCCTAGATCCAGCCTGCCTCTCACCTTTTCTGCTTAAAAACAGGCCCCCATCCTCTGCCTGCATGGGGGTCGACAGTCGGAAAGGACACATCAGGAGCTTGTGGGCATGCCTCTCTGTGCCCATTCCACGAGGGAGAATTTCAATGGCCTGTGAAATAGGGGCTCTTGTCTGCAATTTGGCAGGGATGAGCCCTTGAGAGAGGGCTACAATTTCAGATAATTTCATCCTAATTGGATAGAGGGGGGGAACCCCCCAAAAATGTGTTGTGCTTTGCATTTCTTCTAGAATCAAGCGGCGTTCCCCTGCTTGGCAGAAATTTGGCAGAGTTAATTCCAGAGATTTTTATCCCACTTGCGTGTAAAGCCGCAGGCAAAAAATAAAATGGGTGTCCCGTCGAGATTGACAGAAATGCTTACCAAATCGTTTTTAACGAAAATTGTGACAGAAAAGAATCCAAACAGAGCTGTTGACGCAAAGAGCCACATCAGAACCCAGCGTGGTGTAGTGGTTAAGAGCGATGGTTTGGAGCAGTGGACTCTGATCTGGAGAACCGGGTTTGATTCCCCACTCCTCCACATGAGCAGCGGAGGCTAATCTGGTGAACTGGATTTGTTTCCTGCCAGCTGGGGGACCTTGGGCTAGTCACCGCTCTCTTAGAGCTCTCTCAGCCCCACCTACCTCACAGGGTGTCTGTTGTGGGGAGGGGAAGAGAAGGTGATTGTAAGCTGGTTTGAGTCTCCCTTAAGTGGTAGAGAAAGTGGGACCACGAATGTCCCTCCCCTCCAAAACTATCCCCGCACACAGAAAACTAGGATGTCAAGGAGCAGGCAAGGCACCAGCCAACTGATTTTCAGAGCGCAGGCACATGTGAATATGGGAAAACATTCAGTCATAAGCCATCCCACCACCACCTGCGGTCTGAATCGGTGCAGCCCAAGGGTAATTGTGAGAACTGGCCAGTGTCATGGTAGAGGTAACATTTGAACCAGGGGATCTCCTGATTCACCGTTTAGCCTCTTAACCACTCCAAGACTTCTTGGGGCAAGGCATAGCGGGGAAACAGTTAACCCTTGGAATGAGGTTTTATGTCAGCTTCATACCAGGGCTTAAGCTTGCTGGGAGGAGCCCTTGAAGCAACAGCTATTGATTGTCCCTGTTCACATCCCTGTTAAACATTCTGTGCAAACAAAGACCCTGAGCTGCCAATCAATAACTGCCTTCTGCTCGTGTTTACCCTTGCTCCGATCACATTTTGGAACACTGCGGCAGCTCTGCCCGAAAGATGGATGCATTTCACTGATCCCACCGCCTGGAATCCAGACATCTCCCCCCCACCCTGGAAGACAGGTACAACTTGCATATGTTTCAACGGAAAGGCTGGTTTTGGAAAACAAATGGTGCCTGGTCTGGTTCTTCCCGACACCCTCGGCTATGGAAATCCTGCACGTTAATTTGAGATGCATGGATGTAGGCTGAGTATTTTGGGTCCCCCGCCCCTATTTATATCATGCATTTTCACAGTTGATCCCTGGCTATGGAAATAGCTTCTGGGGCTCAGCTGAGATTAAGCTCAATAAATTAAAGTGTCACTGCTTTGGATGAACGAGTAATGTTGATCTGGGGGGGGGGCACAACAGTTGGGACTTGACAGATGCCCACAAAATGAAAATCAAGCGCTCTGCCACATACTGGGATTTCCCCATCTAGTTATGTGGTATTTCAGATGTCACAGGAGACATCTGGGCAAGAGAGGGGACATAACCATACCGCAGAGCACATGCTTTGCATGTAATGAGGTCCTGGATTTAGGTCCCAGCATCTCTATTTGAGCCAATCAGAGTGTTGGACTAGAATCCAGGAGGCTTGGGTTCAAATCCCCTCCCTGCCACTACACAGAGATGCTAGTGTGATGACTCATGTTGTCCTGGATAAACCTGGTTGGACCAAACCAAGGGTCCATCTAGTTGTATAAGTGTGTATGAGTAAGGGCTGTGGCTCAGGGGTAGAATATTTACTCTGCCTGCCGAAAACACCAGGTTGAATCTCTAGTTCAGTGGATCAGGTAATAGATAGTGCGAAACACCTTCATGCGAGAGCTGCCACCACTGAGTAGACAAAACTGAGCTTGATATACCAATGGTCTGACTCAGTATAAGAGAGCCAGCATGGTATAGTGGTTAAGAGCGGTGTTTTGGAGTGGTGGAGTCCAATCTGGAGAACTGGGTTTGATTCCCCACTCCTCCACATGAGCGGCGGAGGCTAATCTGGCGAACAGGATTGGTTTCTCCATACCAACACATGAAGCCAGCTGGGTGACCTTGGGCTAGTCACAGTTCTCTTAGAGCTCTCTCAGGGGAAGGGAAGGTGATTGTAAGCCGGTTTGATTCTTCCTTAAGCGGTAGAGAAAGTAGGCATATAAAAACCAACTTTTCTTCTTCTTCATGTTCTTGATTGTGCGGACTCTGTTTCTCTTTCTAGGGTGATTCAGCAGCAAAGAAGTTCCCCAGGGTGAGGGATCCCATTTGACACATCATGCCCAGACTGCCTCTGTTCGTACCTGCCTTCCTTCTTTTTCTCTCCCTCCTCCCACCAAGAGTCTCTGCCCACTGTCAACGGTTCCACAAGTCCACTTGTGAGCAGCACACCGCCTTTGTGCCGGGACATAATTTGGCCGGGGAAGGGATTGACATAACCACGCTGCAAAGAAAGGGGGCCTACTTGGTGGACACCAGACAATGGCTGGACTCGAACGGGACCTGTGTTCTGTGCCGGAACCCCCTGATGGACGGGCAGCTGCAGCGACTTCCTCTGGCCGGCATGGACTGGCGGGTAGACGTCTCGTGCCACCGTCAAGTGAGCAGTTCCATAGAGCACTCTGATGTGGATGTGGCCAACGCGTTGGCCGGGGAGGTGAAGAACAACTGGAAAACGGAGCTGAATTTGCCCAAGGAGTTGGAATCCATCGCCAAGGGCCAGGTGGCTTTAGTTGGGTCTCACTCTCAGATGGTCATTTACGTGCATGAGAAAGCCCAACAGGACAGGTATATCTTCGTGAGGCACGAAGTCTCCTGTGAGTATTACCGGTGAGTTTGGTTTCATGGCAGCCCAGGAGATAGTTGAATTGTAGTACTCCCTGCCCCAGGATGTGGTGATGGCTGCCAACTTGGAAGGCTTTAAGAGGGGAGTGGACATGTTCATGGAGGATAAGGCTATCCATGGCTACTGGTAAAAATGGATACTAGTCATGATGCATACCTATTCTCTACAGTATCAGAAGAGCATGCCCATTATATTAGGTGCTGTGGAACACAGGCAGGAGAATGCCGCTGCAGTCATCTTGCTTGTGGGCTTCCTGGAGGCACCTGGTTGGCCACTGTGTGAACACACTGCTGGACTTGATGGCTTTTCTTATGTTCTTATGAGATGCATGATGGGGGAACCCTAGTTATGGGTATTATGCTCATCCCTCCCTTAAATTTAGGCAAGGTCACCTTCTGGGTGTTAACATGAAAAGAGGAATGCCTGTGACCTATCATTTGTGCATAGATGGGCTGTTGGAATTCACTGTAGTATTGCTAGTCTTTTCTCTGATTCGGCCTTTACCTCTGGCACAAGGAATGCAGACATTCTGCTGGTCCCTGATCTTCTGCCCTTCTTGTTCTTTTCTTGAGCAGGCTAAGACTCTTCCCAAGGCCTGCACTGCTGTCCCCTCACTTCTCCCATGCTGTACGGAACCTGCCGAGCAAATACGACCCCGAGGAGTACCAGCATTTCATTGACACCTATGGCACACACTACATCAGCCAAGCCCAGCTTGGAGGGAGAGTACGCAACCTGCTGGCTGTGCGGACTTGTGGAGCCACCTTGGCAGGTTTAACAGCATCCGACATCAAGGACTGCCTGACCTTGGAAGCATCTCTAGGTCCTGACTGGATGTCCCTTTCATTGAACATCAAATGCCAGGAGCTTCGGAGGAACCAAGCCAGAGGCAAGTTCAGGGAAGCCTATGGTCAGCGGCGCACGGAGGTCGTGGGAGGGGACAGCCAGGCAGAGCTGCTGTTTGCAGAACCTGGGGAAGTCCTGCTGTTTTCAGAATGGATGGAGAACGTCAAAATGAGTCCTGGTGTGGTTTCTTATTCCCTCCTACCGGTCCATACTTTGATAGATCGCGGAGACCCACGGAAGGAAGTGCTGAGGGGTGCCGTGAGGGACTACATCGCTCAGAGGGCCCTCTGGAAGAACTGCACACAACAGTGCCCTGGCCGCAGCTACCCTAGTTCAAAAAACCCTTGCGTGTGCATGTGTCACCCCGACGCCATCACTGACACCATGTGCTGCACCCGGGAACGGGGTCTTGCCCGCCTACAAGTCCACATACATAAGGGATCTGGCCTGTGGGCTGACCACTTCTCTGCCACCGATGCCTACGTCAAAGTTTTCTTCCAAGGACGAGAAATGCGGACGAGCGTCATCAAGAACAACAACAATCCTTGGTGGTCGGAAACCCTGAACTTTGGGCCGGTGAAACTGACGGGCCTGGACTACATCGAAGTCCAGATCTGGGACAAGGATGTCTGGCACGATGACCTCTTGGCAACCTGTTATGAGGGTTTGGTGACTGGGGATAAAGTCTGGAGAAAATGTTATCCGGCTCATGGACACGTAGAGTATTACTACGAGTTAGAGTGTGGTCCCACTCTGGGTGGCAACAGCTGCCACTACTACGTTCCTCAGAAGCAACATTAACCACCCAGTGCTACCCAATCGCTCACGCACCTCTCCCCCAAGCAAGACTAAAAAAAAGTTTCTTATACACAGAAATACTACTTCAGGAGAAATCTGTGTAAGAGTTATATAGAACACAGTCCCTGGCTGAGGGCCAATTGGACAGAAGCTTAATTTAATTGTTGTGCAAGGCTTCAGGGAAACCTGGCCACTGTGGCCAGGGCCTTTTCTATCAGAGTCCTTCCTGTATGCGACTGCCGAAAGAATGGTATTCTCTCTATACTACATTTTCAAACTAGTTTTAAACTGCTACGATTCCCACTCCAGGATCTCTAGGACCTAGAGCAAGGGTGTCAAAGATAAGGCCCGCAGGCTGGATTCGGCCCTTTGAGCGCTGTTATCCGGCCCGCAAGCCGAGCTAAGGCAGCCACCATAATCCCTGCTCCCGAAATCAGGGGCTGCTTGGGAGGGCAATGTACCTGCTGGCAGATACATTCCCCCCCCCCCGTCTCGATCTGGTACACATGGCTGATCTGGGCTCTTGTAACAAATTAGTTCGACACCCCTGACCTAGAACATCCCAATAAAGAAGTCCCTCACAAAACAATTTCCCCAGAGATGTATTCAGGACACACCGGCAACTGAAATCCGCTGCAGGCTTTGGGCGTGCCTGAATTATATTTTCAAGCATGCGCAAAACTGCAATTATTGGCTTGGATCCAGCATAAAATGGCCCCTGCCATTAGAGTTCTCGAACAGGCAGAAACTCGAGGAAAAGACGACGGTCATGGCTTGCGCGAAGTCCGACTTATTGTACCATTAGCTAGAACGGCTCCCTCTCAAGGAGCACAGGGAACAATAGTTTTGGGAGAGTGTTAGTACTAGTACCCCCACCAACTCCACCAAGTTATGATCAGTTTAAAGATGTAAGTGTAGCAGCAGCTAAGTTACTTTCAGGTGGGTAGCCATGATGGTTTGCAGTAGAAGAGCAAGATTTGAGTCCAGCAACACCTTAATGGCCAACAAGATTTCCAGGGTATAAACTTTCAAGAGTCAAAGCTCCCTTTGCCAAGAGTCCTCAGTAGCTGAGCTAAATATCCATGGTTCTTGTCTCTGCCACAAAGCACCCTTCGAGGCAAGCCAATATTCTCTCAGCCCTGCTCTCCCCTGCACTACAGAGGTAAAAACACTGCTCAGCCGGGCAGGCGTTCCATAAAGATTACTGAGACAAACGTGAAGCAATGTTCTAAAGTAATATATAAATTCTAAACGTTAGACAAATCAGTGGGTTTTAGATCAAATCAAGCCTGAACTGACCCTAGAAGCTAAAATGACCAAACTGAGGCTGTCGTACTTTGGTCACATTATGAGAAGACAAGAGTCACTGGAAAAGACAATAATGCTATGAAATGTGGAGGGCAGCAGGAAAAGGGAAAGACCCAACAAGAGATGGATCGACTCTATAAAAGAAGCCACGGCTCTCAGTTTGCAAGATCTGAGCAAGGCTGTTAAGGATAGGACAGTTTGGAGGCCACTGATTCATAGGGTCGCCATGAGTTGGAAGCAACTTGACGGCACTTAACACACAAACGTTCGACAGTCATTTATTGACAGAACCTCAGCACATGCCGCTCAGAGCTACTGGAACTCAGAACATCTTATATATGGCATGCCAGCTTGCGAGTTAAGCAGGTGTAAGTCTCCATAGATCAGTTGTCGACAAGGAATTCCAAAAATCTTCTGAACTCTTCGAAAGATGGGGTCCAGCTCTATAGACTGCTCCAAACAGACCTTCAGTGTTGCCCATGCCACCACCCCAAATTCGCCAGTTCACTGCTGGTGTTCACACTGTTACTTTCTGAGCAATATACCTGTTACGCAATAACGTCTGTGTGTCCCAGCAACAAACTATGTGTATGCAATTTGCTCTGTACTTATAAAGAGGAGCTCGAAGCTTTATACTGTACTTATAAACTCTGAACACATAATATTTGGTTTTCAGTGTTATTCACAAGACGGTCAATGCATCTTGACTTCAGTTTTCAGGTGGCGGTACAAATCCTGACCTGGTAATGGGTATAAAATCTCTATAGAATTATCAAGGAGTGATAAACACACCAACTTAAAACTTCTTGAGGTGTGGTTTTGAGCTCCTTATTGCTGTATGTACCTACATGTAAAGGCAGGGGAACAGAAGACTGCATCACCTGGGAAGGTGGGTAGCACTTGATTATGGTGTCCTCTAGAACACTATCAACCAAGGTGATAAAGACCTGGGTGATAAGTTTATCCCTTGATTTTCCCTCCACTAAAACGTGATACTGCTTTAAAGCTCTGCATACAAAGGGAGATTTGCAGTTAACCTTTTCACACATCCTAGTGCCAAACTGATGGAATTTAAGAGCGGCGGTTTCTGATCTGAAGAACGGGGTTCAATTCCCCACTCCTCCACATGAAGCCTGCTGGGTGACCTTGGGTCAGTCCCAGTTTTCAGGGTCGCCATAAGTCCGCTGTGACTTGATGGCACACACACACACACAATCATGGTAGCAGGATGAGACCTGAAGTGGGATAAGGGCTTCTATGCAGTCCTATCTAGATTCCCACATCAGTGTTACGAGATATGCTTTTGTGAACAGTTATCGACGAAGGTTATGGCTGGGATATGAGGATCTATTTAAAAATGGGTATATTTACTTTAAGAGCGGTGGATTCTGATCTGGAGAACGGGGTCCAATTCCCCACTCCTCCACATGAAGCCTGCTGGGTGACCTTGGGACAGTCCCAGTTTTCAGGGTCGCCATAAGTCCGCTGTGACTTGATGGCACACACACACACACAATCATGGTAGCAGGATGAGACCTGAAGTGGGATAAGGGCTTCTATGCAGTCCTATCTAGATTCCCACATCAGTGTTACGAGATATGCTTTCGTGAACAGTTATCGACGAAGGTTATGGCTGGGATATGAGGATCTATTTAAAAATGGGTATATTTACTTTAAGAGCGGTGGATTCTGATCTGGAGAACGGGGTCCAATTCCCCACTCCTCCACATGAAGCCTGCTGGGTGACCTTGGGTCAGTCCCAGTTTTCTCAGAACTCTCTCGTACTATGTATGGACATTGAAGAAAGCTGATAGGAAGAAAGTAGATTCCTTTGAAATGTAGTGTTGGAGTGTTACAGATACTGTGGACAGCCAAAAAAAAAAAAAAAAACCAGTGGCTTATACATCAAATCAAGCCTGAACTGACCCTAGAAGCTAAAATGACTAAACTGAGGCTATCGTATTTTGGTCACATTATGAGAAGACAAGAGTCATTAGAAAAGACAGGCATGCTAGGAAAAGCCGAGGGCAGCAGGAAAAGAGGAAGACCCAACAAGAGATGGATTGACTCAATAAAGGAAGCCACAGCCCTCAGTTTGCAAGATCTGAGCAAGGCTGTCAAAGATAGGACATTTTGGAGGACATTGATTCATAGGGTAGCCATGAGTTGGAAGCGACCTGACAGCACAACACACACACATTTACTTTAAGCATGATTAACAAGGTTGTCCTGAAACTCTACATTCAAATGAGAAAGGTGGGCCATGTCGCTACACCTCCTTTGGACACGATAGCCCAATCTCAACCACAATCGTTATGTGCAGACCATGAAGTCCACATCACAGCTCAGTCCCCCCCCCACATCTTTCCTGTAAAGAGCAATTGGGGCAGGAAGTGGGGTGAAGATGCAGTAGCAACATGAGTCACACCTGCCGGGGGAAGAAACACCCCGCCCCAGAAACCTAGCATAGGCAGCGGTGGCAAGGTAACGAGAGAAACCTCACGTTTCTTTTCATCTCAGCCCAGCAACCACGGCTTTTGCAAAACTCCACAAGGAAGGGGCTGTGCGCATCACTCACGGCCCACTCAGCTGTGCCGCTATTTCACCAGCTTTGCTGTTTATAAAATCTTCACAGGCTTAAGCACTACAAGTCTGTGAGTGAATGTTAAGCTTCTCAGGCTGCTTAAATCCTGCATCCCATACTAAGTTCTCCAACTCTGCAAGTGCAGAACACAAGGGGAAGGGTACCTTAGGCAGATCATGAGAGGGAGGGCACCTTGGCCATCTTCTGGTCACTGGGAGTGTGGAGGGGGGAGGTTGTTTGGAATTTCCTGCATTGTGCAGGGGGTTGGACTAGATGACCCTGGTGGTCCCTTCCAACTCTATGATTCTGATTCACAGGAGCCCTAGAACATATCCTTGCATTCAATCTCCTCTCCCAACCCATGGGCAGGTTAGCCCATGGCATCATTTCAGCCCTAGATTAACTGAATCCAAGAGCTGCTGTATTACACCTTACGCAGCTCGCTTAAGCTACAGTTTGCCGTGGTGAACATGTACAAGTGCCAGGGGGAGATGCATGTTCCAAAGAGCTAGGCTGGGGCTGCCCAGCAAATCTGCACAATTGTCTTGCAACGTGCGCTGCCCCTTGGCACTCAACGAGGTTTCCAGGAACTGCAACACAGGTCAGTTGCTGTGCAAAATCTCTCACGTTTTACACTTGGTATCAGCATCCAAGACTCTGCTGCCCTTAATCTGGGGAAATTCCCAGGGCCAGATTTGAGGCCCCTGTTCTAGAAAACGTCTGGAAAATATATGCTTCTCTCCCTGCCCCCCTCTTCTGTAAGAAGAGTTGGTTTTTATATGTCGACTTTCTCTGCCTTTTAAGGAGAATCAAACTGGTTCACAATCCCCTTCCCTTCCCCTCCCCGCAACAGGCACCTTGTGAGGTAGGTGGGACTGACAGAGTTCAGAGAACTGTGACTAGCCCAAGGTCATCCAGCTGGCTTCACGTGTAGGAGTG
Source organism: Euleptes europaea (assembly GCF_029931775.1). Taxonomy (NCBI): domain Eukaryota; kingdom Metazoa; phylum Chordata; class Lepidosauria; order Squamata; family Sphaerodactylidae; genus Euleptes; species Euleptes europaea. Next base: position 9,009,395 of record NC_079329.1, on the reverse strand, counting down.
GGGAAACCAACCCGGTTCACCAGATTAGAGTCCGCCGCTCATGTGTAGGAGTGGGGAATCGAACCCAGCTCTCCAGATTAGAGTCCGCTGCTCTTAACCACCACACCACGCTGGCAGTTGGGCCCCTCCTCCCTCTCAAGAGATGCATGAAGGCCAAAGACTGGCATAAGAACAAGACCCTGCTCCCCACAAAACTAAAGCTTTTGAGAGTTTTGGGATCCTTCTTGTGTGTCAAAAGCCTGGGCAGGAAGGCAGTTGGGCAGCTGTACTTTCCCCTGGACCTAAGGGGTGCCTGGCTGCACAACAGGGCTACACATCCACCGCAAGCAAAGTGCACATATTCAGCTATCGTCCTCCCACACAGCTGGGGGTGGAGGGGGGGGAATTACTCACTCTGCCCGGGAACTGGTTTCTTCTGGAGGCTGAGACAATGACTAATGCAACAAGCTGCAAAGACAAAAGGACCAGGCCTATTCTTGCGCCTGTGGACGGGCTGAGCTCTGGAGTATCTGAATCGAACAAAGTGGCGGAGACACCACAGCCTGTCCCCAGTGGTTTCGGGCTGTTTGCGTGGCAAGGAGCAGGGCTTCTCCAGAGGCCAATGGGGCAGAAAACAGCAACCAAAATGATCAGGGGACAAGAGCAACTGCCCTATGAGGAGCAGTTAAAAAGCTTAGGGCTGTTTAGCTTGGAAAGGCGGCGGCTGAGGGAGACATGATAGAGGTCTATAAAATTACGCATGGTTTGGAGAGGGTGGACAGGGAGCAGCTTTTCTCCCTCCCATAATGCTAGAATGTGGGGTCATCTGCTGAAGCTGGAGGGCGAGATTCAAAACAGATATAAAGAAGTATTTCTTCACACAACGCATAGTTAAATTGTGGAACTCCCTGCCCCAAAATGTGGTGATGGCTGCCAACTTGGAAGGCTTTAAGAGGGGAGTGGACATGTTCATGGAGGAAAGGGCTATCCATGGCTACTAGTTAAAATGGACACTAGTCATGATGCAGACCTATTCTCTCCAGGATCAGAGAAACATGCCTATAATATTAGGTGCTGTGGAACATAGGCAGGATGGTACTGCTGCAGTCGTCTTGTTTGTTGGCTTCCTAGAGGCACCTGATGGCCTCTGTGTGAACAGACTGCTGGACGTGATGGGCCTTGGTCTGATCCAGCAGGGCTTTTCTTATGTTCTTATGTTTCCGGGCAGGCTTCTGGCTCCTCTCGCATTAGAAACCGAGGCCCCAGCTAGAATGAAAGGCACCACTGCTTTGAGACGTTTTAAAAAGTACTTTTATTTTTATATTACAAAATAATCTGAGTCAGGCAGCTTTTGTTTCTTTTTACACCATCTCCAAGGCAACTGGAACGGTTTGCTCAATACTTTTGATTTGGACTGGAGCTTTCCCCTTCCCCTTCGAAGTAGTAAAATATCTAATTGTTCAGGAACAAGGGACAAGCAGCCCCTGCTTCCATCCCCGCCATCGTTGACAGGTGCCCTGCTGTTCCTTTGCTATTATCAATTCATCCCAAACTTGAGCCTACCTGGACTCCCGGACATGCTCTTGAGCCAGCCAGCTCCAAGCCTGCACTGTGGCTTATCGAGGGAGCCAAGGCAAAGCTCACGGGAGTGTCCCAGTTCATCTAAGAATGACCCGGTGATTGCTTTCAAGTCACATGGGTCTTGACTTGGGGAATGAGTCCAAGGAACGGAGGCATAAGGACGCAGGCGCCCGACGGGAGGGGGTGGACAGGGACGGATAACAGGAGGCACGGAGGATGGCCTGACTTTAAGACGGAGGGCAGTAGCCAGAGAGCTCAGTAAAAGCCAACAGACTAAGTTCTGGCTCGCAGCGCCTAGCTGCAGGCAAACAGACCTTGTAACCCTACCCACAGTCGAGGCCACCTTCGAAGAGAAAAACCCCATCAGAAAAGGTGCTCCGAATGAAGGCAGGAGAGCGAGAGATGCTGGAGATTCAGAAGGCCCCTGGCTTCTCCTCTCATAGGCACATCAGACAGGATTTGCCGCATGGGTGGTGAGGGACCATCCAAGTTTTGCAGAATATCCTAAGCCCCCCCCCCCCCCACTCCCTGTTAAGACACAAATAACACCCTGTGTGGGGAGAGGACAGCTTTAAAGTGGCACGGCACGAAGGAGGAAGGGAGAAGGAAAATATGGCCACTTCCTCCAAGGCATGATTAGGAAGAGGTCACACACAAGGCAACGGCGGACATGATCAAGATGGGAAGGTGGGGGAGAACTGGGTCAGCTCAAGAAGATGCTCTGTCTGAACTCGGGGGGGAAGAATACTCACGGGGAATCTGTAAAGAAAACGGCTGCCCAAGGAAGTGTCAGTTTGTGAGGGAATGGATGAGGGGCAGAGAACCACACTATGGGTGAAACACACAAATATAGGCCCAAAAGGTTACAAACCAAAGAAGGAATAAATTGCGTGAAATCCCGGAAGGCAATGCAGAACAGGCTTTGCTCTCCACTATCCAGAAATGGTATCGTAGTGTGAGGAAAGAAGGGGGGATCCAAGATTCTGGGTGACAGGGAGGGCTGGCAGCCACAGGCAGCTTGTGCTTTCGCGACCGGATGAAGGCATGAAGCGTCTCCACCAGCCGTTTTTCAGTGCAAAGGCCTCCCAGCAGGGGGGCCGCAGTTCCAGAACTCAGACGACGCCAAAAACTGAAACCCTGGAAGACACACACAAGGGGGGAGGGTGGGAGGGGCAAAGAGTCAGCGTGCTTCACTCGAGGCCCAAATGGGGAATTCTACTTTGTGTGGAAGCTCCTCCACCTCACTCCCTCCTAAACAAGATAAGCCCGATCAACACTTGCCAGTTTTTGCCCAAGGGCCCTTGGAAGAGGCATGAGGCATTCGGACAAACAGTTACTCACTCCTCGACCGCAGCTGACAGCAGGCAGTGGTGTGCTGGCAGTGTCCGAGCTTGGCCGTATAATGCAAGCCAGGCTATGTCAAAATGGACTGAAACTGTCCTTGGCCCTTCCGTGCTGCTCCAGTGGCAAGGATGGCAGAGATCACAGCTAGGATGGCACAGATCACAAGCAGGAATTGTCCCCAAAGACTGCATGTTTGTGGGGCTGAATACCAATTGGCTCATTTAGCCAGTTACCTGGTCTCTCCTCTAACCTGCATGCCAGGCTAACACTCTGGGCTGCCCCATCCAAATGCAACCCCTGGTCACATGTTTGCGCTCTATAAGCACGCCGGCTTCTGCGGGGACAGCAGAAGGAACACCAGAGAGCTTGGGAAAGGCTTCCCAGTCTCACGCCCCCAGGCTCTCTTTACCGCCAAGAGACTGGAGCCACATTCCTCCTGGATGAGAAGCCCTGCCAGCAACGGCCAGATTCACCCGACGCTGCTTGGCAACCCATTTCCTGGCAGTTTTCCCCCTAGGCTTGCTGTGCCTCACAAGGACCGCAATGGCAATGCCAGGGGGTGGGGAGGGGCTTGAAGATTATTTTTCCCTCCCCCAGTTATCTCTTTGCCATCCTGCCACCGGGAGCCCTGCTCCCTGCAAAGCCATCTTTCTGCTTAGCTCTACAATCTTTGCAGTGAGCGGCCTTGGAGATTAATACCCCAACTTTGGAGTAATACCCTAACCCCAAGCTTTTCTCCCTCTCTGCTGAAGCTGGAGGGTAAGAGATTCAAAACAGATAAAAGGAAGTATTTCTTTACACAACACATAGTTAAATTGTGGTGATGGCTGCCAGCTTGGAAGGCTTTAAGAGGGGAGTGGACATGTTCATGGAGGAGAGGGCTATCCATGGCTACTAGTAAAAATGGATACTAGTCATGATGCAGACCTATTCTCTCCAGGATCAGAGGAACAGGCCTATAATATTAGGTGCTTTGGAACAGTTGCAGGACAATGATGCTGCAGTCGTCTTGCTTTTGGTCTTCCTAGAGGCACCTGGTTGGCCACTGTGTGAACAGACTGCTGGACTTGATGGGCCTCGGTCTGATCCAGCAGGGCCTTTCCTATGTTCTTATGATCCAAACAACTGAACAGAGAGCTATACATACCAGCGGGCTCCGACAACGCAGCGCAAAGGGAGGCGGCACCAGGAACCCTCCTAGCCAACCACAACTGCGATGCAGATGATGCCGATGATGACGACTGCTGTGACACTCAGGCAGATGATGATCATGACCTTCTTCTACCGAGCCCCGGAAAGAGGACAAAAAGAGGTTGAGGTAGGCGGGTATTTCTTCATACAACACAGTTAAATTGTGGAACTCCCTGCCCCAGTACAAGGTGATGGCTGCCAACTTGGAAGACTTTAAGAGCGGAGCGGCCATGTTCATGGAGGAGAGGGTTATCCACGGCTACTAGTCAGAATGGATACTAGTCATGATGCAGATCTATTCTCTCCAGTATCAGAGGAGCATGCCTGTTATATTAAGTGCCGTGGAACACAGGCAGGACAATGCTGCTGCAATCGTCTTATTTGTGGCCTTCCTAGAGGCACCTGGTCGGTCACTGAGTGAACAGACTGTTAGACTTGATGGGCCTGGGTCTGATCCAGCAGGGCCTTTCTTATGTTCTTACGTGTGTGGGGAGGGAGGCTCAGCACTACGGCTGCTTTCTGTGAACCCTGAAAAGGCATGGCTGCCTGATACCGACTCAGACGACTGGCCCAGCTAAGTCACCACCACTCACTCTTGACCGGCAGTGGTTCAACAGCCTCTGGTGGAAAAGTCTTTTTGCAAACCCTTTGTCAGAGGACCTGTTATCAGAAAATGCCAGACAGAACCTGGGGCTTTCTGCATGCAAAGAGTGCATTCCCACTACTGAGCTCTGGCCCTTCAGGGAGAACAGGGTGTTATGAAAAGAACTGGAGATTCCTGACGTCCCTTCCATCCAATTTCATGAAGCACCACCCTCATGTTTTAAGAACTCCTCCCTGCAGCCATAGAGGCTAGAAATGTGGGCTCCCCACCCCTTAATGACAGAAGCAGTTCTCAGGATGTTTAATTCTGCTCTCGCATGCTGCGGCTTCAGCTAGGCATGACGTGACGGTGGCCTTTTCATTCAGAGGGGGCGCCACATAAATCATGTTTTGGAGCCAGGCAGCTCACCTTGCGGGCTTTCTTCTGGTTCTCCTGAGCTGTATGGAGGTGGATCTGCCCTTTCTTGACGTAGTCCTCTGAGTCCAGAATGGCCTTCTCTATCCTGTTAATCGTCTCTCCCTAAATCCAGATGAAGGGGAGGCAGTGAGAAGACTCCAAGGTGAACAGGGGAAATGGACAAGTAGCTCTGGGACAGAAGAAAGAAGTGGGAGCTAATAGGGTAAAACGGGTCAATAATTGGGGCAAACGGGATGGGTATGTGTGGGGCACAAGGGGGAAAGAAAAGAGTACCAGGTCAAAGTGTGATGGTCAACAGGAATTGGCCCAGTAAAGCAACAGAGGAAGAGAAAGGCACATAAACACAGGTACTCAATAAGAGTCACTTCCTCTCCAGCTTTAGAGACCCAAATGCGGCAATTAACCTTATCTTAATTCTCACAAGTGGCACATGAAGGAAGTTTATTTGCGGAGGACAGTAAATAACGAGAGGGGGCCAGAAGACGGATGACAATATGACGCCTATTGGGAAAAGGAATCAATAGCTGCCTCTTTCACACCAGAGAGGAGGAGTGCCTGGCTTCTACCCGCTCCCCGCCAATACCTGCAGCTCCACTTCCGTGGCCAGGTACATGAACATTTCGTGCAGCTCCTGGATGCTTCGCTCCAGCTTGAGAATCTCACTGTGCCGGGTCTCTATTTCGTTCAGCGCCTGCTTCGTCACTTGCGTGTCCTTCATGATCTGGGGGGGCGGAGGTGCAGGAAGCTGAGCGTCTCACAGTGGCTTCAAGCACCCTCCCTCCTCCTGCCTTTCAAAGCCCCGCTTTCGGATACTCACGTTGGAGACAAACACCTCTGTTTGCCCACTCTCCAGCATCTGGTCCAGCTCTTCATCTGTCACCACCCCACTGCCAGCTGGAGAGAAAAGAACGCAACCTCAGCACCAAACATAACGTCTGTCTTGCCTGTGAGTTCAGGGAGGCATATCGTATTCTTTCTTCATTTCATTCTCATAATCCCTTAATGGCAGTTAGGCCAAGAGAGAGACTTGCCCAGAGTCACCCAGTGAGCTTACCTGGCAGTGTGGGAACTGAAACCTGGGTGCCCCAAATCCATCACTCTAACCATCATACCACTTTGGCTCCTCGGCTTTCCTGTTGGGTTCGGGAAATAAAACCCAAAGGCTCTTGCTTTCAGCATCCCCATTTGAACCATTTTCTTGGCCAGTCCTGCACTGAAACCAGGAACGGAATCTGAGTCCCGTGTTCTGACGGACTAGGATCCCCCACCTCCCAAAGGGAGGCTCTCTCTTCATGAATCTGATGAGGGCCCCTACTGTCCTTCTCTAGCACCACACTGCCATCTAGTGGAGCACTGCATCACTGAGTGCACAACCCAGCACAACCTCCTTAGTCTTCAGCACGCTGGTCAAGGGCCCAAAATCTCCAACACCGGGCGACCAGAACAACCATATTCTGCAAATGAAATTCGGAAATGTCTGCATAATGCCCGGAATGCTTTATTCTAACTTCCTGCTGAGGTTTTCAAGCCTTTTCTAAACCGGGTTTGTCTGCCAAGGAATCCCAGCGTGTTGTGCAGACTCTTGTTCTAAGACACACAGTCAGGATTTTGTCTGTCATAAATGGAGATGGACAAACAGTCTGGTGGTAGAAACTCCCAACCTGAGACTCTTGAAAAGGTCAGCCTTCAGGAAATGAGGCATACAGAAACAAGAGCCATGTAAGCATAACGGTGAGGACCAGGGGTATCAGAGAGTTCACTCTTGACACCACAGGAAGTGGAACGGAGGAGTCCCAAACGTGGTGGTGATGGTGGAGGAGGAGAAGGGAGAAGAAGAGTTGGTTTTTATATGCCAACTTTCTCTACCACTTAAGGAAGAATCAAACCGGCTTACGATCACCTGCCCTTCCCCTCCCCACAACAGGCACCCTGTGAGGTAGGTGGGGCCGAGAGCTGTGACTACCCCAAGGTCCCCCAGCTGGCTTCGTGTGGAGGAGTGGGGAAACCAACCCAGTTCATCAGATTAGCCTCTGCTGCTCATGTGGAGGAGTGGGGAATCAAACCCGGTTCTCCAGATCAGAGTCCACTGCTCCAAACCACCGCTCTTAACAACTACACCACGCTGGCTCTCTGAGATGATAACAGTTACAAAGAACCATATTTCTGCTCCTTCAGAGAGCCACTCCACATGAATCACAGTCCGTGCCTTTTGTAATACGCACCACAGAGGTGTCTTTTCCAGCTTTAGCTTCATTCCCCCTCCCATTTATATTTTCACCCTTTGGGAGGATACAGAACTAGCAAGGGAGAAGCAACATGGCATGCCCCTAACTGGCTCTTCTGAGCCGGGACTATGTACTGCTTAGGCCAGAATGGCGTAGTGGTTAAGAGCGGTGGTTTGGAGCGGTGGGCTCTGATCTGGAGAACCGGGTTTGATCCCCCACTGCTCCACATGAGCAGCGGATGCTAATATGGTGAACCGGGTTGGTTTCCCCTCTCCTTTACATGAAGCCAGCTGGGTGACTTTGGGCTAGTCACAGTTCTCTCAGCCCTGCCTACCTCACAGGGTGTCTGTTGCAGGGAGGGGAAGGGAAGGCGGTTGCAAGCCGGTTTGATTCTCCCTTAAGGGGTAGAGGAAGTCGGCATATAAAAAAAACAACTCTTCTTCTTTACAGACAGAGCTCGTAGGACATCAACAGCTGCCAGGACGGACTCCTTACAGCATGTCTTACTCCTATTTATGCCATATCCCTCTTAATTTCCAAGGATGCAGCAATGAGGCAAAGGGGTCTTTCTGGATCTTCACCTCATACAAACACACAAGCACAAACCACCTTTGTTTTCTGTTGGAGCCGAGCAGGTCTTGTGCCCCAGCAGTTTCCTACAATGGTTCGCTGTGTGGACTTTGGGCTAGCTGTGCCGGTCAAGGAATTGGGAAACCCTTTTTCCCCCTTCCGCTTGTTGTTTTGCTGTGAATCCCCAAGCCAAGCGTGCTTGTGCAGCTCACCTGCCAACTTCCCCGGTTTTCAAGGTCATCTTTCTTTGGAGGACGACAGAACAGTCGCTCTCCGTCTCCACAGGAAGATGACTTGGCTGGCATACAAGCAGCTGCACGTCACTGAGGGCTTGTTACAAAACGGCACTTTCTGAGGCAGAGGAAAAAAGGCTTTCGAGATTTTACGAGGGCGGCACACCTCTTCCACCCCCCATGCCTCCCTACAAAATCCCCTAGAATTGCTTGAGGAAGAAAACCCTGTCAGATGGAATGCAGCTAACCTATAGAAAAGAGAAGAGAGAGAGAAAGAGAGGGAAAGAGTGTCAGGTCTTTAGAACAAATAGGATTTCTAAGTGCTGGATTAGCTACCCACACTTCCTGAGCTACCCTCTTCCTCTGGGGCATGTTCACAACCCACATTATGTCCGCTGCAAAATGCACAAAAGGAACAGACGCAGGTGTTCTCCCTCTGCTTTGCTAATCCCACATCTGAAATTACTGACCCCAAGGGGAGAAGGTTCATGACTTTCTTCCTCAGGAGAGCCCTCTGCTGTCCTCAGCTTCTGCATAACTGGGAACTCAGGCATTTTCCCCCTGCTCTGTGACGATCGCCTGGGCTTCCAGGATCGGAATGGAGCCCACTGCAGGGTGATAGCTAGGCCTAGACTCTGCAGAGCATTCTTGGGGCCAGGTTGTTTTCTCCTAAACAAGACCAGCAGTGGCCCATATTTGAACACCAGTAGTGATTTACCCAACTCGCGGTGCACGCCATGGGTGACTAGAAGAAGAGTTGGTTTTTATATGCCGACTTTCTCTACCACTTAAGGGAGACTCAAACTGGCTTACAATCCCCTTCCCTTCTCCTCCCCACAATAGACACCCTGTGAGGTAGGTGGGGCTGAGAGAGCTCTAACAGAGCTGTGACTAGCCCAAGGTCACCCAGCTGGCTTCATGTGTAGGAGTGGAGAAACAAACCCGGTTCACCAGATTAGCCTCCGCCACTCATGTGGAGGCATGGGGAATCAAACCCGGTTCTCCAGATCAGAGCCCACCGCTCCAAACCACCACACCACGCTGGCTCTCTAGATGTAAAGGAGGGCAAAGTTCCTTTACATGGAACCGTTACATAGAAAAAGGAATTGTGGCAGCTGCAGTTTGCTATACAGGAGTGAGCAAAGGCGGCTCCTGCCAGAAGTCCCTCTTCTACAGCAAGGCCAGCCCTACTTTGCAGCAGGTCACCCCTTCAGAGAGAGGGGGGAAATGCACATATTGGGCTAACTGAACCTGCAAGCTGCGGTTAAAAACAGGGTCTAGAAAAGGCATCAGATTACCCATTGAGACAACACCGGCAGGGTTCTTTTGCTAATGTGGGAATCGCTGCACCTGAATCAGTTCACAATTCTTTGATTGCTTGTTACCCTATTACACACTTGCATGTGACCCTTAGTACCAAGGCTTCTGTAAAAACGCTGGGAACAGCCATATTTTGAGCTCTTGGAAAGAATAAACACATACAGACACCAACATAACCTCTATTCTCATCATAGAATTTTGCACTTAAATAGATATTATACAAATTATGCTTACTCCCCCCCATTCTGTTATTCGTGGGGAGGCATAAAGGACTAAAAGGAAAACACTTAAAGATCTCATCCTGTAAACAGAGTTCAGCACCCACTCCGTGCGTGCACACACACACTGTTGAGATTTCACCAAGCACAGACCACATTTTTAAATGTCTCTTGCAACCATAAAGAATCAGAGTTGGAAAGGGCCATACAGGTCATGTAGTCCAATCCCCTGCTAAATCCAGGCTCAGCCTAGAGGATACTACACAAGTGTTTTGTCTAGCCGCTGCCTGAAAACTTCCAGTGAGGGGGAGCTCATCACCTTCCCAGGCAGCCAATTCCACTGCTGACCAACTCTTACTGTAACTTTCCCCCCTAATATCCAACCTTTCCACCTGCAATTTAAACCCATCACTGTGAGTCCTATCCTCTTCTGCCAACAGGAACAGCTCCCTGCCCTCCTCTAAGTGACAGCCCTTCAAATACTTAAAAAGAGCAATCACATCCCCACCCCCCAACCTCCTCTTCTCCAGACAGAACATTCTTAAGTCCCTCAGCCTTCCCCCAGGCCTCTGATCATCCTCGTCACCCTCCTCTGCACCCAGGGACTAGAAATGTGTTCCTTCTCACCCCTTCACTGTATGGTGATGCCTGGTACACACATAAAACCTGGCTAGCAAGCTCTGCGCGACAGCTTATCTATTTCTGCGCATCCCACCCCAAACAGCAGCAGTGCGACTGAGTTAACAGGGCATTTAATTTATGTTTGGAAGACTTGGCTTTGGGCAAGTCATGATCTCAGTGTACCCTACAGCCGGCACCTTCCCATGTTCCTGTGACCAAAGGGCCAACACAGCCTTGCAGCAAGGGAGTGACTTGGCTAACACAAACATACAGTCATCTTTTGGACTGTTGCGAAGGAAGAAAAAGAGACTCACTGATTTGCAGCTGTCGCCTTATCCGTTCCAGGTTCCTGTCTCGGTACTCTGACTGTATCGAGTTGCACTTATTGATCAGGTCCAAGAACTGCTGAGACAGGATCCCGTGCTAAGGCAGAAAGGGAAAGAAAGGGTTAAGGGCACCTGAGGTTGCCTTGCCGGCTCCCCTACCAAGCTCACTGCCTCTACTGCCAAGCTAGCTGGTGGGGCTGCGTCTCACCTGGGTCCTTTTCATGCGGGTCTTGATGGAGTTCCGATTCTCATCTTCTTCATCCTTCTTGGGTTCGATCTCTAAGTTACAGGAAAATAAAAACGCAGGGTTACCGTTAAGTCAGCTTGCTTCCTCTTGGAGCTACAGAGTTCTTGAGCTGCAGGACATCTCTCCCGCAGCTGAGGGGCAGGGGGTCCAGGAGCCCAGTATCCAGTGCCCTCGCTTCCTGCCACCCATGAAATCCCCGGCCTCCTTTCCCTGCAGAGTCCGACTCACTCTTCAGACGGGCCCGAATGTCCTTCGCCAAGTCCTTGATCTCCTCACGTAATTTCTGTAGGTTTTGCTTCATGCCTGGAAGTGCAAGATTTAAAAAAGGCAAGCGCTGGCAGGGGCGACAGAAGGGTTAGGGAGCCCTTGCTTACTGTTTGTGTGTGTGTGGGGGGAGTCACATGGTTTTTTTCACCACATCCAATTCCTGCAAGCGTCCAGTTTCCAGCCTACGTTAAGCTTCCAACCTTTCTGCTAGTGCTTATCACTAAGGGATGCATGTACTTGCCACAAAGGTTTAGCACATTGTTTTAACTAGCAGCATTGTCTTAACTAGCAGCACACACCATCTGAAGTATTATTAGGATTCCCTGCCATCCATTGCTTTCCAGAACTACATGACCACCCCCCACTTCTCTTCCCAATTGCTTCCCCTCTTCTGAGCAAACTTACTTTCCTCAGGAAGTGGTGTGGCCAAAATTGTGATCTGGTGTTTCTCTAGATCTAACACTTTGCTTTCCAGAGTCTTCAGAGCCTCACGGATACCACGAGTCTGATGAGAAGAAAGGGATATGATAAGAAGAGACAACACTAACTACAACTTATTAGTACATGGAAACAACAGTGTACATGCAACCAGTCTTCTACTGTCATCTGCCTGTCCCCACCAAAGGCTGTAGAAAATGCCCCACGGCACGCAGACGGTATTTAGACACTGTGAGTTAGCTAAAGGTTGCTCATGGTTATTGGAACACATTATAAGGACTCAGTTCCTCCCTAACCCTCAGCTGCATGTTTACAAGGCTGTCCAACCCCTCTGATACATCAGAGCAATCAAGCCAGTGGCAGTGTGTGTGTGTGTGTGCCAGCCTATGTCCACTGTGACATCACAGCACACCAGCCAATTGCAGAACGAGAGAAGTCAGAAGCTGAGGAAGAGATTTCATGGGAGAATGATATTGCTACCCATCAGACTGATGGATGTGCACATATATTTACTCCATCCCTTCCCCAAATGCACAAAAAGGGCACAATACCATTTGGAGGAAGTCGTCAGTAGGATCTGGGCAGTCTTTGAATTTTGCTGATCCAGGCCGCACAACCAGCGCCACATGCTCTGCTCCTTCATTGTCAGAGCTGTCATCATTCTATGAAAGATGCAGAGAGAGCAGTTTAGGCACGTCCAAGCAAAAAACAACAGCACACCACTTACTGTGCATGCGTTGTGGGGCATCGGCACAGAGGAACAGGCACAGAGGAGAAACTGTGCTCTTCATCAGTTAAAATCCAGTTAGAGTACAAGGAACGTATTACAGAAACAAATCCCCAACATTTTGAGGGTGCTTTAGGACATCGGCATCAAGGTTACAGTTTTTTAAAAAAAACAGACTAGATTGTTTTGTATTTGGTACTGGCACACTCCAAGGTCTTCCCCTGTACTCTGTGTACTACTAGGCTAGCACAGAACTTTAGAGACCAATAGCTACCCATCTGGCTTGAGACCAGGACCTCTGAAGGACCATCTCCTCCCCTATTATCCAGCCCACCAGTTGAGATCTGCCCCTCAAACACTGCTCTGTGCCCCCACCCTCAGAAGTGAGGTGGGGGTAACTGTAGCCAGGCCATCTTCCATGGTGGCATCTTGCCTTTGGAATGCCCTTCCCCCTTGAGGCTTGCCTGGCACCTACTTTATTTTCTTTTAAGTGCCAGAGTAAAACACATCTTCTTACCCAGGCTTTTAATTACACTTCCTATCTTATCAGCTTGTTAATGGTTTACTTCCATTTTATGGACGGTTTTTATGCTGCTCGTGTTTTTTAATGGCTTGTGCTGGTAACTGTAAACTGCCTCCAGCAGGACTCTGAAGAGGCAGCACAGAAAATATTCTGAATAAACACTCTAATGCTGACATAAATATGGAAAGAAGTAAAATGGTCACCAAACCATAAAAGAGAATATAATTGCATGTGAAAATCTGGTATTTGGTAGCCTTTGATTGTAAATAATGACACACAAAATTGCTCCATGTAGGAAACCTATGGTCTTCAGTGATGTTCATCTTGAGATAATCACTTGTTTTCCCATGTGGAAGCCTAATTGACTACTATGCCTTGCTGGAGAATGTCTATCTATTGACTTGTGCAAGAGATTCTGTGCAAAAGGGAGAAAAAATGTCTAAGGATAGGAGCACTACAAGAGAAGCTGGACAGCGAGGGATTTCCACTTGGGGGAAAAACACTGTCCTCAGTCTTTGAGCATCTATGCATTACTAACATAGCAAGTGTGAGCCATAACAAACAGTACATGAAAGATTAAGGATCAACACTCCAGAGTTTTACACACACACACAAACATATATTCTGGCTGCATTCTGTTCTCATTCAAATTCTTACTTATAATTAGGGTTATAATTCCACCATCCCCTAGGAACATAACTTCAAAGGGAGATTCCAGGGTGAAACTATTGAATTAGAGTTCATCAAGAACTTCGATACCATTTCCCAAGGGCTTAATAAGGATTTGGAATTCCTCAGCTATTACAGGTGTTAATTTTGCACGATTATGCCTCACCCTGCAGTTCATAGCCCTCTGACCCTGCTGTTTACATTTTTTTAATTTACAACCTCATCTATATGTCTGCCTAGTGAGAATGAAAATTTGCTTGTCTTTTCAATGCCATGAGCCTCCTGTTCACTTAAGAAGGAATTTGTAGGGACATAGAAAACCCATATAATGTCTTTCTGGGTAACAAATACCATTTCCCAACAACTTAAGTTTTCAATAAAGCAAACAGAAAGTTTTTACCATTCACTGTCATGAAGATATGATTGAAAGAATATGGTCAAAAACTAGAAAAACCTCTGAAGCCAGAAAGTTGCCTGAGAAAGGTTTTCTAATGGTTGGGGGCTCCCTTCCCTTCCTCTTAACCCAGAATAAAATTGCGCAAAACATCTTAAGCAAGCGTGCTGAATTGTACATCAACAAAGACTCCGTTCTGCAAAATTTAAGTATTTGTTTTGCTACACAGCATTCAAACTGGGGATGTCAGTTTTATTTAGTAAACGGTTTAAACTATCAAAAATGTTACTCTTTAAACATTAACAAGCACACTGTCTAGCCCACATGCATATTCTGGAATACATGAAGCTGCCTTATACTGAATCAGACAATTGATCCATCAAAGTCAGTACTGTCTCCTCAGACTGTCAGCGGCTCTCCAGGGTCTCAGGGAGGGGTCTTTCATATCACCCACTACCAGATCTTTTAACTGGAGATGCCAGGGATCGAACATGTGACCCTCTGCATGCCAAGATTTGGCTCTCCCACTGAGCCACGGCCCCTCCCCTTCCTACATATTAGCTCTGTTTCCTTTCCTTTATTAACAATAAACTCCAACTGGAGGTCTTGAGCTATACAATAAAATCACAGTTCAACTATCAATAACAATTAACAGAATAACTGATAAAGGAAAATTATGCCACTAGCAAAATCACAAGATTGTCACGTTAACACGAAGCAGGAGTGTTTCAAAAGATATTACAACATACAAGAATTTGGCCATAGATTGCATAACAGCAACACTAACATCAGCTAACAAAAAGGAAACTACCTGAGATTGCATCAGCTCTTCTACAGATTTTTGTAAAAAAAAATTAACATAACAACATATCTGGTATCAGCCTTCTGCACAAACAGTAAGGCAAGCACTGGAAAACATACATTCCACAGGCAAAGATGTCCCTGGAATGCAAACTTCTCTAAGCCTTGGCAAACTTTTACAGCAATATATAAATGGTAAACAAATCCTTATTGCCCAATCACTTTACCATTTGATGTTTTACATCCCTAATTCAAACAGTTAACCTTTTTTAAAAAATCGTGCTAGCACAATAAAATATAACAATTAAAACTACTGCAATCAAACCGGCATTAACCAGAAAACATCTTTCACCCACTCCCAAACTGCCTCTAAAAATAAGATCTTCACAAAACACCAGAAAGTAAGAAATGTGGTAGCCAGGTAGGTTCTCAGAGAAGGGATAATCCCAGACTTTGGGAGTAGTAGCTAAAAAGGCAGCATCCTGTATCTGCCCACCCACCTCACCTTCGCCTCCAAGGGCACAGAGGGCTCCCAGCTGAAGTCATAAGGTCCTCATACTACGGGACGGTCTCTCCTGGTATGTCCCCGAGAGCACTACGCTCCGCGAATTACCGGTACAACTTACTGGTGGTCCCCTGCCTGAAGAGGGGCCTTGACTTGGTGGTAGAGCATCTGCTTGGCATGCAGAAGGTCCCAGGTTCAATCCCCGGCATCTCCAGTTAAAGGGACCAGGCAAGTAGGTGATGGGAAAGACCTCTGCCTGAGACCCTGGAGAGCCGCTGCCGATCTGAGTAGACAATACTGACTTTGACCAAGGATCTGATTCAGTGTAGGACAGCTTCATATGTTCAAGAGTGTCTGGCTGTCCTCAACTAGGGACAGGGCCTTTTCAGCCCTGGCCCCGGCTTGGTGGAACTCTCTCCCTAGTGAGACCAGGGCCCTGTGGAACCTAACACAGTTCCGCAGGACCTGTAAGACCGAGATGTTCTGCCAGGCCTACTGTTGAGGACAGCAATGGTGTATATCACAGTTGGCCTCCCTGCCCCTCCATTTCTTGTTCCATCTTACAGACTCTTGGTGAGGTCCTGATTGTCTTCCTCCTGACTCACTGTGGCCCGGCCTTGGCCAGGAAGAGAGCAGGGTATAAATCTAATAAAATAAAATAAAAATACAAACATCCTGGCCCCCCAGCTTTAAAAGTCATCATCAGTATTTTGAACTAGGCTCAGAAATGTATTAGAAAACCGAGATGATACCGCACCTTCACAACATGAAGCTGGTTTATTTCAGCACACAATTTCCGGAGCAGCTTAGCTCAGAGTACAAACAGCTTGCTTATAGGACACTTTGCCCATTCAAATGGCTAATTAAAGAAACAGCCACTAAACGTAAATTCCAGAAATGCAGACAACACTCCAGTGGCATCTTCAAAATTTAATTTAATTGTGGTGTAAGCTTTCAAAGGCCATCCAGCCACCTTTATAAGGTGCACCTACACAGGTGGTAGCAATATCACCACTATTTAACCAGGCCAGAAAATTAAACCATAAATTAGAATTCTACCCGTAATCAATTGGTGGGGTAGAGCCTGAGGAACACTGTCCAAGCAGGGCTCAAAAGTTCTCTCCTTCCTGTGTCAAATTTGATGACTGTTTCTTTCCATCCTGTCGGCAGCCAAAGTCAGAAGCTGTTTTTAGAAGCTGTTTTGCATTTCAAAGTGAAACCACCTTCTAGAAACAGTCACAGGCGACTGAAGCCCACAGCACTGAAAAGTCGACAAGAAGTCTTAAACATGGATTCTCTGCACTTCTGATAAAGAGGGGGAAATGGGCAGATGGCGGGGGTGTCTTTAAGCAGACTTCCAGTTGATAGAGACAGGGGTTGGGACAACTGGAGAAGCCTAGTTTACAAGGTAAGATACCTAACAAGAAAAACAACCCCAACCGTAACTCAAAGATACAATGCATAAATTTTGCCATGAGCCATCCATAATCTTTGTTCATAACCTGAGACAGAAAACCAAATGCCCCCTCTCCTCCCACAAATAAATGCATTCATTCTGCAACTCTACATCAAGTAGCTTCTCATCTTCTTCTCGTGTACTTCACATTATGCATTGCCATTCCGTCAAGGAGCTATGTCAGGGTGGCATACGTGAGGCCTATTCTATATTCTCGGCTCAGCCTATCTGACAAGATCGAGATAGGGTGACTGGAGAACTTCAAGGTGGAGCAAAGTTTTGAATCAAAAACTCCCCAGTCGAGTTCACTGGCCTTCCTCAAGTGCAAGAGATTGTTCATGATTTCTTGTTGCCGCACTGGGAGATAGGCATATCCAATGTTTATTTTTATTCAGTCCCTTCATTTATATCCCACCTTTCTCCCCAATAGGGACCCAAAGTTGCCTTGACAACTGAGGCTCACATCTCCAACTTCTTCAATCGCTGAAAAGCCAAGGCAAGACCCTAAACACATTCTGTTCTATTCCCACTTCAAGCCATTTTTCTCTGGACTGTGGTTATGGGGGCTAAGAAAAAGCTTTCTGGATGGTTAGCTGAGCAGAGGATAAGAAAGCCATGGGACACTGTGGAAAGGACAGGCGAGCAGGCTTGCTGAAGGTGGATTTGTTGACCATGTCAGAGGAAGAAAAGAGGCAATGGGGATGCAAAAGAAGGGTGCCAGAAGATCAACATGGGGTAGTGGTTAATAAAAGAGATGGGGAGACCAGGATTCAACCCCATTTAACCATGAAGTTCGAAGGGTGACCTGGGAACACCCAGGAACAGAAGGGGGGGAGCTAAAGCAATGCAAGAGGAACAATTAAGTGTTTGCTGTAAAATTCCCTTACATGGCAAAATTAGAAGCTGAAAAACTCCCTAGGTGGTTAAACAGTCTTCCTCAGGGGAAATTTTTAAAACAGGAACCTCATATCTCCTTCTGGCAAAACAGGAATGAACAGAACCCGCCTCACAAGATTGTTGCAATACTGTAATTGATTGGTGGTCAGGATAACCCCAACACTCCAATTCTTGGAAAATAAAACACAATTACACATACATATAAATATATAACATATAAAAATGAAATTATTTACTGATGCAATGCCAGTATTACAGGACCGGAGGCCAGGATAGGCCAAAAAACAGTACAGATGACCAAGGGATGGGGAAGAAAAGAATGGGAAAAGATGACATGGGAAGGGAGAACTAACAGCCTTAAAAAAACAACCCAAAACTCTTGAGCCAGCGTGGTGTAGCAGTTAAGAGTGGTGGTTTGGAGCACTGGACTCTAATCTGGAGAACCGGGTTTGATTCCCCGCTCTTCCACTTGAGCAGCGGACACTAATCTGGTGAACTGGGTTGGTTTCCAGTCTAGCCAGTGTCTGGAGTCTAGCCATCTGGAGAACCGGGTTTGATTCCCCACTCTTCCACATGAGTGGTGGACGTTAATCTGGCAAACTGGGTTGGTTTCCCCACTCCTACACACGAAGCCAGCTGGGTGACCTTGGGCTAGTCACAGTTCTTTCCGAACTCTCTCAGCCCCCCACCTACCTCACAGGGTGTCTGTGGTGGGGAGGAGAAGGAAAGGTAATTGTTAGCTGGTTTGAGTCTCCCTTAAGTGGTAGAGAAAGTCAGCATATAAAAACTAACTCCTCTTCTTCTTCTCCTGAACAGCAGCACAAGAGAACAAAATTTAGAAGGCGAAGCCATTCCTGATAGGGTTACCAAGCGACTGTAAAAGCTTCACCCGTCCAACTCCTGCCTCTCAGGCGCCTGTCAAAGGCATGGGAGGAACACCAGGACTGGGAGGAAGGGGGGGAAGGTGACAACCTCAGCAGTTCGTGCACATCTGCAGAGAACACCCTACAAATAAATATTCATCACGCACAAATAAATACTTATTATTAATGAATAAGCCACGGAAAGAGATTACATGAATGAGGAAGAAAGCCAGGAAAGGTGTCCAAATGGGGGAAAGATGGGGGTGGGTGGGTTCCAGGCCCCGAAGGGTACTGGAGAGAAGGGAAAGGTGGAGTTATGGGGGGGGGGTGAAAATTAAAATTAAATTAAGTTTACAAAATGTCAAATATTAAGAGAGAACTGGTATAAAATGTTCTTCTGATGGTATACCGCACCTAAAGATATAGCAAAGCTATAAATATTCATCATGCATAAATACTTATTATGAATAAATAAACTACGGAAGAAAACCAGGAAAGGTGTCCAAGGGGGGGGGGGAAGAGAAACTTGAAGGGCTGCAGAGATGGGGTTTTTTTTCAGGCCCAGAAGGGTACTGAAGAGAAAGGTGGAGTTATTTGGGGGGGGGGAGAGTGAAAATTAAAATTAAATTAAGTTTACAAAATGTCAAATATTAAGAGAGAACTGGTATAAAATGTTCTTCAGATGGTAGACCGCACCTAAAGATATAGCAAAGCTATAAATATTCATCATGCACAAAGAAATACTTATTATAAATAAATAAACCAGTGAAGAAAACCAGGAAAGGTGTCCAAAGGGAAGAGAAACCTGGAGGGCTGCAGAGATGGGGGGGGGTTTTCAGGCCCAGAAGGGTACTGAAGAGGACAGAAGGGAAAGGTGAAGTCATAAGGGGAGGGGGGGGGGTCAAAAATTAAAACTGAATTAAAATTAAATTAAAAATGTGGGGGGGGGGGAAGAGAAGGCTATTGCGTGAGAAGAAAAAAGGCTCAAGAGGGGCCGGCGGTGCAAGGGAGGAATGGGAGAGGGCGGAGCCAAGCGACCGTTGTGGGTGTGGCCAGGCGCGAGGGGGGGCGCGCGCGCGCGAGGGAAGCGCGGGGGGGGGCGGCAACGGCTCACCTCTCGGAGCTCGAGCGTTCGATCCCTCATCGCGTCTCTCTCTCTCTTTTTTCCCCCCCTTCGCACCCCGGGGACGAAGCGACGCGGAGGGGAGGGGGGAGCAGAATGGAGGGGAAGGAGAAACTGCGCAGGCGCGCACGGGCTCCGCGCGCTCTCTTTTTTCCCCCCCACCCCGCGGCTCCGCCTCCTCCCCCTCGCGTACAGTAGGCGAAGGCCCCGCCCCCCCGGTGTCAAATTGCAGCCTCGCGGCCGGGCGGATACCACAAACGCAACGTCCTTCGTCAGGAAATCAATCGCACACACCCTCAGCCAATGGAGAAACGAAGAGGGCGGGCCGAACTATAGCCTTTAGATTCTTTCTGTTAGCTGGAGTTTATCTCAGCCAATGGAGAAGCGAAGAGGGCGGGCCGAACTATATCAATCAGGTTCTTTCTGTTACGGTAGCTGGAGTTTATCTCAGCCAATGGAGAAGCGAAGAGGGCGGGCCGAACTATATCAATCAGGTTCTTTCTGTTAGCTGGAGTTTATCTCAGCCAATGGAGAAGCGAAGAGGGCGGGCCGAACTATATCAATCAGGTTCTTTCTGTCGGCTGGAGTTATCGAGTTTAGGACGCGCGGGGCAAGAAGGATAAGGGGTTTCCCCACCTCCCTTATTCAAACGAAAAAGTCTTCCGCGGAGGAACGTTTTAAAAACCGGAAGTGCCCTTTGCCCGTCCATGGATGACTTCAATATGGCCGCTGCCGGAAGTCGGTCTTCTTACCCGCCCCTTCCTTTTGGTGAAGTAGCATCATAGAGCCACGTGGGTGGCCGAGCGCGTATTAACCATTGAACCGTTCCCTTTTTGAGAACATTGGGATCTAATAAGAATATGAACTAAGTTAAATACGCGCTACAAATTATGTTGAATGTGCTTGGCTGCATTCGCACTTGTGTTTGTAAATCAACTTTCCTGCATGGTTATCAGTCGATTCGCGCTCACGTTGAAAAAATGGCTTTGGTCTTTACACACGTGAAAGGAAGAAGGGTGCAAAGTGCTTTTAAATGGCACGTGTGTGACTTTGGTCAAAGAGCTGGGAGTTGACGTTTACTGTGATAACAGCACGAAGAACGTTGATTATGTAACTTATGCGAATATGATGGAGAATTCAGGAAAAATAAAACCCTGGCAAATAGTCAAAGATGAAAGAAAGAATATTCTGTGGTTGTTATATCATCAAATGGTATAAAATTGAGAGAACAAAGAGCCAAAGAAGGTGGCTGATTAAGAAAGAAAACAACTTTTCAACAATTAATCACTGGAGACTGAAGACGTTTATTAGGAGAAATTTATGAAATGTTATTGCAATATGACACTGCATGATAAAATGGATGCAAAATTTTGGAGAAAACATATACGAGTCAATGGGGAAATCTTTGGATTAAAGAAATTAGGTTTACGGAATGTCAAACATTAAGAGAGAGTTGGTATAAAATGTTCTTCAGATGGTATATCACACCTAGAGATTTAGCAAAGCTAACAAAGATTATAATGGGAAGTGGTGGAAATGTCAGTATACAGATGCAACATTTTATCATATGAGGTGGACATGCAAGAAAATATTGGATAGAGATACATGATGGAATGCAAAAGATATTAACATTTAAGGTTGAGATGAATAAAAAAAATGCTATTAAGGCTGCAATCCTGGGGAGGGGGCGGAACTCCACAGGATCCGGCGGTAGTATAAGTGCCCCTTTAACCTGGGGCACTTACGCCATCATGGGTGGCATCCATGCTGGTGCCAGGAAGCCACGGAGCTGTGCCGGCTGTGCTGCCAGCGCAGCTATGCCAGCAGGGAAATCTCTGAAGTGGGGGCCTGTGCCGGGGTGGGGGCTTCCCAGGGCATTCCAAGGGGCAGAGCTGACATCAGTCAGCTTCCAAAAACCCCTTTGGACCTGGGAATGTCCCTTCTCACAGTGGTGTAGCTGCACCACCTTTTTTGGTGGCGTAGCCCCATTGATTTCTATGGGCTGATTTTTAGTCGGTTTATTTTTCTTTCAGAATATTTTCCCTTTTTGCAGCTGGAAACCTTTGAGGAGGAGACGCGGCTCCATTCTACGGGCTGCGGTGGATCTACGCCCCCTCTCAGGATTGGGCTGCCCGTATCTTACCAAGTAATATTCCAAAAATTATTCATGTACATGGTGATCCCAGCAAGGGTAACATATGCAGCAAAATGGAGGGCAGAGAAATACCCAGATTTGAATGAATGGATAGATGAGTAAATTTACTGAATTTGTGATTATGACAAAACTAACATCCTTTATACATAATAGACTAATTTCAGAATTTCTAGAAAAACAGAATGTCTTTTTTAGTTATATAGCTGGAAATTAAGAATAAAGTGAAAATGGAAGAAAGATTTAGGTAATGTATTCTTCACAATAACTATGTTATTTGATATGAAGATATAAGGAAAAGATAAGAGTAATGTAACTCAAAAATGTAAATTTACACAGTAAGCGCCATACAAATTGTATGAATATGAATGTTCATGTTTTATGTTTATGTTGGTTTTGTGTATTGAAATAAAACTTTTAAAACGAAAAAAAATACAAGAGCTGGGAGTTTCACTGGACAATTATGTGCTCCTGTCTATTGAAATCAGTAGGCTTGAATCTTTGCCGTGGTGTTGTTAGTAAACTAAAAACTGGGGGGGGTGGGGAGCGGCAGCCTAGACCAATATTGTGTGTGTGCGTGGGGATTCAGCTTCACATCAGTCCTGGCTCTTCAGCAGTCTGACCCAGCCTTACCAGTCACACTGCCTGCTTTGAGAGCCTGGCTTGTAATTTATAAATAGATCATTAAAAAAGACACCACGAGCCTCCGGGGTGTGCATCTCTCCCAAGCATCCTATGCAGAGGCCCACATCTGGAACTCCCAATCTCCCTGAGAAGTGAGGCCAACAGCCCACTTTGGGGGAGGCGGGGGTAACTTTTTTTTTTTTTTTTGCTGCTTTGCAGGTGGAGGGGCTTGGCTTTTAAAAAAAAGTGTCGCTAGGAGGCCAGAAGCCGCTTTCTCGGGCAGCTTCAGCCGTGCGTCAGGGCCAGTGCCTTTGCCGGCTCGCCTTGGCGGCGTGCCAGGCCTGTCTGTGTCAATAGCGCAGCCGGTGACTCAGGAGGTTGCAAAGCTCCGTGACGGGAACAAGGATGAATGGAGCCCTGCAGCCAAGGCGGAGGGAGGAGGAGGAGGAGCACGGCTGTCAGACAGGAGGCGTAGGCGGGATCTCATCCTGCAGTGTGGGGGGCCACATCTGCCTGGGACACGGGTGGGCAGATGGAGGCGTGGCTGGGCCATGCGCCGGCTTCGCCTGGCCCAAACTGCCTGGTGCATCTCTAGGGTTGCTAACCTCCAGGTGGTGGCTGGAGATCTCCCGCTATTACAACCGATCCCTAGCCAACAGAGATCGGTTCCCCCTGGAGAAAATGGCC
Organism: Euleptes europaea; assembly: GCF_029931775.1. Lineage (NCBI taxonomy): Eukaryota > Metazoa > Chordata > Lepidosauria > Squamata > Sphaerodactylidae > Euleptes > Euleptes europaea. The sequence goes on along the minus strand of NC_079329.1, from coordinate 8,986,393 downwards.
ACTTTGGCGATTGGACTCTATGGCAGTGGTTCTCAACCTTTTTTGCTCCATTCCCCACTTTCACCATCGTTCAGAATATAATTCCCCCCCTTCCCAAGATAGTCATAAACTTTATTGAATGTCGCAGATTAATTTTTTTTTAAAAACTACAATTTTACAGATTGTACATAATCTACAGCCCTGACCTGGATGGCCCAAGCTAGCCTGACCTCGTCAGATCTCAGAAGCTAAGCAGGGTCAGCCCTGGTTAGTACTTGGATGGGAGACCACCAAGGAATAGCAGGTTGCTGTGCAGAGGAAGGCACTGGCAAACCACCTCTGTTCGTCTCTTGCCATGAAACACCCCTCAAAAAAGGGGTCGCCATAAGTTGGCTGCGACTTGATGGCACTTTACACACACACACTCTACAGGAAATCACACTTTGCTGAGTAATGGTCCCAATTCTCCCCCTGGAACCCTAAAATTCCCCCCCCAGGGGGGGAATTGCCCCCTCGTTGAGAACCCATGCTCTATGACATTGAGGTCCCTCCCTCCCCAAACCCCTGCCCTCCTCAGGCTCTGCCCCCAAAATCACCAGGTATTTCCCAACCGGGAGCTGGCAATCCCTATGCATCTCCGTACTGGAGAGCAAAGTCGGCCTGTCTGCAATGGGAAATGCGAAAGAGCCTCTCCCCCTCCCAATATATTTCAGCGGTTCTCGCACAAATGCAGGCAAAAAGCGTCTCACGCGCTTGCAATGTTTTGGCTCATTTCCTGGAGGGGGGCTTCCCCAGGGGATTGCTCCCTCGCTTGGGGAAGAGGGAGGACTCAGAGAGGCATGCCCGCTCCCCCCCCCAAGCCCCGAGGGGGCCTCGACCTCTCCTGGTGGACGACTGCAACCCCCCTCCACATGAGTTGTGCGGTTTTGGCACCAGGCCTCGCGCACCCGTTTCATTTTCAGGAAATTATTCCTGGCCGGTTGGGAAGAGTGACACATTTTCAGGCAGCAGCGAGGAAGCCTTTGCGTGCCAGCCGAGAGGCCTGGGTTGGCTGACTCCCGGCAGACTGCGGGGGGATCACAAGTGCGCCCCCGACCCGAAAATCATAAGAAAAGCCATGCCGGATCAGACCAAGGTCCATCAAATCCAGCAGTCTGTTCACACAGGGGCCAACCAGGTGCCTCCAGGAAGCCCACAAACAAGACGGCTGCAGCAGCACCATCCTGCCTGTGCTCCAAAGCACCTAATATATTAGGCCTGCTCCTCTGATCCTGGAGAGAATAGGCGTGCATCATGACTAGTATCCATTTTTACTAGCAGCCATGGATAGCCCCATCCTCCCTAAGTACATAAGAAAAACACTGCTGGATCAGGCCAAGGTCCACAAAGTGCAGCAGTCTGTTCACACAGTGGCCAACCAGGTGCCTCTAGGAAGCCCACAAGCAAGACGGCTGCAGCAACATTGTCCTGCCTGTACTCCACAGCACCTAATATAATAGGCAAGCTCCTCTAATCCTGGAGATAAATCACCAGGCAACCGTAGAAAGCCACGAGGTTGCCTGGTGATTTCTCTCCAGGATTAGAAGTTCACAAAATTTTCTAGTCGGAGCAATTTTTACTAGCCCTTTACACCAGCTTGAGGGCCTCCCCTCACAATTGCCACCTCACTCGAGTTACACTCAGGTGAGCCAAAACAGTTTTAAAAAACACAAGCAGATTTTTTTTAAAAAATGGTTTGTGGGATTCGTTGACTATTCGCGATTCCTCTCCCCATCTCAAAGGCAGGCAGTCTCCCCAGGAGAGCTGCTGTGTTTTGTCCTCACGACAACCCTGCGAGGTAAGTTAGGCTGCGGAAGGGTCTTTTGTGCAAGTGGAGATTTGAATTTGGGTCTCTCAAGCCCAATGTGGTTTGCTGCCTCAGACTTGCCAGTTGTGTAACGGCCCTTGGTGGTCCCTTCTTTTCCAAGCAGCTGGGCTCAGAAGCTTTTCAAAAGAGGAAACTGAGTTTGCTCTTCTCTCTTTTCTTCCAGCTGTTGACTGTGTAGCTGTTAATTGGTGTAGGTGTGTACAGACAGCAGGCTGGTAAAAATTGCTCCGACTAGAAAATTTTGTGAACTTCTTTGCAAGATACATGTAGCTGTAGAATCATAGAGTTGGAAGGGACCACCAGGGTCATCTAGTCCAGCTTACTGCACAATGCAGAAAATTCACAACTACTTCCCCTCCACACACACCCAGTGACCCCCTACTCCATGCCCAGGTTGTCCTATGGCTTGCTGGTTCGCATACCTTGCTTTACTGGATTTAAGTTGCCTATTTATATCCCATATGCTCACTTTTACCAGGATAAATTGGGAACAATAAATGACACAAAAAGGATCACTGATAATTAATATTTACTTTGTCCTCTGGCGTATTTTTTTTAAACTGTTTTTATTTACATTGTAAGCTGGCTTGAGGTAGCAAGGTAGAAAGGCGGCCAGTAAATGTTTTAGATAAATAAAAGAAATATCTAATAAAATAGCTGCAGACAGTCACTCACTGAAAGGGGCCTTGTTTTCTCTCTGTCCCCTTCTGCAGAATGGCTGGTTTTTGATGCAGGGGCCTTAATTCCTAGGGTTGCCAACCTCCAGGTACTAGCTGGATATCCCGTGCTATTACAACTGATCTCTAGCCAGTAAAGATCAGTTCACACGGAGAAAAACGACCGCTTTGGCAATTAGACTCTATGGCATTGAAGTCCCTCCCCTCCCCAAACTCCGCCCTCCTTAGGCCCCACCCCAAAAACCTCCCGCTGGTGGCCAAGAGGCACTTGGCAACCCTACTGCTACGCTATGCCCACTCTGATAGTTTTTAAAACCACCGCCTTGCTTCTCTGGAGCCTGATCTCCAGTCCAAACCTGCAATTCCCCTCGCACTTGCTAAAAACAAATTTTAAAGCAGAACCCTAAACAAACAGTTCAGTCCACTTATTTCATCTTGTGGTAGGATTTGCCTGTCAGCCCCTTCATCAGGTTGGCAGCATGTTTTCACACGTGACCCCTTCCTGTGTTGCATTCCAAAAGCCATCTGCATGCCCAAGTATGCACAGTTATGCAACCAAGGGCCCTTTCTCCCCCACCCCGATTTCACAGAGGCATGGTCCCACACGCATAGCTTCATCACTTTAGAAGTGTTTTTTGCGCTTCTCCAGCAGGGGTCAGTGCTGCAGTTCTCTCATGCAGCAAGAGGGGTTTAAGGCAGGAATGCTCAATCGGAGACTGTGGGGTTGAGCATGCGAGCACACACAGGGCAGCATATGCCAGCAATCAGCTTCCCCCGGTGTGCCAACATCTCTTATTGTGGTGGTTTTGAAAGCCTTTCGGTTTATACTGTCCCTCCAATTTCCGATATATATTTATAACCTCCAGGTACTAGCTGGAGATCCCCTGCTATTACAACTGATCTCTAGCCGGTAGAGATCAGTTCACATGGAGAAAAATGGCCGCTTTGCCGATTGGACTCTATGGCATTGAAGTCCCCCCCTCCCCAAACTCCATCCTCCTTAGGCCCCGCCCCAGAAACCTCCCACTGGTGGCCAAGAGGCACTTGGCAACCCTACTGCTACACTATGCCCACTCTGATAGAAGTTTTTAAAACTACCGCCTTACTTCCCTGGAGCCTGATCTCCAGTCCAAACCTGGACTGGTTTATACTGTCCCTCCAATTATGTATATGCTTCCAGGAGCTGACCTGGATAACCCAGGCTAGCCTGATTTTATCAGATTAGAGCCAGCGTGGTGTAGTGGTTAAGAGTGGTGGACTCTAATCTGGAGAGCTGGGTTTGATTCCCCACTCCTCCACATGAGCAGCGGACTCTAATCTAGTGAACCAGGTTTGTTTCCCCACTCCTCTACATGAAGCTTGCTGGGTGACCTTGGGCTAGTCACAGTTCTCTCCAAACTCAGCCTCACCTACCTCACAAAGTATCTGTTGTGGGGAGGGGAAGGGAAGGACATTATACCCTGGCAAGTATTTGGATGGGAGAGAGGCTGTGGTTCAGTGGTAGAGCCTCTGCTTGGCATGCAAAAGGTCCCAGGTTCAATCCCTGGCATCTCCAGTTAAAGGGACTAGGCAACTAGGTGATATGAAAGACCCCTGCCTGAGACCCTGGACCCGCTGCCGGTCTGAGTAGACAATACTGACTTTGATGGACCAAGGGTCTGATTCAGTAGAAGGCAGCTTCATGTGTTCATGAGACCTCCAAGGAATACCAGGAGGCAGGCAATGGCAAACCACCTCCAAATGTCTCTGGCCTTGGAAACCCAATGAGGTCGCCATAAATCAGCTGTGACTTGACAGCAAAAAAGGAAAATGCTTCCAGAGGAGTAATTCACTTATTATAACTCCACTTGGTATATAGTACTAAGACTGCTGCAGGTCAGCTATTAGCTTTATACATATAACCTTTATTGGCATAGATAGTTATGGTAATGAGATCAGAAATAACAGGTGTTTCATAAAAATTACAATCAGTTAACAGTTAGGATTTAATCTTAACCTTAACCACTTCCACCAAAAATACTGCTACCTTCACCGTAACCTCAGGCATGAAGTCATTCAGCAGGAATTGACATATGGTTGTTCTGTAAGGGGCCATTAATTTTCTAATTAAAGGTAATATAATTTTTTTTGCGGGATTCCTCATGTAAATAGCAATCAAGGATAATGTGTTGTAGGGAATCTGGCTGGCCCATTCCACATGGACATAGTCTCTTGTTAAAGGGAGTTTTTGTAAATCTCCCATAAAGAACCTTGGATGGGAAAGAGTTAAAACGAGCGAACATAAAAGCTGTCTGTTGGAGGGGGCTTTTATACATATGCTGCTTCTCCTGTTAGGTAGGAAGCATGGTACAAATATTTTGAATAAATAAATAATAAATCTTTATACACCTCTTTGCTCTCTAATGTAGCTGCTCAGGAAGCCAAACTGTTGGTAGCTAAAAGGCTGGATTTAGCCTTTTTTTTTTTTTTTTTTTTGCATATATATTTCCCAAGGAGCTCCGTTTATGACTTTGAAGAAACCTGGTGAGGTAGGTTCAGCTGGCCCAATGTCGTGGGGCTTCATGAGGATTTGAACCCAAGTCTCCCCAATTAGAATCCAGTCTTCAATGTCATAGAGTCCAATGGCCGAAGTGGCCATTTTCTCCAGGTGAACTGATCTCTATTGGCTGGAGATCAGTTGTTGGGTTGCCAGCTCCGGGTTGGGAAATACCTGGAGATTTTGGGGGTGGAGCCTGAGGAGGGGAGGGTTTGGGATATAATGCCATGGAGTCCATCTTCCAAAGCAGCCATTTTCTCTAGGTGAACTGATCTCTGTCACCTGGAGATCAGGTGTAATAGCAGATCTCCAGCCATAACCTGGAGGTTGGCAACCCTAATCAGTTGTAATAGCAGATCTCTAGCTAGCACCCGGAGGCTGGCAACCCTGCCCACCTAGGATCACCCAGTGGAAGGGCTGGCATTCAATAGACACAGGATTGGCCTTTAAAATGCTCCATGCGATGCTTGTCACAATGCCTCCTGAAACCAAAACTAAGTTGGTTGCTGGGTTCATTTGGATTCTGGAGCCCAGAATGGACATCCTGTCACTCAAGAGAGAGGGCCTACAACTTCATTCTTTAAGGAACCGTCATGTGAAACTACATCTTTTGGGACATCCTGTATCGAGGCAGAGATCCTTGACAAGTGCACAGAAAATGGTCAGTCTCTAGATGTGCAACCAAGACCTGGATTAGCTGATTCCCAACACACGTTCCCCAAATGCTTATATTGCAGCTGGAAATTCGGATTTGTGTTCATGACTTTTGAATGAGTTCCCCATACACAGAATCCTTTCACTTATAAACGCTAATCATTAACCTGGCGTTAGTGCCGGACACACCGTTTAGCTCTGGACACACGTCTGTAGCCTCATGTGAACTCTCAATCCTCCCCTCTTTTTAGTGCTTTGAATCCGTCCTGGCTGCCAGCGCGAGAAAGAGCCGTTCTAGGGAAAGCGTTAAGCAATCTCAAGTGAACTAACGCCAAGTGTTGGATGGTGTGATCTTCAGAAGCCAACCCTCGCCCGTGATTCCCCCTCTCCCTTTGGCAGACTACAACTCCCATGGCCCCTTGGGTGGGAGGGGGTGCAGCGAGCATGCCCAGCCTGTGTGCTTCTGCTTCCCCCTCCCTGCCTGCCTCGCTCTCCCTCTTCTGCATCCTCCCACCCTCTTCTGCAGCATCAGCACCAGCCTCTCTCCATCCTTTAGAGCATCTTCCTCTCCCCAGCTTGGTTGAGCTGGAAAGCTGGGTTTATCTCTTGCTGCAATCAACTGTACCCTCCCTCCCCCCTCCAAATCTTCTCCTCTGCCACCCCAGAGAAGAGGGGTTCACGCCAGCCACCGTGTTTGTCTGCTGTGCCACAGGGAGGGGGGGGGAGAGCCAACCGACTGAGGACCGGCAAGCACAATGAAGGACCGTACCCAGGAGTTGAGAACTGTAAGATTCAATTTCTTTTTTTTTCTACTTTCAATGAATGCCTACGGTTTCCAGCCTGCCAACCCTGTCCTCTGCATCCCCCCCCCCCCTGCACAAAATAATACATGGAATGCCCTTTTGGAGATATTTCTTTTCTCCCCTTCGAAATCTTCAGGGTAGTATTCCTTCCGTTGCGGTAGCCACCGCAGGATGTGGTGGCAAGAGGGAAAACCAGATACCGAAATTACCGATGGGGTGACGGTGAAGGATTATTTGGAGAAAAGAAGTATTGGACAGCAGGTTGAGATTTCAAGGATGTCTCACATTTCCAAGGTGGGGTGGGGGGAGAGATACTTGGGTTTGTGGAAGGGGGTGTTCATATTACGGTAGCGAAAGAAAGGCTGAGGTTTCGATTTCCAGCCAGGTAAAATCTCTTATCCGGAGAAGAGTATTTGTGTAACTGAACTGGGTGTGTGTGGAATTTTAATAGGCCGTTTATGTTGCCCCCTCCCCAAGGATAGAGAATAATAACTCTCTATTAAGGCAGAGTATATGTATATTTTTGAGGAGCAATTTGATGAAATCTCAGATGCGGAACCCCCTCCCCAGTCAGTATATGTCTGTAGCAATGGGAGGGGGGGGGAAGAGGAGGAAGAAACACAGCTAATTTTTATAGGTCAGTCAATCCCTCCCCTCCTTGAGGAGGAGAGGGGGTTGGAGGGAAAGGAATAACTCTTAAAGCACTCCAATATTTCAGGAAGTGGTGGGGGGGACAGGAGAGGAGGAGCCTCCCTCCCTCCCCAACTTCCTTTGGCATGTCAGCTTGCTGGGAGAAAGGATGGATAAATTCCCCTTCTCTCCCTTCCCCCCCTTTAGGGTGGGCTGAAGGCTGAGTCAAATTGGATTTGATGGCTTCTGACTGGGGGGAGAGGCTTTGGGGGGGGGGCAAAGGGACAGGGGAAGTTACATATCCCAGTTAGTTAATGTCATTTTCTGATTAGCAGGGAGCGATTGCTCCTGTGTTTGGTAGAGAGGGGGGGCGTCTGAAGTCATTTTCAAGGAGCACCCCCCTCCTATTTGTAAGACAGCACCATCTACACACACCACGAGTCTGCTCCCCATCACCGCCACACATACCCGGGCCTTTTTTCTGCTTTGCTGAGATGGGTGCAACTCTGAGATTTCTGCTTAAGTCTGAAGACTCATTGCAAATCTTTGCCTCTGGGTTCTCTCTTGCTGTCTCCCAGCCCCAGGAGATGGAGTCATTCATATAAAACGTAAAGCAGGCAAGAAGGAGTGTGTGTGGGGGGGAGCTTTGCTGTGGCCACGGCAGGGGAAGTGGGGTGATGGGATAGGGAGGGAGCCACTTCCCGGGATCCACTTCCCGGGATCCTCCTGACTGCTTGTTGATGCCAAGCTAGGATAATGAGTGATCTGGAGGGGGAGGAAATTAAATGGGTTTTCCCCCTTTGTATAGTTAATGCCATTTGATTTCCCACACTTAAAAAAAGAATCTTGTCCAAGCTGAGAAATTTTTTGACAGTGTCTTCTGTTAGGTATTCTAGTCAGTTTTAGCCTCTTGCTATTTCCTTCGGGTCAGTTTCAGTGTCTTTTGTGGCCATTTATACATGGGAAGTTTTGCCTTGGATTTGCACATCTAGATGCACATTTTCCTCATCCGAATTCTCAAAACTCTGCATAGGGGCTTATTGTTGAGTTTTTGAGAATTCGGATGGGGAAAATGTGCATCTAGAGAGCGGCAAATCCAAGGCAAAACTTCCCATGCATAAATGGCCTGTGTTACTGTGAGAAAGATGTGCTTTTTGGAGTGTGTGCGTGCAAGAGAGTAATCCCTGTGCGTCTGTGTGCAGGAGACAGGATTTGTCTTGTACCTTCATCTCTGTGTGTTGTCTTCGACGTTGAACCCTCTCTCACAAAACATGAAGAAATTATCAGGGGAGCGTTGAAACATTTCCCCTGGTTTGTACGAGGGGATAACCTCTTCGTCGCCCAATTCCTCTTTCTTTCTTTCTTTCTTTCTTTCTTTCTTTCTTTCTTTCTTTCTTTCTTTCTTTCTTTCTTTCTTTCTTTCTTTCTTTCTTTCTTTCTTCCTTCCTTCCTTCCTTCCTTCCTTCCTTCCTTCCTTCCTTCTTTCTTCCTTCTTTCTTCCTTCCTTCCTTCCTTCCTTCCTTCCTTCCTTCCTTCCTTCCTTCCTTCCTTCCTTCCTTCCTTCCTTCCCCCTCCCCTTTTTGGGTTGGTGTGCATTGGCGTCTTTAGTGGCAAAAGAATCTTTGAAGAGTATTTTGTGTCAGAACACTTTCCTAAGATCGAAAAGAGGGGGGGGGACCCTCAAACAGATGTAATTGCAACCCTGGTGAAACAAATCAGTGACCTTTCCAAGGCTTGGTAGATTCCCCCCCCCCTTCCTTCGCCCCCCTGCCCCCTTTGAGATATGCTTTACATCAGAGTGGAGGAAACAGAGAGAGGCGATTCACAATAACCATTCCCAACGCTTCCATCTGCAGAGACAGCACAATCCAGCAATTCTCCCCTCTTTAAAAAAAACTAGGATGGGGGGAGTTGTTTCGAGGGAAATACAGCTAACCAAAATAGGAGTCTTGTCGGGGGGTTTTTTTAAACCACATCTCTGCAAACCCCCTTGAAATCTGCATGGATGAATACAGAAAATTGTTGATGTGTACACAGACATGGATCCTGGGAATATCCTTTAAGTGGATGTCGATAGGGGAGGAGGGTGGTGTGCTGAGACCGGCTTCAGAGACCGAAGGCAAAGGAAAAACACCTTCTCTCCCCCCCTCTCCACCTCCAAATCTTCTCTTTGCCAGCGGGCAGAGAGAATGTTCCTGCATTCCTTCTTATCCTTCTGGCCGGGCACGAGGAAAAAAATGGCATTGCTTTATCGTTGGCGCATTGTGCGTTGTGGGGGGGGGGGTTATGATGGAGGAGACGGTTTTGCTGCAGGAGCCAAAGGCTTGTGTGTATCTCTCTCTCTCTCTCTCTCTGTGTATCTCTTTCGCTACCCCACTCCCTCCACCTTAGTGTTGAATGCCATGAGAGGGGAAGACACTCACAAACACATACAGATAGATAGATAACAGTAGAGGCATGGGGGAGGAGGGGGATGGTTATAAAAGCAGGTGTGTTGGCAGAAGGGAGGGGGTGTCATACCCAGTGTGGTGGCAGCCAATCCTGGGGGAGATAGGGGGGGTTGAGGAGCTAGCGAGGAACCCACAGCCCTTAGGCGAGGTGTGTGAGCTTGTGGGAGGGGAAACCCTTGCTATTGTGATGTGGGGTTCGAAGCCCACAGAAGTAGGGGGGGATGATTGCTTTGCTTTGCAATTATGGTTCACCGGAGGGATGGGGGTGGGAACCCAGCCCTCCTCGCAAGCCTGTTTGTTTCTCTCTTCAGCATCTCAGCCCACCCAGGCTCCGCTGGGGAGAAGGGAAATCAGCGCTACGTTCAGGCACATCAAAGAGAGAGAAAACCCCCGAGCTGGCCCAAAACCTCGCCCGCTCACTTATCGCGGCCCATACTTTCGCCTGAAATGTGTATGCGTGTATTTAAAAAAGAAGAAGAAGAACAAGAAGGAAAGGTCTTTGGGAAATGCGCTCAGGTTCAGGCTTTGGCGAGTCCCCGGAGAGAGAGAGTCCAGTAGGGGACTTGCAGGTGGACGGATGTGCTACCAGTTTGTTGCAGCATCTGAGGATGGCTGTGGAAATGGAAACGGACCCCTACAACAGAGCCGTTCAGTTCCCCAGAGGTCCATAAGCCCAAACTGCGCATACCCAGATCCTGGCTATTTGTTAAGCGCTGGCGGTGTTCAAGGAGCTCCACGGAGTGTGCCCAGAATGGCTTACTGGGCACATTAAACTGTAGGCTGGAGAGGTTTGGTGGCTGAAACGTGAGGCGTGAAGCCGAGGTGAGGAGAGTCAGGTGGAATGGCAGGTCAGGTGAGCCGAGGAAGGATTTTGCTGAAGGTCTCAAGGAGAGACGTGAAGGAGGAGAGGAACCAATGGCTGTTCTGAGTACAGAGGGGAGCGTGGGAGGAGGAACCAAAACACAGATTCCTCGGCAGGTGGAGATGTAGGGGAATGAAAATTAGGAGGCAGAGGCGGGTGAAGGGTGTCCAGAACTGAACTCCAGTCTTGCGGTTCATTGCCGCTGCCCCAGCATCGATGGGGAGGGAGGGTGTCATAGAATCATAGAATCATAGAGTTGGAAGGTACCACCAGGGTCATCTAGTCCAACCCCCTGCACAATGCAGGAAATTCACAACTCCCTCCCCCCCAAACCCCCAGTGACCCCTACTCCGTGCCCAGAAGATGGCCAAGATGCCCTCCATGATCTGCCTAAGGTCATAGAATCGGCATTGCTGACAGATGGTCATCTAACCTCTTCTTAAAAACCTCCAGGGAAGGAGAGCTCACCACCTCCCGAGGAAGCCTGTTCCACTGAGGTACCGCTCTAGCTGTTAGAAAATTCTTCCTCATGTCTAGACGGAAACTCTTTTGATTTAATTTCAACCCGTTGGCTCTGGTCCGACCTTCTGGGGCAACAGAAAACAACTCGGCACCATCCTCTATATGACAGCCCTTCAAGTACTTGAAGATGGTTATCATATATCCCCTCTCAGTCTTCTCCTCTTCAGGCTAAACATACCCAGTTCCTTCAACCTTACTAAGGACTGGAAGCTTGAAGTATGCAGAGAGTGAGAACAGGGCAGTGCAAAGCAAATAGTTGCTGTACCTGAGGAGGGAAAGGATATGGCAGACCTCCCTGGAAGGGGTTCATTAATTAACTTTGTATATTCAGTTTAAAAAAGAAATGTGGATGGAAGGGGGAGCTCCAAGACAGGCAAAGCACATGTCTATCTTTGGGGGGGGGGATCCATTTGCTCTCCCGGATTTGAAATGGGGGTTGTACCCCAGTTTAAATTTCACCGCCGCCATGAACATAATAGGTGGCATTTGGAAAACTACCCTCCCCCATCAAAAACATGAGGGTAATAATAGTATTGACCTTCCTTTCAGAATTGTTGTATGAATAGATGGCCGTCTGTCAGCAATGCTGATTCTATGACCTTAGGCAGACCATGAGAGGGAGGGCATCTTGGCCATCATCTGGGCATGGAGTAGGGGGTCACTAGGGGTGTGGGGCGGGAGGTAGTTGTGAATTTCCTTTACTGTGCCAGGGGTTGGACTAGATGACCCTGGCGGTCCCTTCGAACTCTATGATTCTATGACTCTATTCTGATTTCAGACATGTAGTATGTATGGTGGCTGAGGCTCTCAGAAGCTCTACATAATGCTGTTGTTATTATCACCATGAACAGTGGTTATTATCCAATGCCAGGGCAAACCTTTGGCACCAAGTGAGGATCTGAACTGAGTCCCCAGCCCAAGTTCCATGTTGCATTTACACTATGCTTGAAGGGCTGTCACATAGAGGATGGTGCCGAGTTGTTCTCTGTTGCTCCCGAAGGTCGGACCAGAACCAACGGGTTGAAATCACATCAAAAGAGTTTCCATCTAGACATTAGGAAGAATTTTCTAACAGTTAGAGCGGTTAGTTAATTAATGAACCCCTTCCAAAAGTTAATTAACAAAGTTAATTAATGAACCCCTTCCAGGGAGGTCTGCCATATCCTTTCCCTCCTCAGGTACAGCAACTATTTGCTTTGCACTGCCCTGTTCTCACTCTCTGCATACTTCAAGCTTCCAGTCCTTAGTAAGGTTGAAGGAGCTGGGTATGTTTAGCCTGAAGAGGAGAAGACTGAGAGGGGATATATGATAACCATCTTCAAGTACTTGAAGGGCTATCATATAGAGGATGGTGCCGAGTTGTTTTCTGTTGCCCCAGAAGGTCGGATCAGAGCCAACGGGTTGAAATTAAATCAAAAGAGTTTCCATCTAGACATGAGGAAGAATTTTCTAACAGCTAGAGCGGTACCTCAGTGGAACAGCCTTCCTCCAGAGGTGGTGAGCTCTCCTTCCCTGGAGGTTTTTAAGAAGAGGCTTGATGGCCATCTGTCAGCAATGCCGATTCTAGGACCTTAGGCAGATCATGAGAGGGAGGGCACCTTGCCCATCTTCTGGGCATGGAGTAGGGGTCACTGGGGGTGCGGGGTAGTTTGGGATTTCCTGCATGGTGCAGGGGGTTGGGCTAGATGACCCTGGCGGTCCCTTCCAACTCTATGATTCTATGCAACACTGGTTTGTTAGTCTCAACTCCAAACGCTCCTAAAAGCCAAATGCAGTGGGGGCGCGGAGGGACATTGTTTAGTTCGCTGTAAACCATACTATAAGGTAATAAACTGAGTCTCATCCTCCTTCCCGTGCCCCACCCAAAGCATGAAAGCATCATTTTTGTGAAACCCTCCTATCCTCAACCTCAAATGCAGCCATTCTAGTTATGCAGCAACACATAACTGCAACTGAATTCAGCAGAATTTTGCCCACGGCAGTTCCTTAAGGAGGGGGAGGACGGCGTGTTCCCAGCCCCCCTTGAAAAGACCCAGCGTCCCTTTGAGGAAGGAGCGAAAGCCATGACATTTCAGCGGATTTAAGCGCCATGGGAATGTGGCGGGTAGACGGTGCCTTAAGAAAAGCCGCGGCCGTTTTCTGGATGAGTTGTTAACCTGTGGGACTCGTTGCCACAGCGCAGAAGTTGACAAACCGGCTGAAAGAAAGAACAGTTGCTCTTTGTGGTTTAGTCTTGTATGATGTTTCTTGCCAGGGAGAAGAAGGTGATAAAAGGTCTTGTCCGGAACCAAATTATAGGAATTTGAGAGGAGAGAGATTTTGCAAGGATTGGTGGAGGTGAATTCTCAAGTGTTCCCCTGTCTGATTGTTGTAAGGCACCCTTCTGTCAAGAGGTGTTGTCAAAAACGGGTGCCTAGGCTGGGTGGGACCCTATTTTGGGGCTGATGAGCCCCCAAAAAGGCCACGTCTTTGGCCTGCTTGGAAGTCGCACTGTCTCCTCTCTGCGAGTCTTTCCCCTTAAACCTGGATTTGTGTGGGGAGTCAGTCGTGCTTTCCCCCACTATTTAAGAAAAAACCCCAACAGTATTACTACCGCCTACTAACCGAAGTTCTCAAAGCACCTTGCGAAATACAAGCAACTGGTACTAAAATAACACAACACACTCAGAGATAAGAATAGCAGCAAAAACCAGTTGCTTGGTTTGCAAGTTAAAGAGCACAAACGTTCAGGTGTTTTTACCAGGCACCTAAAATGAGTCCAGGTGGACACCAGAGAAATCCACAGGGGGAAGAAGTCCCAAAGCCAAGGAGCCACCACTGAAAAGGTCCTTTGGGGGTTATCCCCCTCTTTATTATCTTGTTGCGGTCCTGACCTCGGACAGTAGGCTTGCCTGGTCTCTCTTCGCCATCAGTGGGAGATTTTTGGGGTGGAGCCTGAGGAGGGCGGAGTTTGGGGAGGGGAGGGACTTCAATGCCATAGAGTCCAATGGCCAAAGCGGCCACTTTCTCCAGGCGAACGGATCTCTCTCGTCTGGAGATCAGTTGTAACAGCAGGAGATCTCCAGCTAGTACCTGGAGCTTGGCAGCCCTACCTTGAATGAGAAGGGGAGCTCCTTTTGAGGAGGAGGGCTCTCTTCTATTGATGTCACCATGTACATACTATCTTATCTGTCTGATGGCATCCATTCCCAGATCCTTCCTTCCTTTGTGTGCGTGTCTGCGCATTTGCGGTTGTAATCGATACATGTACGCTGCTCTTCGCACAAGCGGCAGATTCCTCTAGCAAAGCCAGTGGATTCTAAACAGACACGACCGCCTTCCGAGCCCCTGGGTTCAATGGGCTTAGACGGGCGTAACTCCGCTTAGGATCCCACCATAAGTCGCACGGCCGCCTAAAATTGCCCAGAGCTTTGCTTAAACATTGCTAGCCTTTAGAGAGGTCATGTGTTCAGACCGTCTCATTGCCTGTAATTTCTAAGCCTCCGGGGCCTACTTCAGCCATGTCCGTAAGCATTTCCAGAAGAGGCAGACTTGTAATCAAAGCTGTGTTGGTAGCTTTAGGCCAGTGCGAGAGCCGGCGTGGTGTAGTGGTTAAGAGCGGTGGTTTGGAGCGGTGGACTCTGATCTACAGAACCGGGTTTGATTCCCCACTCCTCCACAGGAGCGGCGGAGGCTAATCCGGTGAATTGGTGAACTCCTCCACACAAAGCCAGCTGGGTGACCTTGAGCTAGTCACAGCTCTCTTAGAGCTCTCTCGGACCCACCAATCTCGCAGTGTGTCTGTTGTGGGGAAGGGAAGGTGATGGTAAGCTGGTTTGAGGCTCCCTTAAGTGGGAGAGAAAGTCGGCATATAAAAAACAACTCTTCTTCTTCTTTTTCTACTAAGATGGTAAAGAGGATCTGCCAAGTGTCGCTTCTGCGCGACATCCCAGACCTCCCTGAGTGTCTTGCAGATTTCCTCATGTAGCTCAGTCCGCTGCCCATCATGCCGAGAATCTCTCTACAAATTAAGTTTCTAGGCCTCAAGGGTATAGAGAATAGCCTGTTTGTTTGCTTGGGGTTATTTATTAACCACGCTGTTCATTAAGTGCTCCGAGCAGTTCACACAGTTGTTAATGCATTACAATATGTCACAGAACACTATAAAAATATATTAAAAAAAAAAAAAACAGCCAGGGAAGGAACCGTCTCGAAAGTCAGTAAAAGTCGCTGGAACGAAGATGTAGAAATGGTAAACCAGCAAGGAGCAAGCAGTGACGTTCATTTCGGACTAAGAATGAGCGTACCAAAGCGAGCTAGCGTGGCGTAGTGGTTACAGCGTCCGACTAGGATGTGGGAAACCCAGGTTCGAATCCCCAGTCTGCCAAGGAAACGTGCTGGGTGACGAGGGTTGCCAGCTCCAGCTTGGGAAATACCTGGAGATTTTTGGGGCGGAGCCTGAAGAGGGCGGGGTTTGGGGAGGGGAGGGACTTCAGTGCCATAGAGTCCAATTGCCAACGCGGCCATTTTCTCCAGGGGAACTGATCTCTATCGGCTGGAGATCAGTTGTAACAGCGGGAGATCTCTAGCTAGTACCTGGAGGTTGGCGACCCTACATCTCTTGCAAGCTTCTCCATGCACTTCCTGCCTCCCTGTTCCTTGCCAAAGATTTTCCCCAAATTTCAGAGTGGCTTGGAGACTCAGGTCGTGGTAAATGTTGCAGATGGCACTGTAATAGCTCCTTCAGGAGAGTTAAAAGTGGTGAGAATTTAGTAGGAAGTTAATGAGAAAATGAGAGTAAGCAAACTTGTTCCTAAAGGCAGAATGGGAGAGTGAAAAGGAGAGGTAGGAGAGGGTCTTTCGAATAGTAAAAACAAAGGCTTTGGAATGTAACAGAGCTCAGTTAAGAGACAAATGCCCTTCCATAGCTCCTAGGGTTGCCAACCTCCAGGTGGCGGCTGGAGGTCTCCTGCTATTACAACACATAGGATTCCTCCTATGTGACCTACAGCTTTCTGAGGTTACCGGAACGATGCAGGAAGGAGAGGCGTTACAGGCGCTCCCATGCAATCAGGGTACCCTCGCCAAAGCCTGCCCTAAACCGGATTTAGTTAGCAGCGGGGCTTCTCTGACGCCGGTGCCACACTGAAACAGCATAAATGGTGCAAAATGAGCACATTTGCATAATATAAGCAGATCGGCCCAATCCAGCTTTCTCTCGGTGGAAAATTTAGCGCCGGACACCCTCAGCTGTGCTGACGGCCTTACCCTGCTTCTTTGGAAAAAAATGTCTGTCTTCTTTTTCGCTACCGGTGTAGCCCAATCCGTCACCTGTCCAGTTTCACACAAGCTTTTAAGGTACCATCTGTCCATCCGTCAGCGGAACTGGTGACTCCAAATACCAAACGCGCACAAACCACCCAAGAGAGGGACTGTGTAGCCATATGTCTTCCTACTGTCCCTGTGGATGAGATGGAATCAGGCGGCGTGGGGCCGGTTTGGGTTGCGTTTGTGATTTTTGTGCCTTCAGGGCATATGCCTCAGGCAGCCTTTCCTTACAAACCTGCATCTTCAGCTATGAAGGGAATCTACTGGTGTGATGTTACTTCCCATTTCCCAATAAAATATGATTGTAAAAAAAATATTAACCTTTGATTGTGCTTCAACATTAGGAAGAACTTTCTAGCAGTTAGAGCGGTTCCTCAGTGGAACAGGCTTCCTCGGGAGGTGGTGAGCTCTCCTTTCCTGGAGGTTTTTAAGCAGAGGCTAGATGGCCATCTGTCAGCAATGAGGTTCTATGACCTTAGGCAGATCATGAGAGGGAGGGCATCTTGGCCATCTTCTGGGCATGGAGTAGGGGTCACTGGGGGTGTTTGGAATTTCCTGCATTGTGCAGGGGGTTGGGCTAGATGACCCCGGTGGTCCCTTCCAACTTTATGATTCTATTCTATGATTCTATGAAAATAAAACCCAAGACACCAGCCTTAGTTCTAAATATCCTGTAATCCTTCCTCTTCTCTCACCCCACAGAGGTCTCTGCCCCTCCACCTAGTCCTCTCTCATATTCCTGGATACACAAATAAGTATCCTCCACAAGGGGCCTTTAGGAATTCCAACTCCAGGTTGGGAAATTCCTGAAGATTTGGGGATGATGTCTGGCAAGGGCAGAGAGGAGGGACCTCAGTAGGGGTGTGATATTATCGAGTCCACCCTCCAAACCTGCCAATTTCTTCAGGGGAACGGGTCTCTGTAGCCTGTAGATCATAAGAACGTACGAAAAGCCCTGCTGGATCAAACCAAGACCCATCAAGTCCAGCAGTCTGTTCACACAGTGGCCATCCAGGTGCTTCTAGGAAGCCCACAAACAGGACGACTGCAGCAGCATTATCTTGCCTGTGCTCCACGACACCTGATATAATAGGCATGCTCCTCTGATCCTGAATAGGTCTGTATCATGACTAGTATCCATTTTGACTAGTAGCCATGGATAGCCCCATCCTCCATGAACATGTTAACTCAGTTGGAATTACAGGATCAGTTGGAATTCCAAGAGAACTCTAGGCCCCACCTGGAGGCTGGCAAACCTTGGCCTTTCATCTGTGTATATTCACGGTGAAATGAGGAAACAAGAGAATACATGCATAAAAGAATGTGACCTAAAAAAATTAAATAATATGGGAAACTCCCAAGGAAGAAAGTCCATCTTTCCTTGTCAATGTCTTGCTCCATGGCTAGTAGCACCAGTTGTTCTAATGAAAAGACCAGCAGTAGACCTTTCCCCAGGGTGTTACCATTTCAGGTTACATAATGGGGGATGGGAGTAGGGTTGCCAGGTCCCTCTTTGCTACCAGCGGGAGGTTTTGGGGCAGAGCCTGAGGAGGGCGGGATTTGGGGAGGGGAGGGACTTCAATGCCATAGAGTCCAATTGCCAAAGTGGCCATTTTATTCAAAGGAACTGATCTCTATCAGTTGTAACAGCAGGAGATCTCCTGCCACCACCTGGAGGTTGGCGACCCTGGAGGGGGGTGACATTTTTGACTGCTTTTTTCATCTAAAAATTCTCCATGCATGCTGAAAGCTACTATGACAGGTTGTGTCCAGCTTTCTCTTTGATTTGCTGTATTCTATGGGAAGTTATTATTGAGGGAGGATTCAAACCTGAAACTTCAGCCTAAACTGGTATAGCCCAAGGAAGGGTCTACCATAATTTTTTTGCATGCATAAATAGACTCACTGTCTTAAAGGAGGGTCAGCTGCTGTCCAGCTAACGGCCTAGGGTTGCCAGGTCCCTCTTCCCCATTGGTGGGAGGTTTTGGGGGCAGAGCCTGAGGAGGGCGGGGTTTGGGGAGGGGAGGGACTTCAATGCCATAGAGTCCAATTGCCCAAGTGGCCATTTTCTCCAGGGGAACTGATCTCTTTCAGCTGGAGATTGTTTGTAATAGCAGGAGATATCCAGTTGGCAGCCCTATAATGGCAGCTCTAAATCGTCAGAGTGGGATTCAGTGATGTCCTGACTCTGGATTCTAGTTATAAGATTCTCCATTGTTTTAGTTTCCTGTGATGTTTACACGATTATTTTTCTACTAGTTCACGTGCCCTATATACTGTAACTAATTTGTGGAAGGTCAACAGCCCAGAGGAGCAGGGAGGAGACCTTTCATTCTCACCCAGTTAACAATAACTGCCCTTTTTCTTCTTCCACGAAGGCTCTCCTCCTGCGTTTCCCTGCATTTCCAAATTCGAGATAAAACCGCTCCCTCAAAATTAGGGCAAAACACGGGGAAACGCAGGGGGAGAGCGAGGCAACCTCTGACGGTCGGCAACGGCATGCATAATCGGAACAAATACCCGAAGTTGTCGGAGGGGTGACGGCGAGTGAAACAGCCATGCCTAAAAGGCTGCTGTCGTGTAGTCTAATCTACCTCGAGGGGGTGTTGCGAAGATAAGACGGAAGGTGGAGGACTCTGTATGCTGCCCTGAAGTCCTTGCAGGGAGGGCAGGGTAAAAATAGACAGCAGACTTGGAATAGCTCTGTCTGTGCAATCTATCAGAAAGTTCAGCCACACGCTCCTCAGCGAAATGAAGGAACATAGCACGGGGATTCCTGGTGGATTGGATTGTGCTCTCTAGATCAGATCTCCGACTCTGCAACCCTTTATGGCACCCCAAACCCACCTTGCTTTATGGTAGAGCCACCTCTGGGATTTGGGGACTTCCAAGCACGTGTGCATGTATGTGGACCATGGAGACAAGACCGCGGATTGCGTGGGGGGTCGTATGGGGGACAATTATTTCTGTGGAAAGGAGACAGCCAGGAAGTGTAACTACAGACATTTGCGATAGATAGAGAAACCCACACATGGCGGGGGAGCCAAATATCATAGCCTGTTATCTGGGTAGGAGAGCTGTAGAGGCAGATAGATTTTTATATAACCAGGATAGCTGTGCCGCTGTAGTCTGCGAACAAAAGAGCTAGCCGGAGAGACAGAATTATATAAACCCCTGGATCTGTCGGTCTCTATCGCCTTGTATATTTAGAAAAATCTCTATCTTTACAGAAAGGCCTATTTCTAATCTAGCGGTTTCTAAAGATACAGAGAGACAGACGTGTCGGTGACCTGAAAACTTTCCCTCCGTGAAAAACCTGGGCCTCCAAGCCTGTGAAACCGGCACGCTGGACCCACGGATGGCGTTGCCCTATGGGACACATGAAACTGCTTTAAACCGAGTTAGAGCATCACCGGTCCCTTCCTCAATATTGTCTCCTTTGTCTGGCAGGGAGAGAAAAGCTAGGGTTGCCAGGTCCCTCTTTGCAAATGGCGGGAGGTTTTTGGGGCGGAGCCTGAGGGGGGCGGGGTTTGGGGAGGGGAGGGACTTCAATGCCATAGAGTCCAATTGCCAAAGCTGCCTTTTTCTGCAGGTGAACTGATCTCTGTTGCCTGGAGATTAGTTGTAATAGCAGGAGATCTCCAGCTAGTGTCTGGAGGTTATGGAAATCCCTATGCAGGAAGGTTATTTATCAGTACACAGCCACTAATCACTCTAAATTTCTTTTTCAAATTGTATTACACTTTATACATATCAACGTATGATAAATTATTACAGTAAGACATACAATACTGAATGCACAAGACGGACCATAACATATAAGTGTCCATGAATCAAAGTTCGTATTACTGATGTTCAAGGTTGTAAAACAAACATCCATCCAGAATTGCAATCATGTAATAGTTGGAACACCAGGGGGGGGGGGAAGGGAAAATTCAACTTATCCGTCAGTATAATCCTTCAGCGCCGAGATTGAGAGATGCACTTTGTTCCGTGGTCAGCTGATCCTTGCTGGCCAATCCTATGTTGTTCCTTGGATCTATTGCTGCTAGAAGTGTCTTCTGTATGAGAGCCTGTATCCAAAGATGCCAGAGACTGAACAGAGGCCCTGGTCTCTGCAAAGCACCCACTCCACCGCTGAACTAGGGTAGCTCCCTGTGCTAGAATGAGGACTTAATCTGAGACCAAAGGTTGTCAGGAAGCATATCCCCAGAACCTAAGGGATGAATACCAAACAGGAGGAAATGGAATAAGGTTAAGGAGGGAAACATAGAATCATAGAGTTGGAAGGCACCACCAGGGTCATCTAGTCCAGCCCCCTGCACAATGCAGGAAACTCACAACTACCTCCCCCACACACCCCAAGTGACCCCTAGAAGATGGTCAAGATGCCCTCCCTCCCATGAACTGCCCAAGGTCATAGAATCAACATTGCTGACAGATGGCTATTTAGCCTCTGCTTAAAAACCTCCAGGGAAGGAGAGCTTACCTCCTCCCGAGGAAGCCTGTTCCATTGAGGAACCACTCTAAGTCTTAGAAAATTCTTCCTCGTGTCTAGACGGAAACTCTTTTGATTTAATTTCAACCCGTTGGTTCTGGTCCGACCTTCTGGGGCAACAGAAAACAACTCAGTGCTATCCTCCATTTGACAGCCCTTCAAGTACTTGAAGATGGTTATCATATTCCCTCTCAGTCTTCTCTTCAGGCTAAACATACCTTTCCTCATAGCACTTGGTCTACATCTCTGAGTAGGGTTCCCATCTCCAGGTTGGGAAATACCTGGAGGTTTTTGGGGCAGGCCTGAGGTGGGCGTGGTTTGGGGAGGGGAGGGACTTCAATGCTATAGAGTCCAATGGCCAAGGTGGCCCTTTTCTCCAGGGGAACTGATCTCTACCGGTTGGAGGTCAGTTGTAATAGCAGGAAATCTCCAGCTACTACTTGGAGGTTGGCAACCCTATCTCTGAGCCTGAGCAGAATGCATTCCACACTCTCTGTTGAGTAACCTTGAGTGTGGCCTCTCCCTCTTTGAGAGCCAGCATGATGTAGTGGTTAAGAGTGGTGGACTCTAATCTGGAGAACCGGGTTTGATTCCCCACTCCTCCATATGAGCAGCAGACTCTAATCTGGAGAACCGGGTTGGTTTCCCCACTCCTATACATGAAGCCTGCTGGGTGACCTTGGACTATTCACAGTTCTCTCTGAACACTCTCAGCCCCACCTACCTCACAAGGTGCCTGTTGTGGGGAGAGGAAGGGAAGGAGATTGTCAACCGGTTTGATTCTCCTTAAAAGGTAGGGGAAATTGGCATATAAAAACCAACTCTTCTTCTTCTTTAGAAATTAGTCCTCTGCATCGGTGTTCATTGATGTTGTTCAAATGCATTTGAGAACTGCAGGCCACATGGTAGCTGTTGAATCTCCATGGTGGAGAAAATGGTGTAGATCTCAATACAGCAATGAATTAAAAGACAAATCCCCTGCACGATAGAGTGCATTCAGCTTATTGGTCTTGGCTCCCTCTGCACCACTCCGCAATCCGAGGATTTGTAATTTATTGAGGGTGATCCAAATTTCCTGTTGGAGAGCCCCAACCCCTTAAGGAAGCAAAGTTTCATTGGTTCCCGAGGGAGAGGGAATGACTATTAATCCCTTTTAAGCCTGTAGTAGAGACATGCCATAGAGTTGCATTGACATGGGAAACCTAGACAGTCAGGTTATATTATAGATAACCAGTCCACAAGTCACTTAAGCAAAAGGTCATCTGAGAGCCAGTTCACAGACACAGTATTTTTGTCCTCCTGTGAAAAGCCCTGGCCATTCTTGGATGCTTTAACTTATCAGGGGAGGGGCTGTGGCTCAATGGTAGAGCATCTGCTTGGCAGGCAGAAGGTCCCAGGTTCAATCCCCAGCATCTCCAGTTAAAGGGGGACCAGGCAAGGAGGTGATGTGAAAGACCTCAGCCTGAGACCCTGGAGGGCTGCTGCCAGTCTGAGTAGATGATACTGATTTTGATGGACCAAGGGTCTGATTCCGTATAAGGCAGCTTCATGTGTTCTTATTGGGGAGGGGCTGTGCCTCAGTGGTAGATCATCTGCTTGGCAGGCAGAAGGTCCCAGGTTCAATCCCCAGCATCTCCAGTTAAAAGGACCAGGCAAGTAGGTGAGACCCTGGAGAGCCACTGGCAGTCTGAGTAGACAATACTGACTTTGATGGACTAAGGGTCTGTTTCAGTATAAGGCGGCTTCATGTGTTCATCAGCTGATAGCAGATAGCGATCCACATAACAGTTGAAGTATCTATGGAAAGGACTGCCAGAGTTTAGGGTCAGCAACCTGAGTAGCCCAGACTAGCTCGATCTTCTCAGAGCTTGGAAGTTAAGCAAGGTTGGCCAGGGCTAGTACTTGGAAGGGAGACCACCAAGGAATACTCTGCAGTGGAAAGCAATGGCAAACCACGGGAATTTCTCTAAATCTGTATTTCTGTACATTATATGGTGTCGGAAGGTGCCGTCAAGTCGCAGCCAACTTATGTTGGTGTTACCGCACTAGGTATTCCCAGCGATGTATTAAGAGTTTGAAAATGTTATAAAAACATCACTTTAAAAGGGTTTTTGATACAACGGCTTATAAATGGGTGGAAGACGTCTTCACAGCTAAAGGGGCCAAACAAAGTGCGAACAGAATTTTTTATAACAGTTTCAAAGTCTTCATACATTGGTGGGAATACATAGAAAGTGTGAACAATAATTTTTATAACATTTTCAAACTCTTAATACATCGCTGGGAATACCTAGTGCCGTAACCCCCATAGGAACCTTGCCAACCAGCTCCAAACTCAAACTGCTCCTCTCCACATTTCTTTTATACTTTGCCCTCCAACCCAAACAGCCTTCAGTATCCTCTTCCTCCCCACCCCGCCGCTCGCAGGTGGGGTGTGAGTCACATTCCAGTGGGACTATTGAGACAGCATAATGGCTCTTGAATGGCCACTTCAAGTGACTAACACTCACTCAAGGCCAGGCACGCATTCATATGATGATGTTTCGCATTGAGTCATCATGGAGCCCATGCTAGGGGTGCCAGCCTCCTGGTGGGGCCTGGGGATCTCCTGGGATTACAGTCCAGGCGACAGAGATCAGTTCCCCTGGAGAAAAATGGCTGCTTTAGAGGGTGGACTCTGTAGCATTATACCCTGCTGAGTTCCTTCCCCTCCTCAAACCATGCCTTCCTCAAGTTCCACCCTAGGGTTACCAGGTCCCTCTTCTCAACCGGCGGGAGATTTTGGGGGCGAAGCCTGAGGAGGGTGTGGTTTGGGGAGGGGAGGGACTTCAATGCCATAAAGTTCAATTGCCAAAGCGGCCATTTTTCTCTAGGTGATCTGATCTCTATGGGCTGGAGATCAGTTGAATTAGCAGGAGATCTCCTGCTGCTACCTAGCAGTTGGCAACTCTACTCCACCCCCAAATCTCCAGGAATTTCTCAACCTGGAGCTGGCAACCCTACATGGAGCCCACCTCAGGTTGCCAACCGCCAGGTACTAGCTGGAGATCTCCTGCTATTATAACTGATCTCCAGCTGACAGGGATCAGTTCCCCTGGAGAAAATGGCCTCTTTGGCAATTGGACTCTATGGCATTGAAGTCCCTCCCCTCTCCAAACCTTGCCCTCCTCAGGCTCCGCCCAAAAGCCTCCCGCTGGTGGCAAAGACGGACCAGGTAACCCTAAGCCCACTGTTGTCTAACCCTGATCAACAGCGTGCTTCTCCCAGCTTTTTAACCTGTGATCCTTTTCACTGGAGATGCCGCAGATTGAGCCCGGGACCTTCTGCATGCAAAGCATAAGAATTATATACACACGCGCTTGCGCGCGCGCACACACACACACACACACACACACACACACAATTATCCAGATGGCTCATATTTGAAATTGAAATCTGACTCTTCTTACTACTTTCTTTGCCTTTTTCTGGCTTTCCTCTGCTTTTCCAATAGCTCCTTGCTTTAAGTTCCTCTCTATTCTAGACAACAGATTCAGTTTGGATTCAGTTTAACGCATAGTTAAATGGTGTAACTCCCTGCCCCAGGATGTGGTGATGGATGCCAACTTGGAAGGCTTTAAGAGGGGAGTGGACATGTTCATGGAGGAGAGGGCTATTCATGACTACTAGTCAAAATGGATACTAGTCATGATGCAGACCTATTCTCTCCAGGATCAGAGGAGCAGGCCTATTATTTTGAGTGCGGTGGAACACGGGCAGGACGGGCTGCTGCAGTCGTCTTGTTGGTGGGCTTCCTGGAGGCACCTGGTTGGCCCCTGTGTGAACATACTGCTGGTCTTGATGGACCTTGGTCTGATCCAGCATGGCCTTTCTTATGTTCTTATGACGTCTGCAGAAGGGAAGAGACTTCCCTCACTGAAAGGCAAAGTGGATGATTGGCGAATGTAATTCTGAATGGCATAATAGGCTGGGTTCTCCCCACCCCTTCCCATAGTGGCTTCGTAAAGAGATACACCACGCTTAGATTATATTGTGCAAGCTTACGCAGAAGAGCTGCATATAACAGCATTATGTATAAGGATCCAAGCTTTTCATCAGTTTAATTGGTAGGTGAATCAACGGAGGCTTTAGTTGATTCAAATTGAAGGTGAACTTTAATTGGTGAGGGGGAAAGTAACTTTTTTTTTTTTTAGGCTGCTCTAGCTCTGTTATGTTCCTGCCATAGGGGACGGAAGGCTGTGTCGTTGAGACTGAAAATAAATCTTGAAAGCGGTTCTTCTGTCTAGTGGCAATTGATAGCGTTTGTGTTCTATTAAATTATAAGTTATGTCACGCGTTCCTCAATCTCTGAAGGCACTCGTATCGAATTTTTGGTGACATGGTTGTAGTCCAGCAACAAGTATTTCTTTAATTGGTCAAACAGTTAGGTGGTAATGGATGGATTTTTTTTTATTATTATTCTAGCTGTCGTAAAGTACAGGGAGAAAAGCAATTCACTGGTCTAGATAAACATTACCGCTGAATATTTCTACTGTTATACATTGATAGACGTCTTTCTGACCAATGCTCCTTCAACCACATTCCTTTGATTATATACCGTTTAAGAAAAGTTGCCTTTCAAGCCTTTGCGGAACCCGGCCTTTAATTGAGTGAGGGCTGCTTGTACTTGCTGAATCATGTACTTGCTGTGGCTCAGTGGTAGAGCATCCGCTTGGCATGCAGAAGGTCCCAGGTTCAATCCCCGGCATCTCCAGTTAAAGGGACTAGGCGAGTAGGTGATGTGAAAGACCTCAGCCTGAGACCCCGGAGAGCCGCTGCCGGTCTGAGTAGACCATACTGACTTTGATGGACCGAGGATTCAGTATAAGGCAGCTTCTTGTGTACGTGCTACTGGGTGTGCCATCCTATACATCTTGTGGATGTTTTGGGGAGGGGCTGTGGCTCAGTGGTAGAGCATCTGCTTGGCATGCAGAAGGTCCCAGGTTCAATCCCGGCATCTCCAGTTAAAGGGACTAGGCGAGCAGGTGATGTGAAAGACCCCTGCCTGAGACCCTGGAGAGCCGCTGCCGGTCTGAGTAGACCATACTGACTTTGATGGACCGAGGATTCAGTATAAGGCAGCTTCTTGTGTACGTGCTACTGGGTGTGCCATCCTATACATCTTGTGGATGTTTTGGGGAGGGGCTGTGGCTCAGTGGTAGAGCATCTGCTTGGCATGCAGAAGGTCCCAGGTTCAATCCCGGCATCTCCAGTTAAAGGGACTAGGCGAGCAGGTGATGTGAAAGACCCCTGCCTGAGACCCTGGAGAGCCGCTGCTGGTCTGAGTAGACAATACTGACTTGGATGGACCAAGGGTCTGATTCAGTATGAGGCAGCTTCATGTGTTCATGTGTTCAATGGAAAGGCATTTCTACTCTCAGAGGCATTTTCTTTTTTGTTTGAACTTTGTGTATTCCATCGGCTGGTCTTGCCTTTGAAAACAATTCCGGGGCTAGGTTCCTCTGGAGGAGAGTCCTCTCTCCAATTAAGCCATGAAAAGAAATCCTTTTCTGCATCATCCGTTCCCTCCCTCTTTGCAGGCTAGCGGGTCTGTCTGTCCATTCTTTTCCGCATCCTTCCCCAGGTCTGCCTTCCTTCTAGCCGTCCCTCCGTCAACACATCATACCCCCGCCCGTCTGTCGGCTGCCCTCGGTATCTATCCATCTATCAATGGATCGATCAATCTACCAGCCGATCTTACGCACACATCCTCTGCCCCCTTTTCTCGGCATCGTTTAAATTTGCTCACTCACTCATTACTTATACATCTCCTCTCTGTCTGCCTCCAGTTTCATCTATCTATCAGTCCCGTGGTTATTATCTCTCGGTCTCGTCTATCTCCATAAATCCTCCCCCAGCCCCTCCACCCCACACCTCCTCAGCTTCACACACACCGCCAGATCCATCTGTCTGCTCATCTCCCCTATTTACCACCCCCCATCCGCAACCAAAAAAAGAGGTGAAGCTTTCTGTGGGCTTAATTTCTCTCTCCTTCTCCCCCCTTTCCCCATGGGCATCTGGAGTGGTTTGCATGTGGGGGTCTTCTCACGGTACTGAGAGCCTGATTGTACCCCGGGGTAGACGGGTGTTTCTGGAGCTCCTTTTCTCCCCTCCTGAGATACCTGCATTCCTTCCCCAAACTGCTGCAATGCAGGAATGATTGTGTGAGTGGTGGAGACGGACGTGGGCTTGCTCGCTTGCCGTGTCCCTGGTTCTCTCTCCTCCCCCCACTTTTCAGTTTCCGACAAAAGCCATAACTCATGTCACGGGGTGGTTTATGGGCTGCAGGCAGGAGGCTGGGCCTTGGTGGGGTGAGAGGTGACGTGGGGCTATCCGCCCGCTTGCTTAAGAAGCCCAGATTCCTCCCTTTGGCGTACAACCGTTTAATTTAAGCCTGGATTTAACCAGGTCCCCGGTGCTCAGACTCGACCCTGCACCAGAAACGTAATTATTGCTCTTCATACGATTATTGAATTAATAATGTCTCGCGTGTCTGCAAAGCTGGTCCGGCTGCCCGCTTTGCTGGTTTCGGTAGGGGGGCTTCTGTCGGAAAGCCAAGGAGGTGGCGGCAGCCGCCTTTTGCCCAGGAGAGAGCCCCCTCTTCCAGAAGTACCCCTTTCCTATAGGAGCAGCATATCGGAATATCTCAGCTTTAATGAGCCCTCAGGGCCTCTGTGGCACCAGCAGCCATAACCCCAATCTCCATCCTCACCTCAGACATATTTGCATGCCTAGCAACCAAGGGGCAAAGGTCGCCCTGCTTGACTAGTCTGGAAGCAAAGGGTCTAAGATCAAGGTTGGAAGACAGAGCTATGCACCAGACAGCATTTACCCATCCACGCAGTCACAGTCCTGTGCTCTTGAAGAGATGGGCTTCCTTTAGGGTTGCCAACCTCCAGGTACTGAGTTAACAACACCTATGCTGCCTGCACTCCCCTTCCACACTGCCTAATCATTCATCCTTTCCCCATGGGGTTGCCAACCTCCAGGTGCCAACCTGCAGATAGGTTGCCTCCAGGTACTGGCTGGAGATCTCCTGCTATTACAGCTGATCTCTAGCTGATAGAGATCAGATCACCTGGAGAAAAATGGCCGCTTTGGCCATCGGACTCTGTGGCATCGAAGTCCCTCCCCTCCCCAAACCCCGCCCTCCTCAGGCGCCGCCCCCCAAAAACCCCACCGGTGGTGAAGAGGGACCTGGCAACCCTAGCTTCCTTACAACCTAACATGGACATTAACTTTGCGCTGAACGCAAAATGTAGTTTTATTTATTTATTTGCTTGTTTGTTCAATTTATAACCCGCCCTCCCCAGCCAAGACCGACCAGGCTCAGGGCGGGGAACATCAAACATATCAATATTAACAATAAAAGTAATAATTCTAAAATTAATCAATAAAACCCAATTGAAAACCCTTTAAAACTCCAGATGGCGCTTAATTTGGCCCATAGTGCCCGGAATAAGCAGTAGGTTGCCCCCCCCCCCCAATAATGAGAGTAACGTAGAACAAGGTGGGGGAGGGAATAGGGAGGCCAGCAGAGGATGATACCCGCAGCTGCCCTCAACTGTAGGCCTGGCGGAAAAGCTTTAAGGTCCCGCAGGGCCCTGATGATAGGGTCCGATTTTTGCCTGCTGATAGGGTCCGATTTTTGCCTGCTGATAGGGTCCGATTTTTGCCTCTTGTTTACATGTGTTTTAGAGCAGGCGGGCACGGAGAAGACGCTGTCAACCTTGTGGACTAGCTGACTGCCCAAGTCACTGCCTTGGGGAAACGCCCTAAGCCTCAGGGCCACAGCCTCACACACCTGGCCGCTCTGCAGCCGCGCAGGGGTTGTGGCTAGGGTTGCCAATCTCCAGGCGGTGGCTGGAGATCTCCCACGATTACAACTGATCTCCAGCCGACAGAGGTCACTTCTCTAGGGTCTCGGGCAGGTAGGGTTGCCAACCTCCAGGTAGTAGCTGGAGATCTCCTGCTATTAGAATTGATTTCCAGCCGATAGAGATCAGTTCCCCTGGAGAAAAGGGCCGCTTTGGCAATTGATCTCCATGACATTGAAGTCCCTCCCCTCCTCAGGCTCTGCCCCAAAAACCTCCCGCCGGTGGCAAAGAGGGACCTGGCAACCCTATTCACCCAGGCACCTAAGCTCAGCAGCCTTGGCAAATCATTGTAGGGAGGAAGTTGCATATGGTAGGTGCCACAACTGAGAAGACCCTGTTTCTCTGGTGCTCATCCACCTTTCAGTTGAGGGCAAACAGACCAGGGCCTCAGAAAGAAACAGATCTTAACTGACAGTCTGGGGGACCAAGTGCCCTTTCAAGTATTCGGTCACTTAATTTATCATTATTTAGTTTTCAACCACAGCGAAACACCATTTGGAATTTCTGCCTGAGGCACCGAAAGGTTTTTAAGCCAGGCTACCCTCTTAGTAGTTTAAGGCTTAGAGTAGGGTTGCCAAGTCCCCCTACGCCACCAGCAGGAGGTTTTTGGGGTGAAGCCTGAGGTGGGCGGGGTTTGGGGAGGGGAGGGACTTCAGTGCCATAGAGTCCAATTGCCAAAGGCAGCCATTTCCTCCAGGGGAAAGGATCTCTGTCGGCTGGAGATCAGTTGAAATAGCAGGAGATCGCCTGCTGATACCTGGAGGTTGGCAACCCTAGCTTAGAGTGGCATTTCTGTGGGGAAAAACCTTCTTCCTCAGTGACTGAGTTTTGGCGACAAACGGACACCATTTGCTTGCGTCTTCCTCCTTCGAGAGGTCACCGACTGTGGTCTAGAAGGCTGTGAAAGAGACCGGCTGCGGGCAACCCAGCTCGTTTTTCAGCCCGGAGCACGATTTTCTTCCCTCATTCCCATTCCACCTTTGTTCTTATTGTTTTGCATCTCTTTTTTTCTTCCTTAAATAGTTATGCAGCAGTTGCTGCCAGGAAGCCTGTCAGAGAAAACACCACCCTCTTGATGCAGCGTGGCTGCTTTAATGAGGATCTGCTCTCTGCTTCATCTAGAAGTCTGTTAAATTTCTCAATAAGGGTCTGAGTCAAACATGGGTGGATTTGGGGGGGACGACTCTAACTTTCAAGGATAAGCGGAGCCTTACATTTTTGTGTTCTCTGTATGCCACTGCCTTTTACAGAATCAAA
Organism: Euleptes europaea; assembly: GCF_029931775.1. Taxonomy (NCBI): domain Eukaryota; kingdom Metazoa; phylum Chordata; class Lepidosauria; order Squamata; family Sphaerodactylidae; genus Euleptes; species Euleptes europaea. The sequence continues at coordinate 8,956,435 of NC_079329.1, read as the reverse complement.
CCATTTCCCCATCTAGCTCAATGTTGTCTACTCTTGACTAGCTGCATTTCTCTAGGGTCTCAGGCGGGTAGGGTTGCCAACCTCCAGGTAGTAGCTGGAGATCTCCTGCTATTAGAATTGATTTCCAGCCGAAAGAGATCAGTTCCCCTGGAGAAAAGGGCCGCTTTGGCAATTGATCTCCATGACATTGAAGTCCCTTCCCTCCTCAAACCCTGCCCTCCTCAGGCTCTGCCACAAAAACCTCCTGCTGGTGGCGAAGAGGGACCTGGCAACCCTTTTCTGTGTTTAATTCACTGGACCCCTCCCACCATGCCTGTTCCTCAGCAGACGATAGATCCCATACGTTCTGGCTCCAAAGTCTGATCCACACCCATCCTTCCAATACCTGTAGCTATAGCTCAGTGGTAGAGCATCTGCTTGGCATGCAGAAGGTCCCAGGTTCAATCCCCGGCATCTCCAGTTAAAGGGACCAGGCAAAGAGGTGATGCGAAAGACCTCAGCCTGAGACCCTGGAGAGCCAGGAAGAGGGGCCATGGCTCAGTGGTAGAGCATCTGCTTGGTGTGCAGAAGGTCTCAGGTTCAGTCCCCAACATCTCCAGTTAAAGGGACCAGGCAAGGAGGTGATGGGAAAGACCTCTGCCTGAGACCCTAGAGAGCTGCTGCTGGGCTGAGTAGGCAATACTGACTTTGATGGACCAAGGGTCTGATTCAGCTGAGAAGGCAGCTTCATGTGTTCATGTGTACCTTTCATGACAACGGGTATGTGCTTTTAGTGACTGCAAGGAAAGCAGCTCCCCATAGGTACAGCATTCCCTTACCAGGAGATGCACACGGGGATGGTGAAATGCTTCACCTGTTGACTTTTTTTGGCCTGTCATGCAGTTGTACAAGGCTTGGTTCCTCTATAATGTGCAATAAAACAGCGATCCATAAACTATAATCCGTTTTTGTTAAAAAAGAAGGAAGATGGAACCCAGTTTAGCTGTCTTTAGATGTCCATCATGGCAACTAGTTAAAATGGCTACTAGTCATGATGCATACCTATTCTCTCCAGGATCAGAGGAGCATGCCTATTATATTAGGTGCTATGGAACCCAGGCAGGATGGTGCTGCTGCAGTCATCTTGTTTGGGAGCTTCCTAGAGGCACCTGGTTGGCCACCGTGTGAGCAGACTGCTGGACTGGATGGGCCTGGGTCTGATCCAGCAGGGCTTTTCTTATGTTCTTATGTTATCTGCAATCTGATCTCTGCTTTCGCTACCTCATTGGCCAGAAAGTGGCTTTGGTCTTTTATGTGGGGCTGTTTCCCTCGCCGTCACCCCTCCGACGACTTCAAGTTTTTGTGTTGATTACGCATGCTGTTTCCGACCACCAGAGACCGCCTCGCTATCCCCCTGCCTTTCCCGGCCTCTTGTCCACGCTTTCAAACTCAAGATAAAACAGGTCTCTGAAAACCCGGGCAAAAGGCGGGGAAATGCAGGGGGAAAGCGAGGCAACCTCTGACGGTCGGAAAGGGCTTGCGTAATCAACACAAAGACCCGAAGTCATCGTCAGAGGGGTGACGGCGAGTGAAACAGCCATGCATAAAAGACCTTAGTCATTCTGGATCGAGAGAGCCTTTCCTGGCCAAGAACCAATCACGCTTGAATGAGAATGCTGGTGTGAGGATTTTAGACCTGCGAATTAAGGGAATCAGAAAGCAGCCAGTCATTCATGCTCGAATGGGCAACCCTGGGAGAATCCTGATATTCAGATGTGGGGAATCCAGCTTCCAATCTGGCGTCAAACAGGCTTGCGAAAGACTGGGTGGAACAGGAGGAGGGCTGCCAATCACATCGAAGCAAGCGAGCTATATAAAAGGTAGAATCATTTCTCAGTGCTATGTTGAAAGACGGATAAGGCTTTTTCATCTTCCAGCTCTTATTTAGTAAAAGGGCTGGGGGGGAAGAGCAAGGGAAAGAAGACGCTGGTTTTCTTTGTACCCTGTTTCTTTTCAACGCTTAGCAGTCCACCTTTTAAACTTCTTTCAAGGTATTTCATCCCAGAAAAAAGGTCTCTAAAGTCATATGTTTAAAAACGAAATAGGTTTTGGTCTACTCAGTGTGTGTATGGGATAGGGATGCCAACCACCAGGTACTAGCTGGAGATCTCCTGCTATTACAACTGATCTCCAGCCGACAGAGATCTGTTCACCTGGAGAAAATGGCCACTTTGGCCATTGGTCTCTATGGCACTGAAGTCCCTCCCCTCCCCAAAACCCACTCTCCTCAGGCTCTGCCCCAAAAACCTCCCGCCGGTGGTGAATAGGGACCTGGCAACCCTAGTATGGGAGACTGTAGGGAAAACCCTATGGTAAGCCCCTGTTCAATTGTGGGGTTTATCTGAAATAAATTTGACCTGGTTAGCCACGGGGGTGGGTGGGTGTGTAGAGGAGGCCTTTTGAATTCTAAAATTGGAGCCAGGAGACTTGGATTCCAGTCCATGTTCACTGGTTGGCCTTGCTGGTCTCTCGGCTTAACTTACTTCACAAAGGTTGGTTTGGGGAACCTCACGCTCTCCTTGGAGGAAGAGTGAACTGCAAATGTGATGGGGAAATAAATTCCATACCCTTGATCACTCTGGTAGCTTTCCGTTCAACTCTTTTCTTAGAATCCTTGAAAACAGAGAAAGAGAGAGAGAGAGAGAGAGAACCACAGGCAGGATGTTCCCAAAATTTTACAACGCCAGGGGGCAGGAGCAGAATGACAGTAGATAGATAGCCCCTAAGTGCCCCGCGGCTTCTTCTGAATCATCCAGATCTTGCCACTGTCGGAGATGGATGGACCATTCCTCTGTGCCGATAGGGTTGCTGATCTGTGTTCTTGCAGTGACCTTGGCCTGCATCTCCTCTCCTGATGCAGACCGGCAAGTGGAACAGCCACTCACTGTCAGGAATACACGTAGGCCAAGCGCCCAAAACGTGGTAGGGTAGTTATTGGGGCCATTGACTCAGAAGGCCTATGCAAATGCCTTTGGATTGCAGCCAGCCATAGGTGAGCCGTGGGACCCAGCCTCGCAGCCAGGTAGAGCAATAGCTGGAGGAGCCAATCAGCCGACCCTAGAACTCCCATATGCAAATGAACAGGGCAAAGCGCTAGCACTGATTGGCTTCTCCTGGGCTTTCGCTTTAGCAGTGTTTAAAGGTAAAGGTAGGAGCCCCGTGGCGCAGAGTGGCCAGCTGCAGTACGGCAGTCCAAGCTCTGCTCACGACCTGAGTTCGATCCCGACGGAAGTCGGTTTCAGGTAGCCGGCTCAAGGTCAACTCAGCCTTCCATCCTTCTGAGGTCGGTAAAATGAGTACCCAGCTTGCTGGGGGCAAAGGGAAGATGACTGGGGAAGGCACTGGCAAACCACCAAACAAAAGTCTGCCTAGAAAAGTCAGGATGTGACGTTACTCCATGGGTCAGGAATGACCCGGTGCTTGCACAGGGGACCTTTACCTTTGCTTTTACCTTTAAAGGTGCTTGCACAGGGGACCTTTACCTTTGTTTTTACCTTTAAAGGTAAAGGTAGTCCCCTGTGCAAGCACCGGGTCATTACTGACCCATGGGGTGACGTCACATCCCGATGTTTACTAGGGAGACTTTGTTTATGGGGTGGTTTGCCATTTCCTTCCCCAGGCATCTACACTTTATCCCCAGCAAGCTGGGTCCTCATTTTACTGACCTCGGAAGGATGGAAGGCTGAGTCAACCTCGAGCTGGCAACCTGGAACCGACTTAGGGACTGTGAAATTACTGTTCACCATTATAATATCCCAGTTTTGCCGGTGGTTTTTATCCAGGGAGCCTGCTGGGATTCTAATGTGAAAAGCGAAATTCCAGTCCTTATGGCTGTGTAGGAAAACACTAACAACTGGAAAACATTGCCACTGTCACATTGTACAATATCAACTGATCTCTTGTTACTTGGAATCTGAAAAAGAAGAAGAAGAAGAGTTGGTTTTTATATGCCGACTTTCTCCACCACTTAAGGCAGAATCAAACCGGCTTACAATCCCCTTCCCCTCCCCACAACAGACACCCTGTCAGGTAGGTGGGGCTGAGAGAGTGTGACTAGCCCAAGGTCACCCAGCTGGCTTCATGTGTAGGAGTGGGGAAACAAAAGCAGTTAACCAGATTAGCCTCCACCGCTCATGTGGAGGAGTGGGGAATCGAACCCGGTTCTCCAGATCAGAGTCCTCCGCTTCAAACCACCGCTCTTAACCACTACACCATGCTGGCTCCTCCCCCACACGCACACTCTTTTGACAGGTGCAGTGGACTCTTTGATTTTGATTTCTTTTTATTTTAAACTTACAATTTACAATTATGTTACATAAAACATACTATAACATACATCCTACATATCATATATCCTACATGAAACATAACACGTAACATATTACAAAATGTGCCTAACTCTATCCTGGATGGACTATAACATTTTTATTTCTACCATCTGTTCCACTTTATTTCTTATTTTCTCAGTTAGGCGCTTGAGATTAGTCGTTAACCTTCTATTTGATTTTCTCTTAAAATATAGGAAACTTCTTACTATAGTGTGCCTAACTTTTTCTACACATCTAAATTGTACTATTATTAGTTCTTGTAGGTTATCCGGGCTGTGTGACCGTGGTCTTGGTATTTTCTTTCCTGACGTTTCGCCAGCAGCTGTGGCAGGCATCTTCAGAGGAGTAACACTGAAGGACAGTGTCTCTTCACTGTTACTCCTTCACTGTCCTTCAGTATTACTCCTCTGAAGATGCCGGCCACAGCTGCTGGCGAAACGTCAGGAAAGAAAATACCAAGGCCACGGTCACACAGCAGCCCGGATAACCTACAAGAACCAATGAACTCTGACCGTGAAAGCCTTCGACAATATTTTGTACTATTATTATTGCTACTTCTCCAGGGTATAATTACCTATATATAACACATCTATTCTTTTAGCATACGAAGTGTGTTTTTTATTTTTAAAATCATATCCTTAACTGCTGTACCAACTACAATTCAGAAGCAGCAAAAAGAAACTGCAAGAATTATGTGTCTGCATAGTCGTAGTACAGTGGACTCTTTGAATGGGGATACATTGGGGTGGGACATCCCCCCCCCCTGCAAGGGTCTCCCAGCAAGCATAACTACTCCTTATCAGCCTCCCTCTCCTTTTCCTCCTCCCCGCTAGCCAGAAGGATGGGGAGGGGAGAACTGGAACATGGGCAGTTGCCAGCCACTGGCGTGAACGCACAGATTTGTTTAAACGAAAAGCACAACCCTTTCAGCGGCCAGCGATCGGTCTTCCCAAGAACACCGTCCTTTTAAAACTAGCCCTGAGCCTTCTACTCCTGGGGGAACGGGGAGTGTGTGGGTTTTTTAAAAATTCCTTTTTGTCCTCAGCAACCAGGCCGGTTATTTTGGGGAAATGGTTTTCCTGGAAGGAGAAAAGGAATCTGATAGTCTTCTGAAGAGATGCGGCTGTGCCCTTTTCTCTCTCTGTCTCTCCACGTGCACGCCAAGCCGGGGTGTGAATGGCTGTCGGTGGGCATGTGCTATTATGTCACTGCTCCAGCTTGGTCCGCTGTGACCTTGGACGAAAGGAGGAGACGGCAAGAGAGCTTCGTCATACAGTGCCCAGTGCCCTCTAGGAGACAGAGCTGGGCACAGGTCCAATACCCGGCTCTCTCTCTCCAATTCCCCCCCCCCATGGCACTGGGAACAGCCTTCTCTATCAGAATGGCCTCCCTACTACCAATGCCGGCTTTCTCCGGCTCTGCGGAGCCACACACACGTACCCGAGGGGGGTACTTTCCACCCGGCTGAACTGTTTCGCTGCGACTTGTCGCCTTGGGTTAAATCTAATTTTTGGTGGCTGCCCTTATATAAGAAGAAATACGGCGTCTCTGCTGAGAAGGCAGGATTGTAGCACTGGCAAACTGGCGCATGGGAGTTGGGGGTATGGAGTGAGGATGAGAAGGGGGGCGGAGAGAAAGAGAGACTGTGGTTTAACTCTCAACACCAGGGCCCAGTTAGCACAAACAACTGATGAAGTGGAGCATCTGTTTCAGGTCTTTTTTTATCTCTTCAGGCTGCAGTTGGGGCTTAGGTGATTGGCTACACCTCCGTACAAAAAGAAATTGCCCCGCTGATAGAAAGTTAGCTGTCAGGGGAGAAAGTTCTGATTAGTTTTTTACATGCAGGGATTCTCCCCCCCCCCCACCCAGAAGCATTAAAAAATGACACTCTCCTTCTGTAATTTGTATCAGTACAGTCCGGGTATGGATATACTCCCTTATCTGCTGCTTGTGTAGGCTAAGCCTGAGTAATAGGGGAAGTTGCCAAGGGAAAATTGTTGGTGGTATTTCCCCTGGGTTCATAGAGGTGGACTCTGTCCCCCCTCTGCTCTGGGGGGGGAATGAGACATTGTGGACTAGAGTAAAAAAAAAACTGTGGGAAACAATGTCCTTTAACTTTCCACTCTGGAAGGAGTCTGAAAGCATCTCTGGAAAATGGGTCCTCTTGGGTTTTCTTTCTTTCTAGGAGTTAAATATGGTCCTGGGAGATTACAACAGGAAGGCACAACTCCTGGATTCTGTTGCTAACTCTGGACAACAAATCTGCTCATTCTTCCTCTTGGGGTTTTCGACAGTGCTTAATTTTCAAAATGTGAATTTCCAGAGAGCTGCCCTGCCTAGAGTCATTGTTCTCTCTCTCCTGGAGCCCTTTACTTCTAATCCTAGTTGTATTAAGGGCTGGTTGTGATTAATCAGGGTGTGAGAGAGGTGTCTACATGTGTTGAAGTATGATGTTTCCTTTAGGGTTGCTGAACTGTTCCATGGTTGAGCCTGGGCATTAAAAACAGGGCGTGATTAGCACTAGCTGAAATGCAGTTCAAAATAAATCCAGAACTCCAGCAGAAAACCAGCCAAACCACACTTCTGATAAAACTGATAAAAGGAAGTATTTCTTCACACAACGCATTGTTAAATTGTGGAACTCCCTGCCCCAGGATGTGGTGATGGCTGCCAACTTGGAAGGCTTGAAGAGGGGAGTGGACATGTTCATGGAGGAGAGGGGTATTCATGGCTACTAGACAAAATGGATACTAGTCATGATGCAGACCTATCCTCTCCAGGATCAGAGGAGCATGCCTAATATATTGGGTGCTGTGGAACATAGGCAGGATGGTGCTGCTGCAGTCGTCTTGTTTGTTGGCTTCCTAGAGGCACCTGGTTGGCCACTGTAGGAACAGACTGCTGGACTTGATGGGCCTTGGTCTGATCCAGCAGGGCCTTTCTTATGTTCTTATGGAGGATGGGGCTATCTATGGCTACTAGTCAAAATGGATACTAGTCATGATGCAGACCTATTCTCTCCAGGATCAGAGGAGCATGCCTATTATATGAGGTGCCGTGGAACACAGGCAGGACAATACTGCTGCAATCGTCTTGCTTGTGAGCTTCCTAGAGGCACCTGGTTGGCCGCTGTGTGAACAGACCCCTGGACTTGATGGGCCTTGGACTGATCCAGCATTGCCTTTCTTGTGTTCTTATGTTCTGATGTTGTAGGGGAAGAGTTAAGCACCCCTTTTCCTGCCCTCTTCTTTTCCCTCCAGATACCCATTTTTTAATTCTACCCTTCTCCAAGGAGCTCAGAGCAACTGACGTGGTTATTCCCTCTCCCATTTTATACTTACCATGACCCTGAGAAGTGGGTCAGTCACTCGGCCTGTGACCAATGTGCTTCATGTCTGAGCTGGAATTTGACCAAGGTGACCAATGTGCTTCATGTCTGAGCTGGGATTTGAACTCAGGTGTCCCTGGTCCTAACCTGTCACTCAGACGTCCGCACCACACCAGCTTTGTTGGCCTTTTGCTTTCCAATGAGATGACTCTTCTTCTTCCCAGGATGCTAGTGCAGAGTAATGCCCACAGTGATTCAAAACGACACCTCTCTCCACAGCAGCTCACACCAAGTTCTTTCATGATCAGGTCTTAAGATCATTACCTGAAAAATCTGCTTTTCTCCTCCCCTAAAATTTATATTTTTTAATAAAAATTAACATCTGGCCTGATGTTAGCATGGTGTAGTGGTTAAGAGTGGTGGTTTGGAGTGGTGGACTCTGATCTGGAGAACCAGGTTTGATTCCCCACTCCTCCACATGAGCGGCAGAGGCTAATCTGGTGGACTGGATTTGTTTCCCCACTCCACCACGTGAAGCCAGCTGGGTGATCTTGGGCAAGTTGCAGCTCTCTTAGAGCTCTCTCAGCCCTACCTACCTCACAGGGCGTCTGTTGTGGGGAGAGGAAGGTGATTGTAAGCCCGTTTGAGTCTCCCTTAAGTGGTAGAGAAAGTCGGCATATAATAGCCAACTCTTCTGATGATGATGATGAAGAGTTCTGGTGGGCTCCAAAACATGCACAATGTTTGGGGTCCTTTTGATTGTCCCAATAAAAAGTTTTACATTGAATTTGTGTTTGTTTTGGATTTCACAAGGACCAATATGGCCACTTATAAAAATCGCCCCTCTTGATGACCTTTTTAACAGGGAGCCAGCACCAGGGGTTTGGAAACCAGAGTGCTGTTGGGGGGGGGGGTGTACAATGCATTCATAACCCATGTGGCACACAAGTCAGCAGTGATGGGATTCCCAGGAAGTCTCCCGTCTAGCTAATGACCAAGGTCAGGCCTGTTTAGCTTCAGCAAGGTGCAAGAGAGCCAGCGTGGTGTAGTGGTTAAGAGCGGTGGTTTGGAGCGGTGGACTCTGATCTGGAGAACCGAGTTTGATCCCCCACTCCTCCACATGAGCGGCAGACGCTAATCTGGTGAACCGGATTTGTTTCCCCACTCCTACACATGAAGCCAGCTGGGTCACCTTGGGCTAGTCACACTCTCACAGCCCCACTTACCTCCCAGGGTGTCTGTTGTGGGGAGGGGAAGGGAAGGTGATTGTCAGCCAGTTTGATGATTCTTCCTGAAGTGGAAGAGAAAGACGGCATATAAAAATCTATTCTCCTTCTCCTTCTCTTCCTCTTCCTCTTCCTCTTCCTCTTCCTCTTCCTCTTCCTCTTCCTCTTCCTCTTCCTCTTCCTCTTCCTCTTCCTCTTCCTCTTCCTCCTCCTCCTCTTCCTCTTCCTCTTCTTCTGGCCTCCAACCACAGCCCAGATCTTTGCAACAGGCTGGTTGTTCCAGCTTCTAGTTTCGAAAGAGGTTGCAGAGGCTAGTTTTAATGCCACTCAGTGAACAGGGCCCAGTGGGATACTCACACACACAATAACACCCTTTTCTCTTGGGCAGGCCAAAGACAGCGACGATGAGGAAGAGGTGGTACACGTGGACCGAGACCATTTCATGGATGAATTCTTCGAACAGGTAAGAGGAGAGGATTGAAGTTGCACCTGAGAAGCATCCTCTAGCTTGGCAGCCAGAAGACTCCCAAGTAGGCTGATTGAGCCGAAGTATGCAAATCAGGTATATTTGCATACTTTTTGCGCTGTTTGTTTTGTACAGTGTGTCGCCCACATGCATTTCCTGGGAATAATTGGTGCCTGAGAAGATACACAAATCTGATGTTTGAAATTTCCAAAAAAACCCACAACAAACCCATATGGGGATTGAAATTCAAATGGCTCCCATTACGGAGCAAACGTTTCCACACTTGGGTTCACCTAAACATTTTTTTAAAAACCCCTCCCCAAACCTGGGCATGTAATCTGAGCCTGACCTTGGGTTGGGGAGAGCAGGGTAGAAATGTAATAAAATAAAATAAAATAAAATCACATCCAGAGGTTCCAGTAAAAGGTAAAGGTCCCCCGTGCAAGCACTGGGTCATTCCTGACCCCTGGGGTGACGTCACATCCCGACGTTTTCTAGGCAGACTTTGTTTACGGGGTGGTTTGCCAGTGCCTTCCCCAGTCATCTTCCCTTTACCCCCAGCAAGCTGGGTACTCGCTTTACCGACCTCGGAAGGATGGAAGGCTGAGTCAACCTTGAGCCGGCTACCTGGAATCGACTCCCGTAGGGATTGAACTCAGGTCGTGTAGCTCCTGCAAAATGAAAATCATCAGTGAAAATTTCTGTGTGCAACTGAAAATGAGAGAGAGAATGCCTTCTTAAAGTCAAACAAAGCCTCCCTATTCTGAGGCAGTGTATCTCTTTGGACGTGCTCTGTTTTGTAACTGTTGGACTTATTTTTTGACACTGACTCCATGGTGTAAGCTGTGTTGAGCTGTGTTTGGAATGGCAGGGCAGAAGTGTTGTAATAGCTAAAATAAACAGATATACTGCCTTGGAGCAGGTAGGCTTCATTTAATCTCTTTATCAAATATATCACCGCCAGACATGAGGAACCAACCTATAGTCACCCAGCTTGCACATCGGACTAGTTAGAACAGAGGAACTGACTAGGAAAAAGCTCTCCAAAGAGGAACCTTCTGCAGTCTTTTCAAATGACTGCTTTGATACCAACATTTGAATGTTCTTGCAAACGTTTTTTTTTTTTTTGCCAACTCTGGATTTCCCCTCGTGCAGAATTGGGTACCTGCGGTATAGTCACCCTTGGTTATGTTAACTTGTGAACGTTTATTCTTCCAAGTATATGTGATGGTTGGATACCCTTTGGTTTACACTGTGATCTGTTCCAGTTGTGTATAAAGCAAGGGACGGAGGTTCCCGGTTTTTACAGCATGAGCCGCCTATAAGAAGGGGGGGTGTTATCCTCATTCCACCTCTGACTTGCCCCTCTTCCGTCTGAGTCCGCTGTCCCCTTTCCCCTCTGCTAGGCTTTAATTTTGGAAGTAGGCCCAGCAGAGAGAAAAGCACTGGGGGTATGTATGTGTCTTTGGCGAGACATTGTGGAGAGATAAACTGGGGAGGGGTCAGCTTTAAAATCCCAGAGGCCTCCTTTTGGCCCAAAGCCAGGGCCCACCTCCGGCTTTATCTTTTACCAGGACAGACCTGTTTAAAGAAATGGGTCTGGCTCACAGCCTTAATGTAAATGATCAACAACAAATTTGATGATAGAGGTCTATAAAATTATGCATGGTATGGAGAGAGTGGACAGGAAGAAGCTTTCCCCCCCTCTCATAATACCAGAATGCGGGGTCATCTGCTGAAGTTGGAGGGTAAGAGATTCAAAATAGATAAAAGGAAGTATTTCTTCGCACAATGCATCATTAAATTGTGGAACTCCCTGCCACAGGATGTGGTGATTGCTGCCAACTTGGAGGGCTTTCAGAGTGGAGTGGACATGTTCATGGAGGACAGGGCTATCCATGGCTACTAGTGAAAATGGCTACTAGTCATGATGCATACCTATTATCTCCAAGATCAGAGGAGCATGCCGAATATATTGAGTGCTGTGGAACACAAGGCAGGACAATGCTGCTGCAGTCATCATGTTTGTGGGCTTCCTAGAGGCACCTGGTTGGCCGCTGTGTGAACATTCTTCTGGACTGGATGGGCCTGGGTCTGATCCAGCATGGCTTTCCTTATGTTCTTATGGAGGACAGGGCTATCAATGGCTAGTGGGGAGGGGAAGGCGATTGTAAGTCAGTTTGATTCTGCCTTAAGTGGTAGAGAAAGTCAGCATATAAAAACCAACTCTTCTTCTTCCTCTTCCTCTTCCTCCTCTTCCTCCTCCTCCTCCTCTTCCTCTTCTTCCTCTTCTTCCTCTTCTTCCTCTTCTTCTTCTTCTTCTTCTTCTTCTTCTTCTTCTTGTCAAAAGGGATACTAGTCATGATGCATACCTCTTCTCTCCAGGATCAGAGGAGCATGCCTATTACATTAGGCGCTGTGGAACACAGGCAGGACAATGCTGCTGCAGTCGTCTTGTTTGTGGGCTTCCTGGAGGCCCCTGGTTGGCCACTGTGTGAACAGAATTCTGGATTAGATGGGCCTTGGTCTGATCCAGAGGGCTTTCCTTATGTTCTTATGGAGGACAGGGCTATCAATGGCTAGTAGTCAAAAAGGATACTAGTCATGATGCATACCTATTCTCTCCAGGATCAGAGGAGCATGCCTATTATATTAGGTGCTGTGGATCACAGGCAGGAGAATGCTGCTGCAGTCATCTTGTTTGTGGGCTTCCTAGAGGCACCTGGTTGGCCCCTGTGTGAACAGACTGCTGGACTTGATGGACCTTAGTGTGATCCAGCAGAGCCTTTTGTATGTTGCCCCCCCACACACACACACACATGATATTGACTGCAAAATGGCACTTATCATGGGAACAAGTCCTTAAGTTGGCAGTTTTCCAACCCAGAGGGACGGCCAGGCCAGGGGAACCGAGTGGACCTTGGGTCTGGTTTGAGGGAGGCTGTCGAAGCGATTGCCGGCTGTGTCTAAGCCGGCTGCAAATTTCAGCACCTTGGAGAGAGTCGTCCACTGCTCTAGCCCAGAGGCCCCACTTTTCAAAGCCTTCCTGCACTACAGTGCCCACTAGTGCTCACGCTGAGGGACTGCAGGCAGCCAACCCTTTTTTTAACAAGCAAGGGTTTCCCAAGATTTGTCGCCCTGAGCATCATTAAGGCTACTTTTTGTGCTTTTTTTTTTCAAGATGCTCAAGGACACACAAACACACAGCTCTGGTGCAGAGCGGGGAGTTCCAGCTGCGTCCCAGTTGCATTCGCTGCTGTGCTCCCTTCCCAGATAAGAAAGGGCCCTCCCCCTGAGGAATTCGCAGAAGCGATTTGCTGATGGAAAGACATCACACGAATAAAGCTAAGGAGAGGGAGAGATGGCCGTGCGGGCCCCCAGTCGAGCCTCTGCGTGGGGGGCAATCTATTTTAGACAGGCAGATGTGCGCAGGAAATGCTTGTTCTTCTTTCCCATCGATGTTCATGCCTGCCAGCACTCCAAGCAAGGCCTTTCTCCCAGACGGTAGGGAGGGAATTCCACAACCACTGGGAGGAGAGCATCACTAAGGCCATACTGGTCCTTGGGACACAACACCAACGCTGGCCTCAGAGATGAGGACAGAAACGCTGCGACTGCTAACCCTGTCTGCAACCCCCCGTTTTCAACCACAGCCAGGAGGAGGCTCAGCTCTCCCTCCCTCCTTCCGGTCTCTCTTCCAGCGCTGCAAAATTGGCATCCCCCTGCCCAAGGCGTTGCCCTATGATGACATCACCAGCTTGCTTGGCATTTGCTTCAGCCAGCCTCCTTCTGTCCACGGCTTTCAAGCATGTATTCAAATAAAAAATCCACAGACAGCGCTGTGGATAACTTTTCTTTCTCTGTGGCTAATCTATTGACTGACTTCCTGCCTCAAAATCCTGTGGCTCTAGGACAGGGATGGGGAACCTCAGGCCCGGGGGCCGTATGCGGCCCCCAAGGACATTTTTTGTGGCTCTCAGGAGCTCCGGGAACCCTGCCACAGAGGTGGGGCGCAGGGCGGCCCTCCCCGAGGGTGTCCCTGGGGCCACGGCTTACAGGGGCGCTGTAGCGCCCTTTGGACCTCTTCTCACCGAGTGTTGGTTGTTGGTTGGCGTGAGGGGAGGGGGAGGGACGTTTTCCCCAAGGCTGCCCCCTACAGCCGCGGCGTGCAGGAACGCCATGGCACATTGTAAGCCCCTCTCGCTGCCTGTCGGCTGTTGAGCAGCGGGGTGGGGGGAAGAGGCCGGTGGCTCCCAGGGGCAGAGCATGCATGCGGGAGCTGATCGGGCTTCGGGGGAGGGGCTTTTATGGACTCTGGGGGGGAGGGCATGGAGACTGAAGCCCAGTTGCTCGGGGCTCCGTGCACTGCCGGGTGTGTGTGTGTGGGCAGGGGAGGTGGGGAGGCTGGGGCCCGGTCGCACAGGCCAGCGTGTGTGTGTGGGGAGGCTTTTCTCTCCTTTCTTCCTCTTTTTCTGTCACTCTCCTTTCTCCCTCTCTCTTTCTCCCTCTTTTTCTGTCTCTTTGTCTCCTTCCGTCCTTTTCTTTCTTTCCCTTCGTCCTTTTCTTTCTTTCTCCCCCTCTCTCCATTTCTTTCTCCCTTTCTCTCTCTCTTTCTCTCTCTCTCCTTCCCTTTTCCTCTTTCTCTGTTTTCCTTCCTCCCTTGCCGATCGACTGCAGGCTGCGCCCCCCTGGCGCCTTGGTTGTTGGGGCCCACCGCTGGCTGCCCTCCCGCCTGGGAGGGGGGAGCAGGGGCGCCCTACAGGCCTTCTCTGTGTGGCCTCCACTGGGGTTGCCAACCTCCAGGTGGTGACTGGAGACCTGGCAACCCCCCACCGGGAGATCTACACCTGGTATGGCCCCTGAAAGATGTTATAAATGTGCAAATGGCCCTTGGCAGGAAAAAGGTTCCCCACCCCTGCTCTAGGATCTGTTGAAAGCGCAGAGGTCCTGTCCTGTATTGGCCCATGCTGACCCCGTTTCACTTTGTGGAGTGGTGGGCATGAAAGGCTGCCCTCTGCAGCCTTGACGATAGGGAGCTCTAAGGGGGCATTTCTGTGTCTTTGCCCAGGTGGAGGAGATCCGTGGCTGCATTGAGAAGCTGTCAGAGGATGTGGAGTTGGTGAAGAAGCAGCACAGTGCCATCCTGGCCGCCCCCAACCCCGATGAGAGTAAGTGGACCCAGTCGCCCCGCAGGCACACGTTCAGTGACCAATAAACAAAAACAAAAAGAAGGGGAAGAAACCCAACCTAAAAAACCAAAAGCTGGGTGCCCAAGGTTGGGTGGAGAAGGTAAAATGATATAATAGAGGAAAAGTTTTATTTTAAGGCACTTATTAAAAAAGGTAAAGATCCCCTGTGCAAGCACTGGATCATTCCTGACCCATGGGGTGACGTCACATCCCGACATTTACTAGGCAGGCGTTGTTTGCGGGGTGGTTTGCCAGTGCCTTCCCCAGGTGTCTTCCCTTTACCCCCAGCAAGCTGGATACTCATTTTACCGACCTCAGAAGGATGGAAGGCTGAGTCAACCTTGAGCTGGCTATCTGAAACCAACTTCCGTCAGGATCGATCTCAGGTCATGAGCAGAGCTTTTGACTGCAGTACTGCAGCTTACCACTCTGCGCCACGGGGCTCTGTAAAAACATTAAAAATGATAAAAACAAAGCACAATGGGAACTCTTAGGGTTGATAGTCTTAAACCACATGCTGTACTGTTTTCGGCCAACGGGCCTTCATCAGTTAGTCCCAATTCAATATAAGCCAATCCTAAACACCTCTATTAAGAATTATACAATTGGCTTATATTGAAATGGGACTAATTTGCCATCATCTTTTATTCTTTTCAGACACCCCACACGCATGCCTGGGCTTGTATAAAGTAATCTATATATGGTGATACATTTGTATATTACTTGTGTGTGCATTATATGGGGTTTTTATTTGACCACTGATGAAAGCCTGTTGGCCAAAACGCGTATGGCCAGTGTGGTTCAAGTCTATCAACCCTAAGAGTTGCCATTGTGCCTCGTTTTATCATTTTTAATGTTTTTAACCCAGATATAAGCGCCTTAAAATAAAAAAAAATATTTCTCTATCATTTTACATCTTCAGTGACATCATCCCATGCGCTTGCACACAGCCCGTGTTAACCAAACTCACACGTGCATGCGCACCTAAGATGCACACAATGCTGTCTTGCCAGGTCCTGTGGCAAACTGGAGGCTGCCCAGGTGAACATTCTCACAGGTTTCTGAACGTTCCCTCACGCTTGCACACAGCCCGTGTGAACCGCACTCAAACGTGCACAGTCGTGTTCGCCAGATACCGCCATGTTCTGTGGGCCAGTGGATGCATGCGCAGGTGAACGTTCCAAAGCACCGCTTGGGATGGCTGTCAAACGTCCCTCTTTCTGCTCCCCTTGCAGAGACCAAGCAGGAACTGGAGGACCTCACAGCTGATATCAAGAAGACTGCCAACAAGGTGCGCTCCAAGTTGAAAGGTAAGAGCTGGTGTTGGGCCCGGTCCTATTGCTCTCCATCACAATATTTAGCCTGTTCAGGGTTCAAAATACAATCATACCTGGGAGATATTGCTGGTTCCTTTCCTTTATCCCTTAAAAGCTCCTTGATCCATTGATCTTGAGCAGTGTAAATCTAATGTTTGAGGGATATAAGGACTGAAATCAATCTTGCCACTGACAATGTAGCCTCGGGATCCCTGTCACTTAATAAAAAAGGCATTATGTCAGAGATAGAGGCATTGGATGTATATGTTAAAAGGGGAGAGAGATAACGTGATGGAAGTTCCTCATAAAAGCGGCATTCCAAGAGGGCATGAGCTAATGAATCAACAGAGCCAGAAGAGCAAGGACAGAGATATTTCAGGTTTGGTTCCAGGCCATCTCAATAAAGTGAGCCGCAGTAAAGTGAGCCACATGGCTTTTTCGGTTTCCCGGTGCATATAAAACTTATGTTTATACTATACTGTGGTCTATTAAGTGTCTATTATACTGTACTGTAGCCTATTAAGTATACTATACTGTGGTCTATTAAGTGTCTATTATACTGTACTGTAGTCTATAAGTATACTGTATTCTATTAAGTGTGCAATAGCATTATGTCTAAAAAATGGACTGTAATAATAATGAAAAAATATTGTCGAAGGCTTTCACAGTAAGAGTTCATTGGTTCTGGTAGGTTATCCGGGCTGTGTAACCATGGTCTTGGTATTTTCTTTGAAGCTAAGCAGGGTCAGCCCTGGTTAGTCCTTGGATGGGAGACCACCAAGGAAGTCCAGGGTTGCTATGCGAGGCAGGCAATGGCAAACCCCCTCTGTTCGTCTCTTGCCTTTAAAACCCCATAAGAGGTCACCCTGAGTCAGCAGCACTTTCCACCACCACCAGGGCAGGGGAACCAGTGAGCTCCCTGCCTGCATAGGAAGCTCCGCCCTGGACTCTAGGAAGTCATCACTGCCCAGGGAACATGTTTGCACTGAAACTCTGGTGGCTCACCAGAAAAGGCAGTGAAACATAGATCCAGAGGTTCCAAGTTCTAGTCCTAGTAGCTCCGTGTATGACACAGCTCTAGTCCTAGTAGAATCCTAGTTGCTCCTTGTATGCCACAGCTGACGGCTTTTTCTTATCTCTGCAGCGATTGAGCAGAGTATTGAGCAAGAGGAAGTGCAGAACCGGTCTTCAGCTGACCTGCGGATCCGGAAAACGCAGGTACTCGGCTTTTCCTCACCATCTAGACCTGATTAGATTAAGTTTCTCCTTTCTCTCTCTCTCTCTTCCTGTCCTTTTCTTCATTGACTGTTTATTACTGATGATGATGATTGGTCTTACCTTGCAACTTCACATGTCTGGAATTGATGCGAGATGTTTACATGTTAGCTATTTATTTATTTACATTATTAACAGTCCACCTTTCTCATATGAATTCAAGGCGGGTTACACATAGCGAGTCAGTGCAATCGAAAAACATAGACTCCCTCTTTCTGAATTGTGGGAAGTTGGTTTTGAATTCAGGTCGAGAGGGAATTTGCTGACTGCAGAATGAAACCAGCGGAAAAGAGACGGGGAGGGAGGGGACGGCATCCACCAGAGAGCAGAATCTGGGCCACAAAGTGTACAATAGTTGTAATGAATCTTTGGGATTGTTCCCCCACCAGTTAGCCTTCTGTTCCCCTCACCCAGCCAAAAAACCCGAGCCTATAGGATGAGGCCATAACTGATGGTTCTCCAGATAGATTCTCTCTGTGCTTTTATCTGACTCTCTCCCTATCTCTTTGGAAAGCACTCAACCCTCTCACGCAAGTTTGTGGAGGTGATGACGGAATACAACACAACCCAGTCCAAATATCGAGATCGTTGCAAGGACCGTATCCAGAGACAACTGGAGATAAGTGCGTCCCTTTCGCCTTTTGCGATTCACTCACGAATCAGCCCCCCAGCATCGTATCCATTAAATCCCTGCCTTACCCTTGCGAGCAGTTCAAAGCCTCTTCTGCTCATCGCATTTCATTTGAATTGTCTTTATTGGACTCATCCCGGGTATGGCGGAAGGAGAGTTAAACCGGGCTAAGAATGAAGGTGTCTGTACCATTTAGCATGCACAGAGCGGCTTTCCCTTACTGCAGAGTCATGAAATCACCTAAGGGGCTAGATTTATAGGGCAAAAGGGGCACAATTTAGAAGAGGGTGTGAACCTCCACACCACCACAAAGGGGAGAAGAAACCCACACATACTGACCCATCCTTGCAGAGGCATCTTGTTCATTTTCAAAGCAACAATGCTCTCTTACTTACCAGCCGTATTTTTATCCTCCCAAGTGTATACGGGCCTTCATTTTATCCTTACAACATTCCTGTGGCGTAGAGCAGGCTAAAAGGATGAGTGAAGATTTGAACTCAAGTCTTCTCAGTTCTGTTCTAGCATTCTAACTAGGGTTGCCAACTCCAACTTGGGAAATTCCTGGAGATTTGGGGGGGGGAGCCTGGGAAGGGTGGGGCTTGGGGAAGGACCTCAGGGGTTGTAATGTGATAGAGACCATCCTCCAAAGCAGTCTGCTCCCTTCTACAGGACAGGAAACAAGCTGAGTGGAAATACACATGTTTTGTCCTTAAGAGGGGCCATGTGTGAATTGGCCCTATTGGCTGCAGTAGCCTATTGCTACACTAGGGGGCACTGTACTGCAAGACTCGGATCTGGAGAACCGGGTTCGATTCCCCACTCCTCCACATGAGCGGCAGAGGCTAATCTGGTGAACTGGGTTTGTTTCCCCACTCCTACACACAAAGCCAGCCGGGTGACCTTGGGCTAGTCACAGTTCTCTTAGAGCTCTTCTTCTTCCTCATGTCTCTCTCTGACCCCTCTCTTCTGGCAGCTGGCAGGACAACCACCAATGAGGAACTAGAAGACATGCTGGAGAGTGGCAAGTTGGCGATTTTCACCGATGATGTACGTCCCATGTCTGTCATTTGCATTGTTAAGGGCGGGATTGGTTCATGTTGGGGTAGTCGTTTATAATCCATCTTTCCTGCGGATTGAAGCCCTGGAAAAAACAGCAGTGTGCTAACAGCAGAGTACTCTGCAAGGAGCCAGACTAGGAGAGGATCTAGATCAGTGATCAGTGACTCTGGATCCATGCGTGCCTGTTGCTCCAAGCACTGTTCCCCAATATGGCACCTACTCCGTGTTTTAGGAAAGTGGGCAAGGACCTTGCTTCATGGGGCTTGTGGTTGACA
This sequence comes from Euleptes europaea, assembly GCF_029931775.1. Lineage (NCBI taxonomy): Eukaryota > Metazoa > Chordata > Lepidosauria > Squamata > Sphaerodactylidae > Euleptes > Euleptes europaea. Next base: position 8,937,303 of record NC_079329.1, on the reverse strand, counting down.
GGTGGTTCCCAGTATGAAGGAGCCATTGCCAGAAGGACAGGTGAGCTGCAAATCACTCTGGTCTTCGATTCTGGGTGACCATCCGTCACTTTATGCAATTTATTTGAGCAAAGGAGAGGATCTGAGGATTTGGGAAGGTTTTTGTTTTATTTTGGGACTGGGTGCAGAATTCTCTCTCCCCTTTGGTTACGTCTGCGTCTCTGTCTTCCGCTCAGATCAAAATGGACTCACAGATGACGAAGCAGGCCCTGAACGAGATCGAAACCCGGCACAATGAGATCATCAAACTGGAAACCAGTATCCGGGAGCTGCATGACATGTTTGTGGACATGGCTATGTTGGTGGAGAGCCAGGTACAGATGGCAGAGCCGGCTGGCGTTGGGTGGATGGTCTTGTCTTTGGATTCTGCATTCTGCCGTCAGAGTCCCGGGGATTCAGTGTACCAGCAAGCAGTTGAGGAAGCAGAACCAGGGCTGTGTCTAATTCTTCATTTCCAAAATGAGTGATCCCAGAGCCCGAGACTTCCTGGAAGCTATGGTCTATCACATCAGGAACCCCAGATAGATAAACTGTGGCTTTGACTGGGGAAAGGGAAAATTCTGCACATGCTCAGAGACATGTGTTCCAGGGCTGAGGTATCGACTCCCTTCCTTGCATGGTTTGGGGCTTAGCCTTGGTGTCCCACTGGTCAAATCATGCATAGGGTGCACCTTGTTTTTTGCAGGCCTGTCACCTGATTAAAGAAACCTCAGTCAATTCATTAGTTAATCAATCAATTAAATCTGCGTTTGGACCCCTCCCCATAGTTCTAAAGAAAGAAATACGTTGGTTTTTAGATTACCCACATGTGGATAGCAGCAGGTAACTCCTTAGAAGAAACATTCTTTTCTTTTGCACAGTGGGAATGTATATTCTAAGAGAGTGCTTGCCAACTGCAATTTGTGATGAGCACTTGGATTAAAAATAATTTTAGTTATTAGAGGCGTCTTTTATCTGAAATTGATTAATCAGTTAACTGATTATTCAGCCCTAGGTTTTTGTGTGTGGAAAGTTCCGTAGCTACAGGTTTCAGTGTGCAAAACCAAGCCGGCATGGCACACTAGATCCAACTTGGAAGGCTTTAAGAGGGGAGTGGACATGTACATGGAGGAGAGGGCTATCCATGGCTACTAGTCAAAATGGATAGTAGTCATGATGCAGACCTATTCTCTCCAGGATCAGAGGAGCATGCCTATTATATGAGGTGTTGTGGAACACGGGCAGGATGCTGCTGCAGTCATCTTGTTTGTGGGCTTCCTGGGGGCCCCTGGTTGGCCCCTGTGTTAACAAACCGCTGGACTTGATGGGCCTTGGTCTGGTCCAGCAGGGCCTTTCTTATGTTCTGATCAGGTATTGGACTTGAACTGTTGAGGGTCAATTAGAAATCTCCACTCAGTTGTGAGTTGATGGCCTCGGGCCAGTTATTATCCTCCCCCCCTTCCTCGCCTCACTGGGTTGTGTTCAGAATAAGCCCTGTAGTCAGGAGAAACCTCTCCTTGGAAGAGGGGGAGAGAAATGCTTTTCCCAGCCACGTCCGATGAATCCACCTTAACTTGTCTGTTTCTGCCTTTCTAACTCCCTTGCAGGGCGAGATGATTGACCGCATTGAATACAATGTTGAGCACTCTGTGGATTACGTGGAAAGAGCCGTCTCTGACACCAAGAAAGCTGTAAAATACCAGAGCAAGGCTCGGAGGGTGAGTGAGGAGGGTGTGTGGGTGGGGGGGGGGAGACAGAGAAGGGATTGCTCTTTCCCCCTCAGGACAAGAGGTGGTTAGGGTATACCTTGAGGTAAGAAGATGAGGCGTTTGGAGCAGGGATGTGAGACTAGAACACTGAGGACTGAAAGAGGGTCAGAAAAAGGGACGGGATGAAACCTCTCATGGCTAGATTGTTAAATTCAACAACCTGGGATGTGAATCGGTGAGGGAGTGAAAAACAAAGCAACAAGAAGAAACAAGGACTGGGCGGATAGAAAGGCTAGTGTCCATTGTAGGTACAGGTTGAGTTTCCCTTATCCAAAATTTTGGGAACCAGAAGTGTTACGGATGTCAAACGTTGGAATATTTGCATATCCATAATGAGATATCTTGGGGATGGGACCCAAGTCTAAACATGAAATTCATTTATGTTTTATATACACCTTATACACATAGCCTGAAGGTTGTTTTATACAATATTTTTCATAATTTTGTGCATGTGGGGCATTGTGGGGAACCTGCCGTTGGTGCGACCGGCCTGCACGCTTGCCATTTTATGGCCCTTTGTGGGCGTTCAAAAAGTTTTGGATTTTGGAGCATTTTGGAGATCGGATTTTTGGATAAGGAATACTCAACCTGTAGTGAAGTTGAATCTCTGCCTCTTATCTCTTGCTTAGGCTTTATATGAAGTGCTCCAGCCAGTCAGGGGTGGTGGTGGAATGCAACCAGTCATGACCCCCTGAGTAGGAACTGGAGACCAGTTGCCAAAGCGGCCATTTTCTCCAGGTGAACTGACCTCTATCGGCTGGAGATCAGTTGTAATAGCAGGAGATCTCCAGCTAGTACCTGGAGGTTGGCAACCCTATTCTTTCTCCATATGGCTCCATAGCGCAAGTGGAAACGGGATTTTGATTGGCTACTGCTCAGGAAACAAACATGGCAACCCGTCTTAGATTTGACGACTCCTCGTGTCCTACCCAGCATCCCATTTACTAACTCTTTTTGTCTTTCTTTTCTTCTCTCTCTTGCTTCCTCTTGCTTCGTGGATTTTTTGGGGGGTAATGTAGAAGAAAATTATGATTATAATTTGTTGTGTGGTTCTCGGTATAGTACTGGCCTCCTCCATCGGGGGCACGCTTGGGTTGTAAATTAAACGCAAAAAAATTAATAATAATATTATTATAATAATTTAAAAATTGTACATGCAGTGGATATAACAGCACATGTTCCAGCTACCTATAGATAAAAATCAACTTTATTCGGGTCAGCAAATCTAAGTTTGTTGTTCAGCATCATCTCGTCATCCATTTAACTCATTTGCTGGACGCCTGGGTCCCACCCAGAATCATAAGAGATTCTGGGGCTCAGCTGGGTGTCTCGTAACCGCACTCCCCCCCACCCTTCCCATTGCACCATGGTCCAAATCTTGTGATGCCTGCCTCCCCCCCCACACACCACAGATTCCCCCCTCTTCATATCAGTGGTTTTCACTGAGGCAAGAAATGGTTCGCTGTATTCTTTCCCCCCCCTGCTTTGCACAGGAGAGGAGGTAGCCATGAATTTTAGCTGTTATCTCAGACGGGCCATTCTTTAAAATGCTGGGCTGTGTAGTGTAGCCGAAAAGGACAAAAACACTTCAGTATTAACGTTATGCAATATCCAGGGCTGCAAACTTGCACACAGGTTTTTGTTTGACACTATATTCTTGTGCCCGGTGATCGTAAATATGCAAGTTGCCTCTGGAAAGGGAAAAGTTAATGACCTCCCCCCACCCCGTGCAAATGCGATAGAAAACCCATGTGCTCATTGTCCCTAAGAAATATGAGCACAGTGTTTGATAGATTTTTTGTGTGTGTTTTAAATCCGGCGTTCGTTCTTAGGCTCTCAGAAGAACTGATTAAGTACTCAGGGCTCAGTGCGGTCACCCGCCACATCACCCGCTCTCCCTGTGCCCCACCCCCCTGTAGTGGAATTTCCTTGTTGCCATCCACCCCCATTGGTAGCCCTCTGGTGAGCTGAGAGCTGTCTTTGCGGGAGGATTGCGCATGCCTGATTGGGGCGCATAAGGGACCGGCTGGAGAACCCCTTGAAAGACCAATAAATAGCACAGTACTTCAGTATCAGTACTCCAATAGCCGCAGGTAGACTGATCGCTGTTAACAGCTTCCCAGACTGGCTACAGACACAGACCAAACTTGGCGCATTGATGCTCGCGTATTTTGAACACATTGCCATATCAGTAGTGAACATTATTCACAATATTTAACAAAAGTATGAATACTACATATCCTTGCAGTATTATTAAGCAATATTGCAAAATCAATAGGGTTTTATTGATATTTGAAAAAGGAATCTCTGACTGGGTCATCAAGAATGCGTAAGCATTGTTATGACATTATCCCAAACTCTTGATATTAAGGCACACGTACTAAAAACCTGAGATTCTGGCATTCTCATACACACCAAAAAGATTACCTGATTCACAATTGAGACATCCTGAACTATCAATTTCCTGCATTTACACTTGCGTCCGAGCAAGTAATATGAAATATCTTTTTTGTGTGTGTGTGACGGTTCAAGAGTACCAAAACAAATCATGCTCTTGTAATCTTGTAAATTACAGGACAAAAGAAGCCGTTCGAAGTCAAACAGCATTTTGAAATATCACGTTTTTCGGGGGTTGCATCATTTTCAAATCCAGGGAGTATTTCTCTTTAAAAAAAATCCCTCTCTCCACTTGCAGATCATTATGGAGAGTTGTAGCCAGATCTCCTCCTGGTGATACTGATTTTCTTTTCGTAAAGAGAGTTTGTTTGGGGGAGAAATGTTTTAAAAGTTCTTCCCACCTGCGGTTCGAAATGGTTCAGCCTCTGGAAATCCATGTCATGTGGTACTTCTGAATCTGTAGTTCATCTCTGAGTGACCTCAAACTGGGAACAGATTGAAAGCATTTTTCTTTTCATGGCTTCAATTCCAAGTAGGCCTGTTTTGGTGTTCTGCTCCCATAAACTGTCTGTAACTAAAGGAGTCCTTACCACATTAGAAGACCTACTCGTTTTCTAATAACATTCCAATGTTCTAGATTCAATGGAGAGAGATTGTGGGGAATGTTCATCTTGCCTGTGGTCCCTTCGGAACATTAAAAACCTGAATCACACCATGCTGTGTCAGTTGTTTTCACAGCAAACAAACATACAAATGAAAAAGTAATGACCACAGATACACTTAAGGATCATTTGATGCTACCATGTTCTACACAAACAGCCCATTCCTGAGTTTTCGGCAGGGGACGGCAGGGAGGAGGTGCTGCTGCGGCGCCTCCTAAGCCGTTCTACAGCTGCCAAAAGCTCGAAAAAAGCCAAATGGGGCTTTTTGCCCCATTGAGAATAGTGAGACTGTGCCTGCTAAAAAGCAGGAACAGCCTCGCTCTTCTCCCCGCCGGAGTACCTCGGGCGAAAGGTGACAGGAAACTGCCTATAGGCAGCCCCGCCCCCTGGAATGCCTCCTGGAACGCAAGTGGAAATGCCCATGGAAAACAAGAGCAGATCTCCTGCCCTGCCTCCCACGCATAAAACCCCACAAGCGGCTCCTGCTGCAGGCTGGTAAATAAAGGAATCCCAAGCTGACTGGCAGATCCATTTGTGCATGTGCAAAGCATGGCTCATGCAGAAACAGGCCCCAAACACAGCCCCCCTCCCCAATGGATTGCCAACATCTTAACGCCAGGGCGATGCACGCCTGCATCAAAAACGCTATGCTCATTAATAGTCAGGTCCAGCGTATTAATATTTCTCGATTGACCCCAGCGCCTCTGACCTAAGAGGGAGTGCTAATATTCCTAGGGGAAAAAATACTGTGGCTCTGCTACAGTATTATCGCCCGCTCTAAACAAAAGTAGCAAAGCATTCTTGACCCACATGTATTTAAGAAATTCACCCTCGAGAAACAAGGCTCCATCATTAGAGTACCCTCGAGTATTGATTCTGTGCTCTTAGAAAATGGACTGATGTAGTCAAAAGATGCAGCTCTCTGACCCACGCCAAATATACTGCAGTAGGCAAGAGTGAGGGCTCACTTCTTAACGCTACAGCACTGAAGAGTAATAATACTACTAATACTATGCCACTTGGTCATTTTATCTGAATAAGCTTGCATCCTTCCAGCTAAGACGAGGGATGCGACGGGGCGTCCTCCTCACCCTAACTATGCACCCTTTTCAAGGACTCTAGGTTGGCGCTTGCTCCTTTTCAGTGGCATCATGGAGGCAGATTCCAGCGAACGTTAGGTGCTTCTGAATGTGCCTTTGCACACCCAGAACGATCTGGGATAAATGCTCGTATCCGCGATGCAGTAGAGCCACGCTCACCTGCTACCCATTGATAATATTATGAGTGGATGTATTGTGGAATCATTATTCCCCACCCTGCACCCTGATTTCTCTAGGATTGTGTAGGTCAATATTCCTGAACCCTTTTGAAAACAAAGGCCTAGTTTGAAAACTAGAAGCACATTTCACTCTTTTGCCTGAAAAAGCTCTCTTGTAAAGTGCATTGGTGTAAAGAATTACCTGCCTGCAGGGGAAACATCCCTCTCTGTTTTTTGCGTCAGTCTTTGTGTGGAGCCTGCGTGGTGTAGTGGTTAAGAGTTGCGGTTTGGAGCGGTGGACTCTAATTTGGAGAACTAGGTTTGATTCCCCACTCCTCCACTTGAGCGGCGGACACTAATCTGGTGAACTGGATTTGTTTCCCCACTCCTTTGCATGAAGCCAGCTGGGTGACCTTGGGCTAGTCACAGAGCTCTCTCAGCCTCACCTACCTCACAGGGTGTCTGTTGTGGGGAGGGGAAGGGGAGGAGATTGTAAGCCGGTTTGATTCTCCCTTACGTAGTAGAGAAAGTCGGCATATAAAAACCAACTCTTCTTCTCTGTGGGCGGGTAATTCTCCCTCGTCTCTGTACCAAGAACGATGGAATGTTGCAAGCACACCCAATGCAAAGGTGGGGCAGAATTTCAAGTGGAAGTTGGCTGAAAGGAGGAAGAAATGCAGCATCCTCTGTGGGTGGGGCTCATGGTAGCCTTTAGATACGTAGAGCAAGAATTGGGTCCAGTAGCATCATAAAGACCAGCAAGATCTCCAGGATATAAGCTTTCGAGAGTCAAACCTCCCTTCATCAGACACCAGCGCTTTGACTCTTGAAAGCTTATACTCTGGAAATCGTGTGGGTCTTTAAGGTGCTACAGGATTCGAATCTTGCTGTTCTACTACAGACCAACACGGCTACCCATAGGGTTGCCAGGTCCTTCTTCACCACCAGCAGGAGATTTTTGGGGCGGAGCCTGAGGAGGACGGGGTTTGGGGAGGGGAGGGACTTCAATGCATAGAATCAATTGCCAAAGCGGCCATTTTCTCCAGGTGAACTGATCTCTATTGGCTGGAGATCAGTTGTAATAGCGGGAGACCTCCAGCTAGTACCTAGAGGTTGGCAACCCTAGCTACCCACCTGACACATTTGTTATGTAGTCACCTTGGTTCTTTTCCACTGTGCTTTTAACCGCTGGCGTTGGGTTCACTCTTTCCTCAATACCAATAAAAATATATTAATCGGCTAAAATTGTGAGGAACCCTTTCACGGAAGAATAATAGGGCTTCCACAGCCACAGCTTGAGGTGACTTGGGCTCCGCATTCTGTGTAATCCTTCCTCCTTAGAATGCCCTTGATCTTGACCCACAGAAGTCGGGGAAGGGTATGGGCCCTGGCAGGGTTCCGCCACCAACCTTGGGTTGACTACATGGATGAATTTGGCGTTTCCCCAGAAAACGGCAATTATGACACACCTTATATACCCTTTGAAAATCCTCATCTTCCAGCCATTTCCTTCTGCTGCTGGGACCCCCTACGTGGACTGAGGATGTGTCTGTGCCGTTCCCCCGTACAGTCAAGACAAATATTGGGAGCCACCCACAATGGATTAAGAAGCAGAGGTGGTGGTGGTGAGGACATCTCGAGGAAGGTCTTCAGAGAACTGTCCAACACTCTTGGTTGTGGCAGGCTACCCGAGGGGAAGATATTTAGCAAAGAGTGACTCCAAGCTGGTTCGAGAGGAGAATGCGGTAGTTCCCGTTTTAGCCAAACAACAGTCCTGTCAGGCTCCGCCCACCTCAACCCAATGCCTCTCCTTGACAGGTTGCCCCCGCAAGTTGCTTCATAAGGCTCATGTCGTCCAGTACCATGAACAAAAGGGCCCCCTGACATCTTCTTCACGAGGGTGGCGCATGGTGATCCTCACACCTGCCCCAAATCACATTTCCCTTACCCATTTCACACCTGCTATTTCTTCTATCACTTTGGACTCTGATTTTGCAGAGTAGGGGTGTGTGTTTGTGTGCGTGTGCACGCACGTACGAGTGTGTGTAAATACATACATATCTGTATAGATATGCTGTACAGATGTTCATTATGCCATTTTTGTATCTATATGCAAATGAACTGGGGCAGGGAGGGGGTTAATAGGCATACGCATCTTCCGCACACAGGAATTGCATACTACAGGCAGTGTACGCTGTGCGTCTGCGTATGCATGCGTGTGTGTCTCTGTATATTCCTGTTTTTGCATGTATATACCAGCAGGTCTTTGCCCCACACTTACACCAGAGTTAGACCCATTGACTTCCGTGGGAATTCCAACAAGGATTCTTGATATTAAAAGGTTTTGTTATGAAAGGTTCTGAGAGCACTAAGCATCATCTCCTGGCCTGAAGTTGTCATCTTTGCTGTTGCATTTTATAGGAAGGTTCTACGGGAAACCTTCAGACAGACAAAAAAAGTCACCAAAATTGTTCATGAGAACAGCTTCCCCCAAAAATGTTTAACTCCCACTTGTAGATTTTCCTTGGAGGTGTTTGGATAGTGCCTTAATTGGGATTAATTAATGTTGTAAAAGGTCACATAATTGAAGCAGCAGTTAAAATTTGACAAATAAAGGCTTTTTCAAGGGCTGGAGTGATGATTCTAATCTCCATTTGCAACTCCCGAGAAAAATAACTTGACGAGCTGAAATAAAATGCACAGATTTCCTATTTGTACAAGAATAAGGGGAGGGGAAGCTTTCCCTTTATAAATGTTGTGTTATGTACCCTGAGAAAGTGAACCAAAGAGTTATAGAGACGGCTAAAGTTTAACTAATACATCTGAGAACCATGCAGTGGTTAATCTTTTAGGAATCAGGGAAACAAAACTTTAGAGAATGGAATTTAATCAGGATTATTTAACTAGGGGTGTTTTCGCACATGCCTAATAATGCACTTTCAATCCACTTGAACAATAGTTTGCAAGTAGATTTTGCCATTTCACACAGTAAAATCCAGCTGCAAAGTGCACTGAAAGCGGATTGAAAGTGCATTGTTCAGTACATGTGAAAGCACCCTAAGAGAGGTTTTAAAATGTGACATTGACAGAGTCTACTGGATAACGTTTCCCTGGATGGTTGCGTACTGTCTGCAATTACCTTTTTACAACTTGAAAGCAATTGGCGTGGGTGCCCCGTTTGTTCCCACCTGACTGGGCCTGCCCTAAGAACAGCAATTCTGAGAAGGCCACTTTAGAATCCAAACACCTTTTTGAGAGGCACATTTGTTTAGAGCTGAGCAATGCAGTATGTGGACTCGTGCGGGAGTGTGTGCGTGAACCATTTCATAGTGTAGGTGGATAAATCCACTATTTTACCTGCATTTTTAAGATATCCTGCGTGCACACGCGCACATAAATCCAAAAAGCTTCTCCTCTACATTAATTTTATGAGTACAGAGGATAAACAGGCAAGGATTCAAACATTCGACCCCCCCACAACTGTAACTCTTATATGGTTCAAGCCAGCAAAAGATACACAGATCTGCTGATTGTGTAGCTTGGATCTTAGAGAAACCACACAATAGACAGCATCCATAATTTCCATAGAAGTGTGATTTGTTTTTGTTTTTAAATGTGGCCCTTTGGACATGGAACTGGAGTTCTGAGTGCGGCAAACATCTGTTGTATGTTGTTGGCATGAATAAGTTTGCCTTACATGCGTACATATTACTGACGATGCTTGTGTTGAGCTCTTAATGTGCCTAAATATTATACGCTATATCAATCTGTCTAGCTGTGTATGTATGTGTAAGTACATGTATACTTCATTGGTTCTCAAAGTGTTGGGGCAGGTTTGCCAAGGGAGGTGCCAACGGTTGCTGCAAGAGATGGATTTCCCCACCCAGACTCTTGATTGGTCCAGGAGCCCGGAGGGTCCACCCACATTTCCCCCCCTCCCCAATCAGTGCAAAGCCTGACATCGTGTGCCCCATCTCTTGGGTTCATGATCAGCACTGAGAATCAGCCTAGCACCCTCTAAATTTCTCTAAGTATTTCATTCTCTGGGGGAGTCAAGCTGACATTTTTTGTTTTTCTTGGTGGCATTGGGAGAGGGGCATTCCGAAATTGGTTTCCTGGCTTACCATGGCTTACTATGACAGTTTGAGAATCATTCTCCAGGACAGATAGCTAGATCTGAATCTGCCTATCTATCTATGTTGTAACCTGGAGAGGTAACATATTTATTTATATTTATTTATATCTGCAACTGATTTGTTGTCCAGTGAGTTTCCAGCATGTGGATTCAGAGACAGCCTGCTTCCTCCACTCCCAACCCCACCCCCAATTCCACGCAGCAGGCGGGTCCCAGTTAGAAACTAACTGCCGTAGTAATAATTCCCCAAACGGTTTGGATAAGGGAAAGTAAAACGGGATCTGAACCATTGTGCTGGGATATCTTTAAGCCATTGCAAACTCAGTCCCTAAACCATATCAAGCATACTTGATGTGGGCATCATTAGTGTGCAAGTTGAACATGTGGGTGTGATTTCCTGGTGCGGGTGTCTCGTGCACACACAGACATGCACACAGACATGAACATACACTCAGATACAATGTTATGTTGGCCGCACATACACACTTTAAACACACAGGGACTGTAATTACCCTCAACCAAGCCAGAAAGTTTGCTTTCCGTATCTTGGGTTCATATATTAGAAAAATTATGGTAGGCAGGGCTGACCCCCCCCCCCCAAATTAGATGAATGTGCATGATGGGAGATGCTGTCCAAACATGCTTTGCCCTCAACAGCCTCGAGGGGGGTACATTTCTCATATTTGCCTTGGAAAACTGCATATTTGCCTTGGAAAAAGAATTGACCAAACTGCTTTCGATTGTTCAGAAGGTCATATTTTAGCTGAAGGCAGTACATCCCCAAACGCAGAGGGATTCGGGTGAGTGGGTGGGGTGTTCCCATTGTTTAAAGGAGTGTCTTTAATTTATGTATATCCTGGTTTTGGGGGTAAATGCAGTATATGCTTCAGAGTATTCCCATACATACAACATTGTGTTTTCTCTGTGTACGTACATGCATACGTTTCTTATTTTCTTCTTGAATAAAGGCTTCATCCCTTCATCTCTGCATATAAGAGATCAAACTCCAGGGAAAAAAAAGAAAGAACAAAGAAAACTTAGATTTTTTGATCTTTTTTACAAAATAAAATAAAATAACCCGACAATATAATACACAAAACGACAAAACCAACTGTTTGAAAGAGAGAAAATTAAAAAAAAAAAAGATACATCAGCGCAAAGACAAAAAGAACAATCCTACGAACGTGTCGAAATCCTCTTGACTTTCCATTTTGGGTATTGATCTGTGTATTGTTTCAATGTAGGCGGTTTATTGTAGTCTGTGGCGTATTTGCTGAGAAACAACAACTTTAACAAAATCTTCCGTCATTCTTCCCCCCACCCCCATTGACAACCCCCTTCATTTCCCTACCTCTTTTACTCTCCTCCAGTCTCTCACTGAACTTGATGGTACTTTAAACAAAAATGAGGGGGACAAAGTCTGGTATGTTCCCCGCCCCCATTTCGCTAATCAATCCATTTTATGAACAGCAAAAAAGAAAAAAAGAAAAAAGAAATTATTTACCAAAAGAGCTCTCTTTCTCTTTCCCCCCTCCTCCTACGCCGCACATAACTTTCCTGCCACAACAGAAGATCCTTTAAGGGACAAACATTTCACTCTCTCTTGCTCCCTGTTTCTTTGTCCGTTTCCGTTTTGGATCGAGGGATTTCATCTGACTGCTGTCCATGGGTAGCCAGTCCAGAGACCTGTACACACACACACGTACGCACACACACACAGAGGCATGTGTAGCCCTCTTGCCTGTGTAGGGTTCCTTGTTCTTTTCAGCGCAGGAGCCCAATTCCATGCGCACAAAGAAATGTGCACATAGCGAAATGAACGAGGAAGTTCGTGTGAGTAATATAGCTTTGTACATCAGCCAGATTTCCCACGCCTACAAAAAAAAAGGAAAAAATCCCAGATGGAGGCAACTTATAATTGCTTCCCTCCCCCATTAACAGTAGCCAGTTGTCTTGGTGGGATCAGTTACTCTTGTCTGCCCCGTCTAAGTCACAACCCAGACACACATTGAACCACTCACAAGACAGGTGCTATATGTATTGCACATGGTAGCTCGTGGTTGATTCTGTCGTGATCACGGTTGGCCCTGAAGACAGTGGGTTGGATCCAATAAACTGCCTTCTTGTTCACGGCAAAAAGGCTGACGGAGAAAGACTTTCTGTGATATTTCTTCGCTTGGCAGATGCCTTTCTCTGCTGAATGAAGAGTGAACAAGAAGGAGTTTGTTAGATCCACCTTGGGAGAATGGAGTAATTGGATCCAACGCCATGGCTGTGGAAGCTCTTTCAGATCCTGTAGATTTCTGTGGGAAAAGATTAAACACATGCTCCGCTGACATCAACAGTGCTGAACATGGGTTGGATTTCTGCCTATGCGTCTTCTTTTATGCACATGCGCTCTCTCTCTCTCAACACTTTGCCCGGCTGAATTATATACATTGAGCTCCTTCCATTCCTAATATCTTCTGCCTTCCTTCAGGGTTTATCCTTCAAGGTTTATCAAGGCGGGTTTTTTTTTTTTTAGAATATTATCAAAAGTGCTGTGCTTCTCTGGATGTTAACGCACCATCCAGACCTCAAGCACTTGGGTAGGGATGTCAGAGTCGCACAATTCCCTGCCGGCCTGTCAGGTTCCCCCCCCCCTTATAAACTAATTGATATATTCTTCATGATTGCTGATATCCTTCACGTCAGCGGTTCTCTTTCCCAAACTTTGCAGAACATTCCTGTTATGTATACCTCTTGCAAATTGGGGGGAGGGGGTTGGACAAGGCGTGCTCAGTGGGCCTTCTTAAACTGGAAGAAACAGTCATGCAAACTGAGAATTCTCTCATGTTGCCTCTAACCTTCTGGGGTGCCTTGTGCCGGATGGGGGTACCGTTGGAGGTGGGTGACCCTTTGCTGGTCTTCAGCCCTTGCCAAGTGGCCAAAATATCTGCCCTTGCCCTTGATGAAATCTTACCCTAAGAACACCTTACTAACCACCATCAGCCATGCCAACCGAATAGGATAACAACAGGGACAGGAAGATTCTGTAGGAGTAACTCTCACTGAAAAATCAAGATCTTGGAAGGGCGGGGGGAGAAGCGTAGAAGTCTGTGGAATGCTCTGCTGGAATGTTAGATCCTGAAACATATGCAAAACTATCTATTTCATAAATAAGCTGAGGTTTAGTGTATGGGTAACCTGGGACAAAGCTTTATTCTGGGTCGGGGACTATCCTCATTCCAAATGTCAGAGAAATATATTTTTCTAGTGGGCTTCTTATTTGGGGCGGGGAGCGGGGTAAACAAACTTATTATGGGTTTTATAAACGGAACATAATCCCCAGTTGGAAATATAACATAATTGTTTAGCACTTTTTTTTTTTTTGGTCGATTAAAAAAAATCCATTTGTGCATTGATAGGGTTTCATATTGCGGCGCATATCAGAAAGAGCTCCCTCGATCCAAAAAGGGGGGAATGTTTTTTTTTTTAAGAAATGTATCCCTCTACCCTTCCTATCTACATTATTTGAATAATTTCCCTTTTTCCTTCCTCTCATATGGTGCTTTTGGGGACCAGAAGGGCTTTGGCGCCTTGGATGAGCAAAGATTTATACGGACACTTAACTTGAAACAAGATCCCACCCCCACCAGGTCCATAGGATTGGCTGCAAAGTTACCTTGAAGGACTCTGCCCTGCATAAAGAAAAATTTTGCTCTAATCTTTTGTTTCTCTGCATGTCAAAGGGCGCAGCCCATGGGACGGTTCTGCTGCACCCACCCCTTTGAAATGAAAGGGAGCTCCGTAAGAGTATGATAGTGCTTTTGCGCAGCTCCCCTCTCTTCAAGGAGAATTTCCCAACAGATTGCGCCCTAAATCCCTGCTGGGTTTTTCCTCCCAATCATATCGAACTGCACTTGTGTTGTACAGTTGCAGTCGTTCTACATGGGAAATAGTCTCGCTAAAGCAACAGAAAGGTCAAATAGGAATATTTATCCCGAGTAACGTGAGTTCCTAATCCCAAAACGAACCAGGAAACAAAAAGGTTCCTAACTCCCCCAAACCACTTCACATTCTTTCTCTCCCCCCATAATAACGAGACAGCATAACCAATGTCAGAGACTGTAGCACCTCCAACAGCATAGATGGAAGCGACTGGTGGGATTCGCCCCGTCTCTGCAAAAAAATAATACTGCTGGCAGTTTTTTTTAAAAGAGAGAGAGAGTAGGGTTTTCTCCCCCCCAAAAGAATTGAAATTTCCTGCAGAGAGTCAACATCTTTGCAACAAGTAGGTAGCGACCCTTCCCATGGCTCAAATACATTAGAAAAGAACACCCTGTGCTCCCATTTGCACATCAGTATGCAAAGGGACCGCATACAAAGTGGTGTCCTCCATTGAGTAAATTGGAAAGCCTTTGCGGGCTGTGAGCCCCCTTGGTTTGTGGCTAGCCCAATCATGTCAGATCTCGGAAGCTGAGCAGGGTAATATTTGGATGGGAGACCACTGAGAAGTATCAGGGACGCTGTGTAGAAGCAGGCAATGGCAAAGCACCTCTGAACGTCTCTTGACTTGGAAACTCTATGGCAGTGGTTCCCAAACTTTTCAGGCCACTGTCCCCTTCGTTCCACAAACTCAACCCCAGCGCCCCCTACCCTATCCTATAAAAAGCATTATTCAAAATAGGGGGTTTGCGTGACTCACCAAAGAAGATAATAACAATAAAATTTCAAAACAATAACAATTAATTGCACATCTATTCAGAATCAAATTAAAACTTTTTAGTTGAAATTTATTCAATGAAACTGATGAACTTGATCCTGCGGTACCAGCTCTTCAAAGTCTGGAAAAAAATTCTGATAGTTTCCACCGTATTTGCCAGCATGGTGCCATAGCTTGATTTATTGTAAATTAGTGAACAACGCAGTTGAAGGGGCCCACCTTGAGCGCCCCCCTGCTGCCCCCTTGCCTCTTAATGCCCCCCTAGGTAATCCCACCGCCCCCCAGGGTGTGGTACTGCCCACTTTAGGAACCACTGCTCTATGGGATTGCCATAAATTGGCTGTGACTTGACAGCACTTTCCACCCCCACCAGTAAGCCGCACGGGCGATGTCCATAGTTGTGTTCGTGCCTGTCTCATGGCCTTTGCGTTCCCATGGAATGCTGGACCAGGGCAGCAGTCAATTAGGCTTTAAAGAAAACCCAGAATGGGGGGGAATCTACATTTATATAGATCCAAGTTAGGCTGTCGTGTGAATCTTGGCGTGATCCAGGGCCCAAATTTGTTAAAGGAAACAACTCCCCATCACACCTCTGTTCCTCCTCCTCCTCCCTCTCTTCTTCAAGAATTTCCCCCCTCCACTTTTTAGTTCCTTCCCCGCCTCCGTGTGTAAATACCAGCTGCTGTGCGTGACGGGTGATTTCCCCTATTCCTCTTCTTCCCCCCCCCCCTCTGTTTTTTTGTGGAAAAAGTTGCGTTTGTTCTGTTCTGAATGCGCTTTACTGGCTGACTTCGGAGGGTCTGAGTGTTTTTTTTCTGGGGAAGTTTCTTTCTAGATTCCTTTACGAATTCATTTGTGTGGCTCTTTATTATTATTATTTTAAAAAAATGGTCCTTTTCATTTGGGAACAAAAAAAATAATGATTTTTTTTTCTTTTCAATGTCTGTCCGAATGTGCTTAGTTAAAGCCAGTGACTAAATGCTAAACTTTCCCAAATGCTCGACGGCTTGCACGCTCTCGCCAACGGAAGTTGGTCAAATAAAAAGGTATCACCTTTTGCCTGCCTTGTGTCTCTCCGTGTGTGTTCAGCAGTCCACTCTCCTCTCTTTCTTCCTCTCTCTCAATATCTCCTTCTTTCACAATTTTAATTCACGGTGGATCTCGTCCTTATTCAGTAAGGAAGGCTTTTCGGAAGAGTTGGCCTTCTTCAAAATTTTCATTATTTTAATCATTGCCGAGGTATTTATTTCCCACTTTCCCCCAAAGCAGCTAGTGAGAGTGTTATCCTCCGTTTTATCCTCGCAGCAACAACTCCGGGAGGTAGGTTAGGCCAAGAGAGAGCGGCTGCCCAAAAGTCACCCAGTGGGTTTCCATGGCGGAGGGAGGATTCGAACCTGAATCTCACAGACCCTAGTCCGGCACTTTAATCGCTACGCGGTGGTCATGCAGATTGCGAGGGATGGATCCTTCTCTAACTCATCAAGGAAAAATAATAGCTATGTCACACCAAAACTGCAATTAAACCTCAAAATACAAAAGTATGTGGCTGAGGGGCATATACTCGAAGAAGAAGAAGAGGAAGAGGAAGAAGAAGAAGAAAAAGAAGAAGAGTTGGTTTTTATATGCCGACTTTCTCTACCACTTAAGGACGATTCAAACCAGCTTACAATCCCCTTCCCTTCCCCTCCCACAACAGACACCCTGTGAGGTAGGTGGGGCTGAGAGAGCTCTCAGAGAGCTGTAACTTGCCCAAGGTCACCCAGCTGGCTTCGTGTGTAGGAGTGGGGAAACAAATCCAGTTCACCAGATTAGTCTCCACAGCTCATGTGGAGGAGCCGGGGGGGGGGGAAACCTGGTTCTCCAGATCAGAGTCCACAGCGCCAAACCGCCCCTCTTAACCACTACACCACACTGGCTATAAATCTAGACGCCACTCGTTTTGTCTTACTCACAGGTTGTTGCCCGCTCGCACTGAGCACAGGGATGGTGAGAAAAGCCCTTCAAATCATGGCCTGAAACATTACATCCCCCCCTTTCTTTTGCTGTCAAGTCACAGCTGACTTATGGCGACCCCGTAGGGTATTCGAGGCAAGAGACGTTCAGAGGTGGTTTGCCATTGCCTGGCTCTGCGTCACACTGGCTCAAACCGGCTTACAATCACCGTCCCTTCCCCTCCCCGCAACAGACGTCCTGTGAGGTAGGTGGGGCTGAGAGAGCTGTGACTAGCCCAAGGTCACCCAGCTGGCTTCATGTGGAGGAGTGGGGAAGCAAATCCAGTTCACCAGATTAGCCTCCGCCGCTCCTGTGGAGGAGGGGGGAATCAAACCCGGTTCTCCAGATCAGAGGCCACCGCTCCAAACCATCGCTCTTAACCACTGCACCACGCTGACGAAGAGTTCTGGAGAACCTGAAAGACTGCACCTTGTTTCGTGTCATTTTGGCTGGTCCTAATGTACTCTGTGGATTGCGGCATGTCCCTGGAGGAAACCAGCTTTGTTTATCCTAAATGTCTCAAGTTTCAGGCTTGGAGCCTGAGAATTGTGGGGGGAAAGAACAATAAACGATTGGGAAATCTTCCTCTGCCCACTAAATTATTTAATACTTACGTGCCTGAGCTTGTCTTACAGAAATGTATTAATTTAACATGTGTAATTATCTACAATAAAAAGATTTCTCCCCCCTCCCCTCCCCATCTACAGTAAACAGTATTAGAAACAACAGAGATAAATTACAAATAAAATTAGAACAGAAGTACGGAAAGTTTCGAAAAAGAGACGGAGAGATCATCCCTTTGGGTGGTACAAAGCTATCAGGAAGGAAACAGTCTTCCGATAATTAGATTGTGTTTCGGTTGCCGCAGCCTTCGGCCTCTGCGGAGTTATTGAAAATCCAGCTTTCCGTTTTCGTCGGGGTCGGCGGGAAGGGAGACAGCAAGAACTTTAAAGGGATCAAGAAGTCAAGAGGAGGGGTTGGAGGGGAACTTGCCCTGTGTCGAGTGGGGGGAAAGTCTTGATCGCACAGCAGGCCAGTCCACGATTAAAGAGGCAGCACCCTGACAACACGTCTGCTACCCCCCAAGACTGGGGTAAGGGCGGATACAGGGTGCCGGAGCAGAGGGAACGATTTTTTTTTTGGGGGGGGGATCATCGCTATGTGATGGTGTTTATAAGGAACACTCCTAGGAAGTGGGGTCCTTTGTGCTCCTTCGGTGGCTGCTTCCTGAGTAGGGTTGCCAACCTCCAGGTAGTAGCTGGAGATCTCCTGCTTTTACAACTGATCTCCAGCCGATAGCGATCAGTTCACCTGGATGTAGGATTTGTTTCCCCTCTCCTACACATGAGCGGCGGATATAATTTCTATCATGAGAGCCAGCGTGGTGTAGTGGTTAAGAGCGGTGGTTTGGAGCGGTGGACTCTGATCTGGAGAGCCAGGTTTGATTCCCCCACTCCTCCACATGAGCAGCGGAAGCTAATCTGGTGAACCGGGTTGGTTTCCTCACTCATACACATGAAGCCAGTGGGGTGACCTTTGGCTAGTCACATCTCTCTTAGAGCTCTCTCGGCCCCACCAACCTCACAGGGTGTCTGTTGAGGGGAGGGGAAGGTGATTGTAAGATGGTTTGATTCTTCCTTAAGTGGTAGAGAAAGTCGGCATATAAAAAACAACTCTTCTTCTTCTTCTTCTTCTACAATGCGCCTTTCAACCTACCGGACTGTTTCAGAACTAAACCCGCTTCTGTCCAGTGCTGGAATATGACTGCAGGTTTACGGCTCTCTGGCCCAGGCCCTGCTGATTCACTTTCGTCCCTCCTGCTTCCCACTCACCCGGTGCTCTGTCCCAGGTCCTATTGCTGGCCTATTGCTGATCTAAACCATTCGGCTCCGGGAAGGACCATTCATCCATCTAGCTCTGCGGAAACCACTCTCCAGGGGCACCAGCAGGGAAGGGCCCTTTCTGTAACCCAATCTTCATGGGTTATTTATTTATCCAATTTCTACCCTCACCTTTTTGCCCTCCTCAGAACCACCTGGGCAGCTTGCAGATTAAAAACATACATCATTTAAAAAGCACTGTAAACACCGGCCTTGCTCTGTGTTTTGGCTCACGTGGCCCTTTCGTACATGCCCAGGGAAATGCTGATTGCCACATTGGGGTGAGGAAGCAATTTTCCTCCAGGCCGGATTGGCCAGGGATCCTGGAGGATCCCCCCCCCCATTTCTGGGCACGGAGTAGGGGTCACTGGGGTCGGGGACCACCAGTATGTTATTATTCATAGAGCGTAAAGCTCTCTGGGGGGCATACCAGGAGAGGCGGTCCCGTAGGTACGAAGGACCCAGACTGTGTAAGGCTTTAAGGGTCAAAACCAACACCTTGAACCTGTTCTGGTGCTCCAGCTGGAGCCAGTGCCGTTGCTTGAGCACTGGACTTATATCTTCTCGCAGCGAGGCCCCTGTAAGGAGCTTCCGCCGCGGCGTTCTGCACCAGCTGGAGCCCCCTGATCAGTCCCGAGGGCAGTCCTATGTAGAGCAAGTTACAGTAGTCTAGCCTAGAGGTGACTGTCATGTGGATCACCGTGGCTAGATCGGGGTTAGTTCTGCCATGGTTGGTTCTGCAAGCCATCCATAGGCAGGGACAGAAAGTGCTCACCATCCGTACCCGGGTTCTCTTCCCTGCCGCGGGGCCCTGGTTCTTTGGGCAGCTATGCTTGCAGAATGGAGATTTCATTGTTATGCCCATTTTCATGAGCTGGAGATTTCTGTTGTGTTTTTTACTGTGTGTGTGTGTGTGTGTGTGTGTGTGCAGAATTTGGATTGGCCGGGGGTAGAGTTCAAATATTTATTTATCCAAGATACGCACAGTTCTATTTCTAGAAAGAGAATGGATGAGAGATGGTTTTGAAAGGAATTCAGTTTACTCCGGAGAACGGCGAAGGTGACATCCAGTCAGACGGCTTCGAACAATAAATCCTCCTTCCGGCTACGGTGCCAAGTTTTTAAAGTAAGTTTTTATCAGGAGCTTTTGAAAGGTGATTATAAGAAAGCAACATAACGTTATTGTTAATAATATATTAAAGGAAATATAAAATGGGTTTCAGTATTACAGATCATTATCCATCAGAGCGCCAATAATCAAATGAAAATGTGCATAAAGAAAATAACTAACTGCACTTATTCCTTAAATTCCCATCGTGTTTCGCTGTTCAAAAAGCAGTTTTATTTGTATGCTGTAAGTAGTCTGAACTATAACACCTAGAAAGGACAGCCCGGTAGCCAAATGTGTTAGGACTTAGTCCCTGTTTTAAACACAAAAGTGTGCTCTTCGCTCTCCCCCCCTTCTTTTACTTTGCAGAAAGCTTTTAATTATCTGGTTGTGTTGTTGTGGATGTTGTGGTTGGGGGAAATGCTTGCATGTTTCAGAGGAAACAGACAAAACAACTACCGTATTTTTCGCTCCATAGGACGCACCGCTCCATAAGACGCACCTAGTTTTTAGAGGAGGAAAACAAGAAAAAATCTTGTTTTCCTCCTCTAAAAACGCGGGCAGGGAGCGGGCGCGCGGGCGCGCCAAGCGCTCAGAGCGGGCGGGGAGGAGGCGGGCGGGCGCTCCAAGAGCTCAGAGCGAGCTGGGAGGAGCCGGGCGGGAGAGGCGCGCCAAGCGCTCAGAGTGGGCGGGGAGGAGGCGGGCGGGCGCGCCAAGCCGCCCCCCCTCCGCTTCCCAGCTGGGAGGCGAGCAAGCGCACAGAGCGGGCTGGGCGGGCGCACAGAGCCGGCTGGGCGCGCTGGAACGGCGCGAGGCAGCTTTCCCTGGCTGCCTCCCAGCGCGCCCAGCCGGCTCTGTGCGCACATTCGCTCTATAAGACGCACCCACATTTCCCCTCACTTTTGAGAAGGAAAAATGTGCGTCTTATGGAGCGAAAAATACGGTAAGTGAGGGGGGAAATAAAAAGACTTCGAAATTGTAAAAGTGGATCTTTTCTTCCTCTTTGGCTGTTCCTGTTGCTCACATCCGCAGCAAGTAGGGTCACCAGTTCCGGGTTGGGAAATACCTGGAGATTTTAGGGGGGGTGGAGCCTGAGGAGGGCGGGGTTGGGGAGGGGAATGCCATAGAGTCCAATTGACCCTGCTTAGATTCCGGGATCAGGCTAGCATGGGTCATCTCTCTTGGCATGTATTGATAAATACATAGGAGAGGGGCCGTGGCTCAGTGGCAGAGCATCTGCTCGGCATGCAGAAGGTCCCAGGTTCAATCCCCGGCATCTCCAGTTAAAGGGACTAGGCAGGTAGGCGATGCGAAAGACCTCCGCCTGAGACCCTGGAGAGCTGCTGCCGGTCTGAGCAGACAATACTGACTTTGATGGACCAAGGGTCTGATTCAGTAGAAGGCAGCTTCATGTGTTCATGTGATAAATCATCTGCCTTCTCCCTCCGTCCTCAAAGGCCGTGGAGCCGCAGTGGCTCAGCGCCACGCCAGGGGGTGCCGTGCCACATGGGGTGGGTTTCTGGGGGCTCGGGGCAGCCTCTCCAGAGCCTCAGCTGCCAGACTGCAGACTGGCAAACCAGCCAGCAGAGATCTCATTGTCTAAGCGGATTCCACACTAATCGGGTCGGGATAATCTCAGATTGTTAAAGGGAAATCTCGTTAGAACAATCCCATTTTTAATGCTCCGTAATCCCGCTGTGTCGGAACAGCTGGACAAGCCCTGAGCAACACCGGCCTCCAGGCTGGAGATCTGAGCTTCTGCCTCCTTGGCTGCTGCGTTTAGGTCTTATCCAGGCAATTTAAAAAATATCCTGCCCTTGGTGTAGCGTAGAGGTTAGGAGCGGTGGACTCCAATCTGGAGAATTAGGTTTGATTCCCCACTCCTCCACATGAGTGGCCGACACTAATCTGATGAACCGGGTTGGTTTTATATATGCCAATTTTCTCTATACCTTTTGAGGAGAATCAAACTGGTTTACAATCTCCTTCCCTTCCTCTCCCAGCAACAGACACTTTGTGAGGTAGGTGGAGCTGAGAGAGTTCAGAGAGAACTGTGACTAGCCCAAGGTCACCCAGCAGGCTTCATGTGGAGGAGTGAGGGAAACCAACCCGGTTCACCAGATTAGAGTCCACCATTTAGGTGGAAGAGTGGGGAATCAAACCCGGTTCTCTAGATTAGTAGTCCACCGCTCTTAACCACTACACCACGCTGGCTCTTGAGAGTCCAAGCTCTGACAAAGGGAAGATTGATGGAAGATTATAGCCTGGAAATCCTGCTGGTCTTTGAGGGGCCAGTGTGGTGTAGTGGTTAAGAGCGTGGTGTAGTGGTTAAGAGTGGTGGTTTGGAGAAGTGGACTCTGAAGGAGCTAGAAAAGATTCTGAAGTGTAAGGATGTGTCACTGGCAACCAAGATCAAGTTAATTCAAGCCATCATATTCCCTATTACCATGTATGGGTCTGAAAGCTGGACATTGAAGAAAGCTGATAGAAAGAAAGTAGATTCCTTTGAAATGTGGTGTTGGAGGAGAGTGCTACGGATACCCTGGACTGCCAAAAAAACAAACCAGTGGGTTATGGATCAAATCAAGCCTGAACTGACCCTGGAAGATAAAATGACCAAACTGAGGCTGTCATACTTTGGTCACATTATGAGAAGACAAGAGTCACTGGAAAAGACAGTCATGCTAGGAAAAGTGGAGGGCAGCAGGAAAAGAGGAAGACCCAACAAGAGATGGATTGACTCAATAAAGGAAGCCACGACCCTCAGTTTGCAAGACCTGAGCAAGGCTGTCAAAGACAGGCCATTTTGGAGGACACTGATTCTTGGGGTCGCCATGAGTCGGAAGCGACTTGACGGCACGTAACACACGCAAAGCTTGTGCCCAGGAAATCGCCCATTTATTTCTGCAGACCAAGGTGCTGCCCACCTGGCCCAGAAGCAGGACAGGACAGGTCATTTCCTTTCCCTACCCTTAGCAACCTTGCTCCCCCAAAAGCAATGTAATAACCTTTAAAAAAAAAAAAAGGCAAGCATTTTGTGAATGGGAATGAGCAAAGCAGCCCTCTAATAAAGTTTCAAGTCTCTTCCTCGCTATTTCTAAGGCAGAACACACATACAAGGGAGAGAGGCAGGTAGAGCTGCTGTCTTTAAGACATCTTGTAAGATGACCCCCTTCCCTCTCCGAAGAAGACAGACGCGTTCACCTACAGAGCCGGCCTCGGACAGCCTGATCCATCCTCACAACCTGCAGCCGCCATCTGGCCCGTACGATCATACGCAGGCAGCTCTCTGCCCTCTCGGATCTATCCTGACCTACTGCCCTCTGGCTTTAAAAAACACGGTTTGAAAATGTTTCTTTCTTTCTTCTTCTTCTTCTTTTTACTCCTTGCAGACTGGGTTTTATTTTTAGATTTGCAAGGCCTGGAAGCCTAGGTGCTTAATGCAGTGGTTGGCTAAAAAACGGTGTCCTACTGTCCTCTGGTGGTCATGAACAGTTAATTAAATCTGCCCGAACAAAAAAACCCTGTGTCTCTGTGGCTAGATCTGAAGGTCTGTTAGGCCCTCCCAGGAAGGCTTTGAGCTGTCGGCTGTCTTCGTAAATAAGGATTCGAAGTCACACGTACTCTTCTCTCATTCTTAACCGTTTACCTGCAAATGCTAGACTTTTAGAACGTGGTTTAAAAGAAGAACAAAATCCCAGCCAAATGCTGCAGAAGAGGATTGTCAGGCCTTGACCTGTATGACCCAGGCTAGCTCGATCTTATAAGATCTTATAAGAGAGCCAGAGTGCTGTAGCGGTTAAGAGCGGTGGTTTGGAGCGGTGGAGTCTGATCTGGAGAACCGGGTTTGATTCCCCCACTCCTCCACATCAGCGGGGGATGCTCATCTGGTGAACCGGATTGGTTTCCCCACTCCTCCACATGAAGCCAGCTGGGTGACCTTGGGCTAGTCACAGCTCTCTCAGCCCCACCTACCTCACAGGGTGTCTGTTGTGGGGAGGGGAAGGGAAGGTGATGGTAAGCCGGGTTGATTCTTTCTGAAGTGGTAGAGAAAGTCGGCATATAAAAGCCAACTCTTTATCTTCATCTTGGAGGCTAAGCAGGCTCTGTCCTGGTTAGTACTTGGATTTGAGACCACCAAGGAAGTCCAGGGTCGCTACACAGAAGCAAGCAGTGGCAAACCACCTCTGAACGTCTCTTGCCATGAAAACCCCACAAGGGGATCACCATAAGTCACATGAACACATGAAGTTCCTTATACTGAATCAGACTCCTGGTCCATCAAAGTCAGTATTGTCTACTCTGACTGGTAGCGGCTCTCCAGGGTCTCAGGCAGAGGTCTTTCCCATCACCTACTTGCCTAGTCCCTTTAACTGGAGATGCTGGGGATTGAACCTGGGACCTTCTGCATGCCAGGCAGATGCTCTACCACTGAGCCACAGCCCCTCCCCAAACATGAACACATGAAGCTGCCTTGTACTGAATCAGACCCTTGGTCCAAGTCAGTATTGTCTCCTCAGGCCAGCAGCGGCTCTCCAGGGTCTCTGGCAGGGGTCTTTCCCATCACCTACTTGCCTAGTCCCTTTAACTGGAGATGCCGGGGATTGAACCTGGGACCTTCTGCATGCCAAGCAGAGGCTCTACCACTGAGCCACAGCCAGCTGCAACTTGATGGTTTTAACACCACCACAGACATGCGTGTCTTGACCCGGATAGCCCCGGATAGCCTGATCCCAGATCTCAGATGCTAGGCAGGGTCAACCTCGGTTAGTATTTGGACGCGAGACCACCAGGGAAGCCCAGGGTCGCAACGCAGGGGCAGGCAATGGCAAACCACCTCTGAGCATTTCTTGCCTTGAAAACCCTACGGGGGTCGCCATAAGTTGGCGCTGACTTGGCGGCACTTTTCACCATAGTGTTGTCAGCTTTAGAACCTGTCTCCCGTAGCTGTGTTGCTGCAGACATTAGCAGGGGTCTTTACGATCATCTGATAATAATCTGTCGGTGGTCCCTGGCCCTAAGAGTGTGTGGCTGTCCTCGACGAGAGCCGGGGCCTTTTTGGCCCTGGCACCGACCTGGTGGAATGCTCTGCCTGGTGACATCAGGGCCCTGTCTTGTCCTGCAAGACAGAGATATTCCGCCAGGCCTATGGTTGAGGACAGCAGCGAATGTCATCCCTACCCCCCTCCTTTTATATTATTGTTAAGGTTGCCAGGTCCCTCTTTGCCACCAGCATGAGGTTTTGGGGCGAAGCCTGAGGAGGGCGGGGTTTGGGGAGGGGGATTGAACTGGAGATGCTGGGGATTGAACCTGGGACTCTACGCTGTAGAGTCCAATTGCCAAAGCGACCATTTTCTCCGGGGGAATTAATCTCCATCGGCTGAAGATCAGTTGTAATAGAAGATCTCCAGCTAGTACCTGGAGGTTGGCAACCCTATTATAGGACCACTGAGGGGTAACCGTCCGCCTGTCTCCGGCAACACGAGTGGAATTTAGGCGCCATCTGGAATTTTTAAAGTTTTAATTGGGATTTTATTGTTTTAAATTTAGAATAGATGGTTGCTTTTACTATTGATTATATTGATGTATTTTAAATGACGTTACCCGCGCTGAGCCGGGCTTCGGCCAGGGAGCGGGGGGCTATAAATCGCAAAAATAAATAAATAAGGTATAAGCCTTCGAGAGTCAAAATTCCTTTCGTCAGACACACAAGTAGGTCACCACACTGCGATGCAGCTCCTGCTGCTGTAATTTATGCATTAAGTCGAGGATTGATCATCTGATTTTTAACAAGGCAAGGTACAACGGGGGGGTGGGGGTGGAGAGGGGAATCCAGTTAGGGATTTTTAACAAAAATCAATAAACCAAGCAGCCAAAAAATGAAATAATAGTCAACTTCAAGCCTGGAATCCAAGTCCACCATTAACCGCGAACGAAGGTTTCTTCCAGGCCGCTTTAAAACCATCCTCTTCTTGGATCCGGCACATCAAAGGGGAGAGCGCAGTGCAGGCTCTGGAGGCCACGATGACGCAGCCGCGCGCAGAAGCAAGTTTAAGACCAGCCGGTCTTACCCATGAATTCTCTGACGAGATCTCAGCGAGCGAGCGAGGAGGCGGCACAGGCTGCAGGAGATGCTGCTGGAGGAAATCCAGGCCAAGACCACAAAGGGCTTTAAAGCCAAGAACCAAAATCTTAATTTGGACCTAGAGCATGCCGGTTACCGGCAAGGCGGCGACGTCACTGGTGTTACGTGTCTTCTGCTGGGATCTCTGGCAGCTGCGTCCTGGATTGACTGCAGCCCCAAATCACCTTCAAGGACAGCCCTTTGATTTTTTTGTAAATTTTTATTTATTTACTTAGAATAGGGGATACAGAAGGAGAGGAGGGGTTAAGGGATCCGTCTGCGGATAGAGTATATGTAAAAAAGAAAGACGTTACAACATAGTTACCACATCTGATTTTTCAATTAATCAAGCAGACTATCTCTCGACATTTTCTTTTTGACTTTTCTACTAGGAGTTAACTTCACTATAAATGAACCTATGTTCATAACACTTAATCTACGACTATCAGTATTAAGTTTCAACCATCCACTTCCATCTATCTATAAAACAATTTCCATTTTTCGTTAAACTGATCGAGGGTCTCCTCGTCAGTTGTATTCATCATGCGGGTCATTTTAGCCCTTGTAGCGTATTCCATCACTTTTGTCTTTCCAGTCGTCTACATCTGGCAAAGTTGGTTGTTTTCATCTTCTTGTGAGAACAACTCTTGCCGCCGTTGTAGCATATCTGAATAAGTCATAGAATCATAGAATCATAGAGTTGGAAGGGACCACCAGGGTCATCTAGTCCAACCCCCTGCACAATGCAGGGAACTCACAACTACCTCCCCCCACACCCCCAGTGACCCCTACTCCATGCCCAGAAGATGGCCAAGATGCCCCCCCTCCCATGAACTGCCCAAGTTCATAGAATCAGCATTGCTCACAGATGGCCATTTAGCCTCTGCTTAAAAACCTCCAGGGAAGGAGAGCTTACCCCCTCCCAAGGAAGCCTGTTCCACCGAGGAACCGCTCTAACTGTTAGAAAATTCTTCCTTTTAGTTGCAAGGACAGTTCCGGGGGCATTATACCAAGTAAGAAGCTCTTGGGGTTCAAATTAAATTTTTGCTGAAGCATGTTTTGTAGTTTGTTGTGGATCTTTTTCCAATATGATTGCAGCGTCAGGCAGTTCCACCAAACATGAAAGTAAGAGCCATCTGACTCGAGGACAGCCCTTTGAGAATGCCTTAGCAGTGATCCAACCGGGAGGATATGTAAATTACTACCCGTACAACTAAAGCTGTTTCCATCTCCTAGTTTCCCAGACCTTCGACCAATATTCCTTGCCCTCCTCTGAACTGATTCCAACTTGACTGAGGCCTTTTACGCAGGGACATTTCTAGGAGAGCTGTGACTAGCCCAAGGCCACCCAGCTGGCTTCAGGTGTAGGAGTGAGAAAACTAATCCGGTTCGCCAGATTAGCCTCTGCTGCTCATGTGGAGGAGCGGGGAATCAAACCCAGTTCCACCACTCTTAAACACTACATCATGCTGGCTCTCAGTGTTCCTGTATATATTTCATCAGATGAGCAGCAAGCCTATAAAGGTGTGCCAAGAAAGCCATGTCAGATGTTCACCGATGAGGCGCACAGAATGATCCCATCACTCCATGAGGCAGATGTTCTGGCTTTTCTCCCCAGCAGTGACGGCCTCTTCCCACCCATGAGGCTGAGCCAAATGAAGCCCTATGAAATCCATCCTACATTACTCTCATGGCTTTCTGGTGATGCTGCTCCACCCTGCAAAAGATTTATAACTGCTCAGCTTTCGATCCCCACCCTTCCTCTAAAGGACTCCAGATTCCCCCCACCCCTTCTTTTAGCCTCACAACCCTTTGTGGTAGAGCTAGTAGAAAAGAGCAAGAGTCCAGTAGCACCTTAAAGACTAACAAAATTTCTGGTGGGGTATGAGCTTTCGTGAGTCACAGCTCACTTCTTCAGATGTGGAGAGAGAGCCAAACTAAGCACAACAGGTTAAACCAAGTGCAGGAGGGCTCGGGTACCCAACCTTCTCTGGATTGTGCAGGGTGGACAGGCCGATTCAATGCACACTGTCCAGGAACGAGGCCCTAGCAAATTGAATGGGATATTGTGTAGACAGGTGTGCGTAGGCTGTCGAATATGATCCCCTGTGAACTCAAGGCCATGAGAAGCAGGTGGGCACAAAAGTATGAGCCCCACGCAATGGTGCATCTTGTAGAGGCTTCCACAGTCTTGCCAAATGCTCTCCTGCCTCACGAGGGCCAGAAACTTAACTAAAAAAGGCAGGAAGACAAGAGGTTGTTTAGCCTGAAGAGAAGACTGAGAGGGGATATGATAACCATCTTCAAGTACTTGAAGGGCTGACATATGGAGGAGAGTGCCAAGTTGTTTTCTGTTGCCCCAGACGGTCGGACCAGAACCAACAGGTTGAAATTAAATCAAAAGAGTTTCCGTCTTGACATTAGGATGAATTTTCTAACAGAGCGGTTCTTCGGTGGAACAGGCTTCCTCTGGAGGTGGTGGGCTCTCCTTCCCTGGAGGTTTTTAAGCAGAGGCTAGATGGGCATCTGTGAGCAATGCTGATTCTGTGACCTTGGGCAGTTCGTGGGAGGGAGGGCATCTTGGCCATCTTCTAGGCATGTAGAGGTCATTGGGAGTGTGGGGAGGGGAGGTAGTTGTGAGTTTCCTGCATTGTGCAGGGGGTTGGACTAGATGACCCTGGTGGTCCCTTCCAACTCTAAGATTCTATGATGTTCAGGAATCCACATTTCTCCACATCAGGTTCCACACAGGGAGACCCAGCCATTCCCAAATGTCCTTCTGGCTAAAAAAAAAACCACTCCAAAAATGCCAGGGCTCCTTCAGCTTCCTCTGCGTGCAGCGAGGAGAAGATGCTAAAAGACAGATGGCTCCTCCACCCATCCCATTTGGCTATCCACGTATTACTTGATGTCCAGCCAGAGCGCTTCATCTCCAAGGACGCCTTGTTAACAGCTTGCGAGCCACCTCCTCCCACCCTGAAGGCAACAGGCGGGCCTTCCTAATCCAGCAAGCGCCTCTTCGCCTCTAGCTGCCTTCCGATTTCTGAGACCAGGGAAAAGAGATGTGGCAAAGCCTCTTCCCAATGTGCCGGGTGGGGCTGCCCAATGCAGTGGAGACAGAGTGCCACTAGAGGGCAGCATTCTCTCGGATCACGAGGGTGGAACTTTCCCCTGGTTTTCACTCCGCAACCCACAATTTAGGATTCTGGAGCCGAATGGGGTTCGGTACAGAGCAAATTTTTTTAAAAGGAGATTACCTTAAAATGCAACACGGTATAAAAGTGGTTAGATTTTAATTAATGCCATCGTATTACGACGTATGGGTGTGAGAGCTGGACAATGAAGAAAGCTGATAGGAAGAAAGTAGATTCTTTTGAAATGTGGGGTTGGAGGAGAGCGTTACGGATACCGTGGACCGCCAAAAAAACAAAACAGTGGGTTGTAGATCAAATCAAGCCTGAACTGACTTTAGAAGCTAAAATGACTAAACTGAGGCTGTTGTACTTTGGTCACGTCATGAGACGACAAGAGTCACTGGAAAAGACAATCATGCTTGGAAAAGTTGAAGGCAGCAGGAAAAGAGGAAGACCCAACAAGAGATGGATTGACTCTATAAAGGAAGCCACGGCCCTCAGTTTGCAAGATCTGAGCCAGGCTGTTAAGGATAGGACACTTTGGAGGAGATTGATTCATAGGGTCGCCATGAGTTGGAAGCGACTTAACACACACACACACACACACACACACACACAGAGATTTTGCTGAGAGCAGCTAAAACCAGCAAGTCGTCAAAGGTAGCATGAGAATGAGAAAAAAATCTTAGCAGGCAGGATGGACAATAAAACTCTGCAAGGGTTGTCGGGCAAATAATCGAGAAACCTGGGAAAAGAAAAACTTCTTTACATGATGATTTAAACATCAGGTTTAGTGATTTAGTGAGGTGCGGAGTGTTCTTGGAATGAGATGGGAGCTTGGCCCAAGGCAACCCCCAGTTGCACCCATCTTTGCCTTGGGTCTTCTTGAATGCTCATGTCAATACATCATTCCAGACTGAGCGCAGAGATTTCTCACGATTATGTTGTAAGAACCGTAGACTCCGTAGACTCCGGGTCTAGCCCGGCGGGCTTTCGGAAGCGAAGGACCTTTGTCCTCCATAGACACCCTCTCTAACTTACTCTCCGGTTTTACTCCAGTTGCTAAATCTAAAAAAAGAAAAAGAAAAACCTCTTGACATCTGACTCTTTATCCCAGTGACCACACTGTGACCCCATCCCAGGGGAGAGGATGAATTCCAAGTATTTCAAACCCCAGATTATGACTGCCTGCTAACAATGCGTAGTTTGTCATTTCCAGCTGCATACAGCCCTTGTGGGTGTGTGCTTTACCACACCACCCGCTGTACTATGCCAAGGACACTGAAGTAGTAGTCCTTGGGAATAAAGTTGGCTTGAGCCTTGGTAGATAGCAGAGGTCAGGGGGAGGTTTTTGTTCATGCCTCGACTGGCAAAACCCAGTTCCGAGCCAAAGAATTCAGGGGCGGGGGCACCAGGCTCTTCTTTTACCCCCATGTAGGGTTAATTTGCTTGTGCTTGTTTCGCCTCCACGGTTTTTATTCTGGTTTTGCTGCTTTTTATGTGTTTTTTAAAAAATAAGCTTTACTGGTTTTTCATCTAAGAAGCCACCTAGAAGATCATGGATGAAGAGGTGGAGTAGAACACATGAAGCTGCCTTATGCTGAATGAGACCATCGGTCAATCATGGTCAGTATTGTCTACTCAGACTGGCAGCGGCTCTCCAGGGTATCGGTCTTTCGCATCGCCTACTCCCTGGTCCTTTAATTGGAAATGCCAGGGGTTGAACCTGGAACCTTCTGCATGCAAAGCAGGTGCTCTGCCACTGAGCCACGGCCCCTCCCCTCAATGTTTCAGAGCAATACAATGAAGCTAATTACCATAAACCACATTGCTGAAAAAGACACTTAAGAAGCAAGAGCATCCCTAAAGGAAAAAGAAGATTTGGTTTTTATATGCCAACTTTCTCTACCACTTAAGGGAGACTCAAACCGGTTTACAATCACCTCCCCCTCCCCACAACAGACACCCTGTGAGGTGGGTGGGGCTGAGAGAGTGTGACTAGCCCAAGGTCACCCAGCTGGCTTTGTGTGTAGGAGTGGGGAAACAAATCCAGTTCACCAGGTTAGCGTCCGCCGCTCATGAGGAGGAGTGGGGAATCAAACCCAGTTCTCCAGATCAGACTCCACCGCTCCAAACCACCGCTCCTAACCACTACACCATGCCGTAGAAGCCATAGTGAATGCAAATAGCATATTATCTCCTCCCCACTCATTCGCACCATGAAACCCAAAACACCAGCACCAGGCCATGGTACCGGCATAGCCAACATCTTGCACATTCTTACTTGGGGCCCAAGTCTCTCTGTATTCCATGCACCTTACTTTAAAATTAATATGCCTTGAATCAGGAGGCACGCCACGTTTTGTCAGCTCAGCGCCAGCGCTGCATTTTTCTAACGAGCACATCTGGCATTTGAACTCGTGCGCGGCACCTCGGAGCAGAGCTTGAATACATCGTTTTCAGTTTCGTATGTTCACTGTTTAAACTGCACTGTTTAAAGTGCCATTTGCGCAAACGCTACAGTGAAGGGCTCGCTGTTAAAAAGGAAGGCGATTCGCGGAGCAAGATTTGATTCTTGCTAAACAGCTTAATAGGAGCCCCGTGGCGCAGAGTGGTCAGCTGCAGTACTGCAGTCCAAGCTCTGCTCACGACCCGAGTTCGATCCCGACGGAAGTCGGTTTCAGGTAGACGGCTCAAGGTTGACTCAGCCTTCCATCCTTCCGAGGTCGGTAAAATGAGGACCCAACTTGCTGCTGGGGGTAAAGGGAAGACGACTGGGGAAGGCACTGGCAAACCACCCCGTGAACAAAGCCTGCCTTGGAAACGTCGGAATGTGATGTCACCCCATGGGTCAGGAATGACCTGGTGCTTGCACAGGGGACCTTTACCTTTTTAAACAGCTTAATAGCATATACTCTGCACATCTGGGGTGCACGCCGTCTGCTGACTTCATTTTGAATTCCCTGAAAGACGAGTTTTGAAATAATTTGGAATTCCAGCCTGTGCGTTTGCAGCCAAGAGGAAGGCTGTGTTTAATGAATTAATCTGACATATTCGCACCCCGCTTCCCTACAAAGCTGCAAGAGCATTACAGCATATTAAAATTACAATACCAGCCCCCTAAACGCAACACCACTCCAACCCTATTCATAACAGACTTCAGAAGCAGCCTCCAAATGTTTAACCACCCAATAATAAAATACAAATCGGGGGGGAAAGGAATATAGAAAAGTGACAGTGTGTTGGATCCTGTTAGGGTTTTTTTTGGCTCCCATAGTTGGATGCTTGCCCGTGAAGGTGGCTATGAGGTAAAGAGAGATCCTATACTCTAGACAAAATTAGTTTGTTAAGAAATATAGAAGCTTGGTGGTTTCACTGTAGCTGAAAACCAAAATGGTTTCCTTAATACTATTAGCTTCTTGGTTGCCAGACAGATGAAGGTCTTCTTCATCCCCCCTTTTTTTCCTATCCCCTCCTGCCCCCCCCAAAAAAAGCTTATTTTCCTCACTGGCCACTTAGGCTAGTAACTCCCCCAAGAAGATAAATGGACTTTCCTTCCCTCGCCAGTCCCTCACATCCTCTTCAGCTGCACACCCACATGTAGCACATTCAACACATGAACACATGAAGCTGCCTTTGAGTCCATCCAAGTCAGTATTGTCTACTCAGACTGGCAGCGGCTCTCCAGGGTCTCAGGCAGAGGTCTTTCACATCACCTACTTGCCTGGTCCCTTTAACTGGAGATGCTGGGGATTGAACCTGGGACCTTCTGCATGCCAAGCAGATGCTCTGCCACTGAGCCACAGCCCCTCCCCTAAAATGAACACATGAAGCTGCCTTCTACTGAATCAGACCCTCGGTCCATCAAAGCCAGTATTGTCTGCTCATACAGGCAGCGGCTGTCCAGGGTCTCAGGCAGAGGTCTTTCACATCACCTATTTGCCCAGTCCTTTAAACGGGAGACGCCGGGGATTGAACCTGGGAACCTTCTGCATGCCGAGCAGATGCTCTACCGCTGAGTTATGGCCCTTCCACTCCACCCCCTCGGGTACTGCTACCATTAGAGTTGCCAACTCCAGGCTGGGAAATTCTTGGAGATTTGGGGGCACAGCCTGGGGAGGGCAGTGTTTGGGGAGAAGGGGGACCTCAGCGGGGTATAATGCCATAGACTCCACCCTTCAAAGCAGCCTAGGAGAACGATCTCTGTCGTCTGGAGAGCAGTTGTATTTCCTGGAGATCTCCAGGCCCCACCTGGAGGTTGGCAACGTTGCTACCAGCCACTCATAACCATCTTCACTCACCCATCCATGCCCCACTTCTTACCTTAGAGGACTGCATTTTAAACCACAGCAAACAGACCATCAAAACCCCACATTAATTTGCAGAAAGAAAGCGCACGCTGTATTTACACAACAGAACATTATTGCGTTTGCAAACATGCAGTGAGCTACCAGCACCGGCTGAAGCCCTGCTCCTGAACAGCCCCGGGTGGCTTCCGAAGGCTGTCATTTCCCAAAACCACCTCTCTAATCCACACCAAGGCGGTGGCATTCGAAAGGCCGCAGCAGGCTGGCCCTATGTGGCTTGACTATGTGGCTTGACCTGGACTCCGTGTTCTCTGCCCTTCCCAAAAGCAATTTGGCCGTCCTCCAAAGTAGCCATTTTCTCCAGGGGGACAAATCTCTGTCATCTGGTTGTAATTCTGGGAGCTCTCCAGGCCCCACCTTGAGAAGGGCTGCCAACCTCCAGGTACTAGCTGGAGATCTCCTGCTATTACAATAGAGATCAGTTTAAGTTCTATTCAAACCTCCAGGTAGTAGCTGGAGATCTCCTGCTATTACAACTGAGCTCCAGCCGATAGAGATCACTTCCCCTGGAGAAAATGGCTGCTTTGGCCATTGGACTCTATGGCGTTGAAGTCCCTCCCCTCCTCAAACCCTGCCCCCCTCAGGCTCCACCCCAAAAGCCTCCTGCCGATGACAAAGAGGGACCTGGCAACCCTAGGCCTGGCAGCAACCTCTGGTAGGGTTGCCAAGTCCCTTTTCGCCAAGGGCGGGAGGTTTTTGAGGCGGAGCCTGAGGAGGGCGGGGTTTGGGGAGGGACTTCAATGCCATAGAGTCCAATTGCCAAGGCGGCCATTGTCTCCAGGTGAACTGATCTCTATTGTAATAGCAGGAGATCTCCAGCTAGTACCTGGAGGTTGGCAACCCTAACCTCTGGGGTCTTGATATCACCCAACTAGCATGATTCTACTAGGCCTGGCTGCTTGCTACTGTTCAAAAGCAGCCACCCTATGAAAACCAGTGTGGTATAGTGGTTAGAGCTTCAGAGCAGGGCTGGGAGACCCAGGTTCGAATCCCCATTATGCTGTGGAAGCTCATGGGGTGATCTTGGAACAGTCATATACTTTCAGGCTAACCTACCTCACAGGGTTGTGTGTGCGGACAAAAAGGAGGAGAGGAGAATAATGTAAGCTGTTTTGGTCCCTACTGTGCAGAAAAGTGGGGTATAAATGAAGTAAATAAATAATAAATATAGCTGAAGGTGGGAGGCAGATAAAAGGTAGGTTGGTGAATGGCTGAGGAGAGAATGAGGCAAGGAAAGGGGAGAGGATATGGGGGTTGCCAGGAGGGTGAGAAAGAGGAGATAGTGGGGGAGCTGTGGAAATGAAATGCCTCCTGCAAGTCCTTGCGGGTTCCCAATTGTTAGGCTCTATTAGGGGTTATTACAGCAACAAAACAGTTTTATTTTCTTTTATGACACATGAGATCGTACGTGTGGCATAAGACGATGGTGGTGGATGGAGCCTGTACCTGGCCCAGAGACAAGTACATTTTCAACACATATTCCCACCACCAGGAAGACCGGGCTTCTGGCTTTTTCGTTCAGCGGCGTATTTTCAGGATTTCATGCCTCCGGGTCTGGCTCTGCACAAAAATGCTCACGTGCAAAGGAGGCAGCCAAGCCCTGCCTGAAGATGGAAGAATGATGTGCTATTTTTCTTTTTAGCAAGGAAGGGAAATCTTGCTGGAAGGGAAAACCAGGAATCAGTTACCTGCCCCTCCTACACACCTCAAACTTCAATCATCCCTACTTTTTTGTTGCTGTTGCAGTCAAGTTGCAGCCGACTTATGATGCCCCTTGGGGGGTTTCAAGGCAGAGATGAGCAGAGGTGTTTGGCCATTGCCTGACCCTGGACTTTCTTGGTGGTCTCCCATCCAAATACTAACTAGGGCCGACCCTCCTTAGTTTCCAGGATCGGGCTAGCCTGGGCCATACAGGTCAGGGGAACCATCCCTATTAGGGTGAATCAAATCCTGGACCACTGTCACAGTCTTGAATGGCCTGCGCCGATTCCCTCTTCCAGCCTTCTCACTATGGTCATTTATGCCTGGGTATTTTCACTCACGTTCACCCCCCGTCTGTCTCGGTTGTTCCCTGGAGTTATGCATGAGTTTTCCCTCCATTAGAGATGACCTTGCTGCCAGCCCTCACAGATCCTGGGACTTTCCCGTTCCTCTGTTAACCCGATTCTTCCCTCTCCCCTGAACTCAGCCCCAGTGAAATTCCCATGCATGAGGCAAAGTGCGGGACACGCAAGCTTAGTTTCACTTACAGCCAATTACAAAGCAGCATGTCCAGAGGTGGGGATTCAAACACTTCCTGCTTCCTCTGAGCTCTTTCTGAGCAGGAGAAAACCTTTTTAAAACTGAGGCTTGGATTTCTCCCCGCCCCACTCCTTTCAGATTGCTCCGTTTTTTGTGTGTTGTTGTTCTTAAAACGCTTTTTTATGTGGCAATTGGGTTTGGGGGAGAGGAAGTTTATCTCACAGTAAGCATTGCGAAGTAAGCTAATTACAAAGCAGCATTTCAAAGGGCAGGGACTTGATTTGAGCTTGGGGGCTGCTGGTGCAGAGATTCCCAACAGGAAAGCGTAGATCCAGCCAGCAACGAACCTCAGGTAAAACGCCCGTGCATAAATGACCTATGACTGCATCCTCACATCAACTGAATATCGCGCCATCACCGTGCCACAGTGGTCATTTGCAATGCGCAAGCAAGAGAGCCTAGTTGTGAATGACGGCTTGTAGCCCAACAATACTGCAAGATCCAGTGGTACCTGGATGCCAACCTGGCCTACTGGAGGACCAGACCCTTCATATCATGGGCCTAAAGCAAATATTAAACTTATAGAAGGATTCCAGAACTGAGTGCCTAAGCCAGGGGTATCAAACATAAGGCCCAGGGGCCGGATCCGGAACAACAGCCTAGGGTTGCCAGGTCCCTCTTTGCCGCTGGCGGGAGGTTTTGAGGGGCGGAGCCTGAGGAGGGCAGGGTTTGGGGAGGGGAGGGGCTTCAATGCCATAGAGCCCAATGGCCCAAGCGGTCCTTTCCTCCAGGGGAACTGGTCTCTAATGGCTGGAGATCAGTCGCAATAGCAGGAGATCTCCTGCTAGTACCTGGACGTCAGCAACCCTACCACTGCCTCTTGTAGCACCTCGCGTTTTGCTATCGCAGGGCACTGGCATTCTCACACAGGGAAAAAAGAAAGAGCAGTTGGGTTTACTGACCCTGAAGGGGATGTGCACAGACCCCGTGTTTCCCGCAATTAATGCTGACAAATCTGTATAGAACCATTCACAGTTGGACACAACCTCCTCCTCCGGAAATTAGGCAGTTTCAGATTTGGGGGAGGTCTTTCCACGGATTTCCTTGAAACTCTGGCCGGGATTTCCTTCCCTCCCTCTCTGTCGGGCGGCTATTTCCCAGCATGCCTCTGGGTGTCCATCTCCTTCAACCAATTGACGGTCCGGTCCCGGCTCTCTTCCCAGGTGTAGAGCGGCTGATAGCCAAACTGCCGCTGGGCCTTGTCGGTCTTCACAGTGAAAGTGGTGCTCACCACCCTCAGGGTGTAGGGGTTGAGGATCGGGGCATAGGCGAAGAAGGGCTTCAGCACCCACTGCAAGAGGGCGTTGAACCATGCCATGCAGAAGAGGAGCCAGAAGGGCAGGAGGGGCCGGGAGCCCAGGAGGCGGAAGCTGCAGGGCCCCAGAAACTCCATGTTGAACTCCTCGTAGCTTTTGTATGGGGAGTGGTCGTAGCAGAAATATACCTGGCCCCCAATGGCCAAGGGGATCTCCTGCATCTTTTGGGCGGCCAACACATGCATCCAAGCCACGTTGCCTGCACGAGGGGTGGGGAGAAGATGGGAGGACGAGGAAACAAAGCTTTAGCTATAGAATGAGGTCAGAAGAATAGTTGAATTGTGGAACTATCCTGCCACAGGATGTGGTGATGGCTGCCAACTTGGAAGGGTGAGAGATTCAAAGCAGAGAAAAGGAAGTATTTTTTCACACAACGCATAGTTAAATTGTGGAACTCTCTGCCCCAGGATGTGGTGATGGCTGCCAGCTTGGAGGGCTTTAAGAGGGGAGTGGACATATTCATGAAGGAAAGGGGTATTCATGGCTATTAGTTAGAATGGATACTAGTCATGCTGCATACCTATTCTCTCTAGTATCAGAGGAGCATGACTATTATCTTGGGTGCTGTGGAACACAGGCAGGACGGTGCTGCTGCCATCGTCTTATTTGTGGACTTCCTAGAGGCACTTGGTTGGCCGCTGTGTGAACAGACTGCTGGGCTTGATGGGCCTTGGTCTGATCCGGCAGGGCCTTTCTTATGTTCTTAAGGCTTTAAGAGGGGAGTGGATGTGTTGTCATGGCTACTAGTCAAAAGGAATACTAGTCATGATACAGACCTGATCTCTCCACTATCAGAGGAGCATGCCTGTTATGTTAGGTGCTGTGGAGCACAGGTAGGATAATGCTGTTGCAGCTATCTTGTTTGTGGTCTTCCTGGAGGCCCCTGGTTGGCCACTGTGTGAACAGACTGCTGGACTTGATGGGCCTTGGTCTGATCCAGTATGGCCTTTCTTATGTAATCCTCCTTGGTTTACGAAAATAAATGTTGGGGGGACACATTTGCCCCACACTCTGGCCCCGCTTCAACCCAGAGTTTAGGGCAGAAGCAAAGTGTGCTAATCTCCTCCCTCCAACTCAATGATTTCTTGGCTCTTTCACTCTCTTTCTTCCTTCTGCCCTGTCTTTGTTCCAACCTACAACAGAGAACCCAAATTTCTTTTTGTTCCCTCTGTTTCCAAGGCAAGGCTAAGCTGGTCTCCCTGCCATCGGTCGTCCCACACCCCTTCTTCTGTATAGCTGCCACTTGTCACTGAGGAGAGAGCCGTAGCTCAGTAGCAGAGCAGCTGCTTGGCATGCAGAAGATCCCAGGTTCAATCCCCGGCATCTCCAGTTAAAGGGACTAGGCAAGGAGGTGATGTGAAAGACCACCGCCTGAGACTCAGGAGAGCCGCTGCCGTCTGAGTAGACAATACTGACTTGGATGTACCGAGGGTCTGATTCAGTATAAGGGAGCTTTGTGTGTGTGGGGACAGTGCTCAGAGGAGCAACAGGTGGTGCGTCAAAGAGGCGCACGTGGCTCAAGTCACCGATCACTGATCTAAATCCTCCAGGAATCTCCTAGGCCGGCTCCTTGCAAAGAACTCTGCTGTTAGCACACGGCTGTCTTTTCCAGGGAAGATAAGGCATGCATTATCAAAAGGAAGCCCCGAAGCCGTCGGCGTGGGTGACCGCGGGGAGACGTCCCTGCACAAAAGGCCTTAGGAGGGAACCAAAAAGCTCTCCCCTCTTGCATTTTCAGAACCTTCTGCAAGAGTTTCAATTGAAGGCTGAGGGTCAGGAACATAAGAAAGGCCCTGCTGGATCAGACCAAGGCCCATCAAGTCCAGCAGTCTGTTCACACAGTGGCCAACCAGGTGCCTCTAGGAAGCCCCCAAACAAGACGACGGCAGCAGCACCGTCCTGCCTGTGTTCCACAGCACCCAAGATAATAGGCATGCTCCTCTGATACTAGAGAGAATAGGTATGCAGCATGACTAATATCCATTCTAACTAATAGCCATGAATACCCCTTTCCTCCATGAATATGTCCACTCCGCTCTTAAAGCCCTCCAAGCTGGCAGCCATCACCACATCCTGGGGCAGGGAGTTCCACAGTTTAACTATGCGTTGTGTAAAAAAATACTTCCTTTTCTCTGCTTTGAATCTGTCACCCTCCAGCTTCAGCAGATGACCCCGCGTTCTAGTATTATGGGAGAGGGAGAAAAACCTCTCCCTGTCCACACTCTCCAAACCATGCATAATTTTATAGACCTCTATCACGTCTCCCCTCAGCCGCCTTCTTTCCAAGCTAAACAGCCTTAAGCATCTTAACCGCTCCCCATAGGACAGTTGCTCCAGTCCCCTGATCATTTTGGTTGCTCTTTTCTGCTTGTGTGCGCGTGCGCAGGCCGTCGTGACTCACCCACGTAGACTCTGCCATGCTCGGTAGAGGCCGGGATGGTCCGGATCACGCAGCGCCTCATGGCCAGCCCTTTCTCGTAGAACTCCTTCATCAGAGGATGTCCCTCCCCGTAGATGCCTGTCGGCCGAAGGGCACAGGTGACCAGCTTCTTCCCGCCCTGGATCTGGCAGAGGAGAGACAGAGAGGGGCGTGAGCGGCCATTTCCTCCAGGTGGACTGATCTCTATCGGCTGGAGATCAGTTGTAGTAGTAGGAGATCGCCAGCTAGTACCTGGAGGTTGGCAACCCTAGTCTCCCCGACATATTTCTTATGTTAAAAAAAACAGCCAGGTGGGAGGGGATCTGCAGTGCATGAGGAAGTGGGGGGGACTTAACCCTTTCCATCTTGCATAATTTTCCTGCTGACAGCCTGGGGAGGGGAGGTTCCTATTACCCCAGTGTCTGTGAGGGGGAGGGACTGGTACCCATATCATACACCCCCATCACGGCTGATAGCACCCTGGGGGATTTTTATTACGAAAACAAGGTCCAAAAGAAAGGGTGAACCTCTCTCTCTCCCTCTCCCCATGCATCCTAGCCCCCAATCCACAAACGGGCTTGCTCCAAGAAAGCTGGGGGGGGGGCTTTTAAGGTGCCCAAAACATGGCCCCAATTCAACCCTCCACCGGAGAAGCGTCTGGCTTACTGGCCGCCCATTGGCTTCAATGACGAGTTTCTCGGCCTTGGCTTTGCTAGCTGGGTAGGGCTCCTTGTTAATGACTTCATATTCGGCGTCTTCGTCTTTCCTGCAACAAAGCACAAAAACAGACGCGCGCACACAAAATCTTTAGAACATGTTGTTTTTGACTGTCAAATCTACAAACATATTCGGGAGGCTTTGATTGCTCCTATAATGAAGGGCTCGCCAGGGAAGAATGGAATGTTTTACCTTTATACCATGTTATCAGATAAGAATCAGGAGTTGACTTTTAAGGTGGCAAAATTTGGCTGGCTGATCTTACTGAAGTACCCGCATATTTATTTATTTGTTTTGTTTTTCACACTGAACCGTCATTCAGGAAGTGACTGCGAAGCCGGCACATACTTACTTCGCATTTCTTAAGAGCCCCTTTAACGCGACCTTTTGTGTTTGCTCCGCCCCCACACCGAAGAATCCCCTCAAGGAACCATGCCAAATGACAGCCGCGTGTTAGCTATGCAAATGGCGGTTGGCTAATGGAAGGAACGAAGGAGCAGGCGAGTGGAGGGGGGTGGAATTTCTCCTTTTGCGTCGGGACCGTGAATAAGCATTTTAAAGGTTGCATTTTTATAAAGTGCTTTGAGCAAGCATCAAAATTGACCCTGCTTAAAGGGCTAAAAGCAGTTGTTATTATTATATATCTTCCTTTACTCATTTTAATTTTTAAAATATATTATTTTATCTTATATTTTAGTGGTGACGAATGATTATCAATCATATGGAGTCTGACTGATGATACGATATTTATATTTATAACCTATGTCATACTTTTAATTCTATGTATATAACAGCATTCTGGTCTAGGAACATAATAAATATCTGCTAACTACTAACACACAAAATCAGAACCTGCTATCCCAAGAAGAAAAGCCAGATCCTCCTCCTCACCACTATGGTCACAGCTCAAGTTAAGAAAATAAGGCACTACAATAGATTTTGGTGTGGTTGAGTCAACTGCAGTGTCTGCTAGATGGAAAATACAGAGGCGACTAGGCACAAGGCAGTCTTAGCCAATGAGCAAGAGGGGCAGCTGCACTGGGCCCCACACTTGGGGGCCCAAACTGCCCATGGCCCCACCCCTATGAAGGAGGAGTGTAAGAAGAAAAGCAGCTTTCTGCTGCCGCTGGTACCTGTCCCATCTGGGGCACAGGCAGGTGGCTTCCAGCCAGCGTGGAGTAGTGGCTAAGAGCGGTGGACTCTGATCTGGACAACCGGAGGCTTGATTCCCCACTCCTCCACATGAGTGGCAGATGTTAATCTGGTGAGCCGGGGTTGGTTTCCCTACTCCTACACATGAAGCCAGCTGGGTGATCTTGGGCTAGTCACAGCTATCTCAGCCCCACCCACCTCACAGGGTCTCTGTTGTGGGGAGGGGAAGGGAAGGGGATCATAAGCCGGTTCGATACTTCCTTAAGTGGTAGAGAAAGTCAGCATATAAAAACCAACTCTCCTTCTCCTCCTCCCCCCAACACACCAAACTTCCTAGCTTCAATGGCAACTTTGCACGTTTTTAGAAAAGAGGGACGCACAGATGTTTTAAATCAATAAAGCAGTGCCTTTAAGGCAGGGGTGGGGAACCTTTTTTCTGCCAAGGGCCATTTAGATATTTATAATATCATTTGCGGGCCATACAGAATTATCAACTTAAAATTAGCATTCTTGGGCAGTCCTAGCAGCTCCATAGGTAATGACTCTTCTTCAAGGCAGAAAAAAGGTTCCTTTTCTTGGCAAAACAAACTCACATCCGCCTTGAATAAAGGCTATTGCTGTCTGCGGGAGGGGGCAGATCACCAGTCTTAGATCCTTCTGAGCTAGAGATCTGCCAGGACCCACGAAGGGCCAGACCAAATGCTTTCGCGGGCCTTATACGGCCCCCGGGCCTGACGTTCCCCACCCCTGCTTTAAGGGGAGATGGGTTATTAGGAGTTAATATTATTAGAATATTAGGATTATTATTAAGGGGAGACCTGTGCCTTTAAGAATCCTTCCTGGGTCATCACCACCGTTACCTTTACTGTGA
Organism: Euleptes europaea; assembly: GCF_029931775.1. NCBI lineage: Eukaryota > Metazoa > Chordata > Lepidosauria > Squamata > Sphaerodactylidae > Euleptes > Euleptes europaea. Next base: position 8,894,978 of record NC_079329.1, on the reverse strand, counting down.
GCTGCTGTTGACATAGTGTTGCTAGGGAGGACCCAGGAAAAGCCCAGCTGACTTAGCCAAGGCAAATACCTGCCAGAATAGGGAAGGGGGGGTGAGAGTTTCCGTCTAGACATTAGGAAGAACTTTCTAACACTTAGTGCAGTTCCTCAGTGGGACAGGCTTCCTCGGGAGGTGGCGAGCGCTCCTTCCCTGGAGCTTTTTAAGAAGAGGTTAGATGGCCATTGTCAGTAATGCTATGACCTTAGGCAGATGATGAGAGGGAGGGCATCTTGGCCATCTTCTGGTCACTAGGGGTGTGGAGGGGAGAGGTAGTTGTGAATTTCCTGCATTGTGCAGGGGGTTGGACTAGATGGCCCTGGTGGTCCCTTCCAACTCTATGATTCTAAGCAAGGTCCGGTGCACAGGTGGATCAGGCCAGAAGGGAGCTCACCTCAAGTTCCTTGGAGGAGGCAGTGGGATAAAAATACAAGAGACTGAACAGCGGGCAGAGCCAATACCTGTAGAATGGGTCTCCCTTGGCATTCGGCCCCACAACCTCCATGGTGCTGGTGTATACCAGATACTGGGTGCCTTGAGTCACACATGCTTCAATCACGTTCTGGGTCCCTGTGTTGAAACAGCAGGGATCAGTGGAGAAACACAAAAGACGCATAAATCAAACACCCACAGACTTTCCTTTACACAATCCCATGCTGAGGGGCGGGGACACATGAAGGTCAGCGTCTCTGCCAAGCTGAAGACCAGATGCTCAAATGGTTTACATGTGCCCCGAAGGCAGAGACGCTTCTGTGGCTGGTGTAGGCCAAGGAATCTGGGGGTGATCTTAGCCTGCTTGAGATACCTTTGGCAAATGAAGCAATTCTTATGTCTTTGGTTCTTGTAGGTTATCCGGTCTGTGTAACCGTGGTCTTGGTATTTTCTTTCCTGACGTTTCGCCAGCAGCTGTGGCAGGCATCTTCAGAGGAGTAACACTGAAGGACAGTGTCTCTCAGTGTCAAGTGTGTAGGAAGAGTGATATATAGTCAGAAAGGGGTTGGGTTGAGCTGAATCATTGTCCTGCAAAAAGTATCAAAGGCAATGTGCTAATAATTGTCCTGTAAGTATCGAGATAATGTGCTAATGAGGGTGTGGTATCTTCTTTCCTAACGTTTCGTCAGCAGCTGTGGCAGGCATCTTCAGAACCATCTTCAGAACAAGAACCCAGGGTGTGGTATGTTAATATGGAACCAATGTATCCTAAAGTGATCTGTTAATGTGTGAAATCCAAAGCTAATCTGCATGGCTATTGTGGACTGTAGTCTTTGTTAGTCTGGAAGTTTTCAGGACAGGAAGCCAAGCCTGAAAACCTCCAGACTAACAAAGACTACAGTCCACAATAGCCATGCAGATTATCTTTGGATTTCACACATTAACAGATCATTTCAGGATACAAGGGTTCCATATTAACATACCACGCCCTCATTAGCACATTATCTTGATACTTACAGGACAATGATTAGCACATTACTCCTCTGAAGATGCCGGCCACAGCTGCTGGCGAAACGTCAGGAAAGAAAATACCAAGACCACGGTTACACAGACCGGATAACCTACAAGAACTAATGAACTCTGACCGTGAAAGCCTTCGACAATAATTCTTATGTCTGTTTTGCCTTGGCGAGGTGTTCTGCTTCAACTAGCTACAGGGTGGGCGGAGAAGCTGCTACGCAATGCACAAAATTTATATCCCCACCTCCTGTTTCGTCCTGCCCAGGCAGACTGGAAAACTAGGGTCTTCTTGAATTTCATCGGGCTGCTCACGTTTCCCAATACTGAGCTTTTAAAAAGAAAGGTAACATTTTCGGCACGTGCGGCCCGCCCGCTGTGACGGTAGACACAAGGAATGCATTTCCCTGGGTGATGGCTTCAGTCAGTAAGGATCGGGTGGGGAGGAATCCTGGGTTTCAGTTTCCAGTGCTGGGAGGGGACCGAATTTCCGAGAGAGGGAGGGAGGGAGAGAGGGGGGAGAGGGAGGGACGGAGGGAATCCAGTGGGTTGTGGCATGCTGAGTCATGAGGGGAAGGGCAGTAAACTCAGTTTTAGAGCATCTGCTTGGCATGCAGAAGGTGCCAGGTTCAATCCCCGACATCTCCAGTTAAAGGGACTAGGCAAGAGGGTGATGTGAAAGACCTCTGTCTGAGACCCTGGAGACCCCCTGCCCGTCTGAATAGAAAATACTGACTTTGATGGACTGAGGGTCTGATTCAGGAGAAGGCAGCTTTGTGTGTTCAATATTATTTGGGGAGGGGCTGTGGCTCAGAGGCAGAGCATCTGCTTGGCATGCAGAAGGTCCCAGGTTCAATCCCCGACATCTCCAGTTAAAGGGACCGGGCAAGCAGGTGATGGGAAAGACCCCTGCCTGAGACCCTGGAGAACCGCTGCCGGTCTGAGTAGACAGTACTGACTTTGATGGACCGAGGGTCTGATTCAATATAAGGCGGCTCCACGTGTTCATGATTACTGCGGGGTGGAGCACAGTGATTAGAGCAGGGGGAGGTTGATTTGGGAAGGGGGTGGAAACCCTTCACCCCTTCAAGGAACCTGTTTCCACATCACATGTGCCCACTGACGAACCTCTGACTCCTGGGTTAAATCCCATCAGGCCAGTTTCCTCATTGCGAAGGACAGTTTGGGTCCAGGGTCCCCCCCCCCCTCCTGTGTAGCAGACGCACACATGTCCCTCACGCACCTGCCATGATCCCCAATTCGGATCCTGACTGTGATTGCCGCAGTCGTGATCCGAATCGGGCACCTTGTGCACGGGAACCAAGAGCTTGCGTGTTGCTGTCATAAAGGACGGGGACCCAGAACTGATCTTGTGCGCTCCGTAACGTGGAAATTGGCCCTTTAAGGAACGGGGAACAATCAGAGGAAGTCATCCGCCTACACAGATGCCAAGACTCTGCACCTGTTGCAGGCGATTCCTCCTCTGGAGAAGCCAGCAGTTGCATCATGGGAATCCATCTCCTAATAAGCACCAACAGAAACCGGCTTTATCTCGGAGAAAGATGCAAACAAGTTAAGGGCTGGCTCTTTGAAAATGTGTTGTTGCAGATGTTTTTGATACAGTTGCCTGACAATTGCTTTGCTCCTCCCAGGACACATCTGGCACTGGTAAACAAAAGGAACATCCTCAGCATGGAAACTATTCTGGTTATTCCTGGCTCACTTCTGCCTGGATCCACTTCCCGTCATTAAGCTCAAGAGGGTTTCCCAAAGCCCACCCCCCCAGGCTGTTTTCTAGCAACCCGAGAGATCCATCTTTCAGAGGGCTGCTAAGTTTTACAGAGAGGAGGGGCACCTCAACGTTAATGTAAAACATGAAAGACCTAAAATAGAAAACAGAGGTGTTTAAAGGTTACTTAGCTGTTAATTTTTAAGCACAGCCAGCTTTAGGAGCACTGCTGGGGAAATTAAATGGTGCCTGCTGGATCAGGCTGGTGTCCCATCTTGTCCTACATCCTTGCCCAGGTCCTTGTTCTGGAGAGCCGGCCAATAGGGTGGAGAGGCCAAGGCCTTCCCCTGCTGCCACCTCCCAGCACTGGTATTCAAAGGTTTGCTGCTCCTGTCCATGGAGGCTCCCTTCAGTCATCGTGGCACTGATGGACCTCTCCTCCATAACTCTGCCTAACCCCCTTTCAAAGCCACTCAATGCTTGTGGGCCATCACTATCTCCATTGGCAGTGAAGTCCCACAACTTCGTTACTCATTGAGTGAAGTGGTATTTCTTCTTCTCCATCCTAAATCTATTGCCCTGTCGACTTCATAAGCCAGCATGGTGTAGTGGTTAAGAACAATGATTTGGAGCGGTGGAGTCTGATCTGGAGAACCGGGTTTGATTACCCCACTCCTCCACATGAGCGGCAGAGGCTAATCTGGTATTTATATGCCGACTTTCTCTACCACTTAAGGAAGAATCCAACCATCTTACAATCGCCGTCCCTTCTCCTCCCTGCAACAGACACCCTGTGAGGTAGATGGGGCTGAGAGACCTCTAAGAGAGCTGTGACTAGCCCAAGGTCACCTAGCTGGCTTCGTGTGGAGAAGTGGGGAAACAAATCCAGTTCACCAGATTAGCCTCCGCCGCTCATGTGGAGAAGTGGGGAGTCAAACCTGTTTTTCCAGATCAGAGTCCACCGCTCTTCACCACCACACCACGCAGGCTCTCTGTGATGGAAACCGTTGAGTCTGAACTGAAATTCTGAGTAGGGGTCAACAGCCGCTCTGTGGAAAAGCACTAGCAACACAGTCGGTTTGACCAACAGGAAGGAACAGGGAGAATGGAGTAGGGCTACGGCGTTTCTGCCTTTAAACTGAAATGGGTTATAAATGTCAAGTGTCCGAGTGCCCGTCTGGGCCTCCAGTTCCTGGGTGGCCGCAGACAGATACTCCACTCCCTCGGGAAACACAGAGGCGGCTTTCGTGCAGCTGGAACAAACAAGAAAACAATGGCCACATTCCTCGGCCATAAAAGCGCTGCCTTGTCGGGAGGCCCCTGGTTTCCATCCGGCTCTGTGATAGGTAGCCAGGAGGCCTCTAGCCTAAACAATCGAAGGAATGCAAAGAAGGAAAGTAGGTCAGCCTGAAATCCTTTCCCCAAAGTAGCAACTATTTCATATGTTCACTTATTTGCTCAGAATCTGACTTAAGGTACGTATCTCTAATCTAAACACATATGCACGTAATTCCCCTTTTTTCCCCAGACGGGGACCCAAAGCGTCTTAGACCATAGTTTTCCTCTTTTATCCTCTCAACAACCATGTGAGGTAGGTTAGGTTGAGAGTGTGCGTCTGGCCCAAGGTCACCCAGCAAGCTTCCATGAGAGAGTGGGGATTCGAACCTGGGTCTCCCAGGATCCTAGCCCAACACTACGCCGCACCAGCTGTAGCCTCCTCTCCCGAGATGTGAGAGAGCATTAGCTTGAGGTGGTACCTGGGTCCAGAAGTAGAACTCAGCTGAGAAAGATGGCCCTAAACCACCCTGAGAGATGGCTATTGAACAGGAGAAGTTACCAGGGGTCTACTTTCCTTAAAGTCGCCTAAAGCCCACCAAGAAACCCCCTTCCCTTAATACCAGACAGGTTGGGGGAGGTGGTCACAGCATAGTGAGCTATGCGCGGCTCTGCATGTGGTCAAGATTCGAGTCCGGCAGCACCTTCGAGGCCAACAAGATTTGGGGGGTATGAGCTTTTGAGAGACAAAGCTCCCTTCGTCAGATACAAGGCACAATGGAGATCTCTGCGTCTTTATATCCCAGTCAGAAAGTGGGAGGCGCATTGCAAAAACCAGTTCCAGTGTCAAATGAGCCCGTCTGCAAATGAGCATTTTGTCGTAACTTGTTTATAACTTTCTGCCTATCTTCAAAGCAGAAGTTAAATAAACTGCGGATAGAGTAACAGCCTTATCTTCGCCAGGTAGCAGATAGATTAAATGAGAGTCGTGAGAACAAAGGAAAGTGTGAAACCAGTGGAGTAATAAGAGAAGATCTTATAGAAGAATATAAATCACAACTGAATAAAAAAAAATGGGTGTTTCTTTGCCTTTCAACATGGGCAGACTCTCTTGTCCAATTGGAGTATCTCAGAATCTGCCAAATAATTCATTGAGGGGTAAGGCATTACGTCTGGCCAAGAAGAACCGTCTTTGAAAGGTTGGAATGGTAAAATATTCCAGATAATCTGGAAGCACTGGAAAAGATGGGTTGCTCTGTCCCCAGAAGGAGGGCGCACATTTCCTTTTGGCATCACCACATAGTTCAAGATGGGCCCTTCGTTCTAAACCTGTGAGTATCTTATTCATTACTGAAAGAAGGTCTGAGGGAAAACTTGGATAGGAAATCTGAAAACCTGGAAGTCTGTCGCCTACTATCTTCATCCAAAAAGCATTGCAAAAGAAAAAAGATGCACTGTACTTTTGAATCCTGACTCTTTTCTTTGCAACACACCTCCCGCCTTCTGACTGGGAGATAAGGACTTAGGGATGTCAATTGTAACTCGTATCCGATGGAGCGCTGACTTTCGAAAGCTCACACCACCCAAAATCTTGTTGGCCTCGAAGGTGCTACTGGACTTGAATCTAGCTCTGTCTAAACACTCATTTTAATCATTCTAAGCACTGGATCTAGTTCTTGGAAAGGATTACCATCACCCACTCGGAAGAAATCTTTCAGCAGCTGGCATGCAACGCAACCCAGCTGGCTTCCCCTCCCTTGCCCTTTTCCAAGCTCCGGCTTCCCGACTGTCAGATTTTCCCTCCCAATTACCTCGAGAAGCAGCTCCTATTTCCCCCACCACATAAACTTGTTTTCATTTAATTTTCCACAGGATAAAATGACTTATTAGGCTGACAAGAGCAGACTTCATTTTTTTTCCCCTAGAAAAGATGCCATTTGGGGGCATTCGGAAGACAACAAAAATTAAAAGTCTGCAGAGACCGTCCTTTGAGGCAGAGAGGAAACCCGCTGGCAGAGACACAGTGACGAACCTGTGCCTGGACTTTACTACTTCAGTCTTGCGGGGTGGGTGGGGGAGAGCTCACAGAATTAAACGCTTTCCCATGCAAAATAAAATTCCCTGCATATAGGAAACTCTCAATAGAGGATCGTAGTATAGCCCTCTCCCCAAACCGCTAGCTTTCCATACGCAAGTAAGTAATACCAAAAATAAAAAAAGAGCATCCAATGTCAGTCCACACCTGCAGCCTGAAATCAGATAGTCCAGAAATGGGTTAATCATCGCACCTGTTTGGTAGATTCACACCGAAGTCCCTTATACTGCATACCCCTCCCCTTTACAATCCCAGCCTGTATGGGGCTTTACGAACAGGTTAGGGGATTCAGCTTCAACGGCCCCTCTCCCAACTTCAGTCATGGCATCTTGGCCATCTTCTGGCCATGGAGTAGGGGTCACTGGGTGTGTGTGTAGGGGAGGTCGTTGTGAATTTTCTGCATTGTGCAGATGGTAGGACTAGATGACCCTGGTGGTCCCTTCCAACTCTATGATTCTATGATTCATGGGGAAAGGCCCACATGTTATGACATGCTCATTGGCTACTAGCCAGAAAGTCATTGAGCATGTACAGAGGGCCTTTCCTCCACTTGCATGTAAACACAACCATAATATCAGGGCAGATGATGACACACAGACAGGCGAGAACATAAGAAAAACCATGCTGGGTCAGACCAAGGGCCATCAAGTCCAGCAGTCTGTTCACACATTGGCCAACCAGGTGCCTCCAGGAAGCCCACAAACAAGACGACTGCAGCAGCATCGTCCTGCCTGTGTTCCACAGCACCTAATATTATGGGCATGCTCCTCTGATCCTGGAGAGAATAGGTATGCATCATGACTAATATTTAAGGAAAGCCATGCTGGTTCAGACCAAGGCCCACCAAGTCCAGCAGTCTGTTCACACAGTGGCTAAGCAGGTGCCTCTAGGAAGCCCACAAACAAGACAACTGCAGCAGCATTGTCCTGCCTGTGTTCCACGGCACCTCATATAATAGGCCTGCTCCTCTGATCTTGGAGAGAATAGGTCTGCATCATGACTAGGATCCATTTTAACTAGTAGCCATGGATAACTCTCTCCTCCATGAATATGTCCACTCCCCTCTTCAAGCCTTCCAAGTTGGCAGCCATCACCAAATCATGGGGCAGGGAGTTCCACAATTCAACTACGTGTTGTGTGAAGAAATACTTCTGTTTATCTGTTCTGACTCTCCAAACAGAACCCCAAGCATGCTAGAAATCTAATCTGATGCGAGTGGGCTGCCAACTCCAGCTTCAGAAAAGCCGGGCGATTTGAGGGCAGTGCCCACGGAGGGCAGAGGGGGCTCAGGAGAGATGAGAAGCCATACATGCTGCCCACTGAAGGTGTCGTTTCCTCCAGGGGATCTGCTCTCTGTAGTCTGGAGATCAGTTGCAATTCCAGGAGTCGTCCAAAGGCCCACCTGGAAGCTGGCAACTGTATTTCTCTGCAAGGACCCTTCCCGTACGTTTTGCGCTCTGGGACCAGACGGCCTTTGGGCTCCCACGATTCCTACCGTGCGTGTTGACCTCTACGATTTTCGACGGCGGGAACCGGCCCCAGACGTCCACCAGGCTGGCCGCGTGGATGACCACGTGGGCTCCTTTCACCGCGGCCTCCACTTCCGGCAGGTTGCCGATGTTCCCCTTGATCAGGGTCACCTTATCTGTGAGAAAAAGTTTTAAAAAGAAGGTGGGGCTTCACACCGGAAATGGCAGCGGGGACGGGTGAGTTGGGAAACGGACCGAGGAACGAGGAAAACCAGCACCATCTCGTCCTCAATGGGCCAGCGTAGTTGGGCTTGTAACCTTTCGCACATTGATAACACAGTTTTCAACACATGAAGCTGCCTTACACTGAATCCATTTCCATTTATTTACTAGCTCCTTTGACCAAAGGTCTTGAGCTTAACCATAACAACAATACATAATACATAAAACAGAACAACACCAAATAATCAATTTACAATACCCAACATATAGAAAGCTGGACAGTGAAGAAAGCTGATAGGAAGAAAATAGATTCCTTTGAAATGTGGTGTTGGAGGAGAGTGTTACGGATACCCTGGACTGCCAAAAAAACAAACAAACCAGTGGGTTATGGATCGAATCAAGCCTGAACTGACCCTAGAACAGTGGTTCTCAACCTTTTTTGAGTCGCGACCCCTTTACAATTGCCAAGTAACCTGTGACCCTCGTCACATTTGCATAAATTTGCATACACGTGCATAAATGACATTTTCAATAGGATAAAGAAAACACATTTGTTTTTTGGGCAGTCCAGGGTATCCATATATATAATTACTTTAAATTTTAAAGTTTAAAACAAACAAGCAAACGGTACTACCACCTGTTGCGCAGCTGCTGTGACTGGGTGGCGCGGGAACCTTTCCTGGCACGGAGGAAAGAGTGCCTCTGAGCATGCACTGCGTTCCTTGTCCTCCCCTCTCTCCCCAAAAACCCTTCCAAGCAGGCCGGGCCTCTCGCAAGGAAACCCCCTCTCTTGTGACTGGGACACTGCTTGTGCACAGGACTGCAGTTATCCCTCAAAGCGGAGCTCCGTTTAATCACCTCGCGAGAGCGAAGGGCCAGGAAAGAGCCAAGGGCCCCTTATCCCGCTCGGACTTTTCGTGCCTTTTTCTCCCGTCCGCCAGTCACCGCTCCTTCTGCGCCTCACCGAACCTGCGCGCTCGAGGGGGAAATCCCGAACTGCGCATGCACCTCGACTCTCTCCCTCTTGGCCTTGCCAGAGTGGAACTGATGACTCAGGGCAGAAAAGCGAAGCCACACTACAGACATGCGCGCTTGGATTCCAGGCTGAAGCTCCCGCCCCACCCGAGCGCGGCTAAAAGTAAAAACAACGTGGCTGTAGCGGCCTCAAGGGGGACTGCCCTCTTCTCCTCCGAGACCTGAACTGGCCGAGCCAGGGGAGCTTCCTCGGCCTCCCACACATCCTGCCGCATCATCCGCCTGGCACAGGTGCGACCGCGCCCAGGGCTGGCCTGCCCACCTCTCAGCTGGGCTACAGCTGGTGTGCGGTGGCACGCCGCCGCGTCTCTGCAGCCCGGCTCCTTTTGGCTGTTGGTCGGCCAGTTCCTCACCTCTCTGCTTGGGGTCTTCCCTGCCCTCGCGGACAGATCAGGGTTACAGGACGTCTGGGTTAGTCCTGGACAGCCCGGGATGGGGGCTGTCCCAGAACAGTGGCGGCGACCCCCCAGAAAACACTCCGCGACCCCCTTGGGGGTCCCGACCCCCAGGTTGAGAACCACTGCCCTAGGAGCTTGCTGGGGGTCATTTTAGCTTCTAAAGCTTTTAGTCAGCTTGCTGGGGGTAAAGGGAAGACGACTGGGGAAGGCACTGGCAAACCACCCTGTAAAACAAAGTCTGCCTAGTAAACGTCGGGATGTGACGTCACCCCACAGGTCAGGAATAATCCGGTGCTTGCGCAGGGGACCGTTACCTTTTACCTACTAAAATGAAGACTTTGCCTCCAGTGAAAACAAAGATTTTCTTCACCTCCCTTGCCTTGTGATGCAGCAGATACTTCCCTCCGTACCTTGCATCATTTCAGCAGCTCTGGGCAATCCTATTTGCAAGAGTGTTAGCACAGAGAAGCTGAACTGACTGCATTCTTTAGAGAAGGAATGAAGGCCAAGAACCAGCCACTCGCGTAAACAAAGCATTCCTTCCAGAAATAGCACTACCCTTTTTACCCACACAGGTATTTCCCTGTGATACTACAAAACTACAAACAGCATGGTGCAGTGGCTAAGAGGGGTAGTTCAGAGCGGTGGAGTCTGATCTGGAGAACCGGGTTTGATTCCCCACTCCTCCAAACGAGCGGCGGAGGCTAATCTGGTGAACTGGATTTGTATCCCCACTCCAACACACAAAGCCAAAAGCCCCGTGGCGCAGAGTGGTAAGCTACAGTATTGCAGGCCAAAGCTTTGCTCAGGACCTGAGTTCGATCCCAACGGAAGTTGGTTTCAGAAAGCCGGCTCAAGGTTGACTCAGCCTTCCATCCTTCCGAGGTCGGTGAAATGAGGACCCAGCTTTCTGGGGGTAAAGGGAAGATGACTGGGGAAGGCACTGGCAAACCACCCCGTAAACAAAGTCTGCCTAGAAAATGTCGGGATGTGACATCACCCCATGGGTCAAGAACGACCCGGTGCTTGCACAGGGGACCTTCACCTTTTTTTACACACAAAGCCAGCTGGGTGACCTTGGGCTAGTCACAGCTCTCTTCGAACTCTCTCCACCCCACCTACCTCACAGGGTGTCTGGTGTGGGGAGGGGAAGGGAAGGTGATTGTAAAAATGGTAGAGCAAGTCGACATATAAAACCCAACTCTCCTTCTTCTTCCTGGGGACTTGGGGTCAGTGTCTGGGGAGGGCAGAGTTTGAGGGGAGTGACCGCGATGTTGCAGAGTCCCACCCAGAGGTTGGCCACCAAACCCGATGAGCAATGCTGGTGATCTCCGAAATTTCCTCCCTCGCTTTGCGGTATTTGGGGGGAAGCCAGATAGGGCCAAAGCTTTATTCTATTGTGCACTGCAAAGCCTTGCCGGGACGCTAGAAGGGGATCAACATTTCGTCACCAAAGCTCGCCCGTCGCCCGTTCGTGAAACCCAATAGCCGATGCCTGTTCCGAAGAATCTCTGCTCTTAAAAAAGAGACCGGCGGTGTCTCACTTCCTGCTGGATGTTTTGAAGAAATTAAGTAAGCCAAGTCGGAACTAGAAATTCCACCCCCGCCCCTTAATAGTCAGATGGTTGAATCAGCAGGACTCTTTTACACTAAACAATTCATTGTAAGAATACACTTTCTGCAATATTTTTTTTAAACAACACTCCCATTCAAGCAAGGAGGCATGTATGTGGATGGGGGGGGGGGATGGAATTTGGTGGAGGGTACGCCTGTGAGCCCCACATTTTTCACACCATCTTCGGAAAAGCCACAGAACCACCAAATCATAAGGGACCCTTAAACCTTAAGACTAGCGTTGCCAGGTCCCTCTTTGCCACCGGCGGGAGGTTTTTGGGGCGGAGCCTGAGGAGGGCGGGGTATGGGGAGGGGCTTCAATGCCATAGAGTCCAATGGCCAAAGCGGCACTTTTCTCCAGGTGAGCTGATCTCTATCGGCTGGAGAGCAGATGTAATAGCAGGAGATCTCCAGCTGGTACGTGGAGGTTGGCAACCCTACTTAAGAGTGAGCCCCCAAAATGGAGAGACCTGGTGTAATTTCATTAAGACAATGGGGGGAGGGGGAATTATCTCCTCCCCGATAGGTATTTATTGCTTAGTTATTACAAACTTACTTGTTTCCAGGAATATAAGGTTGCCTACATATTAGCCCATTTGAGGCACAGTTAGAGCGGTTCCTCAGTGGAACAGGCTTCCTTGGGAGGTGGTGGGCTCTCCTTCCCTGGAGGTTTTTAAGCAGAGGCTAGACGGCCATCCGTCAGCAATGCTGATTCTATGACCTGCCAAAATGGAGGAGAGGCCCTTGGCCACAAGAGGAGCAGAGATGCTGCCTCAGCTATAGCCTGTCCTTCAGCCAACACCTTGGGGGGCTCTCCTCAGTTTTTGAGGCTCCCCCACACTTTCCTGTTTTCTCTGGCTTGCCACCATCTACGCTAGTCACACTTGGGCAAGCCGGAGCTATTTTGGCAGGGAAGGAGCTGGCTGACTGATACGGCCGGGCGCAAGCCAGGGAACGCAGCTCAGCCCCTTCTTGGGGCCAACTCCTCCGCCCAATGCAGTCATGCATTCCCTCCACAGCGACCCAAGGAACTTCACAGCAGTAGAGAGGAGCTGCCAAGGGTGCCTGCGGACATTTTAAACTCCCTCCTTAGTGAGTGGCTTTGTCTGTGTGGACAAACTGCTGTATTTGCGGGACTCTGCCGTTTTGCCCGTATGGCATCTGACTGGAAGAGTTCCATGGCTAGGGGTTGCCAGCCTCCAGGTACTAGCTGGAGATCTCCTGCTATTACAACTAATCTCCAGCCGATAGAGATCAGTTCATCTGGAGGAAATGGCTGCTTTGGCAACTGGACTCTATGGCATTGTCAAGGAACCAAGGTCCCCACAATCCCTTGTGTTCTTATTCTTTGGTTCAGGCTTTATTGTGATATCAGCTCCTAAGCAGTTTGGAATGCAATCGTTAATTTACAAGCCTGGGAACAGTTTCACTTTTGAGAGATAACACTGATGTGCCTTATGGCTTTGCCTCCCTCCTAAATTGGAGCCTCCTTCGTAAATTGAACGTCATTTTGTGGCTAGGAGAATAGCTCTTCCAAAAGTGCCTTATCTTGTCACCTGGTGATTTGGGGACTGCTTCACACCCACTCATCAAAGACAACCTTTTGGTCGGTTGTCTTTGATGAGTGGGTGTAGTGGTTAAGAGCAGTGGTTTGGAGTGGTGGACCTGAGAACCAGGTTTGATTCTTCACCCCTCCGCATGAGCGGCGGTGACTAATCTGGTGAACTGGATTTGTTTCCCCACTCTTACACATGAAGCCAGCTGGGTGGCCTTGAGCTGGTCACAGCTCTCTCAGCCCCACCTACCTTACAGGGTGTCTGCTGTGGGGAGGGGAAGGGATTGTAAGCTGGTTTGATTCTCGCTGACGAGGTAGAGAAAGCTGGTATATAAAAACCAACTCCTCCTCTTCTTCTTCATATCCATCACCTGGGTTATGGTTATTCTCAGATTGGGTCTTTGTGAGCTCACCCCACCATGGTTTCGGGGATAAAGATAGCTATTCTAACCTTAGCAAAATGTGGTGTCTTGACATGCCAGCAGGCATGGAGGCCCACCACCTTTTTGATATCTCGATATTCTCTTTAGGGCAGAACGCTGCCACTTTGAATGTTGGGAGCCTTACTGAATGCTGAAACGCTGCAAAAACCTTTTGTGGAACTGGTAAAACCTTTTTTTTGTGCCCTGGCTTTGCTTTGCTTCATCAGATGCATGAACCAATGACATTTATACCCTAAAGTTGCAGACTTTAGAGGGGCTGGGGAGAGGGGCTGGGGAGAATGATGTTATAGAGAGGGGCCTGTTTCAAACAGTGTCTAGTCAATATTCCAGTTCACACTGGACTTAAATGTTCATCTTTAAAGCAGGAGTTCAGTGGGACCTTTGTGGTGTAGGAGGAGGATTTAATTCCTAAGCAAAAAAGAAAAAGAAAAGGGGGAAAAAAAGAATCCCCCACTAATCTCAATTCATCACAATTCGCGCCTGTTACTCCCCCCACTCGGCACCCAAGATCAGCTTTCAAGCAGTAGCCTTTTGAGACGTTTCAAAGCTTTAGGCTGTTCAAAACATTCAGATGTTGCTCCAGTCTTCCAAAACACACTTCCAACCCCCCCAGATACACACGCGCCATTCATTAGGACTCTTAGCCTCCCAAGAGGAAAAACGTCAGCAGCTGTTGGTAAAAGCCAAGAAACTTGACCGCTACCGGAGGCTCTTCCAAACACTGGATTGCGCATCAAAATAACGCAAACTGCCTCTGCTCAGACTGGTTTCCCCCTAGAATCCCCACGCCAAGCAAATTGCTAAGATTAATAACAAGGCTTTAAGATTTATTCCAAAGAGGTAGCCATGTTAAATCTATTGTAGCAAAATAAAACAGGCCCCCACACACACATATCTCCCCCCTTTGGCGATTTCCCCTATAAAAACTTGGAATCTAATTTCCTCTCGATAGCTTCTGCAGAAGTGAGCTCTGGAAGCTCAGCCTGGAATAAACAGGCTGTGAAGTCTCTTAAAATGCTGCTGGACTTCAGTTTTATTTTGCTTAAGATCTAGGGCAGGGATTGAACCACATGAAGCTGCCTTCTACTGAACCAGACCCTTGGTCCATCCAAGTCAGTACTGTCTACTCAACTGCTTCTCCAGGGTCTCAGGCAGAGAGGTCTTTCACATCACCTACTTGCCTAGCCCCTTTAACTGGAGATGTCGGGGATTTAACCTGGGACCTTCCGCATGCCAAGCAGATGCTCTACCACTGAGCCACGGCCCCTCTTCCGCAGAAGTTGTCTGGTAAGCAGGCCTAGATGCTTCCTTCTCTCCTACCTAATGGCTCTTGTAGCTACACTAGGAGCGGGGCACGATTCTCTATGTACACCTTCCAGCCCCTATCAGTGTGGGTGGGTCTTTGAGGAATAATGTCATGGGGCCTCTGGGGTGGGGGGCTGATCTACCATTTCATGACAGGAGACACTTTCCTTATTGAAGAGCGTGGCTTTTGGGAAAATGTCAGCATCTTCTAAAATCTAGAGCCACCGTCTGTGACTGCACAAACTGGGTTTATCTCAGATGCTGGTGTATTTGAGGGCTGACTCACACGTTACAGCCAACCTAGCCAGTCTGAGTAGACGGCTGACCTCGATGGGACCAAGGGTATAACGCATTCCCATTCAGTATAAGGCAGTTTCATTGGTGATCTTACTACTGATGGCACCAGGGTTCCGCAGCACTCAGTGTGGTCAGAGGAAATAATGGCACCTGGGGATTCACTGGCAGTAGGGAGCAATCAGCATCTAGAGTGGGAATAAAATAGGACACAAGGTCCTAACTATGACCACTTCCTCCCCAGAGGATCCTTCTGGCAGGGTCCAGACACAGATGGATGTTTCTGCAGATCTCAAATCCATTCATTTGGCACAGCCAAGAAGCACAATCAACAGGGTACCCATGCACTGCCAACCACAGTCAACAGGGTACCCACGCACAGCCAACCACAACCAACAGGGTACCCACGCACAGCCAACCACAACCAACAGGGTACCCACGCACAGCCAACCACAACCAACAGGGTACCCACGCACAGCCAACCACAACCAACAGGGTACCCACGCACAGCCAACCACAACCAACAGGGCACCCATGCACAGCCAACCACAACCAACAGGGCACCCACGCACAGCCAACCACAACCAACAGGGCATCCACGCACAGCCAACCACAACCAACAGGGCACCCATGCACAGCCAACCACAACCAACAGGGCACCCATGCACAGCCAACCACAACCAACAGGGTACCCATGCACAGCCAACCACAATCAACAGGGTACCCACACACAGCCGGCCAAAGGATCCCTGTGGTACCCAAAGGTTTATGGTGGATGCAAAGCTCTTACCTTTGTCCAGCTGCTGTATGCTTTCATCCAGATTCAAGTCGAAGACACGCACTTCGGCAAGGTCGGGCTCTTTCTCCAGAAGCATCTGGACCAGATGTTTCCCCAGAAACCCACAACCGCCTGTCACTAGGTAGATCTTGCCTCCGCTTGCCGACATGATTCGTCCTGGGGGCAGAAAGACAGAAGAAACCATGTTGTTTGGATAGGTGGGAGAAGACCAGGAGAGGACCACCAATTGCGGAAGGACCATGCAGGAGAAGTTGGAGCTTGGTGTATATGTCTAAGAGAGTCTACAAAGGCTTGTCCTTGGGCCAGACATTCCTGTTCAGCTTAACCTACTACCTCATAGGGTTGTTGAGACGATAACATGGAGGAGGGGCGAACGGTGTTGTAAGTTGCTTGGAATGTGCATTGGAGAGAAAAGCAAGGTATAAAAAGATTTAATGGTGTAATTAAATTTAATTAATATTAATATTTAATTATGTAATTGGGGAGGGGCCATGGCTCAGTGGTAGAGCATCTGCTTGGCATGCAGAAGGTTCCCAAGTTCAATCCCCGGCATCTCCAGTTAAAGGGACTAGGCAAGTAGGTGATGTGAAAGACCTCTGCCTGAGCCGCTGCCGGTCTGAGTAGACAATACTGACTTTGATGGACCAAGGGTCTGATTCAGTAGAAGGTAGCTTCATGTGTTCATGTGTAAGTAAGTATATGTAATTATGTAAGTATAAAGAAGCAATTATCTTCCCCCTCAGTTGTTTAATACAATGGTAGACAGAGGAAGAGAGAGAGAGCCTGTTGGGAAATAATGACATCCATTTTTGGCTTCTCTTTCTATCCCGGCCTCCACCTTGCCATAGGGCCAGGGCGTATTCGTATGGGCCTGTAAACAAGTCAATAAAACTAGCAGGACCACACCTGACCTCATCTTCACTGAGAAGGAGGAGGAGGAGGAGGAGGAGGAGGAGAAGAAGAAGAGTTAGTTTTATACCCTGATGTTCTCTACCTTTATGGAGATTCAAACAGGCTTACAATCACCTTCCCTTCCCCTCCCTACAACAGACACCTTGTGAGGTAGGTGGGGCTGAGAGAGTTCTAAGAGAACTGCGACTAGCCCAAGGTCACCCTGCAGGCTGCACGTGGAGGAGTGGGGAAACCAACCAAGTTCTCCAGATTAGAGTCCACCGCCCCTAGCCACTACACCACCCTGGCTCTCTGAGAACAGTCGTTCCCTGAGAGAAGCCTCACCCTATATTGGTCCACCAGACGAATCAGTTTCTACACAAATAGGTCGGATAATTCCAGTAATTTAAACCTCTTTGAAATTGCCCAGGGCTACATCTGAGAGGCATCTTTCTTCCTTCTTCTGTATTTGGAAATATTCCCAAGACTCTGAAGCACCACCCCTTCACCTGCCATGACTATTCGGGTAATACACCTAAAACCTCCGCCCCTTAGGCCTCCTTTCCCTCTTCCCAGACCTGGAAGAAAAATGATCTCCCACCAAATAGGGTTTTTACCTGCCCAGGATCACCCATGAGCCGTGAGTTCCCGGTTCTGGATACAAAGCGAATGTCTCTGCTGCTCTTCCCCCCATCAGGGACATTTCCCCGTGGTCACCCCCGCAGACTGCTCCGGGGCTTCCTTTTGATTATGCATGCCTTTCCCGCCCATCAGAGGTCGCCTCGCTCCCCCCGTGTGTTTTGCCCGGGTTTTCCAGGTGCTGTTTTAGCCAGAATCTGGAAAATGTGGGCAAAACGTGCGGGGAGAGCGAGGCGACCACTGACGGGCGGGAAAGGCATGCATAATCAAAAGGAAGCCCCGGAGCAGTCGGCGGGGGTGACCGCAGGGAAACGTCCCTGCATAAAAGGCCCATGTCCAGGTGCTGGAGGGAATAATTCACTCAAGAACAGAGCTGCTGCCGTTGCCCTGCGGAGTTTCCCCCCTGCAGTCCTCTTGTATATTTTTTTAAAAAGCAAAATTTAAGAGAGAAGAGGAATCCTTGATGAAAGAGGGTTACTTCCAAGGTTTTTTTAAAGTTTTTAAAAAAGTTGTAAAAGTTTTCCCCCTGCAGTCCTCCTATATATTTTTTTTAAAAAAGCAAAATTGGAGAGAGAAGAGGAATCCTTGATAAAAAAAAAGTTTTAAAAAGTTTTAAAAGTTTTTTAAAAAGTTTTTTTTTTTAAAAAAACTAGTAGGATCTAGTGGTGGGGAGGGAGACTGGCATCAAAGGATTTATGAAGAATATAGGATCAAGGGAAGGGTGTTAATTGCCCTGGGGGGGAAGACTTCCCTTTTGGCTCACAAAGGCAGAGCAAGGGGAAGGCAGGAGCCCCTCCCTCACATGTTGCTGTCCTGATCTGAATCAGCACCCCCCTACCCCGCAGCACTTTAAAATGGAGTTCCCACAGGGAACTCGCAGCTGCAACATAGCTGCGAGTCCCCGCAGGGGACTTGCATACCTTGTATAGTTTGGCCCTGAGCAGGGCAGGGCTGAAAGCGTCCTAGCGCGGTCGAATTCAGCCTCGGATAGTCCCTCAGATTAAACCTCTCACAGCTCTGGCATAAGGATAAACAGAAAGCGGGGATCTTAGCGAAATATCACACCCCAGATGGTTGGCAGAAAACAGGTATTAAATTATTGAAGTGCGCTTGTAATTTAAACCCTCACACACATGGCGCTTCTGTTCACAAAAGATCTCTCCGGATCCCTCACACACACACCCCACACACACACTCCCCCTGATGTTCCTAAGAGGGACTAGGCAAGTAGGTGGTGTGAAAGACCCCTGCCCCAGACCCTGGAGAACTGCTGCCGGTCTGAGTAGACGATACTGACTTTGATGGACCAAGGGTCTGAGTCAGTATAAGGCAGCTTCATATGTTCCAGGTTCAATTCCCGGCATCTCCAGTTAAAGGGACTAGGCAAATAGGTGGTGTGAAAGACCTCAGCCTGAGACCCTGGAGAGCTGCTGCCGGTCAGAGTAGACAGTACTGACTTTGCTGGACCAAGGGTCTGGTTCAGTATAAGGCAGCTTCATGTGTTCAAGAGTGAGCTACCCTTCCCCACAAGAAGGATTTCTGGATGCACAGCAGGTAACAGCAAGAAGGGGTGGTAAGGAACTCCGGCTTCACAAGCACAGCTAAGGGCAGGGACTGGCGACACAATCAGCTTCTCCGTCTCTCCTCATGCCAAGTCTGCGAGACATTTAATCCGAGAGAGAGCTATCACGGACCCCTTTCCCTCTCGAGAGCTCTCAATGACGTTTGCCTGTTCGGGAAGGCTCAGTATAGCCGGCGTATATTTAGTGCAAGATTCACAGGTCTGCTCTGAATATACTTAAGATGCTACAGAGAGCAGCCGTGCATTTTACGGGCATGGCTGTTAGAGCAACGTCCTCATCCAAATGTTCAGTCACCCTTCTTTAACCAGCGGTGGGACTGGTGTTATCGGTATGCCTGTCCAGTACGTGGATAGCATCAATGAGCGTGTAAAACTTGTGAGAGCCACATATATATGGAGGGAGGAGGGAATGATTGTTGTAGAAGCTTGCTGGGTGATGTTGGGCACATACAGACTCAGCCTGACCCACTTCACAGGGTTGTTGTGAGGATAAAATGGAGAAGAGAACAATGAAGGGCCATTTGGGTCCTTGAGGCTTCCTCGGGAGGTGGTGAGCTCTCCTTCCCTGGAGGTTTTTAAGAAGAGGTTAGATGGCCATCTGTCAGCAATGCTGATTCTATGACCTTAAGCAGACGATGAGAGGGAAGGCACCTTGGCCATCTTCTGGTCACTGTGTGTGTGTGTGTGTGTGGGAGGTAGTTGTGAATTTCCTGCGTTGTGCAGGGGGTTGGACTAGATGACCCTGGTGGTCCCTTCCCACTATGATTCTATGGAAGAAGAGGAACAGGAGGAAGAAGAAGAGGGGAAAGAAGAAGAGGAAGACTAGTTGGTTTTTATACCAGTCTTTTCTCTACCTTTAAGGAGTCTCAAACTGGCTTACAATCACTTTCCCTTCCCTGCTAGAACAGAAACCTAACAGGTGGGGCTGAGAAAGCTCGAAGAGAACTGTGACTAGCCCAAGGTCACCCAGCAGGGTTTATGTGGAGGAGTGGGGAAACTAACCCGATGCACCAGATTAGAGCCCGCCACTCTTAACCACTACGCCACGCTGGCTCTCGGGCAGGGCATATAGAAATAAATAAAACGGGAACAAGCGCAGGATCGGGAGCATCTGAGCACAAGCTAAGTAAGGGACAGTTTAGGGCCTCAGGTGATGAGGGTGCCTCTCTAAGCAAACAAAAAACATCGATAAAACTGGTAAGTCGCAGCAAAAAAGAGGGAAAGCCGAAACGTGTGTGAAAGCATTACAGAGTTTTGCAAGCCGTGGCAGAGCAAAGACAGCCGTGTCAAAGAAGTCTAGGAATACGTGGAGATGCAATTATATAGTGCACTCCTGTATTTATAAAACTATTAGTTACTGGCATACACAGGGCAAAGAAGGAAGTTTACATGCAGTAGCTCAGTGCTGTAAACACTGCAGCTTGCAGACATCTCCAGAGCATGACATTGCTAGTAAGCTTCCCATAAAGCCCAGGGAGAAAATGTAAACCCTTAAGATCATAGAGAGAGATACAGTAATTCACTAACAAAACACTGTGTGTGTTAAGTGCCGTCAAGTTGCCTCTGACTGATGGCGACCCTAAGAATCAATGCCCTCCAAAGTGTCCTTGTTGAGGAATAGATAGCGAGCTTCGTTACATGTCATACAGCCAAGGGTTAAAATGGATTGTATTGATGCTGACCAGTTCAAGAAGGTGATGTAATCTCCAATGTGTCAATTGGCTATTGGTCAGAGAGGATCAGTTGTAAACCTGTTGTTGGTCAGGTACCCAAAAATCTGCACCAGTTCAAGAAGGTGATGTAATCTCCAATGTGTCAATTGGCTATTGGTCAGAGAGGATCAGTTGTAAACCTGTTGTTGGTCAGGTACCCAAAAATCTGCACCAGTTCAAGAAGGTGATGTAATCTCCAATGTGTCAATTGGCTATTGGTCAGGGAGGATCAGTTGTAAACCTGTTGTTGGTCAAGTACCCAAAAATCTGCATGTTACAGCTCTTTCTTTGTCTAAGAAAGAGCAACCCAGTTACTTTTTGAATCTCAACCAGAGAAGATGGGGCAACTCGGTATTTTAGAGATGCCATGTGCTTAAGCTTAGTAATTGCCAGATCTTTTCTGGCACGTATAGGAAACTAGAGATGTAGTAAGGATTTCTTGTTTTAACCTATTTTATAGTGAGTAAAGTTTTGTTTTTGCTAAGACAAAGGATTTTGTCTATTCATTGTGTGCATGTGCTTTTATTTGACTGTCACCAGCCACAATCATATGATCCATAACCTCTGATAAAAGAATTTTCCCAACGGTCCTACCCTTAACAGCCTGGCTCAGATCTTGCAAACTGAGGGCCGTGGCTTCCTTTATTGAGTCAATCCATCTCTTGTTGGGTCTTCCTCTTTTCCTGCTGCCTTCCACTTTTCCAAGCATGATTGTCTTTTCCAGTGACTCTTGTCTTCTCATAATGTGACCAAGGTGCCATAGCCTCAGTTTAGTTATTTTAGCTTCTAGGGAGGGGTGTGAAACTCCATTGCTACGAGGGCCAGATATGACATAAATGTCACTTGGTGGGGCCAGGCCGTGTATACCATAAAATTGAATGCCAGGTATTGGAGATACAAACTTCGTCGAAGACACAGGCAAAGCCAATTAATGATATATTGTTACTTAAAATACAACCATGCTTAAAACAATAACACTCTTACAGTATTTCCTTTTATTTAACAGGCTTTGATAATTGACACCTCGAGACTCGGCGGGGTCTGGCTCAACTTGCTTGCGAGCCGGATAAGAGCCCTCACGGGGCCGGATCCAGCCCCCGGGCCTTATGTTTGACACCCATGTTCTAGGTTCAGTTCAGGCTTGATTTGATCTATAACCCACTGTTTTTTGGTTTTTTTGGCAGTCCAGGGTATCCGTAACACTCCTCCAACACCACATTTCAAAGGAATCTACTTTCTTCCTATTAGCTTTCTTCATTGTCCAGTTCTCACACCCATACATTGTAATAGGGAATACAATGGCATGAATTAACTTAATCTTGGCTGCCAGTGACACATCCTTACACTTCCGAATCTTTTCTAGCTCCTTCATGGCTGCCCTTCCCAGTCTCAAATCTCCTTCTGATTTCTTGGCTGCAGTCTCCCTTTTGGCTGATGATGGAGCCAAGAATAGAAAGTCTTCAACAATTTCAATTTCCTCATGGTCAACCTCAAAGTTGTGTAATTCTCCTGTACTCGTTACTTTTGTCTCCTTGACAAAACACTATCCCCTTCTAATGCATCCTATGTGGAAAAACTGCCTCCTCAAAGGAGGCAGTCTTGATCCACAGGGTTCCTATATACTGTGGCAGAAAAGAATTGAACCCACTGACGGGGGCCAAGACCTTCACACGGCCAGTTAAAAGCCCCCAAGTCATAAGCAAGTTTTCACGTTTCCCCGCAGTCACCCCACTGCTTCGTGGCTTCCTCTTGATGGGCGGAAAAGGCATGCATAATCAAAAGGAAGCTCGAAGCAGTTGGAGGGGGGCGACCGCGGGAAACGTCCCTGCATAAAAGGCCTAGGATACTTCTCCAGGGAAAGAGCTGAAGAAGGGAAATGGGAAAGATATTACCTTGCAGACATGGGCTTTCCCGTCAAACTGGGCATCTCAGAGATCAGACCGGTCGTGAACAACTCGAGGTCTTTATGCAGCCCTTTAAGGAACAAGGTTCGTCTTGAAATACGGGGGTTTCCTTTCTCAACCACTGCCTGTTTGCGACCGATTTTGCAGAAGTCTTTTGACACAAAGGAACCTGTGGTGTGCTACCGGTGTCTGCTCCCCCAAAGACATTTTTAAAGCAACTCAAAAGCTTCTCCCCCGTAGATGATATGTTACAGACCACCTAACGTTTAGTTAAAGCTGGACAAGGTGAAATAACTTCAGTTCATATTGAACATCGCCCACAGGATTCATAACCACAATTGGCCACGCAAAGCAACCAGCAAGGCTATTCCCACAGTGGTGAAATGCCCAGGGGGTGGTGAGGAACACAGCGGTGCCAGCAATACTTACACAGTTAATCTTTTAAGTATTAACACAACCACACAATGTTACAAATGCCCATCTAATACCCATCTTTAAGACAGACGTGTGGTTTCTCAGTTGCTGCTGCAGTTGCTGATACAGTGCAAAGGGGCTTCCACACAGCTGATTCCCCCAGTTTCCCTGCCCCACTGTTCCCCCCAAACAACAGCCACCCCCTCCTTAGGACCACTCCTCAGTTTTTGTTTAAAATTGTTTAAACTTTGTTAAAATTTGTTTAAAAATTGACAGCTGAATACCATTACAGCGATATAATATTATAACAATACATGCATCAGGGTCTCCAAATTCTCAGCTTTATTATTTTTTTAAAGGCAAGTCTCTAGCCATTTTTGATGCAGAGATATGCCTTTCCTCTTATATCTCCACAACAAAAGCGGCCAGAAATCTCTTTCCTTTGTAAAATAAAAGCTGGGAATTCATACAGCCTACAGTTATATTGACACAGAGATTCAATTGCCACGGGCGCTACATTGGGGGGCCCTGTGCTAGATGTTGCATGTGTCCCAGAATGCTTTGCAATGCATAGTTATTTCTCAGCAGGCAATTACGTAGGATTCTTGCCCAAGCAAGATGGTTAACTGATTGATAGGTGGATGGGTGGAACGAGCATCCATTACCTGTTTCTTTGTCCTTCCAGCATTCCCACACCATCCTTGGAGGAAATGCGCTGTGCATGTGCATCTTCCGCTCATAAATCATTTATGGGCATGTTTTTCGGGCGGCTGGGTAATTATGGGGGATTAGAAAACTGATGGCTGTGGGAATGGAACAAAAAAGATGGGTGGTGGGCCAGGTAGAAAAGAGAGTTGATAAAAGATGAAGGGTCAGGCCGAGGCTAGGCCGAGGAGCATCATGCGATATGTCTCAATGAGCACACAGGACTTGTGGCGCTAAAGCCGTTGACACTGATTGGCTGATTCCAAGAGATGCGGGAACAAGACCAAAAAACATAAATAGTCCTGGTCTGACAAGGTAAAGGGTAAAGTTGTCATTTTGGCTTGGATTAAACAACACAGACACTTGGTGGGGCGGGGGGAAGCTGTGCGGGGCAGGCTGAGAAAGAACAGGACTCGACAGGCTGGAAGGAGAAGGGGGCCCAGGCAGGCTGGCTGAAAAGCTGATGAATAGACAGCTGTGTTTTGGAAGAAGTTTTACCTGCCGGCCATAAAAAGTTTGATCTGTCAGTATCTGTGAACTATGGCTGGCTACAGCCCAGAAACAGTGGGCAAGTTGCTGGGAAGCCCCCAAATATCATAGAATCAGAGTTGGAAGGGACCACCAGGGTCATCTAGTCCAACCCCCTGCACAATGTAGGAAATTCACAACTACCTCCCCCCCACACCCCCAGTGACCCCTACTCAATGCCCAGAAGATGGCCAAGATGCCCTCCCTGTCATCATCTGCTTAAGGTCATGGAATCAGCATTGCTGACAGATGGCCATCCAGCCTCTGCTTAAAAAACTCCAGGGAAGGAGGTAAAGGTCACCTGGGTAAAGGTCTCAAAGGTCCAGGTATGTAACACTTGACATCAGGGGCAGATCTTAGCCCTGCCAAAATCGCATGGAATCCGCCCAGCCTAAATTCTTGGCCAGGATTTCGCAGACTTTGCTTTCCAAGTATAAAAATGAAAGCACCCCTCCAACGCTAAAGACTCTCCAAAAGTTAACCTGACTGGATATGAAGGAGCAGCAGCTACCCACCGGCAGAGAAGCATTCTATTCAAATCACTGTTATTTTATGTACTTTATTTATACCCCACCTTTCTCCCCAAAGGCAGGCCAAAGCAGCTTATGTAGTTCTCCTCTCCTCAATTTTATCCTCGCAACAACCCTGTGAGGTTGATTAGGTGGACTCTGGACTGGAGAACCGGGTTTGATTCCCCACTCCTCCACATGAGTGGTGGAGGCTAGTCTGGTGAACAGGGTTGGTTTTCCCCCCCTCCTCCACATGAAGCCAGCTGGGTGACCTTGGGCTAGTCACAGCTCTCTTAGAGCTCTCTCCGCCCCACCTACCTCACAGGGTGTCTGTTGTGGGGAGGGGAAGGGGAGGCGATTGTAAGCCGGTTCGATTCTTCCTTAGGTGGTAGAGAAAGTCGGCATACAAAAACCAACTCTTCTTCTTCTAGGTTGAGAGAGAGAGAGAGAGAGTGACTGGCTCGAGGTCACCCCAGTGAGCTGCCATACCGGAGTGGCGATTGAACCTGGGGTCTCTCAGATCCTAGTCTGACACTTTAACCCAAGGGTGTCAAACATAAGGCCCGAGGGGCGGATCCGGTCCCTTGAGAGCTCTTCTCTGGCTGGCAAGCCAGCCCCCCCCCCCATTCTCGATCTGGGCTGGCGAGGCATGGCCCGGCCCGACCAAGTGACATTTATGTTCTATCCGGCCCTCGTAACAATTGAGTTCGACACCCCTGCTTTAACCACTACACCGTGCTGGCTGTCAGAGGTATGAGTCCTGATTGGAAAGAGGCAGAGTCACAGCGGTATGTCTCTGCGTGGTTCAGACCTCCCCCCGGGACTGGAAATTCTCCTACCTCTCCAAACCAAAGTAAGTCGGCTGCATCAAGAACACCGGGTGCACGGACTGAGCAGAGTTATCAACTGCAGTGCAAGCTGACAGGGCGAAAACCCGGGCCAAAGCAGTAAATCATGCAGAGTTGCAGCAGCCAGCCCCCTTGAGGCTGGGTTCTTTGGGCTAGCATGATTATTGATCAAGTGCATTTCCCGGGGCAGGCTCAGCAGCTCTTACCTTCTACAGTCTAGGAACGTGCAGGAGAACATGAAGGAAGACAATACAAGTTCCAAGATTGACTCTTAGAAAATCAAAAGGAACACAATGGGGTGACTCACAGCCTATAATTAGCAGGCGGCTTGCAAGCTTTAATAATAAATACCACAAAAATTTAAAACGTGGACACACCGCCAGCTTGGCAGCGTTACTCTGCAATTCTCGGCGCGATTGTTCTTCACAACGTGCGCCACCGATGCTAACTTGTTTGCATCAAGCGCTTACACACCCCACAGGCGTCACCATTGACCACGCATCCCTAGACATGGCCGACAAACCCCGGGAGGGGAGCCGTGCTCGCACGTGGCGGGCAAAACAATGAAGAATCCCGTGGCACCGGAAAGGCAGCGCAGGGGATAGGGTTGCCAACCTCCAGGCACTCGCTGGAGATCTCCCGCTATTACAACTGATCTTATGATGGAGATCAGTTCCCCTGGAGAACACGGCCACTTTGGCAATTGGACTCTAGGGCACTGAAGTCCCTCCCTTCCCCAAACCCCACCCTCCTCAGGCTCCGCCCCCAAAACCTCCCACCGGTTGCGAAGAGGGACCTGCCAAACCTCGCTGGGGAGCCCCCTCTGACCCCCGCAGAGCTGATAAACAGCCCATTCAGCTAGTTGTCTATTCACGGTTGGCAAACGTAACAACAACACATGCACACATTACAGTGTGCATTACATGCACACAACATTACAGTATAGACTCCATATTCACATGTGGCTCCTTATCAACTTGCCCATGGGGTGAAAGCTTAGTCCTGCCAGGTGAAGAAAGGGATGCCAAACCCCAGGCAGACTTGGAACACACAAAGGGCTCAGAGTTGAGAGAAGTCAGAGAAGAAGAGCTGGTTTTTATACCCTGCTTTTTCCTCTACCTTTAAGGAGTCTCAAAGTGGCCTACAATCACCTTGCCTTCCCCTCCCCACAAGAGACACCTTATGAGGTAGGTGGGGCTGAGAGAGTGACTGGCTCAAGGTCACCCAGTAGGTGACTGGCTCAAGGTCACCCAGTAGGTGACTGGCTCAAGGTCACCCAGTAGGCTTCACGTGGAGGAGTGGGGAATCAAACCCGGTTCTCCAGATTAGAGTCCACTGCTCACGTGGAGGAGTGGGGAATCAAACCCGGTTCTCCAGATCAGAGTCCACCGCTCTTCACTACACCACGCTGGCTCACAAATTAAAGGGCACGAGAAGAGTTAATCTCTCAGGCAGTGGAAGGGTGTGTGGCAGTAAATAAGAAGCTGCCCTTTCCAGCTGGTTGCTTGTCTAAGGATCAAGGACGTGAGAGCCACGTTATCGCTGCGTTTTATCTTGGACTAGCGCCACCCCCAGCGAGGAGCCACCACCAGAGCTGGCATGGCTGGCAGTGGGAGCACACACTGTACAAGGGTCACCTCGGACTGCCAAAAGACGCGGAGGCAGCTGAAGCGTTCACTGCCAACTTCCAGCAAGGAAAAGAAGCGCCCGGGTGAGGGAGGCTGGCAGAGCCCCTGCCAGTTGGCTACAACTCGGGGCCAGGGCAGACTGTTAGGGTTGCCAGGTCCCTCTTTGCCACTGGCAGAAGGTTTTTAGGGCGGAGCCTGAGGAGGATGGGGTATGGGGAGAGACTTGGGAGGGGTCGTGGCTCAGGGGCAGAGCATCTGCTTGGCACGCAGAAGGTCCCAGGTTCAATCCCTGGCCTTTCCAGTTAAAGGGACTGGAGAAAAGCAGGGCTCGGACCTGGGCCACAGTGACATGGCAACAAGTATTGGGGGGGCTGGGGGTTCAATTTGCCAAGAGCCCCCCCCCTCGCCCCATGCAGTGATGCTAATTGAGAAGGCAAGATCTTGAAGTCAGAAGCCTGCCTTTTCATGCACAGGCAAGAGACAAGTGGAATTCACCCCACCTGTTGTTGCCCCGTCTCCTTTCAACTCAAACCCATGTTGCTCTCCACGCTGCCGCCTCCTCCTATTCCAAGGAGTCATCTCCTCCCACCCACCCAGCTTCAGAGGCCACCTGAATACAGCCTTGGGGAGAACTCCCTCCTAACAAACATCCCCACTGAGGAAATATCCTGCCCCATTGCCCAACTCCAGTTTCTATTGGCCAAACCGTTCGCCGTAATTCGACGCCAAACCCAGAACGACACCTGTGTAATGTCTGCAACTCCTTTGCAAAAAAGAATAAGGAAAAGAAAGTATTTGCAAAATGAGAAGCTCCCTAAATCCCACAAGAGACAGAAAACATACTCCCCGTCTATGGAAAGAAAAACCCAACCCAACAGAAATGTAATACCTTATCGGTGGTAGACAGCGCTGTCAACTTGCAGTTGACTTATGGTGGCGCTTCTCCAAGTAAAGAGATGGAGGAGGGGTTGCCATTGCCTGCTTCTGTGTAGCAACCCTGAACTTCCTTGGTGGTCTCCCATCCAAGTATCATAGAATCATAGAGTTGGAAGGGACCACCAGGGTCATCTAATCCAACCCCCGGCACAATGCAGGAGATTCACAACTACCTCCCCCGCACACACACCCAGTGACCCCCTACTCCATGCCCAGAAGATGCCCAAGATGCCCTCCCTCTCATCATCTGCTTAAGGTCATAGAATCAGCATTGCTGACAGATGGCCATCTAGCCTCTACTTAAGGACCTCCAGGGAAGGAGAGCTCACCACCTCCCGAGGAAGCCTGCCCCACTGAGGAACTGTTCTGTTAGAAAAAAAGTACTGACCATCCAAAGTCTCCCATCCAAGCGCTTAGCCTGCAAGAACTGACAAGATCGACCCACACAAGTCAGGACATCGTATTATTAGGACCTACCAAAATGTCTTAATAGTGAGCACAAGCGTACAGGTCTTCTAGAACTCTTCATCGGGCTGGATGTCAAGGGGGAGAAGAAAAAAGACGTTTCAAGGCAACTTGCAGATTTCTGACCAATACTATGCATTTGGGGGGAGGGAGGGAGGAACCGAGGATGGAAGGAGGAGGAGGAGAATTGGTTTTTATATGCTGACTTTCTCTACCACTTAAGGCAGAATCAAACCGGCTTACAATCACCTTCCCTTCCCCTCCCCTCAACAGTCACACTGTGAGGTAGGTGGGGCTGAGAGACTGCGACTAGCCCAAGGTCATGTGGAGGAGTGGGGAAACCAACCAGGTTCACCAGATTAGCCTCCGCTGCTCATGTGGAGGAGTGGGGGAATCAAACCTGGCTCTCCAGATCAGAGTCCACCGCTCCAAACCACCGCTCTTAACCTACACCACGCTGGCTCTCATGATAGAAATTATATCCAATTTTGTATCTTATTGACTTGATTTTACACATCATTCTAAAATGATTCCCAGTTTCATGAATGTAGGATTAACACATTTTTTTTCCTGCTGCTACCAGCCTTACAAGGAACTGCATACTTGGGAGGGGGTTTGGGCAGGTGGGGTGGGGGGGAAATGTTGGGTGACAGCTGGTTTTTATGTTGCTTCTTCATACCTAGAGCCTCAAGAAGGGGGCACCTTGAAATCCATTTTGGATCCCGCACCGTATATTCCATTTAAGTCTCCCTTTGAGGAATACTACAAACTACAGATGTAGTTTGGGTATGTGTGTCTTCAAACCTATCTCGAAATATTTTCCCTCCTTACCCCATTGTGGTTTTGTGCAACACAGAGAACCTAAAAGTGGAGCTGCAAATTTATACAGAATTGTTTATTATAAAGTGTACACTCAATTAAAAACACTGGGCCCAAAAATTAGGCTGATCAAGACTCTAAAAAGATGACCGCTAATTTACAAACATGGTTGATGGTTATAAATATATATAAATGACCAATAGACAACCAAACGTGTTTCGGCCTATGGGGCCTTCTTCAGTGATCATACATACATCCCCACATTTTAGAAACACACCCTGAAATACACATAAAGGTATATTGGTGTAAAGCCTTGAATAGTCACCATTTAAATCAACCCACACTGAGGTCTTGCAATGTATTTCCTATTTCGTCAGGATGCATCCATCATCAATCAGTGATAAAGCATACTGGCCAACATCCAGTCTGATAAAGAGTTCTGGGGAACTCAAAGGCCTGCGCTGTTTGCTCGGCCCTAATAAAAAGGCGTTGTGGTTTTTGTTGCCGTTAGCCATAATCCCAGAAGAGGATGATACGACTTGGGTTCAGGCAGGAGAAAAGAAAGGTAACGCAGACATGACATCAAACCAGCATGGTGTAGTGGTTAAGAGCGGTGGACACTGATCTGGAGAGCCGGGTTCAATTCCCCACTCCTCCACATGAGCGGTTGAGGCTAATCCGGCAAACTGGGTTGGTTTCCCCGCTCCTTCACATGAAGCCAGCTCGGTGACCTTGGGCTAGTCGCAGCTCTCTTGGAGCTCTCTCAGCCCCACCTACCTCACAGGGTGTCTATTGTAGGGAGGGGAAGGGAAGGCGATTGTAAGCCGGTTTGATTCTGCCTTAAGTGGTAGAGAAAGTCGGCATATAAAAACCAACTCTTCTTCTTAACTCCCAGTTTCCAACACAGCGGCTCTAAGAAGGAAGGAAAAGTCCCCCACCTAGCCAAGTGACCAAGGACACCAGATGGATGTGAAATAGACCCACAGGCTTCCTGAGGAACTGACATGAGAGAAGCCAGCTGTTAACCCTGCCATAGCAGAAGCAGACAAGGTCACACTTAAGGGGATTTTATTTTATTTTTTAATGAAACGGTATCTGGTGAATGGAGCAGGGCTGGCCAAAAATAAAGAGCAAAGAGTACTGGAAGGGACAAAGGGCCCAATCCGTCACAGGGCGGGAAGCACACATTGCAGTTTTAGCTCACGCTCACACCCACCGCCTGACGTTAATACCAGGCAGGGCAGCCATGTGCTCAATGTCGGGGCCGGATTTGGATCACTGAGGTCGGGAATTTAAGCCAGGCTGATCCCCAAGGGATTGAGGGTAAAACACACAGAGACGTGAGCCATCATCGAAAGCCAGGCCCAGTGCCAGGGATTAGCTGTTCTTCTGAGCATGCGCGGAGCGCGCTTGTCTGACAGCTGCTGAGAAGGCACATCTCCCGGACAGCTTAGAGCCCTGGCAGGGCAGTGCATGAAGAAGCCCGGAGGGACGCATGCTGAAGAATGCACTTCCACTCTGCTTGGCAACTGCCTTTTACTGTTTGAAGCAGCAAAATCCACTCTCAAACAACCGCAGAAGTGCATTATTCAGCACGTGCAAAAGCGCTGAGACAGCCAGAACTTGATTCCGAGGCACTGTGACCTTCCACCTGCTGCAGCTTCCTTTGGCGTACAAATGTTTTAAAGCGGGTGTGTCAAACATAAGGCCCGAGGGCCAGATCCACGTCTCCAATCGAAAATTAAAAATTAAAAATGGAAGTTCATGGTAAGCATATGAAGTAATGGGTGTTTGTAATAAGCCATCTGTTGGGCTAGCTGCAGAAAGTTTAGCGAAGTTATTATTTTAGTGTTATGTTTTCTATTTGAGCACCAGCAAGTAAAAATATCATTGCTGTACGAAGTGAAGAACGCTGTCACTGAGGCTGAAGAACGCGGCAATTGAGTCCAACTTTTCCAAAGTGCGCCTGACGAAAGACTGATGTACAAAAGAGGAAATGCCGGATTCCGTTCTCGCTCATGGAGGACTGGGTTACATTTTTTGGACTCTTGATGGGATAATAGTGAGGTTTATAATTTGGTGTTGTTAAGACCTTTAGAAATATTGTATAGACACTATAGTAGTAGTAGTGGATACACTGAGGTGTGAGAATATATTTTTGATAATTGAATATTTGGTCATAAGTGCTGTTTATTTGGTGCAAATGTTTTAAAGCAGGGGTGTCAAACATAAGGCCCGAGGGCCAGATCCGGGCCACTTGAGAGCTCTTCTTCGGCCCGAGAGCCAGCCAAAGCAACACCCACCCTGTCGATCTGGGCTGACGAGGCATGGCCTGGCCCGACCCAGTGACATTTATGTCATATCCGACCCTCGTAACAATGGAGTTCAACACCCCTATTTTAAAGAGATGTGAAGTTCAAACTGTATCCAGTTGTACGATTTTTCTCCCCCTGGCAGTTTTTGTTGACTGGTTGCCTCGGAGAGCAGAGGAATGGTGTGGGATCGGTGTGCCATTCTTCTTCTTCTTTGCAGCAACTAAAATCCTGCAGCTGCCCATTGTAAGCTGACCATGTGTCTGACTAACAGTTCAAAACCTGTTTTTCCTGGCCCTGTCCCCACCACTACGGGGGTTACCGCACTTTGTATTCCCAGCGATGTATTAAGAGTTTGAAAATGTTATAAAAAACATCGCTTTAAAAGGGTTTTTGGATACCACGGCTTATAAATGGTTGGAAGACATCTTCACAGCTAAAGGGGCCAAAGTGCGAACAGTATTTTTTATAACGTTTTCAAACTCTTAATACATCGGTGGGAATACATAGAAAGTGTGAACAGTATTTTTAATAACGTTTTCAAACTCTTAATACATCACTGGGAATACAAGTGCGGTAACCCCCTTAATTTGAACCAGAACTTCGCTTCCGAACCGGTTTTCAAGGGCAAGTTTCATCCACGGGACGTGCAATGGACCAGTGGGGTCCCCTTTGAGCCAAAGGTCTTTGTGTAGCCCCTGAAGTTCGCCCTCTGCACTGCTGGGGTATTATAAGGTTTTTCTCCTGGAAGGGTGCCTGTAGAGAACAGGCACAAATTCAACAGGAAGTGATCCTCATCGTTCCACCTGCATGCTGTAAGGGGTAGGGGGGCAAAGAGATCCCACCTCTGATTTTCGGTTCTGAAATCCCGCACCAAGAAACGCTTACAGAATATATGGACTCCGAGCTGGGCATTTTACCCATTCCACCCCGCCTCTGGATCGATCCAGCAGCAGATAAAAAGGGCTGAACGACGGTCAAAAGTACCACCTGTGAGATCAGGGTTTAGCTACTTCAAATAGATCGGATAGTTGTGCTTTTTGATAAAGAGTTAAACTTTTTATAATGGAAGTACAGAAATAGCTGCTAGTTACTAATCGAGGATTACAGTTCTAATAGTTTTCTAGCAATCTCTGACGAAGTATAGTACAGAAATGAACCACCAAGGGGTTTCGAATTATAGTTATATTTTGTATTTGCTTTCAGAGATTCACTCTGGGGTAAAGATATGCGGACAGGCTTTGCTGGGCACGGACACAAAATGGATTGTAAAAATTTTCCTGTCTTTCCCCTTTCTTCTTTTTCTGTACCCCCTTTAAACATGAATAAAAGTATAACCATATAAAAAATAGTACCACCTGTGCCCGTATTAGTCCTCCCCCACTCAGGAACGGCGTCCTTTCCCCCCCAGTTAGCGCTGCCAGCCAGGCAGATAAATCCAGGAACTCCAAACAAGAGACAACATCTTCGGGCAATATATTTTTCCCCTCCAGCGTTCCCCAAGCGAGGTAGGTGAGGCTGAGAGGGGGGCTGCGGACCGGCATAAAGCCATCCAGGGAGCTGTGAAGGGGATTTGAGCCCGGGGAGGGGCCGTGGCTCAGTGGTAGAGCCTCTGCTTGGCATGCAGAAGGTCCCAGGTTCAGTCCCCGGCATCTCAAGTTAAAGGGACTAGGTAAGTGGGTGATGTGAAAGACCCCTGCCTGAGACCCTGGAGAGCCGCTGCCAGTCTGAGTAGACAGTACTGACTTTGATGGACCCAGGGTCTGAGTCAATAGAAGGCAGCTTGATGCGTACACGCGTCCGAAGCCAAGGCTCGATGAAACGTTCACACGTTGCGGACTATTGCACTACAGCAAATATTTGCAACCGGGCTGTCCAGCCTGCAAACCACCGCCATAGCACAGCAAACGCACAATACCCAAATGGGGGGGGGGGTGAGTGGGACACCCTCCCCCCATTCCACTCTTTCCCCCAGAAACTCCACTCACCTTCCAAAGCGGGCTCCTTTTGCAGACTCGCCCCTCTCCGCCTGGAGCAGTCGGCAGTTCAACCGGGGATGATTCGCAACTGCCCAGGCGCAGGGAGGGGCGAGCCCTTTTGACTTTGCACTTGCCGGCCGGCCGGCCCGCCAGGGACCAGCAAAAGCCCTGCCCCGAGAAAGGGGGGCGGGCAGCAACTCCCAAGCCGCCCAGCCCAGCTGAAGCCCAGCCTGCAAGCGCAGGGGTGGCCCCGTGCACCAGTCACCCGCTCACGCTTTCCACGGTTCGAGCCCGGCCAGCCGCGGATGCGTCCCCAGGGCCCGGAGGGAAGGGGAGGGAGGCGGCCGGGCAGGGAATCCCTGGGCCCCGGCTCGAGCGGAAATCCCGGGATGCACTCGAGCCATGCTCAGGGGCACCCTCATCTTCATCAACGCGCGGGGCGATGCACGGATTCCAACGTGCATGGGGTGGGGGGTGGCCCCGCACCTGACCCCAGGACCCCCCGAGAGGGATGCGCTCTAGCCATGCTCAGGGGCACCCTCGCCTTCATCAATGCGCGGGGCGATGCACGGATTCCAACGTGCATGGGGTGGGGGGTGGCCCCGCACCTGACCCCAGGACACTCCGAGAGGGATGCACTCTAGCCATGCTCAGGGGCACCCTCGTCTTCATCAACGCGCGGGGCGATGCACGGATTCCAACGTGCATGGGGTGGGGGGTGGCCCCGCACCTGACCCCAGGACGCCCCGAGAGGGATGCACTCTAGCCATGCTCAGGGGCACCCTCGTCTCCATCAGTGCACGGATTCCAACGTGCATGGGGTGGGGTGGGGGGTTAGGGGGCGACCCTACACCTGACTCGACGACGCCCACCTACCGGCTGAGTCCCGGCCGGCCCCCTTCTCGCGCGGCTCGTCCCCCTGGCTGCCCCATGGCCGTCCGAGGCTCCTGCTCTTGCGAAGTCTCCGCTTCCCTCCCCACCCTCCTCCTCCGCCGCCGCCGCACCGGCTTCCCCTCGGGTCCTAGCCCCGCCGGGTTCCCGCTCCAGGCCGCAATCCAACCGGGGAGGCGTCGTCGGGCGGTGCTAGCCAGCCTTGGGGGGGGGGGGGGGAGAGAGACTCTGCTTCTGCGAAGGGGTGGAGAAGGAGCTCCAGTCTGGAAGGCAGGCAGCTCCAATAACTTCTTAAAAGGTAAAGGTAAAAAAAAAAACTTGGTTAAAGGCCGTCGCATTTTTGGGATGAACTGGCAAAAATGAATTTTCCAAGTATAGTTAATGAATTATAGAGAAAATGTAATGTTGTTTATATAATAACAGTATAAGGTAATTTGTAAAATACTGTCAGAATACTTCTCCGGAAGTCCGTTGGTGGTGGGATACACATTTAAGGTGGGTGGTGGGTATTTGGGCACTGTTTATTCTATAAAATTATAATAGATGATGTAAAACTGTAGTAAAAGTGCTCCTTATGTATTTTTGGTTTTTTGTTTTCTTTTTATGTGATTATAATTGGTTATGTTTTTCTTATAAAAACTAATAAAAAATTATAATTTTTTTTTTTTAAAGGTAGTCAGTCCCCTGTGCAAGCAGCAGGTCATTCCTGACCCATGGGGTGACATCACATCCCCACGTTTCCTAGGCAGACTGCGTTTACAGGATGGTTTGCCAATGCCTTCCCCAGTCATCTTCCCTTTACCCCCAGCAAGCTGGGTCCTCATTTTATCGGCAGGATGGAAGGCTGAGTCAACCTTGAGCCGGCTACCTGAAACCCACTTCCCTTGGAATCGAACACAGGTCGTGAGCAGAGCTTTTGACGGCGGTGCTGCAGCTTACCACTCTGCCCCACGGGGCTCCCTAAATAGTAGGGCTCTTCCAGGATTTGAACCCGGGACCTCTTGCACCCTAAGCAAGAACCATACCCCTAGACCAGTGGTTCTCAACCTTTTTTGCTCCATTCCCCCCCTTTTCGCCGTTGTTCAGAATATAATTCCCCCTTCCCAAGACATTCTAACTCAGAAAAACAAACTATAATTTTACAGATTGTACATAATCTACAGGACATCACACTTTGCTGAATAGTGGTCCCAATTCCCCCCCCCCGGAACCCTAAAGTTCCCCCTTGTTGAGAACTCATGCCCTAGACCAACTTAGCAACACATTTATGAGGCCAAGCCAGGAAGGGGAATAATAATAATAGTCGCCGACGTTACACGTTTGTCGTAAAGCTTGCTCTGACGGTTGATATGAACAAATCTGAAAGCACCGCACGAACGTCAACTATTATCATTGGCCCCCTTTTGTGTGGTGGAAACAGGGATGCCAACTCAAGGGGGGGTGGGAGAAAAAATAGACACCACTGTACAAGTATCAGGAGATTTGGAAATCAGTACAGGAGCGAGAATAATTTAAACAAAGTGCAGAAATGTTTATAAGCTACTACATAGATATAGAGACAATGCAAGACAAAATGTACACAAAAAGTCCTACAAAAGCCATATATAAATATTCATATGTACAACAGGAGTAATTTTTCAAAGTTGTCTCAGGTATGAGTACAGATTCTTCTTTTGAAGATAAATTTCACGTAGTAAGATAGAAGCCACCAGTTTATGAGGATACGGACGTTTCAAATTCTTAGCTATTTAGTAATTCTTCTTCAGTCCTTCCTATATTATAAATAATGTGAAATGTACAATCACAATCATAATATGCAAGTCATAAATTCTACAACATGAATCAAAAAGTAGTTTCTTAAAAATACTTACAATAAACTTCCTTCATATATTTCTACATATTTCATTTCCAAATTGTAGGTTACATTATATATCCCACAACGGGTAAAGGACAAGTACATGTCCCACGAAGGGTAAGAATACAAAGTGTAGCAATTTCAGCCATGAGATTTACTGGTTGCTAAATAGCTGACCGGTGTGTGGGGAAAGAACGTTAACCATATGCATCTGTTGCAAGAAGAAGCTCTGCTTTTGAATTCTATGCCCCCTTCTGGATTAAACTTGGGAAATGATTTATCGTGTTTTATTTAATTGTCGGCATGTCCCTTTAAGAATGAATGGAGCAGAGCTTCTTCTTGCAACAGATGTACTCATACCTGAGACAACTTTGAAAAATTACTCCTGTTGTACATATGAATATTTATATATGGCTTTTGTAGGACTTTTTGTGTACAGTTTGTCTTGTATTGTCTCTATATCTATGTAGTAGCTTATAAACATTTTTGCACTTTGTTTAAATTATTCTCGCTCCTGTACTGAACTCCAGGGGGGTGGCTGGAATCTCCTGGAATTACAACTGGTTTCCAAGCAACAGAGATCAACCTATTCCCGTGGAGGAAATAGCGGCTTTGGAGGAGAGACTCTATGGAATCAGAAAAAAAAGCAAGAGTCCAGTAGCACCTTAAAGACTAACAAAAATTTCTGGCAGGGTGTGAGCTTTCATGAGCCACAGGTCTCTTCTTCAGACACAGCTAGAATGTGAATCCATCGATCCTTAAGTAGAGGAGTGTATTTGGGAGTATTTGTGAAAGGGTTAGGCCGGGGCAGGGGGGTGAAACACCTTTCTGCTTTACCATTTATATCCCTGGATTCTCAGCTCTGAAAGATACCTTTAGAGGATACAGGTTAATTTTTAAAAGGGCATAATGGTAAGGCAGAAACTTGTCTAGGAGCTTTTTCCCGAAGGGAACTGGCAATGTAGTCAGTACATTCTCAGACAACACCCTCATTATTATGATAATGATTTCATGTATTCATACAGGCCCCAAAACTGACTCAGACTTGCCCCAGGCCCAAATTAAGGACTGACTTGGCCTGCTTTGAGTGACACCCAGATTACAGATAGGGTTGCCAACCCCCAGGTGGCAGCAGGAGATTTCCTGCTATTACGACATCTCCAGCTGAGATCAATTCACCTGGAGAAAATGGCCGCTTTGGCAATTGGACTCTCGCACTAAAGTCCCTCCCCTCCCCAAACCCAGCCCCCTGAGGCTCCACCCCAAAAACCCCACCGGTGGCAAAGAGGGGCCTGGGAACCCTAATTACAGATGAGGGGAAGAGATTCCCTCTTCCACTTTGCTTCGGCAGTGCAGCAAGGGCTATGTGATCCAAAGTGTAGTAGTAGTTACTGTGTCAGAGCAAGCAAGGGAAGGAGCCATGGCTCAGTGATAGAGCATCTGCTTGGCATGCAGAAGGTCCCAGGTTCAATCCCCGGCATCTCCAGTTAAAGGGACCGGGCAAGTAGGTGATGTGAAAGACCTCTGCCTGAGACCCTGGAGAGCCGCTGCGGGTCTGAGCAGACAATACTAGCTTTGATGGACCGAGGGTCTGATTAAGAAGGCAGCTTCATGTCTTCATGTGTTCAACACTGGGGAGGCCACAGTCAAAAACCTCACTAAGTCCTGATACTCACAAGGTGAACTTAAGCCAATCACACCCTCTTCAGCCTAACCTAACTTGCAAGCTTGTTGTGAGAATAGAATAAAGGCCACATTCGCAGTCCTAGGAAGTTCCTAGGAAGACAGACAGGTGAGGTCAAAAATGTGGTCCATCTCTGAGCGGTTAACTAAAAGACGCCTCCCCGCTTTGCTCAGGAATCAGCCAATTCTCACAGCCCAAGGAACGCCTTTGCCTTGCAACCTTCAAGGTTAAAGGAAGCCAGAGAGAAAAGATAATTATCAGGAGTTGGCAGCGTGAAAACCCTCGTCCGCTAACCTTGGATCCTGTTCGCCTGATCCAGCGCTGAGCCGAGAACGCCCTCCCCCGCTGCTCCTTTCGTAAGGGGAGGCACAAGGCCAAACGTTAACCTTTGAGCAGTCAGCCTTGGCTTGCCGCCTTTTGGAGGGGTGTTCCCTCAGCAGCAGTGTGACAGGCCCAAATTCAGCCCCAACGCTCCTGCCCTCGGGACAGCCCTGAACTAGGAAACACCTAAAGCTGCCTGAAATGCCCAGGGATTAGCATGGACTGCTTTAAGCGGTGGCAGTTCTCCAGAGTTTCAGGTCGAGGTCTTTGGCAAACGCTCCACCAGTTGAACTTTTACCTGTGTGACAGCAGCAGCTGCTGGGGAGGGGGGAGGCTACCATTGGCTGAGCTGGTAATGCCGATTTGTCTTCCCATTAAGGGCGTTACGTATTTATTCGTTCAAATGTATTTAAATAAAGAGCCCTAAGGTGCAGAGTGGTAAGCTGCAGTAGGTAAAGGTCCCCTGTGCAAGCACCGGGTCATTCCTGACCCATGGGGTGACATCACATCCCGACATTTACTAGGCAGACTTTGTTTATGGGGGTGGTTTGCCAGTGCCTTCCCCAGTCATCTTCCCTTTACCCCGAGCAAGCTGGGTACTCATTTCACCGACCTCGGCAGGATGGAAGGCTGAGTCAACCTTGAGCCGGCTACCTGGAACCGGCTTCCGGCGGGCTCGAACTCAGGTCGTGAGCAGAGCTTTTGACTGCAGTACTGCAGCATTACCACTCTGCGCCACGGGGCTCCTCACCCCAAGGCCTAGCGAGGGAGAAAACTTGTCCCAAAGGAAAGAAAGCCCTTTCCGTTTGAGAGGTAGGGTTGCCAGGCCCCTCTTCGCTACCGGTGGGAGGTTTTGGGGGCGGAGCCTGAGGAGGGTGGGGTTTGGGGAGGGGAGGGACTTCAATGCCATAGAGTCCAATTGCCAAAGTGGCCGTTTTCTCCAGGGGAAGTGATCTGTCGGCTGGAGATCGGTTGTAATAGCGGATCTCCAGCTAGTACCTGGAGGTTGACGAGAAAAACAGCATCAGCTCTGCAATTAAATCAATGCCAAAAATACAATCCACCACTAGGAAATTCAAAAGGGTAAGAGTGAAACAATTTAAGCAAAAAGATGTATTAAAGCACACCTAGGAATTATATACAATCAAAGCAAGAATATATAAAGAAATGTATGGTTACAACACCAATAATAAAGGCATACAAGCCTTAAATAAGATCCATATGATTCTATCCAGGAAAATCTTAATGGTCCAAATGAATCAAATTAAATCGTCCATCTTCCGTGGTTTACAGTATAAAGTCCAAGTTCCAAAATAATCCAACAATTGTGAGAAAATCAGGCTCCTTCAGAAGTTCCTCCAAGAGTTCAAAACGCCACCTCCGGATTTTGTGTGCGTTTCGCCAAAGGCTTCTTCAGTTGATTCACAGCTCATACGGGTACAAAGACCTCAATAGAAATTGAACCAAAGCCCAAATAAAATAACCATTCATAATCAACCCTTAACTTAAAACCATAATAATATTTCATACATACCGTTAACCAGCTGACCCTCAAGGGCTCTATTATCTCTCTGAGGTGTGCTGTAATACATCTTTTTGCTTAAATTGTTTCACTCTTACCTTTTTGAATTTCCTAGTGGTGGATTGTATTTTTGGCATTGATTTAATTGCAGAGCTGGTGCTGTTTTTCTCATCAACTAGTGTTTATTCAGCATACGTAACTTTTGCTTAGTACCTGGAGGTTGGCAACCCTATTGAGGCGTCAGCTCTCCTAGCCAAGGCCTGGGCTGTTTTTATTAGTTGCAGCAGTGTCCCCACCACCACCACCCCTTCTGAGGCCCTTTGTTGTGGCAAGTCCTGTCCCCCAAGCCAGACTCCACTTCCCAATTTCATTTCCCAGCCAGACTTAGATCTGCTTTTCCCAGACGAAGCCGAAGGGGTGGGGTGGGGTGGGGTGGGGACTTAGATCTGCTTTTCCCAGAAGCCTGGGGGATGGGGGGTGGAATCAGAATCATAGAGTTGGAAGGGACCACCCAGGTCATCAAGTCCAACCCCCTGCATAATGCAGGAAATTCACTACTACTTTCCCCCCACAACCCCAGTGACCCCTACTCCATGCCCAGAAGATAGCAACAAAAACCCATCCAAAATCCCTGGCCAATCTGGCCTGGAGGGAAATTGCTTCCTAACCCTGAAGTGGCGATCGGCATTTCCCTGTGCATGTAAGAAAGGCCCACGAGAGCCAAGCACTGATGCAACCCTTCCTGCCCTCCCTCTCATGATCTGCCTAAGTTCACAGAATTGGCATTGCTGACGGATGGCCATCTAGCCTCTGCTCCAAAACCTCCAGGGAAGGAGTGCTCACCACCTCCCAAGGAAGCCTGTTCCACTGCGGGGCCGCTCTAACTGTCAGAAAGTTCATCCTAACGTTTAGCCGTGTGAATCGTGTGAAGGGAGGCTTTCTTATGCATCGGGGTTTTAAAGGCTGCTAACATCCATCCTTTTATTATCCCTCTACTATACAGAGCTATTGGCTCTGGGTCTCGGCTCTAGCGCAAATATAGACCTAACTGGGAAATGTGGCTGCTGGCTTTCTGCCTTAATCATCGGGAAGGGCTTCACAAAAATTGTCCTGCGACATACACAACTTCATTTGCGCCTGTTGAATGGAAACGTTAACACGTTGTGCCTTCTAGTGGCCGGCAAGCATCATTACTCTCCACCTAGCTTTAAAGCCTAGCCTGGGAAATTGTGTTCTCTCTCTCTGTTAAAATCGAAACTTCGCAGCTGTAAGAGGGAATTGGGATCCAGGGGTCCTTAACCTCACACCTTCACCCCTCTGCTCTCACCACTGTCCCAAAAATGCTTTAGAGACCCAACATGACTCTCCTCCACTTAGGGTTGCCAACCTCCAGGTGGTGTGGAATTCAAAATATAGCACTTAGACAAGAAATATCCAAGTCAGGAAAATCACAATGCAAAACTTGCAGTTAGAATAATGTATTAGAACATTAGAAACAAAGCCACTTCTAACACAACAATTATACCATTAGAACAAAATTCCAAAACAAATACAAATTGTAAGGCTATGCTGGCAGTGCTCAGCTATATTCAGTTCGTAGTCTGTGGTGTGCTTCACAGTCACATCATAAAGCACCAGGAACCAAGAATAAAGTAGCAATGGAAATCCAGTAAAGTTCCATTTCGTATAGACTTTCTCAAGCCTTCTGATTGTTCCGTGCAAAATTCATTCAAAGTTTGAAGGAGTGTACCTTTCCTTTTTCTTTGGACGACAGAGGTAAGACGCGGAACAATCAGAAGGCTTGAGAAAGTCTATACGAAATGGAACTTTACCGGATTTCCATTGCTACTTTATTCTTGGTTCCTGGTGCTTTATGATGTGACTGTGAAGCACACCACAGACTACGAACTGAATATAGCTGAGCACTGCCAGCATAGCCTTACAATTTGTATTTGTTTTGGAATTTTGTTCTAATGGTATAATTGTTGTGTTAGAAGTGGCTTTGTTTCTAATGTTCTAATACATTATTCTAACTGCAAGTTTTGCATTGTGATTTTCCTGACTTGGATATTTCTTGTCTAAGTGCTATATTTTGAATTCCACACTCCTGCAAGCACTTATTAGCTGTTAATTTTGAATACAACCTCCAGGTGGTGGCAGGGCTCTCCTGCTATTACAAGTGATCTCCAGCTGATAGAGATCAGTTCCTACCACCACCGCTCTAACGTACTTAAGAACATAAAAAAAGCCATGCTGGATCAGACCCAGGCTCATCAAGTCCAGCAGTCTGTTCACACAGTGGCCAACCAGGTGCCTCAAGGAAGCCCACAAGCAAGATGACTGCAGCAGCATTATCCTGCCTGAATTCCATGGCACCTAATATAATAGGCATGCTCCTCTGATCCTGGAGAGAATGGGTATGCATCATGACTAGTATTCATTTTGACTAATAGCAGCGGATAGCCCTCTCCTCCATGAACATATCCACTCCCCTATTAAAACCTTCCAAGTTGGCAGCCATCACCACATCCTGGGGCAGGGAGTTCCACAATTTAACAACACATTGTGTGAAGAAATACATCCTTTTATCTGTTTTGAATCTGTCACCCTCCAGCTTCAGCAGATGACCCCGCATTCTGGTATTATGAGAGAGGGAGACCTGCAGCAGCTCTCCTGGGCCTCAGGCAGAGGTCTTTCACATCACCTACTTGCCTAGTCTCTTTAACTGGAGATGCCAGGGATTGAACCTGGGACCTTCTGCATGCCAAGCAGATGCTCTGCCACTGAGCCACAGCCTCTCCCCGAGTCTGTTCACACAGTGGCTAACCAAGTGCCTCCAGGAAGCCCACAAACAAGACGACTGCAGCAGCATTGTCCTTCCTGTGTTCCACAGCACCTCATATACCTGACTGCCCTTCTTTCCCAAAGCTAGAAAACAGTCCAAAAGCTCTGGATCCTCCTGGTCTTTGGAAAATGCACAGGATGAAAAATATTCTGAAAAGCAGAGAATGCTGAAGTTGTCCTGACATGTTCAGAATATGGGCAGAGGAAGGGCCATGTTTGGGGGGAGGAAGTGTGTGAGTCACCTCCTACCCATGTTCACTGTGGATCTTGCATCCTTCTCAACCCCCACTATTGAAATCTTTTGTCCAAAACCATGCCAATGTGACAACCAGTTCACATGCTGCATAAAAATGGCCACATGCTCCTAGCGCAATCAACCTGCGGGTAGAACAGCATCAGTCTTCAACATGTGCTGAATCAAAACAGATACACTCCATTAACTTTTTTAACACACACGTTTGATTGTGTTCATCAACTCACTTCTGAACCTGGATCCAAACTCTCGAGCGTGAAGGATGTATCTCCTGACATGCCATAACACGATTCTTGGTTGCTAACGCTACCAAACAAATATTCTATCCCACTAGATGATTTCCTCGCAGCTGCCAACATTCCTCCTCTATTACAAAGACAATAAAGCCAACTTTTATCCAACCATTGTCATGGACTCAGATCAAAGTGAATCATGATTTCCCCACAAGTTCTGTAATCTTTATACCTGCATTCCGGAGGTTTCTTTCTTCCTTTCTTTCCTTCTTTCTGATTCCATAAAGTTTTGCCGCTTCACTGTCTTTTCCTGATCAGACTAAGGCAGTCAAAGCAGCAAGATTAAATTGCTTCCTGGACCAACAATAGCTAGAAGGGCCTCTCCCATTTGGTCCCCTGTAATCATTTTTCTAAAGTTTTTGAAAGGGGGATCTTTGGCCACTGTGGTGTATATGGTAAATCCACATTTATGTTTGGGAAACATTGCTTCAAAGTCCTGTTGGACCAGAAGCAACAGTGGAACAAAAGAAAGGCATTATGTACATTCTGGCAAGAATAGCCCCTAATAAATCTCCCCAAAACTACTGCTTGTCTCCAGGCTTTGATGCATTTCTGACTGAAAAACACTCTATGGAATGCACTGAGCCAACATGGAATATTTTAATTAAGAGAGCTGCTTTGGTCCTCACTGGGGAGAGAGGCTGTGCCAGGAGGGCAAAGTTCGGGACCCAGATGCGACAGAACCCAGCCGTCCCCAGGAATTCTCGAACCTCCCTACAGCTTGTGGGTTTGGGTATGGCACAGACTGCTTCCTTTCGCCCTCTCCCAAGTGATCTTTGTTGCCTATTAATTTGAAATCCCAGATATTTCACTTGGGTCAGAGCAATCTGAGCCTTCTGTTGGAATGTGTAGTAAGTGGGATTTCAAAGGTACTTTCCAAATAACTGATAGGAAGGACCAAAAGACCGGGAGCTGAACAGCAGCTAAATAAAACAGATGGGTAGAACTTACCAGATATCCACGCCTGGAAATGTTAATGAATTTCCATTAGCCATTTTGCACATAGAGATGGAACAGGATATGCATTTTCAAAACA
Source organism: Euleptes europaea (assembly GCF_029931775.1). NCBI lineage: Eukaryota > Metazoa > Chordata > Lepidosauria > Squamata > Sphaerodactylidae > Euleptes > Euleptes europaea. The sequence goes on along the minus strand of NC_079329.1, from coordinate 8,850,690 downwards.
AATTAATCATTGCTCTCTCTCCCCACCCCCAATTCAGGTTTTAGATTACCCCTGTTGCGTGTACGGAAAAAATGGTTGAATGGATGAAAGGCTACCCTTCCTCAACAGACACTTTGTGAGGTAGGTGAGGCTGAGTTTGGAGACAGCGGTGCCTAGCCCAAGGTCACCCAGAAGGTTTCATGTGGAGGAGTGGGGAAACCAACCTGGTTCACCAGATTAGACTCTGACTCTAATGTGGAGGAATGGGGAATCAAACCCGGTTCTCCAGATCAGAGTCCATCACTCTTAACCACTGAACCACGCAGGTTGGAAGAGAACGAATCGGCTGGCGTTAAGCATCCCTGCCTAGCCAATCGGTATTTGCCACATACAACCAGGCAAGTGGCTATCCAGAAGGGAGGGAAGGGCATGTTGGCTTTCCAGCCCGTTTCAACTTGACCCCCCTGATTTGGAGGCGCCCTCCTTGACACAGAAATTCTGTGGGTTTCGGTGTAGTGGACCAGCTCAGCCCTGACCGGAGGAGCAAGAACAAAGACTCCGAAAGCCTTCGTTTTGTACAATAAAAGTTTAATGACTTTTATAAAAATGTGCTATCTGGCACCAAGTAATGAATCCACAAATTATTAACATATTTACAAGTAGGAAGCCGATAAGATCAAATGAAAATATATTTATATTTATATATATATATTTATATATATATATAATATTTATATAGACAGACAGAAGAGAAGGTATGTGAGCTTAGACAGACCCATCTATTGGGCAGGAAGGGAAGGGAGGGGAACAAAACAACAACAACAAAAGAATTGTTCCACCTTATGTGCACATTTCTACCCTCTGGGTTAAACATAAAATTCTCAGCAAACAGCTGCTAAGGAAGGTTAAAAGCATAACCCTCCCCCATAGACTTTTGTTTTTGTGTGTGTGTATCTTATATTTTACAGACTTATCTACATTGGTAAATGCACATTGAGAACAGAGGTGGGGGCAAGTGGATAATTTCTGAACCCTTCAGCTCTACAAACTAGAAGATGGCAGTCAGCTTTGAAAGATGGAAAAAGTTGGGCCCGGGGGGGCGATGTTAAAGCACCTGGAATGACATTTTCAGGGTTTCCGATCTTTGCTTCCTTCTTTAAAACAAAACACCCCACTTCCTATTTTGTCAGGAAGTACATGGCAGAGGTGGGTGGCAGGATTTGATAGCCTGCAGAGATGACTGGACCCCACAGTGGGTGGGAACGCCGTTTCTCCCCCCTTTGCTAGCTTCAATAAACGGGAAAATATTCAGAGCAGCCAACGCTAGCACGTTTCAAAATGAATGGAGGGCGAATAAAATGGAAACTCCGCTCCAATTCTCATTTTATAATATACAAATATTTAAAAGCTGGGGACGGAGATCTAGGGCACAACGGATCTCGCCGATGAAGCAGCTGCAGCGATCCCTCATAAGCAAGCGAGTGGATTTCAGTTGCTGCCTGGAGGAACCCATGCTTGTATATGGAGTAGGGAGGGGGAAAGACAGTAGACAGGACCAAGAATCTTTCCTGCAACAGTTAGGAACGCAAGAAGAGTCGCTGTTTGGAAAATAAAATGAAAATGTCACAAAGGACAGATGCCGGTGCAAAATCTATCGAGTACCTACCGGATAGTTGCCATTCATTCATATGGAACACTACCGCTACACCGTCCCTGAATCCTTTGGTCGCATGATTCATACCCAGGCGTCTACAGCAAAAGAGGCAGCTACAAATGAGGCCGAATACTGCCTCCCCCCCTCCCCAAACTGTGGCATAGCATGTGACTTCAGCAGGAAAATTTAAAGCTGATAAAAGACAGAGGCTTGAAGCACCCTTGAGGTTTTGTTGAGATCTGGGCAGCTTTTCCTGAAACCCTAATGCCAAACACAACTCAGAGAAATCATTTAATCCCTTCTCTCCTACCACACAAACGTATACCGTGCGAAAAACAGCCTTATTTGGATTTAAGGATGTACACGAAACAAGATTATCAGAAAGCTTTTAGCTCTTCTTAAACCTACCAACCAGAACTCTTCAGATGTCTAAAAATCTTAGCAAGATGCAAGTTAAGTTGATGAAAGAGAGGTAAAAGGGCTTGTCGTGGTTAAAAAGCAGCTGTTAGACTTCACTCTGCCAGGGGATCTGGAAGGTTGTAATTTCTGAAGCTTTGAGTTGAGACTGATAAAGGAATGAGAGCTGTCAAAACAACCAAGCTTGTGAGAGAAGTGGGGAAAAATTTAAAGAAAACACACCTCGAGGAAGATGCATACAACAATTGCAACCCAAACTTGCTGCCTGATCTGTTAAAAGGTATAAGTGCTACATCTACAGAAACAGAAAGATAAAAGGAGATTTTTTAAAAAGGAGTTTGGAAATTGGGAGGAGAGAGACTATTCAAATTTTCACTGTGGCCATGATTCGGTTTGGGGCAGCACTGTGAGGGTCAACCAGTAATTCTTCAGCTTCCATGGGGACGCGAGGGATGCAAAAGAGACAGCCCAGAAGGGCCAACTGCACCCATTTTATTTCACCATTTAATCATGGGTGGCACATTTATCTTCTGTACAGGTGAATCTGACTCAAGAAGAATGGGATTGGACAACTGACACACCGCAAGGAGAAAAACTGTTGCCGTAATTTCTCACAAAAAACAAAACTTGCCTTTTGGGTTTTTTTAAAAAATAAATAACCCACCAGCAACTGTTATTTGTGATATTTCTTTACAAAATGAAAGGAGATGGCCATTTCAAACATGACAAACAAAAAAGGGCAAGTTCAGATGGCAAGAAAAGGGGAAACCAAACAGGTAAGAGAGCGTTTTAAAAAGGATGGCGGCTTCTGCTTTGTTACACAACTGTAAGAAACTCCAACAGGCGAGACGGAAACAAAACAAGATGAGAAGGGGAAGAAGGAAACCACTGTCAACACGGCGGGCCTTTGGAGGCTTCGGTTCAGTTTTTCCACTGGGATGTCACAGCACACAAACGAATGCCTCTTTGAGCCGACTTCCTATTTTCCTTCCTCGGGGGACTCACCCTCTCCAATATTTGAGATGCTAAGATGCTTTGTGTATAGCAAGGAAGTGGTGGAAACCTGCAAGCGGTGATGGGGGTGGGGGGGAAGTTGCAGACTTGAGAACAAGCTAAAGGGAGATGAGAAACCGAGGTTTATAGTTAAGATTTTTAAAGAATCATCAAGTGCCTAATTTCTTGGAAAATAACTGCAACATCTGTGTGTCTCCCCCCCTCCCCATATTTTCAAGACTTGCTATAGTGATTAAATCTTTCATTCTTTGGAACATGCCATCTCTCAAAACTGGTCTGGGCTTGTCAGGGAAGCGCCAAAACTCTGCCGCCTTAGAACGGAAGCCCTTCTGGAATGGTTTCTGGTCAGCTACCTCTGAAACTCCCCCCAAAGTGTTTGGGGGAAAATGCACCTCTGAGAGGAAGATGAAATTATGTGGCTGGCTTTGCAGCCAAAGGCTGCAATGCCAGAAGAGCAGAATTATGCTGTCAGTCTTAAAACCGCCCCTGAAAGATGCTAAGGGGGCCACACGGCGTGAGAAATGGTTACAGTGCAAACCCACAAGAGAAGGTGTTCTTTATCAGACTAGCTTGTGTAGATGGAAGGAAAACTCTGGGGGGAACCGACACGTTACACTGGCAAACCCACATTCGGCACTGTTTAGAGTGGTGGGGAAGGGCATATTCAGGCAAGAAGTGGGGGAATGAGCCTTTCTTTCCCTTGTAATTCTTGCCCCTCTCTGCAGCTATTCAGAAAGTATCCCCTTTCCCCTCACACTTCCATAGTTCAACAAACCGGGCTGTTAGCTGGCCTCCTCTGTAGCTTCATCCACAGTTTCTGTCCAATGTGGAAAGGACCTTCAGAGCACAGAGATTTGATTTCTCCTATTCCTGGGCAGTGGAACCATGCTGAAGTGTTCCAATGTCATTACCCTAATGAGTTCTGTGGGTTTTTTTTAAAGACAAATTAAGAATCTAGCAAAAAACAAACAAACCCCAAAACACTCCTACTAAAATATTTTTGTAAGTTCAGTTCCAAGTGCTTCATCTTTCAAAGCTGACTCCCATTTAGAAATATACCTTTTTGACCTCTAATCCACCGTCCTTACGATTTTATACCATTTTTCCCGGGGGGGGGGGGGGAATATCCCGCTTTGCGGTAAAAAAAAAAAAAAAGACGGCAGGGTGCAAGTGGGGAATAAAAAAACAGGAGAAGGAAATACATTTGCAACATTATTTACAGCTCTCTCTTGTTTCTTTTTAGTACGAAGAGGAAAACAAAAAGGAAAAAAATATTTACATACCAATAAACATGTGTGTTTCTACAAGAAACAGCCAATCCATCTGGAATAGATATTTACACAACTTTCTTCTCCTAAAGAAAAATTATTAAGGTAGAATTGGGGGGGGGGAGGCTGGGGGAAGGTTGTAGCTTATGCTGCGGTTCAACTTTGTTGAAGTCACAGCTTGTAAAAAAGGAAAAGAAACTCAAACCCCCCCTCCCCCCAGTCACTGTTTTGGTTAAGTCTTTTTATGCCCCTTTGCTATACGGCTATAGAGTAAAACAATGGGAAATTAAAAGGGAGGCTGCTACATGAACAGCACAACCCCACTGGGTTTCCGAGGCCTCCATTTCTGTGGCCGCAAGTGCTAGGAAGTGTTAATGGGATGGTACTTTTATTACGATAGATATCCTAAAAGCAAGGAGGGTTCTGTCTTTGGGACATCCACGGCCTCATTGTTCTACGGGCTGGTGAGCCAGTGCTTCCTGGCCACAGGCAGGGTGAAAGGCAGAGCGGTCCTCTGCCCACCACTCCTTCCTGTTCCAAGGAGGAAATGGGAGTCGTGGCTCTAGAGCGCGAAGCCATCAAAAGCCTGCTGTGCATTGGAAGCCAATGCCGTTGACTTCAGAGCAGAGTTCCTTGGGGAAAAGGGACTCGAGCCAGAATTCCCTCATATATACATACCCTTCGCTTTCACAAATCCTCTTACCCATTTCCAGATGCTGGGCCAGCTCCGACATCTGGCCTTTGGGGAAGGACCGAACATCACCCTGCCTCAAAGAGTTTTAATTGGGGGAATCTCATTTGCAACTGGTCAGTTTTGAAGTTCTGCCACTGTAGGCTACAGGCTGGAGAATTAGGATCCAAAAGGAACATTCTGCAGGGAAACGCCCTGAATTGTCTTCATCCTCAGCCTACACTGTGGTGGTTCTCTTGACTCCATGAGCAGAGCCAGAAGATACTTTAGAATTAACTACAAGTAATCCCTGGGCCTTTACAAGCTGGGGTGGAGTGGGTTTGTAGCTCACTGACTTTTGCTGGAGTCAAAATCTACAGGTACTCTCTCTCCCTCTTTCTCTCTCTCTAAGGCAAAATTATTTTCCCAGGGAGAAACTGGGAGCTGGAACCATGAATCTAAACAAACCAAGAGAACTGCCAGCTGCCAGGGACAGAAGCACTTCTGATTAGCTGGGAGGAAGAAAAGGGAGATTCTTGTGAATCAGAAACCGGATGGGAGAGATGTTCTCTCATTAGGCGGTAACTAAAAGGTGTCTGGAGGGGGTGTCTTTGGGCAACGAGTTTCTCCAGCACAACCCTTCGAGGAGAGAAGTCAAGCTGAAGCGACTAAAGGGTGCGGATGGAGGAGGGGGAGGGACACAAACAAAATAAATATGAATGGGATGCGGGGGGTGGGGGAGATTCGTCTCAGTTCAGGGTGCCCCGGCAATTCTCCGTGCCGCAAAGGCAGGGAATCTTGTTCTCCTCGATCGGGAACTTGTAGTCATACGTGATCTCCTCGTTGACACTGATGGCCTGTTTGGAGTAAATGACGATCTTCTTCTGGGACTCGATGGTGATGACTTTGGCGTAGCAATTGGGCTGAGGAAGAGGGGGGGAAATGTACACAAGTGAGCTGGCCGCGGTGCTGAATACTGAAGCCGGCTTGATGCGAACTGCCAGCATTCAACATTCTTCCCGGTTTCACTGAGTTATCGCCCCGAAAGGCGGGAGAACTGAGGAGGCTCCATTTTGCAGACACCGGGTGAGCCTAGCAGAGGCCAAGGGTGCCAAAAACCATTCTTTGTGAAGTTAAAGGGTCCTGACAAACATAAGAACATAAGAAAGGCCCTGCTGGATCAAACCGAGGCCCATCAGGTCCAGCAGTCTGTTCACACAGTGGCCAACCAGGTGCCTCTAGGAAGCCCACAAGCAAGACGGTTGCAGCAGCAACCATCCTGCCTGTGTTCCACAGCGCCTAATATACTAGACATGTTCATCTTATACTGGAGAGGATAGGTCTGCAGTAGAAGAAAAAAGAGGGGAATAAAACCCAACCTGGAAAACAGAAGTTGGGTACCCAATGTTGGGTGGGATGAAAAAAAATATATAAATAATGAAACTATATAATTTATTAGAAGCGCTATATAAGAATTAAAATTATTTAAAACCCGTTAAAATAGCACAATGGCACTTGGTGGACACACTGTTTGAATAGGTTGATACTTGCACACAACTTATGCGGGAGACATATACAGCCCAGCATAAAAACCTAAGACAATACCACCAGATGTTGGTGTAATTGGTAATATATACAACCTATTACATGCCTGGTCTGTTGTATATTGCCTGTACATGTAAATATATTTGTAATGTGTGTGCATGTTTTTATATGATTTAAATAGACCACTGAGGAAGGCCATATAGGCCGAAACACGTGACGATAGGTCTGCATCATGACTAGTATCCATTTTGACTAGTAGCCATGGATAGCCCTATCCTCCATGAACTTGGACGTGATGGACCTTGGTCTGATCCAGCAGGGCTTCTTTATGTTCTTATAGCATTACACAAATTAGGGAGCAAGCTGGCCCACCTCAAAGTTTACCTGAGTAATGCTGATACATCAGGTTGCACGTTCCTTGGGGCAGGGACTTGGGTCACCCCCTCCCCCCAGGCAGTTTTGCGTGTTACTCTAAAGCGCTGTGTTCTCTGACAAGACTGCGTAAATAAGTGTGCTGAATGAGAACAGACCAGGAATGACCATCAGTGAAAAGCCAGACGATGGGGAATCGGGTCCTTCACCCCCTTCCCCCACTCACCGTGCAGCAGTGATTGATGAAGCGGGCCAGGTTGCCGCACTTGGTGGCGTCAATGATCGTGTCGTGGTCCACGCGGAAGAGGTAGCTGCTCCCAATGCCCTCCTGGGCATACCGCTTCTCACGCATGTCGGCCACCATCTACAAAGGGAAATGAAGAGGGCCGTGGCAGTCGGGAAGAGAGCAAGCGGCAGCTGCAGGGCCTAGCATAGGGGTCCTCAAACTACGGCCCACGGGCCAGATCCGTCCCATCAGGGTCCTCAACCCGGCCCCTTTAAAAAATTGCAGCCGCAAGGTAATGCTGGGAGGAAGTAACGACAGGTCACTTCCTCCCAGCTCCCTACACATGGGAGGCATTGCAGCAGGCTCGAACATTTCTCCTAACCCCTTACAGGAGGTGGAGCGATGGTGAAATAACGGGTCGGGAGAGGATGGGGAAATGGCCTCTTGCACATGCGTGCCGCCCGTGAGGTAGAGCTCTGCAGCAGTTTGGCTGTGCGGTTTCCTCCGGCTGGGAGAGCGAGGGAGAGCGTGGGAAAGGTGAGGGGTGGTGGCGGGCAGCGACCCTCTGGCGTTCTGAGGGGGAGGGGAAGGGGGGAGAAGAGGGGGGAACCGGCGCCTTCACAGGAGAGCTGGCGTGACCGAAGCGGGAAACCTTGGTGAGGCGAACCTTTCCTCCACTCCCATCGGGAGACAAGTAGTAATCAGGTGTGGGGGGTGGGTGATTCTGTCCCCCCCCCTTAGGGGGCTGTGAGACAGTCCCCCTTCTTTTCCCCTGCGAGGGAAAAGATAACGATAGACATACTCCACCAGGTGATGCCAACTTTCTCTGCCACTTAAGGAAGAATCAAACCAGCTTACAATCGCCTTCCCTTCCCCTTCCCTGACTTCACTGCGCTTTCTCGTGGCACGAGAGGAGTCGTGATTGAAACCCTACCCCAGGGCTGAGGGGGAAAATGGTGTTGCTGGTGCGGGAGGGCGGCTAAGCATGCCCCGCTCTCAGCTGGTAAAGTGCTAGGCAACTCTGACTTAACTTTTCCTCTGTACCACTGGCAGTTTTGGGGGCAGGGAATGGGGAAGAGATGAGATATTGATTGAGGGGGTCACCCAGCTGGCTTCGTAAGTAGGAGTGGGGAAACAAATCCAGTTCACCAGATCAGCATCCGCTGCTCAGGTGGAGGAGTGGGGAATCAAACCCGGTTCTCCAGGTCAGAGTCAACCACTCCAAACCACCGCTCTTAACCACGCTGGCTCTCAGCATGGAGAAAGTTTAAGAAGCCCTGATTTAGAACACACACATTCTGCACTCTGTTAAATACATTAAGAACATTGTATAATAGCTTCAGGGGGGAAAAAACTAGCCATAGAAATGATCTTAAAGCCGATTAGCAGCATCTTCGTAAAAACCAAATAGCAGCATGCATAGGTACAACAGGTAACAAAGACAGACAAGTTGGGCCAGCATAAAGCGTCAGGATACCAGAACTGACAAGAACGTGAGACCAAACATGAAGCTCAAGAAGAGGCCTGGGTAAAGGACAGAACCTCGTCAGGTTTGGCACCAGGAAAACGTTACGCATGGAGAGCATTTCGGATTCCAGGCACAACAACAGAGAAGGGCCTGTTGTGGCCATTCACTACACTTAACGAGCCGAGGGTATTGTACCAGGGATCTTTCATGAAGGCTCACATACGGGAATGGATTAGAGCAGGGACCGAAGACCATCATTCAGAGAAGGTGCCCTGCCCTCCAGGGACTTTTTTTTAAAAAAGGGCTGGAATTTAATTTTCCTGGGAATAACTGAGACCACCCAAGGCAATGTTGAAAAGGCTTTTTTGCTCTATGCTATTTCCACAGCACCCTCTAGTGTTGATTGTCTGCATACGCTTCCGAGTATACAAAACCCTATCCCAAAAGGGGAAAGTGTGCTTTCGGTAAGCAAAGTCACCAATCCCAGGCTTACTTTTTAGAGTACTTGATTTTCCAAGTTACCCCAAAGAGCTCAAGGTGGCAAAGAGCTCAGTTCTGCCCCCACCTTTTATCCTCACAACACCCCTATGAGGCAGTTAGGCTCAGAACTAGAGACTGACCCAAGGTGATCCGGTGAACTTCATGGTACAATAGAGATTTGAACCCTGTCTCCCCAGCTGTAGTCTGACATGCTAAACACTGCACCACACTAGCTTGTTTTAGTTAACTCTTCCTTCCCACTGCACCTGCCATACTTCAAGTGCAAGATTTTGCTGCCCTTCTTCTATGGTGAAGAGCGGTAGTTAGGAGCAGTGGACCCTAATCTGGAGAACCGGATTTGATTCCCCACTCCTCCACATGAAGCCAGGCTAGTCACAGCTCTCGTAGAACTCTCTCAGCCCCACCTACCTCACAGGGTGTCTGTTACGGGGAGGGGAAAGGAAGGCAATTATCAGCCAGTTTGATTCTTCCTTAAGTGGTAGAGAAAGTCGGCATTTAAAAACCAACTCTTCCTCTTCTTTAAGGCATAGGGGATTTTCTTTCCTGAAAAGATGTCCTTAGTGCTTTGATTTTTAATGGTGCAATCCACCTTGAGTTCTCAGTGAGACTGGCAGACTATCAAGGAAGTCAGGAAATAAACCTTGCTTTGAAAGCAAATGCTCCAAGTAAGCCAGGGACAGCTCTTGAACAACAGTGAAGGAGTCTTTCCCACAATCGTGGGATGAGTTCCCAAGACAGCACCCGTGCAGCCCCTTCTTCAGCCTCGTTCAACAGTTGCTCACCTGCCGGATATTCTGGCCCACGTACTCAATGACCATCTCATCGGCAGCTATTGGCTCCATGGCAAAGAGGCCCCACTCGTGGATTCGACTCCGGCCAAATCGTAGCTTTTTCTTGCGGAACTACAGGGAAGAGGAGGATGGTCACAACGAGAGCAACGGGGGTGGGGAAAGAAAAAGGCTTGCGGTTTCGACTGTGAGGCATGGAAGCCCAAGGCTACACATCATTCGCATGTGCCGAAGTTGTCCCAAGAACCACCCAGTGCCAGTTCTGCCATCTCCCTCCTATTAGGAGTCAGATTTTAAAATGTATTGGCCAGCTTGCCAATTCCTCCCTCCTCCTCCTCCTCCCTTTCTTTCGGTGCTCTCGTAGGACTTTTAAAAGCGTACTGGCATCAAATCTACTTCCCCCCACCCTCAAGATTCTCAGGAGGGAAGGCAGCATGGTACAGCCCAATCTCGTCAGATCTCGGAAGCTAAGCAGGGTCAGACCTGGTTAGTATTTGGATGGGAGACCACCAAGGAATACCAGGGTTGCTATGCAGAGGAAGGCACTGGCAAACCACCTCTGTTAGTCTCTTGCCATGAAAACCCCATAAGGGGTCGCCATACGTTGGCTGCGACTTGACGGCACTTTACACACACACACACACACACACAAGAGTCTCATTCACCATCATGGGCAGATGGGGGGGGCAAAGGGGAGTCCCCTAGAGAGAGCTGCCCCCCACTAACAGCCTGGTCACAAGTTTCTACGAGTCTCATTTAACTTCTCATTGAGACCAAACGTCATTAGTCCTCTGTTTCAGAGAAAGTCGGAAAGACGTGCGGCACGATAACCTTTCTGTCTGAAGATTTCCGACCAACACTAAAATCTGCTCCTTTACCAACAAGGAAAGATGTCATCTAAAGCATCTGGGGCCCTTTTTGGAAATGTGGGAGTCTGCTAAATGTACAAACCCACAGGGTAAGAGACAGGTCATGGCAGTTAACAAGGCAGGGACTCTCCAGTCTCGATGACCCAATTCCTCTGATATCTCTACACTATCCTAGCACCCCACCCCCATATGTCCCATCTAACCCTTCCCCATCTTCACTTCTAACAGCAGAGTTCTAATTCCTTAAGGTGATAAAATGCTACGGGGAAAGGAGCCCCACTTGAACAGCCCTCGGGACACCCTGAATTCTATCTAGGAAGCCTCAACCTTTTTTAAAATGTGGCTTGACTGAGCTAGATGATACTTAATTTCCCAAGGGATCACAGGCTTCTTCTGCTCCACTCTTTTCATTCTCTTTAAAGGAATTGTGTGCTACCTTCAGTTGGTTCAGCTTCAGAAGATCACTATCAAGGATGGCAGAAGAGCCGATGGCACTCAGCAGACGCCGTTGCTCGGATCGCCGCTCCGACAGGATGCGGTTGGTACCCTGGGAAAGACGGAGGAGCTGGTTAAAAATGAATGAAAGGAAGAAGAAGAAGACTTGGTTTTTACACCTCACTTTTCTCTACCTTAAGGAGTCTAAAACGGTAAAAAGGTAAAAGTAGTCCCCTGTGCAAGCACCGGGTCATTCCTGACCCATGGGGTGACATCACATCCGGACGTATTTTATTATTAGTTTTATCATTTTTAACTCATAGTAACGTTTTAGACTGTAAAGGCCTATGGCGGTGTACAATAAACCTGATAACCTGATAAAAGGACTTGGAATGTAGCTCCTCTAGGCACAGAATCGGGATTACCTTGCGGTAGAATCTGCATTATTTTCATTTTAGTGCAGGTAAACACATCAAACCCGCACTTCCAAAATAAGCACGCTTAGCTGCTTGGGGAAGGGAGAAGTATACTTCGGACGTTACCTGTGTATCAGATGGCTCCAGCTGCTGCACAATAGCCGGGCAGACGTCCAGGTATTTGTCCTTCTCCTTCTTGCTGATGTGGTAATATCCCTCGCTGCGGGCACAGCCAGTTTGGTGCTCCCGCAGGTCCGATGACTTCCGCTTCCGCTTGGGGTTTGCAATGTTTGTGAGTGGAGGCGGGTGGCTAAGGAAAAAAATGGACTCAGTGTGGGAAGAGCAATGCGAGAAACTGCTCGTGAGCCCAATGTCATTTTTGTAAGTCAGGCCAAAGCGCATTTTCCCACCTTAGAGAGGTCGGGCACAAGGGGAGCCATCCCCTTTCCCTAGGAAAACCAGAGCTTGTGCCTCCTGGAGGGAACTGACTGAAGGGGCGGAGCCCAGCGGCATCTCCACCACTTCGAGACAATTTGCTCTCAAAAACTAACCAAACCACTCCAGAAACTGAAAGACTCTTTAAATACCGTTCAGTGCATTGGCCCCTGTGTTTTTAAAGGTTGTTGTATTTTAGACGTATCTGACGAAGGGAGCTTTTGACTCTCCAATCATAGAGTTGGAAGGGACCACCAGAGTCATCTAGTCCAACCCCCTACATAATGCAGGAAATTCACGACTACCTCCCAACCACCACATACCCCCCAGTGACTCCTACTCCATGCCCAGAAGATGGCAACATTAACCCCCCAGGAAGAAGAGGAGTTGGTTTTTATATGCCGACTTTCTCTACCACTTAAGGAAGAATCAAACCGGCTTACAATCGCCTTACAATTTATTACGAGTAAATGTTTGATTTGTATACCTATTTTATATACCTTATATACGCAGGGTTGCATAAAAATTTCTCAGGCGAAAAGGGGTCGTGAGTGGAAGAGTTGGTTTTTATATGCCGACTTTCTCTACCGCTTAAGGAAGAATCAAACCGGCTTACAATCGCCTTACAATTTATTATGAGTAAATGTTTGATTTGTATACCTATTTTATATGCCTTATATACCCAGGGTTGCATAAAAATGTCTCGGGCGAAAAGGGGCCGTGAGTGGAAGAAGAAGAGTTGGTTTTTATATGCTGACTTTCTCTACCATTTAAGGAAGAATCAAACCGGCTTACAATCGCCTTCCCTTCCCCTCCCCACAACAGACACCCTGTGAGGTAGGTGGGGCTGAGAGAGCTCTACGAGAGCTGTGACTAGCCCAAGGTCACCCAGTTGGCTTCATGTGTAAGGGTGGGGAAACCAACCCGGTTCACCAGATTAGAGTCTCTAAAGCAATACACAAACACCACAAGCGAGATCGCAGTGCCGATTGCGCCCCAAACTACATTCGCTCCCCCAGGAAGGATATTGGTGTGGTGGACCCAGTGGGTGTCGTTCAGCCAGTCCGTGCTGTTGTCCTCGTGCAGCAGTCGCTCGTAGGTCAGCCGCAGGTACTTCATGTCCTCCAAGTCCAGCCCCGAGTTCCAGATGTCGTACAAGATGGTCATTTGCTCAAACTCGCTTCGTGTCTCGAAGACGGGAGGCGGCGGAGGGGGCAGAGCCGGGGAGCGCTTGTGCGAGTGGGAGCGGAGGGATCTCCTGCGGATCTCCCCTTCGTCGCTACTGTCGGCACTCTCCTCCTCCTCTTCCTCGTCCTCCTCGCTCTCCGAAGGGAACAGATCCTCGGGCCCGAACGGTAACAGCCCCAAGTCTTTCATGGCCTCCTCCTTGATCCACGGAGGATGCGGCTTTTTGGCCTGCTGCTGCTCCGGGATGGCCGCCTTTGGCTTCTCAGCTGGCAGGGAAGGCGGCAGGGGCAGCGCAACCAGGTCGCCAACCTCCGGTTCAGCTTTGGACTCGCTGGCATCCGCCACCACCACCTCTGGAGCCTCCAAGACCTCCCCCATGGGCTCGCTGTACAAATCCACCCGCAGCAGGTCAGCGGAGCCCACTGAGGGCCCCTCATCCGGTTTGCGGGGAACAGTCACCGGTGCCACACGGACGGCCATGGCATAGTTATGCTCCAGGAGAATGCTGCTGACTTCGATGGACGGCGCAGGAGGCAGTGGGGCCTTGGGCTCCTCGGCCTCGTCGGAGGTTTCCGTCGCCTCGGAGTCCTCGCTGCCCGCCCCGACGGGCATCTTGAGAGCCACGTCTGCCAGCACGGACAGGTTGGGTTGATTCGCCAGCTCCAGCAGCGAGGAAGCCCCCATCCGTTCACGCATGTGCAGCTTGTCTTCTTCTGGGGGGGGCGGCGGCGGTGCCCGCGGGGGCTCAGAGAACAAGCTCCGAGAACGACAGCGGTTCCGGGACCGGCTGGTCAGATGCAGCTCGTCCGACCAACATTTCACCATGGAGGCGTGGTCAGCAGGCAGGTTGCTGATTGTCCTTTGGCTGGCTTTCGGGGGCTCCCGCTTCCGGCCGGTGGCGACCGTCGGCCTGGAGGGGAATGTCGTCGGAGGCAGGGAGGAGGCAACTGGAGGCGGGGTGTCTGAGGTTAAGGGCACTTGGGGTGGCAGCGTGGGTTCCACAGGCACTAATGGGAGTTGTGCTTCCTCTGTGGGGGCAGGAGGAGGAGGAGGAGGAGGGGGCAGAAGAGCCGGGGGAGCCAGGTCAGGCAGCTTCTCCAAGGCCCCTTTCACGGAGTCATCCTCACTGGCAGTAGAGAAGGAGACCGTTTTCCGGCGTTTCTTGGGCGGAGGCAGGAGTGGGATAGGTGAGGAAGGTCGCTCTTCTGCCCTGGACACCGCTCCAGCACCCTTCTCCTCTGGTGGTGGGACTGGTCGGCTCTCCTCCGGAGGAGCAGGTTTCTCCTCCACCGCATGGCCTGCATCAGTGAGATAAACTGGGTATTAGACATACGGCCCTGGGTGGATCGTTTACGTTCTTGAGGTTCTACTCACTGTGTCAAGAGGAACCCAGACTTAATTTATTTCTCCACGGAGGCGAATGGATATTTACACCTACTTAAAGCTGACTCTTACCAGACCCCGTGGAGTAAACTAGTTGAATGTTGTATCCGGTCTTTAAGAATCTCTCTTATTGACCTAAAGGATTGTGGGTCATCGGCAGCTCTTTCTTCAATCTTGAGCTGCTTGCAAAAACTGGACTTCAGAAGTACTACAATAAGAGCACGCAGAGTATGCTCACCTCTATACTTAGGTCTAAACTTGCATCAATCTCTCCTGATGTATTTTGATTTTCTGACAATCCCACAAAACAGATGATTATTTATGTTGGCTAGACTAAATGCCATTCCATCAGGGGAGTTAATGGATACCAGTCACGATGCATACCTATTCTCTATGGTGTCAGAGGAGCGTGCCTACTATATTAGGTGCTGTGGAGCCCAGGCAGGAGAATGCTGCTGCAGTCGTCTTGTTTGTGGGCTTCCTAGAAGCACCTGGTTGGCCACTCTGTGAACAGACTGCTGGATTTGATGGGCCTGGGCCTGATCCAGCATGGCCTTATGTTCCTATGAGAACTCACATTAATTGACTAAGAGTTCCTCAATTGGATGACACCCCTGTTTGCAACATGTGTTGGAACAAGCCCTTTATTACTGGAGCTGGCTAAGGCGAATGTCACCATTCTCTGAGGCCTCCACAGTTCAGCAACTGTTAAACCTCCGGTTGCTATCACTCCCACCTGCCCCGGCAATGCCTGTTCAGCTCCTCTGCAGAACAGGCAGGACAGGCAGAGGCCGCATGTCTCACCTTGGATGCCCCCCGCATCTGGTTTCTTCTTGACCAGCTCAGCATCGGTTGCTTGCTGCACTCGCTCTTCTGGGCCCAGCAATGGCTGGGCCGGACAGCTGTCCATGGCCGATTCGTCCAGTTCCTCCATGCTCTCAGCCTCCTCATCCGACGAGGAGGACGACGACGAGGATGAGGAAGACGAGGAGGAAGAGCTGCTCTCAGAGTCAGAAGTGCTGTCGCTGTCCTCGTCAGACTCTTCGTAAAGAGAATACTTGGAGGAAGCATCACTGTCCCCTTCATCTGGAAAAAGTGGGGGGGAACCGTAAATTGGGCTGAATGAACAGCAAGATTCTGCATCCGTTTGGGCGCAGAATTTTTGTTCTCCGAGCATCTATCTCAAGCTTTTATTTATGAATGGGGCACGTTTCTAGCCCTCATGGTTGCAAAGTTATGCATGAAAGTCATCGGCCCAACATATGATGAAATCTCAAGAGGCCCAGGAGTCACACCTGAACAAGACTTTCCATGGTTAAGAGGGGCTTCACTGACCAGGGAAAATCAGAATTATGCAGAAAGTGGGAAATTGTACCAAGAGGAATTATGCACATTTGGCTCAACCTACATATTTATGTGCTGATTTTAGAGAGCCTTGGTTATAACCACACAGCCACTGGTTCCCAAACTTTTCGGACCACCCACCCCTTGGTTCCACAAACTCAACCCCAGCGCCCCCTACCCTATCCTATAAAAAGCACTGTTCAAAATAGGGGTTTGCATGCCACACTAAAGAAGATAATAACACAAAAAAAAATTCAAACCAGTAACAATTAATTCAAAATCAACTTAAAACTTTTTAGTTGAAAACTCATGAACTTGATCCAGCGGTACCAGCTCTTCAAAGTCTGGAAAAAAATTCTGATAGTTTCCACCAAATTTATTTATTTATTGCCAGCATGGTGCCATAGCTTCTCCCAGCTATCATACCTCTATTTTTTATCCTCTAGTATTTATTATGGTTAAGGCACATTCTTGTTGTCCTTCCCGCATCCCAATGAGCAGGGCTGATTATCCTCAAATCCACTGCACAAAAATCAACTGCACAGGCAACGGGGGAAATACCTTCCAATTCCTTGCCCTTCCTGCTACGTTCTCTGGCACCTTCCTCCTCCTCTTCCCTTCGCCGTTCTTCTTCCTCCTCCTCCTGAGAACAGAGCCATAGACAGTTTTTCAAGTGCCGGATCTTTAAAAAAAAAATTCCTGGTGGACCTGAATTTTTACATCACATAACACAGGGAAGTATACAGGAAGAAGGGGAGGGGCTGTGGCTCAGCAGTAGAGTGAGTTTCGGGGTTGGAGAATGAGCTCAGCAGGAGTGGAGCTGTGAGCAGAATATAAAGGAAACCTCACCTATACAGAATTCTGGCTGCAAGTCTCTGCTGGAACCAGGTAATTTTAGATGTTAAAAGGTACAGCTGAAATGTGACAACTCACCTTTTCAGAAGACGAGTCATCGGATGCCTCCTCTCCTTCGCTGTCCAGGCAGAAGAGCTTCCGCCGTTTTCCCGGGCCCTTGATTCGTTCATCATCCCTCTTGGACACCTTGGGTATCTGGGAGGACGGCTTACCTGCAAAATTGAAATTACAAAAGTTCCTCCCCGTACAACTGTATATTTGCTAGCCTGCTATGCTTGTTTTAACTAATCATAAAGGTAAAATGGCTAGCTATCTTTCTACTTTGGATGCTTCTTCACATCATAGAGCTTTTTTATTGGCTAGGGTAAATGCTTTTCCATCTAAGATGCTTTCTGGTAGATTTTCCCAAATTCCAAGGCACGAACGTTTATGCTCCTGTAATTTTAACTCAATAGATACCATTGATAGTATAATTCTAGAATGTCCGCTATATGAATGTACGCGTGAAAGATGGTTATCTACTCTACTAGCTACCAAATGATCTCTGAACAATGAACTGAAATGTCAATTTCTTTTGAATGATTCAATTCCTGAAATAACTGAGATGGTGGCTCAATTTCTCACAGAAGTGCTTATGATCAAAACTGCTTTTAATTAGTAGACTTTGTAATATCACAATCCAAATGGAATATTACTGTATCTTCCCAATCTGCAGGGGGTTTTATCTGTATTCTGTTTGGACTTTTGTCTAAAGCATTATAATTATTATAAGCATTATAAAGCATTATAGTTAAAGGTATGTGTGCAAAATTCAAAACAAAACATGTTCTTGTCAGTTCACCACAGACATTTAAAAACCACCCTCGAATCCAGGGGATGAAGCAACTTACCCTCTTCATCCTCTTCAGCAGGAGTAGATGGGCGGGGCTCCTTCACCTCGCTGTCCTCTGAGATTTCAGACGGCTCTTTCCTTTTCACCTGCAATCAGAAAAGCGATGAGCTCCCTGGGATGAGAGGTACTCAGAAAGTACACAGTTCCAAATGCCAACCTGCTCAGTTCCAACTCTAGAGTGCCTCTAGGGCAGTGGTTCCCAAACCTTTTCAGGCCACTGCCCCCTTGATTCCACAAACTCAACCCCAGCGCCCCCCTACCCTATCCTATAAAAAGCATTTTTCAAAATAGGGGTTTGCATGACTCACTAAAGAAGATAGTAACAAGAAAATTCAAAGCGGTAACAGTTAATTGCACATCTATTCAAAATCAAATTAAAACTTTTTTATTTGAAATTTATTCAACAGAATTGATGGACTTGATCCAGTGGGACCAGCTTTTCAAAGTCTGAGGAAAAATTATGAGTTTCCACCAAATTTGCCAGCATGGTGCCATAGCTCTATCTATTGTAAATTAGTGAACAACGCAGTTGAAGGGGCCCACCTCTAGCGCCCCCCTGCTGCCAGCTTGCCGCATAGTGCCCCCCTAGGTAATCCCCCCCCTGGGGGTGGTACTGCCCACTTTGGAAATCACTTCTCTAGAGGACCGTTTTTCACTTGGAACTGAGTTGGTTGCTTGGAACTGAGCTTCGTTTGCAACTGAGTTGACATCTGCAACTATGTTGATTTGTTTGGAATCGTGTTGTACCTTTTGGATTCTCCTCGCGTCTTCAACATTATTTATATGTGAAAGTTACATTTAAATCTATTGCACATTTCAATAACGTCCTTGCGATTTTGACTTATTATAGTTTTGGCTCCCCTAACCTCCAGGCGTTTCCCAAGCCAGAGCTGGCAGCCCTACTCGCCGCCCACCCCAACGTCAGGACCTCACCTTGAAGGACGGGAGCCTGAGAACTCCCCGAAAGCCAGTCCCAAAGCCAAACCCCTCCAGGCTACCGCCGGTACCGCCACTCTTGGCCCAGTCAACCAGGGACAGCAGGGCAGGGTCTTTCAGTTTGGTCTTATCCTTCTCCTCCTCCTTGGCTGGCTGCTTAACAGTGCTCTGGAAAGGCTGCAGGTAACAACGCCAAGAAATTGGTGAGTGGACACAGGAGAGGAAGCTGGGGCTGGAGGTGGGGGGAGAGCAGCACGCTCCAAAACAGCACGCATGAAACAGTAAGCACAAAAAGAGGCTTTGGCCTCAAACTTATTGGGACAGAGAAAGAAATGTGCAAAGCACCAGAGGCTGTGTGTATGTTGTGTGTGCCAAATGCCACCAAGTCGCTTCCAACTCATGGTGACCCTATGAATCAAAGTCCTCCAAAATGTCCTATCTTTGACAGCCTTGCTCAGATCTTGCAAATGGAGGGTTGTGGCTTCCTTTATTGAGTCAATCCATCTCTTGTTGGGTCTTCCTCTTTTCCTGCTGCCCTCAACTTTTCCCAGCATGACTGCCTTTTCCAGAGGTTACAAGGCATTTATCTAATCACTTGTAGCTACTCCAAAGTTTTACAAAACAGTAAGTTCAACAAAGGTTCAAATAAATAAATTGCAAAACATGTATTACGGTATGCGAATAATGAGCAAACGCAAAAAGCAAAAACAATAACATAACATAAAACCACAACACTGACAGGTTTGCCGGCTAGTATCCCGACAAACCTGTCACTGTTGTGGTTTTATGTTATATTATCAACACTTTTGCTTTTTGCGTTTCCACATTATTTGTATACGGTAATACAGGTTTTGCAATTTATTTGGACCTTTGTTGTAATTACTATTTCGTAAAACTTTGAACTAGCTACAAGTGATTAGATAAATGACTTGTAACCTCTGGTGCTTTGCACATTTTTTCCTCAGTCTCATAGAATCATAAGAATTAGAAGGGAACACCAGGGTCATCTAGTCCAACCCCTGCACAATGCAGGAAATTCACAACTACCTCCCTCCCCATACCCCCAGTGACCCCCTACTCCATGCCCAGAAGATGGCCAAGATGCCCTCCCTCTCATCATCTGCCTAAGGTCATAGACTCAGCATTGCTGACAGATGGCCATCTAGCCTCTTCTTAAAAACCTCCAAGGAAGGAGAGCTCATCACCTCCCGAGGAAGCCTGTTTCACTGAGGAACCGCTCTAACTGCTAGAAAGTTCTTCCTAATGTCTAGACGGAAACTCTTTTGAGTTTCCTATCAGAGGTTTCTCCCCCTTCTTTTTCTCAAACTTATTGGGGCCCCACATCCCTCTTGGGGCTTGGGGGCTTGGCGTCCCCCCCCTCCCCCGTGTTACCTTGGCTTTCTCCTCCTTGCGCTCCCACCACTTGTCAAAAGTGCTGAAAGCCACGTTCTCCACCATCTTGCGGTTGAGGTCGCGCTGCATGGTGCTCTTCATCTCCTGCATGAGCGTGGAGAGGACACTGTCCACCACGGAGGCGTGGGGGTCCTTGGGGAGAGGCGGGGGCGGCACCGCTTCCTCCTGGTACCCCCACTGGCCCGCCCGGAAATCAAGGATGTGCTGTGGGGGCGGCAGAGGGGGCTGCTCTGCGGAATGCTGCTGCTCCGAAGCGCCCACGGCAGATGGCTGCGGCATGAACAGCTGGTCTCGCTGGAAGTGGCGACCCCCCTGGTCCATCAGGTACCCGTGCCCGTAGAGAGGCCGGCCACAGAACGAAGCCGCCGCCTCCCGGTGGTAGGAGAAAGGGTCCTCAAACTGGCCTTTGCCCTGGCGGAGCTGCTGCAAGCGGCTCAGCATCTGCGTCTGCATCTGGAAGGACATGGGCATCCCACCCCACTGGTTGCCCAGTCGGTTCATCAGTTCCATAGAGTTCACAAAGTCATAGATGTGGGGGGCACCTCGGCCCCCAGAGACCACACCCGCCCGCCCCCTGAAGTCTGACAGGCGGTGTGCGTGTCGTGGCCCGACCTGGCCGTAGGTCGACAGCGAGTGGGTTTTGGCCGCCAGATGGGGAAGGGTGACGGACATGAGGGGCTGTAGAGGGTAGGCGGGGGGTAGCAGCGGCGGCTCCGGCCGGTGGTGGGAAGGGAAAGAGGACACACCCAGTGGTAAGTGGCCCAGGGCTGAGGACATCACAGAAAAATGGGGCTCAGATACTCCTGCCACAGGGGTTGGGGGCTCCACCTCTGCTTCATCATCTGATATTTCCATGTCTTCGCCTGACGATTGCTGAGATGCCTAATTGGGGAGCAAAGAGCGAGAGACAGAGTGAACCAATTGGTCAGCTTTTACAAGATCAGACACATAAGAACATAAGAAAAGCTCTGCTGGATCAGACCGAGGCCCATCAAGTCCAGCAGTCTGTTCACACAGCGGCCAACCAGGTGCCTCTAGGAAGCCCACAAACAAGACGACTGCAGCAGCACCATCCTGCCTGTGTTCCATAGCACCCAATATAATAGGGTCTGATCCTGGAGATAATAGATCTGCATCATGACTAGTATCCATTTTAACTAGCTGCCATGAATACCCCTCTCCTCCATGAACATGTCCACTCCCTTCTTAAAGCCTTCCAAGTTGGCAGCCATCACCACATCCTGGGGCAGGGAGTTCCACAATTTAACTATGTGTTGTGTGAAGATATTACTTACTTTTACCTGTTTTGAATCTCTCACCCTCCAGCTTCAGCAGATGAACCTGTGTTCTAATATTATGAGAGAGGGCAAAAAGCTTCTCCCTGTCTATTCTCTCCAAACCATGCATAATTTTATAGACCTCTGTCACGTCTCCCCTTAACCGCCTTCTTTTCAAGCTAAACAGCCCTAAGTGGGTTCACCACTCATCATAGGGCTGTTGCTCTAGTCCCCTGATCATTTTGGTTGCTCTTTTCTGCACCTTCCCAAGCTCTGCAATATCCTTTTTTAGGTGTGGTGATCAGAACTGTACACAGTATTCCAAGTGTGGTCTCACATGCTTCCCTAAATGTTAAAAATTATAGAAAAATAGAGCTAACCAAGCAACGTGTCGACAGACCCCAAAAAAGGGGGGGGGGAAGATGCCAGGTGACAGCTTTGTTGTCTTGAAAAGCCCCTACTCGCTTCACTGCACAAGCTTTGTCCAGGGGAGGGGATCAGCAAGCCTGATCTCATCAGATCTTGGAAGCTAAGAAGGGTCGGCCCTGGCTACCACTTGGATGGGGAGGCCACCAAGGAAGCCCAGGGTTGCTGTGCAGAGGCAGGCAATGTCAAACCACCTCAGAAACATCCCTTGCCTTGGAAACCCTACAGGGTTGCCGTAAGTTGGCTGTGACATGGCGGCACTTTTCATCACCAAGAAATGCAACTTACATAGAATCATAGAGTTGGAGGGGGCCATACAGGCCGTTTAGCCCAACCTGCTGCTTAACGCAGGATCAGCCTAGAGCATCCCTGACAAGTGCTTGTCC
Source organism: Euleptes europaea (assembly GCF_029931775.1). Taxonomy (NCBI): domain Eukaryota; kingdom Metazoa; phylum Chordata; class Lepidosauria; order Squamata; family Sphaerodactylidae; genus Euleptes; species Euleptes europaea. The sequence goes on along the minus strand of NC_079329.1, from coordinate 8,828,533 downwards.
AGCCTCTGTTTAAACACTGCCTGTGAGGGGGAGCTCACCACCTCCCTAGATAGCTGATTCCACTGTTGAACAACTCTTACTGTAAAAAAAGTTTTCCTAATATACAGCCGGTACCTTTCCGCCCACAATTTGAACCCATGATTGCGAATCCTATCCTTTGCTGCCAACAGGAACAACTCCCTGCCCTCCTCTAAGTGACAGCCCATCAAATACTTAAAGAGAGCAATCACGTCCCCCAACCTCCTCTTCTCCAGACTGAACATTCCCAGCTCCCTCAGTATGTAACTCCCCCCCATATGTCCTTCATGCACAGAATTTTAGATTTTTTTAAAAAATGGAGACTCCACATCCCACAATCTTACCCTGTCTTGCCCGTTTGCTTTGGGGGATTCTGCTCCGGAGCCCATGTCCAACACAGGTACCACATCTTCAAAACTGACCGGGAGGGGTGGTGGTGGGGTGCAGGGTCCATGCGGCTCCCCTCCCTTGGGGGCCCCTCCCTTCTCCTCCTCTTCCTCTTCCGTGTCCGAATTTAGGAAAGAGAACTTGGACCTCTGCTCCTTCAGCAGCATCTCAATACGGGAGTCCAGGCTGCTGTGCTGAGCAAAAGGGACACTCTCGTTGGTGGTCTCGGGGGCCGGAGAGCCTGACCGAGCCGGCGAGGTCTGCGTGGTGGGAGAATGTGACTGGTCATCAACTCCTAGAGCTGCCGTCACAGCAGGGCTGATGTTCTCCTTAGATTCCTGAGCAAGAAATTCCGTGGGAGGCAGGGAGTTGGCAGCAAAAGTCTCGGCCGTGGGGAGCAGCCGGTAATCCTGGTCCACCGGGTGGGATTCGGAAGGTAAGGAGAAGGGCTCCGGAGTGGCTGTATAAGTTGGGTAGAGCACGCTGGGTGCTGGGAAGAGCTCAGCACTCTGCTGAGTGAAAGCATGACTGTTCTGAAACGGAGCGCTGTCTGATGCTGCTGCCGCCGATGAAGAAGAGGAAGAGGAGGAGGAGGAGGAGGAGGAGGAGGAAGAGGGGGGAGTGGTGGTGGTGGTGGTGGTGGAGGCAGCCGCGGTGGTAACAACGGTGGTGGAGGAAGGGGTAGGATCATCCCGTTGGGAGCGCTCCCTCTGCCGGGAATGGAAGCCAGAGTCCTCTCTTTGGTGGGAGCGGTGAGAGGAAGAGGAAGAAGAGCGCCCTTCTGAGGTGGTTGAATGGCGCTGGTACCGGTTGCTGCCCACTGCGGCAGCACTGCCGCCGTCAAACTGTTGACTAAAGGGCGGGTAGTGATGGTCGTTGCTGCGGTAGTGAGAAGAGGAGGAGGACGACGAAGAGGATGAAGACGACGAAGAGGAATAATGCCGCCGGCTGTAGGAGTCGGAAAAACTGTTCTCGTGCCGGCGGGATTTGTACGATGTCGATTCTGTCTGGTAAGTAGAGTAGCCGGGTGTCCCTTGCCTTGGAGAGGAAGAAGAAGAAACTCCATGAGTGCCCTCTCCCACTTAGCTTGCCCCGAAGGGAGGCTAGGTCACGGACACAACCCTTTCCCAAATGACCCTTTCTCCAGCACGACCTACCTGCTGGAGTAGGCAGAATCCTGGGAATAAGGTGTCCCTCCCCGAGGGGTGTACGGAGTTCCCTGGGATGACTGCGGCGTGTACTGGCCAAAGGAAGAAGGTGTGTCTTGCCGTCCGCTGGAATAGGGGGTGTCCTGAGAGCAGGGCGTGCCATTGCCAGGCGTCGAAGGCATTGCGTTCCCAAGGTAGGAGTCAGTTGAGTGGCGCCTTTGAGACTCCGACTATAAAGAGGAGAGGAAAGGAGAGCGGCTCAGCCCTCATGCGGCATCTTCTCACCTGCAGCTGAAATGCAGCATAAGTCGCTGCACGGTCATGCTCACTCCTGCCTGTTCCGAATGCAACCAACTTATGTTAATGATCTTTAGCTAACATTACAAGTGGAGAACAGACTTTGGATTACTTACCGTGAGTGTTCCTTCTGCTCTGAGGTAAGGAGGATGTCTTGAAACATTGGGGTGATTCAAAAGGCCCTCCTCCTCAGAGTGAGAACAAGGGCTTTGTCTGCAACTGTAGTGAAGTGCCACAAACAGCAACAGCACTCCACATGCAAAGAATGCAAATATCTAAAAGAAGACCCCACCAGACAGCTTTTGTGGGAACACTGAGCTGGTGGCAGAAGCCTAGCCAATTAGGCTCTGAATACAGTGCCACAGAGGCATGGGTGGGGCACAGTGTCATAGCTGAAGGAAGAAAAAGAAGACTTGGTCTTTATATGCCGACTTTCTCTACCATTTAAGGAAGACTCAAACCAGCTTACAATCACCTTCCCTTCCCTACAACAGACACTCTGTGAGGTAGGTGGGACTGAGAGAGCTCTAAGAGAGCTGTGACTAGCCCAAGGCCACCCAGCTGGCTTCATGTGGAGGAGTGGGGAAACCAACCCGGTTCACCAGATGAGCCTCCGCCGCTCACGTGGAGGAGTGAGGAATCAAACCCGGTTCTCCAGGTTAGAGTCCACTGCTCCAAACCACCACTCTTAACCACTACACCATGCTGACTCTCAGGAAGGATGGCTAGTTTTGTTCTTAGAGGGGGATTAACCAACAGGCATGGCCTTACGGGGGGGGGGGGATCGTGGCATCCTCCTGTGGATCATTTACACAATAATGTGGAGCCTGATCATTTAACTGTCCAATCATTTAACTGTCCAAGACCAGAAGACCAGTTAAGTTCAAGACCTCTGGCCCGAAAACAAGATCATCTCCACCTCCACAATCCAGATGTCTGCACGGCAGAACCAACAGAACAGATGCCCTGTGGAAAAGAGGGCGAGGAACGGCTTTGGAAGACTTTAAAGCAGAAGCAGCAGAAGAACAAGAGTTGGTTTTTATATGTCGACTTTCTCTACCACTTAAGGGAGATTCAAACCGGCTTACAATCACCTTCCCCTCCCCACAACAGACGCCCTGTGAGGTAGGTGGGGCTGAGAGAGCTCTAACAGAGCTGTGACGAGCCCAAGGTCACCCAGATGGTTTCATGTGGAGGAGCAGGGAAACCAACCCGGTTCACCAGATTAGCATCCACCGCTCACGTGGAGGAGTGGGGAATCAAACCCGGTTCTCCAGGTCAGAGTCCACCCTCCAAACCATCGCTCTTAACCACTACACCACGCTGGCTCCGAGCGTCCACTTCCTGAGAACGCGGCATCTACTTACCGAGTCCGCTGGGAACTTCTCGTTCAGCATTTTGCCCCCAGTGGGGACTGTCTGAGGCGTATAGGAGCCATTCACAATCAGCTCATAGTACTTCATTCGCTGCTGGCCTAATGGGGGAGTGGGAAGAAAGAAGCTTGTTAATGGAAGCGGCCCCTACTGTGAAGCAGGGCGGCAAGACCAGAAGCAAGAGGGAACAGTCTCAAGGGAGCAGGTGCGTTAGCAGCTACCTTTGATGTCTAGCTGGGCATGGATGATGTTGCCCATGACCGAAGTGTTGTGCAGGTTCTTGACTGTCTCCTTCGCCCCCCGAGTGCTGGTGAAGAGCACTTTGGCCAGGCCCAGGTGCTTGCGGTTCTTGGGATTGTAAAGGATCTCGATCTCCTCAATGTCGCCGTATTTTTTGCACATCTCGGCCAGGAAAGGCTCTTTGATGTTGTCATTCAGCCGGGCGAAGGTCACCTCCTTCAGAGGGATCTGGCCCACGTAGAACTCATCCAGCTGGGGCAAAGACCAAAACAGAAGGGATGAGGAGCGGAAGTGGGGTTCCCCCCTCCCACCGACAACGGAGAAAAGCATCTCGTCCTAACGACAGTATGGAGAAGCTCACAAAGATGCTGGAGGCAGCAGGTTCAGAAAAACAATAATGGCATAGAGCAGGAGTGTCGAACTCAACTGTTATGAGGGCTGGATATGACATAAATGCCACTTGGTCTTGCCAGGCCAGGCCTTGCTGCCAGGGGCTGCCTCAGCAGGCTCACGGGCTGGATAAGAGCTGTCAGGGGTCTGTATCTAATCCCTGGGCCTTATATTTGACACTCCAGGCATAGAGGTTTCACAGGTTCTGTCCAAACGTCCAACGCCCTGCTCCCACCATCCCACTGAACAAACTACCTCAAGTGTACGTTGTTTCTTTCCTCTACCATTCTATCAATATCTAGACGGAACAACCCTTGATTTTTTCTGTCCATTTAAATTCTACAACCAAAGCAATTGATCCAGATTAGGCTTAACAGAATAATTTGCCAAGTTCATTCTGGAGGTTGAGTCTGGGGCTGACAGAGTGTGACCAGCCCAAGGTCACCCAGCTGGCTTCATGTGGAGGAGAGGGGAAACAAATCCAGTTCACCAGATTAACCTCAGCCGCTCATGTGGAGGAGTGGGGAATCAAACCCGGTTCTCCAGATCAGAGTCCACCATTTCAAACCACTGCTCTTAACCACTACACCATGCTAACTCCCAATGTGACACATAATTACATTCATGTACACTTGGCCACTCCTGAACTTTTAGTGGGCCACCAAGAGAGAGGCAGCTGTGGCACTGATATCATTCTCATCATATTGGGGACTGGAAATGTTACAGAACAATGATACACAGTCAGGTGAGTTCAACCTACCTTAAACTTTGGGACAGGGAGGGAAAGGTCTCTGTTTTTGGACCATATCCGGTGCCTGGGATCCCGCAGTTCTCCCACAGGGGCATAGCCCGAATCCTTGAGAACACAAGTCTTTTGTCAGACAGCAGTAGCAATTAAAAAACCCTCAAAGGAAAACAAATGTCATGGCAGGTCAGTCCTCCTCTGGTTATGGTCCACAATACTTCTGGGGACATGGCTGTTCATTATGACTCTCTATACTGCCATCAGCATAAAGGATCATACCCAGAACTCTTCCAACCAAAATATAATAAGAGACCCAATCTGGGATGAATACGTTAATGCTGGAATTTGTGAAACTTCTTGAAGGAAAATAAGAAAAAACAAAAACAATGTTTGAAGAAAAACAATGTACTGTAAACGCCAATGGAATATTATAGACTCCCAAGTCCATAGTTTGTGGGTTTTGTAACGGAAAAGCCACTACCACACTAAAGATCTGTGCAAGCAAGACACGTGGTTATTATTCACCTTCTTCAGCAGCAGCTTGGGCGCACAGTTAAACTATTTTTTAATGGTTTCAGAGGGAAGCTGTGTTGGTTTGCAGTAGGAGAGCTGGATTCAAGTCCAGTAGCACCTTAGAGACCAGCAAGATTTTCGGGGTATAAACTTTCGAGAGTCAAAGCTCTCAAAGTGGTATCTGATGAAGGGAGCTTTGGCTCTGGAAAGCTGATACCCTGAAAATCTTGTTGGTCTCTACTGATGTTGATTCTATGACCTTAGGCTGTTCGTGAGAGGGAGGGCATCTTGGCCACCTTCTGGGCATGGAGTAGGGGTCACTGGGGTGTGTGGGGGGAGGTAGTTGTGAATTTCCTGCATTGTGCAGGGGGTTGGACTAGATGACCCTGGTGGTCCCTTCCAACTCTATGATTCTATGTACTCGAATCTAGCTGTTATACTTTTTTAATGCACTCCCAGAGTACAAGCGGAAGGAGGGTATGTAGGTCCACAGTTAGAAAGCTATACTGGAGGCTACTGCTGGGGGAAAGCAATAAGGGTTGAGTATCCCTTATCCAGACATCCAATATCCGGACTGACCCAAAAACCAGACTTTTTGAGCTGGCATGGAGGCATTATTCCCAGGCCCTCAAGCAGCATGCCAATTTACTTTCTGATGGTTCAGTGTACACAAAATTATTTAAAAATATTGTTTAAAATTACATTCAGGCTATGTGTATAAAGTGTATATAAAACATAAATGGATTTCGTATTTAGACTTGGGTCCCACTCCCAAGATATCTCATTATGTATATGCAAAAATTCCAAAATGTTCCAAAATACGGACGGCTTCTGGTCCCAAGCAGTCCGGATAAGGGATGCTCAACCTGTATATGCCAGTGCAGTGGACAGAAAGCAGGACTTGAATCTGGATATCCCAAACTGAAGCCCATGCCTGCCAGGGACTCTCTGAACAGAAACAAGCAATTTGTTTTCTCTTAGTCATTCGCACATTAGCAACAACAGTGGCCTTTCCTCAAAGAGTTAAGAGGGCTGGATCTGAAGGTGAACAGAAGGACTCCTTCCATGAGCAGAATGGCATCTTTGGATTCAACCCTAAGACTTGAAACCATTTTGCAAATTAACTGAGTGCTACACAGGCCATTAGTTACAGCAGCAGAGACAAGCCAAGGCATGTGCATGGACCTTGGATCGCTAGCCAACGTGCCGATCTCTACTTTTCAAGTTTAGCCTCCACTATTTGGAAATAACTGATTTAAATGAAACTGAACACGTCCAACCAAAATGCGACTAACAAACTAGGCAATGGTGGGTATGATACAGTGTTTACTAAGTGGGTTTTAAGCTCAGGCCTCACAGTCACCCATACTTGTACAAACAAAAAAACCCCAAAATCTCACACTAGGAACCTATCACTGTACCGATCACAGTACCTGCTCTCTCCCCACCACCTGCATCCAAGCTCTGCACAGAGCTGAAGTGTTGTGCTTGGTCACCACCGCTTCTGTTGCTTTGTTTGACCACTCCCCCAAGCAACATCTACAACAGAAACTGACTCGCTGTCTTCAAGAAAGTGAAACTAAGCATGGGTGCCAAACTGTGCAGGAAGACGGGGGGGGGGGGAGAGTGAACTAAAGGAGACCCAGCTCCCTTTTAAGCTGCTGAATATTTTCAAGGGGAGGGGAGCAGTTCATGTTTTTTGCAACCCTCTGTGCAGTGATACACAGAGCATTTTTGGTTTTGTGCATATTTCATTGGTAGAACGCAGTGCCAAACGTGTATTCTTTATACAGTAAGAATACCTCAGCGTGACAGGAACCATGATTACTCAAAAGAGAACCCTGAGCTGAATGAACTGAATGGGGCTCATTCCCTAGAATGCGTACTTTAGGACGTCAGCATTAGAATTTTTGCAAATAGCTGGTCAAGAATGACAGAAAGCAATGTTAATTCCGCTTTTTGAAAATCAAATTCTATTGTGGTCTGGCGGCCCGGGGGGGGGGGGTTGTCCTTTGAAACGGGCTATTTCAAAATCCCTCTCAACCATGCCTATGAAATAAATAACACAAGGATGGCCTGTCGCTACAACACCCTGATCCTCAACGTTCTATGCAGGTATTAAAACACTGATTTCAGTAAAGCTAATTCCAATAAAGTTGCAATTCCAATATTCCATTACAAGAGGAATGGCCTTACAGTGCAACAAAAACCAGTTCCGCTTAAATTCAGAAATACCGCAACCAGCAAGCAGCGGAGCAAAAGATGCAAGCCAACATTTAAGAAAGGAAATGCTCTAACAGCCCATTCCTGAGCTTTTGGCGGCCGGGGATGGCGGAGAGGAGGCGCTGCCGTGGTGTCTCATAAGCCATTCCACAGCTGCGAAAAGCTCGAAAAAGCCCTTCAAAGGTTTTTTCTTTTTTTAAAAAGCAGCCTCGCTCTTCTCCCCGCTGGCGTACCCAGGGCAAAAGGGGACAGGAGACTGCCTACAGGCAGCCCCTCCCCCGGGATGCCGGAACGCACCCCGGAATGCCGGCGCAGGCCTTTACACCAGTGGGACACCAGCGGAAGGCCCCGTCAACGTCCTGGGGTGGCGCTGCTGCGGCAGCTCCGGGAGACCAGCGTCCAGGCCTCCCCACCGGCGTTGGGGCCGCTTACACTGGCATAAGTAGCCCCGACGCCGGCATGGGGATCCCAACGCTGGCGCAGCCCCTTCCTGGCCTCCTGAGGACTTTTCTCCTCAGGAATGTGCTGTTAGCTAGGCAACCCCTACAAGATGCTGTACTATTTATGACAAGAGCTACAGTCGCTCCTGAGAAAATTCTGAAGGGGAATCAAATATTTTTGGAAAAATTTAACCATAGCTCTAAATGAAGAACAAGTTGCGACTTTAAACAAACAACAAAAGAGAAGCATCTTTACTGATATTAAAACAACACAAATTAAGTGATGTGGGCTAACGGTGATTTGTTTAAATTTTGTGTGGTCTGCGGTGAACCTTCCCATTTGCTATAAAAGCCATTATGAACAACGATATGGACAAACTACAAGTATTTACTCCAAGGCAAGACTAGTCCCCCCCCAGTTATGCCATAAAAAAGGAGGGGGTTACCTTACATTCGCATACAAATTACTGTTATGGCCAGTAAATATATCTTTTTGCATATAATAAATTTTAAGGGGGTTGTCTTATATTCAGAGTTGCCTTCCTTTTGAATAAATGGCACTAGATATCACCAAGAGGCCTACAATATTCAACATTATACAAGCAATGCCCTAACCAAATGTTCCTCTCCCCCACCACCCATTATCTATAGCACCTTCTAACATCCAATGTTATTCTTTGGTTTATCCCAATATTAAAGACAGTGAAACCTAAAATCTGTAGACACAATCTAAAGGAAGTTAAGACTCTTACGATCCTGTTGATTTCAGTAAGCTGTATCAAATGACTATTCTGCTGAGCTTTCTTCCAGTGGAAGGCGCTTTCTGCTGGCTGAAGAGGCTCTTTGTGCCAGTGAAAAGCTCTGCCATCAGTGGAAAAGTAGTTGATGGATACAACCCAATGGGCCTTACCAACTGGGATTGGAATATTCTTAACTCTTCCGAGAATGTACTCAAAGGGAAAAAAGGTGGACAGCTGAATGGACAGCACTATGAGTTCATGAACTCAGGCAAACCTTGACCCTTTGTTCACAGCTTTGTCATTTCACCTGCTGAACCTCCAGTCACTCAACAGTTGCCTCATAAGCCATAAACCTCCTCTATCCAGTCTATGCAACTTTCTGTTCCTCCCAGTGGCTGCCAGCACCTAGAGCTCAGTTGTCAAGCTCCTGGATAGTACTATGCATGTTCGACATTTTTTAAAATGCTAGGCCAGGGGAAAATATGTATTACAGATTCAATTGTTCAAAAGTGTGCGGCAAAATTTAAGGCATCAATCTCAGTCAGAGATGTGAAAAGCTTTCTAACTTCGAGGGATTAATGTAGAATGGCGCAAAAGATGGAAACAGAACACTGGGCGGCAGCACAACAGAAAAGGTAATGGCTTGGGGACAATATGGCACATCCGACAACCAAGGGAACACTACCCTTGACTTTGTGGTCCACAGAAGCACAGAGCACAACAAAGATCTTGGAACCTGGACGACGAATATGAAAATAGATGCTTTGAAAGGTACGTGGATATTACATCTGGAATATTACATCCTCAACGGAAATCTTCCAAATCCTCTCCTCCCCCATAAAAATAAAAATCCAGTTTTGTCCACTCACATTATGGCTGAAATGCACCCCATCGTAGCGATAGATCTTGTGGGCGGCCCGCTTCAGCACCGGGTCAACAATGAGCTTGTAGTTTCTCCACTGAAAATTAGGGGTTTTCTGGAATTCACCCCCACCTTCTTGATCCATTCTGACTCATTTACACTGCACGGGTGGAAATTAAACAAGAGAAAGAAAACTGAAGTTATTCACTGCAAAAAAAGATCATAAAGCGCAGGAGCCCCATCATGGCCAACTCTGAGACCGATGCGCTCGCATAAAGAACAGTCACCCTCTAGACCAGGGGTGTCGAACTCATTTGTTACGAGAGCCGGATATGACATAAATGTCACTTGGTTGGGCCAGGCCAAGTGTCCCATAAAATTTAATGTCTGGCACCAGAGATACAAACTTTATAGAAGACAAAGGCAAAGCTAAGTAATGAAATTATTTTTAACTTTATTTTGTACTTAAAATACAAACATGTTTAAAACAATAACATTCTTACAGTATTTTCTTTTATTCAATTGTTTTTGATAATTGACACCTTAACATAAGAACATAAGAACTGGGGGAGGTGGCTTGTGAGCCCACAGCGGACTGGCGAGCCCAGATTGGGAACAAGGGGGGATGGCTGCCTCAGGGCCGGATGAGAGCCCTCAAGGGGCTGGATCCAGCACTCGGGTTTTATGATTGACACCCATGTCCTAGTAATTAGCTCCGTTTCTGTAATTTATACAGGATGCAACATTTTAAATTTTAGTGTACAGTACAGAAAACCCTGGCTTTGTTGTTGGCACAAGCAGCTAAACAAGGTGGTGGCATCAGGGAGAAAAAAATCATACAAAACACTGTTAAGACTGGAGGAAACATGACCCAGGTAATTAAAAAAAAAACCTGTACAGACTGCAGAATCTTAGAGTTGCAATCTCTACTTCAATGTCCTCCTCTGGAAGAAAAAATTCCTATAAATACAAGTAACCTAAGCAAATGCTTGACCAGCATCTCTGTTGGAGATGCCTGAAAGAAGATAATTCCACAAGCTCCTGGAAGCTGTCTTTTTCTGTTAGCAAAATTTTTGAAAATGACCTTAAGTTTGAGCCCATTCCCTCTTGTCCTGTCCTCAAAGTGATTTTTCTCCCCTTCTTCCTGTTAGCCTTTTACAGCTATTGGAAGACTGTTGCTTTAACACATCCAGCTCTCCCACTTGTTTGTATTCTGCCTTCTATTGGCCCTAAAGAAAAATAACTAAGCTGCAATAATCAAACAGCAGTGCAAGTCTGGAAATGTCTCCTTCCAAAATGACTGCTATATCTGTTTCCTTTTGAAGATGCCCAATACATAAGGAACATGTTCAAAAGGCACTAACCAGAATACACCTCAGAGCAGAAAGAGGCACAAAAAAATCATACCTGTTATGGATTATCTCTTCTGTGTTTTAGCTACTGGCCAAATGCAATGGAGCTCTTATTTTTTTTGCCTAGCTGGAGTTGCTTCAGTCCATCATGTAAAAAACAATACTTGAGGAACTAGGGAGAGAACAGAGTAAGTAAAGGTTTTAAAAAAAAATACCCACAAGAGTAAGGAGCAAAATATTTTAAAGGTGATCTGAATACAATTTTATGGACCCATGTTAAAATTTTGACATATTCTCAGGTAACAGCACAATTAGCATCATTAGCATGATGGACCCATGTTAAAATTTTGGTATGTTCTCAGGCAACAGCACAATTAGCATGGAGAAAAATCCGGCAGTCCACCTAGAGAATGCAGGGGATGTCAGGAGTCCCAAATTCTATCCCCTGAAGATGTGGTGACCTCCTTACCCAAGAGAAAGATTGCAGCTGTTGAAAGACTAGAAATTGAATAAGATTATGCTACAATTTACTAACCTAAACCAAAAAAATAATATAATCTGGTAACAAAACAAGGTTTAACCTGAACAAAGATGCCTCCAACATTAGGTACATGGCGTATAGTACATTCAGGCTACAAGGAAGAGATGCAAAAAACCCCAAAAGGCCTGCTTTGATTTTGGGAGGGCCTACCCTACTGTGTGTGTAAAGTGCCGTCAAGCCGCAGCTGACTTATGGCGACCCCTCTTTTGGGGTTTTCATGGCAAGAGACTAACAGAGGTGATTTGCCAGTGCCTTCCTCTGCACAGCAACCCTGGTATTCCTTGGTGGTCTCCCATCCAAATACTAACCAGGGCTGACCCTGCTTAGCTTCTGATATCTGACAAGATCAGGCTAGCCTGGGCCATCCTTCATCCTAAACTCTTCAGAAAGCATAATCCCCTCCTCAAATGAGCAGCCACCAATCAACAGACTCTATCAGGACTCTGCTTAACCTTCACAAGTCTACATTGATACCCACTCTGATGTACTCCTCTCACCCCCCCCAAGTCATCACCAGATTCCTTTTGCAGTTAAACACTCCCTGCAGCTTGTCCTCTCTATGAGTGTCCTTTATAATTTGATATCATGAACGTCCTGGTTCCACCCCAACATGTAAAGGCCTTAGTTCTAAATTTTATTTTGGCAACGCTATGACGCCCAACTTCTCATATGGCTCCAAAATCAGTCCTAGTCAATTGTTCCTTCTCATCTCCCAGTGGGGTCACTCTTGCTGTACCCCCTCAATGTATTCCTAATTCCACCCCATTCCATATCCCCTCTTTTTAATCTCCAGGCAATCATCTACTGTCTACAGGTGCCTGTAACCCAAACAGCCATTTTTCCCCTGCCCAAACCCCAGCAGATTCCCTTTTTCATCTCACCCTCAACTTATTGCGCCTCAGATTCTTATTCTGCCTTTGCTTCCTTATAGTTCCAGGGCACATGCCTGCACAAAAGGCTCCCACTGCCAAGATTTCTCCAATCCCCATAGCATCTGCTTCCCAAGGTGGTTTTGATTCATGCTCCCCCAGCAACTGTACTCATGTCCACTTCCCAGATGTCTTCCTTCATGAGGTATCAGGCCCCTCTCGCTAGAGCATCTCCTTGGAAGGCACAGACTGCTGTGCTCCGAGACAGCAGCCAATACCCACTTCCCAAGTCACCTTCCAATTCCCTCTTTTCAACCATAACGAGCCCCTCCTCCATTTAACAGTTTCTTCCACCCAGAAGATACATGTGGGGGGATGAACTGGAAAAGACCTCACTTCTTAACCCCCACGTCCTAATCTAGCCATAAGAGGCACCAACAGGCCTGGGTTGGGGACACTGGAAAAGACCTTACTTCTTAACCCCCCTTCCTAAACTAGCTATAAGAGACAGCAACAGGTCTGGGTTGGGGACACCGGAAAAGACCTCACTCCTTAACAAACTAGCCATAAGAGACAGCAACAGGCCTGGGTTGGGGAGACTGGAGAAGACCTCACTCCTTAACCCCCCCTTCCTAAACTAGCCATAAGAGGCAGCAACAGTCCTGGGTTGGGGAGACTGGAGAAGACATCACTTCTTAACCCCCCCCTTTCTTAAACTAGCCATAAGAGACAGCAACAGGCCTGGGTTGGGGAGACTGGAGAAGACATCACTTCTTAACCCCCCCCCCTTTCTTAAACTAGCCATGAGAGGCAGCAACAGTCCTGGACTGGGGACACTGGAAAAGACCTCACTCCTTAACCCCCCTTCCTAAACTAGCCATAAGAGACAGCAACAGGCCTGGGTTGGGGAGACTGGAGAAGACATCACTTCTTAACCCCCCCCCTTTCTTAAACTAGCCATGAGAGGCAGCAACAGTCCTGGACTGGGGACACTGGAAAAGACCTCACTCCTTAACCCCCCTTCCTAAACTAGCCATAAGAGACAGCAACAGGCCTGGGTTGGGGAGACTGGAGAAGACATCCCTTCTTAACCCCCCGTTTCTTAAACTAGCCATAAGAGGCAGCAACAGTCCTGGACTGGGGAGACTGGAAAAGCCCTCCCATCTTAACACCCCCCATTCCTAAACTAGCCATAAGAGACCCCAACATGGCTGGGTTGGGGAGACTGGAAAAGGCCTTGCTTCTATGTAACGCCCCGCCAACACTTCAAAACATCCTCCGCCCTCCTTATTACCAGAGGCCTGTTCTTTCCCCCCCCCCCCCGCCGCGCACAGACATCTCCTCAGGCCATTTTTTCCGAGCTGCCCCCCTCCCCCAATATCCATCCACACACATTCCCTCAGCTGCAATCTTGCCCCCCCCACACACACACACAACCTCCACTCATCCCCCCTCTTCCCCCCTCCATCAGGTGTCCCGGCCCCGCCCACCCAGAGTCCACCCCGGCTCCCTTTCGCGGGGGAGGGGGGGGCGCGCGCGCGCACACACACCACCCCTCCCCCCTCCCCCCCGGGCCCCTCGCGCTCACCCTCCTCAGGTCTCTCTCTCTCTCTCTGTGTGTCGCGCGCGCGTCACCTGCTCCTACCCGCTCCCCCCCCTCCGCCGCTCAGGGGGCGCACGCGCGCGCGCGGCCCCCTCCTCCTCCTCCTCCCCTCTGTCGGGCTCGCGCGCCCGGGTCCTCTCAGGCGCTGCCGCGGGGCCGCCCCCCTCTCTCTCTCTCTCGTGCGCGCGCCCTCCTCGCCTCCGCCTCGCGACCGGTGTGAGAGAGAGAGGAGGAGGAGGGAGGGGGAGGGAAGGAAAAGCGAGAGAGAGAGAGGGAAGGGAAAGAGGTGACAACCCGCTGCCGCCGCCGCCGCCGCCAGGGACCAGGAGGCGGGGCCAAAGCGCTCGGGCGAGACTCTCGCGCCGGCTCTCGCGAGAGGTTGAGGTGAGGGTTTGTTTTTTTCCCCTCTCTTCCCTGCGCTCTTCTTCTCCGCCCCCCCCTCCCTACCAGCGTTCTGTGGCGACGGTTTCGCCGGCTCTCTGTGTATCTGCGTCTCCTCATCTGCGCTTTCGACATACTGGATGAGGCGGGAAGGGGGGAAATCCCAGTCTACCGTTGGTTTATTACCGATGGGGGGGGAAACGACTCGGGTGGTCCCCGAGGGTCAAATGTTGCCTGTAAATTTTTTTAAATTTTTTTTAAAGCGGAGGATTTGGGACGCACTTCCTCCGTGACGAATCGCTCGATCCGAAACGGCCGCCGCGCTCTTAAAGCGGGAGGGTTCTGACGTCGGCAATCGTAGCTGGCGATCCGGACCTCGCACATTCGCGCGTCGCGGGGATTAAAGCGAAGACCCTTGAAGCGGAGCGCCCGTGTGGACGAGCGAGGCGTGAGGCGGAGGAGCGGGGCCTCCTCTGCGGTGCCCGAGCTCGCCCTCCGTCACCAAAGCGGCTTTGACGAATCTGGGGACACGAAACCCAAGCTAGTTCTAACGGGACGTCGGAGTAAATGTGCTCTGTTAACACTTTCGCTACGGCGGGGAAATGTCATAGGCTCTTAAATAGGGATAGGAACGGAGGCAACGAGGACACCCGGAGGACCTGCGATCACGGGCCGTCGCTGGAAACGGCCCCGTAGAAACAACCCTATTGGAATCAGCTGATGCGAAATCGCAGTTAGTGCCAAACCGAGCAGAGGTGACTTTGGTCCTTTCGCCGTGCAATTGCTTCTGAGCCATAGGTCGCAGCAGGACAAGGCAAAAAAAAGGATGACCCGCGGTGATTTATGGCAACTTAATCGGGTTGAGAAGTGGTCTCTTGAACCCACTCAGGCTCAAGTCGAGGAACCTGCTATGGGTCAGTGCAGAAAGTCAATTCAGCGGTTTTTATTTCAAATAATTTTGTGGCATGGCAGAATTTTTCAGCACTTGCGGACAAGACAGCGCTTAGAATTGCCCTTAGATCAATGGCTCATAGATTTTAATTTAAAACAACAACAGCAAGGCACTGTGGAATCTACTGGGACAAGAATATGATTTCCCTCCCTCTCTCTTCAGAAAAAGCAAAATGGAATGCAAAACTGGTAGCCGATTCACCTCTCCACCTTTCCTCACGGGTGAGGATGAAATAATTTAAAATAAAGAGTTAAGAGTTTTCTGATGCCGCCTTTCACCAATTGTTGGCAGAGCGTCTGCTTTTTGCGGCTGCATGTCAGGCAGAAACCTAACTGGGGCAGCTTCTCGCCACATTTCTACTATGCCTGTGTTGAATTTCTGCAACGTTTCTCAACCTAAAAGTGACCTTAATACTCAGGGCGTGTCCTGTTACTGTGCTGGAAACACAATTTTTTTGTGGCCCAAACTGACGAGTGACAGAAAGTTGCAACTCTTGAAATCAAACGTTATGTTGTCTGTGGAGTGGGAGCCTTCTGGGACCAGGGTGCTGGGTCCACAACAAGTCCAGCTTGTACCCCTGAATTGCTTAGTTGTTTTTCAACTAAAACTGTTCTCAAAGCAACCGCTCCAAATAGTAGTTGATGAAGGTCTTGTTGCAGGTATGGAGCATTGATTATGTGTAAGGCGTGCATGCTGTATGTTTTGTTTTATTTTGTTTTGAAAATAAAAACTTAATTTAAAAGGTTGTTTTGCAGATAAAATGAAAGGGGGAGACACTTCCATATGCTGTTGCAAACTCCTGGGATGTAGAACAGGATAAACATTTAAATATTTAAAAATATTTTTTTTAAATTAAATATGGGATTAGTCTGAATTGCTTATCAAAACCCTGTAATATTTTCTGTTTGTGTTGTCGTTAGAGTGCCAGGGCTAAAATTAAATCCACCATTCTATTTTATTATGTTCTTTTCCCTTGGAACCAGTGTTGACACACATACATTCCAAGATTTTGGGAAGGAGGAGGGTAGAAACTGAGCAAAAAATCATCAATGCATAATGAGTTATAATTATGAAACATCTGCTTCAAGCCCTCCCCCCAACTGCTTTGTAGTCTGAGCAGCAGCGCGCAACTCCCAAAACTTCATCCCAGCCCCGTTGTGATCTCAGCACCTTATTTTTGTGCAATTCCAAGTTTGCTTCCAGTGTGTTAGAAGCAGTGGTCTCCAGGGTCCCATTTTCCTTTACAAAATGCAGTTTAAAGTTTTGTTTTCCTCCAGAGGGCAGCACACGTCCGGGCCTGAAGCATAACTTCTGGCTGATCCCTGTTAAGAGACCTACTCCCTATGGAAGGACATTGGCAGTAAACAGAAGCAGAAAGAGGGCTGGAAAGCTGGGGCTCCGCCCCTTCTGGGCAAGGTTGGCCACCTTTCACTCAGCACCTTCCAAAGCCACGTGAGTCTCGAGTCCAGATCCACATGCAGGGCTCTGTTTGGATGTTTATCGAGCCCATTTTCCAGGCTAACCACAGCACAGTAGCTGCCAGCGTGGTGTAGTGGTTAAGAGCGGTGGACTCTGATCTGGAGAACCGGGTTTGATTCCCCACTCCTCCACATGAAGCCAGCTGGGTGACCTTGAGCTAGTCACAGTTCTCTTAGAGCTCTCTCAACCTCACCTACCTCACCGGGTGTCTGTTGTGGGGAGGGGAGGGGAAGGTGATTGTAAGCCGGTTTGATTCTTCCTTCAGTGGTAGAGAAAGTCAGGATATAAAATCCAACTCTTCTCCTTCATGCTTTAGCTGGAGTTTGTTTCTCCTGCACCCACAACCTGGCAGCAAAAGAGTGTGCATTGGGGCATGTGCAGTGTGGCTGCTTTTGTTCCTTCTCCTCGCCCTCCAGCCACGGGCTGTTCGAGCACAGTACTGGGCTGACGTTCCAGGAAAGGCGGCCCTGATACCATCTCCAGACATTCACGGATGTGTGTTTTGAAATGGTGATGACGCCTTCCCACATGTAATATGAGACCAGCGTATCTAGTTTTCCTTTTGCAGACAGCATAGGGTACATGAACCTCGAGGGGAACGTCAGCCGCCCGCCTCTTTATTTTTTGCCTCCCCCATCCCGGAGCGCTAATGAGTTGGCCAGCCTCAGCTCCAGCCGCCCTTGACCTTCTCCCTCTGTTTCCCAGGCCTCCTTGGCTTCTCCCCAGCTGGGACTTTGCATATTCCCAGACAGCATAAACATTTCACCAACCCCTGGAGCTCCACCAGGGCCAGAAAAGGGATTATATATAGTCGAGCTTGTCCCAGAAGGGAAGGGAAAGCAAAGTCTGTGCCGCAGCTGGGGAGGCCGGCTTCACAAGGAAGATGAGCGTGCTCCAAAGCAAACAATCAGGAGAGCTAACCCAAGGCGATTACAGTGCCTGAATAGGTAATCCAGAGGGCACGCTATGCCCTTAATATGGGGCACAACCCACTAGGACGTTTCCCTGAGCCAGTTTCCCAGTGCGCTCACATGCTGTGGCTAAAGGAAACCTCCGCATTCAGAGGCAGTCAACCTCTGAATCCCAGCGCCAGGAGGCAACATCAGGGGAAGGCCTTGGCCTCTGTGCCCTGTTGTTGGACATCCAGAGGAACAGGCTGGTCATTGAGACAGGATGCTGCGCTAGAAGAGGAGTTGGTTTTTATATGCTGATTTTCTCTACCTTTTAAGGAGAATCAAACTGGCTTACGATCCCCTTCCCTCTCCCCACAACAGACACCTTGTGAGGTCAGTGGGGCTGAAAGTGTTTTGAGAGAACTGTGACTAGCCCAAGGTCACCCAGCAGGCTTCATGTGGAGGTGTGGGGAAACCAACCCAGTTCTCCAGATTAGAGTCCGCCGCTCTTAACCACTACACCACGCTGGTTCTCTAGAATGACCACTGGTCTGATCCTGCAGGGCTCTTCTTATGTACAACCAGGCTTGGGGCAGGAGTTCTCCCTGGCGGACTGAGCCCTTGCCTGCATGCCATTTCACCACCGAGTCTGCCCCCTGGGACGGCCACTTTAGTTTATGTCGTGATATACCGCCCTCTTGGAGACAACACCAAGATCCAGCAGTTATTAGTTATCCTAGTTTGTAAGTCCGTGGGCCAAGTCCACATACACCCAGATCTGGTTGGTAGCAGCTCAGTTGAGCAAGGCAGGTCATGAAGCATGGATCAAATAGGTCAAAAGAAGTGACCAACATACGTTAAAGTTTTCCCAGCTTTGTCCTTGGGTCCTAACTTTGGAATTAGAATTAAACAGTTGAACCAAGCCTGCAACCCTTTGTGGCATTTCAGTAAAACTTCTTTTTGACAACGTTGGCTTGGTTTTTCCATAAAAACTTTTTTTTTTAATTTGAAAAACAAATCCAGAATACAAAGTGACAGAAATTGGTTTCCTTGACTCCGTCAGTAGAGGACAGACTAGAAATCCATGGGCAAGTGTATCAAACCAGAAAGCGAGTACCACCCATGTGTATGGAGCCCTGTTCTCACATGGCTAAAATGTAAACTAAAACAGTGTTTGCTGCAAGGGAATTTTTTTTTAAAGCCAAGGCACGGGAGGCTGAGCTACTAAGCTAGAGTCCTTAAGAAGTGGAACTGTGGCTCATCATCATACCGTGCTGAATTTTCAGCAGATGCGGTTTCCCAAGACATTCTCAGCAACATCTCTTATCAGCTTCACTTATGCAACTTTTCCTCCTCCACAAAACAACTGACCCTCGTCACCGTTGGGCAAGACAGCGGTTTTGGAGGGTCGCTGTGATGGTCTGCAGTAGGACAGCTCGATTTGAGTCCAGTGGGACCATAGAGACAAACAAGATTTTGAGAGTCAAAGCGCCATCAGATCTGACAAAGACGACGACTCGGTTTTTATATGCCGACTTTCTCTACCACTTAAGGGAGAATCAAACCGGCTTACAATCGTCTTCCCTTCCCCTCCCCACAACAGACACCCTGTGAGGTACACATGAAGCTGCCTTATACTGAATCAGACCCTTGGTCCATCAAAGTCAGTATTGTCTACTCAGACCGGCAGCGGCTCTCCAGGGTCTCAGGCAGGGGTCTTTCATATCACCTACCTGCCTAGTCCCTTTAACTGGAGATGCCGGGGATTGAACCTGGGACCTTCTGCATGCCAAGCAGATGCTTACCACTGAGCCATGGCCCCTCCCTAAGGTAGGTGGGGCTGAGAGAGCTCTAAGAGAGCTGTGACTCGCCCAAGGTCACCCAGCTGTCTTCATGTGGAGGAGTGGGGAAACAAATCCAGTTCACCAGATTAGCCTCCACCGCTCATGTGGAGGAGTGGGGAATCAAACCTGGTTCTTCAGATTAAAGTCCATCGCTCCAAACCACCGCTCTTGACCACTACACCAAGCTTTGCCTCTCGAAAAGTTATACCCCCAAAATCTTGTTGGTCTGTGAGGTGCTACTGGACTCGAATCGGGCATGGCGACCGTGAGTGGCTCCACCGGGCTGCCCCCCGCCTACAACTATGTGGAAGGACCCTGGGCTGTGTTGCACCTCGCGTGACCCAAAAGAACGGAATGCAAGGCGGTGCTATGCAAACGTGGCTGGTCTGATTCTCTGCAGCTCTTGCTGAGTCCTAGAGAACAAAGTCAACTGGAATTTGACAAAAAGGAAGGCAAAATCTGCCCCTGCTCCTCACCTGGAAGGCACCAAAGGCATGCTTAACTCCCCCACTCCAAAAGCATCTTGCAGTACATTTCTTAAGTGACAGCATTTCCCACGGCTCAAGTGAGCAGGTTCCAAGGGGGCAGCCAGGTCAGTTCTACCAAAGCACTCAAGCAACTGCTTAGGATGGCACGAGGAAGAAGGCACCAATGCACCCCAGGGGCTCAGCTCATGCCAGCCAGCGGTGTGTCAAGCGTGGTTACTGGCATCCCCACATTGGTCTATGTTGCCACTGGCTGGCTTCAAGCTAAGAAGAGTTGGTTTTTATATGCCGACTTTACCACTTAAGGAAGAATCAAACCGGCTTTCAATCACCTTCCCTTCCCCTCCCCACAACAGACACCCTGTGAGGTAGCTGGGGCTGAGAGAGTTCAGAGAGAGCTGTGACTAGCCCAAGGTCACCCAGCAGGCTCTCATATGAAGGAGTGGGGGAAACAAACCTGGTTCACCACATTAGAGTCCACCACTCATGTGGAAGACTGGAGAATCTAACCCGGTTCTCCAGATTAGAGTCCACCGCTCCAAACCACTGCTCTTAACCACTACACCATGCTGGCTCTCAAGCTACTGCAGTGCAGGCCCAGGAGAGGATGCCTGTACCTTGCTTGGGGCAATATAATACCCGGGGCCTGTCCTCCTGGCCCCGAGGAGTAGGGTTGCCTGCTGAATGCTGGCAAACAGTGGGAACCTTGGGGGGGTGATGATGTGCCATGTTCTGACATCACTTCCAGTTTGTACCCAGAAGTGACATCAAGGCGCTCCAGAGGCGTGAATTCCTAGGGCATCATGATGTCGCTTCCATTTAGAAACTGGAAGTGACATCACATGACATAGCTCCCTATCCCAGGCTGCAGCTGGAACGAAGAGGCCTGTGGGATCCTGGAGCGGGTTCTTGCCCAGTGTTCCGGGGAGGATGGCAACCCTAAGGAGAAGACCACTTTGGCCAACAGCTTATGTCACAGGGTCATACATCTAGCAGTTCCCAGCAGCATAAAGCATTTGGGGAAACAGCTGCAGGAAGTCTGGTCACCCGGCTTTGTGCGCCTTTGTATGTGGGACGCTATTCTGACGACGATCCGAGAGACAAACCCAGCGGCGAAAGAACGGTAACAGCTGTGCGCGGCTCAGCCTCAGATGTTGTTCTGCCCTCCGTTTCCTTCTCGTCCAACAAAAATACACAATTTCCCTTCATTCTGACAGCGAGGAATGAACCGTCCTTCTATAGAAACAAGACCCAGCACCAAGGACGTGAGTCATCTTTAAAACATTCCCTGCTTGATATCTCAAAGACAAGGCCGGCTCTTAAGAATTTGATTGTGCTGGACCAGGAACACCAGAGGCAATCTTTGTCCAGGGCCTGTGGAGATGCTCAACGGTCCTGCTAGTATCAATGTGGGGGAACCAGGCCCGATAACGGGTGCTGAGAGTACGCTGTGAGGCAAGGCTGGGACTGTAGTAGGGTTGCCAACTGCCAGATAGTAGCAGGAGATCTCCTGCTAATTCAACTGATCTCCAGCTGATAAAGATCAGATCACCTGGAGAAAAATGGCCGCTTTGACAATTGGACTCTATGGCATTGAAGCCCCTCCCCAAACCCTGCCCTTCTAAGGCTCTGCCCCAAAAATCTCCCGCCGGTGGCGAAGAGGGACCTGGTGGGTGGCCAAATCCAGATGTGGTACATGGAGCGCTGAAGCCAGCTGCTGGAGCCTCAAGTGCAGATGGCTGTCTTGGCCATCAAAGGACAGCAACCCAGCTCTGACTAGGTCCAGTCAATCCAGAGGCGTCATGCTACCTGCCAATCAAAGGGACCACTGTTGCAGGGGTCTTCTGTGTCTGAACTTGCTTCTCAGGCTTAAGTAGAGCAGGCGTGGTGTAGTGGTTAAGAGTGGTGGTTTGGAGTGGTGGACTCTGATCTGGAGAACCGGGTTTGATTCCCCACTCCTCCACATGAGCAGTGGAGGCTAATCTGGTGAACCAGGTTGGTTTCCCCACTCCTCCACACAAAGCCAGCTGGGTGATCTTGGGCTAGTCACAGCTCTCTTAGAGCTCTCTCAGCCTCACCTACCTCACAGGGTGTCTGTTGTGGGGAGGGGATTGTAAGCCGGTTTGATTCTTCCTTAAGTGGTAGAGAAAGTTAGCATATAAAAACCAACTCTTCTTCTACACACGGGACCTGGTAGTTCACTTGGGCCTATGTACAGCCATAGCCCAAAACAGGAGCAGGGGCAAAGTTTTTGGTTTTACTGCAGGGAAAACGCTGCTTTCCCCTACCCACTCGTACAGTCACATGTCTCTGGCTCCAGAGTTGGTTTGTGCCCTTCTTTCCATATTTGAGACAGCATTTCCTGCTTTATTTTTCATTTTATTTGCATAGTGCGGACATAGTTACCCTGCTTAAAGCTTGCCTGACATTTTGTTATCGTTAAGTCTATTCTCCTGTCTTTTTTTTTTTTTTTGACATTTTGAAATCTTCTCCAGCAAAGCAGGGGAAGGCAGCGGCTTGCGACAGGGCGCACGCCAGTCGGCACTGTGCATGACCCTGCGTCGAGAAAGAGGAAGTGGTTTTGTGACTCAAGCTAGCCAATTCACAGTGTGCAAAATCTCATGTGTGAAAACAGAAAAATGGATCTCTTCCCTCCCGCTCTGCAGCCCAATCCCGGGCAAAGGCTGTATACGCATCACACATGCTGTAAGCATGCTTCCGTAGCAAGCTCTCACCTTGACACATGTGTTTACAGGCCACGTCCCAGCCTCAGGCCTTGAGGTTTCTGTTTCAAGCCCTGTGGGGTCCTCAAAAACCCCATAAGGGGAACAGTAGTTGGCCAGCGGGTACCCAGTTTTTGACCATTCCCCTAGACACATTCCCACATGATAAAATGGAGCAGGCGAACAGACAAAGAGTGGACCGGTTCAGTTCCTCCCCCCACCTCCCTCCGGTCATCAGTCCTACAGCTCACGTGAGTAAAATTGTCCAGGACCTTTTCCTCCCTCTTCTTTTGGGAAAATGGAAACACAAACATAACCAAAAGGACATGAGCTGCATCCACTGAGCTCTGCGGAAGAACTGAAACAAGGAATATAACTGGGGCAGGGGGGGACAGACATATCGCCTCCAAATCAACCAAGCTCCCGTCAAGAAATTTCAGTTGTTTTCTTGGAGGCTGCTTCAAGTTGATTTTTTGTTGCATTATCAAAACGCCGCTGAATGACACAATCGTGGAAGCTCGGGCCGGATTAAGATGTCCACAGCTACTTTCAGGAAGCATCTGTTTCGACGAATCTCTGTCCATCTCTTGCCTTTCTGTCCTGGGGGACACAAGTCAATTTTGCAAAATGGCAAAGAAATCCTCCCTTTGAAAGGGTTCCAAAGGCTTTTGGGTGGAGTTCCAACGGTACCAGTTACTCCTGTTTCTCCGCCGAGCCAAACCATCTCTCCATTTTCTTTTTTCTCTTGAAATAACCGCCCCAAAAGCATAAGCCCGTTCACTTCCAAGCCAAACGCCGCTGAACCTCACACCACCTGCAGGGCCGTGGCTTCCCCATCCAGCTGATATTTGATCTGGTTGAGTTCCTCCAATTCTTGCTGGTGCCGGTCAGTTTTGTGGCCCACCAGGGAGCGGTAGAAGTGCAAAGCAAAGATGATGAAAACCACCCCGACGGGGACCATGATCACAGTAGAAGCCATGGCAGCGTTCCAGCCAGAGTTGTCCTGAGTGGCCGCCGTCGGGACAGCGCTACCGGCAAGGATTGGAGCGGTGGTGCAACATTTCCTGGCTGGGGGAACCCTGCCGATGGGCATGAACTTGACCCAGCAGATCAGCACCACCTCAGCCAGAAAGAGGAAGATACCCAAGGCGGTGGAGAAGCCCCAGGCCAGCTCGATGTAGTGGTGCATGCGCTCGTGGGGCGACTCGTTGACTGAGTTGAGGTTGTGGATGTTGCTGACGGCCTCAATGTTGGGCAGGATACAGGTGCTCACCATGAGGGCAAAGAGGTGGACGGCCACCAGCACGGTGGTGCAGGCACTGAAGGCCACCAGCAGCTCCCAGGGGTAGTTGTAGTCCTCGAGCTGCACTTCCACCATAGCCACCTTTAAAATAAAATCAAGGGATTGTTTATTACTTAATAAATACCTAGCAGTTTGTATCATCTGTCTTGGGAAATTAGGGGAGGGGCCGTGGCTCAGTGGTAGTGCTTCTGCTTGGCATGCAGAAGGTCCCAGGTTCAATCCCCAGCATCCCCAGTTAAAGGGACTAGGCAAGGAGGGGATGGGAAAGACCTCTGCCTGAGACCCTGGAGAGCCATGGAGAGGGGCTGTGGCTCAGTGGTAGAGCATCTGCTTAGCATGCAGAAGGGTCCCAGGTTCAATCCCCAGCACCTCCAGTTAAAGGGGCTAGGCAAGGAGGGGATGGGAAAGACCTCTGCCTGAGACCCTGGAGAGCCGCTGCCAGTCTGAGTAGACAATGCTGACTTTGATGGACCAAGGGTCTGATTCAGTATGAGGCAGCTTCATGTGTTCATGTGAAATTCCTGAAGATTTGAGAGTGGTGCATGTAGAGGAAAGAGTTTAGGGAGGGGTGCGAGCTCAGCAGGGATGTGATTTCTCTGGTGTATCATAGCATTTCCCTTCCAAACCTGCCATTTCCTCCAGGTGAACCCATCTCTGTTGTCTGGAAATCACCTGCCATTCTGGGAGAACTCTAGCCCCTCCCCCCCACCTTGACATTGGTAACCATAATTGGTATGCGCTCCCCAACTCCCTGAGTCAGGGAGGGGGCAGGGTCACCAGATCTAGTTGCCTTTGGACGGAGAGAACGCAACTGGAAACATAGTGACATGTTTGGTCATCATTTTATTTGCAAATACACAAGCAGGGCAGAGTGGAAGCAAATCAATCCTTGCTCACATTTCCCAGACAGCGTGTGCTCTCTCTCTCCCGCCCCAATCCCATAGCTGCATCCCAGGTCCTAGCTAACACTCCATTCTCTCAGTCTCCATCCATTCAAACCAATACCATTCAAACCATCAGCAAAGCACTGGTTTCTGGCACAAACATCATGCCTGCAAGTGAATTGCCCATTCATGAAAATTCACTGCCATGAATGGACTGTACAGGTTCTTTTGTTCCAGTCCCCAATCTCTTCCTCTCTAGCCAAAACCATCACGGTAGGCCCGTTCACAATAATCACAGGGTCAAAATCACAACACCATGGAGCTCTTTGTGCACTCACAATTTCACACAGAATATTTTGGTAATCCTCACCAACTGCTTGGTGCATAAGGTCAATGTTATTACTATTCTCATATTGGCCTGGAGGCAGCTGAAGGCAAAGTCCCAACGCAGTCGGATCATGGCCTTCCAGTTTCCAACCGGTAGTGATCCATACCAGGCAAACTGGGCTTGTTGTCCCATAGAGAAAACGGGGGAGGAAGGAGTAAAGTATCTCCCCCCCCCATTTGTGTCATGGTCCTGCTACCCAAACACTGAGTTTCAAAGAGGAACGGAAAGTGAAGATTGTGTGTTCTTGAGTCCCCCCTTATCTCTACAGTTAAGAGTAAGACTCATAGTGGTTTGCCGATCGTGGCTGTCTTCTGAAACCCCTTAAATGTTACACTGGTACCTAGCATGGTGTAGTGGTTAAGAGCGGTGGTTCGGAGTGGTGGGCTCTGATCTGGAGGACCGGGTTTGATTCCCCACTCCTCCAGATGAGCGGCGGAGGATAATCTGGTGAACTGGATTTCTCTCCCCGCTCCCCCACACAAAGCCAGCTGGGTGACCTTGGGCTAGTCACAGCTCTCTCTGAACTGTCTCAGCCCCACCTACCTCACAGGTTGTCTGTTGTGGGCAAGGGAAGGCGATTGTAAGCCGGTTTGATTCCTCCTTAAGTGGTAGATAAAGTCGGCATATAAAAAACCAACTCTTCTTCTTCACAGTGGTTTGCCTATTGTGGCAGTCTTCTGAAATCCCTTAAATGTTATGCTGGCATCCTTACCAGGGACAGGGGGAAAAGTGCCCCCTATTCCAGTTGGACCAGGCCCAGTTCACGCTCTGGCATTGATTCCAGTTCCTTGGCAGTTTCCCCAGAGAATTAGGGGAGGAGGAGGGGGAGAGAGGAAAGATTCAGCCCACAATAAAGGAGTTCTCACCATCCGGCAGTGAAATGCCTGAGAAGCAGCAAAATGCATGAGAAGGTGAAGGCAGGCACTCACTCCCCCACCCCCAAAAGGAAAGGTTGCCCAAACTCCCTGGTGGGACAGCTAGGCGCTGCTGTGTTGCAGTGAACTCCGATCCAACCCCATCCCGAGACCCTGAGTCAAGTTACTTGTGGGGAGGGGAGGGGGGAGGCCGAGGCTTATTTTCAGAAAGTGGGTCACATTAACCAGAGCAGTGACGGAGGACTGGCGTCAGCCCCACAAACTAGCACGTGCTGGAGACTCAGCAAGCGCTGCCGGGGGATGAACGGAGGGAGGAGGGAGATGCACGGGACCTTAGGTTCAGCCCCTCTGCCAGAACCAGAACAGCAGGGCCTTCGAGCTTGTGCAGAGCAGACTTAGGGTTGCCAGCCTCCAGGTACCAGCTGGAGATCTCCTGCTATTACAACTGATCTCCAGCCGATAGAGATCAGTTCACCTGAAGAAAACAGCCGCTTTGGCAATTGGACTCTATGGCACTGAAGTCCCTCCCCTCCCCAAAAACCTCCCGCCGGTGACGAAGAGGGACATGGCAACCCTAAGCGGACCTCTGCCCAACCCTGGCCTCATGGGGGCAGGGGAAAGAGTTTTACTTGTAAGAAATGAACCTTAAGGATAGGGAGCCTCTGAGCATGTGCAGAACGCCCCACTCTTCTAAAAACACACAGGCCTGTCATGGATAGAGTTGGCCAAGACTAAAAGACCCAGACGACCAAATTCCAGCTATGTAGATTGCTAGCCAGGATCAGAGGGAACCTAGGAAGTAATGAGAGTATCTCTGAACATTTACAGAGTGCACCTCTAGCAGAAGAGATGTGGGAAGTTTCACTAACTCAAGAAGGAATTTATGGTAGAGTCCATAGCACCTGTTGCTTGGTGCTGGGAAAAGGATGCCGGCCTGGGAGTCCTAGTGTTGCTTCCTGCTTCTCATTCTAATCACTAGACCCTCCTGTCCTCCCAGAAGAACCAAGCTTATACTGCCTCCTGCCATCTCCCAGTGTGCATGAAGAAGAATTGGTTTTTATATGCCGATTTTCTCTACCTTTTAAAGGAAGAATCAAACCAGCTTACAATCACCTTCCCTTCCCCTCCCAACAACAGACACCCTGGGAGGTAGGTCGAGCTGAGAGAGCTCTAAGAGAGCTGTGACTAATCCAAGGTCACCCAGCTGGCTTTGTGTGTAGGAGTGGGTGAACCAACCTATTTCACCAGATTAGCGTCTGCCGCTGCACCACGCTGGCTCCCATGACCCAAAAAGACAAGCCAGTTTGTTTTTTTCCGCCCTCGGAGCCTCAGTTGAAGTTCCCGGAGAGAGAGAGATCAGCCGACAAACCCAAAATATCTGCCTGGCAGTGCTGGCAGCATGGGGTCACGGAGGGATTTGGACCAAGCATTCGACTCTTGGCTCCTTCAGCCCGGAGAGGACTTTGTGCCAGCAACCACCCTGCATCAGTGCCCCATAGGCCGCCACTCACTCTAGGAGGCAAAGAACGTACAGAGGACCGGTTGAGTGTCGAGGAAGTCAAGCCTGTGCATCTGGCATCATGTGTGTGTTAAGTGCCGTCAAGTTGCTTCCGACTCATGGCGACCCTATGAATGAAAGTCCTCCAAAATGTCCTATCTTTGACAACCTTGCTCAGATCTTGCAAATTGAGGGCAGCGGCTTCCTTTATTGAGTCAATCCATCTCTTGTTGGGTCTTCCTCTTTTCCTGCTACCCTCAACTTTCCCTAGCATGACTGTCTTTTCCAGTGACTCTTGTCGTCTCATGACGACAGCCTCAGTTTAGTCATTTTAGCTTCTAGGGTCAGTTCAGGCTTGATTTGATCTATAACCCACTGATTTGTTTTTTTGGCAGTCCACGGTATCCGTAACACTCTCCTCCAACACCACATTTCAAAGGAATCTACTTTCTTCCTATCAGCTTTCTTCACTGTCCAGCTTTCACACCCACACATAGTAATAGGAAATATGATGGCATGAATTAACCTGATCTTGGTGGCCAGTGACACATCCTTACACTTCAAAATCTTTTCTAGCTCCTTCATGGCTGTCCTTCCTATTCTCAATCTCATCATAGAAGGGCAAATTTCCCAGGCTTTCCCATCTCCCCCCTCCCCAGTTCCTCACAGCCCTCCAGTTTGTACATTACATTAATAATTCTTACCACAGCCCTGTAAGGTAGGTCAGTATCATTATCATAGCAAGCAGGAGGGGGGGGGATGAAGCCGAGCCAGAGAGATTCCAACGGATTGCCTAAACCCACACTAAGTGAGTTTATAGCTGAAGCCAGATTTGCACTGGGGACTCCTCGTCTCACTGACCACCATACGGATACCAATTCTGCATTCACTTGCCCCGTCCCATGCCATCATTCCAGAATCAGAATTTGGCTTAACTCGGCCTGGAGGGGAAAGAAGGGAAGCCCTACACCACGTCCCACCCCCTCTGGAGAGTCAGCAGGTAGTAAAATACGAGGGGAGGGGCTTTTTGGTGGTGGTGCCCAATTCCTGGTCTACCCATGCCCATGAGGCTCGACGGGCACTTGCCCTCTTGCTCTTTTAAGGAATGGAGTCCAGCCTTTGGCTTTCTAAAGGATTTGAGTACTAATCGATGCTCTTTTTGACTTTTTTTTCCCCCTTGGTGCATGCTACTTCATGGGTTTATATCATACTGTATTCTTGCCTTCAGGTATTCCTCTGCATGCGTGTATATGTGTTTGGGAGGGTGGTTAATGATATTATAAGTAGTTTGGGGGGCAGCTGTGCTGGAAAGCAGGAAAATTTTTTTTTGAAACAGCAGAGAAATGTCACCCCACCCCTTAACGGAAAACCCTGGACACTCCCCCCCCCTCCCCAAGTGGAATAGGACTTGCAACTGGTCCCATTTCTCTGTTCATCCCTCCCTCCCCTAAGCTCTCCGTTGCTTTGGTTACAAGCACATGAGCTCACGCAGTGTGGAATGCAGTTCCGCCTTGGGACCTGACCAGGCAGGAGATGAGGGACGTTGGATGAGTTATATTTTCCTCCCACCCTGCCTCTGAGGAGCTGAGCTGCAGTCTTGGGAACCCTAATTTATGTTCCCCACAACCTAGAATCATAGAGTTGGAAAGTACCCCCAGGGTCATCTAGCTCAACCCCCTGCACAATGCAGGAAATTCACAACTACCTCCCACACACACACACACCAGTGACCCCTACTCCATGCCCAGAAGATGGCCAAGATGCCCTCCCTCTCATCATCTGCTTAAGGTAATAGAATCAGCATTGCTGACAGATGGCCATCTAGCCTCTGCTTAACAACCTCCAGGGAAGGAGAGCTCACCACCTCCCAAGAAAGCCTGTTCCACTGAGGAACCGCTTTGTTAAAAAATTCTTCCTAATGTCTAGATGGAAACTCTTCTGATTTAATTTCAACCCGCTGGTTCTGGTCCGACCTTCTGGGGCAACAGAAAGCGACTCGGCACCCTCCTCTCTATGACAGCCCTTCAAGTACTTGAAGATGGTTATCATATCCCCTCTCAGCCTTCTCCTCTTCAGGCTAAATATACCCAGCTCCTTCAACCTTTCCTCTTAGGACTTGGTCTCCAGACCCCTCACCATCCTTGTGGCCCTCCTCTGGACACGTTCCAGCTTGTCTACATCCTTCTAAAACTGTGGTGCCCAAAACCAAACACAATACTCTAGGTGAGGTCTAACCAGAGCAGAGTAAAGCTATACTATCACTTCGCGTGATCTGGACAGTATACTTCTGTTGATGCAGCCTGGTGGGGTTGCTTACACCTTCGAGAAACAGCAATAGCCTCAAGCGAGACTGGGTTGGGATTTGAACCCGGGCCTCTGTAGTCTAAACTAAAGCTGCTATACCATTACCATGGAAGAGGGTGGGCCAGGATTGAGGAGACAAGATGTGGCTAAGGTTGCAATCTTACACATGCCACATCAGCGTGAGCTTCACTGAATTTAGTCAGATTTGGTGGTGGAAAGGGCCGTCGAGTCGCAGGCGACTTACGGCGATCCCCATAGGGTTTTCAAGGCAAGAGACGTTCAGAGGTGGTTTGCCAGTGCCTGCCTCTATGGGGTGACCCTGGACTTGCTTGATGGTCTCCCAAGTACTAACCAGGATTTGGCTGGCCCCTACTGAAGACAGGGACAGTCCCAGTAAAATTGTTCTTAAAGCTTGGTGGCAGGGTGTGCGCGTGTACATTTATATTGTAGAGTTCCTCTTTTTTAAGCCCTGATCTGGATGGCCCAGGCTAGCCCGATCTTGTCAGATCTGGGAAGCTAAGCAGGGTCGGTCTTGGTTAATACACAGATGGGAGGCTACCAGGGCAGTCTGAGGTTGCTAGGCAGGCCGGGCAGGCAATGGCAAACCACCTCTGTTCACCTCTTGCCTTGAAACCCCCAAGGGGTAAACACAAATCAGTGACTTAACAGCACTGTACACACACGACTCCTTTTTAAAAAAAAAAACAGGCACCACGTTCGATACGATGGTGCTTTTGGAAGTAGTAGAAGAAGAAGACAGTCATGCTAGGAGAAGTTGAGGGCAGCAGGAAAAGAGGAAGACCCAACAAGAGATGGATGGACTCAATAAAGGAAGCCGCAGCCCTCAGTTTGCAAGATCTGAGCAAGGCTGTCAAAGACGGGACATTTTGGAGGACTTTGATTCATAGGGTAGCCATGAGTCGGAAGCAACTTGACAGCACTTCACACACACACAGAAGAAGAGTTGGTTTTTATACCCCAATTTTCTCTACCTTAAGGAGTCTCAAAGCGGCTTGCAATCACCTTCCCTTCCCCTCCTCACAACAGACACCTTGTGAGGGAGGCTGAGAGAGTTCGGAGAGAACCGTGACTGACCCAAGGTCACCCAACAGGCCTCATGTGGAGGAAAGGGGAAACAAACCCGGTTTGCCAGACTAGAGTCCACCGATCTCAGCAGCTAAACCACGCTGGCTCTGGACTCACTGGATTGGGTGTGGCCTTCATATTTACCTAGGGTGGCAAACTTTCTAAATCTGATGGAGTAATTCTTGGGAGCAAAGGAATCCTTGGGGGGGCATGCAGAGCCCACTAGGGGGAAACTGCCCAGATGTGAAATACAGCCAGATTTATATTTAGGACTTGGCCTAACACCTTAAAAGAAAGTAACTGTTTAAATCAGTGTTTCCCAACCCGCGGGTCAAGATGCCTGTGAAAGTGGGCCCATAACCTTTTGCATTTTCAGTGATTTGTGAACGTTCTGGGCTTATTTTGTGCCAAGTACATCGGCCAAAAAGGTTGGGGGCCACGAGTTTAGATTTTAAGTGCTGCCACCAAGCCATTAATAATCATTACCAAGAAATCACTTCGCAGCCTGCCACTTTCTGGGTACCATAAATTTCTCAGGGGATTTCAGCATGGGACTTTTGGCCTGTACCCAGCCCTCTGCTCAGCGAAGTTGTTTTAAAAGCCCGTCAAACAGTTAATTAGATGGCAGTATCAACAAACAGCGCTGTTCGATGTAACTGTCTTTTAACTATTCTATATTCCTTTTGTACCCTTCTGTATTATGTTTTTATGCCAATAAAGGAATTATGATGATGATGATACTCAGTGAAGTGTGGATCTTACCCCCCTGTGCGGTGTAGTGGTTAAGAGCGGTGGTTTGGAGCACTGGACTCTGATCTGGAGAACCGGGTTCGATTCCCCGCCCCTCCACATGAGCGGCGGAGGCTAATCTGGTGAACTGGATTTGTTTCCCCATTCCTATACACAAAGCCAGCTGGGTGACCTTGGGCTCGTCACACTCTCTCAGCCCCACCTACCTCACAGGGTGTCTGTTGTGGGGAGGGAAAGGGAAGGCGATTGTCAGCCGGTTTGATTCTTCCTTAAAAAGGTGGAGAAAATCGGCATATAAAAACCAACTCTTCTTCTGTTGAAGAGCGCTCCGACGGACTTAGAAGGGCATAACTCTGTTTCGCCCGGCAGGGTTAGCCGAGCACAACCACAGCACGCAACTCATTGCAGAGGACTGCAAAATCCAGATTTTAACATTCTATGGCCATTTTTGCATGGTAATTAGCAGCACGTTCCAAGCAGATTTTTTTGAATTTTGCATGCTGAACAGTCATTCCGGAAGTGACTGCAAAGCTGGCGCAGACCTGCTTCGCATTACAAAAGAGCCCACTTAACTCGACTTTTTGTGTTTGCTCCACCGCTGCTGCGAAGAATAACCAGAGGGAACCATGCAAAACAACAACGGTGCGTTAGCTATGCACATGCTAATGGCTATGCAAATGAACGAAGGAGCAGGCGAGTGGGGGGTGGGTGGAATTTCTCCTTTTGCTTTGGGACTGTGAATAGGCATTTTTAAAGTCGCATTTTTAAAAAGCAAGCATCAAAATTGACCATGCATAAATGGCCTACCTCTCTTAATGGAGAATTTTCCAGTTTTTTCAGTACCCCATCGCTCCACCCAGCAAACAAAGCCTCTCTCCCAGCCAACCCCCACCCCCAGCAAACTATATCTCATTCTGTCTCAAACGCCCTTCCTTCATGAAAGGAACTAGCTTTAATTTTTTTCCTTTAAAGGTGGCCTTCATCTCTCTGAACATGTGCAGACAGCCATTTCCTGCCGTCGGAAAGAAACCATCTTTGGGTGACTCCCAAAGGGCATCCGATGACTTAACAAGTCAGCTTTTTTTCTTTTTCTTTTTGGAAGATTGCAAGATGAAAGCTATCTTGTTGCAAACATGGGAGCAGAAAGGGAAGCACCCTACACAGGGTTTTTATCTGGCTACATCCTCCTGTTCCGGCCAGGCCGGGGAGATTCAGGGCTTTCCGGATCAAGCTGCCCTTCCAGGGAGATCTGCATACCGCTGGGCCTTCTGCATCACAAGGCAAGTGGTTAAGCTGCATTCAAGGCGAAGATGCATCCGGGTGGTTAACACAGAAAGGGGAAGTGAAGGAGATTGTTGGTGCTCTGGAAGGGGGAGGTGTGTCATACAGAGCAGATCCATTTCTGCTTTTTTGTTCAAAGCAGGGCTCACGTTTGATCACAAGTTCTGCAGAAGTATTTAGGAAACAAGCCATTCACACATGCCGAATAATGCACTTTCAATCCACTTTCAATGCACTTCAAAGCTGGATTATACTGTGTGAACTGGCAAAATCCACTTTCAAATAGTCGTTAAAAGCCATTTATGCATGGAAGGTTTTGCATTGGATTTGCCCCTCTACAGATGCACATTTTCCCCATCCAAATGGCCAAAGTGTGCAGAAAGTGGACACATGAAGCCAGCTGGGTGACTTTGGGCTAGTCACACTCTTTCAGCCCCACCTACCTCACAGGTTGTCTGTTGTGGGAAGGGGAAGGGAAGGTCACTGTAAGCCAGTTTGATTCTTCCTTAAGTGGCAGAGAAAGTCGGCCTATAAAAACCAACTCCTCTTCTTCTACATTGCTGGATATTGCAGTACAGGAGGGGAATTATTCCAGTCACACTACACCCATCAATGTGCAGATCTACCCTTCGCTTTGGCAAGAAACTCTTTGCACAGTGAGAATGTCACGGTCCTACTTTGCAGGGCAGTTCTCAGGGCGGCCCCAAGATAAGGAACACAAAGCATTCTGGGCCGTCAAAAACACCATGCACATCTGAGGTTTGCGATGACTGAATATTGACCACAACGGTGGAGACAGCGTAGCGTAGTGCTCAGAATGCCAGGCTAGGACCTGAGAGACCCAGCTCACCAGATTAGCCTCCGCCGCTCATGTGGAGGAGCGGGGAATCAAACCCGGTTCTCCAGATTAGAATCCACCGCTCCTAACCACCGCTCTTAACCACTACAGCACGCTGGCATTCATGCCCAGATTTCCCCCTTCCCTCCCCCTCGTCCTTCGGTCTCAAAAGTTTACATTGTAAGGTCCTCCGGGCAGAGGCCTGTTTTCTGGGCCAAGCAGCATGTGCATGAATGGCGCTTTACAGATAACTTTGTATTATTATCCCCGGTCTGATGGTTGCTTTTACAGCCTCTGTCTTGTCGTGGAAGGATCAGGCTCCGTTCCAACCTCCTCGCTACAGTCGGGACTTGCAAAGAGCAGCCGCTAAGCCCAAAAAGTTTCCGCAATGTTTTGGAACAAAGAAGAGAGTATCTGTCCAGAGCGGGGTGTGGACCCAGGAGTCCTGGCTTCCAGATTCCTGGCTCTGAACTTAACATACTCTGGGCCTGGACAAGATCTCCTCTCTGCCTACAGATACACAAAGACCTTTAAAAAGGAGATTTGGATCGGTCAGAACATCTGGGTTTCGTCGCAAATTTTGGCAAGGCTGCACAGAGACTGAATCAACAAGTACACAGCCGGAGGGACCCGGTGCGAAAAGAGGCGATGTAGATTTCAGTCAGTGTTCCGGAGCCCTTTGGGGAGGAGAGTGAGGACCAGTGGTTAGGGGGGGCTACAATTTCTGTGCTGTCTTTGGAGAAGAAACAGAATGGGGTCGAGTCACGGCACAAACAAAGGCAGCCCCCACTCCCATTCTTCGGAAAGAGGAGACTAGCCGTGACATCAGTTCATCTGGTGCAGGGGAAAGGGATACAGCCAAGGGGAAAGAGTGAGCCATCTACTTGCGGAGCGCCCCCTGTGGTCGTGAATGGCGCAACGCGAGGAAGCGCTGATCACTGGTTAGAGCAGTGGTTCTCAAACTTTCGGGTCCACCGCCTCCTTGGTTCCACAAACTCAACCCCAGCGCCCCCTACCCTATCCAACAACACAGTTGAAGGGGCCCACCTCTAGCGCCCCCCCCCTGCTGCCCTCTTGCCTCTTAGTGTCCCCCAAGCTAATCCCACCGCCTCCCACGCGGTGGCACTGCCCACTTTGGGAACCACTGGGTTAGAGCAATGGGTGATGATGCCCAGTTGGAGAGGCAAGGGGGGGTTTAAAAAAGGTTAAGGGGCTGCAATTTCTGTGCTGTCTTTGGGGCAGAAACAGTGGGGTCAAGTCACGCCACAAAGGTAGACCCCCCCTTCCCATTTGGTTACATCAATTTATCTGATGTTGGGGGGGGGGAAGGGGTACAGCCAAGGGGAAAGAGTGAGCCATCTACTTGCAGAGCGCCCTCGGTGGTCGCGAGTGGCGCAACACGAGGAAGCGCCGAGCACCGGTCAGAGCCATGCCCATTTGGAGATGCCAGGGGCATGGCACGGCCGGGGGTGCGCGGGTGGGTGTTAACAAGGCACTCACCATGGCGAAGCCGGAGAGGAGGGCGGAGGTGCGGCTGGAAGCCTTGAGCTTGGCCCGGCTGAGGTAGAGGCGGCGCCAGTTGAGAGCATGGAGGGAGTGCTGGTTGGCGCTCATCAGCTCCAGGTAGCTGCGGCGCACGAACTCGCGGTAGGTGGCCGAGACGCCCAACGTCTCCGAGGACTCCGGGTTGAGCGGCTCCCGCTCCGCTTCGGCGGCCTCCTCGGCTCCCTCGCCGGGCTTCATCAGGCTCGGAGGGCTGGGGGGGGGCAGGAGTGGCGCAGGGGTGCGGCAGGGTCCGAGGATGGGGAGCAACCGGTGCTTGCAATGGGGGGGGGGAGAGAGGCACAGGGCTGGGGGATGCTCAGAACAGGAACTCAGAGGCGGAGGAAGGGTGGCGGGGTGGGTGCAGAGTTTTTTGGGGAGAGCGTGGGTCAGGGGCAAGCGGTGCTTGCAATGGGGGCGGGGGAGGAGAGAGAGGCACAGGGCTGGGGGGTCCCCAGAAAAGTCGCAAGGAAGGAGCGGGGGTGGGCTTAGCAGGCTGTGGGATGGGGAGGGGGCAAAGTATGGGCGGGGGGGGGGAGACGCACGGGGCTGAGGGTCCCCGGAAGAGTTGCAAGGCAGGAGAGGCGGGGCGGGGGAGCGGGCTTAGCAGGTTCTAGGACGGGGTGGGGGCAAAGTATGGGGGGAGGGAGAGGCACGGGGCTGGGGGTCCCCAGAAGAGTTGCAAGGAAGGAGGGGCGGGCTTATCAGGCTATAGGACGGGGAGGGGCAAAGTAGGGGGGGGGAGAGAGGCACAGGGCTGGAGAGTTTGCAAGGAATGAGGGGGGAGTGGGGTTAGCAGGCTACAGGACGGGGCGGGGGCAAAGTATGGGGTGGGGAGAGAGATGCACGCGGCTGGGGGGGGGGTCCCCAGAAGAGTTTGCAAGGAAAGAAGGAGGGGCGGCTTAGCAGGCTGTAGGACGGGGCGGGGGCAAAGAATGGGGGGGGGAGAGGCACGGGGCTGGGAGGGGAGGGGTCCCCAGACAAGCAACTCGGACGGAGTTGCAAGGATGGAGGGGCGGGAAAGGGGGGGGGTTAGCAGGCCGTACGACGGGGCGGGTGCAAAGTACCGGGGGTGGGGGAAGCGGGGGGAAGGAGCCGAAAGGGGGGAGCCCCCGGGGCTCGACAGGCTCGGATCCAAGCGAAGCTCCCCGAAAGAGCGAAGCAAGGGGGGACGGGGGTGGCGGGCGGGCAGGCAGGAGCGGAGGGCAGTCCCGATCCGGCGCGGCGTCTGAAGTTGCGCTGAAGTTGGCGGCCAAGCCCGGGGGCGGGAGGGCAGACGGGGCGGGACCCTCCGGAGGGGGAGGCGGGCCGGGCTCCGGGCCGCCGTTTAAAGGGGAAGCGGCGAGAAGGGGGGAGAGCCGGAGAGGGGCAAGGGGAGGGCAACGAAGGGCGAGGAAGAGGAAGGAAGGGATTGCCGGGGGAGGCATTTGGCCCCGAAGGCTGTGCAATGCTTTAGCAGCGCCAGCTGGCTTCCGAGGAGGCCCCTGTCGGGCTGCATCTCGGGTGGCCAACCTCCAGGTCCTAGCGGGAGATCCCCTGCTCTGACAACTGATCTCCAGCCGAGAGAGAGAGAGAGCTGTTCCCCTGGAGGAGACGGCCGCTTTGGCCAATGGGACTCTATGGCATGGAAGCCCCTCCCCTCCTCAAACCCCACCCTTCTCAGGCTCGGCCCCAAAAACCTCCCGCTGTTTCCCAGCCCGGAACTGGCAACCCTAGCTGCATCCCTACTGGTTACCTGGAAGGAAGGGGGGGTGGGATGCCCTCCCCGGGGGAGAAAACAGAAGGCCTCCCTTCACGAAGAAAAGTAGCCTGGCAGGGAGCGATTGCTGCACTCGTGGGAGGTGTTGTCTTGGGTTTGCTGCTCTCTAGATGCACATCCCACCCACCCCCAATCCAAATTCTCAAAACTCTGGATGGGGGGGGGGTTATTTTTCAGCTCTTTCACGCATACTGAATAATGCACTTTCGATCCGCTTTCAGTGCGCTTTAACGATCGTTTTTGCCCTTTCACAGTAAAATCCAGCTGCAAAGTGCATGGGAAGTGGATTGAAAGTGCCTTATTTGGCATGTGTGAAAGCGCCCTTTGAGTTCTGAGAATATGAATGGGGGGGAACGTGCATCTAGAGAGCGGAAAATCCAAGGCAAAACCTCCCATGCACAAATGGCCTTTAAAAAAAGTTTTTTTTAAAAAAAATCGCTCCCAAACCCCAGTATGAGTTAGGGTTGCCAGGTCCTTCGCCACTGGCGGGAGGTTTTCGGGGCGGAGCCTGAGGAGGGCGGGGTTTGGGGAGGGACTTCAATGCCATAGAGTCCAATGGCCAAAGCAGCCATTTTCTCCAGTTGAACTGA
This sequence comes from Euleptes europaea, assembly GCF_029931775.1. NCBI lineage: Eukaryota > Metazoa > Chordata > Lepidosauria > Squamata > Sphaerodactylidae > Euleptes > Euleptes europaea. Next base: position 8,790,937 of record NC_079329.1, on the reverse strand, counting down.
TCTCTATCAGCTGGAGATCAGATGTAATAGCAGGAGATCTCCTGCCACCACCTGGAGGTTGGCAGCCCTGAGTATAAGGCAGCTTCCTGTGTTCATGTCTTCAGTGTGGCACTTGCAAAAAATCTGCCACAGATTGAAGGGCTGAGGGGTACTGGTGGGTGAATGCAGAGATTTGGTGAAACTCTGAGATGCACGGCCTTCTTACCTGCTGCTGCGTACAGAAAAGAGACAGAGATGCTGGCCGTGAGATAATGCAACCATCTGAAAAAAGATGAACCTGCCCGTCTTTAACTGTTCATAAGCACAATCTGAGAACGAAAAGAATGCCCTTCTTGGCCTCAAATGGTCCCTTTAATGGTTCTTATTTCTCCCATGGGAAATTCACAAGCACACTGCAAGGGGAGTTATTCCCCCTTTGCCCATGGAAGCTCTGTTCTGACAGAAGAATGCCCCCTTCAGGTCCTTTGAAGGATGTAACGCTTTTCCTCCTGGGAGCCTAAAGAACCCACACACAGAGGAGGCTGCCTTCTGTGTCTCTGCATGATATACTAAACTGGCATCGGAGGCGATCAGCCTCTGCTAGAGGAAGGTAATGTGTCCGCGCTGGCTGCGTCTGCTTCAATCACTCCTACAAGGAGACACAGCAGAGTTGCCCAGTCTTAGAGGAGGCTCTCTGTTGCATCTCTCTACGACTGCCTGTTCTGGTCTTTCTATGAATGGGAAGTGTAATCCTGTCTAGGGTCTGCAAGGGCTGTGCTTGGAGTAGCGAATCAACCTTACTCCAAAGACTTGAGTCCATTAGCACCTTTTGTGTGTGTTAAGTGCCATCAAGTCGCTTCCAATTTATGGCGACCCTATGAATCAGTGTCCTCCAAGATGTCCTGTCATTAACAGCCTGGCTCAGGTCTTTCAAACTGAGGACCATGGCTTCCTTTATAGAGTCAATCCATCTTGTGTTTGGTCTTTCTCATTTTCTGCCGCCTTTAACTTTTCCTAGCATATTTGTCTTTTCCAGCGACTCTTGTCTTCTAATAATGTGAACCAAAGTACGACAGCCTCAATTTAGTCATTTTAGCTTCTAGGGACAGTATCCATAACACTTTTCCCCAACATGACATTTCAAAGGAATCTACTTTCTTCCTGCCTGCTTTTTTCATTGTCCTGCTTTCACACCCGTACATAGTAATAGGGAATACAATGGCATGAATTAACTTGACCTTGATGGCCAATGACACATCCTTACACTTAAGAATATTTTCTAGCTCCTTCATGGCTGCCCTTCCCAGTCTCAATCTCCTGCTTTCTTGGTTGCAGTCTCCCTTTTGGTTGATGATGGAGCCAAGGAATAGAAATTGTTGAACAATTTCCTCATTGGAAACCCTGAAGTTGAGTAATTCCCCAATAGTCATTACTTTTGTCTTCTTGATGTTCAGTAGGCATATCTCATACTGTTGATGTTCCTTCCCCCAATTTTCACTCCACCACCTTCGCCTAAATCTATTCCAGCTTTCTTTATGATATGTTCTTCATACAGATTGAAGAGATAGGGAGATAAAATATATCCTTGTCTGACAACTTTGCCAGTTGAAAACCATTCTGTCCTAATAGTAGCCTCTTGTCCAGAGTATAGGTTGCACATCAAAACAAATCAGATGTTGTGGCACACCCATTTCTTTTAGAACCAACCATAGCTTTGCATGAACCACACAGTCAAAAGCTTTGCTGTAATCTATGAAACACAGGCTGATTTTCTTCTGAAATTCTCTCGTATGCTCCAATAACCAATGTAAACTTGCAATGTGATCTCTAGTGCCTCTTCCTTTTCTGAATCCAGTTTGAACATCAGGCATTTCTTGTTCCATATATGGTAACAGTCTTTGTTGTAAGATTTTGAGGATCACTTTACTCGTGTGAGAAACTAATGCAGCAATAGTTGCTGCGGTCTTTGACATTCCCTTTTTTAGGAATTGGAATGTAAATTAACCATCTCCAGTCTGTAGGCCATTATTTTGCTTTCCATATTTGTTGGCATATTCTTGTTAAAGTTTTGATGAACCAAAAAGATTTTCAGGTTGTAAGCTTTCGAGAGACAAAGCTCCATTTGCCAACTGACTCTCAAAAGCTGATACCCTGGAAATCTCATGGGTCTCTAAGGTGAAATTGTACTTGAACTTTGCTCTTCCACAGCAGACCAACATGGCTACCCTCTGAAACTACCTTACTGCAAAGACTCAGTAGAATTACCTGCTTGCAGAAGAGCCACACCCAGAATGGTGACTTGCCTCCAAACACAGAGAAACACAGAGAAAGGATTCTGAATGCAGGCAATTCTTTCCTCTTCAGTGGTCTGTGTGAGCATATTTGACTGCAAGGTTTTGAAGCAGGTTTCCAGTTTCGAGTTCTGAAAAAAGCGTCCGTCACGGTGTCAGAGGTTTGCGGAGGCATCAACCTAGACAACCTTCTGCCTCCCCCCACCCGTTCCAACTCCAGAACAGAACACCTGGGGGCACCAAGAACCAACACAAAGAAAAAAGAAAACAAAAGAAAGCCTTTGAAAAAAAAACAAAGGGAGAGTTTATAAAAAAATATTTCCAGAAACCATAACAACAGAACCCAAATAAAATAAAATAATTATTTAAACAAAAACCCAACAATTTTATTCGCAACATTTTTCTTTTGGAAGGAAAATAAAGCTGGAGGTGGGGTGGTGGTGGTGGGGGGAATAATGAAAAACAGGCTTTAGACCAAAACACATTTTTTTCTTATTTTTTTTCCTTTTCTTTATATAGCAAACAGTTATTGTACAATAATAGAACCCCTGAAATTCAGATCGGAACCTGGTCTCGCGTCCCCTCCCTCCCCCCATCATCCGAGCAGTCCCATGGGGCTGGGATGGGGGGCGGGTGTGTGCAGATTGAACCTCACAAAAGACACATTGCTCCAAACTGGATTTTCTTTCTTTTTTGCTTTCTCCCCGCCCCACCCCCGGCTGTCTTTGTCTCAATGGATAGGTGTGGAGAAGAAAAAAAACGGGGTGCGTGTGCCATCTAACTGGTAGCCAAAAGGATGAGACTTAGGGGGAGGGGGTATAGCTTTGGTCCACTAACTTGGGGGGAGAGGCGTGTGTGTGTGTGTGTGTGTGTGGGTGTGAGTGTCCAGATGTCCCATGGTATACCTGGTAGCAAAATCCCTTGGAACGGATTTTCCGGTCAGCTATCTGTGTCCTTGCGGGTGGGAGGGGGAAAACGGGCTTGGGAAATATTTTCCCACATTTTCCTGCGTCCCAGTGTGTCTGGGACAGTTGTCCAGTGAACGTACAATGATGGGTTTATGTCTTTTGAGCGACGGGGTGCATGTGTGTGTGATCAGTCACTGTGGCTTCCTCTCCGCCTGGGCGTAGAGACCCCCTCCAAGTCTGACTTCCCTGGCCCCAATCCCTCCCCCTTATACGTATGCATCCACGTTTCCCAAAGCAGCAGTCTATGGTAACACAGCCATGGATGAATATTCTCAACTTTTTTTCTCTCTCTTCACCATTTCTTTTTTAAACCTGAGGTATTTTTCTTTTTTTTTTCAGTCAAAGCATCCATTAAAAAAAACAAAACAAAAAACAAAAAAAAACACCAACAACCCCAAAAGATATGTTTGAAACAGCGCCTTTTTGCCCGGCATCGCTACCCTTGGTTATAGAAGGAAAGCCAAGGATGGGGCCACTGCGGCATAAGGAGTGACCCTCCTCCTTTTATATGACCCCCCAACCCCGGTAAAGCACACAGAGAAACCCAGAGCTGGCTAAATGTCCGAGTCTCTTTTGCTGAGCTGAAGAGGGCAATCTCAGATCGGTGGCCTGAAGCCCAGTAGGAAAGGGGGGGCACTGGCTTAGGCCCCCCCTCCTTTGTTTGCACCATGGAGTATATATATCAGGGAGGGTGGGGGGCACTAAATATAGGGGGTGGGAGGAAGCCGTACAGTACATATCGATGCCAAAGCACCTGTGCCCACAAAGGATTTAAATACAGGAAAAAGGAGGTTTCTCCCCCCCCCCCACAAATTGCAGAATACTAACCCTCACATCTGTCCTTTGGCCAAAAAGCCTCCTTCCCCCCACCCCACCAATTTCTATCTTCTCCTTCCAGATCTTTAATACTTCTTAGGAGAATTCTAATGGATGACTAAGGGAGGAAACTCCTGGATGAACGGGGATAAAAAATAACTCTCCAGATAACAGGGAAGGAAATAAAACCCCTTGGCCCTCTTTGGCTAATGGAGCGAGGGAAGGATTTTTTCCTTTATCAGACAAATAAAAAACAAAATAAAGACCAACAAAGAAACGGAACCAAAAGTTTTCTTAAAACAATTTTTTTAAAAAAGCACCCAACAGAACCTCGAAAATAAAATAAAAAATAGACACCGAAAAACCTCGCCTCCGATTCCACAACCTATCGCTGCGTTTTTCAAGTAATGCTTTAGTAATAAATGAACGTTCAAGTATATATATTAAAAAAGAGAATTATGGTTACCAATTTTAAAATCCAATTCATGCCACCTCCCTCCACTCTTCCCAATGCACCTGCAGGGGCGATATGCTCTAGCCCTGGGGAGAGGGGAATTGGGATGAAGTTTGAAGTGGATGGGTGGTGGGGGGGGGGCGGAGAGGGAAGAAAGAGACCGGGCTCTGGGACAGTGTGAAGACTACACAGCCTCTTGCTCTCAAACCTGGAGGAAGGCCGTCTTTACCTCTAAAGCGCTCACAAGGAAGCAAAATGGTGGCAGCGGTGGGAACGAAGGGGGTGATGAAAGCAGGCCGGGCCCCCACAGGAGGGAGCCGTGACCGTGCCCCCTCCCTGGGGAAGGCAGGGAGGAGACACAGGAGGGACCAAGGGTTGCACTAACCATTTAACCCCCCCTCCCACGGCATTCGAGGAGGAAAAGGGCCGGTGACCGATGTTGCCTTTGGCCTGGAACATTCGTTTCGCACTTTTCTTTTTCTACAGTAATTCCCTCTCTCCCCTCTTTAAAAACAAAGGGGGGGGGGGAAACCAGGAGAAAGGGTTCAAGTTTGCAAAATCTGGGGGCAGAATTAAGCTTGCCCCCGAGCCCAAGTAGAGCAATTCGGTGGCACAGAGGTGCAGCCCTCCGCTCTGTCCCCCCCATCCCCGGTTCCAAAAAAGTGGTTATTAAAGCTTTAAGGACCCAAAAAAATAAAAGAGTGAAAAGAGAAGCGAAGGATGGAGTAGAGAGGTAGGGGGAGACAGCAGCATCTCATCCCAAGAGAGGGTTAAGCCAATTTTTAAAAGATGTACACGGAGAGGGCGAGCTGAGCTAGCCATCTCCCCCTGCACCCCTTCCCCATGCTCATACAGATGCTTCTTGGAGAAAAGAAAGGGGGGAGAGATGTAAGGTATGGTATAGAGGGCTGACCCACACCCACACACACACATCACCTGGGGGAAGGGGTGAGAGAGGAAGGAAACTGGGAAATGAGGAGGGTAGAGAGTAGCTACGGGGACTAGTTTACAAGGAAGAGGCAGCGGGGTTAAGTCCTGCCTTGCGAGATAGGAATTCTAGGATTAGGGACCTAATGGGGGGGGGGGCACAGAATGTCAGATGGAGATGTGTGTATGTGAGGGGGGGATACAGATGTGCACGGATGCAGATTCACCCTGTAAGGTCTGGTCTCCCCGCACAGGAAAATGTAGTTCCTGTGCCCCACCTCAGACTACTTAACACCAAAACTCCCGCAAGCAGAAAGCTGAGCATATCAAAGAAAAAGGTTCTAACCCAAGCCCTTTCCTTGCTAGGCTGGCTTTCTGATTCCAAGAAGTTTTTAGCATACTGGAGGCATTCGAAAATGTGAATTTTTACCTCTGTCCCTGTAGTTTGAAGTGGTACAGTCCCAACCCCTGCCATCTCAGGACTGTACCACCTCATTCTGCTGCGGGTGTAGGGTAACCCAAGTTATGTAGAAACGAGGATGCAGAATTCTCTGCGGTGCCACTTCAAACTGCACAGGTGTGTTGTTTTTATAGGCCTCCCCGCATAACATGTTCCTGGCATCTACTATACTAGTACATAAAGATTTAACACAGCCCTCTTTCCATCACGCAGGGGAAGTGGTGGTGGTGGGGGAGGCCTTCAAAAATAAGGCTCCACGCGCACATCTGAAGTGGCGCAGCCCAGAATTCTGCCCTCTGAAACCTTCCGCCTCCTGTGCATTGTCACCTTCACTGCAAGCAGAACTTGGAAAATAGCACCCTTCTGGCTCAGCCAGGCTCAAGGCAGATTGTGGGGTTTTTGCAAACCCACACTGCTTAAGGTGGGCCACTCAGATGGGCATCCCGTTTGCCAAGAGCATCGAGCTGTGCCACACGGAGAACAAAAGGACCCCAATTCCCAGAGCTTGGCCTCGATGCGCATGCACACCTGTGCATGATGCGCATGCACACCCGTGCATGAAGCGCGCCAACACAGCAACAAAAGATGCACACATACAGAAGTGTTTTGGGGAGCGTACTCATATGACCTTGTGCGTACAACGAGTAAGACTTCTGAATGTGTGCAGGAAAGGGGTAGTTGGGGACTAAGGACAGGGTGGGGGGATTGAGGGTTGAGTGTTGAACATTCATCAGAGAGCAGGAGCCTGTACACGTGTGTCATTTGTGTGGGCAGGTTGATTGCATGTGTAAACAATACAGCAGGGGATACAGTGTTAATAGATTGTAGTGTGTGCATATGAGGGATTTGGTACAGGTTAGGCACACGTGTCAAGATCCTGGGGCACGCACATCAACCGGGGGTGGGGAAGCAGGTGGGAAGAAGGAGAGGTCACAGAGGGCTGGGGTAGGAGCGGACATGCCTGCCGCGCATGTGCCCAGATGGTGAGCGGCACTGCACATCTACAGAGAATGTCTCGTTCCAGGGTTCCACGGAGCAGATCCTGTGCACGGGTACGGGTAACTTGCACACTGCAGCAGAGGTGGACGGAAATTTCAGCGGGCGGGTAATGTGGTGGGGTACGGGGGGCGCATAAGTATCAGCTGCCTGGCTCCCCTCCCCCCCACCCCATTAAAACCACACTGGATCAAACCGTTGAGAAGGAACAACAGAGAGAGGAGGAATGAGAGACGGACAGAAAACATTCACGCAACTTTCGAAAGTATAAAGGCAGCACGTGGGGGGGGAGGTGGATGAGACTGGAGTGCAGATTTGTGGCGAGGGGGGTGAGGGGAGGGAGGGAGGGAGGGGGAGAGGGAGAGAGAGAGAGAGAGAGAGAGAGAGAGAGAGAGAGAGAGAGAGAGAGAGAGAGAGAGAGTCCGACACCATACAATAAGCTGCCTACCTTGCGAGCCAGCATTTCAAGGCTGGGTGTCTCCCCCCAATCCCCTCCCCCCCAGAGCATGGTACCAACTGTGGCACTGACCAATGGAGAAGAGGGAGAGACGGCGCAGTGCATGATGGGAAGAACACCCCCTTCCCCAGCATCGTAAAGCAACAAGGCTACCCCAGGCCCCACTTACTCCGTGGCTCCGTCCTGGAATGGGAGGGGAGGGCGCAGGGGTGGAGCGAGAGGTGGCCTGTCCCCCCCTTACAGGCCAGACCGGGGTGGGGGGGACGCAACCCTCCACCCTCTTCGCTGCGCACATTAAGGGGGTGGAGACGCCACTCCGGTTCAGTGCATGGCTTTAAGTAAAAAGGTTCTCTCAGAGTCCGTGTTCCGGTCCGGTCGTCCGATCGGCAAGGCCGAGTTTCCCCGCACCTCCACCCCAGGGCGGGTATTAGCTGTCCTTCAGCAGCAATTTCTCCTCAGGGCAACGGAAAGGAGGCCCGGTGGGCGCCGAGCCGGGGGCGGGAGGGACGGAGGTGCTGTTGGAGGCGGAGTCCTCGGCGAAGCGAGCGCAGGCCTCGGGCGTGACGTGGTGGCAAGAGCGCAGGTCGATGAGGGAGAGGCGAGGGCAGCGGCGGAAAAGGGGCAGACACTGGTCCGTCAGCCGGTTGCACCCTGCGAGGCAAGGAGGGGGGAGGGTGAGTCAAAGGCCTTTTACAGTTGTGGGGGCAGCCGTGATTCACATCAGGGGGCCCCGTGCTGTGGGGAAGGAGATGGCCCCTTCCTTCCCCGCAAATCTTATCTACATGATTGTTAGAGGTAGGAAAGAGTAGGAGTCCAGTAGCACCTTAAAAACTAAGAAAAGGTCTGGTAGGGTATGAGCTCACGAAAGCTCATACCCTGCCAGAAATTTTGTTAGTCTTTAGTCATACCCTGCCAGAAATTTTGTTAGTCTTTAATTTTATTAGTCTTAGCAGTAGAAAAGGGTAGGAGTCCAGTAGCACCTTAAAGACTAACAAAATTTCTGGCAGGGCGTGCACTTCAGCTCACTTCTTCAGATACAGCTAGAATGTGAGTCCATCTATCCTTAAGTAGAGACGAGTGAATCAGACACACAGTGGCAGTATAAATGTCAAAAGCAAGTAAATGACACTAGCAGGTGTGACTGGATAAGGTGTGATATGCAGAGGGGTAATAGGCTTGGAGAAATTAGTATTGGTGGTGAGACAGGAATCCCAGATCTCTATTCAGTCCAGGAGAATGCATTGTCTTGAGCTTCAATATTAGTTGTAATTCAGCAGTCTAATGTCAGATGGACTCACATTCTAGCTGTATCTGAAGAAGTGAGCCGTGGCTCATGAACGCTCATACCCTGCCAGAAGTTTTGTTAGTCTTTAAGGTGCTACTGGACTCCTACCCTTTTCTACTGCTAGTGACAGACTAACAACAGCTACCCACCATGATCTATCTACATAGATAAAGGACAGGCAAGCGTCTAGTCCTCAGGAACGCAGAGAGACTTGGGAAAAAAGGCAAAGAATTGAAAAAGAGAAAACGGACACAGAAGTGCTGGGTGAAGTTTTTTCAAACCCAAGGACCACCAGGGCAAGCACAGGGAAATCTTAAGAGGGCTTGCATAGCTGTATTCCAGACTTAAACCGGTTTAAGAGTCACTCCCTCTAACCAGGAATATTCAAAACCACTTTGGTGTGTCTGTGTGTGTGTGTGGGAAATGCTGGAGACCTCTATTGGAAAATTCTCAGCACCCTCAAACATTCCTAGAAATCTATGGCTGACTGATACATTGCTGAAGGCAGTTTCCTGGCTGCTGTTCAGACTCTTCCAGATATGAACACAAGCAGTTCTTATCTCTCTTCAGAACAAAACAGAACAGATCGAGAGCCACTGTGGAGTAGCGTGTGAATGTCCACAGCAAATAAATGGCATTAGCAGGCGTGATTGGCTCAGGTGTGATATGCAGAGGGGTAGTAGGCATGGAGAAATCAGCATTGGTGATGTGACAGGAATTCCAGGTCCCTATTCAACCCCGGAGAACGCATTGTCTTGAGCTTCATTATTAGTTGTAATTCAGTCTCTCTTTCTAATCTCCCTTTGAAATCCTTCTGTAAGAGAACTGCCGCTCTTAAGTCAGCAACTGAATGTCCCGGTAGGAAGGCTGGCTACCTGAGAGTTACAGGGCAAAAGACAGGAATGCTTGCCTGGAACAGAAAGGAGCTAGTTTCAAAGGCATCAGTAGGGATGGTGACGCGTGGGGCTCTAGAGCTTCACAGCGGGGCAGAAGTTCCTGCCTACCTTAGAACCGGAATCACCCATCTGTCTCCAAGATGCCCTCCGCCTCAGAGTGAGAAGGAGCAAACCTCCATGACGGGATCGAGACCCACATCTGAGGCAAGGGGTTCCCAACTCACCTGCGAGGTTGAGTTCAGTGAGGGTTTCTCGGAGCGGGGAGTTAGCAGCGGTCAGCAGGTTAACAGACTGGTCGCCCACGTGGCTGCAGTGGCTCAGGTCCAGTTTGGCAAGCTGGGGGGTGTGCCGGATCACCAGGCGCAGCGAGGAGTCCGTGATGTCCAGCCCGGAGAGACGCAGCTCGGAGACGTTCTGGAGCCGGCCCCGACTGTCGGTCTGGCCTAGGGGTTGGGAGAGGGGAGGGGGGACAAGAACGGGCCAGAGATGAATTGGGTCCAGCGGCCCGTTTCAAGCAATATTTTCCTTGCCTGTTGAAAGATGCTGGATGAAAATGATTTATTTATTTATTACTTATTTATTATATCAGTCGTATAGCCCCGCTCTACCCCGGCAAGCCAGGCTCAGAGCGGCTCACACAAACCTTAAAACAGGGGTGTTGAACTCAATTGTTACGAGGGCCATATATGACATAAATGTCACTTGGCCAGGCCATGCCTCGCCAGCCCAGATTGAGAGGGGGGAAGTGGCTGTCTCTGCTGTCTCGCAGGCCGGATAAGAGCTCTCAAGGGGCCGGCTCCAGCTCCTGGGCCTTATGTTGGACACCCCTACCTTAAAACATACAGCAGAAACCATAAAATCACATACAACAGTGAGTTAAAAGCACCTTAACATATTAAAACCATAATTTTATATTTAACATGTTTCTATTAGGATTAAAGATTACTAACTGAAGAAGTCATTTCACGAAGAAAGTAAAGAGTATTAACTGAAGAAGGAATTTCTTCTTCAGTTAACGAGTATATACCCAGGAACTTGTCTTGAATATCCATTAGGGGAACTGACAACCTGAATGCGTTTGTATAATACTGAACACTATCTGCGCAATTGACAACCTGAATTAGTTGGAGAACTATATTTTGAATATCATTTTGTAGTTTGAATTTGTTTGACTTATCCCTATTTTGAATTCCTTGAATTTTCTCTAAGCATATGTTTATGCTGGAACTCCACCTGTATTTTTTTTTGTCTACTTTAAAGAGACTGACTTTAGAAATCTGCAATGGTATGTTATGATTTTTTTTTTTTTATAAGAAGTACTACTGGATGCTTTTGCACCACCTAGAGGTTGGCAACTGTAGCGGACCTAATGGGGGGGGGGGAATCTCTGAACCCAGTCCTCCAGCAGCAGCAGCAGGAGGAGGAAGAGAAGAGTTGGTTTTTATATGCTGACTTTCTCTACCATTTATGGCTTACAATCACCTTCCTTTCCCCTCTCAACAGACGCCCTGTGAGGTGGGTGGGGCTGAGAGAGTGTGACTAGCCCAAGGTCACCCAGCTGGCGCCGCTCATGTGGAGGAGTGGGGAATCAAACCCCGTTCTCCAGATCGGACTCCACCAAACCTCCGCTCTTGACCACTACACCACGCTGGCCACCAATCAACAGTGTGGAAGTCTGATGATGTCTCAGAGGAACGAGGGCAGGGAGAGGGGACAGTAAGGAGGTGGGGGAGACCTTCAGCTCAGCACAGGAGAGAGCAGCGGAGGGAGAGGGAGGAGCCAGTGACTGGCTGGAAAATGTGAAGAAGTTGGCCCATTTCTTAAATGTGCGCTTAAATGCTGCAGTGCACACGATTCCGTGGCTGCCGATGCTCCACCCCTAGTTACTGACTCTGTTGCTATGGAGCAAAGGTTCTATGATTCTTTCCCTCTCTGTGTTGCATCCATGCAGCATCTTGTCATTATTTCCTGGCCCTGAGCATATGGAAGTTTATGTTACTCTCACTCTTAAAAGAGAATTCAGACTGCTAACATCGTGTGCGGCAGTTTCGATAAATAAATATTATAAATAAATGTGCATGTGTTTATTCAATTTTACGGTCCTTAGACAAACATAAAATGTTTGCAGGGACATTGCCTTACCCAAACCGGCAGTATAAAACAATACCTTTTGATTCAAACACGATACAAAATATTAAAGGGACCAGGCAGGTAGGCGGTGTGAAAGACCTCTGCCTAAGACCCTGGAGAGCCGCTGCCGGTACGAGTAGACAATACTGACTTGGATGGACCAAGGGTCTGAGTCAGTATAAGGCAGCTTCATGCGTTCATGTGTTCAAATGACAGCTCTCACCAGGAAACTGCATTGCTTGGGGAAATACTCCCCCTTCAACCTACCCAATGCCATCTGCTCCCCGGTTACTAATACAGCCAACCATCCAACTTCATGGACTGTGGCAAAAAACCTTTCCACCCCTACCACACAGGCCGCTTGGTTGTCTGCATTTCCACCCACGTGGAATACACTGGATAAGATGCAATCTTCACCATGGAGGGAGAAACTGTGGCTGAAAAAAAGGGGGCTGTGGCTCAGTGGTAGAGCATCTGCTTGGCATGCAGAAGGTCCCAGATTCAACCCCGACATCTCCAGTTAAAAGGGAGTAGGCAAGTGGGTGATGTGAAAGACCTCTGCCTGAGACCCTGGACAGCCGCTGCCAGTCTGAGTAGACAATACTGACTTTGATGGACCAAAGGTCTTATCCAGTATAAGGCAGCTTCATGTGTTCAAGTAGGTACAAAAAACAATACAAAAATGTAGTTTGGTGTTTATAAGGTTCCATAGTGTAGCGGTTATCACGTCTGCTTTGCACGCAGAAGACCCTGGGTTCGAGCCCTAGCGGAACCACAAAGTCCATTTTTGGGGAGGGGCTGTGGTTCAGTGGTAGAGCATCTGCTTGGCATGCAGAAGGTCCCAGGTTCAATCCCCGGCATCTCCATTTAAAGGGACCAGGCAGGTAGGGGATGTGAAAGACCTCTGCCTGAGACCCTGGAGAGCCGCTGCCAGTCTGAGGAGACAATACTGACTTTGATGGACCCAAGGGTCTGATTCAGTAGAAGGCCGCTTCATGTGTTCACGTGTTCAAAACTGTTCACGCCACACGTTGTCGCACTGTCTGTTCCCCCCCCCTCCTAAATGTCTGCCACACACCCCTTCCCCTCAAGCAACCTGTGGGGTGGATCCAGCTTTACCCGGCTTAGTGTCTGTGGCAGGCAGCAGCAGCTCGCGGAGGTGGGAGTCCTTGACATCCTCGATCCAGCGCAGGTCCAGGAGCCGCAAGGAGGGGAAGCTGGCGGTGCTGAGAGCCGACACCGAGCACCAAGAGCAGCCGGTCAGGACGAGCTCCTTGAGGCCTGGGCAGGCGAGGAGGAGACAGGAGAAGTGAGCTGCGGAAAAGCCTAGCCCTCTCGCTCCTCCCCTTGCCCGGGCCACCCATCCTCTTCTCGCCCCAACGCGACAACTCCAACGGCCCTCAGAGGTCCGACCCTCCTCAGCTGACCCTTCTCCCCGGGAGCTATAAGTCCTTGTCCTTCACTCTGATTCTCCCCATACCTCACTTTCCCTATTTGTAATTTTCCCCTGACTTCTGAGAATGCACAAAACCTGAGCCGGGATCCAGGAGTCTGTGGATGCACCAGAGCCCTGCCTCTAAGTGCTGGGGGGGGGGGGGACCTTTAGACCGGTGAGAGGTGTAGCACAGGGAGGGGAAATTGGTGACACCCCACTGGGCATGCCCAGAAATTCTTTCCCTGCTAAGAAGGTGCAGAAAACAGCAACCAACATGATCGGGCACTAGAGCAACTGCCCTATGAGGAGCGGTTAAAACGCCTGGGGCTGTTTAGCTTGGAAAGAAGGCGGCTAAGGGGAGACATGATAAGAGGTCTAACCGGGAAATTCTGGTTACGACCCTGTTTCCAAACCTCCGCCTCACCCCCATCCTTCCCAAGGGCCCACTTGTCCAGCATCAATCCCACGGAAATCAAGAACGGCCAGTGACTATCCCAGCAAGGTGGCCCCCCCCCACCCCCTTCGCAATACCTTGTAGCCTGTTGAGGAGCCACATGAGCTGCTTCTTGGAGATGTTGGTCCAGCTCAGGTCGAGGCTGGCCGGCTGCCGGCGGATGATGCCACTCAGCATGGAGGGAGTGATGGATTTTCGACGGCTCAGGTCAATGTGCGTCCAGAGCCGCTTGTCACAGCACCTGGCAGGGAAAGAAGAAGAAGAGTCAGTTTTTATATGCTGACTTTCTCTGCCACTTAAGGAAGAATCAAACCGGCTTACAATCTCCTCTCAGTTATGTCACGCTGAGAGCCAGCATGGTGTAGTGGTTAAGAGCGGTGGTTTGAAGCGGTGGACTCTGATCTGGAGAACCGGGTTTGATTCCCCTCTCCTCCACATGAACGGCAGAGGCTAATCTGGTGAACTGGATTTGTTTCTCCACTCCTTCGCATGAAGCCAGCTGGGTGACCTTGGGCTAGTCACATTCTCTCAGCCCCACCTACCTCACAGGGTGTCTGTTGCGGGGAAGGGAAGGAGATTGTAAGCTGGTTTGATTCTTCCTTATGTGGTAGAGAAAGCTGGCATATAAAAACCAACTCTTCTTCATCTTCTCTATGACTTAAGGAAGAATCAAACCGGCTTACAATCACCTTCCCTTCCCCTCCCCACAACAGACACCCTGAGAGGTAGATGGGGCTGAGAGAGCTTTAAGAGAACTGTGACTATCCCAAGGTCACCCATTTGGTTTCATGTGTAGGGGTGGGGAAACCAACCTAGTTCATCAGATTAGCCATCCTCCGTTTATGTGGAAAAGTGGGGAATCAAACCCGGTTCTCCAGATCAGAATCCACCGCTCCAAACCACTGCTCTTAACCTCTATACCACGCTGGGAAAGAGAGAACAAGCGAGTTCAGGCCAGGAGACGCACGTGTTAAAACACAGCCGCAAAGACCGAAGGGAAGGTTTAGCTGGTGGCTCAAGGCATGAGGCCAGCGGTCTCCAAAACTCTGTCTGGAGGAAGCTTGGGGGGGGGGGGTTCCACGACATTTCAGGTGTTCTTCTGTGAGGAGGTGCGTCCCTCAGTTTGCTCATCTCCTACCAAAAATGTGCAGCCTCAGCATACGCAGTCATGACACACGCTTAAGGTCAAAGAAGAAGAGCTGGTTTTTATATGGCGACTTCCTCTACCACTAAAGGGAGACTCAAACCAGCTTACAATCACCTTCCCCTCCCCACAACAGACACAACAGGTGGGGCTGAGAGAGCTCTAACAAAGCTGTGACTAGCACAAGGTCACCCAGATGGCTTCGTGTGTGGGAGTGGAGAAACTAACCCGGTTCACCAGATTAGTGTCCGCCGCTCATGTGGAGAATCAAACCCAGTTCTCCAGTTCAGAGTCCACCACTCATAACCACTACACCACGCTGTAGGTGAGCTACTGGGAAAACCGCACATGGATCTGCCTATTTTTTATTGCTAAATAGCAGGGGCGCGTCGTGGTGGATGGAATCTGGTCTGTGTGGGGAGGGGGAGAGACAGCACAAAGTGTCTGTGTGCGTGTTATTTGGGGTACCTAAAGGATTGGTTACATGCACCTTAAGTCATTAGCAGATGTCCTTCACTTCATGCACCTGTTTTCCCAAGTGCGGCAGGCGGCCTCCAGAGAGAAGGCCCTCAACCTTGGCTGCTAGCTTGCCACCCTGCAAATTTAATTTTTTTTATTCAGGCCTGTTTCACTTGTTCTTCGTCCGCCTCCTTTCACACTGCTCTCCTCCCCCATCCCACTGGTTTCAGGGCTCCTGCCTCGTTCTTGGGTTTTATGGAAGGAACAACATGGCAAATTGGAAACAAGACACAGAGTAGTACTTCAAGCGAACCGCTGGACCGTCCATTCGAAAAGAAACAAGAAATGTACAGACCTCATCAACGCAAGTGCTGTTAGAATTGTTTCAAACCGGTGGTGCAAATGCAGATTTTGGTTTTTTCCCCCCAAGCATGACAGAGAACAAAGAGTCAAGTCTGATAAAAGATTCTTGGAAAGACCAGCATTCAAATGCTCGGTGGTCTTTGTTTTCTACTTCTGCCTCCTCATCACTATTTATTGGGTTTTAATGCTGTTTATTTACAACCATGAGTTTTGAATAAATGTGCAAAATGAAAAACTGTATTTGAAAACTTTGTTTTGCTAATAAGCTATATAGAGATTATTCTTGTTAAAAAAAGGAATGCATATCTCAGTTTGTCTGGCCCTCAAAAAGCTTCCTGCAGCTGCCGTGGGCCCTGCTTGAGAAAATTCAGGCGCCGTTCAAACCATGCTGCTTCAGATAGGTGAGGGAAAGGGTTTGCTTCCTCTCCCTCCGCCCCACATTCTGTGCAGAAATCTCCTGCATCTACTCTAATGCAATTCTGAATGCACCCAGGAGACCCAACCGTGTTCACCCTAGAACATGGGTTCTCAACGGGGGGGGGGGGATTTCTCCCCCGGGGGGAATTTTAGGGTGCCAGGGGGTGGGGAATTGGGACATTTTGCTGAAGTGTAATGTCTTGTAGATTATGTACAATCTGTAAAATTGTAGTTGGTTTTCAATAACTGTTAGGCTATCTTGGGAAGGGGGAAATTATATTCTGAACAGTGGTGAAAGGGGAGAATGGAGCAAAAAAGGTTGAGAAGCACTGCCCTAGAATATAACCACAGTCCTTTACAAAAATTGCATCGTAGGCACGCAGGCCTTCTGTGGCGAGCAAGTCAATGCGGACAGGGCTGCCTCGAGGTAGAATCCTTGAATGTGGTTGCTTTAGTCAGTTAAGACGTGGGGACAAGTGAGACCACACTTGGAATAGTGTGTACAGTTCTGGTCACCACACCTAAAAAAGGATATTGCAGAGCTTGGGAAGGTGCAGAAAAGAGCAACCAAAATGATCAGGGGGCTAGAGCAACAGCCCTATGAGGAGCGGTTAAAACACTTAGGGCTGTTTAACTTGGAAAGAAGGCGGCAAAGGGGAGACATGATAGAGGTCTATAAAAATTATGCATGGTATGGAGAGGGTGGACAGGGAGAAGCTTTTCTCCCTATCCCTTAATACTAGAACACGGGGACAGCTGCTGAAGCTGGAGGGTGAGATTTAAAACAGACAAAAGGAAGTATTTCTTCACACAATGTGTGTGTGTTAAGTGCCGTCAAGTCGCTTCCGACTCATGGCCACCCTATGAATCAGTGTCCTCCAAAATGTCCTCTCTTTGACAGTCTTGCTCAGGTCTTGCAAATTGAGGGCTGTGGCTTCCTTTATTGAGTCAATCCATCTCTTGTTGGGTCTTCCTCTGTTCCTGCTGCCCTCAACTTTTCCTAGCATGACTGTCTTTTCTAGTGACTCTTGTCTTCACACAACGCATCGTTAAATTGTGGAACTCCCTGCCCCAGGATGTGGTGATGGCTGCCAACTTGGAAGGCTTCAAGAAGGGGAGTGGACATGTTCATGGAGGATAGGGCAATCCATGGCTACAAGTTAAAATGGATACTAGTCAATATGCACACCTATTCTCTCCAGGATCAGAGGAGCAGGCCCGCTATATGAGGTGCTGTGGAACACAGGCAGGATAATGCTGCTGAAGTCATTTTTTTGTGGGCTTCCTTGAGGCACCTGGTTGGCTGCTGCGTCCAGACTGTTGGACTTGATGGGCCTGGGTCTGATCCAGCATGGCTTTTCTTATGTTCTCATGTTCTTACGACAAATTTTAACTCCCTAGGTTGGGGGCTCAGAGCATACTTGGTTAATTTTTTTCAAAGTTTTGGTGAGCTGCCGTTAACGGTGCAGAAAGGTAGCTTGAACTGATTATAACTGAAAATTACCTCCCGCTTATCAGTTTCCTCAGAAGAGGCACTGACAGATGACATTTTGATAAACATGAGACAATTTTCTCCCGCTATCTTGTTAGCCAAAGACAGATTTAACCAGCTAAAAATTACAGACTGAGCTGAAGCAAATTCTACAATGGTCACATAGCCTGGGAAAACTAAAATTAATACTGGGGAATAAGAATAGGTAATGTCAGGGAGGATGTAGTGGAAAGGGGGCAATTTTTCTCCTGGTGTTATTTGAAAGGTTTTTCGAGCCCAGATGCCACCAGGGTTAGCAACATTTCATAGACTTATTTGCCACATAAAAGTCATTTGTTAGGGCTGGGTATAGTCTGCCATTATGAAACAATCAACTCCCCAGATCATTTCCAGAAAGCAAAATAATGCTGCCCAGACCTGACTATAATGGCCCAGACTAGCCCAATCTTGTGAGATCCCAAAAGCTAAGTTGGGTCAGCCCTGGGTAGTACAAGGAAGCCAAGGGTCTCTACGCAGAGGCAGGCAATGGCCAACCACCTCTGTTCATCTCTTGCTCTGAAGAAGAGGAGTTGGTTTTTATATGCCAACTTCCTCCACCACTTAAGGAAGAATCAAACCGGCTTACAATCTCCTTCCCTTCCCCTCCCCACAACAGACACCCTGTGAGGTCGGTGGGGCTGAGAGAACTGTGACTAGCCCAAGGTCACCCAGCTGGCTTCATGTGGAGGAGTGGGGAAACCAACCTGGTTCACCAGATTAGCCTCTGCCAGCATGGGGTGGTGGTTTGGTGCGGTGGACTCTGATCTGGAGAATCGGGTTTGATTCCCCACTCCTCCACATGAGCGACTGAGGCTAATCTGGTGAACTGAGTTGGTTTCCCCACTCCTACACATGAAGCCAGCTGGGTGACCTTGGGCTAGTCACACTCTCTCAGCCCCACCGACCTCACAGGGTGTCTGTTGTGGGGAGAGGAAGGGAAGGTGACTGTAAGCCGGTTTGATTCTCCCTTAAGCGGTAGAGAAAGTCGGCATATAAAAACTAATTCTTCTTCTTCATCATCTTCATGTGGAGGAGTGGGGAATCAAACCTGGTTCTCCAGATTAGGGTCCACCACTCCAGACCACCACTCTTAAATCATTACACCACGCTGGCTCTCACCTTATGGGGTTGCTGTAAGTTGGCTGTGACTTGACAGCACTTTCCACCACCACCAACATAACGCTTCCCCTCCAACACACACACACATTCTGCAGGGGGATGCAAATATGCACCTAGCTGCTTTTCATGGTTTGGCCTTTGTTTGCACATGGGGAGGGGCAAAGTCCTCTTTGGAGGAGTGCCATGCGAGAAATCCGGGCAAACTGACAGGAGGAGCGAGCGGATCCCAGCTGTACCTGGAGGCCTGACTGAAAAGTCACGCTTTCGGGTGAGAAATGCGGCCCATCTATTTTCCACACACCTGAAGCTTTGTCTAAATTGCGCTGCTACACGTGCAGAATTGGTTTGGGTTTTTTAATATGTCAACTTTCTCTACCACCGCTTACGGGAGAATCAAACTGGCTGACAATCGCCTTCCCTTCCCCTCCCCACAACAGACACCCTGTGAGGTAGGTGCGGCTGAGAGAGCTCTAAGAGAGCAGTGACTAGCCCAAGATCACCTTGCTGGTGTCATGTGTAGGAGTGGGGAAACCAACCCGGTTCACCCGATTAGCATCTGCCGCTCATGTGGAGTTCTCCAGATCAGAGTCTTCTGCTCCAAACCACCACTCTTAACCACTACACCACACTGGCTCTAAGCAGACCAGCCCAATGCCTGCCCAGGCTATGGATCGCTGTGCCTCATAAAAAGTAGTCCGCGAAGCGGCCGAGAGCCCCGTTTGGACGAAACAGTCGGAACGGGGAAGACCTTTTACTGTGTCAACACTGTGTCGAAACCAGGGCTGAGGTGCTGAAGGAAGGGAGCAATATTGACACCGCCTCAGACAGTCAAGGGTTTCCTGGGCGGGGGAGAGAACCGACAGCCCTGCGGGGCAGCTGATTCCTGAAACCCTGGCTGAGACCAAGAGAAAGCCGAGCAAGAGAAGCGGTGAGCGGAAAAAGGGAGGTCCCATCTTATGTCACCCAGAGCCAGAAGAAAGGTGCCCAACTAAGAAGGCCACAGCAGAGAGCCAGGGTGGTGTAGTGGTTAAGAGCGGTGGTTTGGAGTGGCGGACTCTGATCTGGAGAGCCGGGTTTGATTCCCCAATCCTTCACATGAGCAGCGGAGGCTAATCTAGTGAACTGGGTTGGTTTTCCCACTCTTACACACAAAGCCTGCTGGGTAGCCTGGGGCTAGTCACAGCTCTCTCAGCCCCACCTACCTCACAATGTGTCTGTTGTGGGGAGGGGAAGGTGATCGTAAACCGGTTTGATCCTTTCTTAAGTGGTAGGGAAAGTTGGCGTATAAAAACCAACTCTTCTTCTTCTAAAAAGTTCGATCATGAGAGCTGTGTCCAGTGAGCTGCCTGGGTGCAGGAAACACAGCCCCATGCATGGCGGGATTTCTCTCTTTAATGGTATAAAGGAAGTCCCCAAGTCTGTACAGTAGTCTGATAAAAGATAGCAGCAACCGCAGGCAGAATGGTGAAGCAGACTCCATCTGGGGCACACATGCCCACCTCAAATCTCTATGCCGCGATCCTCGCACCACCTGAATAAGCTTGGGGGCACATAAAGCCCCACAGGCTCAAGACCGAGGGAGTTTTGAAGGTGGCACAAAACGGTCGCGGCTTACCCCTTTGTTTCCCAGTGCGACAGACTGAGTACACGTTACTACATTCGTTCGCATGTTTCCTTTGCCAGTCTTTGCTCCACGACCTTTGTGCCCCCCCTTTGCGTGGTGTAGTAGTTAAAAGTGGTGGTTTGGAGCAGTGGACTCTAATCTGGAGAACTGGGTTCGATTCCCCCACTCCTCCACATGATCGGCGGACGTTAATCTGGGGAACTGGGTTGGTTTCCCCACTCCTACACATGAAGCCGGCTGGGTGACCTTGGGCTAGTCACAGCGCTCTTAGAGCTCTCTCAGCTCCACCTACCTCACAGGGTGTTTGTTGTGGTGACAGGAAGGGGGGGAGATTGTAAACCGGTTTGATAGAGATAGTGGTAGAGAAGAAGAAGAGTTGGTTTTTATATGCTGACTTTCTCTACCACTTAAGGGAGAATCAAACCGACTTACAGTCACCTTGCCTTCCTCTCCCCACAACAGATACCCTGTGAGGTAGGTAGGGCTGAGAGAGCTCTAAGGGAGCTGTGACTAGTCCAAGGTCACCCAGCTGGCTTCACGTATAGGAGCGTGGGGAAACCAACCCAGTTCACCAGAGAAAGTCGGCATATAAAAACCAACTCTTCTTCTTCCCCATTCCAAGATCAAAATGTAGGCGGCAAGCTCCTCTTCTGTCATCAATGCAACTCCGCAGTGCACCGTGTTTAACAGCTCATGTCGAAGACGGCCCTCAATATTCTGTCACACACTGGTGTGACCGAAAGAGAAGAGCCTAGAAGGAGGCTGAGCTACGTAAATCAGAGCAAGCCTGATTCTCCTTGTCTGCAGACGCCAGACCCAAGTCTAGCCTCACCTCCATGGTGACCTCTTTTCCCCCTAGAATGGCAATGGAATAAAGCAGAGTATAGAAATCTCTATTCCTGACACTGGGTGGGCCAGCCTGCACTGACTGGGCACGTGCACCGGAAAAGCAACTCAGAGCACACAGAGACACATGTGCACACCTCAAGGGTCCACGCGTTACGCAAATCCTCCTGCCACGCTCACACCACCTGCCCTAATGGCAGACATTGCGTGGAACTATTTTAACCATCCTTGCTTGTGGTCTGAAAGCTCGCTTCTTTTTGCCTCTTTACCATCTCCATTCACAGGCTGTGCAGGTCTTTGCATCTGTTGGAGGCGGAGAGTAAAGCGACCGCAGGACCGTGGAACGCACACCGCCCCCATCTCGGCCGCTGGCGGAGCAAAACTGCTCCGGACGGCTCAGGCTGGAGGGCAGACAGGAGCCGTGCGTCACGAGAGCGCAAACCAAGAAGGGGTCATCGGCAGCACACCCGACAAACTGCTTTCCCCCCCAACTCACAGCGCCTCGGATGCCTTGCCGCCAGCGCCCCCTTCATGCTCCTCCGGGGGGAGTGCCGGCTCATTTTCTCCTCGGGCAAACGTGGCCACTCACCAACGGCTCCATGTCCGGCATACCCTCATGCAGACGCACAGCTCCCGGTAGCTGAGGTATTGGAAGACGGCCAACCAAACGTCCCGCTGCATGATGTGGTCGGAGCCGCTGTCCAGGGGCAAGGAGTCGGGTTCGGGGCTGTCGGGGGGAGGCCGGACCACGTGCCTCTCCAGTTGAAGCAGAGGCTTGGGAGGGGAGGGCACCAGGGGCCAGTTGAGGAACTGAGTCCGGGCCACCATGCGGAGTCCCGTCTGCCCGGCGGGCCGGCCCGCCTTGCGGCCCCCCGCCTGCTGCTTCCCTCGCTCGCTCCCCCTGCTGGACGGACGGTGATTGTTCTCTTTCTCCTGAGAGTTCCCTCGGGCTTTCGGCTGCTTGCCATTGCGCGCCGTCTCCGAGCCGCCATTGCGCCTCCCGCCCTCCTCCTCCGCCTCCTCTTCCTCCTCCTCCTCCTCCTCGTCTTCCTCGCTGGCGCTAAAGCCCAGGGCAGCCAGGCGCTGAGAGCGGGTGGTCGGGGATGCGGCCCGGCTCGAGACGCCCCCGCTGGAGCCGTCAGAGCCCCGAGAGTCCGTGTCGGAGTCAGAGTCCGAACTGGAGCTCGAGCTGCTGCTGTTCTTCACCCGTTCCAACATCTGGCACATCTGCTTGAAACGCTCCAGCTTCTCGCGCTGGTGGGACTTGTCCGACTGAGCTGAGGGTTCCAAGGGGCCTGAAGGAACCTTCGGTTTCTGGTGGGAAAAGAAGAGGAAGATGAGTTGGTTTTTATATGCCGACTTTCTCTACCTTTTAAGGAGAATCAAACCGGCTTACAATCGCCTTCCCTTCCCCTCCCCACAACAGACACCCTGTGAGGTAGATGGGGCTGAGAGAGCTCTAAGAGAGCTGTGACTAGCCCAAGGTCACCCAGCTGGCTTCACATGTAGGAGTGGGGAAACCAACCCGGTTCACCAGATTAGCGTCCGCCGCTCATGTGAAGGAAGAAAAAGGGTTGGTTTTTATATGCCGAATTTCTCTACCAAACCTGGTTCTCCAGATTAGAGTTTGCTGCTCTTAACCACTACACCACGCTGGCTTCCACACCACCCTGGAAGGAAGTGTAGTCAGACACTACACCATATTCCCATCAAGACATTAGGAAGAACTTTCTAACAGAGCAGTTCCTCAGTGGAGGTGGTGAGCTCTCCTTCCTTGGAGGTTTTAAAGAAGAGGCTAGATGGCCACCTGTCAGCCATGCTGATTCGATGACCTTAAGCAGATAATGAGAGGGAGGGCATCTTGGCCATCTTCTGGGCATGGAGTAGGGGTCACTGGGTATGTGTGGGGGAAGGTAGTTGTGAATTTCCTGCATTGTGCAGGGGGCTGGACTAGATGACCCTGGAGGTCCCTTCCAACTCTATGATTCTATATTCCTCACCCCAAGTCGAGACTGCAAAGATCTACAAAAAAGATTTCCTTGGAGGTTGACCCTCGGCTACGACATACCACTTGCCTGGAAACTGATTGAAGTCAGCGTCTGTGTCCTTCCCAGAAGTAGCACGCGGCTTTATAAAACTGGTGGCCAAGGACAGAGTTAGGCCAAGCATCGGCACAGGGGATTAAAGGCTTGCCGATTCCTGCTTCTCCTCCAAGCACCCGCTTTTCTTCTCCTGTGGTGTATGTGAGGGTGCCCTGACCCCCAGACACATAGTTTTGGCAGGCTCAATTCATTGCCATGGGAGGGCAGGGTATATTATACCACAAGGGGAGTGGTACCCAAAGCACATGTATACAGAAAAAAATTCCACTACACAACTGAATGTGACAAATTATATAGTTTCAAAAAGGTGATTTATAGTACCACATATAGACTTATAATATTCGGAAAACGTATGTCAGACAACTGTACAGTTCCTCATACGACTTACAATATTCAAAATACTTACGTCCAAACAACGCAAACCATACATGGACTGATAATGTTCAAAATACTTATGTCCAAACAATGCAAACTATACAACAAGATTTCGCGATTTTATCCTTGTTTCGCATCAGCTTCATCAGAAGTCTTCTGCTTTTTACCTTGCTGTTTACAGGAGAATCTTGCCCGCTTCTGTTAGTCTCACTGATTCAACTCCTGTCACTTTAAAACAAAATTTGCAGCATAAATATACTCGTGCAGTGAAGCTGTTGTATACCTTGCATTGTCTGGACATAAGTATTTTGAATAGTATAAGTCCATATAGAGGAATTGTACAGTTTGCATTGTTTGGACATAAGTTTTTTCATATAAGTCTATATGTGGTATTATAAATGACCTTTTTGAAATTATTATGTTTTAATTTATAGTTATGGCCATTGGCCAGCATAAAATAACAAAGCAATACAGGTACCTATATAACATTAATTAAAAATAGAAGGAAAAAGGAAAAATAAAAAGTAAAATAACATGGCCTAAAATAAACTGATTAAATACATTTTCAGCATAATAAAGTACCAAAACAAACATTGCACATTATACATTGTACATTACTTCACCCATCAGTCATCATTGATGAATCACTAATAATATAACTCTTTTTATTTTGAACATTCCTTTTAATAATGGAACTGTACAGTTTGCATTGTTTGACATATGTTTTTCAAATGTTATAAGTCTATACGTGGTATTATAAATCACCTTTTTGAAATTATATAATTTGTCACATTCAGTTGTTTGGTGGTATTTTTTTTCTGTATATGTGTGCTTTGGGTACCACTCCCCTTGTGGTATTTTATACCCTGCCCTCCCACGGCAATGAATTGAGCCTGCCGAAAGTCTGTGTCTGGGGGGCCAGGGCACCCTCCTGTACACCACGGGAGAAGAAAAGTGAGTGCTTGGAGGAGAAGCAGGAAACGGCAAAATATTCCTCCGCGCACACGGTGACAAGAGGCGGTATCTCAGAGACCACACCGTCCGATCCAAGCCTTTAATACCCTGCCTGTGCCAGTGCTTGGCCTAACTCTGTCCGTGGCCACCAATTTTATACATGCAGCACAATTTAAGAAAGATGTAGACAAGCTGGAACGTGTCCAGAGGAGGGCAACAAAGATGGTGAGGGGTCTGCAGACCATGTCCTATGAGGAAAGGATGAAGGAGCTGGGTATGTTTAGCCTGAAGAGGAGAAGACTGAGAGGGGATATGATAACCATCTTCAAGTACTTGAAGGAATGTCATATAGAGGATGGTGCTGAGTTGTTTCCTGTTGCCCAAGAAGGCCGGACCAGAACCAATGGGATGAAAGTAAATCAAAAGAGTTTCCGTCTAGACATTAGGAAGAAATTCCTAACAGTTAGAGCGGTTCCTCAGTGGAACAGGCTTCCTCGGGAGGTGGTGACCTCTCCTTCTCTGGAGGTTTTTAAGCAGGGGCTAGATGGCCATCTGTCAGCAATTCTGATTCTGTGACCTTAGGCAGATGATGAGGGAGGGCATCTTGGCCATCTTCTGGTCGCTATGGGTGTGGGGGGAAGGTAGTTGTGAATTTCCTGCATTGTGCAGGGGGCTGGACTTGATGACCCTGGTGGTCCCTTCCAACTCTATGATTCTATGTGGGAGGGTGGGGGGCAGCGAAGGCCCTGTCCCACGAGCTCCCCATGTACCTTGTAGGCTCTGAGCCTCTACTTTGCAATGGGAAAAGCTGCAACTCAAAAGGATCTTTTTAAAAAGTTTTATTGAAATATGCAGAACACTACAGAATATGTCAAAGAACACAAAGCATACAAAAAAAACACAATATACAAAAAAAGTGAAGAAAAAAGAAAGAAAAAGTGAGACACAAAACAATACAGAAACCGACCTCCAACTCTCCCCCCCCCCAAAACAGACCACCATATACCTTATTTCTCTTGCGAATAACTTTGACTTAATCTATTTTTACTTTAATTATTATTTAGGTATTTTCATCTTAAGGTAAAGGTCCCCTGTGCAAGCACCGGGTCATTCCTGACCCATGGGGTGACGTCACATCCCGACGTTTACCAGGCAGACTTTTGTTTTACGGGATGGTTTGCCAATGCCTTCCCCAGTCATCTTCCCTTTACCCCCAGCAAGCTAGGTATTCATTTAACCGACCTCGGAAGGATGGAAGGTGAGTCAACCTTGAGCCGGCTACCTGAAACCATCTTCCATCGGGATCAAACTCAGGTCGTGAGCAGAGCTTGGACTGCAGTACTGTAGCTTAGCACTCTGCGCCACGGGGCATCTTAGTCTACCATTTAATAAGTTTAGGTTCTGAAACCTAAGGTCATTTTTTTATCCATAAAATGTTGATTTATATATACTGACCATACCTTCCAATCTATTTAAAAGTCTGAAACCCAACTATCTTCAATATATTTACTTAACTTGCCTATCTTGGGCAACCCCATAACTTTCTGATGCCATTCATGCAACGTGGGTACTTCTTTTATTCTCCATTTTTTTCGCCCATACAATTCTTGCTGCTGTTGTCAGATATCTAAGGATATCTAAGGATATCTCTCAACTGATTTTCTAATGTCCTATCTAAGATACCCAGTAAATATATTTCCGGTTTGAGTGGAATTTTTACTCAAAAGGATCCTGAAGCAATGGGGTTTGTTGTTGCGAAACTTAAGACCCCTCCACACCTGAGAGTGTAGTACGCCTGTCCCCGTGTGGTAGACCTCCACATGCGTACATATAAAAATTGGCCAAGGGGGGGGGGCTGCCAGGAGGCGGAGGAACGGTCCTGCCCTCACAGCGTCTGACCCTGGAAAGGGGCCAGTGCCCTAAATGTTCTGTATTTTGGGGGACTAGCCCCACCTGCTGGCTAAAAGGAGGCCATCACAGACGTGCACAAATCGCTTGCCGCTTAAAGGCACTCCCAAGCAAGCAGAAACCAGTTTGAAACAGGTTCCCAGTGGCTTCTCACCAAGAATTTTGTGGGGCTGGCAAGATTGGGACAGTGCCGAGAAATCTTGGGGCTCAGAACCCCCATCCGCCTTTTCCGAAAACGAGCGTACATCTTCTGCTCCTCGTTGGCTCAGATGCTGACCCCCCCACCCCCCTAGAATCATAGAATTGGAAGGGACCACCAGGGTCATCTAGTCCAACCCCCTGCACAATGCAGGAAATTCACAACTACCTCCCCCCCACACCCCCAGTGACCCCTACTCCATGCCCAGAAGATGGCCAAGATGCCCTCCCTCTCATCATCTGCCTAAGGTCATAGAATCAGCATTGCTGACCAATGGCCATCTAACCTCTTCTTTAAAACCTCCAGGGAAGGAAAACTTACCACCTGCCCAAGGAAGTCTGTTCCACTGAGGAACCGCTTTAACTGTTAGAAAATTCTTCCTAATGTCTAGATGGAAACTCTTCTGATTTAATTTTAACCCGTTGGTTCTGGTCCAACCTGGGGCAACAGAAAACAACTCGGCACCATCCTCTATAGGACAGCCCTTCAAGTACTTGAAGATCAAGGGGTGTCCTGATTGATGACCCCACTCTCTGCTGCCCTGCAAGGCAATGAAGCAAATGCCAGATTTGCCCCAAAGGCTGCCAATGGCTGACCTCTACCCTAAGAAGAGCCTTGCTGGATCAGACCAGCAGTCCACCTAGTCCAGCATCCTGTCTCACACAGCTGTCAACCAGTTGCCTGTGGCAGTCACTACATCCTTGTGCTGCGAACTGCACATTTCACTACATCCTCGTGCAGGGAATTGCACATTTCACTACATCCTCACGCAGGGAATTGGCACATTTCACTACATCCTCGTGCAGGGAATTGCACATTTCACTACATCCTCGTGCAGGGAATTGCACAATTCACTACATCCTCATGCAGGGAATTGCACAATTCACTACATCCTCGTGCAGCAAATCACACATTTCACTACATCCTCGTGCAGCAAATCACACATTTCACTACATCCTCGTGCAGGGAATTGCACATTTCACTACATCCTCGTGCGGCAAATTCCACATTTCAATCACTCGTTGCATAAAGAAGTATCTTTTTTTTGGTCCGCCCTGAATCTATTGTCCATCAGCTTTACTGGATGCCCTTGAGTTGTAGTATTTTGGGAGAGGGAGGAAAAAGTTCTCTGCCCGCTCTCTCTATCCCGCGCATTATTTTATAAGCCTCCACCACGGCCCCTCCTCCCCCTTACTTGTCTCATCTCCACACTGAAAACGTCCTCCCTTCCTCGCCCCCTCACCTCCAAGTCGCTGGCCGTGATCTGGTTCAGGTGGATAGATGGGTGGGAGATGGGGCCCTTCACCTCGAAGTCCCCACTGCCCGTACGGCTCCAGGTCTGCATCGATTGCAACTTGTTCCCATCGGGGGGCTGTTCAGTGGCCTGAAGGGAGAAAACAAAGCCTGGCTGAGGCAAAGGCAGAGAAAGGCAAGTCCGTTTCCAATAGAAAAGGAGCTTGAAGGGGAAAAAAACACAGAGAGGAGCATTTAATTGGATGGGCCCAAACCTGCAGCGTCTGTCTAGGAGCAGTATCATCAAAGCCCCAGAGATGATCAAAATTCCGCATGGCCATCAAGTCTCATATAAACTCCACATTGGTTAAAGCAATGCAATTGTATCTGCCTTCGGATGAGCTTATGAGCCACAGTGGGGGAGGACTCCAAGCCTTGAGACTGGCCAGATTGGGCTCCCGGCACACAAACTGGGGGAGGTGGGGAGAGGGAAGGCGGCACGGTGCAACCCAATATCTCAGAAGCTAAGGAGAGTCGGTATTTGGACGGGAGGCCCCCAAGGAAGACTCTGCAGAGGAAAGCAAGGGCTAACCCCCTCTGCTTCTCCCTTGCCCTTAAAGCCCCTCGCTGGGGTCGCTGTAGGCCACTTGTGAATTGACGGCACTTATGCACGTACATAAACTAAGGAAGGGCCACTGCTCAATAGCCAAGCCCAGGTTTTCTGTGCCCAAGCCTCCTGGGTTTAATCCCTGGCAATGCTAGGCGTCGGGAGAGAAATGTCTTTGCCTGAGATCGAAGGCAGCCACTGCCTTTTGGAGAAGACTGCAACGGACAGGGCGGACCGAGAGCCCCTCCGTGAAACATTAGGAAGAATTGTCTAATTAGACATTAGGATGAATTTCCTAACAGAGCGGTTCCTCAGTGGAACAGGCTTGCTCGGGAGGAGGTGAGCTCTCCTTCCCTGGAGTTTTTTAAGCAGAGACTAGATGGCCATCTGTCAGCACTGTCAGCCATCTGCCACTGTGTGTGTGTGAGGGGGGGAGTTAGTTATGAATTTCCTGCATTGTGCAGGGGGTTGGACTAGATGACCCTTTTGGTCCCTTCCAACTCTATGACTCTATGAAACGGAGCTTCAAGCGTTCGTGGCACGATAAAGAAACTTCAGCTGATTGTTCCAGCACTTTCCTCCACCTTGGAGGCCCACCTTTCCTCCAGCGGCCGCCCAAGACTGATCGCCCCAACTGCTGGCCACCCCCCACCCCAAAAGCAGCTGGGTGGAAAACACCTAGTGGGCTCACCTTTTTCAAATGCTTTTCCCGCGTGCCTTTTAACTGAAAGAGAAAAAAAACAAAGGAGAAGCTTAGTGGAATCGCTGAGCCAGCATGTCTAGTTAGAAGGGTCCCGGGAGCTAAGGCGCTTCCGGGTCTTTTCTCTAACTCCTTTCGGAAGGGACTCGGGGGCTCCCTCCTGAACTTTAGAAAAGGAAGGAGGCAAGGAGGAGTCACAAGTGGGAGATGAGGAGAGGACATCTTAGCAGGAGAAGTGGCAAGGAGAGGACATCTTCTTAGCAGGAGAAGCGGCAAGGAGAGGACATCTTTTTAGCAGGAGAGGCAGCAAGCAGTGGGCAAGCCGTCATCCTCTTCCACAGGACAATGAATGCAAAGAGCCATAATTTGGGGGGTACGGGTGGGGGGGAGCAGACATGAAATGAATTTAAATAGAAATGCACAGTGTGGGGAAAGAGGAGGGGGAGAACTCAAAATATCAGAATCTGGGATCACCCGGTGAAGCTGATGGCCGGTAGATTCACAAAGCAAAAAAACCCCAAACCAACACAAAACACGTCATTACACAAGGCTCAGTTAATTTATTAACTTTATTAGAGCCAGCGTGCTGCAGTGGTTAAGAGCGTTGGTTTGGAGCAGTGGACTCTAATCTGGAGAACCGGATTTGATTCCCCCGCTCCTCCACATGAGCGGTGGAGGCTAATCTGGTGAACCGGGTTGGTTTCCCCACTCCTCCACATGAAGCAAGCTGGGTGACCTTCGGCTAGTCACAGCTCTCTTAGAGCTCTCTCAGTCCCACCTACCTCACAGGATGTCTGTTGCGGGGAGGGGAAGGGAAGGCGAACAGCACCAAGCACTTTCCCAGTGAGGCGCTCACCTTTTTCTTGGGCCCTGTGTCCGGAGGCGGCAGCTCCTTCTCTTTCTTGCGCTTGTGGATCCCGGCTTGGGCCTCCTCGGCAGATGGTGGGGGAAGAGGTGGGGCCGGCGTCAACTTCTTCTTGTTCTGAGCGGGCTCGTCCGTCAGCTTCCACCGGACCCCCTCCTCGCCGTTGTCAGACCGCCGCTTCCCCGTGCCATCGCCCGAGTCCTGAGAGCACAAGACGGCAGGGCGGGGGGCTGGTGAGGCCACTGCACGCCTGCCACTGCGCAGTTTGCAAGTGGGCAGGGTGGGATCCTACACAGAGGCCCTCCTATAACCTCATCTACTACAAAAGGGTTGGGGTGGGGAACGTCAGGCCTGGGGGCCATTTAAGGCCCGCGAAATCATTTGGTCTGGCCCTTCGTGGGTCCTGGCAGATCTCTAGCTCAGAAGGATCTAAGACTGGCGATCCGCCCCCTCCCGCGGACAGGAATAGCCTCTATTCAAGGCGGATATGAGTTTGTTTTGCTGAGAAAAGGAACCTTTTTTCCCCCTTGCAGAAGAGTCGTTAGCTATGGAGCTGCTAGGACCGCCCAAGAAACTGTGTTAACCCTTACCCACCCGGGCCATGGAGAAACGTATTCCCTCTGTACTACAAGAGGGCTGGGGGCGGAAGTGGCGACAATAGAGGAGTTAAAGGGGGCAGGGCCAGAATGTGCGGGGGGGGGGATTCTTAGCCCGTGTGTCCTCATTTCATCCCTGCAGGCGGAGGTAGCAGGAGCCAGCTGTAGAATCCAGCCCCGAACATGCAGAGCAGGAGCAACTCCAGCGTGCAGCTGGACGGCTACGTCCGGCTGGTGCAACAGACCATCCTGTGCCACCAGGTGGGCAAGTGTGCCACTGGTTGGATGCCTGCCTGCTTGCCCGCGCCGGGGGGGGGGTCATCTGGGGCAGTTGCCTGCTTGGGGCTTGGTCGGCTAATTTTTAAGTTGCTAATTTTGTATGGTCCGCGAATGATGTTATAAATATCCAAATGGCCCTTGGCGGAAAAAAGGTTCCCCACCCTGTCCTACAGCTTCCTGAACGTGGGGTACCCACGGCCACGGTTTTTTTGGGGGGAAAGGAAGACACCTCGAATAGGGCAAGAAGGAAGGCATGAGCGAAGGCGATCCCTGAATGGCCGCTTGAGATCGTGTAATATGTTAATTAATATAATGCTTTCCTCTGAGTAGGGAATAATTAAGCAGGGTTTGCAAGATGGTAGATGGCGAGCCAGATAGCTGCGGCTCTCAGGGTGGAGCGACGTGTTACAACAAACCTTCGCTTCTTCGTAATGTTCCTGCAGGGACGGGTAACAGAACCCTTCCCCTGCCCACCGATTTGCCCCGCAAATGCACTCCCTCCCTAGGATTGCCAGCTCTGGGCTGGGAATTACCTGGAGATCGCCTGGAGATCAGTTGTAATAGCGGGGGGATCTCAAGATTAATTTGAAACCATATATTTGTGTCCTTAACAATAAGGACTGGTGAAACATTGCTGCAGAACAGTATACTTTGTAACTTTATACAGGCAACTGAAATTGTAGGAGCTTTTTGCTATTGTTTAACAATTGTATAAGAATTTTGTCATTTTTGCCTATCACACTATTTTTATAGATATGGGTATGATAGTTTTGTCACGTTGTTATATTGCACAGTAAATTGTTAGTTTCATATATACATGGCCAGTGTTGCTGTTTATTTTATACCACCTGGAGGCTGGCAACCCTACTCCTCCCCCAAACTGGTTCTATTTCCCCCCCAGCTGTCAGGAAAACAGGGGCATTGCAGGAGAGAAGTGGGCAGGTGTGGGAGGGGATAAGGACCCCCCTCCATGTTGGGGGACACGCACTTGCCGAGACAGCACGTCACGCCACCGTGACGACAGCTGGCCAAGAGCGCAGTCGGCAGAAGCAGGCTACCTGGGAACTCGAGGCTTCAACCACCCAAAGGGCTTTCCTGTAATTACGTGCGAACCTTCATGCGCTCTGCCCCACAGGTTTCTGTGTAATCCCCCCCCCCGGCTGAGCAGCAAAGGGCCTTCCACCCCTGTTCAGTGTCATGATCTACCCACCCACCACTCCTGGAGATCCAAAACACGTACTTTCATCGATTTGCCTTCTCTCTTGCACTTGGGACATTCCCAACAGTTTGGAATTTCGTTGTTTATGACCCCTTCGGCTCTTCCCATCTGTAAAGAGAGGGGCCAGCACAGGTTATGCGTGTGGGGGGGGAAATTAGTCGGGTTACACAAGAACATAAGAAAAGCCCTGCTAGATCAGACAGAAGCCCATCAAGTCCAGCAGTCTGTTCACATGGTGGCCAACCAGGTGCCTCCAGGAAGCCCACAAACAAGACGACTGCAGCAGCATTGTCCTGCCTGTGTTCCACAGCACCTAATACAACAGGCATGCTCCTCTGATCCTGGAGAGAACAGGTATGCATCATGACTGGTATCCATTTTTTACTAGTAGCCATGGATAGCTCCATCCTCCATAAGAACATAAGGAAAGCCCTGCTAGATCAGACAGAGGCCCATCAAGTCCAGCAGTCTGTTCACACAGTAGCCAACCAGGGGCCTCTAGGAAGCCCACAAACAAGACAACTGCAGCAGCATTATCCTGCCTGTGTTCCACGGCACCTAATACAACAGACATGCTCCTCTGGTCCTGGAGAGAATAGGTGTGCATCATGACTGGTATCCATTTTGACTAGTAGCCATGAATACCCCCTCCTCCATGAACATATCCACTCCCCCTGCACCCGGTTCTGCCCCCTTCCCTCCCCCCAACCTCACCTTTAAGCAGCCTGGATGTACAATCTCGTTGCAGATGGTACATTCCATGAGTGACAGGTTGAACTTCTCCTCCTCGCCCTCCACGGTGTCCTCTTTCCCGGCCTCCCCACACACCAGGCACACAGCTGTGTGAGGTAGGACTGGCTGCAACGACAAAGGTCCAGAAGTGAGCGGGGAAAGGCCCGACTATACAGAGAGAGAAGCTGCCGGGTGGAGACTTTCCCACAGACAGAACCCGCAGCCAGTGTTCCACTCAGGGGCTCCGGAGGGGAACCCGAAAAGAGTCCTTTTCAAGAGCTTTCTAACCCAAGGATCCTCGAGATGCCTTAGAAATGACAGATTCATACAGAAACTAATTTTTTTTTAAAAAAAATCCTGCTTCTGGCCAGAAGTCCCAGGGCTGCTAAGGATTTTTAAAATTGTTGTCAACTGCCCTGAGACTGGTTTCAGCCAGGGAGGGTGGAATAAAAACTGGGAAAATAATAATGAAATAAATAAATATTTATTTATGAGAGGGAGGACACCTTGGCCATCTTCTGGGTGTGGAGTAGGGGTCACTGGGGGTGTGGGGGGAGGTAGTTGTGAATTTCCTGCATTGCGTAGGTGGTTGGTCTAGATCAAAGCTTCTTAAATTGTGGGTCGTGACTGAATGTGGGGGGTCACAAAAAATTTGGCAACAGTAAAAGGTCTCTTTTATTATTTATTATCCGTAAATGTTTGATTTGTATACCTATTTTATATACCTATATATAATAAAAGGTAAAGGTCCCTTGTGCAAGCACCGGGTCATTCCTGACCCATGGGGTGACGTCACATCCCGACGTTTTCTAGGCAGACTTGGTTTATGGGGTGGTTTGCCAGTGCCTTCCCCAGTCATCTTCCCTTTACCCCCACCAAGCTGGGTCCTCATTTTACCGACCTTGGAAGGATGGAAGGCTGAGTCAACCTTGAGCCAGCTACCTGAAACCGTCTTCCATCGGGATCGAACTCAGGTCGTGAGCAGAGCTTGGACTACAGTACTGCAGCTTACCACTCTGCGCCACGGGGCTCATCACCTATATATAATAGGTATATAAAATTGTATACCTATTTTATATACTTAGATACTTGGGGTTGCATAAAAATTTCTTGGGCAAAAAAAGGGGCCATGAGTGGGAAAAGTTTAAGAAGCCCTGGAATAGATGACCCTGTTGGTCTCTTCCAACTCTATGATTCTAGGAAATAAATTAGGCGGAAGGGCAGCTAATCAGCGGCTTTCCTGAACAGCAGCAACCCTCATGAGACCTGAGGCGGGGCTGCCTTGGCCACAACGAGGACTAGAAACTTTGAACCAAAACGACCACCGGCCTACCCCCAAATCTCCTGGTACATTCCCCGGAGGACTCTTCGTTCAACTAATACCAATCTTCTGGTGGTCCCCGGTTCGAGGAATGTCCGGATGGCTTTACAAGGGCCTTTTTGGCCCTGACCCCCGCCTGGTGGAACAGCCTCTCTAGTGAGATCAGGGCCCTACAGGAACTGTAAAACAGAGCTATTCCACCAGGGTTACGGTTGAGGCCAGCCATGGTTTTCCATATATGACTGCTGGCCTCCCCAACCCTCACCGCTGTTGTATGTCGTCCATCTGCTTGCCTAGTTGTAACTTTTTACACTTAGAGGCGCCCAAGTAGTTCTAGGATATTTGGTTTACATAATTTTAGGGCTATTTTAAATGTTGTTTTAATGGTTTTATTGATAAATGGGTTATTATTCCCTGTAAGCCTCTCTGATGTTCTATGAGAAATATACTCGTCAGTCATACAGCAAGGATATGACTTTTTCCTTTTCTGAGCGGAGGTTTTGTACCCACTAGTAGCCCATTGAGAAACTTAATCCTGGGCTGTGCATAGAGTGGACAACAAAATAAATAATGGGGTAACTCCTCCTGCACATGGGTATTGCAGATACACAAGCGTTGATCCTTGGGGATTTGTTTGTCCCGCCCAACTAAAACGGCTGTTGGCGTAGTTTCAAAGCGTAGAGCAAAGAACGCTGCTCTAAGGTTATAGTTTGAAATCTTAGTCTAAGATGGTCGCTTTTAAATTATTTAAACCATGGAGCAGACTGTGCTTTCTAAACTAACGCCCTGTCAGGCAGGGCATCGCACCTAAAGACCCAGACTCTTAGTTGCGTGCTGTCAGTAAGCGGCTCTGAGCCCGGTCTTGGCCGGGGGAGGTAAAAAGGTAAAGGTCCCCTGTGCAAGCACCGGGTCATTCCTGACCCATGGGGTGACGTCACATCCCAACGTTTACTAGGCAGACTTTGTTTATGGGGTGGTTTTGCAGGTGCCTTCCCCAGTCATCTTCCCTTTACCCCCAGCAAGCTGGGTCTTCATTTTACCGACCTCGGAAGGATGGAAGGCTGAGTCAACCTTGAGCCGGCTACCTGAAACCGATTACCGTCGGGGAGAGTGGGGTATTGAATTGAAATAATCTATAAATAAAATAAATAAAACCCACCAGCCCAGCCTGACCTCCCCTCACCCCTTACCGCTGTACACTGCCTCTGGAGGCACGACTGCTTCATGCGCCCGGGCCCCCCGAACTTCTTCATGTCCTTGCAGAAGTGGCACTCCCCACACTCCGACCGCAGGCAAGCTTTGCACTTCCGGCACCGCGTCCGCCGCCGGCGAGCTCCAGCCCCCGCCCCTTTGCTGGACGACATTGGCTACGTCCCGCTTCAGCTACTATCAGGGCTGCGGGGAGCAGAGGAGACAAAAAAGCACAACAGACAAGCGAGTGAGAATTGGGACGGCGGGTGGAGGGGGATGCTGGTGGCCGGCCAAGGGCGATGCGGAGCGCAGGAGGAACTAACTTCACAACCGCCGCTGCTGCGAGGGGGGAAACTCCTAAGCGCATGATGGGCATCGAAGACATCTTGAGAAAGCTGCAGAGCAAAATGTGGTATCGTCAAGAGAGCCAAAAGAACCACCAAATTTGGGGACCAGAAAAAAGCCCTCACACACTATGTGTGTGTTAAGCGCCGTCAAGTCGCTTCCGACTCATGGCAACCCTATGAATCAATGTCCTCCAAAATGTCCTATCTTTGACAGCCTTTTTCAGATCTTGCAAATTGTGGGCCGGGGCTTCCTTTATAGAGTCCACCCATCTCTTGTTGGGTCTTCCTCTTTTCCTGCTGCCCTCAACTTTTCCTAGCATCACTGTCTTTTCCAGTGACTCTTGTCTTCTCATAATGTGACCCAAATACGATAGCCTCAGTTTAGTCATTTTAGCTTCTAGGGTCAGTTCAGGCTTGATTTGATCTATAACCCATTGATTTGTTTTTTTGGCCATCCACAGTATCCGTAACAGGGAATCCGATTGAATGAATTAACTTGATATTGGTGGCCAATGACACATCCTTACACACACTATAGCTGGAATTATTAATTCAAAATCTCACTAACGAAATTTCGGATAGGCAGCCACATGTAAAGCCCATTGCAGTAATCTAGCCTGGATGCATTCACCCGGCACCAGATCACACTTCTCGGGGACAGCTGTAACTGGATTTGTTTCCCCACTACTACACACGAAGCCAGCTGGGTGACCTTGGGATAGTCACAGCTCTCTCAGCCCCACCTACCTCACAGGGTGTCTGTTGTGGGGAGGGGAAGGGAAGGCGATTGTAAGTCGGTTTGATTCCCCTCTCCTCCAGATGAGTGGCGGACGCTAATCTGGTGAACTGGATTTGTTTCCCCACTACTACACACAAAGCCAGCTGGGTGACCTTGGGCTAGTCACAGCTCTCTCAGCCTCACCCACCTTACAGGGTGTCTGTTGTGGGAAGGGGGAGGGAAGGTGCTTGTAAGCCAGTTTGAGTCTGCCTTAAGTGGTAGAGAAAGTCAGCATATAAAAACCAACTCTTCTTCTTCTACTTGGGGAGTGCACGCCCACCCAGGACAGGCTGACTCCTTGTTCCTTGTCGCTCATCAATGACACCTCTGCCTGGTTGGTTTTTACTGGCCTTCATCCATTCCATTACCTTCTCTAGGACCTTCTGCTAACTCCGCTGTTAAGGATAAATACAGCTGGGTAACATCTGCATATTATAGAACCACCTTCCAAATCTCTGGAAATCTCCCCCTCCCCCCGCAGTTTCATGTAGTTAAATAGCATGGGGCATCAAATAAAGCCTGGCTGGACCCCATAGCACCAAGGCTGTTTCTCTCCCAAAATCCAGGCCTGGTTCTAGATTAAAACAGATCTAACTACTGGCAACCAAGATCAAGTTAATTCATGCCATCGTATACCTTATTACTATGTATGGGTGTGAAAGCTGGACAATGAAGAAAGCTGATAGGAAGAAAGTAGATTCCTTTGAAATGTGGTGTTGGAGGAGAGTGTTACGGATACAGTGGACTGCCAAAAAAACAACAAATCAGTGGGTTATAGATCAAATCAAGCCTGAACTGACCCTAGAAGCTAAAATGACTAAACTGAGGCTGTCGTTCTTTGGTCACATTATGAGAAGACAAGAGTCACTGGAAAAGACAATCATGCTAGGAAAAGAGGAAGACCCAACAAGAGATGGATTGACTCCATCAAGGAAGTCACAGCCCTCGATTTGCAAGACCTGAGCCAAGCTGTTAAAGATAGGACGTTTTGGAGGACATTGATTCATAGGGTCGCCATGAGTCGGAAGCGACTTGACGGCACTTAACACACTCACACACAACTATAATCCATCTCCTCCTAAACCGCTCGAAGAGGAGTAGCCACCAGCCACTCAAGAATGGCCTCCTGGCCACCGGATCATTCATTTAGATCATTTGAGTCTAGGGATGCCTTCTTCTTCAAGAGGGGAACTCGCGACCACTGCTTTCAAAGCGGTCGGAATTACGTCCTCCCGCAGAGAGGCATTCATTACCACCTGGACACATCTGACCAACCCGACCTGATGGGATCGACCACAAAGGGCAAGAAGCGGAGATGAGAGGTGGTGGACCACAGGCTCCTAGGATGCTTGTCCGGTTCGTAAGGCTCTGCCAACCGAAACTCAGACACACAACTAGGACAGGACTGTGCTCTCAGAGCTTCATGTCCACAACACACAAGGCAGGGTGTGGAAGTGTCTTCCTGCTCGCAGAAGGCTAACTTCAGATCCAACCCTCATTTCTGCAATGCTCCGCATTTTAGTACACTTTTTTTTCCACATTATATTTTACAGCTCTCTTGGGAAGCCCATTACACCACGGAGGAACGTTGCATAGCAATCAGGAATCACTCTAGCTTAGAATATCGGCGTACCGAACACACAGCGAGAGAGTCTCTCCGGCGAACCACCGCACAAGGAAGTTAACCAAACACTACTCGCGAAAGAAAATAAACTCCTAATGAATAAATAAGAAACTCTGCTTCCCGGCATGGGGAAAGGGGGAAGGTGGACTCTTCCTCTCCTGTTGTTCCGACTGGGGTTAATGAAGTACAACCATGACATTCTTAAAGTTATATTAATAAACGAAGACAGAACGGGAGCGCCCGAGTTCCATTCGTTTCTTCTCTGGGTCACTGGCAACATAGGAGCTAAGCGGGGAACAACACACAGAGAGAGTACTCTGGTTTGCTCTAACTCTTGGCAACTAACTTTTGGAATTAGGGCCGCTGCGATTTAGCGTTGGTCTAAGGCTGGGGAGACCCGAGTTCAAAAGGGTTGCCCGGCAAGTATCAAGAATTTGGAAATGTTATAAAAAACATCGCTTTAAAAGGGTTTTTGGATGCCACGGCTAAAAAATGGTTGGAAGACGTCTTCACAGCTAAAGGGGCCAAACAAAGTGCGAACAGTATTTTTTTATAATAGTTTCAAACTCTTAATACATCAGTGGGAATACCTAGTGTGGTAACAGCCTTAGATTGCCTGGGGTCCATTGCTGTCTAAAGGTAAAGGTAGTCCCCTGTGCAAGCACTGGGTCATTCCTAACCCATGGGGTGAAGTCACATCCTGACGTTTACTAGGGAGACTGTGTTTACAGGGTGGTTTGCCAGTGCCTTCCCCAGTCATCTACACTTTACCCCCAGTAAGCTGGGTACTCGTTTTACCGACTTTGGAAGGATGGAAGGCTGAGTCGACCTTGAGCCGGGTACCTGAAACTGACTTCCGTCGGGATCGAACTCAGGTTGTGAGCAGATGAAGAAGAGTTGGTTTTTATACACCGACTTTCTCTACCACTTAAGGAAGAATCAAACCAGCTTACAATCACCTTCCCTTCTCTTCCCCACAACAGACACCCTGTGAGGTAGCTGGGGCTGAGAGAGTGTGACTAGCCCAAGGTCACCCAGCTAGCTTCATGTGTAGGAGCGGGGAAACAAATCTAGTTCACCAGATTAGCCTCCGCCACTCATGTAGAGGAGTGGGGAATCAAACCCTGTTCTCCAGATCAGAGTCCACCGCTCCAAACCACCGCTCTTAACCATTACACCACTCTGGCTCTCAATAGAAAGGTGAAAGATTGAAAGTTTATGGCAAAGGTTTCGCAGAATAGCTGGGTTTGAAGGAAGGGTTTGAAGGAAGAGAGGAAGGGGACGTCATAAAAGTGGTGGTGATGGGAAAGGTGAAAGATGCTGCCCCACAACCCAGACACCCTGCTCAGACCTCCCCGTCCTCCGGCTTCTGAGGTTTCACAGTCTTTCAAACCTTAAGGACCAGAACCTTTCATAATGGTTTGGGGACACCAAATTCTGTGTGCATTACCAACCGACTCCTGTACTTGCACTGCACAGTTAAGGATCACGTGCTGCTCTGGAAGCATTTTTAGAAGCAGCAGCAAGAAAGAGAATACAGCTAAAGACCCTCGCAGTGGAGCTTGACCCTTAGGAAAGAGAAAAGCAGAAGAACCAAACTCAACATGCTTTTCCTTTTTTCCTCCTTCTCATTGCAATTTTTCTGAAACCGACAGAAATCTGCCAACTTAGCTGCCACCGTTTATTCCTTTTCAAAATGCCTTCCATCCCACCCTTCCATGATAACACCCGTCAACGGAGCTTATGGCTTTAATTATGAATTACAATAACCAATAGTAAACAATTAAAAATAAAGCACACTTTAAAA
The DNA here is from genome assembly GCF_029931775.1 of Euleptes europaea. Lineage (NCBI taxonomy): Eukaryota > Metazoa > Chordata > Lepidosauria > Squamata > Sphaerodactylidae > Euleptes > Euleptes europaea. The sequence continues at coordinate 8,751,049 of NC_079329.1, read as the reverse complement.
GGCAACTAAATAAGCACAGGGCACAGAAGTACACGTGCCAATAACGGGCAGTTTATATTAAATTGCCCTGCCCTGGACAGGACAGGCTAGCCTGATCCTGTCAGATCTCAGAAGCTAAGCCGGGCCAACCCTGGCAAGTATTTGGATGGGAGACCACCAAGGAAGTCCAGGGTTGCAACGCAGAAGGGCTGTGGCTCAGTGGTAGAGCATCTGCTTGGCATGCAGAAGGTCCCAGGTTCAATCCCTGGCAGCTCCAGTTAAAGGGCCCAGGCAGGTAGGCGATGTGAAAGACCCTTGCCTGAGACTCTGGAGAGCCGCTGCCGGTCTGAGTAGACAATACTGACTTGGATGGAACAAGAGTCTGGTTCAGTATAAGGCAGCTTCATGTGTTCCAGGTTCAATCCCCCACATCTCCACTTAAAGGGACAAGGCAAGTAGGTGATGTGAAAGACCCCTGCCTGAGACCCCGGAGAGCTGCTGCCGGTCTGATAGACAATACTGACTTGGATGGACTGAGGGTCTGGTTTAGTATAAGGCAGCTTCATGTGTTCCAGGTTCAATCCCCGGCATCTCCACTTAAAGGAACGAGGCAAGTAGGTGATGTGAAAGACCCCTGCCTGAGACCCCGGAGAGCTGCTGCCAGTCTGAGTAGACAATACTGACTTTGATGGACCAAGGCTCTGATTCAGCAGAACGCAGCTTCATGTGTTCATCCACCTCTGAACATCTCTTGCCTTGAAAACCCAGCAGGGTTGCCATAAGGCAGCTGCGACTTGATGGCAAAAACAAAACTTTAAGTACTAATTGAAAATTCTTAGCCTGGCTTCTGCTGCCAGGTGAATCTCCTTGGGGAAGGAGTTCTACTGCTGGGGGCCAGCACAGAAAAGACCCTTTTTGGGGGGCCAGAAGTCACCCACCTAACTCTCCAGAGTTGAAGTCCACCCAGAGATCATCTTAGGAGAGAAGGCAGACGCCCTAGCCCTCATGTGGACAAATGGCCCATTTTGTTCAAAAACAAAGCAGTGGGTCATGTTTGGGGAGGGGCCATGGCTCAGTGGTAGAGCATCTGCTTGGCATGCAGAAGGTCCCAGGTTCAATCCACAGCATCTCCAGTTAAAGGGACTGGGCAAGTAGGTGATGTGAAAGACCTCTGCCTGACAGCCTGGAGAGTCCCTTTAACTGGAGATCCTGGGGATTGAACCTGGGACCTTCTGCATGCCAAGCAGATGCTTTACCACTGAGCCACAGCCCCTCCCCCAAAAATCAAGGTGCTATTTGAGTCAACACATGGAGCTGCCTTATACTGAATCAGACCCTTGGTCCATCAAAGTCAATACTGTCTACTCTGACCGGTAGCAGCTCTCCAGGGTCGCAGGCAGAGGTCTTTCACATCACCTACTTGCCTCGTCCCTTGAACTGGAGATGCCGGGGATTGAACCTGGGACCTTCTGCATGCCGAGCAGATGCTCTACCACTGAGCCACAGCCCCTCATCTAAGAAGAGGACCTTTGCTCCTATCTCCGTTGCCACTGCCCTGAGGTGTGCGGGAGCCCACAAAAAGGTGGGACGTGACAGCGGAGGAAAAGGGGGTGGCGCGAGGGAGGATCCCTACAGGGGCAGGTGACAAATGGAAAGGTTTTCACGTGAGATACAAAAAGGAAAGTTCGTAGAAAAGGCACAACCATTGCGAGATTAATGTTAATTGTTCCGAACGTACATAGCACCATCGATCTATACATGGCAGATTACAGGTAATGTGGGGGGGGGGAGGATGACTAAGAACCATGCCCTGAGGCGGTTACAATTGAAGAGTCAAACTAGACACTACTGCGGTTTCCCCAACAGCCAAAATTTAGAACTGAACCAGACATGACTTGGAACATGCAATATCGATTCCAGCCTTCCTTTGCATCCTGCCATCCCAGCATCCGACCAGCAGCCAATTATGAGGAGAGGGGAAATGTGGGTCATCCCGCCTTCAGGACACGGGTATGTCCTACCAAAAATTCCAGCAGGAGGTGAGGAAGGAGAGCAAAAGGGCAGCTGCCAATTTCTGCGGCAGCCTGTGTTTCGGGTACGTTCCAGTGCAGTTCTCAGCTTTGGCAGTGGAGGAAAGGACGATACAAGAGAGGCAAGCATAAAGTATACTACACATCTAAGCCAGTGAGGTGTAGTGGTTAACAGCAGTGGTTTCGAGGGGTGGACTCTAATCTGGAGAACCAGGTTTGATTCCCCACTCCTTCACATAAGCGGCGAACGCTAATCTGGGGAACTGGGTTAGTTTCCCCACTCCTACACATAAAGCCAGCTGGGTGACCTTGGGCTAGTCACAGCTCTCTCAGCCCCACCTACCTCACATGGTGTCTGTTGTGGGGAGGGGAAGGGAAGGTGATTATAAGCTGGATTGATTCTTCCTTAAGTGGTAGAGAAAGCCGGCATATAAAAACCAACTCTTCTTCTCATTCTCAGATGGAAAGTAAGACCTACAGCATAACCCAAAGGGCTTTGCAGAAAAACCAAGTCTTGCTGAGAAAATTCAAAGGGACAGCACTGGTTTCATTCAAACTAAAGTATGAAGTTAAGGTCTGTTGTCTACACAGAATATTTCCGTTCCCCAACACCGAAAATGCACAGACACCTAAATCATTTTGACGTTCTCTGCCAAAAAAAAAAAAAAAAAAATCCCAGTTCCAATGTCCCTTTATTTCTGAAATTTCCATCTCAAGTGTGACAGTTCCGGGGGGAAGTCAGGCTGGGACAAAACAGGGAAAGGGCTTCAGGTGGGGTGGCATATGCAGCTTAGTTTGTATGGGGCATCAACAAAGTCCACGCGTGAGCTTCACATTGCCACTCTGGCCCCCACAATCAACATTTTGACCACACAACGCATGCATAAACAACACACACCCCCATGGAAAATCCTGTTACCACAACTACTATTTCCTCTCCCAGCTTTGCTTCCCTGTAAGACCCCTCCATTCTCTCTCTCAAGCATCCAACCCCAAAGATTCTGCTTGTGGGAACTTGGCTCCGATACCTCATCGTGCCCCAACCTGGCCTCAGAGCTGACAGGTCCGGTGCTGGCAAGGGATCCCGCACGCCTCAGCCATGGTGCCCATCGCCGGATCCCTCCGAATCCTCTCCGCCATCTGCAGCTCGCCTGACACATCGCCTTTGCTCCCCCCTCCCCACCCACTCCCTTTAAAAGCCTTTTAAACACAGGCGGCTTTCAGGAGCAAGACCCTTTCCAGCAGACCCCTCTGGATCCCACAGCTCTCTGAGGGACAGAACCGAAGCCATCCTCGGTCCGGGGGGCCCCCTGAAATCGGCTGACACGGCCCATCCCCTCTCCCTCCCACCCCCGGGGTTAAAACATGAGAAACACACACAGAGGCAAGAGGCATTTACGGCTGGTAATTCCTTCCCCTGGAAATCGGAGAGGAGAAACTTTGGTTCCATGCTTGCCCCCCCCACACACATACACCAAAGCCATCCTGCTCCTTCAAGAACCCCCCTTCCCTGCCTCTCAATTTCAGCCCACCCAGAGGTGACCCCCCCATTCCAAACCACCTGGCCAAAAAAGATGCATTTTGGAGCAGGGTTCTCCCCACCCCTCTTTTTTGGGGGAAAAAAAAAGGAAAACCAAAATCATCCAACCCAAGGTGACAAAACACAGGGTGGAAAGAGAAGAATGCCCAAGAAAACAAAACAACAAAGGAGATAGAGAAGAGGAATGGGGGAGCAGGGGGGGCATACAATCGTATGCCTTGCATTTTAAGGTGGGGGGTAGCATCGGTTCTGCACTCAACCCCTCCCGAACAGGCACATTCTTGCAGCCCGCCTGAGAGCTCCTGAGCCCTCCCCCTTCTCTGCAACCGAGTTGTTGTGATGTGTTCACATGCCGTGTGCGTTCACACAATCTGCCTTCCACACACATACAGACGTTTGTGTGGGGGGGTCATTTTTGTGCAAAGCAACAGCCAGCCTTCTCAAAGCATAACGTGGAGGGAAGACAGAATTAATTTTGAATGGGGAGATCTGGGGTGAAGGGAAGAGCAAGAGTTTGATGGGGGGGGCGGAAGGGGGGGAAACAAGGGTTTATTCCTTGAAAACATTCTTTGGCAAAGCCAAGAGAGAAGAGCAAAACTTACCTTTGGGAAGCGCATCCAACCACCGAAGAGTCTTCCTTACCCATTGGCAGTCTCGGAAAGAAAAAAAGATGCTAGATGTCTTACAATCGCTACACACACACACACAAGCACACACACACCCCGGAGAAGAACCAGCGAAAGGTGCCTGAGGATGGGAGATGGGAGGTGGTCAGGACACCCCCCCTCCTTAAAATCACGAAGGGTTTAGGGGGAGGGAGAGAGAGAGATGGGTTACTCACCTGCTATGTGGCCATGGGGTAGATGGCGATTCTAGTGCTGGGTTTGTTGTCATGGTGGGGTGGGGGGGGGAGAGAAGAGATCCAGCCAGTTGTTGAAGGATGTGTGTGTGTGTATGCGCCTGTCTCTTCGTCCCCCCCGCAAATATGGGGGGGAGGACAAGAGGATGGCGGGCAGGACGATCTCCCCAAAGAGGCTATTCCAGGTCCATGGCAGCTGTGCCCCCACACCTCACCCCCTCTGCCGTTTTACCCTTCACTCTTTGCTTCCTTGCCCTTGGGAGAAAAGCAGGGGGTGGCGTGCGGGGAGGGGGCTCCCTTGCCCAGCTCATTTACGGCGAGGAGACCCTGCCACACCGCACACCGACCCGGGGGATCGCCTGCACCCCTAATTTTGGACGGAGCCCTGGCATTGCCTATGCGCGGTACAACCTCCAGTCACCCCCCCTCTTTTCCCTCCTGGCTCCTCCTCCTCCTCTGCCCACCACTGAGATTTTCCTCAATTGCCCAAACACCCACCCTCCCCTTTTCAAATGTAGGCAGACCACTCCCCTCACGAAGCCCACTCCCCACTCTCTGGGCTGGCTGGAGGAGGAGGAGGAGGAAGAAGAGGGGGGGACTTCACCCCTTCTTGGCTTGTTACTCAAATAACTCCATTCACTTTGGAGCAGAGGGATTGGGGGGGGCGATCCAAAAAGGCGAGGGGGGTCCCTCCTCTCCCCCCCCAATACTGCTTAGCCCTTCTTCTTAATTGAGGGGGGGCATCTCTCGGCTGCCTCCCCCCGAAATCCAAGAGGCCCAGCTCCCCCCCTCCTTAGCAACCTCCCTCCCCCCTGCCAAGGAAGGAAAGGGGGAAGCTGTGAGCCTTGCAAAACCCCGTGCTTATGCAGTGGGGTGGGGCCCTCCCCCTGGCTCCAGTGCTAAAAAGGCAAGCAAGGCCCCCCCACCCCACAATTTACAGGAGGTGGGGGTCTAGCGCCCCCCACCCTCCTCCCCAGTTCACACCTTTCCTCAAGGGGGCTCTGAGCTGCCCAGCTGCCCCTCCCCCCACATAAGGGAGGGCTTTAGACCCACCCGCCCCCCTCCGAATTGGCCAGTCTGGGCGCGGGGTTCGGGCCCCCCCGCGGCCCCCCGGAGGGGAGAGAGCTGGGCCCCCCGGTGCTGGTGGAGCCCCCTGGCCCCGTCTCTCTCATCCTCTCCTCTTCCCTCCTTCACATTCACTCACTCACTTGCACATACTGATACACACACCACACATTCACTCACTCACACACACACACACACACACAAAAAATCCCATCATGGCGGCCCCAGGAAGGCCAGAAGGGAACAGCGCCGCGCGGGGGCCGACGGGAGGCGTAGTCTTTTCGGCCTCTTCGGACGCATCCGGCTCTATGGGCACCGGGGAAAAGTTTGGACTACATCCGAGATGGCTTCCGGCGCCGCCGCGCGGGGCAGCGTGGGGGCTGTAGTTCCCGCCCCCCTCTCTACAACGCCTTGGGTTCGTTGGTCACTATGGCCTGGAAAGGGATGTTTGGACTACAGTTAAGATGGCGGCAGGAGGCTGCGGGCGCAAGGGAGCTCGGGAAGGGTAGTTTCGCTGGCCCGTCGACTCGGCGTGTTTTGCCCCGCTCGCCGAGGGACGTGTTTGGACTCCGTTTCAGACCGCCGCTGAGGCGTGGGGCTTCATGGGAAATGTAGTTTTCTCGAGATCTGTGCCAGGATGGATTTTCTCAATGTTTTCTCAATGTTTTGATTATTGGCCTCAAGGAGAATGCTTGGGCTACAGCTAATATGGCTTGCGGGCCGGGGTGGGGGGGTCTGTCAAACTGCATTGTGGGAAATTGAGTTCCCCCCCCAAAAAAAAGACTACAGCTCAAGGCCTAGAGAGTTCTATGTTTGAACATAATAACGATTTGCCTTTGCAATACTGTACTTCATTGAGTAGGACAGAAATATAATCCCTCTAATCAACAATAGCACTACTGCCATTTGTGTCTGAGCCTTGACAGGCTGCTAAGGTTGAGTTAGGGTTGCCATCCTCCAGGTACTAATAGATTAAACTAATAAGAGCATCACTATGCCTGTACCTAGTAGGTTTGGAAATCAGCACAGTCACGGTACAAAATTACAAAATTATTATTAGTGATTAGGACAAATTACAACAAGTGTTATACAACAACAACAAATGCTATCCTACTATGATACATATATACAAAATTCTCTCGCTGTCAACTACACAGGAGTACACATATTCTCAATGCTATAGATGCATTCATTGGATATCCTACTTGAATTGGACTTTTCAACCTCACCATAAAGAAAAATTGCATATTTGCATCTATAGCATTGATTAAACAAATAAGAGCATCACTATGCCTGTACCTAGCAGGTTTGGAAATCAGCACAGTCAAGGTACAAAATTACAAAATTATTATTAGTGATTAGGACAATTTTGTTACTGTAAATGCCAATAAAGGTTCTGTATTCTGTATTCTGATTAGGACAAATTACAACAAGTATTATACAACAACAACAAATGCTATCCTACTATGATACATATATACAAAATTCTCTCACTGTCAACCACACAGGAGTACACATATTCTCAATGCTATAGATGCATTCATTGGATATCCTACTTGAATTGGACTTTTCAACCTCACCATAAAGAAAAATTGCATCCATAGCATTGAGAATATGTGTACATCTGTGTGGTTGACATCGAGAGAATTTTGTATATATGTATCATAGTAGGATAGCATTTGTTGTTGTTGTATAACACTTGTTGTAATTTGTCCTAATCACTAATAATAATTTTGTAATTTTGTACCTTGACTGTGCTGATTTCCAATCCTCCAGGTACTAGCTGGAGATCTGCTATTACAACTGATCTCCAGCAGATAGAGATCAGGAGAAAATGGCCACATTGCCAATTGGATATGGCATTGAAGTCCCTCCCCAAACCCCACCCTCCTCAGGCTCCGCCCAAAAAAACTCCCGCTGGTGGCTAAAAGGGACCTGGCAACCCCAGTTTGACTACTTCTGAGCATATACGGAGTTCATTTCCTCCTAAATAAAGTCATGTTTTGACAAGAAAGAACCTGAGGACTAAGTATTTTTTGGTTGTGGGCACAATGCCTTTTCTTTCTCTCATCTGTCTAGATGCCCACTAGAGTATGTTCACTTTCCACCTTAGAACATCTTTGTGTGTGTCCGCATAACAGCCCAAACACCCAATTCATTTAATCCGTGTAGTGCGGTTCCAGTGTTGGACTACAGTCTTTCTCAGCCTAGCCAGTTTACAGGGTTGTTGCGAGGATAAAATGGAGAGGTGAGAATGAGAACCATACGTGCCCCCTGAGCTCGTTGGAGGAAGCGTGCAGCAAAGATCAAATACATACAAATTCTGGCTTTGCATCCTCATTTTGTGGCAACAGGCCAGAAAGGGAACTTTCTGTCCGGAGCTGCAAAAATCTAGTTGTAGGTATTAGTGAGTGAGCAGTCCAAATAGGGTTGTCCGTTTCCAGGTGGGGCCTGGAGTTCTCCCAAGATTACCACTAGGGTTGCCAGCTCTGGCTTGAGAAATACCTGGAGATGTTGGGGGTCGAGCCTGGGGAGGGAAGGATTTGGGGAGAGGAAGGACCTCAGTGGGGTATAATGCCAGAGAGCCCTCCTTTCAAGGCAGTCATTTTCTCCAAGGGACCTGATCTCCTGTGGAGACCAGTTGTAATCCTGGGAGGTCACCAGCCACCATCTGGAGTCTGGCAATCCTACACTGACCTCTAGACTATCAGTTCCCTTGGAGAAAATGGCAGTTTAGGCTGGTGGACTCTAGGGCATTACATCCTTGCTGAGCTCCGCCCTCCCCAGACTCCGCCCTCCCCAGACTCCGCCCCCCAAATCTCCAGGATTTTCCCAATGTGGAGTTGCAGCTAGGGTTGTCAGGTCCCTCTTCGCCACCGGCAGGAGGTTTTGGGGGGAGAGCCTGAGGAGGGCGGGGTTTGGGGAGGGACTTCAATGCCATAGAGTCCAACTGCCAAAACGGCCATTTTCTCAAGGTGAACTGATCTCTGTCGGCTCGAGATCAGTTGTAATAGCAGGAGATCTCCAGCTAGTACCTGGAGGTTGGCAACCTTAGCTGCAACACTATGTCCAACTGATCCCTCCCCCCAGTGAAAGATGCAGGTGGAGGAACCCTAAGACTCCCCAGCCCAATTCAGCCTCATTCATCTTCCTGTAATGAATGAGGCTCATTTAAGCAGAAACCCCCTTCTTTAAAAATCCCCCGGCAGGACTGAAAGCATTCCCTACCCTGCCTAAATGCTACTAATCATACAGTAGTTAAAACATCAGAGAGGCTTTACAAAAGTTCACCAATTCTCAATTTAAAAATAGATAGAAAACCGAGGAAATGGGAATACGTGATAAAAAAAGATACAAATCCCACACTAACTTGACACAGCAATAGGTTTTGCATCTGTTTCCAACCTGGTTTTGGTGATTTGGTTCAGTGGCGCCACCTGTGGGACATTTACTACCAATGGGTGTTTGTGGTGACAGTTCTCTTTTCTCGTACTTTGCTCCCATCACGAGAAGAAAAGACTCACTGGAAAAGACAATAACGCTAGGAAAAAAATGAAGGCAGCAGGAAAAGAGGAAGACCCAACAAGAGATGGATTGACTCAATAAAGGAAGCCGTGGGCTTCTGCTTGCAAGACCTGAGCAAGGCTGTTGACGATAGGACATTTTGGAGGTCATTAATTCGTAGGGTTGCCAGAAGTCAGAAGTGGCTTGATGACATATAACACACACACACACAAATGCTGCTGAAATGGGAGACGGCAGAGAGCTAGAAAGTCGATGTCCACTGTGTGTGTGTTAAGTGCCGTCAAGTCGCTTCCGACTCATGGCGACCCTATGAATGAAAGTCCTCCAAAATGTCCTATCTTTGACAGCCTTGCTCAGATCTTGCAAACGGAAGGCTGTGGCTTCTTTTATTGAGTCAGTCCATCTCTGGTTGGGTCTTCCTCTTTTCCTGCTGCCCTCAACTTTTCCTAGCATGACTGTCTTTTCCAGTGACTCTTGTCGTCTCATGACGTGACAATGTCCACTAAACTTGCTTAAATTATCATTTTGAATATTTCTTACAAACCTGTACATGAAAGTTTTTCCCCTTTAACATTAACATCACACAAGCGAAATCGACACGTAATTAGATTATCTTTTGCCACATGCTACACAATCGAAGTTGAAATATTGCGTTTCATGAGGCATTCACACATATCCTTTGTCGCCCCTCCAAATGGCTGGTCTCTTCTGCCAAAGACTACATGGATTGTCACTGAGCAGGAATTAGGGTTGCCAACCTCCAGGTTGTGACTGGACGTCTACCGCTATTACATCTGATCTCCAGGTGACAGAGATCAGGTCACCTGGAGAAAATGGCCTCTTTGGAAGGTGGACTCTATGACATTATACTCCACTAAAGTCCCTCCCCAAACCCAGCCCTCCTCAGGCTCCACCCCTAAACTCTCCAGGTATTTCCCAACCCAGACCTGGCAACTCTAGCCAGAAAGTTAAAGTAGACATTGAATATTTGCATCCCAAAGGGAATGTATGCGAGGTCTTGTTTTTTACTTCCTAGCAATGATTATCTTGGAACAGGAGGTGTAAGTCCATCAGTTTTAGACTGAAAGCAGGGTCCCCTCTTAACAACCCTGAGCAGGGTAGTGTGGTCTCTATGGACATCAAGTCCTGTTGCAGGATAATGGTTCTCACATTACTGTTGGAATCACCTGGGAATACTTGACTGTAATGCACTCTTCTGTCATTAGTATCTGATACTCAAAAATCACTTCAGAAATTCGATTGCAAATAAGGCTCCACAAAATTAAGAGAAGACACCTGCCTAACAACCGTGTGACGTGGAGGATAGAAAGCGGCTACATTCAATGGAGCTAAAAATCCACACAATTAATCAGTAAATGTAGGAAACAGGATACTTTCCAACTCTGACACCGCTTTCTCCTTATAGTGGCGAAGTCTCTCATGTGGACTGGCTGTGAATGTTCGTGAATATTCTAAGTTCTCAGGGAAGGAGCCATCTTCACAGACGGAAGTTCGTCCGGCCATTGATCATATTGATGGCAACGCGTTTCAGGGGAGCCAGTTCTCACATTCCACTATCAGTCATGAAAAGTAGACACACGAGCACATGAACACATGAAGCTGCCTTCTACCGAATCAGACCCTTGGTCCATCAAAGTCAGTATTGTCTACTCAGACCTGGAGCGGCTCTCCAGGGTCTCAGGCAGATAGGGTTGCCAGGTCCCTCTTTGCCACCAGTGGGAGCTTTTTTGGGTGGAGCCTGGGGAGGGTGGGGTTTGGGGAAGGGGAGGGGCTTTAGTGCTATAGAGTCCAATTGCCAAAGTGGCCATTTTCTCCAGGCGAACTGATATCTATCTGCTGGAGCTCAGTTGTAATAGCAGGAGATCTCCAGCTAGTACCTGGAGGCTGGCAACCCTACAGGCACAGGTCTTTCACATCACCTGCTTATCTAGTCCCTTTAACTGGAGATGCCGGGGATTGAACCAGGGACCCTCTGCATGCCAAGCAGATGCTCTACCACTGAGCCACGGCCCCTTGACAAACTTGCAGTTTTAGCCTAAGCATGTCTGAATGTTAGCAAAGTTTCTCATTAAATGAGAGCAAAAAACCTGGTTGCAGAATCTGGTGTACGTGTGTGCTTAAAGCACGTGTGTGTTTCTTTTTTTTTCTTTTATAATTTTTTATTAATTTTTATAACAAAACAAAAAACAAACACAATAAAAATAATACAAAAAATATAACAAAAGATAATACAAAAGAGTATCTATATATGCTTATTAATACATTCGTAGTTACAAAGTTATTAAGACCAAAAAGATACCCCTTCGACCCTCCACCCACCTTAAAAACGTGACCCATCACCCGACTTCCGAAGAAGTGTCCTAACCGTTTTAAAAACATCTGTCAACAGTATTAAAACTAGTTTCTCTAACTCGCGAATTAAAATAGCAAAATCCATTTTTTTGCCGGTTAATCCCAATCTGTGATGGCCTTTGCCCGTGTTTTTTTAAATCCTTCCCTATCTTTTCCATGCAGGAATTGGGTTAATTTGGCCATCCGCACGCATGGGCTTCCAAGCCATGGGAAACGTGCACGGCCCCTCCGCCCCACCAGGGGTTAAAGCGATAGAGCCGCGACTTTTTAGGGCTCCTAGAGAGAGCGCGTCCCCTGGAGCAGGAGGGCTCCGAATTGTGCGGGGAACTTCCGGTCGGCGCACCAGACGCAGATGTGCATGTGCGTGCGTGCGTGTGCACTTCTCGCTTCCACCAGTGGGGGGTGGAGCGGGGGGTGGAGCAAGGGCTGGGCCCCTGAGACCACGTCCCCCCCCGCCCCCTCCTCCTCCTCCAAGAAGGGGGCAGGTTCATAAAGGGGGGGCATTGCATTTCCCACCAAGCCCGAGGAGGGCATTGGGTGAGTGCGCGAAGGTGCATGCAAGAACCAGGCAAAGGGGAGGAGCAGCGTGGGGGAATAAAGCTCTGGTTGGGGGTTGAGGGGGTTGGGGCTGGCGGCAGGTGGGTAGAGGTGGGTCTGTTGCAGGTTTGTAGGACCCCCCCCTCCCCGCAATTGACTTTGTGCTCAACTGGCACAACCATGAGTAAATCAGCCACACAGGGCTGGTGCCACTTTGGGAGGGGGTGGGTAGAGACTTCTTCCCTTCCCACTCCTCCGAAATCTCCCTTCAATGCGATGCTGGAGTTGAGCTCCCCCCCCCCCAGTCATAGAATCATAGAGTTGGAAGGGACCACCAGGGTCATCTAGTCCAACCCCCTGTACAAGGCGGGGAATTCACAACTACCTCCCCCCGCCACACCCCCAGTGACCCCTGCTCCATGGCCAGGGTCATCTAGTCCAACCCCCTGTACAAGGCAGGGAATTCACAACTACCTCCCCCCACCACACCCCCAGTGGCCCCTGCTCCACACCCAGGGTCATCTAGTCCAACCCCCTGTACAAGGCAGGGAATTCACAACTACCTCCCCCCACCACACCCCCAGTGGCCCCTGCTCCACGCCCAGGGTCATCTAGTCCAACCCCCTGTACAAGGCAGGGAATTCACAACTACCTCCCCCCACCACACCCCCAGTGGCCCCTGCTCCACACCCAGGGTCATCTAGTCCAACCCCCTGTACAAGGCAGGGAATTCACAACTACCTCCCCCCACCACACCCCCAGTGGCCCCCTACTCCATGCCCAGATGATGGCCAAGATGCCCTCCCTCTCATCATCTGCTTAAGGTCATAGAATCAGCATTGCTGACAGATGGCCATCAAGCTTCTTAAAAACCTCCAGGGAAGGAGAGCTCACCACCTCCCGAGGAAGCCTGTTCCACTGAGGAACCGCTCTCTGTTAGAAAATTCTTCCTAATGACTAGTCTCTGCTAGTTATTCGTGGCTAATATTTCCCGAAGTGGGCATAATGGGGCACAGCACTCCCTTCTCCATCTGCCTGCAGACCCCCCGTCCCCGCCCAGCCTGTTTCTGTCTTCTTCCTACTCTCCCCACTTAGCTGTGGCCCTCCGCTTTCTCCTTCTCTGCCTGAAGATCTCTCAGGGCTGGTGCAGATTACGTTCCCACTGTGATGCACTAACCTTTTATGTTTTAACATTTGCAAGATGGATCGATGGAGTGAATACAGATCTTTTCTTTTCTTGAGGGTGAAGCCAAGACACAAGACACCCAGGGATCAGATGAAGGTCCCATCCAATGGAGTGCCCAAAAACTGGAGCACCGGATGCCTTTGGGCCTGATGGCCAAACCCACCTGCCCCACATCAGTTATTCAGAGGCATGCTGCCCCTGAACCTGGAGGTTCTGTTTAGCCCTCGAAAGACCTGTCCTCCATAAACTGGCCCAGGCCCCTCTAGACGTCAGTCTATAATGGGTAGCGCTCACTGCATCCTGTGGCAGTGAGTTCCATGAGTTAACTTTTCAAGGTGTGAAGAGGTAGTTTCTTTGGCCCATCCTGAATTTGCAGCTCAATGTGTTATAAGGCGTTGTCTTGTTTGTGGGCTTCCTGGAGGCACCTGGATGGTCACTGTGTGAACAGACTGCTGGACTTGATAGGCCTGGGTCTGATCCAGCATGGCTTTCCTTATGTTCTTATGGAGAATGGGGCTATTCATAGCTACTAGCCAAAAGGAATACTAGTCATGATGCATACCTATTCTCTCCAGGATCAGAAGAGCATGCCCATTATATTAGGTGCTTTGGAACACAGGCAGGAGAATGCTACTGTAGTCGTCTTTGCTTGTGGGCTTCCTAGAGGCCCCTGGTTGGCCACTGTGAACAGACTGCTGGACTTGATGGACCTTGATCTGATCCAGCATGGCCTTTCTTATGGAGGATGGAGCTATCCATGGCTACTAGTTAAAATAGATACTAGTCATGATGCATACCTATTCTCTCCAGGATCAGAGGAGCATTCCCATTATATTTGGTGCTTTGGAACACAGGCAGGAAAATGCTGCTGCAGTCATTTGTGGGCTTCCTAGAGGCACCTGGTTGGCCACTGTGTGAACAGACTGCTGTACTTGATGTGCCTGGGTCTGATCCAGCATGACCTTTCTTATGTTCTTATGTTGCAAGGAGCTGCGATGGAGGAATGGGGTGTCTTGAATGAACGGCGGAAAGAGCTCTATAGGGACGTGATGCAGGATAATTATGGAGACGTCATCTCATTGGGTAAGGGGTCAAAGCACCGTTGGACACTCAATTTTCCGCACTGGCCTTTCCAGGGAAGCAGATGCCCGATCTTGCCTTAAATGCGTGTTGCTTATTTTATTTCATTTCATGTATTTAAAACATTTCTTAGCCACCATTCTTCCTTTACAGAGCTCAAGACGGCTTACATTATAGAATACATAAAGTGCATGAAAAGCCAACATTTAGGGCTGCTAATAAATTAATCAGATGTGGTCTTAAATAAAACCTTCAACCTTCTGACACAGTGGGTAGGGAGATTTTCAGTAATAAATTTTTATTCTTTGCTTGCTGGTCATAAAATCTAATAGTAAAGTGGTTAGCCCTGTGCTAGTTATCAAAGAAGAAGAGGAAGAGTTTGTTTTTATATGCCAATTTTCTCTACCTTTTAAGGAGAATCAAACCGGCTTACAATCTCCTTCCCCTCCCCACAACAGACACCTTGTGAGGTAGGTGAGGCTGAGAGAGCTCGAAGAGAACTGTGACTAGCTCAAGGTCACCCAGCAGGCTTCATGTGGAGGATTAGACTCCATTGCTCTTAACCACAACACCATGCTGGCTCTCAAGCAAAGAAGCAAAACCAGGCCAAAGGTATTACAGTTTTTGAAAAGCGAACCTTGTGGTTTTACTATCGCTAATATATTTCAGTAATTAGCAAAAGTATCAAGCCTAATAATGAGTCAATATTATTTTTGTTGTGGTGGTTCTAAATCCAATTAATGCTCTGAAAGATTTGGAAGTTATTTCACAGGTCTACTGTATTTTAAAAAAAATGATTTAATGGCCAATTCTTTAGAAGTCCCCCCTCCCCGAAGATGGTACTATAAAAAGCTGAAAGTAGAAAACAAGTCTTTAAAAACAAACTGAAGACATAAAGACACAATGGGATAATGGTCCATCAATTTCTGCATTCCACCTGGAAAATAGGGCACGTTAAGAGATGTTTTTGAGAGCCAGATGGGATTTCAGCAGAAGAGATCTGTTTTGTGCTTATGAGCAGGGTTCCCCATCATCAAGCCCAACGTGATCTGGATGGAGCAAAGGGAAGAACCGCTAGTCCCAAACCAGGACCTGGACCAAAGCCCAGAAGAAAGAAGATGCACCAGAGATGCCCATACAGGTGAGTGAGAAGTCACATCATTCTCACAGAAGAGGGAAGCCGGCCGATCCCAACACAGTGTGCTGAGATCATCCTCTGTTCTGCTTTGTATCACACACTGTTGGTAGGAATTCCACTGTCCAGCTGATCCCAACACAGCGTGAAGAAAAAGAGTTGGTTTTTATATGCCAACTTTCTCTACCACTTAAGGAAGAATCAAACCAGCTTACAGTCACCTTCCCTTCCTCTCCCCACAATAGACACCTCTGAGGCAGGTGGGGCTGAGAGAGTTGTGACTAGCCCAAGGTCCCCCAGCTGGCTTCATGTGTAGGAGTGGGGAAACAAATCCAGTTCACCAGATTAGCTTCTGCCACTCATGTGGAGGAGTGGGGAATCAAACCTGGTTCTCCAGATCAGAGTCCACCGCTCCAAACCACCGCTCTTAACCACTACATCACGCTGGCTCAAATGCTGACAGCACCCTCCATTCTGCTTTGTATCACACACTGTCAGTAGGATTTCTGCTGTCCTCATCTCCCACTTTTATCTAAGTGGTTCAGAAGAGGCCGCACACCTGGTGTCCTGTCTGAGGTGAAGCCAGTTTTTAGCCGAGGTAATCAGAAGCTGGGTGGAAGCCCCGCCTGGCTCCGCCCACTTTCTAAAACCACTTAGTGGGCACCAGGAAAGGTGTCAGCAGGTGCCATGGCACCCAAGGGCACCACATTGTTGATTCTGTGAACTTAGCCAGATCGTGAGAGGGAGGGCAGGACAGGTCGCGTCAGTGTTTGGCTCTCGTGGCCCTTTCTTACATGCCCAGGGAAATGCCAATCGCCACTTTGGGGTCAGGAAGCAATTTTCCTCTGGGCTAGATTGGCCAGGGGTCCTGGAGGGTTCTGGGCATGGAGTAGGGGGTCACTGGGGGTGTGGGGGGAGGTAGTCGTAAATTCCCTGCATTGTGCAGGGAGTTAGACCCCTTTTCGCCTGAGAAATGTTTACGCGACCCCGGGTATTTAGGTATATAAAATAGGTATACAAATCAAACATTTACTGATAATGAATCATGAAGAAATTTAATTTAAAACAATTCTTTGGTATACATATAATTTTACCATTTACTGTTGCCAAATTTTTCACAACCCCCACATTCAGTTACTGGACCCCATACGGGGGCGCGACCCACAGTTTAAGAAGCTTTGGACTAGACGACCCTGGCGGTCCCTTCCAACACTATGTTTCTGTGATTCTATGAAATAATTTTTAATTTTAATAATTGCATGTTAATTTGCATTTTTCTTCCCCTCTTACCAGACGAGGCAACCACCAGTGAGAATGAAGACTGGGAAGAGGAAGAAGAGGAGGAGGAAACCCCCGCTGCGCCCGACAGGCCTGATCCAGAGGATACCTCAGTGGTTTCCCCACCGGTCCTAGACTGGGAAGAGGCCTGTGAGGCACTGCAGGATAGCAGGGACAGCTTCAGCGATGACGTCCCCAGTGCCAAAGCCAGAGGGGAAAAACCCTCCCGTGGGAGGCGTCCCTGGGGCAGCCGTCTCCGGCTGGGCTGCTGCCGAATGGGGGCCGCTCCCCCCAAATCCTTCGACTGCCCCGACTGCGGGAAGAGGTTCACGCTGAGCTCACACCTGATACGGCACCAGCGGGTCCACACGGGGGAGAAGCCCTTCGGGTGCCGGTCGTGCACCAAGAGCTTCTCTCAGCGGTCGGACCTGGTGCGCCACGAGCGCACGCACACGGGGGTCAAGCTCTACCGCTGCACCCAGTGCGAAAAGTCCTTCTCGGAGAGCTCCCACCTCATCCGCCACCAGATCATCCACTCGGGCGAGAAGCCGTTCAAGTGCAACGTCTGCGGCAAGCGCTACGGGGACAGCTCGTACCTCACCGTCCACCAGCGGGCCCACACGGGGGCCCGCCCGTACCGCTGCGCCCGCTGCGGCAAGAGCTTCGGTCGGTCCTCCACCCTCATTCGCCACCAGCGGGTCCACGGTGACCCCGCCCCTGCCCCGGGGGACAAGCCACGCCCGCGGGGCATCTGGACAGCCTTTGCCCGCCTCCCCAGCGACCGGGAAGGGGACGCGGAACAAATTCTGTCCCCTCAGAGATCGCTGACGCCCCCTAGTCCGTCCCTCACGTCCTCCATGCTGCCGTCTCCGTCTCCCATTGACCCACGTTCCATGAGGATTATGGGGTGGCAGTGGGGGGTGGAATAAAGGGCAGGAGCGTGATTGGGGGAAAGAAGCAGTGTTGCTTGTGGTAACCACTTGCTGGGAAGGAATTGGCCGGTGCATGGGATTTGGTTGCCGGGGAAGTAACTGGTCCTTAGGAAGAAGAACTGCTGATCAGTTGCTAGGTAGGGGAATCGTTACCAAGGCGATCAGAGAACTCATGTTTTTTTAATAATTAAGAGTTTATTGATCACTTAAACGAGGTTGGCGGGGGTCAGTTGACGGCTAAGGGATGAGTTTGGTTGGGGAACTGAGACGAAGCTAATACTTTTGGTTCGTGGAGCTAATTCCGTTTCAGGGATGGAAAGATACAGGAGAAGGAGAGGCTAGAGCAGAGCGCTGGTGACCATGGCAACAGAGCGGGGTTGTTGGGTTACCGTGGGAACCCTAGTTGCCAAGGAGAGCGGTGTACTGGTTACCAGGGTGATTTGGGGAGTGATCGTTTGGTTCCTCAGGCTGCAAGGGAGAGACAAACGGTGTAGAGCAGCCATTGACGAGTTGGCTTAGTGTGGTCAGCCGTTCTAAGCCGAGATTATTGAACTGGTTGTTCAAGACTGCTGGTTGTTACGGAAGGGAACATGAACTTGGCATCCAGGGGGCAGTGGAGGTTTTAAGTAATTCCTTGATTGTCAGATGAGGATGATAAAAATTGGGTGTTGTGACCAGTTCCCACCGCGGCTGAAGAACGGGCGGTTGGATTAATGGCTACTAGAGGGAGGCGTTAAGAGACTGGCCGGTCGTCTCTCTAACTCTATTTCTTCAAGGATCGCAAAATTCAAGCACCGGGCGGTTGAAGGGGAGAGGACACTGGATCTGTGCTTCGGCTTTTGCGTTGGGAGTGAGAGGAACAGCCGCTCGCTTCTCCAATGGTCACCTCACGGGGGTATTTTCTCAAGGGAATGGTTGCGCAAGGGCGCCACTAGACGTGACACCACCTCCCAGTCCACCATCGGGACACCTCCGCCATTTTAGGGAGGAAATTCCCTCTGTTTACAAATGCCGCTGAGGCCCGATCCTGGTGGCATGAGGGGCCCGATCCTGATGGCATGTCCCCTCTACCTGGGTGCCATTTTCGAGAGCCTGAACACGCCAATCGAACCCCTGCCGATGGGCAACAGTTTCTTTGGTTTTCCCAGGCCTTTGGCCGCTGTTCCATCTCCAGCTTCCCTTTTGAGGGAAAGCGGGGGGAGGCTGTGTGGACAAGAGGGGTCACAAAGGATTTGAGTGGGGCTGACTGAGAAGATGGGGAACGTGGAATGTGGGGGGAGGGTGAGCGACCCATCTTCACTGAACTCGTCCCTGTGCCGGATTGGGTTCTTCGGGAAAACGAGGAGATTTGGGTGGCGAAAGGGACACCCCCTGCGTGGAAAGCAGCCTTCTTGTGGAAGAGGAACAAGTATGGAGATAGTTACGCATCATTCATTGGGGCTGGATCCCAAAATGGCAACTCGGTAACCTTTTCTTCATCGACTTTATTTTATGCCTGTTTCCTGGGGTTTGGCGATTGCTGACTTTTTTTACAAGATGACAAATGTATTTATTGATCCTTCTGTCCTGGCCTTTCTCATTCCTGGATTTGTCTCTTAATTCCTTGAAGAATTAATCTAATTTAGAATCTAAATCCGTTACAGGCAGGGACCTTTGGGTAAACAAAGGATTACCATATGAAGAGGATATCTGCAAAAAAATGAGCCTGAGGGGATCCCTTGCTGCAATGAAAATATTTATTATTAAAAATAAAAACAATAATTGATATATTTTTACACAAACACCATTGAGGACGCCTCATAAACCAAGTTACAATTTTGGGCTTTAATTATTCATGTCAGCCTCAGCAATAATTTAGTCACTCTGGCCTGACTACAATAGACAGAAAGTTTAAATTTGGTAGGGGGTGCAGTTCAAGACACCCCTGGTTTTAGAAATTCATGGCCGTTTACGGCCAAAGGTTGAAATACTGCACACGCAATGGGTTAGATCCAGCCAACGTTTTCACTCAGTCTCACCCAGTTCACCCAAATCTTGGGTCAGGGAAGGAAGAATTTTATTCATTTGTTTGTTTTCTTCTTTTAAATTGTACCTTTTTTTCTGAGACTCAGGGCGGATTACAACGAGAAGCAGGCATAAGAACAGCTTAATACTTATAACCCCAAGTATGAAAGAACAACACACTTAAATACAACATACATGGCAGACAGTAAACCAGGAATTGCAGGATTGGAGAATATAATAGAGTGGAGTATTATATGACCTATCAAGAAGAAGAGTTGGTTTTTATATGCCGACTGTCTCTACCACTTAAGGGAAAATCAAACTGGCTTACAATCACCTTCTCTTCCCCTCCCCACAACCGACACCCTGTGAGGTAGGTGGGGCTGAGAGAGCTCCAAGAGAGCTGTGACTAGCCCAGGGTCATCCTGGCTTCACGTGTAGGAGTGGGGAAACCAACCCAGTTCACTGGATTAGCCTCTGCCCGTTCATGTGGAAGAGTGGGAAATCAAACCCGGTTCTCCAGATTAGAGTCCACCACTCTTAACCCCTACACCCCGCTGGGATGAATCCAGCCCTAACGACAGTCTAACAGAGGTTTAGGGGAAAACCAAACTGGAGGGACTTTGGCTCAGTTGTAGATTGTTTGCTTCCGTTTGGAAGGTCCCAGGTTCAACCCCTGGCATCTCCACCTAAAAGGGTCAGGTAATAGGTGACTGTGCTTCCAGTGAGAGTCGGTGACTATTCATACGTCCAGAAGAAAGTCCGAGGACATCGACAGGTGATAATACTGTGAAAAGGTTGGCTTGCTGATTTCTGCAAGTCCAATGGTTGGTAAAGGCACAGGAGGAGAGCAAGGTGTTTTCTTCCAGTTCTGTTGGTAGCCCTCTGTCCTTGAGGCTCCCATTCAAGCCCCAACCTTCATGGTACCTGCCTCAGGCTTAGGGTTGCCAGCCTCCAGGTACTAGCTGGAGATCTCCTGCTATTACAGCTGATCTCCAGCCGATAGAGATCAGTTCACCTGGAGAAAATGGCCGCGTTGGCAATTGGACTCTATGGCATTGAAGCCCCTCCCCTCTCCAAACCCTGAGCTCCTCAGGCTCCGTCCCCAAACCTCCCACCATGGTGAAGAGGGACCTGGCAACCCTACTCTGGCTTCTTAGGGTTGCCAATGCTAAAAATTCCTGGAGACGTGGGGATGGAGCCTGGGGAAGGCAGGATTTGGGGGAGAGATGCCAGCGGGGTATCGTGCCATAGAGTCTGCCCTCCAAAGCAGCCATTTTCTCCAGGGGAACTGATCTCTGTTATCGGGAGATCAGTTCTAATTCTGGGAGATTTCCAGGTCTCACCTGGAGGTTGGTAACCCTAAGCTGGTGACAGGAGTTGATGCCAGTGGTCAGTTGCCAATTTCAGCTTTGGGAATTTGTAGAGATTTGGGGGTAGTGCCCAGGGAAGGTGGAGTTTGGGGAGGGGAGAGAGTTCTGGAGGGGTGGGATGCAACAGAATCTGCCCTCTGAAACTGCCATTTTCTCCAGAGGAACCGGTCTCCGCAGACTGGAAATCAGTTGTAATTCTGGGCAATCTCCAGTCCCCACCTGGAGGTTGGCAACCCTATGGCAATGCCGGCGAAGAGTTAGAAATATCCTGCAGGTTGCAATTTTGAGCCTGAGGAATATCCCCCTATATGCAACTTGCCTTTCTGGTAAACTCTATTTATGCTTCCTTATGCAGGGGTATTTTTTTTAAAGGTGATGTGATTCATTCTGGTAGAAGAAAAAAATCTATTTTTAGCCGAGACAGAATTCTGTTGAAGGAACGAGGACGCTTGAGCGGTTTGTTTACCATTGATACCATTACATTTCCTGCTTTAAAACAATACGGATTTGTTTGGGAAACGTGCAGTTTCCGGGGAGCGATGCTTGATGTGGTTCAAGTGCTGGACCCGGATTAGAATCACTCCCCGGGGCCATGAAACTTAATTTACATCACTCTCGGCATAATCTGCCGAGAGGCTGCGATGACGAAATGGGACAACCCCACCCATGGAGGTCAACATGAGTTCCGCAAAAGGACCAGTGGGATAAAATTGGGCATTCTTCCCATATTGTCACCCTTTCCTGGGAGATCGGGCGAAGCTAAAGTTTCCCTTCTCTTAGCAGACTCCTCTCGGGAGATAACCACTCAAGCAGCCAAATTTTGCCTCCGGTCTAGTGGGATTCGTAAACAGCTGATTGAAAACTTTTCCCCATAGAAGATCTTTCCTCCTATTCTTCAAATCATCCCTCCCAGAATCATCAACTTTTATTATTTTGTGTTATTATTTTAACCTAACTTTGGTTTTTATTCAGAGCTGATATTGTATCGAAATAAAACCTGATTGATTGATAAAACTGGGAGGGAGGAAAAAGGCGCCGACGGGAGGCGCTGGTTCACGAAACAGGCCTGAGAAATTCTTGACCCGACTGGTCACGCTCCCTACACTGACCCCAATGTTGTCATACCCACCACCACCAAACAACCATCGCTATCACTTTGACCATGATCAAGGGTTGCCAATCTCCAGGTACTGCAAAAATGCAAACAGCACAGTGGCCAAAATACACATTAATATAATATTCACATATATCCTCTATACTGGTAAGAGATGCAAAGGACCCAAACTGTGCTTGACGGCATAAACAATGAACCAACCACTACAAGAAAAGCCAGTTCCAAAAAGAGCCAGTTCTTGAAGGCTTAAATACAAAACACCATCAAAACTTGGCGGATGTATTACATGCACCATCAACAAAAAAGTCCAAGAAGCATAAGTAATAGTCCATTCCTGCACTCCCGTTGCCAGACAAAATCAGTCATGATCAATTTTAGCACATTTCCAAGACGCGAAAAGGGAAGTCCGGTTTCTGACCCTTTTCAAGACGCTTTCTTTAGTTGCATATAGTTACGTTCTTGAGTAAAATGGACTAATTGGTGCTTAACAATCCTTCGTTGCGATCCTGGAAGTGCTTCTTTGGCACCGAATGCCTAAACCATTTAAATAGAGATGCAACCTAGCAGCCTTCCATGCATCATCATAGGGGGGGGGGGGAAGAAAACCGATTCTGGAATGGAAAAACTGTTCCAGGAAAACAAGAGAAGCAAAAGTTTGTTGCTGTACTTATATTTTTCTTTTTGCACATCCTGCTTTCCTCCTGGACTCGGTCGCCGTTGCTCTGCCAACATCTGTCAACATCCTTTTGATTGTGCCACAGCTCTGCGTAAAATAAGCTGGGGACTTTTTGCAAAAATTCCTTAGGGTTGCCCCAGTTAAATGCTTCTCTGAGCAGGTGCAGCAGGGGTCAGAGTGTCTGACCCTCCGCCTGAGGTTGCTGGGTCCCCCCTGACCATTGACAGGGAATTTGGGGGGTAGGGTTGGCAGATCCAGGTTGGCAAACTCCCAGAGATTTGGGGATGGAGCCTGGGGAGGACAGGGACCTCAGCGGGGTCCAATGGCACACAGTCCACCCTCCAAAACAACCATTTTATCCAGGGCAACTGATCTCTGTAGTCTGGAGATGAGCTGTAATTCCGGGGGATCCCCAAGTACCATCTGAAGGCTGGTATCCCTACTTTGTAGGGTTGCCATGTCCCTCCTTGCCACCGGCGGGAGGTTTTTGAGGCGGAGCCTGAGGAGGGTGGGGTTTGGGGAGGGGAGAGACTTCAATGCCATAGACACCAATTGCCAAAGCGGCCATTTTCTCCAGGGGAACTGATCTCTTATCGGCTGGAGATCAGTTGTAATAGCAGGAGATCTCCAGCTACTACCTGGAGGTTGGCAACCCTATTTGGAAGGTGGATTCTAAAGCATTACTCTCCACTGATGTCCCTCCTCTCCCCAAACCCAACCCTCCTCAGGCTCCACCTCCAAACTTTCCAGGTATTTCCCAACCCAGAGCTGGCAACCCTAACTGGAGCGAGATTCTCTTTGCTCCTGGGGAGGATACCCAGACATGCAAATAAAGCAGCACTTTCACAGAAGGAGATCTGAGAGCTGACATCACTTGGCGCTCGGCTTCCTTTCTGTAATGACCAAGCTGAAAGAGAAGTTAGTCACCAAAAAGGAAAAAGGAAAGTGTGTCATGCCCGGGGCAGGTAACAATTAATGCTCTCAAGGAGAGGAAGAGGTGAGAGAGAATTCTGGGGCTCATCGCCACTAAAATCTATGGTCAGGCTGCTATTTCCAGGGTCCCTCAATCTGATCTGGAAGCAAAAGGCCCCACAACAAACAGCAACGGAGACAACTGTGCAGGAATGAAAGTACCTTACATATCCACACCATAAAATTCTGCTTGGGAAAAGGTTTCTTTTTTAAAAAATATATTCTTCTCTTTTAAGACCACTCAATGTGAGTCCAATAGCACGAGACCAATAAGATTTTCGGGGTATAAGCTTTCGAGACTCAAAGATACCTTCGTCAGATACTTTTGACGTCCGAAAGTTCATACCGTGAAAACCTTGTGGGTCTCTAAGGCGCTACAGGAGTCTATTCGATAGGGTTGCCAGCTCCGAGTTGGGAAATACCTGGAGATTTTTGGGGCGGAGCCTGAGGAGGGTGGGTTTTGGGGAGGGGCTTCAATGCCATAGAGTCCAATTGTCAAAGCGGCCATTTTCTCCAGGCGACCTCTATTGGCTGGATATCAGTTGTAATAGCAAGAGATATCCAGCTAGTACTTGGAGGTTGGCAACCCTATCAGGAAAGCACCTGAGCGTTCCACTCTTGGGTGCTCTCCTGATAGGGTTGCCAACCTCCAGGTACTAGCTGGAGATCTCCTGCTATTACAGCTGATCTCCAGCCGATAGAGGTCAGTTCCCCTGGAGAAAATGGCAGTTTTGGCAATTGGGCTCTATGGGATTGAAGTCCCCCCCCAAACCCCGCCCTCCTCAGGTTCTGCCCCCAAAATCTCCAGGCATTGCCTAACCCAGAGCTGGCAACCGTGTCTCCTGAGGAAGCAGGCCTGGTGGGTTGCCGTCAGCAACCCACTTACCTCTCTCCAGCCTGGAAGAGGACCAAGGAGGTCTGGCACCCTGCCCAGTTTCTCACCTTCCCCTCCCTCCTCCTCCAATTTCTTCCCAAGCAGTAACCCGATGCCAGGACGTGCGGAGAGGCCTGTAACAGGCAGGTGGCACGACCTGGGGGTGTTAATTTTATTTGTCCGTCACGGTTCCTGCTCCCCATCAGCCTGCAGATACTTTCTAGTTTTGCTCATCGCAGTAAACATTTTATATTGCCTTCCCCACACACGCATATAGCGAACCTAGCCCTTCCTGCCGTCGTGGGGAGGGGAGTGTCTTGGGGTTAGCAACCCCCCCCCTCCGTCCCAATAAAATGCCACATCAGAATCTGGTCAACATTGCTACATGGCAGGAGGATGGGATTTGGAGTGGCACTAGGGTCGCCAACCTCCAGGCGCGGCCTCCTGTATTGGTTCCCTGACAGATCACAGTTTTGCTGGCCGGACCCGCTCGAATACTGATGCGTTGGCAACCCTGAACATGTTAGAAACGAAACACTCTGGTGGTTCTTTGCAACTGTTCTCCAATGCCCTGTTCTCTTTTTCTTTCTCTTCTTTTCTCCTCCTGGAGGAAACAGAAAAGATTTCACAATCGACCCCACCTCTTCTTGCTCTCCCTCACATCCCTGCTCTCTCTCTCTCCCCCCCCCCCCAAGCTGGTGTCTTCTTGGGAACAGACTCCAGGAAATGAGGCCGATGCTTTATTTCCCCCTTTTTGGGAGGAGGTGTTTGCCACCGAGGGGAGGGGAGGAGAACTGGGGAATTACAGAAGATGAGGAGAGCACCTTGTCTGGCTATAAAGGAGCCTCTCGCTGGGGCTCCAGTACCAGCCAGAGCGGCAGCCCACAAGGAGGAAAGTCTTGCACGGACAGAGGAGTTAGGGAGGCAGTGCCCAGCATCCTCTATTTGGGAGCGACAGAAGGACTTCAACACAACAGAGAGATACCCTCATCCTCCACTTGGGGGCAGCAGCAGAAAGTTGCTGGAAGGTGAGATACCTTCCTCATCCATTGGGGGGCGACAAAGAGAAACGGGAATCCCTACCGACGTTGAACGTTTCCATCCAATCGAAGTGGCCATGATTTTCCCCTTGGGTGAGTACAGTTCTTTATCCAAGGCTCCGAGAATGAATATGGGGTTGGGGTTGGGTTTTCTACGGGTGGAAGACTTTTGGGAGGTTTATGACTCATGCCAAATGTTTGTGCTAGCGTAGACAGGTTCATGTGCTACGTCTGTAACGCATGGGTTCTCTGTTGTGATTTACAGCGCAATCCTACACCCTTCTAAGCCCAAAGACATCAATGGAATTAGAAGGGTGTGGCTATGTTTGGGATTGCGCTGCCAGAGATGACCCAAGACATTCCGAAGGAGAAAATCCAAGCAACCTCCTCCTTCCTTACGTCAGTAAAACAAATAATCAGAAACTAAACAATAGACGATTAGCTGGTATTACAAAAACCTCCTGTCTGCAGGGAACTGTCTCATTCTGCCACATGGTGGGGCTGGCGCATGGGCAATGAAGGGTGTGCAGGACGCACTGTGACGGGTTGAGGGGCAGGCAGGGCATGGTTGAGGGGCAGGAGGCCCAGGCAACTAGTGCCAGGCTTTGGGGAGCTGGACATTGGGAAAGATGCCCGGCATGGGCTGCCCATGCAATTCTCTGTTCATAAATCACACAAACAGTTCATTTTGACTTGCAAATTTGGCAATGCCAGCTGTCTCACTCTTTAAGCTCGGTGGCAGCAGAATGCGGGGTCATCTGCTGAGGCTGGAGGGTGACAGGTTCAAAACAGATAAAAGAGGCTTGGGGAGGGGAGGGACTTCAATGCCACAAAGTCCCATTGCCAAAGCGGCCATTTTCTCCAGGTGAACTGATCTCTGTCGGCTGGAGATCAGTTGTAATAGCAGGAGATCTCCAGCTACTACCTGGAGGTTGGCAACCCTACTTTAGCAATCTGCTTCCTTTGCACCTCAGCCAGAAACCTCCTGGTGATTTGCGCTCTCCTGCTGCACGTGGTCTCCCCCGACCCTGATCTTTCTGGAGCTGCCGCCGCCATCAACCAGACCTTCAACCTGGTCCGCCACATGCAACTCAACACCACCGTCCTTTTGCACACCTATGTAAGTACCAGAGGACATTGACGGGGCGGTGACTGGAGGGAACAGATAGGATCCTCTGGTTTAACCAAAGAGTTTTGGGTGAATCCGAGAGCATCGCGATGGCGTCACTTCCAGTTCCGTATCGAGAGTGACGCTGCATGTTGCCGCAATGCCAAATCTCTTCCCAGCGTGGTGTAGTGGTTAAGAGCTGGGGACTGTGATCTGGAGAACCGGGTTTGATTCCCCACTCTTCCACAGGAGCAGAGGACTCTAATCTGGTGAACTGGGTTGGTTTCCCCACTCCTACACATGAAGCCATTTGGGTTATTTTGGGCTAGTCACAGTTCTCTCTGAATTCTCTCAGCCCCATTTACCTCACAAGGTGTCTCTTGTGGGGAGAAGAAGGGAAGGAGATTGTAAGCCAGCTTGATTCTTCCTTAAGTGGTAGAGAAAGTTGGCATATAAAAACCAACTCTTCTTCTTCATTATCATTATCATCATCTCACCAGCCCCTGATTTCTCTCACTAGAACCCCAGCTACGTCTGGCAACCCTTACAGCCTGCCCTCTGAAGCTGCTGCTTCCTCCAGGGGAACTAGTGGGCCTGCCAACCTCCAGGTAGTAGCTGGAGATCTCCTGTTATTGCAGCTGGTCTCCAGCCGATATAGATCGGTTCCCCTGGAGAAAATGGCCGCTTTGCCAACTGGACTCTATGGCATTGAAGTCCCTTCCCTCCCCAAACCCCGCCCTCCTAGGCTTCGCCCCCCAAAATCTCCAGGTATTTCCCAGCCCGAAGCTGGCAAGCCTACGCTGCCTCCTGAACCAGAGCGAACCTGTATCGACAACAGGAAACAGCACACTAAGACTGCACATGGCACCTTTGTTCCACCACTGTAATGTCCCTGCAACGCGATCAAGGGCGTGGAGGTCCCTCCCTCGCCCCCTCCGAAGTCGGGATCAACAGCAGAGGCCTCTGGCTCTGCCACAACGGCTCCCCGGCCTGTATTCCTATTCTGCAGACAGTGGCTGCCTGCCCAAATATTTGCCGGCTCCACTTCCCCCAACCTGCCCGGGCATAAGATGCCAGATGTAAATGAGGTCATCCCTGCCCAGGCCCGGGCAGACGGCCAAGCTGCCGGCATCCACCTAAAGGAGAAACTAACTTGGGTGGAATCACGGTTCATTAGCCTGGGAAACAAGAGGCCCGTTTCACTGCACGCGAATTCCGAATGGGTGGGGGGTTGGTGGGTGCTGCCCCCGGAATTACTGAGAGGTGATGGCAAAAGGGTATATTTCCCAGTGGGGCCCCCCAAGCCCAAACACTGTGGGCGGCTGCCCCTAATATTTGAAATCCTGCCTCAGACTTGCAGGGGAAGGGACCCCACAGAATACATTTACCACCTTTGTTTTCTCAGTAGGAGACCTGTGCATAGGGTTGCCAGGTCCCTCTTTGCCACTGGCAGGAGTTTTTTGGGGCGGAGCCCGAGGAGGGTGAGATTTGGGGAGGGGAGGGACTTCAATGCCATAGAGTCCAATTGCCAAAGCGGCCATTTTTCTCCAGGGGAAGTGATCTCTATTGGCTGGAGATCAGGGTCTCAGGTAGAGGTCTTTCACATCCCATACCTGCCTAGTCCCTTTAACTG
Source organism: Euleptes europaea (assembly GCF_029931775.1). Taxonomy (NCBI): domain Eukaryota; kingdom Metazoa; phylum Chordata; class Lepidosauria; order Squamata; family Sphaerodactylidae; genus Euleptes; species Euleptes europaea. Next base: position 8,722,736 of record NC_079329.1, on the reverse strand, counting down.
GAGTCGCTGGGGATTGAACCTGGGACTTTCTGCATGCCAAGCAGATGCTCTACCACTGAGCCATGGCCCCTCTCCATGGCTCTCCAGGGTCTCAGGCAGAGGTCTTTCACATCACCTACTCGCCTAGTCCCTTTAACTGGAGATGCCAGGGATTGAACCTGGGGCCTTTCTGCATGCCAAGCAGATGCTCTGCCACTGAGCCACGGCCCCTCCCTCTCTCTACATCATCCAGCAGCGAATTCCACTTGTTAATCATTCCTCATATAAAGAAGTATTTCCTTTTGTCCATTGTGTATCTACCGCCCATCAGTTTCATTGGATGCCCTCGAGTTCTAGTGTTATGGGAGAGGGAGAAAAGGTTCTTCTGTTTTGATCCCACAAAGTAATTCTTATAATTACTTATTATTATAAGTAATTAATGGATTTTATGAGTTGAATTCACAAAGGTGTGGCGTTTGAGATATGGAGGAGCTAGACTAGATCGGGAGGGCTGATGGGTTTCTGCCTGATTTCCCTCCACATATTCACCCCTTTTTTGTGTCTATTTCTCTTGGCTCCCAGCTGATTCACCAAGGCAGTCCATTTAGCAACCCTGGCTTTGATACCCAAAGGATAGGTTATGAGGGGGTACCGTCAGCCGACATCCCCTTCCTCACGTGGTGTAACCTCAGTGACTGCGAACGCCTCAGCCACAACTACAAGGCCTACACGGAGTTCTTCGAGTTCCTACTGCTGATCAGGAACGACCAGCTGGAGCTCAACCCGAACCAAGGGGACCTGCTGGAGATGCTGAAGGTCACCCAGCTGCATATCAGAGGCCTCCTCAGCAACTTGACTTCCATCATGGTGGCCTTGCAGTTCCCAGTCACCAGGCCCCAGGACACTCTCCCCTTGCAGGCGGCTGGAGCCAACAACTTCGAGAAAAAGGTGCGGGGGTACGTAGTGTGCCTCAGGTACAAAGAATGGATCGACCGGACAGTGAAGGACTTTGCTCGCCTCACAACGAAATTCCCCCTGCCCAGCTTCTCACCCTAACTTGTTCACAGGAGCCCGCTTATGTTGAAGGTAGATATCATGGGGTACTTCCAGCCAAGCAGCTCCTCTGATGGACACTGGGCAGCGATTTCGGCCAGCTCCTTGTCCCACTGCAGACTCCCACTCCCCCATTCAGGCTGTTCTTAAGGACCTTCCACTGACCTTCTGCGAACAAATCAGCGTGAGTACTTAGGGTTGCCACCTGTCTGGAGAAGACAATGGGTGAAAACGCATGGTCACTTTAGCCTCCTTTGTTCCCTGTTTCAGCCAGGATCAAACGCATGCGTTTTGCCGAACATGCGTTCGATCCTGGATAAATCCTGGCTGAAACAGGGACTAAAGGAGGCTAAAGCAACCATGCATTTTCGGCCAATGTCCCACCCCTTTAATAGAGGTTTAAAGGGATGTTTACCAGGTCATGCTATTTACCTGCATGCCATGAAAAGCTTCAGCTGACCATTTCTACACATGAAGCCTACATTAAAGGGGGGAAGGACCAGGGTGGCCCAGGGTAGTCCGAGATCTCGGAAACTATGCAGGGTCAACCCTGGCTGGTACTTGGACCACCAAGAAATACGAGGGTCACTACGCATAGGCAGGCAAGGGCGAACCACCTCTTTTCCTTTTAAAGAAATTAATTAGGAGGAGAATATATAGGTAAATGCATGAATGTTAATGATGATGATGATGATGATGATGATAATGATGATAATTTTTTAAAGCTTACCCTCAACATGGGAGGAGGGGTAAGGCAGACACCCCAGCCAAGAATCTGATTGGCCAGAATGCATGTCTGTCAATTCAATTACAAATTCAATTGCACATAGTGGCTGATATACTATTATTATTATGTCTGTCTTCACCTTGGGAGGTTTGCTTATCCAGCGAGACCTCTTGGATCCCTGGCTTTTCTCCTGAGCCTTCTGCTGAGTGTAGCTAATTGATTTCAGAATGTTTGTAGAGTGAAAGGGAAGGGAGGGAATCTGACACCGGCGGATGTCAGAATGCTTTAATTTCGGTTTTGTAGCTGTGGTTGTGTGTTTGATATGTTTGTATATATTGGGCTGTTATTTATACCATACACGAAAGTTTACATAGTTTATTTATGTCCTATTTAATGAAGAACCACCAGATGTAACTTATTATATTTCTGAGATTTTGCAAAGCTCCGGAGAGACTTTGAGAATGCATAAAGAATATTCCCAAGGGATGAGTCATTTACAAACGGACGGACGCTGTAAAGTGCTATGCACATTCATGGCTAATAGTAATTAAACCGATAGCAGGCCAACAGAGAGCAGCCCTCCCCCAACCCATTAAGAATAAAAGTTGATCCAGGTGATGGCTGGAGATCTTCCACTATTACAACTGATCTCCAGCTGATAGAGATCAGTTCACCTGGGGGGAAAATGGCCGCTTTGGCAATTGGTAAGATTGCCAACCTCCAGGTACTAGCTGGAGTTCTCCTGCTACTACAACTGATCTCCAGTCGATAGAGATCAGTTCGCCTGGAGAAAATGGCCGATTTGGTATTTGGACTCTATGGCGTTGAAGTAGGGTTGCCAACCTCAAGGTACTAGCCAGAGATCTCCTGCTATTACAACTGATCTCCAGCTGATAGAGATCAGTTCGCCTGGAGAAAATGGCCACTTTGACAATTGGACTATGGCATTGAAAACCCTCCCCTCCCCACACCCCGCCCTCCTCAGGCTCCACCCCAAAAACCTCCCACCGGTGGCGAAGAGGGACCTGGCAACCCTAAGTTAAACTGCTCCTCTCTGCCTTACACCGGTTTTTGACGGAACTCCCAAGGTTGCTTTTTCAGTAAAAACCAAACTTTGAGCCACGTCTCATTTCTCCCTGGATGTGTGAGCTGGCTTGCACATTGAATTTCAAGAGATGTGAGGAGATATGAAAATCCAATCTGTGGAGCTCTGTCTGTGAGTGAGCTAAAGGTCATCACTGTGCCTTAAAAGCAAAGGTCCCCTGTGCAAGCACCGGGTCATTCCTGACCCATGGGGGGACATCACACCCTGATGTTTACTAGGCAGACTTTGTTTACGGGGTGGTTTGCCAGTGCCTTCCCCAGTCATCTTCCCTTTACCCCCAGCAAGCTGGGTACTCATTTCACTGACCTTGGAAGGATGGAAGGCTGAGTCAACCTTGAGCCGGCTGCCTGAAACCAGCTTCCGTCGGGATTGAACTCAGGTTGTGAGCAGAGCTTGGACTGCAGTACTGAAGCTTACCACTCTGCACCACGGGGCTCTTGCTGTGCCTTACATGTAGGAAAAGGTGTAAATTGATATCCTCTCTGAGATTCGGTGCCATCTGAGTTGTGGCATGTTGGTAACCGCCCTATATATGGATTCAAATCTCGAGAAAGATATGCAGCTCTCTCGGATAGAACAAAGTAACTTTTAACAATCTCCCTAGTTTTCCCCCTCTTACTTGTATTAAATGTGCTTTTTTAAAAAGGATTTTATTTTTAAAATATTTTTTTGACGTTGAACATTGTATATTTTTGATAAGCAGTTGTTTTAGCTTTATTGGGGATTTTTTCCTATGTAGGATTTTATTTTGTATAATAAAAGTCACATCACTGGATGAACAAATTTGTCTGTGAGCTTTTATGTAACAGACATCGATCTCAGCAGAAACAGAATTATACCTGGAAATATGTGGAGTGAGCAACCTTTCAAAATGTAAAAAAAAATACTGGTTTACACAAGGCTCTAAATGCACTTTGACATAGGTGACTGCTCATGATAGGTTTGTCATGCCCGAGCCTCTTCAATTGGGTGGTTGGGAGACTGGGGAGAGACCGTGGCTCAGTGGTAGAGCCTCTGCTTGGCATGCTGAAGGTCCCAGGTTCAATCCCTGGCATCTCCAGTTAAAGGGACCAGACAAGTAGGTGATGTGAAAGACCTCTACCTGAGACCCTGGAGAGCCATGGAGCGGGGCTGTGGCTCAGTGGTAGAGCATCTGCTTGGCATATTGAAGGTCCCAGGTTCAGTCCCCGGCATCTCCAGTTAAAGGGACCAGGCAAGTAGATGATGCGAAAGACCTCTGCCTGAGACCCTGGAGAGCCGCTACTGGTCTGAGTAGACAATACTGACTTTGATGGACCAAGGGTCTGATTCCATACAAGGCAGCTTCATGTGTTCATTTGTCTACGGATCAGGGGCTAGATCTAACCAACTTATCTGCTGGTGAAAAAGATCAGAGGGGGTCCCTTTCACCTTGAAAAAGGCTATGCCGGGGCTTATGGAAACTGCATGGATAAAAGCCATATGGGGTGGAGGATAAAGGAAGGAGAAGAATTGCATAAATCAGAGCAAAAAAAAAAATCTGGCTGAATCCAACTCGTTGGATTAAAGAGGTTTGGGTTCTTTGCAGAAAGAACCTATTACAAATAACTTAGTTTATATTTGAGAACCTAGGAGTCCTCCTTCCCAGACTTACATGTGACTCTGGGCTTTTGACCTGCAGATGGAAGTACAATTTCTCCCAAACTTAGGGTTGCCAACCTCCAGGTGGTGGCAGGCGCTCCTGCTATTACAACTGATCTCCAGCCAATAGAGATCAGTTCACCTGGAGAAAATGGCTGTTTTGGCCATTGAAATCTATGGCATTGAAGTCCCTCCCCTCCCCAAACTCCACCCTCCTCAGGCTCTGCCCCAAAAATCTCCCACTGGTGGTGAAGAGGGACCTGGCAACCCCACCCAAACTTCAGGTTGATGAGACACAACACTTTTAAAACTAAAACTGGAGTCACAGCTCACTCTTAAAGGAAGCCTTTTCATTCCTCTTCTGACTTGATGTGTGTTTCATTGCTTATGGTAATTTAACGATGTCATGTTTTCTGCAATTGTAATAACATGATTACAACTTATTTTATACCTTTCTCTTTCAAGAACTAAAACTCTGTTAAAATACAAAAACACACACACACCGCTAACAAAAAAGTAATGGGGGGACCTCTAAACCTCTTCAGGCGTTATAGTATGAATTACCTGTCCTTAGAGTGATCATTTCAGCCATTCGATATATTTCTGCAAGAATTACTACTCTGGCCATGCTTCTTGATTAGAAGGAGGCAAACCCAGAGCATGACTCCTGTGGGGACACAACAGGCAGCCTCCTCTGAGGACACACAGTTCTGTGGCATCTCTGCCACAGGAGTGATTGAATGACCCAATCGCATTCGAGGCAAAGACAGCCCGTGGTATCAGCTGCCTCTGGCAGAATTCTGCAGTGAACCATGCAGAGAAACAACAGACACCCTCCTATGCTTATGGCTCCTTTGGGACTACAGCTGCCTTTAATTATTAACTTACCTCTCATCACTTATTAGCAAGCCTCACATTGCCCCATCAACATGCAACTTGGAAATTACCAAGCTTACATATCTGGCCGAAACTGCCGTAATGTTTTGATAGCAAAGGCAGTTTAGGAGTGAGTATGAACGACATGCCTGCAGATTGCGGCCCCATTTCCATAACTCCTCAGAATCTTCCTGCCCTCTCTGTAGGGTTGCCAGCCTCCAGGTACTAGCAAGAGATCTCCTGCTATTACAACTGATCTCCAGCTGATAGAGATCAGCTCACCTGGAAAAAATGGCTGCTTTGCCAATGGACTCTATGGCATTGAAGTCCCTCCCCTCCGTAAACCCCATCCACTTCAGGCTCCGCCCCAAAAACCTCCCGCCGATGGCCAAGAGGGTAGGGTTGCCAGGTCCCTCTTCGCCACTTGGGGGAGATTTTGGGGGCAGAGCCTGAAGAGGGCAGGGTTTGGGAGGTGAGGGACTTCAGTGCCATAGAGTTCAATTGCCAAAGTGGCCATTTTTCTCCAGGTGATCTGATCTCTATCGGCTGGAGATCAGTTGAATTAGCAGGAGATCTCCTGTTACTACCTGGCAGTTGGCAACCCTACCTCTCTGCAACCTCCCAGTTCATTTCCCATCTCCCACACAGGCCAAGAGCAAACCCATGTGGCATAAATCATCACAACTGGGAACAATAGGCCTGAGCCCGGCTTGCCGGGAATGAGGACGGGATAAAAATGCAACAAATTAATAAAATAAATGCTTGGAGTGGCTCTCAAGGAAGCGAAAGTGATGGCAAAGTGCTTCTTGCTTTCCTAGAAGCTCGAGGGCGAGGAGAAAACGTGCCCTTTGTTTCCTGTTTCCTGAGGGCGTGTGGGGCAGCGTGCCAAGTCAACCTCTAAATCGAAGGACACCTACAGATAACCTGCTCTTCCCTCTCACTCTCTCTTCCTCGGCGCTGACTCACATCCCCTCGCAGTAAAGACACAGAGATGTCTGACTGGGTTACGTTAAGGGAAGGGAGCCAGGTAGGGTTGCCAGCCTCCAAGTAATAGCTGGAGATCTCCTGCTATTCCAACTGATCTTCAGCCGATAGAGATCAGTTCGCCTGGAGAAAATGGCCACTTTGGCCATTGGACTCTATGGCATTGAAGTCCCTCCCCTCCCCAAACCCTCCCGTCCTCAGGCTCCGCCCCCAAAAACCTCCTGCCGGTAGCGGAGAGGGACCTGGCAACCCTAGAGCCAGGCATTTGAGATGTTGTTCCCCAGCTCTGGGAAGGTAGGGTTGGCCACTCCGGGTTGGGAAATTCCTGGAGCTCTGGGTAGGGTGGCATTTTGGAGTGGAAGAACCTCAGCCATACAGTCCACCCTCCTCCGAAGTGGCTATTTTCTCCAGGGAACTGATCTCTTTTGTCTGGAGATCAGTTGTATTTCTGGAAGATCCCCAGGTGGCAATTCTATAGCAAGGTCTGTTTGGCTTAGCTAGTGCAGGCCTTGAAATTGGCCCTCCTGGGGACTCTCTAAGCACACGGAGGTGTTCAGTTTCTCCCTTTGTCTTCAGTTTTTCCCCTTTATTTTTCTTTAAATTCCAATCCTCCCCCTTCTTTACACTTGCCCACTTCTGCCTCCTGTTGGGTAACCATTGGCATGCCAACTCTCAAACATAACAACCATCCCAAGCTTGAAGGACCAGTTACCACAGTAGGGTCTCTTGGCTGCTTTGAAGTACCTCTGCTCCCCAAACCCCACCCTCTTCAGGCTCCGCCCCAAAAATCTCCAGGTATTTCCCAGCCCGGAGCTGGCAACCATAGTTGTAATAGCTGGAGATGTCCAGCCACCAGCTGGAGGTTGGCAACCCTATTCAGGAAAGAGGAGCCTTACCTCTTGCTGGCCTAAATAGGGTTGCCAGCTTTATACTGGGAAATATTTGGAGATTTTGGGGGTGGAGCCTGAGGAAGGCAGAGTTTGGGGAAGGGAGGGATTTCAATGGGGTATAATGCCATAGAGTGCACCTGCCAAAGTGGCCGTTTCCTCCAGGTGAACTGATCTCTGTTGCCTGGAGATCAGTTGGAATCCAAGATCTCCAGCCACAACCTGGAAGTTGGCAACCTTAGGCCCAATCCTTACCCTGTCTTTTCCCTTCCCTCTCCCGATCAGTTAGCAATCCTAAGCCTATTCCTTGAGGCCATTTTTCTTCAAGTAGAAAATGCTGATGCCCAAACCTCATAAAATAAGACAAATGGGTTGTCCAGAGAGGCGCAAACATCTCCCTTCTATCAGGGAGACTTCACTGGCATGCAGCCACCCCATAACTATGAGAATTTCTTTTCTGTAGATTTATCATGAGACCAAACATTCTTTCAACAACTGAACTAATAGCTGGGAGGAGCAATTTTATTTCAGCTTAACAGTGGTTTTTTTTTTTAAGTTTGAGGCTGGACCAATCCAAAGTTCTGGGATAACACAGAACAGATAAATAAAATGAACACATCACTTGCTAAAGCAAGTGTATATTCAAAGCCAAGGGTGGAAGAATAATTTTGCACGCATTCTTCAATATGGCTAATTTGGCCCAATTTATTGGAGCTGGAAGCAGGGATGAGTTGAATATCTCAAGTTTGTTTCATTTTATATGTTTTTGTGTCTACAATGAATTGCGTTTGGATACCTAATATGCATATGATTCTTATTTGGCGGCCCACAAACGATGCTTAAAATTATATACATTTCACAGGAAATGTTTGGTGTGTGGGAAACGACACAAAAATAATTGTGAGTTCAGTCATTCACACGAAAAGGGAAGCTGAAAGAGGGCAACAGAACAGGGGTGGAAAATTAACAATTGCCAGCGGTGGGTTGTGACGGACAGTTCACAGTCCCGCCCTTTTCTGTCAACTACCAATCCCTTTTCAATCCTGGTTGGGATGCTCAAGTGGGTTAGCCAATCGGGGTCCTTGGAACCGCGACAGCAGGATGGGTATAAAAGGCCGCTGAAATGCCGTTTCCCTTCAGAGTGGATCTCCTTGGTCCATCAAAGTCAGTATTGTCTACTCAGACCGGCAGCGGCTGTCCAGGGTCTCAGGCAAAGGTCTTTTGCATCACCTACCTGCCTAGTCACTTTAACTGGAGATGCCGGGGACTGAACCTGGAACCTTCTGCATGCCAAGCAGATACTCTACCACTGAGCCACAGCCCCTTTCCAATAGGAACGCATGAAGCTGCCTTCTACTGAAGCAGACCCTTGGTCCATCCAAGTCAGTATTGTCCACTCAGACTGGCAGCTGCTCTCCAGGGTCTCGGGCAGAGGTCTTTCACATCACCTACTTGCCTGTTCCCTTTAACTGGAGATGCCGGGGATTGAACCTGGGACCTTCCACATGCCAAGCAGATGCTCTGCCACCGAGCAACTTGGACCCCAGCAGTGGGACCAACAGCCCTCCCCACAGTCCTTTTTTCTTGTGAAAATCTGTGCTGCGTTCCAGCACAAAACTGGGCTCCACAGTATTTTAAAAGATGACTCTCCCCTCATAGGCGTGACTACAAGCTGGGTCAGGGTTCCTGACCTACGTCACACCTTTCATGTCATTGACCTCGGTGTCTGTCTTAGGGGAACACAGGCTGCTAGAGTGTGGCTATAGGGCAGATGGTGTCGTTTCCCGATTAACAATGAAAACCGGGTAAAGGAATAAAGCCTATTACACCTGTGGACCTCGAGTAGGAGGGAGAGGAAGCCGTAAACACACCCTCACAAATGACTGCCTAACTGCCACAAGGACCTGCACGCTTGCACCAAAAAGAGCTTTACGGAAAACCCCTTGGTTGGGGTTAAAGATCAGCCGAGAAGGCTTGGAAGGTTTTAAGAGGGGGGTGGACATGTTCATGGAGGAGAGGGCTATCCATGGCTACTAGTGAAAATGGATACTATTCATGATGCATACCTATTCTCTCCAGGATCAGAGGAGCAGGCCTGTTATATGAGGTGCTTCAGAACACAGGCAGGATAATGCTGCTGCAGTCGTCTTGTTTGTGGGCTTCCTGGAGGGACCTGGTTGGCCACTGACTGGACTGCTGGACTTGATGGGCCTTGGTCTGATCCAGCATGACCTTTCTTATGTTCTTGCGTTCTTACAGCTACTAGTCAAAACGGATACTAGTCATGATGCATACCTATTCTCTCCAGGATCAGAGGAGCATGCCGAATATATTGAGTGCTGTGGAACACAGGCAAGATAATGCTGCTGCAGTCGTCTTGTTTGTGGGCTTCCTAGAGGCACCTGGTCGGCCATGGTGTGAACAGACTGCTGGACATGATGGGCCTTAGTCTGATCCAGCAGGCTTTCCTTATGTTCTTATGGAGGATAGGGCTATCCATGGCTACAAGTTAAAATGGATACTAGTCATGATGCGCACCTATTCTCTCCAGGATCAGAGGAGCATGCCTACTATATGAGGTGCTTTGGAACACAGGCAGGATGGTGCTGCTGCAGTCGTCTTGTTTGGGTGCTTCCTAGAGGCACCTGGTCGGCCACGGTGTGAACAGACTGCTGGACTTGATGGGCCTTGGTCTGATCCAGCAGGGCTTTCCTTATGTTCTAAAAAACACATAGCACGCTGCCTGAGATGTGGTCCATTTTTACATAGATCCCAATCGCGTCTTTAGAGGGGGAAACAAAGAACAACGTGCAGCCTTGAAATTCTGCACAGACCTTATCTTTCCCACCTGAATTTCACCAGACATCATTGCCCCCCCCCCTCAAGTCTCATGGGCAATTATTAACACTAATAGGATCTGAACGTCTTGCCTTGAAAACTCTACCGCGTCGCCGTAAGTCAGCTGTGACTCGACGGACCTTTACACACACACACACAATAGGATTTTATAATCGCGCAAAATCCATTCCTCAGCTTCCTGGTATGAATTGTGTGCATTTCATACACAGAACTGCAACTCATACACATATCTTGTGCATTAAGTACCTACACAATAGTTACAAGCTTCAGTCACTGTTTTCCTTCCTAGTTTTATTAGTCTAAAAACTAACCAAGGCATTCTAAGGAGCTTCTAGCGGAAGCAGTTTTTCCCTGCCTTCTCCTTTCCACCGACAAGATAATTACTACTTGCTAGTCGTTTCCTAGAATTCTACCTAACCTCATCTTTCCTCCTCCCATTCCCTCCCCTCTACCCCAAATATCTAATTCAGAAGGCACCAATAATATTTTATTGAATCAGCTTGTGGCAACCAGTTTGGGGGGTAGGGTTGCCAACCTCCACGTACTAGCTGGAGATCTCCTGCTATTACAACTGATCTCCAGCTGACAAGAGTTGTTCCCCTGGAGAAAATGGCCGCTTTGGCAATTGGACTCTATGGCGTTGAAACCCCACCCTCCTCAGGCTCCGCCCCCAAAACCTCCCACCAGTGGTGAAGAGGGACCGGGCAACCCTATTGAGGGTGGGGTGGGGTTGAAAAGCAATTTGTACTGTATAGAAAACGTACACACCGGCAGAAAAATTCACAGCACTTGTACATCCTACTAAAAATACTTTTATTATCGTTAGAGTTAGCATCAAGAATATTTATAAAATTATTCTGCAGATATATGAAAAACAAAGCTTACAGTAGAAGCTAAACTCTCAAGAGTAGAAAAAACGTGTTGTGATCCAGCAAAGCAGCACCCACAACCCGTGTTAGAAAAGGAGAGCACATGAAGATAGAAAGAGTTCTTCACCCAGTTTTGAGCACGTGTGTGAACAGTTCAGGGATTTCCATGGAAAGGCCACCGGGAGTTGAATGTGAGGCCACGGGGATGCAAAGATCTCCCACCATCTCCTCCAACACTAAGACCTTTCTGAGACAGAAATAACTCAAGAGTCCTGTGTAGCAGATTGGGGGGTCTGGAGGAAGACCAAACGGGAAAGCCATGAGCTTCCCACCAATGCAGGCTTTGTGTTTGTAGCCATGGTAGGATAAGCAGACATGAATATGCTTCTATAGCTGTTAAGAGGCACACGGCTTGTATTAGGGGCAACTCTTCCTTTTCATATATGGGGTGGGAGAAGAATAAGGGAACTGAGGGGCTATATCTTGGTCACAGGGGGAGAGCCCTCTGTTTCACAGAGAAGTTATTTGAACAGTCCCAGTATTTGAAAAACTGGACACTCGGCTCCCACTTTCAGAAGTCAAATCAGTCCCGCTTCCTTCCCCCTCCCAGTCTTAAGGCACATCTGCAGCCTCTGGAGGCAAGCAAGGCGAGCCCTCTCTCAAAATGGCTGCCGCCAACCCGCTCCCCCGTCCCACAACTGCGAGCACCCAAGATTGAGCCCCCCTCCCAAGTCTTTTTAAAATTATTATTATAGGACACAGAAAAAAAAAACGGGGAGGAAGCAAAAGAGAGAAACAACAGGCAGTAAAGGCGGATATTTCCGCATTTTCGGAAAGTTTTCTCCTATGACCTCTTTTCGTACCCCATTCCAGGAAATTGGCATTTCATTCCCCCCCCCCTTCCACACACAGAGGACAGTCAACATGGAGGGGGGGAAACACATGATGCAACTCCCCCCTCCCCACGGGAGACAGGTAGATAGCCAAGGATGAAGCAGCATGTTCAGAGGGGATATTTGGCAGCCAGCAAAGTCAAGTCCTCTTCACTTCGGCTGGCCCAGTCCCGACAGAGCTGGCAAAGGTAGTAGCCGAAGAGCTTCTGGGCGAAGCTGCTGTCCGGGTTTGGGGGTTCAACCGGCGGAGCCGGAGCCGGCGCCAGGTGCAGGGCGGCCATGATGGATTTAAGATTGTTGGCCAGGCCACGGCACTGCCAGCCCACGGTCTCCAGCCGGCGGTGCAGATCCGAGGCATCAGGGTTCAGCGTCTTCTGTTGGCGCTTCACGGCCGACAGGAACTCGGGCAAGTTGGAGAAGGCGGTGACGTTCTGTTGGAGCCGCTCGGCGTCGCTCAGGTGCTTCCAGGCCTCCGGAGAAAGAGAGGGCGACGGCAGCCCTGGAAAAGCAGGGGCGGGCGGGAAGTCGGCGCTCCCAAAGGGTCTCCCTTGGCGACACACCTGAGAAATAACCGACACATCAATAGTCAGAGCCCTGACCTGGATGGCCCAGGCTAGCCTGATCTCGTCAGATCTCAGAAGCTAAGCAGGGTCAGCCCTGGTTAGTATTTGGATGGGAGACCACCAAGGAAGACCAGGGTTGCTGTGCAGAGGAAGGCACTGGCAAACCGCCTCTGTTAGTCTCTTGCCATGAAAACCCCAAAAAGGGGTCGCCATAAGTCGGCTGCGACTTGACGGCACTTCACACACACAATAGTCAGAAGTCTCTGTTGTGGCATTCTTAGCCCAAAGTTCTTGGGTGGGGGGGAGTAGATTCTTTTCACAATACTACATCATAATTGTTTATCTTCCTCTGCTTCACTGGGAGAAGAAGAGGAGGAGGAGGAAGAAGAAGAGAAGGAGGAGGAAGAGGAAAAAGAAGAGGAAGAGGATGAAGAGGAAGAGTTGGTTTTTATATGCCAACTTTCTCTACCACTTAAGGGAGACTCAAACTGGCTTACAATCGCCGTCCCTCCCCCTCCCCACAACAGACACCCTGTGAGGTGGGTGGGGCTGAGAGAGCTCTTAATAGAACTGAGACTAGCCCAAGGTCACCCAACTGGCTTCGTGTGTAGGAGCGGGGAAACAAATCCAGTTCACCAGATTAGCCTCCGCCGTTCATGTGGAGGAGTTGGGGAATCAAACCCGGTTCTCCAGGTCAGAGTCCGCTGCTCCAAACCACCGCTCTTAACCACTACACCACACTGGCTCTCTTGGCTGCATGACTGATTCTCCCAGTGTTTACTTGTAGTACAACCCTCCCTTACAGACCTCCATTCAGCCTCTGCCTGCTCTCGGTCTTTTTTGACCCTCACCCTTTAGAATCCTCTTCAGGGGGTTATGACGACAGCTTTTACGTTTGCCTGCTTCTCTAAGCCTGTATTACTCAGATGGGCTTTTGCTAGGTGACAAAGGGCATAACTACATGCAACATTTTACGTCTATCCACTGGAGGGACTTTGGCCATTTCCATACGAGTTATCTGCCATGGGTTCAATGCTCCTTGCCACTACCAGGGGGCTTGCTTCTTCCTTGCTTTCTTTCAAAGAATAGCACTAGATTATTGTTATACTGATATAAGAACATAAGAAAGGCCATGATGGATCAGACCCAGGCCCATCAAGTCCCGCAGTGTGTTCACACAGTGGCCAACCAGGTGCCTCCAGGAAGCCCACAAGCAAGACGACTGCAGCAACATTATCCTGCCTGTTCTCCAAAGCAACTAATATAATAGGCATGCTCCTGTGATCCTGGAGTTCACCGCTCCAAACCACCGCTCTTAACCACTACACCATGGTTAAAAGAAAAAGCAATACAGCCTCCATTTTTTTTGGTATTTAGTCTGGATTAAAAGGTATTAATTTGTAAGACTTGCATTGCAAATGTAATGTGTTCCTTTGTTACTATTGAACTGATTTTCACATTTACAAATACACGAACACATTTGAGTCTTGAATATAATTCCATGCCGTAAATTGGGTACCAGTTGATAAATATTAGGCCACTCCATAGCCACGAGGAGTAGGAGCAGATCCTTCCTTTTGAACAAGGGAAACTGGTTTTAAGGGACCCAGTTCTTTGCAGAACTCCAACCAGAAGGCGTGCTGCCCAGGAGACCACACCGGCTATTCGGGCCTGTCGTTGCACCCCCTCCACCCACCCCTCTTCCACATTCCCGGGACTCACGTATTCAGCGAGCAGCTGTTCTGAGCCACGCTGCAAGGAGACACTCAAGAGGTGAGCTTGGTTGACCCTCTCGGCTATTTCTTGCTGGGAATGCGAGGAGGAGCGGAGCTTCGGCAAATCCACTGCAGGCAGAAGCAGGCGAAAAGTTAAGACGGTCAGGAATATACGCCCAGGCGGACAAACTACACAAGCCTCCAACTGATGGCATCTTGGCCATCTTCTGGTCACTAGGGGTGTGTGTGTGTGTGGGGGGTGAGGTAGTTGTGAGTTTCCTGCATTGTGCAGGGGATTGGACTAGATGACCCTGGTGGTCCCTTCCAACTCTATGATTCTAGGATCTTTCTTGGGCAAGGAAATTCTGAGGAGACGTGCAGGGGCGAAAACCTAAGAGATGCACCCAGAGTAGGGTTGCCAGGTCCCTCTTTGCCACTGCCGGAGGTATTTGGGGTGGAGCCTGAAAAGGGCGGGGTTTGGGGAGGGACTTCAATGACATAGAGTCCAATTGCCAAAGTGGCCATTTTCTCCAGGGGAACTGATCTCTGTCAGCTGGAGATCAGTTGTAATAGCAGGAGATCTCCAGCTAGTACCTGAAGGTTGGCATCCTTAACCCAGAGTAGAAACTGTTAAACAACTACTACAGTGAGCCGGTGGGGGCTTGAAGAAGCAGAAGAGTTTGTTATATGCCAACTTTCTCTGCTTCTTAAGGAGGAATCAAACTGGCTTACAATCCCCTTCCCTTCCCCACAACAGGCACCTTGTGAGGTAGGTGAGGCTGAGAGTTCGGAGCGAGCTGTGACTAACCCAAGGCCACCCAGCTGGCTTCATGTGGAGGAGCAGGGGAAACAATCTGGGCACTCCGTACTGTGTGAAGAGCTTTGTCACATATGTGCCCAAATCTTGGGTGTGTCTGGGAAAAAATCTTTGGATCCCAGCTAAGAGTTCTCTAGTAATTCCATATGTTGCATCTTCCATTCAATAAAATAATTCCATTGCTTCCAGGCAGAGCGGGAGCCACCGAACAATAGCCAAATAACACAGCCCTCCCCAAATGCAGCTGTCCTTATGGCTGCTTCTCAGGGAGGAAAAAAGCTTTCCAACTTTTACTTAACTACGAAACACATATTAAGTGGGTCAGTGCACAAAGGAAGATGAAGAGTTGGTTTTCATATGCTGACTTTCTCTACCACTTAAGGAAAAATCAAACCGGCTTACAATCTCCTTCCTTTCCCCTCCCCACAACAGACACCCTGTGAGGTAGGTGGGGCTGAGAGAGGGACTAGCCCAAGGTCACCCAGCTGGCTTCATGTGGAGGAGCAAGGAAACAAATCCAGTTCACCATATTAACCTCCGCCGCTCATGTGGAGGAGCGGGGGATCAAGCCTGGGTTCCCCAGATTAGACTCCACTGCTCCAAACCACCGCTCTTAACCACTACACCATGCTGGCTCTCAGTGCGCTTAAAATTCAGTGTCAACTTTCTCATTTAAAATACATTTCAGTGGCAGTTCAGCATCGGTCCATCACAGATCCAGGGACTTTTATACACACGATCCAGGGGCTTTTATGCACACTTGTTAGGAAAAATGCGTTACATATTTGTTTGGTACAGACACTCAAATGCGTGAACAGAGTACAGAGTTTCTCTCAATACTTGACAAGGCTGTCGCACCGATTTAGGTCCCGTAGTGAAGCACTTTAAAGTCCTGTAAATACACTCCATTAAGTTGAGAGGCTGAGCAGAAGAACATCCCCCCATACCCCGCAGCTGGAATCGCCTGGGTTGCAGTCCACACCACAGGTTGTTTCTTATCTCTGCGTCTAGAAAGCCAGAACATCAGCGGCGCTGTTCATGGCCCACCCCCCAGTATCAGTTCACTGAGTCATACCTCCAAAGACCAACTTGCCTTTCTTATCAGATGCGCACCGCCCGTCCAGACCATCTGCCCAAGTGTGGCGTTACATAATTTCCTCCAACCGCAACCCCTAACCCTCCAAGAATTTCCTCGTCAACACCCTCTTCTGCTCATTAACCGTGATCATCTTCATGTACTCATTCTTCTCCCCATCCCTTTCCTCCTAATACAGCTAGAAGAAGAAGAGTTGGTTTTTATATGCCGACTTTCTCTTACCACTTAAGGAAGAATCAAACCAGCTTACGATCACCTTCACTTCCTCTCCCCGCAATAGACACCTTGTGAGGTAGGTGGGGCTGAGAGAGCTCTAAGAGAGCTGTGACTAGCCCAAGGTCACCCAGCTGGCTTCATGTGTGGAGTGGGAAAACCAACCCGGCTCACCAGATTACCCTCTGCCACTCATGGGAAATCAAACCCGGTTCTCCAGACTGGAGTCCACTGCTCTGATACACCGCTCTTAACCACTACATAAAACATCGTGCAAGCTTTTGAGGCCTCCAGGAATGCTGTGATGTTTATACTGTGATGTATATAGTCAGAGGACTTGTGAGGGATCTATGATGACCTGGTGACTTCACTTCAGCGCTAACCACGTCCTTCGGATTGGATAACTCCTGCCTTGCAAAGTGTACAGACATGAAGCTGCCTTATACAGAATCAGATGACCGGTCCATCAAAATCAGCACTGTCTACTCAGACCAGCAGTTGCTCTCCAGGGTCTCAGGCAGAGGTCTTTCACAGCACCTACTGCCAGGTCCCTCTTAAGTGAAGATGCCAGGGATTGAACCTGGGACCTTCTGCATGCAAAGCAGATGCTCTACCACTGAGCCATAGTGCATTATGACTGTTTTGAGCTATTTTATTTTCCGCCTTTGTTAAAGGAGCTTTTTTTTTAAAAAAAAAAAATTGGTTTTGACTGTGAATTCTGTTGAGAGCCAAGGATAGTAGAGTCTGGCTATTATGGGATGCCATTGGAAAAAAACTGAGATAAGCTTCCTAAGCGAAAACTGCATAGGCAGCGATGGTCTGAACAGAGAGGCAGAAAGAAAGAACGGCAGAGAAGAGGAAATGCTAATGCTCAAAGGGTGTACCTACACGCTCATTTTTCAAAAATAAAAGGACCATTTAAACATGCTTATCTCAGACCCAATATCAGAACAAGCGTTCAAAATGGAATGGCTCTCTTCCTGCTTCTGAGATTAAACAGATGTCGCTAAAATAACTGAGCTTCTTTTGCCTAGGGGAGAAAAGGGGGGAGGGGTAAATTAAGTAAATATTATTTCTGCCAGCGTGCACCTTCTCAAAAGGGCATCTGCATGACAATATTATACATCTTTCCGCTTGGAATTTTCCTTCGAGGCAAGTTAGGCTGCGAGCGAGAGAGCGGCCCAGGGTCACCCAGCGAGCATCACAGTCAAGTGGAGACTTGAACTCGGGTCTGGCCTGATTTTAAGCAAACGCTTCACCGTGACAGAAATACAGGACCCTCGATGTTCAGAGGCGTTATACCTCTGAACACAGGCCAAGCAAAGAGTAACCCACTGCCGTTGCACCCTCCTTATGGCTGGTTGCTGGATCAGAACAGTCCCACCTTGCTCATTGGGAACCTTGAACACATGAAGCTGTCTTATACTGAATCAGATCCTCAGTACATCAAAGTCAGTATTGTCTTCTCTGACCGGCAGCAGCTCTTTGGGGTCTCAGGTCTTCCACATCACCTACCACCCTAGCCCCTTTAACTGGAGATGCTGGGGATTGAACCTGGGACCTTCTGCATGCCAAACAGATGCTCTACCACTGAGCCATGACCCCTCCCCAAAGATGGGTGGGGGTGGGAAGGAGAGAAGGAAGCACACATAAACACATACATGAACCTGCCTTATACTGAATCAGATCCTCGATTCATCAAAGTCAGTATTGTCTACTCTGACCAGAAGCAGCTCTCTGGGGTCTCAGGCTGAGGTCTTTCACATCACCTAACAGCCTAGTCCCTTTAACTGGAGATGCCGGGGATTGAACCTGGGACCTTCTGCATGCCAAGCAGATGCTCTACCACTGAGCCATGGCCCCTAAGCCTGAGTGGGTAGAGCTAGGAGCCACACTTGACTGCTTTCTAGGCAGGGTGCCCAATCATTCAAGAAGAGAGAATGGTTCTTTGACGGTTTCTTCCGAGGCAATGATTAACTCAGGGCCCAGGGTTGGGAGTTAGTGGCATAGATGATTCAGTAGTTATTGCCCTCCAGGGAAAAAAAGTAAAAACTACTGCAGAAGCTGAACTGGGTAAGAAGGAAATGGTACAGGCAGAATGCTCTTAACCCTTTGCTCCCAAGGTTGGAAGCAGAGGCGCCAAGGAGCCTGGAGCGGCAGTAAGAAAGCAGAGCTCATGCTGGCTTGCAAAGAACCATTCGCTTGGTCGCCTCTGGCGAGTAAGAGCAGCGGCCAGCTGATCCAGCGACCCTCAAGTGCTACCTCCAAACTGTGTTGCCTGTACTGGAAGTCTTATATGTAGCTGCCTTGCGTTGAATCAGACCAGGGGTCCTATAAGATCAGTATTGTCTACTCAGGCAGCCGCTCTCCAGAGTCTCAGGCAGAGGTCTTTCACATCGCCAACGTAGTGTAGTGGTTAAGAGCGGTGGTTTGGAGCAGTGGGCTCCAATCTGGAGAACCAGGTTCGATTCCCCACTCCTCCACATGAGCGGCAGAGGCTAATCTGCTGAACTGGATTTGTTTCCCCACTCCTGCACACGAAGCCAGCTGGGTGACCTTGGGCCAGTCACAGCTCTCTTAGAGCTCTTTCAGCCCCACCTACCTCACAGGGTGTCTGTTGTGGGGAAGGGAAAGGAAGGTGATTGTAAGCTGGTTTGATTCTTCCTTAAGTGGTAGAGAAAGTTGGCATATAAAAACCAACCCTTTTTTTAAACTGGAGATGCCAGGGATTGAACCCGGGACCTTTTACATGCCAAGCAGATGCTCTACCACTGATCCACGGCCCTCTCCTCTGTTTTAACAGTGAAAAGGGGGAAGTCACTCCCAAAAAACAGGACCCAGGTAGAACCAAAATGAAAAAAATATTGAATTTTTTAAAAGACAGATTGCAGTTTTCAGTACATTTCAAAGTCTTCAGGGCAACTAGAAGACAAGGAAAGGTTACTTGTAACACACAGCAGCAGCTGAAGCTTTTCATGGCATGGAAATAAATAACATCCTATTAAGCCTCTATTAAAGGGGCAGGCCTTGGAGGGCTTTAAGAGGGGAGTAGACATATTCATGGAGGGAAGGGGTATTCATGGCTATTAGTTAGAATGGATACTAGTCATGCTGCATAACTATTCTCTCTAGTATCAGAGGAGCACGCCTATTATATTGGGTGCTGTGGAACACAGGCAGGATGGTGCTGCTGCAGCTGTCTTGTTTGTGGCTTCCTAGAGGCACCTGGTTGGCCACTGTGTGAACAGACTGCTGGACTTGATGGGCCTTGGTCTGATCTAGCAGGGCCTTTCTTATGTTCTTATGGCCTCCCCCACCCCCCAGGCAGTTCGCAACCCTAAGCGCACCAGAGACCCAGCCGCTTTGATGTACTCTATCCTGCTTTCAAAGAGCCACGACACCTCTGAAAGTGACCCCAAGTCATCGCCAACTTATGGCTACCTCTCATGGGGTTTTCAAGGCAAGAGACATTCAGCAGTAGATGCCATTGCCTGCCTCCAAGTAGTGACTCTGGTCTCCGATTCAAACACTAACCAGCACCAACCCTGCTTAGCTTCCAAGATCTAATGAGATCCGGCCAGCCTGGGCCATCCGGGTCAGGAGTGCCAGAGGAGACCGCCTGCCTGGCTACCGTGCTTTCAATAACAGCTCTAGGTGAACAAGCATCATGTAGAGGAGGGTGCTGAGTTGTTTTCTGTTGCTCCAGAAGGTCGGACCAGAACCAATGAGTTGAAATTGAACCAAAAGAGTTTCCGTCTAGACATCAGGAAGAACTTTCTAACAGTTAGAGCGGTTCCTCAGTGGAACAGCCTTCCTCCAGACGTGGTGAGCTCTCCTTCCCTGGAGGTTTTAAAGAGAGGCTAGATGGCCATCTGTCAGCAATGCTGATTTTGTGACCTTGGGCAGATGAGAGGAAGGGCACCTTGACCATCTTCTGGGCATGGAGTAGGGGTCCCTGGGGGTGTGGGGGAAGTAGTTTTGAATTTCCTGCATCGTGCAGGGGGCTGGACTAGATGACCCTGGTGGTCCCTTCCAACTCTATGATTCTAAGTCAGCAAGTAAAATTCTTTAAGGCAAAGAAGCAATCTCTTCCATGCCAATGCCTGCCGAGGGAAAGCGACCAGTTAAAGAACTTGGACACCCACCTCTTTTGGACATCTATGCAAGGTCTCTTTAACCTGCAGTGATTCCCCCCCTCCCACCTTTCAAGGGTAAGACAGAAACTAGCATTTCTGCATTCAACACCGAGAAATTATTCTTGCATGAACCAATCCAGGACCCAGAAGCATTGCTCTTCCGCAAGTTGTATCAGTGGAAAGCCGGCTCAATTTTCTTACAAGCTCCAAGTTCGCATTTGCCTGCTCTTCCCAAACAGCATACGCATTCCCTTACACTAAAAACATAACGGAAACAAACATGTTGTACAAAAGCGACGGGACCCCCAACTACATGAGATGGGCGCAGAAGGGCTACTATTTTTCACAGGTAAAGCTCTGGTCCCCTTACAGTTACATTACAGACAGAGATGCAGCTACATAAATTCTCCGCCCCAAATGCTAGGAGAATATTGCACCTGCTCGTTTCTGCTTATCATGTACCTATTAGGGAACTGGAGCTAGGAGTGCCAACTGCCAGGTGGGACCTGGGGATCTCCCGGAATTACAGCTCATCTCCAGACTACAGAGATCAGTTCCCCTGGAGAAAATGGATGTCTTGGAGGGGGGGGGGCTCTATGGCATTGTACCCCACGGAGGTCCCTGTCCTCCCCAGGCTCCATCCCCAAATCTCCAAGAGTTTCCCAACCTTGATCTGGCAACCCTACCCCCCATTCTCCACTGGTGGCCAGAGGGGATCGGGCAGGGGGTGTGGCTCAGAGGTAGAGCACCTGCTTGGCATGCAGAAGGTCCCAGGTTCAGTCCCCGGCATCTCCAGTTGAAAGGACTAGGCAGGAGGTGATGTGAAAGACCTCAGCCTGAGACACTGGAGAGCTGCTGCCAGTCATAGACAATGCTGACCTTGACGGACCAAGGGTCTGATTCAGTATAAGACAAGCTGGCAACCTAACTCAGGTGTCGAGCTTAGGCACCACCTACAGCAAAATTCAGGCACACACCCCAATTTTTACCAGGCCACAGCACCTTGCAGGACCAGCGTGGTGTAGTGGTTAAGAGCAATGGTTTGGAGCAGTGGACTCTGATCTGGAGAACTGGGTTCGATTTCCCACTCCTCCACATGAGTGGCAGACGCTAATCTGGTGAACTGGATTAGTTTCCCCACTCCTCCACACGAAGCCAGCTGGGTGACCTTGGGCTAGTCACACTCTCTCAGCCCCACCTACCTCACAGGGTGTCTGTTGTGGGGAGGGAAGGCGACTGTCAGCTGGTTTGATTCTCCCTTAACTGGGAGAGAAAGTCGGCATAGAAAAACCAACTTTTCTTCTTCTAACTCCTTCCTCCCACTTTCAAAAAAGAAATTCTATCTGAAGTTGACACATTCAGCTCTAGCCCTTAATAGAGATATTCAGACTACTATTAGAGAAGACATTAGTATGTGTTCAAGATTGGTTAAATGATATGCCTTATATTTTACTGTTAAGAAACTAAAGGGGGGTATTTAAAACCAAGCTAAGGGGGTTACCGCATTATGTATTCCCAGCGATGTATTAAGAGTTTCAAAATGTTATAAAAAACATTGCTTTAAAAGGGTTTTTGGATGCCACGGCTAAAAAATGGTTGGAAGACGCCTTCACAGCTAAAGGGGCCACACAAAGTGCGAACAGCATTTTTTATAACACTTTCAAACTCTTAATACACCACTGGGAATACATAATGCGGTAACCCCCTATGAGAAATGTCCATAGCGTATTGGAAAAATTTGGACACAGAAACTTAACGCTTTCCCCTTTTCCTTCCCTATTGCCTTTTTCATTTTTGCACCCTAAATTTTTTGCTTCAATAAAACATTAAAAGAACAAAAAAACAAAAAATCCCAGCTGCTCACCCCAAAATGGAAACAGCACCCTCGCCTGCTGGGGTGCCATCAGCTTCAGCGCGAAGCTGTTACCCGCACGGGAGACAAGCGGCAGCATGACCTTCTTGCTGCAGAGGAGCAACAGCTGGGAAAGAAGAGGGCCGCCCCATGGGGCTCCCTCCTCGACTGAAGCCGGCGCTCTGCAGGCTTCCCCTTGCAAAGACCCTGGGCGGCTCGCCCGCCCCGCATCCCTCCCCCAGGCTCCGCAACCCCCCCCCCCATTGGGCTTGCAACTTCCCATTTGCCTCTTCGGCTTGCAACCCCCACCTATCGACCTACCTGGCAGCACTTCCATCCTGCAAGGCGGCCGGTTTCCAAACCCCCCTCCCCGGATCGCCTCCGCTTGTTGCACGCGCCTTCCTCCCTCCCTCGGTGTTTTATGGAGGGCCGCCGGTCCCCGCCCCTCCCCCCGCCTCCTCCCTCCCTGTCCCGGGATCGGATTCCAGCAGGCTGAGATCACGGGCCCGGCCGCCTCCGTTCCGGGAACGAGGAATTTAATCCCCCCCCCTCCTCCTCCTCCTCCTCCTCCTCCTCCTCCTCCTCTTCCCCGCGTTGCTTTGGCACCGACCCGCTGCTCATCCGAAGGGCGCTTTGGCACAGGCGGGATCCTGTCCTTTCCATCCGCTTCCGATGCGCTTTCACAGGCGTTTGCAAGCGGGGCTTGCCCTGGCGCGCAATAAAACCCAGCGGCAAAGTGCCTGGGAAGTGGATTGCAAGCGCGTTGTTGGTAGGGTTGCCAACCTCCGGGTAACCAACCAAATCATCGCCGGTACTGTAATGTTGAAGATTTTTTGGATGACTTCTGTTTTGTATATTAGGTAGTTGTATAGACTGCCCAAAAAAAAAAAACAACAACAAAAAAAAAAAACGAATCAGTGGGTTTTAGATCAAATCAAGCCTGAACTGACCCTAGAAGCTAAAATGACTAAACTGAGCCTGTCCTATTTTGGTCACGTCATGAGACGACTCTGGAAAAGACAGTCGTGCTAGGAAAAGTTGAGGGCAGCAGGAAAAGAGGAAGACCCAACAAGAGATGGATGGACTCTATAAAGGAAGCCAGGCCTCAGTTTGCAAGACCTGAGCAAGGCTGTCAAAGACAGGACATTCTGGAGGACTCTCATTCATAGGGTCGCCATGAGTCGGAAGCAACTTGACGGCACTTAACACACACACACATAGCTTTGATGTTATTTGTGTTCTTTTATGGTTTAATATTGTCGTTTCTATTATAATACCATTATAATAGAATTACATTAATACCATTGCACTGCATGTTTCACATGTATGAATAGAGTTACTTTGCTATATAAATGATTGAGCCTAGTACTGGTATTTTTTGCTAACCTCCAGATAATAGCTGGAGATCTCCCACTATTACAACTGATCTCCTGCCAATAGAGATCAGTTTGCCTGGAGAAAATGGCTGCTTTGGCAATTGGACTCTATAGCATTGAAGTCCTTCCAGTCTCCAAATCCTGCCCTCTTCAGGCTCCGCCCCAAAAACCTCCCACCGGTGGTGAAGAGGGACCTGGCAACCCTACATAGAAGCGGGGTATTAGGAGAAATATTTTTACAGTAAGAGTTGTTCGACAGTGGAATCGGCTACCTAAAGAGGTGGTGAGCCCCCCCCCCCTCACTGGCAGTCTTTAAATAGAGGCTGGACAAGCACTTGTCAGGGATGCTCTAGGCTGATCCTGCATTAAGCAGGGGGTTGGACTAGATGGCCTGTATGGCCCCTTCCAACTCTGTGATTCTAGTGCCATAGAGTCCACCCTCCAAAGCTGCCATTCTCTCCAGGGAAAGTGATCTCTGTAGACTGGAGATCGGCTGTAATTCTGGGAGATCTCCAGGCCCCACCTGGAGGTTGGCAACTCTAAAGTCAAAGGAGAATCCCGCGACCTGCACAGCGGCCTCTTTTTCCCTCCGGGAGGTATTCAGGGTGCAGAAGAGCTCTGTGCAGCCGAGAAGCTGACACCACCGAAGCTGATTCAATACAAGCAAGCTGTGACCTTTTCCCCGGACAATGGATCACTTCTAGACAGCAGAGTGATTCCCAGCATATTTCCTCCGAAGCTGTTGTGTAAATCTTATGCAAGGTCCCTCCTAAGTTCATTGGAAGTTCTTATGCGACATGATAACGTCACACCCTTCCCACTTGGTCCATTTTATGGCCTCCCTCAATAGCTATTCATTTCTTATGCTGACGGTTGTTTATTTTTGCTGCAAGGAAGCCCAAACCAGTTTCCCCTCTGGAAACTTCTCCCCCCACCAGTAAGCTGAGTTCAGTGACGCTTCCCATGTAAATGATATGCATCCAGTTGTATTCTTGACAGCTCGAGCTTTCCACACCTATTTGGGGAGGGGGAGTAAATCCAGCAGAGGGGAAATTTTAGTCACGGAGAGTCAAGAGCAGCCATTACAGTTGCCAACTGCCTGGAGAAAAAAATATTCCTTCTGCCTATGATAGAGGCTAAATGGAATATTATTTACCTGGTGGTGTTATTTACTTCTATTGCATGGGAAAGCATCAGCTGCCAATTTCGAAGAAGGAGAAGAAGAAGAATTGATGGGGTAAAAAGGGGCTGTGGCTCAGTGGTAGAGCCTCTGCTTGGCATGCAGAAGGTCCCAGGTTCAGTCCCCGGCATCTCCAGTTAAAGGGGACTAGGCAAGCAGGTGATGGGAAAGACCTCTGCCTGAGACCCTGGAGAGCCGCTACCAGTCTGAGTAGACCATACTGACTTCAATGGATCAGGGGTCTGATTCAGTATAAGGCAGCTTCATGTGTTCAAGAAGAACAGTTGGTTTTCATATGCCAACTTTCTCTACCACTTAAGGAAGAATCAAACCGGCTTACGATCACCTTCCCTTCCCCTCCCCACAACAGACACCCTGTGAGGTAGGTGGGGCTGAGAGAGCTCTTAACAGAGCTGTAACTTGCCCAAGGTCACCCAGCTGGCTTCTTGTGCAGGAGCGGGGAAACCAACCCGGTTCACCAGATTAGCCTGTGCTGCTCATGTGGAGGAGTGGGGAATCAAACCCGTTTCTCCATCTTGCCCTTCCTGGCAGTCACAGCACATGGTTATCTCTCTGCACAAACACATCTCTGCTCCGCTGACCTCACAGCGCATTTTATGGCTCTCTTCCCTGTGAATGCAAGCAGCAGTCAGGATCCTAGGGAACCCCTGGTGAGCTTCAAAGCACCTTGCATCTCCAAATCACACCACAAACCACTACAGGGATATCTGCATTGAACTGGGAAGGTATCTGTTGCCAAAGATACAACTAGTTAGTATCAAGACCTGGCCTGTTCAATCGCTATGAACAAGCCACCACCCAGATCGAAGAAGTACTTGATGCTTCAAATGGCTGCAATATTTTGTATACATATTAGTGTATGCACAGGACTCCACTGCTCCAAACCACCGCTCTTAAGTACTACACCACACTGGGTCTCTATATTAAAGGGTCAGAACATTTTTTTCCCCTCCAGGCCTGTTGGTAACCCCAGAAAGTTGCTGATTATTTTGCACTTCCTTCCTGTACCTACAAAAGTCACCTGTGTGGAGATGTGGATGATATGCCAACGTCTATACAATTGATTAATTGATGGGGTAAAAAGAGAGGCGATTTAAGTCAACATTCTTCATCTGGCTCGCTGCCACGGGTCACCTTGGGCTCATTAAAGGCAGGAACGACAACAAAGGCTATTTAGACCACCGTCTGTCACTAAAGATCATTCTTGACTGATGAGCAATCCTGTATAAGTCAAAAGCTTGGCTATTCTTACGCCCAGAAGAGAAAAAGCTGGATTAGATAACAGGAAACACGTATTCACTTCACGCTTAATTAACATATGGGATTCATTACTAGAATGTTTTTATTAGGGTTTTTTTTTGTCCTGCTGTTTGTCTGCAGAGTGCAGACCAATACAGACGATTCTTTCCTAGCCTCTTTATCCTCACAACAACCCTGTGAGATTTTTTTATACCTTTGGTTACTCCCTTTCTGCTTCCGCTTTCAGGGTGGTTTTACAATTCAAAAGAACTACCGTACCTAAATATCTGATACAACATAAGGAAACTGTCTGGGAGGAAAACAAACACTGCCAAGTATCAGCTGTTAAATAACTTTATAACTGTTCCTTAGGCACTATAGTGCAGTGGATGGTTCTGAGAGGTGAGAAGCAAAATGGTCGCTAAACCTAGGCCGACTAATGTATTTCGTATCTTTTAATCCCAGCATTCCTCCAAGAACCTAAGGGTGCCGTATATCATTTCCCACCTCCTCCATTTTATTTTCACAACGATACATGTTACATTAAAAGGATCTTAATAAATAACAGAGCGGTTCCTCAGTGGAACAGGCTTCCTTGGGAGGTGGTAAACTCTCTTTTCCTGGAAGTTTTTAAGCAGAGGCTAGATGGCCATCTGTCAGCAATGCTGATTCTGTGACCTTAGGCAGTTCATGAGAGGGAGGGCATCTTGGCCATGTTCTGGGCATGGAGGTCACTGGGGTTGTGGGGAGGGGGAGGTAGTTGTGAATTTCCTGCATTGTGCAGGGGGTTGGACTAGATGACCCTGGTGATCCCTTCCAACTCTATGATTCTAAATCAAGCAGTACAGTTGCTTTTATTTTTTAATAAGGCTGTAGTAAACTCGCACATCCGATCAGTTGCTTGAGCAAGAGTTCTGTGTAACAGGGAAGTGTGCACATGTTGACATTCATTCAATCTTTGCCAATATTCTTTTTACTATAGGCCTCATACCACATGGCTTTGGGCCATGCAAACCCCACTGTCTTTTTTTTTTTTTGGTGGTCAAAGGGGTAGAGAGGCCTTCCTTTTTCACCAGCAGAAAAGCTGGTTGGATCCAACCTATCATTAAAAAAAAAAATCTCACATTTTTATAAACCTGCATTCCTAGATATAGCCAAGGTGGCAAATGAGAAGAAAAAGAACCATAAAACAATAAAACTCCATAAACATCCCTACGACAATCAATATGAAACTCCGATTAATATAACCGTTTACAGTAAATCAGTTCAGTAAAAGGAAGTCCTGGATATAGAAACTTTCTTGGGAAAGAAATGCCATACACTTTTTTAAAAAAATAGCTTCCTGAATTGGGCTCTCATGGTTGGCATCCTAATAATTCTTGAGTATTTGCACTCTTGCACAAGGACATGAAAGGAGAAGGTGGAAATGGAATTGTGGACCAGATGGACCCTGGTCTCTCTCATCCAATCTGGGCCTTTTAGCCATGACGGGGGGGGGGGATGTCCCTCCCCTTCCAATGCAGAGACTGCCATCATGATTGGGGCATTCATGGTTTCCAACATACTTCAGGGGCTTTTGCTCAGGCCCCATTCACAGGCACTTAAAGCAGTAGAGATAACAGAGAGGGAAGAATGCAAGCTACGGGCTGTGAGATGCTGGGAAATGCGGGGTTCTCAGAATATGAAGAGTTGGCACTGGAGGCCACATTCCTTTAGAGTGCTCAAGGTGCTTTGGATAATCGTCTCAGGAATCCTTAAAGCATGCTTGTAAGGTGGTAGTGGGAAAGTGTTGCAAAGACACACCAGACTTATAGCGACTAGGGTTGCCAACCTCCAGGTACTGACAGGAGAACAACCAGCAAAAAGCTCAAAATCAAATGACTATTTGAACTACAAATTTGAACGACAGTCTTATGTATCTATCCACAAAAAAACACCAAGGGTAGCAATTGCAAACATGAAATACAAAATGAGTATACAATATAACACAAATAAACACGAAAAAGGTACAAGGATATATACAATATGAAACAAACAGGCAACTAGAAGCCCAAAAATAAAGCTGATTGTGAATCCGATAGGTTGGTAATCAGCAATTTCTGTAGCCCATTGCCTGCATCTGCATAGCAACCCTGGACTTCCTTGGTGGTCTCCCATCCAAGTATTAACAGTGGCTGACCCTGCTTAGCTTCCGAGATCTGATGAAATCAAATTAGCCTGGGCCATACAGGTCAGGGCAAGCTTGTCAGGCATAGTTGTAATATTAAGCTTGTTATATTAATGGAGGAGGAGCCCCGTGGCGCAGAGTGTTAAGCTGCAGTACTGCAGTCAAAAGCTCTGCTCACAAGCTGAGTTCGATCCTGACGGAAGTCGGTTTCAGGTAGCCGGCTCCAGGTCGACTCAGCCTTCCATCCTTCTGAGGTCGGTAAAATGAGTACCCAGCTAGCTGGGGGTAAAGGGAAGACGACTGGGGAAGGCACTGGCAAACCACCCCCATAAACAAAGCCTGCCTTGGAAACGTCGGAATGTGACATCACCCCATGGGTCAGGAATGACCCGGTGCTTGCACAGGGGGCCTTTACCTTATATTAATGAAGGGGACAAGGCAGGGTTGCCAGCCTCCAGGTACTAGCTGGAGATCTCCTGCTGTTGCAACTGACCTCCAGCTGATAGAGATCAGTTCACCTGGAGAAAATGGCCGCTTTGGCCATTGGACTCTATGGCACTGAAGTCCCTCCCCTCCCCAAACCCCACCCTCCTCAGGCTCCGCCCCCAAAACCTCCCGCCAATGGCAACAGGGGACCTGGCAACCCTAGGGACAGGGGTCTGAGAAAGAGGGGCTGGCCTATACCCAGTCTAAATTTCCTGGCTGAAATAAAAAAAATTATTACCGGTAATCAATCCATTAATTAATCAATGGGGCGAAATCCCCTGTGGAAACGGACTTGGTCAAATATCTCTGGAACTATGGAAGTGGTATCTAACCTATGCTGGATGGGCATGGAGCCGCCCTAAGAGGCCCGGTTTGCAGTTGGGGGTTGCAGCATTGCTATGGTTCTTCATTCCTGGGCCAGCTGTATCCCTTCTGGGAAAGAGAGGCATCGGCCACGGTGTATCCCATGCTCCGGTCAAATCCAGGCTGGGTTACCGTCATGCATTGGATGTGGGCTGCCTTCTAAAAGTATTCAGAAACTTTTATTTTAAAGGTTTATTTTTTTATAATTAAAGGAATACAAAAAGGAAAGAAGGGAAGGGTAAACCGTTTGGTATACAAAAACAATATGACAATTTCAGTTGAGAAATAAACTTAGTCGAGTACAGTGACATATAACAAGCCTAAATACTGATCAGATGCGATATAGTATGTCTAAAAAAGTGATTATAAAAATATAAAAATCATTCAAACTATCTAACTGTTACACATTAGAAGTATAGCGTTTGAAAGCCTAGAAATTACTTAACAAATAGCTGGAGCATATTAAATAAAACATTGCCTGTTACTCATTTTAGTACTATTCAATATATGTCATTCATTTGATTAACTAGAGGTCATATAAGTGTAAAAGGATTCCCCCTTTTCATCAAATTGTTCTGTAAGTTCATTATAATTAGGGTTCAGCATAAAAGTCATTTTGGCCATAGTGGCGTAGTCTAGCAACTTCAAGTGGTCCAAAATACGTCAGCCAACTTGCTAACGGACACCGCTATCACCCCCACTGTTAAAAGATCTCCTCTTTCCACTTTGTTTTCAGCCTCAAGGCAAAGCGCTAGAAAAGGCTACGCACTCCCCACCTCTCCAAGCAGTGAGATTAGGGTGGCCAGGTCCCTCTTCCCAACTGGCGGGAGGTTTCGGTTGCGGAGCCTGAGGAAGATGGGGTTTGGGGAGGGGAGGGACTTCCATGCCATAGAGTCCAATGGCCAAAGGCGGCCCTTTTCTCCAGGGGAACTGATCGCTGTCAGCTGGAGATGAGTTGTAATTCCGGCACAGGGTGATGGGCACAACCCCCAAATGGCCACCACTGGGGGCAGAGCCAACCCTCAAATGGCCACCGTGTGAGGGGAGACACGCAGAGGAAGG
This sequence comes from Euleptes europaea, assembly GCF_029931775.1. NCBI lineage: Eukaryota > Metazoa > Chordata > Lepidosauria > Squamata > Sphaerodactylidae > Euleptes > Euleptes europaea. The sequence goes on along the minus strand of NC_079329.1, from coordinate 8,692,598 downwards.
CCAACTGTGGGGAATAAGAGGAATGATTTTTAAAAATACACTGGGTAAGAGGAGTGAGAGAAAGGAAAAAACCCAATAATGTTGTGGTGAAAGCTGTGGCCGACACAACGTTGTTTTAATGTGCACTGCCACTCAGGTGTCCAGTAGCCAAAGAAGCCCTGCTGGGCGGGAGCCCCACATGGCCCCATCCACTTTCTCAAAATGCTCGGTGGGCACAAGGGAAGGTGTTGGCAGGCACTACGGTGCCCATAGGCACCTCGTTGGGGTGCCCTGCTTTAGGCCAAGCCTATGATACTCATTCAGAGTCACCACATACAGACACCCTGAACATTAACCTTTAATGTCCTCAGTGGCTGGAGGGATGGGTGAATGGAGGCTTTCCTTCTCCTGCATGAACTTGCCGGGAGACTAGGGTTGCCAGGTCCCTCTTTGCCACCGGCGGGAGGTTTTTGGGGCGGAGCCTGAGGAGGGCGGGGTTTGGGTGTAATGCCCAGATATAAGGGCTGGTTTAGAACACTATGTATTCATATGCATGTCAGAGTATCAAGTTGGTTGTAATAATCTGACAGTAACAGATGTGTGATAGCTGTCAGATCTGGGAGATCTGAGAGGTCAAAGATGATGTAAGCAGAAGCAATAGCCTTGCTGGTACCAAAGGGAACTGCGGGAATCCGGATCTGGGCAGTTTGCTGATGCAATGCTTGGGAAGGTCCACAGGTGGCCTAATGCAGATCAGGTGCAGTGGGTGTATATAAGGCTATGTAACTGTGATTCTGTAACCAAACCAAATCTAACCTAACATTGAAGAAGCCTGGAAGTAGTAGTGGAGAAGTGTATGTGATGGTATGTTTTATCTGTGCACTGTAAATAAAAGACACTGTTTCTTATAAAGCAAGACTTCTGGTGGTTATGTCCTGGAGGAACTCCTAATCCAGTTGCTTCCACGTCAATGCACACACATGGAAGCTTTGGAGAAGCTGGCATCCGGGAGCCATGAACCAACAAATCATGCTCTCTGTGTCTGGTATGGCCTTTCACCAGTAGAGAGCTCTGAATAACCTTCATTTTTAGGAATGTGGTTTCTAGTTACTAAGATCACAAGACCTCGCACTTGCTTAGAGACAGCCTTCGGCCAATATCTATAGGTTATGCCAATTAGAGTGAAGTAGACACCTAATGTGCATTGGTGCTTTTGTGTATCAATCTGCTTGTCAGCAGCCATGGGCCTGCCCCATGCGAATGCATAAATATTTCTGAGCTCCCTTTGTTTCTAGAGTGAGTAACTCTGCATCTCATTTGTGGGTTATTTCACCCCCAGGTCTGTGTTTAGCTAAATAATTAACCTCCTCCTAGTTGTCTTCATTGGACTCTATGGGACAACTAGGCACTTCATGGGGAGGGGAGGGGCTTCAATGCCATAGAGTCCAATGGCCAAAGCGGCCATTTTCTCCAGGGGAACTGATCTTTATCGGCTGGAGATCAGTTTTAATAGCAGGAGATCTCCAGCTAGTACCTGGTGGTTGGCAACCCTACAGGAGACTCTTCTCCATGAATGCTTGTTGATCCAAGGTGAGGCAATTTGCTACTCAAAAGAAGACGTTCTCTGTGGTGGAGCCATCTCTGTAACAAGCGTGTTCTCCTCCCTTGTGTTTTAATGGAATTTAAGATCCTTGTCATCTGTGTTTCCTCGCTTTTTATCTATGCTTTTCACCCAAGCCACAGCCAATCCTATTTTGCAGTTCAGCTTTGTTGTGGTTTGTACTTAACATTCTTCTTTGTGCTTCAAGTTGTTTTTGGAAGCTTCCTGGAGGGTTTGATGCCAAAAGGTGGGGCAAAAATGCTATAAAGAAATCAGTGCAAAAAAAAAATGCAAAAAACAAAAGCAAATAAAAATGGGGCACAGAGTAGGGTTACTAGGGTTGCCAGATCCCTCTTTGCCACCGGCAGGAGGTTTTGGGGCAGAGCTTAAACAGGGTGGGGTTTGGGGAGGGGAGGGGCTTCAATGCCATAGAGTCCAATGGCCAAAGTGGCCATTTTCTCCAGGTGAACTGATCTCTATCGGCTGGAGATCAGTTGTAATAGCAGGAGATCTCCAGCTAGTACCTGACGATGTCATTCTCATGAACTGCAAAATTGCAGTCGGATGTTAGAATATAAAGTCTGAAGAAGCCAACATCTTTTCAAGCCAACGTAATTACAACGCGCAACAAGATGAAACCGGGGTCTTGTCACCACGTCCCATGTGCATAGAACACATAGCTTTTTTCCAGCAGTGTTCTATGTGTTTGAAACGCAAGCTTTTTCCAGCAGCGCAAACGCATAGCTTTTTTCCAGCAGCGTGTTTGTGTGAGTTACACACATCAGCAGGATTCCCAATTACAGGACAGGATTGTCCAGCAACCACCAGCTGACCACAAGATTAAGTGCATCTGGGCACGGAGAGCTCATACTGCCGGATAAGTCATAATTATTTCCCATGGTGTTCTAAGAAGTTACCACAGTGTTCACAAGTGATTGGATGTTGTTTTTCATCTAAACAACTACTATCTGGACTCAGATACATGGACTATTCATGTATTGTTTAGTTCCGTTTGTGTGTTTGAGTAACTGTATTACTATCCACTGTGATGGTTTATTTTACGTTGTAATGTTAAGGGCATAATAGAATATTGCAATAACACCCTTAGTGTCATTAATTTTATTAGTGGCTGTGTACTGAAAGTAAATTTCCTACATAGGATTTTTCCACAGTACCTGGAGGTTGGCAACCCTAAGGGTAGCCAACTCCAGCTTTGGAAAACCCTGGAGATTTGTGGGGGGGTGCCCGCAGTCCTCAGACGTGCGGGAGGTATCTCGCCCCTTTCGGAGCAGGCAACAAAGATTATGCTATCTACCAAGGTCAGAAGTCAGAGGCTTCGTCAAAGCAGGCAGGAGTCACGGCCGGAAAGATCAATCATGGGCAGTAGCAGGAACACAGAGAAACTGCACGGTTGCTTCCGCAAAGTGAAAGCATGCCTGCACTGCCTTTATCAGTCAGTGCACTTCCAAGCTAGGCTTCATCCTGAAACGACTCAGCACCAGTTCTCTGTCTGCTTAGCCTCTCCAAGCGAGCACTTCTCCTTTTACCCTGCAAAATCACACGCTGCCGAGTCCTGATATGCCTATCAGGTTCAGGTGAGCTTGGAGGGCTGCCATTCTCAGCTTCCACTGCAGGGGTTAGGGGAAGAGTAGCGTCTGTCTGCCCTTGTTCCATCTCTCTGCCTAGCTGTGGTTCCTGCTGAGTTGTTTCAGGCTCCTGTGCTACTGACTACAATGGAGGTACTGAAGGCCCAGAGGCAACCTGTTCCTCCACTTCAGCTTCAGAGTCCTCCGAGTCCTCAGCTCCCAAGGCAGGGCCCATGACAGGGGGTTCCTGAGGAGGGCAGAGTTTGGGAGGGGGGAAAGAGCTCAGTGGGGGGGGGGTGATGCCCTACGGACTGCCCTCTGAAGCAGCCATTTCCTCCAGGGAAAGGATCTCTGTAACTTGGAGCAGTAATGCCAGGAGAATTCCACACCCCACCTGGAGATTGGTAACCTTAGGCACAGTGGGATGAGAAGGGGCTGTGGTTGCCAGCTCATGGTTGGGAAATACCTGGAGATTTTGGGGGTGGAGTCTGAGGAGGGCGGGTTTTGGAGAGGGGAGGGACTTCAATGCCATAGAGTCCAATCAGGGTTGCCAACTTCCAGGTACTAGCTGGAGATCTCCTGCTATTACAACTTATCTCCAGCCAATAGAGATCAGTTCACCTGGAGAAAATGGTCACTTTGGCCATTGGACTCTGTGGCATTGAAGTCCCACCCCTCCCCAAACCCCGCCCTCCTCTGGCTTTGCTCCAGAAATCTCCCACTGGGGGCGAAGAGGGACCTGGCTACCCTAAGTCCAATTGCCTAAGTGGCCATTCTCTCCAGGGGAACTGATCTCTATCACCTGGAGATCAGTTGTATTAGCGGGAGATCTCCAGCCACCACCTGGAGGTTGGCCACCCTAGAAGGGGCCCAGCTTAGGAGCCAAGACTCCTGGGACCTGCTTTGGCAGGCAGGATGGCCCGGAGGAGGAGCTGGAACGGTCCGGACAAATGTATCCTGCCCTGTCTAGACTGAACGGCTTGATGCAACTTGCCACTCTTCTGGTTATTTTCCTTAAGGAAGCTGGCAGTCGGGTGGGGGTTTCCCCTTCCTGCCACTTACAAAAGACAATGAACAAAGAGGAGGGATTGAAAATGCCATCTTGGCTCTGTGGGCAGACGGCGGGGGGGGGGCGGGGGGACTGTTCGGTGGCGGTCAGCATGTCTCAGGACTCAGGATTCTCACCCTCCCTCTGACCACCTGAGGTGCTCCATGCAAAGTGAGAATGGTGGGGGGCAGAAGCCTGTGTTCCTGCTTTTGGGGACCAGGCAAATGCCTTATTTTGACATAGTGCTTTGTTTGTTTAAAAACGTGCCGGTACTCACATATAGGTTTGCACTCATTTCCCTCCTTAGGACTTGGGAGACCCCCCCCCCCGCAAAGGGTTGCCAACCTCCAGGTACTGGAACAGGCTGATAACAATGTGTAATGACAAAAGTATATTGAATGTAACAACGTGCTACCAAGCCAATTGCATATATACAACAAAGTATTTCTCAGTTCTGGGTGTATAACAACGTGCTAACAATCCAATTGCATGTGTACAACAAAGTATTGCTCAGTCCTGGTACAGTAACAATCAATCCGAGGTCGACGTCTTCAAATGAAGAAGGGTAGAAAGGGATACGATCATTTCAATTCTTCCTCAGTCCCGTTTCTGTACAAATATGTATATATTACAATAAACAATCTCTCATAAATGTTCTCTCAAGTGACTTAATATAAATAAAGATATACTTACATATATTAATGTCAAAATAACCCTGCCCTCCTCAGGCTCCACCCCAAAAACCTCCAGGTATTTTCCAACCCGGAGCTGGCAACCCTACCCCCCCCAAAGGTGCTGGTATTTAGTTAGGGTTGCCAGGTCCCTCTTTGCCACTGGCGGGAGGTTTTTTGGGTGGACCCTGACGAGGGAGGGGTTTTGGGAGGGGAGGGACTTCAATGCCATAGAGTCCAATTGGCAAAGCGGCCATTTTCTCCAGGGGAACTGATCTCTATCTGCTGGAGATCAGTTGTAAGAGCAGGAGATCTCCAGATAGTACCTGGAGATTGGCAACTCTATACTTAGTCCTGGTGAGTATAGGGTTGCCAACCTCCAGGTGGTAAGCCAAAATAGACACCTCTGTGTATAAATGTAGTTACTCCAAATCTAACACAAATCTACCATACAAAGTATAGCTAAACAACAGAGTGTATTATACAATAACATTGATAAACACATACAAAAAGTCCTATTTCTTAAGCATAAAGACACAAAGTCACAATATTCCAAGGTTTCCAAAATTCACTATCCCAAAGACAGTCAAAAAGTCCAACAGATACCCCAATTCTAGGTTTATGCTTAAGAAATAGGACTTTTTGTATGTGTTTGTCAATGTTATTGTATGTGTGTTGTTTAGCTATACTTTGTATGGTTGATCTGTGTTAGATTTGGAGTAACCTCCAGGTGGTGGCTGGAGATCTCCCTAAATGCATGACGTGGTGGGGAGTTGGCCGTGATTATTCCGTGGGCAGAAGAAATGCGCTCTGCACATGTCCAGAAGGAATTCACAGCCTATCACATTGCAGCGCTGTCAGACCGGAAACACCTCCTGCACAACTGTCTATTTTACAATTAAGTGCTTGTTTTAACCGCCGCTTTCCTTTTCTTTTCCCACCTACACCCCCCTCCCCAAACACCCCTTTTCGTGCTTATGAGACAGACCCAATTAAGCTTCCAAAGCAGCTTTGCGGGGATTGAAGCCGAAAAGCTCTGCTGTGTTCCCACACAGTGCTCTGGTTCACCAGGGTGAGTCAGAGTCATTTGTTAGGGTCACCATTACTTCAGTCTGCCAGAGGGGCTTGGGGGGGTGGGTACAAATGAGTCAGGATTTACTGGCTTGAGGAAGAGCGGCTTTGGGGGCTGCCGAAAAGCCTGGGAATGTCCTGGCCCCAAATCAGTTTTGACCTTAGGAGGCCAGAGGAGTTCTTTTGAACGCTTGGCCATCTCAGGAACAGGCGGCAGGGATGTAAGGTGTATGACACGCACATGAGTCTTGTAAGTAAGCACTTACAATTTTCTGGTTGACACGTGTGCATGCCAGGTAGGGTTGCCAAGCCCCCCCCCCCGGCTACCAGCGGGAGATAGGGGGGTGGGGTTGCTAGATCAAGGGTGAGAAACTGATGGAGATTTGGGGATGGGGTACAATGCCATAGAGACCACCCTCCAGGGTCTCCGGCAGAGGTCTTTCACATTACCTACTTGCCTGGTCCCTCTAACTGGAGATGCCTGGGGATTGAACCTGGGACCTTCTGTATGCCAAGCAGATGCTCTACCACTGAGCTACAGCCCTTCCCCCAAAACTGGGGAAAACTGGGTGGTGGGGAAAGTATGTGGAAGGCACAGAAACTGTTTTGGGGGGCTGCCAGCCCCCCTCCAACACCGTTCCATACCACTAAACAACCAGAGCCTGGAGATCTCATGTATACCTTAAGATGGAGGGAGACAGAGTTGTCTAGAATTCAGCACTGGTAGCAAATGGCTAAGGGCAGTCAGTTGTGGATCAATTCAACAACTTCTTGAGAAGATGTCAGGACAACTGAGGTCTTTCTATCCATCTAGTGTATGTTTATTTTATTTTATTCCTTCCCCCTCACCCCCAGGAGCTCAGGCAGCATGCTTGGCTCTCCCTTCCTCTTGTTATTCTCATAATACAGGTTGAGTATCCCTTATTCGAACATCCGATATCTGGACTGATCCGAAAACCGGACCTTTTGAGCCGGCATGCAGGCATTACTCACAGGCCCTCAGCAGTCCCATCGATGGTTCAATGGGGAGGGGCTGTGGCTCAGTGGTAGAGCATCTGCTTGGCATGCAGAAGGTCCCAGGTTCAATCCCCGGCATCTCAAGTTAAAGGAACCAAGCAAGCAGGTGATGTGAAAGACCTCTGCCTGAGACCCTGGAGAGCCACTGCCAGTCTGAGTAGACAATACTGACTTTGATAGACCAAGGGTCTGATTCAGTATAAGGCAGCTTCACATGTTCATCTATAGTTAAAGGGACTATGCAGGTACGGGATGTGAAAGACCTCAGCCTGAGACCCTGGAGAGCTGCTGCCGGTGGTCCCAAGCAGTCCTGATAAGGGATGATGAAGAACAAGAGTTGGTTTTTTTATGCTGACTTTCTCTACCACTTAAGGGAGACTCACACCAGCTTACAATCACCTCCCCTTCCCCACAATAGACACCCTGTGAGGTGGGTGGGGCTGAGAGAGTGTGACTAGCCCAAGGTCACCCAGCTGGCTTCGTGTGTAGGAGTGGGGAAACGGACCCGGTTCACCAGATTAGTGTCCGCCACTCATGTGGAGGAGTGGGGAATCAAACCCGGTTCTCCAGAGCAGAGTCCACCGCTCCAAACCACCACTCTTAACCACTACTCCACACTGGCTGGATACTCATCCAGTAATCCCATGAAGTAAGTAAGGCAGAGAAAGACAGTGGTGAGCGTTATGTCCGAGTCAGGTCTCCCAAATACTAACTGCTATGCTGCATTGGTTCTTGGTGGGCAAGAAGGGGACAGAACCTCCAAAGGGCAATTCCAAGGGCCTGATTATGAATTGCATATATAGCTCTGTATTTTCTGAGGAACTTACATCTGGTTTCCAGGAAGCATCCCAAGCCAGGCAGGCTTCCAAAGCCAAGCCTGCTTAGCTTCTTTGTTTTGTCAGGTGCCTTCAGAATTGTCTCAGAACGGATCTAGTGTGTGGCAGGGCTTTTAATGAGGGGGTACTCACCTAGGGTTGCCAGCTCCGGGTAGGGAAATACCTGGAGATTTTGGGGGTGGAACCATAGGAGGGTGGGGCTTGGGGAGGGACTTCAATGCCACCAAATCCAATTGCCCAAGCGGCCATTTTCTCCAGGCGAACTGATCTCTATCTGCTGGAGATCAGTTGTAATAGCAGGACACCTCCAGCTAGTACCTGGAGGTTTTGGAAATCAGCACAGGAGCGAATGAATATTACAAAGTGCAAATATTTATATAAATCGTTAGAACATATAACATAAAGTCACAACTATTCACATACTGAAACTAACAACCTAAACAATCTATCCTACTATATACAATGTATGTTACAACAATCAGGCTGGAACCAACCAGACTGAAGATTCAAAGTATAGGTATAGTCCTTAGGTCATATACAGTCATCACAGGGAAGTTCTTGGTTCCTCTTCAAGCTTTTAAATAGTATTTCTGATGTTACCATGAGATGATGCCAAAGATTGAAGAAGGGATACGGCCGTTTTGAATTCTTTGGCTTTAAATTTCTTCATCAGTCCCTCCTTTGACATGTAAAAACATAATTTCTACTAATGTAATATCATCCCAATAGGAATTCATTAATTCACATGTAATCATTATAAACATACAAAAATCAGTCATCATATCTCCAGCTTGCATATTGCATATTTGCTAAAAGTTCAAGCAGGATGAGATGGGCAAGCAACGTTGCTTCTGACTTGTTAAATGCTTAGCATTCTATGAAATCTGTTTGTTTCTAACCTTGACATATGTTTACGCTCTTGTTTCTTGTCAACTGCGGTTACACTTCATTATTCTTTGACAATATAGATTATTAGCATATTTCCAAGTGCTGGAGTTTATGTGCCAGATAGTTTGGCCTTTTTGGTCTTGTGCTGTCGTTGCTTGAGTTCAACCCCACTGTTGAGCACTTGTAGCCTTTTCTAATCACTACCTGGAGGTTGGCAACCCTATGTGTTAGCTATGCACATGCTAATGGCTATGCAAACAGGAACAAAGGAGCAGGCGAGTGGGGGGGTGGAATTTCTACTTTTGCGTCGGGACCGTGAATAGGCATTTTTAAAGCCACATTTTTAAAAAGCTTTGCACGAGCATCAAAACTGACCATGCAAAAATGGCCAGAGACCATTTGAGTTCTGAGAATTTGGCCATTTTGCATGGTAATTAGCAGCGTGTTCCAGGCTGAATTGGCCCACATATTTTTTTTTATTTTTGCATGCTGAACCGTCATTCCGGAAGTGACTGGGAAGCTGGTGCATACCTGCTTCGCATTACAAAAGAGCCCATTTAACGTGACCTTTGGTGTTTGCCATGAAGAATCCTCCCTCAAGGAACTATGCAAAACAACAGAGGCGCGTTAGCTATGCATATGCTAATGGAAATGCAAACAGGAACAAAGGAACAGGCGAGTGGGGGGTGGAATTTCTCCTTTTGCGTCGGGACCGTGAACACATGAACACATGAAGCTGCCTGCTACTGAATCAGACCCTTGGTCTATCAAAGTCAGTATTGTCTACTCAGACTGACAGCGGCTCTCCAGGTCTCAGGCTGAGGTCCTTCGCATCACCTACTTGCCTAGTCCCTTTAACTGGAGATGCTGGGGATTGAACCTCGGACCTTCTGCATGCCAAGCAGATGCTCTACCACTGAGCCACAGCCCCTTCCCATTATAGGCATTTTTAAAGTCACGTTTTTAAAAAGCGCTTTGAGTGAGCATCAATATTGACCATGCAAAAATGGCCAGTATGGGGGCTTATTGTTGAGTTTTGAGAATATGGATGGGGGGGAAGTGCACCTGTGTGTGTGTAAAGTGCCTTCAAGTCGCAGCCAACTTATGGCGACCCCTTTGGGGGTTTTCATGGCAAGAGACTAACAGAGGTGGTTTGCCAGTGCCTTCCTCTGCACAGCAACCCTGGTATTCCTTGGTGGTCACCCATCCAAACACTAACCAGGGCTGACCCTGCTTAGCTTCTGAGATCTGACTAGCCTGGGCCATCCGGGTCAGGGCAAAAGTGCATCTAAAGAGTGGCAAATCCAAGGCAAAACCTCCCATGCACAAATGGCATTTTAAAAACTCCCATGAATAAATAGCCAAAGAATTTGGCGGGGGGGGGGGGGAAATGTGCATTTGTGTGTGTTAAGTGTGGTCAAGTTGCTTCCGACTCCTGGCGACCCCATGAATGAAATTCCTTCAAAATGTCCTATCTTTGACAGCCTTGCTCAGAACTTGCAAATTGAAGGCCGTGGCTTCCTTTATCGAGTCAGTAGAAAAGAGCAAGAGTCCAGTAGCACCTGAAAGACTAACAAAAATATTTTCTGGCAGGGGATGAGCTTTCGTGAGCCACAGGCTCACGAAAGCTCATCCCCTGCCAGAAAATATTTTTGTTAGTCTTTCAGGTGCTACTGGACTCTTGCTCTGTTCTACTACTGCAGACAGACTAACACGGCGACCCACTGTGCATTATCTTTATTGAGTCAATCCATCTCTTGTTGGGTCTTCCTCTTTCCCTGCTGCCCTCAACTTTTCCCAGCACGCCTGTCTTTTCCAGGGACTCTTGTCGTCTCATAATATGTCCCAGGTAGGACAGCCTCAGTGTAGTCATTTTAGCTTCTAGGGTCAGTTCAGGCTTGATTTGATCTAGAACCCACTGATTTGGTTTTTGTTTTTGGTTTTTTTCTTTCTTTCTTTTTTTTGGGACAGTCCACGGAATCCACAAATGCGCATTTCAAGAGCGGCAAAGCGAAGGCCAGCCCTCCCGTGCGTTCGCGCCCCTAGTCACTAGAGGGCGATCCCTTAGCTCCATCTCTCCCTCTGCCAAATCAAAGCAGAAGAAGACGGGAAAGAAGTATATTATTTTCTTCCGACTGCGAACCGCCTTTTCCCCTTTTGGCAAAGGGGGGGGGACAGGAAAAGGAGACAAAGGAGGAGGAGGAGGAGGAGGAGGAGAGGCGAAGACCCCAGGAGGAGGGAAGGCGGGGGCGCCGTCGAAGGCTCCGCGCAGGAGAGGCAGCGGAGGCAGGACCGCGATTGATGGAGAGGGATGGATGGAGGGCGGCGGTGACGGCCGTCGGGTCCCTCTAGGGTCGCGGGTCCCCGGGGCGGGGGGAGGCATGGGCTAAGGCGGGCAGGGCGGGGGGCGTCCGATCCGGAGCGGCTGCGCATCCTCGACCCCCCCCTTGCAAAGTTGCTCCCAGATGTCGGGGCGGGCGGTGCGGGCCGAGACACGCAGCCGGGCCAAGGATGACATCAAGAAAGTGATGGCCGCCGTCGAGCACGTCCGCAGATGGTGAGGGTCCCCCCACCCCTGGTCTTGGGGGAGGGAGCAGTCAAGCCGGCCGGGGCTGATGGGTCGGGAGGAGATTTGGGAATGGGGACCAGGTGGGTTCCCTGGGCGGCCGGAGGGTCTGTGTGCGGGGTTGCCAACCTGCAGGGGGCAGCTGGGGGTCCCCCCCCGGCGTTGCAGCGGGTCTCCTGGAGCAGTTCCCCTGGAGAAAAAATTGCTTTGGCAATTGGGCTCTATGGCATTGAAGGCCCGCCCCTCCCCAAACCCCGCCCTCCTCGGGCTCCGCCCCCCAAACCTCCTGCTGGTGGCGAGGAGGGACCTGGCAACTAGGGTTGCCATCCTCCAGGTACTTAAAAGACAATAAACAGCACCCAAGCTCAAAATGATTGCAAAGAGTATATTCACAATATATCATACATGCAAATAAAAATGAACATAAACATAAATGCAAACGTTCAAAAGAGAGTATTTATGTTTATGTTCATTTTTATTTGCATGTATGATATATTGTGAATATACTCTTTGCAATCATTTTGAGCTTGGGTGCTGTTTATTGTCTTTATCCTCCAGGTACTAGCTGGCGATCTCCTGCTATTACAACTGATCTCCAGCCGATAGAGATCAGTTCACCTGGAGAGAATGGCCGCTTTGGCAATTGGACTCTATGGGCGAAAACACGTGGGAGGTTTTGCCTTGGATTTGCCACTCTCTAAATGCAAATTTGCCACTCTAAATGCACATTTCCCCCAGCCAGATTTTCAAAAACAGAAAATAAGCCCCCCACGCAGAGTTTTGAGAATTCAGATGGGGAAAATGTGCATCTAGAGAGCGGCAAAGCCTCCCGTGCGTTTTTGCCCTATGGCATTGAAGTCCCGACCCTCCCCAAACTCCACCCTCTTCAGGCTCTGTCCCCCAAATCTCCCGGTATTTCCCAACCCAGAGCTGGCAACCCTAGGTCTATGTGTAGGGTTGCCAACTTCCAGGTGGTAGCTGGAGATCTCCCACTGTTATAACTGATCTCCAGGCGACAGAGATCAGTTCCTCTGGAAAAAATGGCTGCTTTGGAAGGTGGACTCTATGGCATTATGCCCTGTCGAAATGCCTCCCCTCCCCAAACCCCTTCTTCCTCAGTCTCCACCCTAAACCTGGAGGTGGCTGGAGATTTCCTGCTATTACAACTGAAAATGGCCACTTTAGCAATTGGACTCTATGGCATTGCTGATGGCTGCCAACTTTGAAGGCTTTAAGAGGGGAGTGGACATGTTCATGGAGGAGAGGGATATTCATGGCTATTAGTCAAAATGGATACTAGTCATGATGCAAACCTGTTCTCTCCAGGAGCAGAGGAGCATGCCTGTTACATGAGGTGCTGTGGAGCACAGGCAGAACGGTGCTGCTTCAGTTGTCTTCTTTGTGGGCTTTCTGGAGGCACCTGGTTGGCCACTGTGTGAACAGACTGCTGGTCTTGATGGGCCTGGGTCTGATCCAGCAGGGCCTTTCTTATCTTCTTATGACCCTGCAGAGCTGCTGCCAGTCAGAGCAGACAATACCACCTCTGATAGACCACGGGTCTGACTCAGTATAAGGCAGCTCTGTGTCTTATATGTCCAATCTGTTGATCTGACTGGGGAATGTTGCATTACATGCTTCCTCCTCAAAATGTACCAGATGGACTGCTAGTAAGTACTGAGAATGCATCTTACCAGTGCTGAAAGAATCTCCCCTTGCTAACCAGTTTGTTTCTGGACTCACTTGAAAAGAGCTGGTTCTGACCTTTGAAACCTCGAGTGGTCCAGGCCCAGGATATCAGCTGCTCCCCTAAGAGCTTGCCCCCGGTCTGAGCTTGGCAGCAATGGCCTTCTTCCATGTATCTCTCCACCCTCAGAAGTGAGGGGGGTGACCCCTAACAACAGGGCCTTCTCTGCTGTGGCTCCTTGTTTAATGGCACGCCCTCCCTGTAACCATCCACACGGCATCAACCCTGATGGCCTTGTGGTCTCAGTCTAAAAGTGGACTTCCCCCCCAGCTTTTGCTGATGGATGTTTTCCTTTCTTGCTTGCTTTTCTTGTTGCTTTTTTTTTGGCTCCCTTTTTGGTGCTGCTTCTAATAGGTTGGGGGGTTCACAAAGGAAACCCCACCTTATACACTTTTTTACTCTTCTTCCTAGGGAAAAACGGTGGGTTACCGTTGGGGACACCTCCTTACGGATCTACAAGTGGGTACCAATTGTGGACCCCCGGGATGAGGTATGTTGAAATACTTTTGGGGTTGAGAAGTCAACCCCCTTCTCCCAGTGAGTCTCTTGCCCATTCATAGAATCATAGAGTTGGAAGGGACCACCAGGGTCATCTAGTCCAACCCCCTGCACAATGCAGGAAATTCACAACCACCTCCCCCCCACCCCCCCAGAGACCCCTACTCCATGCCCAGAAGATGGCCAAGATGCCCTCCCTCTCATGATCTGCCTAAGGTCATAGCATCAGCATTGCTGACAGATGGCCATCTAAAAGGTAAAGCAAGCACCGGGTCATTCCTGATTCATGGGTGACGTCACATCTCAACGTTTCCTAGGCAGACTAGGTTTACGGGATGGTTTGCTAGTGCCTTCCCCAGTCATCTTCCCTTTACCCCCAGCAAGCTGGGTCCTCATTTGACCGACCTTGGAAGGATGGAAGGCTGAGTCAACCTTGAGCCGGCTACCTGAAACCGACTTCCGTCAGGATTGAACTCAGGTCGTGAGCAGAGCTTGGACTGCGGTAATGCAGCTTACCACTCTGCGCCACGGGGCTCTTAGATGGCCATCTAGCCTCTGCTTAAAAACCTCCATGGAAGGAGAGCTCACCACCTCCCGAGGAAGCCTGTTCCACTGAGGAACCGCTCTGTCAGAAAATTATCTTGTTCTTACAGGAGAAAAGGCGTCTGGCAAGCAATAGTGAGCAGCAGAGGACCAAAGACAGGAGGAGCCGGCTGCCCAGTCCGCGGAACAACCCTGCTCTGCTCATGCTGGACCTCAATGGTACGTCTCAGAAGGTGTAGGATAGAAGGAGGAGGAGGGGCTGGAAAGGCAGTACTGTCCTGAATCCCGTCTCCTGCAAGGCCCCGCCAGCACTTACTCCAAAGCCGCTCCTCTCTGATGGGATCCCAAAACGGTTGCTACTTGGGGCTACACTGGCGTTAGGGTTGGACCTCCACCAGCACTGTTAAACCTCTGCAGGCTCAGGCCAATGGGCAGCTGGGGAGGAGGGTGAGGGGAAGGCCGTTGTTTTGTTTTTGGGCTTTTCTCGGCAACGGCCCTAACCGCCCCTTTCCTGTTTCCCCAGACGAGAACAGCAACCAGAGCTCGCTTTCCGAGACCTCCCTCGTGAAAGGGGGAGACAACAGCCCCAGCCCCACGCTGGACCGCAGCCAGACGGTCACCCCCACCCCTCTGGGGGAGCTGAAGGCGGAGGACTCCCAGCCCCCCTTGCTGGGGCAGGAAGGAGGTAGGCTCAGTCGGAGGAGAGCAGGAAGGCAGTGGTGGCTAGTGGCGAACATCCCTTGGATATCTTTTGAAATGTCTTACGACCCCAATGCTTCCATTCCTGTCTTGGGTGCAGATCCTGGGGTGCTGCTTTTGGAGGGTACAGATGAGCCCCCCATGCTTACGAAAGAAGGGCCAGATCCCAAGATGTCGGACACCTCGGTGAGTGTGTGGGATGGGGAGAGACACGAGAATAATCCTCATTTTCCTAATTGGTAGGCTTAGGGTGAATGGATCATGGAATCATAGAGTTGGAAGGGACCACCAGGGTCATCTAGTCCAACCCCCTGCACAATGCAGGAAATTCACAACTACCTCTCCCACACACCCCCAGCGACCCCTACTCCATGCCCAGAATATGGCCAAGATGCCCTCCTGCTCATGATTCGCCTAAGGTCATAGAATTAGAATTGCTGACAGATGGCCATCTAGCCTCTTCTTAAAAACCTCCAGGGAAGGAGCACTTACCACCTCCCGAGTAAGCCTGTTCCACTGAGGAACCGCTCTAACTTTTAGAAAATTGGTTCTTGTAGGTTATCCGGGCTGTGTGACCGTGGTCTTGGTATTTTCTTTCCTGACGCTTCGCCCATAGCTGTGGCAGGCATCTTCAGAGGAGTAACACTGAAGGACTGTGTCTCTCAGTGTCAAGTGTGTAGAAAGAGTAATATATAGTCAGAAAGGGGTTGGGTTTGAGCTGAATCATTGTCCTGCAAAAAGTATCAAAGGTAATGTGCTAATCATTGTCCTGTAAGTATCAAGATAATGTGCTAATGAGGGTGTGGTATGTTAATATGGAACCATTGTATCCTGAAGTGATCTGTTAACATGTGAAATCCAAAGCTAATCTGCATGGCTATTGTGGACTCTAGTCTTTGTTAGTCTGGAGATTTTCAGAGGTTTTTTTGTAGACTGTGGAGGCGGCTGTGGCTCAGTGGTAGAGCATCTGCCCGGCATGCAGAAGGTCCCAGGTTCAGTCCCCAGCATCTCCAGTTTATGGGACTAGGCAAGTAGGTGATGTGAAAGACCTCCGCCTGAGACCCTGGAGAGCCGCTGCCGGCCCGAGTAGACAATACCGACTTTGAGGGACCACGGGTCTGATTCAGTAGAAGGCAGCTTTCATGTGTTCATATGAGGCCGTAAGGGTAGAAATGGTGTTGTGTTTGCCTCTGATTCTTCCTTCCCGTTCCAGGAAAAGGACGTAGGAGGCGCCTTTGAACCCACGGAGGCCCTTGAGAAGCAGGTACCTGAGGCCGAAGAGGTGCCGTCGCTGGGAGCGCCCCCGCTAAAACGTATCCGCGCCGAGCCCCAAGAATCAGAGCCCAGCCAAACGTCGGAGGCCTAAGCGCGGGCCTGCTCTGACCCCTTCCCATCTTTCTGGACAGTACATGTATGTGTGTGGAGAACATTCTGGAAATGAATGTATCAGGTCAACATTAGGTGAAAATAATAATAATCTGCCACTCGTGAACCATTCCCATTCCCCTGTGCCTGCTACTCCCTGGTGGAGGCTTAGGACAGTTGTAGCTAAAGAACCATGGCGGCACCCACGGACAGTCCAAGATGCCATGTTTGCTTATGAACGGAAGCCATGTTTTCTTAAACACTGGGCATGCACGATTTAAAAAGAAATGTGCAGATGGAAATGGGACGTTGGCAGAAACCGTGTAGGGCCGACGCGGATGAGAGGGAAAGAGGAAGCCCTGCTTGAGAATAGTGGACGTCCTCATCCCTCTAGACCTGGGGTGTCAAGCTCATTTGTTATGAGGGCCGGATATGACACATATGTCACTTAGTCGGGCTGGGCCATGCCTCACTAGCCCAGATTGGGAGTGGGTGTGTGTGTGGCTGCCTTGGCAGGCGAGCCCACAGCAGACTCTCCACCCTAGAGTGGGACGGGGGGGGGGCGTGTTGGCTGCCTTGCTGGGCCGGATCTGGCCCGCGGGCCGTATGTTTGACACCTCTGCTCTAGACTGTCTTTAGGGGAACTAAGAATTAGACTGTGGGTGGCGGGGTGGAATTTATAAGCACATTTGCCAAGAGGTGACGCGCCAACGGGATGATTAAAAAAAATGTATTAGAAAAGTTACAGGGTTCCCAGTGAATTACTAGATGGGGCATCTAGTAATTGAAACAAAGCAGCTCCTTCATCCACTCCCAATCCACACTTTTGCAAAATATGCTGATTAGCTATAGTTGCTTAATTTGCTTACTTTTGTATAATTTTATGGCTTCTGTGATTCAGAGGAAGGGAGAGGACTGGGGAGATACTCACACGATTTTGTTCAGAAATGTGAGAACTAGAAACTTTTTTTTTTTTAAGTATATGTTCACAGGACGACAGCCCCCACAACTGGTCTGCAAGCTAAGCAAGAGATGGGTTGTTCATTGCTCAGGGGATCCATCTTTAATTTCAAGGCTACCTGCAAATTATACGTTTTGTCTTTAAAAGGCCTTTTGGTTAACTCCAGATAAATGGCGCATCTTTTCAGCTAACTATGCCGTGAGGGCAAAGCCCCCGTTCATGTTCTCAAAAGTATTCTCTGTATTGTCGTCATGATTTCCAGCGCTTGACTGCGTTTATGTCAGATTCTGGAGCTCTGCTCTCAAATGGCCTGGCTCTGGTTAAGGGGAGAGGGAAGATCTGAGATTCTAGGAGAGAGATTTACAAGATTCATCTGCTGGGAGTTGAGAGGTAGAGCTGAGATGAGGCTGAGGAGTTGGGGAAAGAAGGGAGGGTGTGTTGGGTAAGGGGAATCAAGGGAGCCAGGACTCCCCCTGAGCCTCTGTAGCAGGGGAAGGGTGCTGATGGCATTTGGAGAGCAGGGCCCCATCCCCCATGACTTCTGGGGCCAAAGGTGCATAGAGTCTGAATTCTGTGTGTTGTAGATTCCATGGTGTGTACATACATATATTTTTCATTATAGAGTTTGCTACTAAAAAGCCAGCTACGTGCGTGCGTTTGTGTTTTGCAATTCCACGTCTTACAAGAGTATTGTCTACCCTGACTGGCAGCTGCTCTCCCAGGTCTTGGGTAGAGGTCTTCTGCATCACCTGCTAGCTTTCAACTGGAAATGCTAGGGGCTGAAGCTGGGACTTTTGGCATGCGAACTTGATGATCTACCACCGAGCCACAGCCTCTCCCAAGAAGACCATAGTGAGGGAAGACCAGCATGGCGTGCACGTGTGTCATTAAGTCACAGCTGACATAGGGTTTTCAAGCCAAGAGACATTCGGAGGTGGTTTGCCATTGCATGCCTCTGCATGGGCCAAGGGTAGGGTTGCCAACCTCCAGGTGCTAGCTGGAGATCTCCTTCTATTACAACTGATCTCCAGCTGATAGAGATGAGTTCCCCTGGAGAAAATGTCCGCTCGGGCAATTGGACTCTATGGCATTGAAGTCCCTCCCCTCCCCAAACCCCTCAGGCTCCGCCCCCAAAACCTCCAGGTATTTCCCAACCCGGAGCTGGCAACCCTAGCCGAGAGAGTTCTGAGAGAACTGTGACTGTGGAGGAGTGGGGAATGGACACCTGGTCCCGGTTCATCCAGATCAAAGTCCGCCGCGCTTAACCACTACACCATACTGTCTCTCACCAGCATGGCACCAGCTTATTGACCAGAGAATAAGAACGGCAAGGAACTTGATTCCCCCTCCCCCACCAGAAAGAACTCTTCTCTAACTGCCAATTGTAACTGCAAACGGAAGGGAACTCTGTCCCTTGCCAGGGACCCCAGGAGTCACGTTGTCCCACCTCCATGCCACGAAGACCCCAGGCAAGATCACTTAGGGGGACATATATGCCTGCTAACAGCTCCTGACGTCCTGCTGCCGCTGCCAAACTCGCTCTCCCTCTTCCTCCTGCTATTCCTTCCATTTCTGCCCCCGCACATCTTACATTTGAGCTTGTAAGCGCGAGTCTGTCCTCATCATTCCTTCCAACGTTGGCCTTGATGGTTCTGGGGCCGGCCCTAACACCAGGGAGCAAAACGGGGCCGCCTACAAACAAGGGTGGTGGCAGCGGGGAACTCTCCAGGTACGTAGACAAAATGTTAGTTTTGTAAATTCAAAATTCAAAAAATTCAAAATCCCCTCAATAGTCCAACGGTTCCCGAGTATGCTCATTGCCCTTCTGGAGGCACAGAATGTTGAGGGCAGTTGAGCGTCAGTTGGCGGTGGACGTACTGGCAAGTCGCAGCTGACTTACAGCGACCCCATAGGGTTTCCAAGGCCAGAGGTGGTTTGCCATTGCCTGCCTCTGTGTAGGAACCCTGCGTTTCCCTGGTGGTCTCCCATGCAAATACTAACCAGGGCTAGCCTGGGCCACCCAGGTCAGGATAAGAATCAGTTATTGTAATTAATTAATTAATTAAAAACCAGTTAAGGGAGAATCAGACAGGCCCACATGCACCTCCCCCACCCATGTGGGCCTGTCCGATTCTCCCTTAATTGGTAGAGAAAGCATATAAAAAAACCAAATCTTCATCTTCTTTCACCCCTGGCCAATTCCCATCTCCCTCGGCTTCCCGCCAAACTCCCAAAGGCCTTTGCTGCTGTCTTCCAGCCCCCCTCCCTTGAGCTGGAAAGAGTTCACAATTAATCATCACTGCGTGCCATCAAGTCGCAACTGGCCCATGGCAATCCCAGGGCCATGGGGTTTTCAAGGCAAGATATTAACAGAGGCAAGAGATTAACAGTGGGCAAGAGATCAACAGAGGCAAGAGATTAACAGTGGGGAGGGGCTGTGGCTCAGTGGTAGAGCATCTGCTCGGCATGCAGAAGGTCCCAGGTTCAATCCCTAGCATCTCCAGTTAAAAGGACTAGGTGAGTAGGTGATGTGAAAGACCTCTGCCTGAGACCCTGGAGAGCTGCTGCCGGTCTGAGCAGACAATACTGACTTTGATGGACCAAGGGTCTGATTCAGTATAAGGCAGCTTCATGTGTTCCTATGTGTGCCATTGCTTCCCCCTGCACAGCAACTCCGGACTGCCTCAGTGGTCTCCCATCCAAGCACTAACCAGGGCCGACCCTGCTTAGCTTCCAAGCTCTGATGAGCTCATCTTGGGCTAGGCTGGGCTACACAATGACTTCATTCAAAAAACACAGGAAGAGCCATTAGGTCTCATTGTTCGAAATCCTAGCCATCCTGGACTACAGACCGGCTAGTTTGCCTAACAAAGGAATGATCAGTGAGAACACCACACCATCTTCAGTACCGGAAAGAAAATCAGTACAGGGCCTGACTCTGCAAACAAGATTTCGGGCATTACACAATAGTGCGCTGGGAGCCCTTGCCCATTGGTCTTGCCTGGGGGTTTCTAAACACCTGTTGGTGCCATTCACACATGACCTTTTTACACAAAGAAATGTAGGGGCGGGAATAATCCTGCTTAGCCTGGACTGGTCAGAGCTTGGGAGCCAAGCAGGGTCATAAGAACATAAGGAAAGCCCTGCTGGATCAGACCCAGGCCCATCAAGTCCAGCAGTCTGTTCACACCGTGGCCAACCAGGTGCCTCGAGGAAGCCCAAAAGCAATACGTCTGCAGCAGCATTGTCCTGCCTGTGTTCCACAGCACCTCATATAATGGGCATGCTCCTCTGATCCTGGAGAGAATAAGTCTGCATCATGACTAATATCCATTTTGGCTAGTAGCCATGGATAGCCACATCCTCCATAAGAACATAAGAAAGGCCCTGCTGGATCAGACCAAGGCCTATCAAGTCCAGCAGTCTGTTCACACAGAGGCCAACCAGGTGCCTCCAGGAAGCCCACAAGCAAGACGACTGCAGCAGCATTATCCTGCCTGTGTACCACAGCACCTAATATAATAGGCATGCTCCTCTGATACTGGAGAGAATAGGTGTGCATCATGACCATGATCCATTTTGACTAGTAGTCGTGGATAACCCCATCCTCCACAAGAGAATAAGGAAAGCCCTGCTGTATCAGACCAGGGTCTTGCAAACCTTGGCTTCCTTTATAGCAGTGGTTCCCAACCTTTTTTTGACCAGGGACCACTAGGACTTTTTTGTTTGGTGCAGAGACCCCAAGGTTAAAAATAAAAATTCTGAGAATTTGAAAATAAACTTTAATCATAACTGTTAGTTAAACATTAAACTTAGAATAATAATTGAATATATATTTTTATAATAGAGAACTTTTAATTGAAAATATTAATTTATTATGGGTTTATAACTTTGTTTCGCAGACCTTAATTTAGTTCTCGCGGACCCCTGGGGGTCCATGGACCCCTGGTTGGGAACCAGTGCTTTATAGAGTCAATCCACCTCTTGTTGAGTCTTCCTCTTTTCCTGCTGCTTTCCTCTTTTCCTAGCACAATTGTCTTTTCCAGAGACTCTTGTCTTCTCATGATGTGACCAAAGTATGACAGCCTCAGTTTAGTCATTTTAGCTCCTAGGGTCAGTTCAGGCTTGATTCGATCCATAACCCACTGGTTTTTTTTTTTTTTTGGCAGTCCAGGGTATCCGTAGCACTCTCCTCCAACACCACATTTCAAAGGAATCTAATTTCTTCCTATCTGCTTTCTTCATTGTCCTTCTTTCACACCCGTACCTAGTAATAGGGAATCCGATGGCACGAATTAAGTTGAACTTGGTGGCCAGTGACACATCCTTACAGTTAAGAATATTTTCCAGCTCCTTCATGGCTGCCCTTCCCAGTCTCACAGCGCCTTCCTAAGGAGAGTTACTCCAGTCTAAGCCCATTGAAACGAATGGCCTTAGACTGGAGTGACTCTCCTTAGTAGGGTTGCCAACCTCCAGGCGCTGGCCGGCGATCTCCCGCTATTACAACTGATCTCCAGGCGCTCCAACCTGATCCAGCATTTTCTCCCCTGGAGAAAAATGGCAGCTTTGGCCATTGGACTCTATGGCATTGAAGTCCCTCCCCTCTCCAAACCCCGCCCTCCCCAGGCCCCCCCCCAAAAAATCTCCAGGTATTTCCCAACCCGGGGCTGGCAACCCTGCTCCTTAGGAAAGCACTGCCAATCTCCTTCTGATCTCTTGCCCGGGGGGGGGGAAGTCCTATAGAACTCGGAGGGGCTTACTTCCGAGTAAACGCACCCCGCATGCTGGTGGGCGCGCCGCGCTCAGCACGGTCCAGCGCCCCCCCCCGCAAACAACGATCGAGTAGGGGGCCCGACCCCTCCCCCAGCCCCATTTGCAAGCAGCCCGGGCAAGGAGGGGTTAATCCCCGGTCTCTTCTCCCCCCCACCCCAATGCAATGTGCAGAGAGAGAGAGACGGAAGGGGAGGGCAAGCTGGGCGGGAGGGGCTGGCAGCAGCGCGGGCTGTTTGCTCATTTCCTGACGGGGGGGGGCTCCAGATCCTCCACCCCCCGATCTGAGCGTGGAGTGGGGAGGGGGAGAGGTGGGGCGGGGGGCGCAGCCGGGGACTGAGCGCCGCTTTCCCCGCGGGAGGCGACGATCTGGTAGGCAGCAGTGCTGAGGATGCATTTGTGGGGGGGGGGGGAAAGAGATCAAGGTAATTGCGGGGGGGGAGGGAGGGTCGGTGGGGGTGTGAGGACGAAGAATGCACCCCCCGCCCCATTTCGTGCATAAAGCCTGCTGATAGGGGGAGGGGGGGGAACCACTTGCTTTTTTTGTGCATGCTTTCTCTCTCCCCCCCCCTCCCCCCTGGGCAGCGTGGGAAGAGGACCCCGGAGTCCTGCGCCCCCTCCCCTTTTTGCAACCCCCCCCCATCTCCTCCTCCATTGAGAGCGTGCGGGCTGGCGACCCCGGCGCCCTGCCTTTCCAGCCCCACCGCGGCCCCGCCCCCTTCCTTCCCGGAGCTGGGGAGGGCGGAGAATCCCTGCACCCCCCCAGGCCTTTCTTCTCTAGCCCTTCCCTCGGTTCGGCAGTGGGAATGGACCCAGGAGTCCTGGCTTCCAGACCCCCCCCCCCAAAGACTTCCCCCTTGCTTCGTTGGGAACTGCAGAACCCAGGAGTCCTGGTTTCCAGACCCTCCCCCCAAAGACTTGCCCCTTCCTGGGTGCTGCAGAACCCAGGAGTCCTGGCTTCCAGACCCCCCCCCCAAAGACTCCCCCCTTGCTTCGTTGGGAGCTGCAGAACCCAGGAGTCCTGGCTTTCGGACCCCCCCAAAAAAGACTTCCCCCATGCTTCGCTGGGAGCTGCAGAACCCAGGAGTCCTGGCTTTCGGACCCCCCCAAAAAAAGACTTTCCCCTTGCTTCGTTGGGAACTGCAGAACCCAGGAGTCCTGGCTTTCGGACCCCCCCCCCAAAAAAAGACTTCCCCATGCTTCGCTGGGAGCTGCAGAACCCAGGAGTCCTGGCTTCCAGACCCCCCACCCCCCAAAAAAAGACTTCCCCCTTGCTTCGTTGGGAACTGCAGAACCCAGGAGTCCTGGCTTCCAGACCCCCCACCCCCCAAAAAAAAGACTTCCCCCATGCTTCGCTGGGAGCTGCAGAACCCAGGCGTCCTGGCTTCCAGACCCCCCACCCCCCAAAAAAAGACTTCCCCCTTCCTTTGTTGGGGGCTGCAGAACCCAGGAGTCCTGGCTTCCAGACCCCCCACCCCCAAAAAAAAGACTTCCCCCATGCTTCGCTGGGAGCTGCAGAACCCAGGCGTCCTGGCTTCCAGACCCCCCCACCCAAAGACTTCCCCTTTTCTTTGTTGGGGGCTGCAGAACCCAGGAGTCCTGGCTTCCAGACCCCCCACCCCCCAAAAAAAGACTTCCCCCATGCTTCGCTGGGAGCTGCAGAACCCAGGCGTCCTGGCTTCCAGACCCCCCCACCCAAAGACTTCCCCTTTTCTTCGTTGGGAGCTGCAGAACCCAGGCGTCCTGCTATTTAACCCCTCCGCCTACCCAAACGCTCTGCTTTGCTCTCAGCACTGGAGAGGCATTTGGATGGCCAAGTCTCTTCCCCCCCCCCCCGCCCCCATTCAAGAGTCACTCCGATTTCTCTTGGTGTTGCAGGGAGAACCAGGGCACCCGACCTCTCCACGTATTTACAGTATAAAGAACCTTCTTTTCAGAGGCGAAGACTGGCTCCCAAAGCAACTCATGGTATAAGATAAGGATTCCTGGGTATGAGTAGGGCAGTATTCTTCTAGCCCTGGCAACTGAGGACATAGAGCAAGGAGGCCGAAGAAACAACAGGTGGTCTTGGTTGCTGGCTGGGAGCACAGAACACATGAAGCTGCCTTATACTGAATCAGACCCTCGGTCCATCCAAGTCAGTATTGCCTGCTCAGACCGGCAGCTGCTCTCCAGGGTCTCAGGCAGGGGTCTTTCACATCACCTACTTGCCTAGTCCCTTTAACTGGAGATGCCGGGGATTGAACCTGGGACCTTCTGCGTGCCAAGCAGAGGCTCTGCCACTGAGCCACAGCCCCTCCCAACACTCTCCCCCCTTTATTTTCCCTTCGCATAGACAAACATTTCCAGTTCATGGGGCAAATGTAGGGTTGCCAACCTCCAGGCTGTGGCTGGAGATCTCCTGCTAT
Organism: Euleptes europaea; assembly: GCF_029931775.1. Taxonomy (NCBI): domain Eukaryota; kingdom Metazoa; phylum Chordata; class Lepidosauria; order Squamata; family Sphaerodactylidae; genus Euleptes; species Euleptes europaea. The sequence goes on along the minus strand of NC_079329.1, from coordinate 8,668,348 downwards.
TACATCTGATCTCCAAGCTACAGAGATCAGCTGGAGAAAATGGTCCCTTTGGAAGGTGGACCCTATGGCTTTATAACCCATTAGAGTTCCTCCCCGAACCCCACCTTTCTCAGGCTCCACCCCCAAAATCTCCAGGTGTTTCCAAACCCGGAGCTGGCAACCCTAAGCCAATGTATTTACTTATACTATTTATATACCAGCCTTTATTTACTTACTTAAAATATTCAAAAATCATTCGTAGTTTTGGGATTGGTTCTCATGAATGTATGAATAGGGAGAGTGTGACTAGCCCAAGGTCGTCCAGCTGGCTTCGTGTGTAGGAGTGGGGAAACCAACCCAGTTCACCAGATTAGCTTCCGCCGCACATGTAGAGGAGTGGGGAATCGAACCCAGTTCTCCAGATCCGAGTCCACCGCTCTTAACCACTACACCAAGGATGGTGATGATATGTTGGTTTCTATGTGGTGGCAGGATCTCCCCCCCCCCCCCCGGGGTCTCCTTGCCTTTGGTCTGTGAACATATTACCTATATGTCAGTTTTTAAAAATTAGATATCCTTTCTTTCATTCTTTCCTCAGTTTTGTGGGTTCCAAAGGAATCGCCACTGTGCTCTGTGGCATCAAAAGACATTTATTCATGGGCCACGTGTGAAGTGGTGGATCGGCACTAACATAGGAGGGCATCTCTCCCCTTGTCTCTGGAAGCCAAACTTACCATGGCCGCCAAACCTGGGGGATCATCCACGTGGGTTCTCAGATTCCCTTCGCCGTTGGAACCAGGGGTCCAAATCAGCGTCGAAATGGAGGAGAGCTCCCCTCCCATTGGGACCATCAAGGAAATCCTGAAGCGCTCGCGGTCTCGGAAGGACCGGATGGACCGGAACGAAACGGGCGTGAAGCCCCAGTGTTGGGAAGTCCGCCAACAGGTGCTCCTGCCCACTCCAGAGGAGCAGAAGACTGAGGCGAAGGTTCCCGAGGAGACGCTGGAAGATGACATCGAGACCTGCGTGGTCTCTTTTGAAAGCCAACCGGATCCCAAAGAAGAGAGGGGAACGAAGACGGAAGTGATGGTCGGCCCAAATTGTGTGATTACTATTGAAGAAGAAGAGGTCAGCCTTGAGGAAGAGCGGTCAGCAGTCCCGGCGGCTTTGCGGGAGGATGATATTGAGACATGTGTGATCTCGCAAGGAGTGGCTGATACTGATGGTGAAGAAGTGGTCCGGTCTGAGGTGATTGATGGAGGCAGTATTGAGGAGGAGGATCCGGTGTCCCTCGAGAACCCCAAAGAAGAAAAGGCCACCCAGACAGAAGAGACGTTGGAGGACAACAAGCTGTCTGAGACCTGTAGTAGGAAAGCAGCCAACTCCAGTGCAGAAGAGTCAACACAGTCCGAGGTGATGTCCGAGAAGGGTAACGAGGCCAGTGCGGCTTCCCCACATAAAGTGGGGAACGCTGAAGGAGAAGGCGTGACCCAGTGCGATGGAGAAACCCGAGAGGCCTGTAAGAATCCAGAAGCTGCGGACAAGGGGGATGATGGAAAAGTTCAAGCAGCCACTTTGGGAGAGGGAGGCATCGCCATAGAGACCGCCCGCCAGGGTTTCCGGTGGTTCCGCTACCAAGAAGCCGAGGGACCGCGTCAGGCTTATGGGAAACTTCTAGAGCTTTGCCGGCTCTGGTTGAAGCCGGAGAGCCGTACCAAGGAGCAGATCTTGGAGCTGTTGGTCCTCGAGCAGTTCTTGGCCATTTTGCCCCAAGAAATACAGACTTGGGTGTGGCAGCAGCACCCGGAGTCCTGTGCCCAGGCCGTCGACCTGGTGGAGAATTTCCAGACGGGACTTTCGCTGCTGGAGAGACACGGGAAAACGGTGAGGTCCCGTTGAGGGGATGAGGTGTGGTCTAGCCACGAGGCAATGCTGAGGGTGGAAGTCAGTGTAACTTGTCGTTCCATAGGGCGTTTTAGTGGTTGTGGGAGGTGAGAAAATGGTGTAGGAAGTGTTTTGAGGAGCAGCTCAAAGGTGGTTGAGACTGAAGCGCCAAGAAGGTGCGAGCAGTTACCTGAAGGAAGGGGGTGAGGTATTGGTCCCAGTAGGTCACCCGAGATTGAACCTGGGACCTTCTGCATGCCAAGCAGATGCTCCGCCACTGAGCCTCAGCCCCTTCCCTACCCTAAGAAAACCTGTTAAGCAGCCACAGAGAAGAAAAGCCTGAGGCAGCTTCCTCATAAGGGCCTACCTCTGTGGGTTCCGAATTCTAGGGTGACCGCACTGCTGTGTGCTAGGTTTGCAACACCAGTGACCTTTGCCACTGCCATTTTATTTATTTCTTTTGCATGTTTATCCTGCCTTTCCAAATATCTGCTCCAGTTGGCTAATAACCTCAAGAAAACTTTAAAAACTTAAATTCCCCAGCAATAAAAAAACGTCATTATGTAAAACCCACAGTGTAAAACTATTTATAAAACATAAAAGCATCACGAAGAAGAAGATGCCATTGGGTTACAACCAACTCATGGCGACCACAGGGTTTTCAAGGCAAGAGATGTACAAAGGTGGTTGGCCATTGCCCGCCTCTGCACTGCAACCCAGGGCTTCCTTGGTGGTCTCCCATCCAAGTACTAACCAGGGCCAACCATGCTTAGCTTCCTAAGCTCTAATGATCTCAGTTTAAGCTGGACTAAGGTGGATAAAGCAGGCCAGGATCTGTAAAACAACTTGTTGGAGTAGATATTCAGTCAAAAAAAAAATCAGAGGGTACAGAAATACTTTAACCAGGCATTGAAATTCTAGCAGAGTAGGTGCCAGGTGGACTTTATTCCACAACCAGGGTGTAATCCTGCAATATTCCAGTTGATAACTTCTCCTTTTTTTCCTGTTCAGTCCAACCCTGCCTTTATGCAGTGACCCTCTTCAGGGGGTAGCTTCAGAGGGTAGCCAGGGTGGTCCGCAGGAGAAGAGCAGCATTTGAATCCAGTAGCATCTTTAGAGACCCACAAGATTTTCGGGGTATAAACTTTTTGAGAATCAAGGTTCGTATCTGACGAAGGGAGCTTTTACTCTCGAAAGCTTATACCCTGAAAATCTGGTTGGTCTCTAAGGTGCCACCGGACTCGAATCTAGCTCTTCAGGAGAAAGATGACTTCAAGGAAAGTAATTGAAGATTGTCTGTTAAACCTGCAGCTAGTGTGTGTGTGGAGGAGGGGAGGGGAAAGAGGGCATATCTACCCAGCCAGGGGATAGACTTCTAACCTGCTTTCATGGTTTCAGGCGCTGGTAACCTTTGAAGAAGTGGCCATGTATTTTTCGGAAGAGGAGTGGCGGCTCTTGGATGAAACCCAGAGGCAAATCTACCGGGAGGTCATGCTGGAGAACTATGGGAATGTCCGGTCACTGGGTAAGGAGAAGCAACTGGCATTTCGGGGAAGGGGTGCAGAAGCCTACGTGGGGCTTGGGGAAGATCTCATGTGAACATAAGAAAAGCCATGCTGGATCAGACCATGGCCCATCAAGTTCAGCAGTCCATTAACACAGTGGCCGAGCAGGTGCCTCCAGGAAGCCCATAAGCAAGACGACTGCAGCAGCAGCATCCTGCCTGTGTTCCACAGCACCTGATATAATGGGCATGCTCCTTTGATCCTGGAGAGAATAGGTATGCATCATGTCTGGTATTCATTTTGACTAGTAAGCATGAATACCCCTCTCCTCCATGAACATGTCCACTCCCGTCTTAAAGCCTTCCCAGTTGGCAACCATCACCACATCCCGGGGCAGGGAGTTCCACAATTTATCTCTGGATAACCTCAGTTTCTCTGACTTCCGCATACAGGAAGGGAAGGACGAGCAGTCGCCCCTGTTTGCCGTGGGCGCAGCTGCGGCCTTTGCCGGCCCCTTTCCCTTCCCGGCAGTGTGTTCTGTGCAGGTCTTGCCCTCCAAGAACGGCTGTTGCTCTTGGTTCACGAAGAGTATGGCCACACGTCCCCAAAACAGGGCGGGAAGGGTTCCCTTGAGGTGGAAAGTCTACGCTGGCTTCCCTGTATCCTGACTCTATTGTCTTTGGCAAAGGACATCCGAGGGGATGCTGAGAGTCGAGAGGGGAGCATTTGAGTTGCTGCTTCCTTTGGACTAGTCGATGTGTTCCCTTTGTTTTTTCCCCACCTGCCTTCACTCTCTGAAGGATAAAGTAAGAAGGCAGAAGTACCCTGAGAGGAAAGCTGAATTAATTTGCAGGCTCTTCCATTGGATGGATCTCTCGTATATTGCCTCCCTCCCTCATTCCTTTGAGCCAGTCTAGGAAAGGCTCGCGTGTGAGTGTTGTTTTTTTGGCTTTGAGCTGTCAGACGCCTGCTGGATCCCTCTAGTGGCAATGCCGGGGAGATACAAAACACTGTTGAGATACCCGTACCCCTTAGACAAGGGGTGGGGAACCTTTTTTCTGCCAAGGGCCATTTGGATATTTATAACATCATTCGCGGGCCATACAAAATTATCAACTTACAAATTAGCCTGCTATATTTGGTCAAACATTTAGCCAAGGGGCACGACCGGAGACGGCTCCGAGTGTCTGCCACATAGAGCGACTCACTTTTGAGCTCTGCTGTCCCCAGCTGGGCCCAAGAAATTCAGGCAGGGAAGCATCCTTCTGAGCTAGAGATCTGCCAGGACCCATGAAGGGCCAGACCAAATGATTACGCTGGCCTTATACGGCCCCCAGGCCTGACGTTCCCCACCCCTGCCTTAGACCTCCACCATTCGAACACACTATTTAAAACAGGAGCCAGGGGAAGGGAGGGAGGCCGTTGCTGTACCACTATTTACCTAGAGGTGTGCAAGTGAGAAAGAACCTGGCAAGGTGAGGAAGAACCAGGCAGGCAGGTGGCCGAAGAAGAGTTAGTTTTTACACCCCGCTTTTCTCTTTATCTTTTAAGGAGAATTACAATCGCCTTCCCTTCCCCTCCCCTTGTGAGGTAGGTGAGGCTGAGGGAGTTCGGAGAGAATGGCGACTAGCAGTCCAAGGTCACCCAGCAGGTTTCATGTGGAGGAGTGGGGAATCGAACCCGGTTCTCCAGATTAGAGTCCACCTGCTCCTAACCACTACACCACGCTGGCTCTTTCCGAGAGAGAGGGAAGGCGGAAAGACAAGACAGTTTGGTTTGGGGGAGCCAGAGGGAGGAAAGAAGGAGCCAGCAGAGAGAAGGACTCTACTCCGTGAGTCCTTGCAGGTCCCCCGCCCTTGAAGTATTTGCAGCATCCCTGCAAAGCAGGCCAGTCTGATCCCCCCGCTATCCCCAGATGGTGGCTTACCTAAAGACACTTTGCGAGCATGTGACCGAGGTGACTTCCCAGGTTGTGCCTGCCATTACGAGATTAGTTGTGTTTGTGTTGAGCGAGCAGCAGAGGAGAGCTTCGCTTCGCGTGGCAGGCAGCTTCGGCTTTTGCAAAAAAACAACAACTTTCCGATGAAATTTTCTTCTCCCCCCCCCTCCCCTGGCAGGATTTCCCATCCAGAAGCCTGATCTGATCTCCAAAATGGAAAGTGGCAAGGACCAGGAGCCGTATTTCTGTGACACCCCCAGGTCTGAAGAAAAGGAGACGCCGAGAGATGCAGGTGAGACACAACCACCCTCAGCGTCACTACTGTTCAGGGGAGCCCCGGGGTGCCAGAGCAGCTTCTCGGGTGTCCCTCTGACAGCTGACATTTTGTCCACAACTCCAAATCTTCCCATTGTGCCAGGAATACTGAAACCTATTTGAGCATGACACTGGCATCTTGTTTAAACTGCACCGTGCCCTATTTCAAGTAGCGGAAACTGGGACCAATGGGGAAGGGGGAGAGTGCATGTGTGTGAGATCGTCCTAGGGAGAAAAATTAAAAAGAAAAATAAGGCCTCATCTATTTACAGAAAGTACTGACCATAGAGTTCCTGGTGATTCCTAGAGCGACCGTGAAGTGACAAGAGGAGCTCCAGGAGTTGCCGGAAACTCTGTGGTCAGAACTTCCTGTAAGTAGTTGAGGCCTAATTTTTCTTTCTAATTTTTCTCCGGGGATACTGCTCCCCCACAACCCTCCCTGCCTGGCACTGCCTGGCAACTCTACTGCTGACGGGCTTAACAACAAAGTGGGCAATATTTGGTGACAAAGAGGGACTTCACGGTGCCTAGGGGTGTGTGTGAGATCATTATACAATAGAGCAGTGTTTCTCAACCTTTATAACCTTGCGGAACCCTTGAAATAATATTAATGTCTCAGGAAATCCCTACATATGATTTACATATGATTAGCCTATTCATCACTGTTTCTCGCGAAACTCCTAGCGATTTCTCGCGGAAGCCTAGGGTTCCAGGGAACCCTGGTTGAGAAACGCTGCAATAGAGCAAAAATCCCATAATTTCCCCTCTTCTCTGTCTTCCCTTTTCCAGAAGATGCTGACCTCTCAAGAGACTCTGACACCGAGGAACTGGTAACATGGAAGGCTGCTGATGCCCCGCTGGCTGCGTCGGGATCCACGAGCCCTCTAGAAACCTGGGACACCGCCGTCAAAAACAGCCCTCCCAGCAAGGACGGGAACAAGCCCCGATGGTATCGGACCGAGCCCCGCTTTGGATGCCCCGACTGTGGGAAGACGTTCCCGTGGCAGTCGGCCTTGGCGCGACACCAGCTTTCTCACTCTGGAGAGAAGCCCTACCGGTGCACCGACTGTCCCAAGAGCTTTGCTCAGCGCTCAAAGCTAGCCCGGCACCGACACCTCCATACGAGGGAGCCCTCCTGCGAGTGTCCGGAGTGCGGGAAGCGCTTCTGCGACCGCTACAAACTGGCTCGGCACCAGAAGATCCACTCCGGCGAGCGGCCCTTCCGCTGCGATGTGTGCGGCCGAGGCTTCTGCCTCAGTTCCAACCTGCGGCAGCACCGGCGGGTGCACACGGGCGAGCGCCCCCACTGCTGTCCGGAGTGCGGTAGGGGCTTCAGCCGCCGCTCCAACCTGATCCAGCATCTCCGGGTACACCAGCTGCAGTGGCAGCAGCGTGGAGGGAGTGGTGCAGAGCTCCATGGGGGAGACTCTGAGCTCGGACAAGACTTTGACCTCTGCGAGGAGGAGTGGGAATACGAATGGATCGCGGACACGCAGGATGGGGAACAGATGGGTGAGCTTCATGCCGGGGACTACGAGGGACAGCTGAGCTCAGGACTCCTCACCGGGGAGCATCAAGGCGAGGAAATCTTGGAGTTCCGCGTGGGGGAGTATGAGCATGGGTGGAGTTCTGAAATCAACAACAGGCACCAAGAAAATGCGTTCGTCGAGCTCCAGCCTAGGAACCGTGAATTTCAGCAGGATTCAGAGCTCCACGAGAACGAGATTGTAGAGCTCCGCGTGGGGGAGGGCGAGGCCCACCGGTGGAACGAGGAGCTCGACGGTGAGGATGACAATGAGGATGGCAACTGCCTGCTTGTCACTGACGAAGGACCGCTCCCCCCAGACAGCAGGGGGAGTTGCCCCAGCACCGACCTCCCGTCTGTCGACCACACCCACTCAGCTGGGGGCGAAGTCCCCCAGTGCTCCGACTGCGGCCGGACGTTCACCCGGAACTTCAGCCTCTCTCGACACCAGATGATCCATGCCACGGAGCACCCCCACGCCTGCCGAGAATGCTGCCGCTCCTTCCCTCTGCCCAGCCTGCTTGCCCAGCACCAGCTCACTCATGCCTCCGGGCAGCCTCACCCGTGCCCGGACTGCCCCAAAAGCTTCAGCCACCGCTCCAAACTGCTGCGTCATCAGCGCATCCACACGGGCGAGCGCCCATTCCAGTGCGACGAGTGCGGGAAGAGCTACAGGGACACTTCCACCCTCCAACGGCACCAGCGGGTCCATGGCAAACCCCAGGCCTTGGGATCGGTTCCCCTGCAGGATACCTTTTCCTCCCCCCCGGATCCTGTGGTGGTGATCGTTTAAGCCGCAGCCGAATTTGGTGCGAAATTTCACTGCAAGAAGCGAAACTGTGCAACTGGAATTATGTGATATGGACTAGGCGCATAAGTGGGTTTCGTGGCGCATTGTCCTGGCTGTGACTTTTTTTTTTAAGGTGCTGGGGGTGTCCCTGTTGCTGTTGTTGGAAGAATACCAATTTGAAATTATTTTGAGAAGGGACGTGAGAAGTGTTGGGCGTAGGGGGAGACGATGGTATGGTTTGGAAAGTTTGGAAGGAAGCAGTAAACCTGGAGACCCACATGGAATGTTTTGGGTGTAGTTTGCACCCAAATATTTATTCAGGTTCATCTCTGGGCCTAGGATTTGGGGATTTCTTAGAAGTGCTGGGGTTAACTATTGGGACTGTCCAAATTCCCTACAGCGGTCCAAATTCCCTACACATGATCTGTGTTGATCATGGCCCCTTGGCCTCCGTGCTATCATCTTAACTTGTCTTTTCAGACAATCCGGCCTGCCTAGATTGTCTGCTGTCTTGTCTATGGCCCTTTATTTTTCTTTTTTCCCCCAGCAGACAGGTAGAGACCTGGCCAGAACTCTGGAGTTTCCCTCCAGCCACACCCCTAGTGATGCTGACGTTTCTCACAGGGTACAGGCTTGCGTGACTTATAGCAGTTGAACGGACAGGTCGGCAGGTGCTGAACCGAGAGGGGTCTCCCGTGAAACTTTTTAATAAGTGAAGAACGGCAGGAGAACACTTCTGCTTGTTGCTGCTATATTCCCCGAGGCAGCAGAAGAGAAGTTCTGTGCGTGCCTCCGGGGCCCCAGACGGCCAAAGGGATCCACTTTCCAGAATGAAATCACTTTTACACCCTGCGTTGGTTACTTTGGAGTAGTCCATCCCAGGGGGGCCGGATGCATTGGCTTTAGGTGGCCTGCACCGCAATGGTCACATGCGTAAAGAGAAGTTGTTTTCTGGTCTGTACCACTTCAAACTGTAGGTGAGGGATTGCGCAGTTGAGTTTTCTCCTTTAAAATTCCCTGCGACCGGAAAGCTAGCATATCAGAGAGAAAGCTAGGGTAGAATCCTTCTCTGGGGCATCGAAGCTTGGATCCTAGGAACTCATTCATAGGATCCAGTTCTAGGTTTTCTACATGCGGGGAAGTTTTGTACGGAGGCCAGCTCAGCTACGCGTTCCCTCCCACCTTTGTTCTGAAAAGGTACAGTCTAGAAACACATTTACTGCCTCATCTGCTCTTTGGGTAAACTATGGTAGGCCTTAACGGTTCCAGAGGTAATGGAGGATCTTTTCTTGGAGAAGGAGAGATATTTCTCTTTAATTTAACTTTTACCTTCCTGCCCATCTCTAGCGCTCTCTTCAGTTCTCAAATAGTTCACTCGACGTTCTTCCTTCAGTGGCTCAGTCAAGAGTCCATGAACAGAAAGAAACTGTGGCCCTTCTGTGCCTCTCATGGCACAGAAGCTTGGTCTACCTGTGATCTTGAGCTGTCCCGCACAGGAAAGCGGGAAGACATCCTGGAGTTACGGATGGTCTCGGGGTGGGTTATTTGTACACATGGAAAATAAAGTCTATTTTCTTGTTCTGTTTTCCCTGGCTTTCCGCCCAGAATCCATAGTGCTGGCTTTGAGCATTCAAACATTCCATGGTTCAAGGGAGAAGCTCTTGCGCCCCATTTTTCTGTAGGCCTGACTCCCTCCGCGATGTGGTAACGAAACGCAAAAAAACATGTGTTTGCGGCATCCTGGCGCCAGGAATAGATTCACCGGTTGCTCCTCTACCTCGTATTAAAAGCACAGGGGCCCTATTAGGCAAAAATGTTGGCAGCTTGCGTGCACACACAGACAACATGTGGAGTCGTGAAAATCAAGGAGAACGAATCTAAGAATGGCCCTGCCGGTCCAGCATCCAGTTTCTCACTGAGCATGAAATTACCTTTTCCCACCTCCATTGGTAGGCTTACCAGGTGCCCTCTAATGGCTGGCAAACTCCTGGTAATTGTTGCCAGTGACGCTCATCTGGTCAAGAGGCAGAAGCAGGCTGGCAAAAGAGAAGGTGGTGATTTTTGTCACTGTCTGCTGACATCACTTCCGGCAGTGACAAAGATCACTGTTTCCCCCACCCTCCCCAGTAAGTACCCGTGTCCCCCATCTATAGGGCAACCCTATCCATTTGTAGCCCTGCAGCTTCTGGTATATAGAGATATGCTGCCTGTGGACGGGGCAGGTACAAGGTTGGTTAGTGGTTGGGAAGGAGAAAAGGAAGAAGGGAAAGGTGAGGATATAGGGGCTGCCAGGAGAAGGAAAAGAGGGAACAGTGTAGGGGGTGGGAAACATGGGAACTTGTAGTCTCTCTTGCAGGTTCTCCACTGTGCAGCTGGCCCCAACTCAGCCCAGCAGCTGGGACCATGCAATATTTCCCCATTGTTCTCAAGTGCGTGCAAGAATGATGCACAGGAGAAGCTCAAAGATGTGTTTAATGTAACTGGTTAGGAAAAACCAAAACCAAGTCCTAGCTGGTCTGGTTTGACCTGCAGAAATCGGCGCATTACGTTTTTCAGGGCTTGGATCTAAAGTGACTTGCTAACAGCAGTAGATGAATCCATTGGCAAAGCAACTGGTGTGTGTTTGGGTAAAGCGCTGTCAAGTCTCAGCTGACTTATCGCAACCCAGCAGCGGTTTCAAGGCAAAAGACTAACAGGTGGTTTGCCATTGCCTTCCTCTGCATGGTGACCCTGGTATTCCTTGGTGGTCTCCCATCCAAATACTGACCAGGGCCAACCCTGCTTAGCGTCTGAGATCTGACAAGATCAAGCTAGCGTTGGCCATGCCGGTCAGAGCAAAGCAACTAAAGGGGGTGAATTCCAAAGTTGGCAACCCCTCTTTTTTAACAAGGTGTGAAAACTCCCAAATCACAGACAACAAAAAATGGAAAACGGGATTCAAATTTCCAGTGCAAAACTATCCTCATAATACAAGTGAACCCAGCACCCCTGCATAGATTTGAAAGTATGCATATTCCTCCCTTAATTTTTAGAAGATTCCTAGGATTGAGCTAGCTTGCTGGAAGTCATGCCCATTGGCCTGAAAATACCACCACTTAATTTTCTGTGTGTGTATATATAGTACTGGTTGTGTTTACATGAGGGAAAGGTGAGCTAGTGCTAGGGATGCTAACTGTATGGAGGAAAAAGAGTGCTGTCCCTTTAATAGAGGCTTAATGGGACATTACTTGCCAGTGAATGTTCTTTTCCTCCATAAAAACATCAGCTGCCCATTTCCACACATAAAGCCTCTATTAAAAGGGCCGGGAAATTTTCTCCAGACTTCTTGGCAACCCCATTCTCTACATAAGTTCAAAGACGCTTCTATTTTTGCAGGTAGTAATAATAACATTTTAAGCTGGTTGAGCCATTGTTTAAAACGGGTTCCAAATCAGTCAAATCCAAATAAGTAGAGTTGCCAGCTCTGAGTTGGGAAATCCCTGGAGATTTGGGGAGCAGAGCCTAAAAAGGGCGAGGTCTGGGGAGGGATTCAATGTATTTCCCAACCTGAAGGTGGCAACCCTACCCCTCTGCACTTTTAAGAGCTGAATGCTCAGAAGAAAGCCAGGATTTCCTTTCTTACAGTACTGTGGAAAAGCAGCCCTGCACCTTTTATGGGCACAGGAGGAGGACACAGTGCCGGATTTATGTATAAGCTAAACAAGCTATAGCTTAGGGCCCACTCTCTTGGGGGCTCCCAAAAAATTTAAAAGAAAAAAAACACCTGGATGTACATTTCCAAAATACAAGATAAAAAAACAAAAAATAAAACCTACATACAGCAACAGTGTTTTGAGTTGTGTAGGCTCCTATGATGTGAGTAATGGGCCCTAATTGTATTTCAGTTCAACAATTACTTTGATAAAATACATATTTTGTTATGTGCAAATGGCTTTAGATACCTATTGGGTCCATAAATTACCATATAGCATATATTCAACACACACACAAAAACAGCGACAATTTGTTGTTGACAAAGGACAGCTGGACATATAAAGGGCCCCATTACCTTCAATAGCTTAAGTAAAGGTAAAGGTCCCCTGTGCAAGCACCGGGTCATTCCTGACCCATGGGTGATGTCACATCCCAACGTTTCCTAGGCAGACTTTGTTCTCGGGGTGGTTTGCCAGTGCCTTCCCCAGGCGTCTTCCCTTTACCCCCAGCAAGCTGGGTCCTCATTTGACCGACCTCGGGAGGATAGAAGGCTGAGTCGACCTTGAGCCAGCTACCTGGAACCGACTTCCCTTGGAATCGAACTCAGGTCGTGAGCAGAGCTTGGACTGCAATACTGCAGTTTACCACTCTGCGCCAATCCGGCCCTGGGAGGGCAGGAAGGAAAACAGGCAGCCACCCAAAACTAGGTCCTGGGAGCATCTCCGCCCTCTTTCGAGGACGGGACCGATGCACCTTTGGACCAATGCACCTTTCCCTCCAGCAGTCAAAAGCAGGATTGCAGGAACAAACGACGCCCACAACCACAGAGGAACGGATTCCTCCCCCCCCCCCCCAGCCTTCCGCCCAGCAGGAATGAAGGGGAAGGCAACGAGGGATGGACCTCCCCCTCCCCTCCCGCGGCGCTTCTGACGGCCGGGGGGCTGCAAAGGGTCGCCCTCCAAGGCGATGCCCCAAAGGCGGGCGGGTTGCAGCCAGGCGAAGGGGTGAGTCTGGCAGGGAGGAGGCGGAGGGCGCCCTGCGAGGGACGGGGTGGGTGGGGAGGCAGGTGGACGGCGCTTCTTGCATTTATCCAAGAAGGAACACGCGAGCACATTGGAGCTGCCTTCTCCTGAATCAGACCCTGGGTCCATCAAAGCCAGTATCGTCTACTCAGGCTGGCAGCGGCTCTCCAGGGTCTCAGGCAGGGGTCTTCCGCATCACCTACTCACCTGGTCCCTTTGACTGGAGATGCCAGGGATTGAACCTGGGAACCTTCTGCATGCCAAGCAGAGGCTCTGCCACTGAGCCACGGCCCCTCCCCAAATGAACACGTCAACCCATGAAGCTGCCTTATACTGAATCCGACCCTTGGTCCATCAAAGTCAGTATTGTCTACTCAGGCTGGCAGCAGCTCTCTGCAGTCTCAGGCAGAGGTCTTTCACATCACCTACTTGTCTAGACCCTTTAACTGGAGGTGCCGGGGATTGAACCTGGGAACCTTCTGCATGCCAAGCAGAGGCTCTGCCTCTGAGCCACAGCCCCTCCCCAAGTAAACACATGAAGCTGCCTTCTACTGAATCAGACCCTTGGTCCATCAAAGTCAGTACTGTCTACTCAGACCGGCAGCGGCTCTCCAGGGTCTCAAGCAGAGGTCTTTCACATCACCTGCTTGCCTAGTCCCTTTAACTGGAGATGCCGGGGATTGAACCTGGGAACCTTCTGCATGCCAAGCAGACTCTGCCACTGAGCCACAGCCCCTCCCCAAGTAAACACATGAAGCTGCCTTCTACTGAATCAGACCCTTGGTCCATCAAAGTCAGTATTGTCTTCTCAGGCAGAGGTTTTTCACATCACCTACTTGTATAGTAGATGCCAGGGATTGAACCTGGGACCTTCTGCATGCCAAGCAGAGGCTCTGCCACTGAGCCACAGTCCCTCCCCAAGTAAACATGTGAACACACGGAACTGCCTTCTACTGAATCAGATCCTCGGTCCATTAAAGTCAGTATTGTCTGCTCAGGCCCGCAGCGGCTCTCGAGGGTCTCAGGCAGAGGTCTTTCACATCATCTACTTACCCAGTGTGGTGTAGTGGTTAAGAGCAGTGGTTTGGAGCAGTGGACTCCAATCTGGAGAACTGGGTTTGTTTCCCCACTCCTCCACATAAAGCCAGCTGGATGACCTTGGGCTAGTCACAGCTCTCTTTCACAGGTAGCAGGTGATGTTGTTTTCTAAGTTCTGTTATCCACTTTTTTTTGTATTTCTTATGTGTCATACTGTTCTCATTGCATTGTTTTCTAACTTTCCAATCTTATTACAGGTTTATTATAAGCACTATACTGCATTGCTCTGAATCTTACAAGCTGCCTTGAGTCTCAGTGAGAAAGGTGGACTATAAATAAAGTAAATAAATAAGTATTGGGCTGTTTTCATTAAAGATTTCTTGTAGCTTCCTCTGAAATAACATTCTTCCCCCACTCTCACTTGTCACCTCAGTGCCAGAATTGCACTAGCACAGAGTAGAATTTATTTTGGAACTAGCAGGGCTATGACAAGAACGCGAGGTTACTCTCTTGATTTCCTTCTTTCTCGTTTCCGCAGATGTGTAGACCATGAATGAGGGATACACTCCTTCTGCCATGAAAGAGGAGGTGTCCGATCAGCACTGCCACACTGGTTCCAAACTCGGAGAAATCTTACCTGGCAAAGTGTTGAAGGGGTCTGATGAAGAACAGCATCGTCCTAGACTTGTGGCTGGAAGTCTCTCCAAGCAATATGGGGTTCCCTGTAACACATGTAAGGGAAGGTACAAGGCCTGTATGGCCACTGATAGTGAGCCATGTAACGACGGCCCAGAAGATTACGGCATTGAACCAAAATTCCAGCCTAGGTTAGAAAACAAAGGTAGGCAAGATGCCCGTAACAGATGTAGTGATGGGTCGGGCTTTGATGGAAAGGGGGTATCCTGTCCAGAACTTGACTCAGATGAGGCCAAGCAAAAAATCAAACTACCCTCCGGCGCAAAGTGTAAACCAACATGTGGCACCAAGGAGAACAATTGTGCAGATGCCGATACCAATGGTGGATTAGTTGGGGAGAATGATTGGCGGTTTCATCCAAGTGAAGATGACGTCCCAGATTTGGCTTCTCACTCGAATGGTCATGGTATCAAGCAAGCCTTGGATAGAGTCTCCAATCAGGGTTTTCATCCAGGTTTGGACAGAGATCCAAGCGTCCCTTTGAAAACGGATGTAAAGGATGAATTCGATCCAGAGGTGGATGAAGAGTCCGGTGAGGAGATCGAAGAAGAAATGGACGCCAACGAAGACTTCAATTCACAGATGGATAGGGGTGATTCTGGCCTTCCGTTGGACGGCAGTGATGGTGAACGAGAGTTGGAGGAGGGCGCTGTTTGTCTGGCGGCCAGCCTTGACTCTTGCCACACAACCCCCTCTTCCATTTTACCTTCTGTGCCTGACAAACCCTACAGATGCCCTGAATGTGGAAAGTGCTTTGGCACCAGCTCAATCCTGGGCCAGCACCGCCGCATCCATAGCGGCGAGAAGCCTTACAAATGCAGCGCCTGTGGGAAATGCTTCAACCGGGGTTCCACCTTCCTTCAGCACCAGCGGACGCACACGGGCGAGAAGCCCTACAAGTGCCCCGATTGCGGCAGGTGCTTCAGCCGCAGCTCCAACCTTGTTCAGCACCAGCGAGTCCACATGGACGAGAAGCCGTACAAATGTGGCATCTGTGGTAAGTCTTTCTCTTTCAGCTCTTCCCTTATCCAGCATCAGATTATCCACACTGGCGAAAAACCATACAAGTGCCCCGACTGTGGCAAATGCTTCAACCGTAACTCCAACTTGCTGAACCATCAGCGAGTACACACCGGGGAGCGTCCCTTCGCCTGCCATATCTGCGGCAAGCGGTTCTCTGAAAGCTCCTCCCTCACCCAGCACCTGAGGACGCACACCGGGGAACGCCCCTTCCGGTGTAACGACTGCGGCAAAACGTTCTCCCTTAGCTCCACGTTGATCCAACACCAGGTCACGCACACCGGGGAGAAACCTTACGAGTGCCTAGACTGCGGCAAGGCCTTCGGGCTCAGCTCCACCCTGTTGCGCCACAAGCGGGTACACGCCGGGGAGAAGCCGTTCGAGTGCCAGGACTGCGGCAAAACCTTCAGCGTCAGCTCTTATTTCCTGCAACACAGGAGAGTCCACACGGGCGAGCGCCCCTTCCAGTGTCCGGACTGCAGCCGCACGTTTAGCCAGTGGGCCCACTTGGGCTGCATCAAAAGGTGCATCAAAACGGGGCCAATTCCCAGCCTCGCCGTAGACCCCTCTACCTTTGCAGCAATTGCGGGAAGAGCTTCCAGCAGAGGTCGCACCTGGCCCACCACCAGAGGATCCATTCCGGGAAAAGGCCATACCGGTGTGAGGACTGCGGGCACGGATTCTCCCAGAGTTCCAAGCTGCTGGAACACCAAAGGGTTCACACGGGCGAGAGGCCGTACGCCTGCCAGGACTGCGGGCGGTGCTTTGGACACAGCTCCGCGCTTGCGCAGCACCGGCGGATTCACTCCGGAGAGAGGCCTTACAAATGCCCCCATTGCGGCAAGGCCTTCTGCCAGAGTTCTGCGCTCGTGCAGCACCAGCGGATCCACACCGGGGAACTGCCATACCGCTGCCAGGAGTGCGGACAGTGCTTCCGCTACCTCCTGCAGTACACGCGGCATCAAAAGATGCACATTAAGGAAGGGGCCTCGACGGCTGCCGTGGAAGGGGCAGCCATCTTGGTGATGAAGAACAAGATGGCGCCCTCAGCAGGAGATGAGGCTTTGGGAGAAACTTTAATTGTGGAAGAGGCTTCGGTGGTGGACCATGGGGAATGAGTGATGCGGTTGGAAGCTGGAGGGAGGCACAGGAGCCTTTATGGTGGAGGCGGTGAGAATGGAGCAGAAAAGAGAAAGCATCCTGACAGACGTAGAGAGAAACTGGTCTGATAACTAAGCGTTGGGTTTTGGGATGCTGAGGGGTAAGGAATGGGGGCATTTCATCGGAGGGCTGGGCGACCTTAATGGTGGAAAAAGTGGATACAGAAGTCAAGGTCAGCAGACCTTTCTGACCTTATGTCAGGGACATTTTAAGAAGAAGGAGAGTTGGTTTTTATACGCTTTCTCTACCACTTAAGGGAGAACCAAACCGGCTTACAATCGCCTTCCTCTCTCCCTCCCCACAACAGACACCCTGTGAGGTAGGTGGGGCTGAGAGAGCTGTGACTAGCCCAAGGTCACCCAGCTGGCTTCACGTGAAGGAATGGGGAAACCAACCCAGTTCACCAGATTAGGTTCTGCCGCTCACGTGGAGGAGTGGGGAATCGAACCCAGTTCTCCAGATCAGAGTCCGCCGCTCCAAACCACCGCTCTTAACCACTACACTACGCTGGCTTAAATGGAGGAAATATAGTAAGGGGGAACATAATCGCCTCAGGACCACATGTCTCCCCTGAGGGAACATTTGTTTCCTCTCAGAGTGTATTTCAGCAAGAGGCACAAGGGACAATTGCCCTCTTGGGGGCAGAATCCCCCCAATAACCTGCCAAACATCTATGTAGCCTTAATAATTCCCCCAGAAAGCACTTTTTAACATTAAATCTATACGCTTGCAATGAAGACTTGGGGCAAAGGGGCACATCCTTTGCTTTCCCCATGAATAGCCCTCAGAAATCACAAGGTTTTTCCCTCAGCAATCCTGTTGTCACCTCTCCTTAGATCACCGTTCAAAGTTGTTGGCACACAATATTCCCTTACAATCGGCCGTCGGTCCTGAAGTCTGCGGAGTAAGATTTCTGCTGAGTTTATTTAATAATGTTTTTTTAAAAATATATTTTTATTTTCTTGATTAAAATGTCAACATATAATACACTTATCCAATGTTAAAGAATGCTAATAATACTAAAAAGTCAAATAATATTGCTAAATTAATTACAAATTGACTTCCCCCTCTCCCTCTTCCATCTAAAAATAAATTGTATAATCTTTTGCTAACGGAACTAATCCCAATACTAGTTTAATTAACATATTCTTATCCTATCTAACATTATTAAATCACTACCTAATATAAAATTGATAAAAAGTGTAGATAAGGGATTAGATCAAAGAATATCTTTTAAATGGTCCCATTAAGAATTAAATTTTTCCAAAAATATTAATTACATAGTTTAACATTTGACAAAAACAATAAAAGATAAAAAAGGAACCATTATTAAGAATTTATATATAATCAATGGTATATTTATTTCCCCTACACCTCCCTCCATTTCCATTAAGAGTTTATTTAATAATGTTATCCTTTTATTCCCTGCACAGGGACTGCCAATGCGGCTCCTTAATTTTGCCTCTTTCCCTTTGATATCTGCCCCGAGAACTCCTAGAAGTTCTCTACAATCATGCTAGGAAAAGATTTCCCAGTTATCCCCATCAATCAGGGTCTCCCCACCGTCTGCGAGGGTCAACAGTCGTCCTCGATTCCTACCCCCTTCTTGGGCTCCTAACTGAAAAGCGTTGGGAGTTGGGGGTGGGGGTGCGGAGACCCCGAGGAAAAAATGGAAGAAAAACTCGTTAACTATTACAGTAATTAGTGGCTTTTAAAATGAAAACTTGATTGACTTTTTAAAGATGAGATACACATTATGCCTAACTGGGTCAGCACTTAAGTATAGCACTGTTCAATGTCATTATGAGAGAAATCTCTGTGTATTTTAAACCATTCAAATACTATTTATTAATCTATCTGATGTGGCTCTGATCCAGCTAAAGTTAGTTGTAAAGTTTGATCTATGCAGAACTGGGCACGCCTGCTGATTGTAAATGGTCTTAGATGTACTGAAGTCCTTGTAGGATTGAGCTAAGCCAAGCTGCTGATTTTATTAGGTCTTACTTTAGAGGAAGCATGCATAAGGATGAGGAATGGTTCTAGGTAGATGTGTTGGTCCAAAGAACAATCCCCCAAGAAACAAAAGTCAGGTAATACCTTTTGGTGAGACCTATCGAATGACACACAACAGTGTGCAGACTTTTGAGTCTGACAGAACTCTTTGACTAGGTGTTAACCCCCTCCACGAACGGGCGTGTCTGAAAAAGTAGATGTTTCATGGGGCTATGGTTAGTCATATAGTTAATTCATGCCATTGTATTCCCTATTACTATGTATGGGTGTGAAAGCTGGACATTGAAGAAAGCTGACAGGAAGAAAGTAGATTCCTTTGAAATGTGGTGTTGGAGGAGAGTGTTGCCGTGGACCGCCAAAAAAACAAATTAGTGGGTTCTAGTTCAAATCAAGCCTGAACTGACCCTAGAAGCTGAAATGACTAAACTGAGGCTGTCGTATTTTGGTTACATTATGAGAAGACAAGAGTCACTGGAAAAGACAATCATGCTAGGAAAAGTTGAAGGCAGCAGGAAAAGAGGAAGACCCAACAAGAGATGGATGGACTCAATAAAGGAAGCCACGGCCCTCAATTTGCAAGAACTGAGCAAGGCTGTTAAGGATAGGACACTTTGGAGGACATTGATTCATAGGGTCGCCATGAGTCGGAAGCGACTTGACGGCACTTAACACACATATGTTTTTTTAAAATAATTTTTATTGCTTTTTTATAATTAAACAAAAAATAAACAAAAATAAAATCATAATACAATACAAACAAAAAAAATACAAAATCACACAGAGAGCACTAATACATCCAGTACAAATACAATGTATGTTATCCTTCATAAAATATATAGTGCCCAAATCTCCACCACCCACCTTTGTGCCCTCCACCCTTGGACTCCCGGAGTGGTGTTATGACAGTATTTAAAAATCTATTATAATAATCATTTATTAAAAACACATTAATCTATAAGTCAATAACTATAGCTGTAAAATCCATTTTTGCCAATTTATGCCAACATGCAGCGGCCTTTAGCCATATTTTTTAAAATTCATCCATATCTTTACCATGTAAAGAATCTGTAGGTTTGGCCATCCGCATATACATCCATAGCTTAACACACATATGATTAACTGGATATGAATGACTTTAACTGGATGAGGGCCAATAAATAGGATGTCCACCTATACCTCAACACTGTGATATAATCAACGACACCCTTCTGAAGGGTCCGGCAAAGCAATTTCAAGGTTTTCTAATATATTTTTTAAAGTGCTGGCATAATTTTTCTGTCTCAATCATAACTGGCATTGGATCGAGCTTCCGTGACTGATTCTCTGAGGTTCATTGGTGACGACATTTCATTTCTTGCTGCCTCCCGGATATTTTTTTCATTGTTAGCATTCTGAGGGGGGGAAAAAATGATTCCGCAAGTCTGCTTTCTCTCCGTGTTTCCTCCGTATTTGGTTTGCTTGTTGGTATATCGGCACATTTTTGCATTCTCGGGAACAAAGATAAAACATACTTTTTGACCTTTGTTATGGTCCACTCTCTGTATCTGGCGAAGTAAAACTCTAGTCCGGTCAGGATAAGAACATAAGAACATAAGAAAAGCCCTGCTGGATCAGACCCAGGCCCATCAAGTCCAGCAGTCTGTTCACACAGTAGCCAACCTGGATGAAAAGGCATTTATCCTTGATGCTGTCATTGAGCTTGGGGCAAACGGGGCTGTGAAGGAATAATTTCTCAATTTGTGAAGGAATAGTTTCTCAACTTGGGAAGGAATAATTTCTCAACTTTGTCCTTAGAAGCCAGTCCCAGAGGAATAGGCATCTCTGGGGGGATGGGGCTACCAGAGATCAGCTAGACCCCCTGGAGCTCCTTTCCAAACCCAGAGATGGGTAATGGGGTAAAATAGAGCAAAAATGTTGGGGGAGGGGGGATGACAAGAATCCGATGGTCTCTGAAGGGTCTGTGTGCTCTGAAACATTATCTGCTGAACGAAACGGTGCGAGTATAGCGCATCCCCACCACCACCCCACAAGCCTTTTGAAAAACGTCCCTTAGGGTCCCTTACCATTTCCACACATGCAAAATGGCTGCTGCGCGGGTTGGAAGGCGGCTGGAAACGGGTTCTGAAGCGGATCAAGAGCCACGTAGTTACGGGGTAGGGTTGCTAACCAGCTCCTTGTAGCTGAAGGCAACTCCTGTGCGTGCGTGCCGTCAAGTTGCGGCCGACTTATGGCGACCCCGTAGGGTTTTCTCAAGACAAGAGACGTTGGGAGGTGGTTTGCCATTGCCTGCTTCCATTGCCATTGGCTGAGAGAGTTCAGAGAGAACTGTGACTGGCCCAAGGTCACCCAGCAGGCTTCATGTGGAGGAAGGGGGAAATGAAACCCCAGGAACGTGTCCAGAGGAGGGCAACGAAGATGGCGAGGGGTCTGGAGACCAAGTCCTATGAGGAAAGGTTGAAGGAGCTGGGTATGTTTAGCCTAAAGAGGAGAAGACTGAGAGGGGATATGCTAACCATCTTCAAGTACTTGAAGGACTGTAATATAGGGTACCGAGTTGTTTTCTGTTGCCCCAGAAGTTCGGACCAGAACCAACGGGTTGAAATTAAATCAAAAGAGTTTCCATCTAGACATTAGGAAGAATTTTCTAACAGTCAGAGCAGTTTCTCAGTGGAACAGGCTTCCTCGGGAGGTGGTAAGTGCTCCTTCCCTGGAGGTTTTTAAGCAGAAGCTAGGTGGCCATCTGTCAGCAATGCTGATTCTATGACCTTAGGCAGTTCATGAGAGGGAGGGCACCTTGGCCATTTTCTGGGCATGGAGTAGGGGTCACTGGGGTGTGGTGGGGGAGGTAGTTGTGAAATCTCGCATTGTGCATGGGGTTGGACTAGATGACCCTGGTGGTCCCTTCCAACTCTATGAACCCAGTTCTCCAGATTAGAGTCTGTTGCTCTTAACCACTACACCACGCTGGCTCCAAGGCAGCTTACCATATGAATAAAACAAATGCAACAAGAACAGAGCAGCTGACTTGAAATAAATATGGGACTGTGCAACATGAACAGTGGCATATAGTTTCTAAAATCAGCAGCCAAAGGTTGTCCAGAGCAGAAATAATTTGTATGCTTACTGCACAAAGAGCAACCTTGCTAGTCATCTGGGTGGTCATTCTGAAGACTTGGGGGCAGTTACATTTAATGGCCTGCTTTTGGTAACCGCTGTCTTTATTTAGCGAACTTGAGTGGCGTTTCCAGAGAGCAAACTGGTCTCTGACATGCGTAACTTGAAGATTATGTAGATCCCAGGCCAGAAAATCATCAGTCTTCCGCGGACCTCATTTTGGTTGGTGGAATTGCAGGCCACAATCCTCCTCCTTCGGTCAAGCAGCTCTCAGCAAGCAAGCTGCCTACTGGCAAACGATACAATTAAACACTTGGAAGCGTGTGTGTGGGTTTGATTGCATAATTAAAAATTAATTTCTTCATTAGCCTGGGGAAACAGGTCGCTTGCTATAACTGTAACCACAAGGAATCTTCTGCACCTTCAAGCAGCTCAGAAGAAAACTCAAAGAATGCCTCTGCGTGCTTTCTATGAATGGAATCAAACACCCATTTCGTATTATAGAGCTGCAGAAAGAACCTGATTTCCCTTTCCCTCTGCAGGGTTGCATTCTTTAATTTTTCTTTTTTTAAATTCTAGCTCCTGTATCCCTAATGCGACAGCCAAAAGACCCAGGGGACAGCTTCACCCTGGATGGAGCAAAGCATCCCCTGTAGGCTTCCTGCCTGTCACGTCATGTTAAACCATTAGCAGAAGTTGCTAAAAGATAGAGTGTGCCTGCATCTGGCCATCCTAGAAGGGGCGGCGGCATCTCGGCTCGCAGTTCTTCCTGCTCTGGGTGTTTGGGATGGAACCCGGGAGTCCGGGTTCCCTAAATCTATGCTTTGACAGCTCTTGTTTAAGAACATAAGAAAGGCCATGCTAGATCAGACCCAGGCCCATCAAGTCCAGCAGTCTGTACACAGCGGCCAACCAGGTGCCTCCAGGAAGCCCACAAGCAAGACGACTGCAGCAGCATTATCCTGCCTGTGTTCCACAGCATCTCATATAATAGGCATGCGCCTCTGATCCTTATTTACTTTAATGATACTGTTTTTATGGCCAATTCGGCCCTGAACAAGGTCACGCTGAGGTCAAAAATTAAAGAAAAAGAACTATCTAGATAAGAAAATCAGTATTTTTTAAAATCTTCATTGACTGCGGAAAAAAACTTGGCAACTGCCAATGCACTATTAAAGTCCACCCCTGCTGCACCCTGGAGAGAATAGGTCTGCATCATGACTAGTGCCATGTTGACTAGTAGCCATGGATAGCCCCATCCTCTATAAAAACATAAGAAAAGCCATGCTGGATCAGCTCAAGGCCCATCAAGTCCAGCAGTCTGTTCACACAGCAGCCAACCAGGTGCCTCTAGGAAGCCCCCAAACAAGACGGCTGCAGCAGCATCCTGCCTGTCTTCCATGGCACCTAATATAATAGGCATGCTCCTCTGATATTAGAGAGAATAGGTATGCATCATGACTAATATTTATTTTGACTAGTGGCCATGGATAGCCCCATCCTCCATAAAAACATAAGAGCCATGCTGGATCAGCTCAAGGCCCATCTAGTCCAGCAGTCTGTTCACACAGAGGCCAACCAGGTGCCTCTAGGACACTGGTTCCCAACCAGGGGTCCGTGGACCCCCGAGAACTAAATTAAGGTCCGCGAAACAAAGTTTATAAACCCATAATAAATTAATATTTTCAAGTAAAAGTTCTCTATTATAAAAATAGATATTCAAATATTATTCTAAGTTTAATGTTTAACTAACAGTTATGATTCAAGTTTATTTTCAAATTCTCGGAATTTTTATTTTGAACCTTGGGGTCCCTGCACCGAACAAAAAAGTCCTAGTGGCAAAAAAAGGTTGGGAACCACTGCTCTAGGAAGCCCCCAAACAAGACGGCTGCAGCAGCACCATCCTGCCTGGGTTCCACTGCACCTAATATATTAGGCATGCTCTTTGATCCTGGAGAGGATAGGTCTGCATCATGACTAGGATCCATTTTTACTAGTAGCCCCGAACATGCCCACTCCCCTCTGAAAAGTTCCTGCGTTGGGGTTGTTTTGAAAGTGCATTAGAAAAGAAACCGACATGCAGAGAAAGGCTGGCCCTCTCCCCCCCCCCCAAAATCTGCTTCTCCAAAGGACCCAGGAGTCCTGCCCCCCCGTTTCGGAAAGGAACCCAGAAATCTGGGCTCCCCTTCCCCCCCTTTCTTTTCTCCCCTGTTTTTAACCCCCTGGATCCCAGTCTTTGCGCTTGCAATCTCAATCTCTCAATCTCTCTCCCCCCCCCACGAGGTTAAATGGTTAAGCACCATAGAGAAGGCCTTCCCCCCCCTCCCTCCCCTTTCTATTTCCAGCCCGCAGTTGCAACAGTAGCGGAAGAGGGGGAACCTGGCAGGGGAGGGAACTTCCTCCGCCTCCCTCCTTCCCAGTCACCCTGAGCCCCGGTGGCTGGCGAGCAGGGGTGGGTGGGGGGTTTGCGGTGCAGAGGGAGGGGCTGGGGCTCGCCTCCCCGCATGGGGGGGGGGTCCCCCGGTGCAGATCTCCCCGGGAACACCGGCCCCTGCGCAGGGCTGGCGCTGATGGTAAGTCTGGGGCGTTTGGCACGAGCTGGAAAATGGGTGCATTTTTCTTGGTTTGGCGTTGCTGGGAACAAAAGAGCGGGTTGGGCTTGGAGGCGGTGCGGAGAGGGGTTTTGCAAAAAAGAAAAAAAAAGGGGGTTTATTTTATTTTATTGCAAAAAGGTTTTTGCAAAAAAAGGGTTTTTTTGCAAAAAAGAAAAGCGGGGGGTTTTGCAAAAAAGGTTTTGCAAAAAGGAGGAATTAAAAAAAAAGGATTCTTCGTCGGAGTGTTCAGACTAGGCGGCAGTGGCATCTTTTTTGCAGGGGGGCATCCAGAAGATGGCAGAACGGGGGTTAGTTTTCTCTCCCCCCCCCCCGCCGTGTGGGTCTCACACATAGGGGGGATAAACGCACCTTTCCTCACTGAAGCCAGGTGCCTGATTCGCGTTGTTGATGCGGGGAACACATGAAGCTGCCTTCTACTGAATCAGACCCTTGGTCCATCGAAGTCAGTATTTGTCTACTCGGACTGGCAGCGGCTCTCCAGGGTCTCAGGCAGGGGTCTGTCACATCACCTACTTGCCTAGTTCCTTTAACTGGAGATGCCGAGGATTGAACCTGGGCCCTTCTGCATGCCAAGCAGATGCTCTACCATTGAGCCATGGCCCCTCTCCATGGCTCTCCAGGGTCTCAGGCTGAGATCTGTCACATCACCTACCTGTCTAGTCTCTTCAACTGGAGATGCTGGGGACTGAACCCGTAACACATGAAGCTGCCTTCTGATTCAGACCCTTGGTCCATCAAGGCCAGTATTGTCTGCTCAGACCGGCAGTGGCTCTCTAGGGTCTCAGGCAGGGGTCTTTCACATCACCTACTCGCCTAGTCCCTTTAACTGGAGATGCCGGGGATTGAACCTGGAACACATGAAACTGGCCTTCTACTGACTCAGACCCTTGGTCCATCGAAGTCAGTATTGTCTATTCAGACCGGTAGCTGCTGTCCAGGGTCTCAGGCAAGGGTCTTTCACATCACCTACCTGCCTCGTCCTTTTAACTGGAGATGCCGGGGTTGAACCTGGGACCTTCTGCATGCCAAGCAGATGCTCTGCCACTGAGCCACGGTAATATTTATCTAGTTAAGGTAATATTTATCTAGTTAAAGAGGAATATGGGGGCTGGGGGTGAGAATGAGCATGTTCCTCTTTTGAAGCAGTCGTGGAAGAAGGGTTGGTGTGAGGTCCTGTGATGTGAAAACGGTGACCCTTTTTGTAGGTGTGTTGCTGTGAGTCAAGTGCATCCTGCCCTGTCCCTGTATAATCCTTTAGTGGTGCTTGTCAGTTTCTTCTGCTTCCTACAAATTAGATTTTTTATGTTGCGTTCAGAAATGACCAACAGTAACGTTAAGTGCTGGATGTAATTGAAAGGGCTGGGTGGAAAAGTTATGGGGATAGTGGATGAAGCGGGCAGTATACAAATCTAATAAATAATAATAATAATAATAACAACAACAACTTAGTCTCCATTCCCTAACCCAAACAAAGCCTGGATGAATGTAATTGCATTTCGCTTTTGTTTCACCCTTGTATTTTGACTGTATCTTTTGTCTTGTGGAAATTTAGATTGCAGCCTCCTTGGGACAGGGACCTTTTCTGTTCCAGTGCCAGGTACCGTGATGGTATTGCGCAAGTGCTCCGAAAGCTCGTGGTACAATCCTGAACCGAGTTGTACTCTTCTGAGTCCACTGGCTTAGAAAGGGGTAACTCTGTTTCAGATTGCCCTCCTTACCAAATTGTGGTAAGGATTGCCTCAACCCACCAGAATATGTGCAGGATTATTTCTCTCGTTTGCTAAGTGTCTGTGTATTTGTCTTATCTGGACACCCAGGAATTAGCGAGGACTTTGGATCTGCACTTGAATCTTTCAAGTGGGTGGCAGCTGATAGAGATCAGCTGCAAAGGTTCAGTTGCGCTTCGGCCTCTAGACAAAGGCGGAAGCAGGGTCGGCTCTTTCGGTGCATATTTATTTTATTCCATTTATACCCCGCCCCTTCCCAACCCAAGCCGGGCTCAGGACGGCTATGATACTATACTTCTTTGCTATGCTATTGTACCGCTAAGGCTTCAGCTCGGTTTCTCTTCAGTTTTCTCTTTGTGTAAAACCTCTGCTTGTCGAGGCTGTAACTGGGGCATGCAGAACGTCCCAGGTACAATTCTCGGCATCTCCAGCTAGATAGACTTTGGTAGACCAGTGGTATTCAGTAGAAGGCAGCTTGATTTGTGTTCGTGTGAATTTGGTCTTAAGCAGAGTGTCTCAGAGTGGTAAGTTGCAGTACTGTAGTCTAAAGCTCTGCTCGCGACCTGAGTTCGATCCCGAAGGGAGTCGGTTTCAGGTAGACGGCTCAAGGTTGACTCAGCTTTCCATCCTTCCGAGGTCGGTCAAATGAGTACCCAGCTTGCTGGGGGTAAAGGGAAGATGACTGGGGAAGGCACTGGCAAACCACCCTGCAAACATAGTCTGCCTAGTAAACGTCGGGATGTGACGTCACCCCATGGGTCAGGAATGACCCTGTGCTTGCACAGGGGACCTTTACCTTTATTGAAATACAAGGAAATGGGTATCGTTCCTAAGTTCCTTTCCAAAGAAGAAGAAGAAGAGTTGGCTTTATTTGCCGACTTTCTCCGCCACTTAAGGAAGAATCAAACCAGTTTACATTCCCCTTCCCTTCCCCATAACTTGTGAGGTAGGTGGGGCTGAGGGAGCTGTGACCAGCCCAAGGTCACCCAGCTGGCTTCATGTACAGGAGGGGGGAAACAAATCCAGTTCTCCAGATTAGCCTCCGCCGCTCATGTGGAGGAGTGGGGAATCAAACCCGGTTCTCCACATCAGAGTCCACGGCTCCAAACCGCTGCTCTTAACCACTACACCATACTGGCTGTCTCAAGGGAAAACCAAGGCGCTCTCTGGAGCCAGGCACGCTTTCCTGCCTTGTGCTGTGCACCTCTCCTCTTGACTCTGCTTGGCCTGGGGCGAAGCCGGTTTGGGATTATGAGTCAACAGTGCAAAAACAGAGCTTAAGGCAGGTGTGGGTGGCGAGATCTCTTTCGCTGAAACCGACGATTAGTTTTGAAGATAAAAACCAAAAGGCAAAGGGAGAAGGGAAAGAGAAGCCAGCCAAAATGGAGAGCCAGCGTGGTGTAGTGGTTAAGAACAGTGGTTTGGAGCGGTGGACTCTGATCTGGAGAACCGGGTTCGGTTCCCTGCTCCTCCACTTGAGCGGCGGAGGCTAATCTGGTGAACCGGGTTGGTTTCCCCACTCCTACTCATGAAGCCAGCTGGGTGACCTTGGGCCAGTCACAGTTCTCTCTGAGTTCTCCCAGCCGCACCTACCTCACAAGGTGTCTATTGTGGGGATGGGAAGGGAAGGCAATTGTAAGCCAGGTTGAGACTCCTTAAAGGTAGAGACAATCGGGGTAGAAAAACCAACTCTTCCCCTTCTTCATGTGTATATTTAGACAGCAGCCAATGGCAGACAGGACTTTCACCACAGAGATGTGGGAGTACAGAGCAACCCTTTCCATTCAACAGGGCAGCTTTCAAACAGGAACAGTAAGTGATGTGTGTTCCGCTGTATTCTTGCTTGCTGGGCTATACCGCTGCCGAGCGCCTCCTCTTACATTCATTGCCTTGTCCCGAAATGGCCAGTTATGACCAGAGCATGGTGCCAAGGCTGCCGGGTGGGGATTCCTATTTGCCGAACAGTCGAATCAGCCCTCGTTTTGGAAACTCAAGAATGCGCTCCTACTGGTGTTCTCAAAAAGCTCAACCGGAACCGGAGGGATAATTTCACCACCCAAGATAGGTGGCATATAACGCCTGTGATGATATTTAAAATGAAAAAAGAAGAGGGGGATTTATGTTGGAAATGTGGAAACGAAAGAGGCACTTTTATGCATGTATGGTGGATATGTAAAAAAATTAAAAGCTTTTGGAAAAAAGTTATTAGGGAAACTAACAATTTGATTAATGTGAGAGTAAAAAGAGAACCCTCATTTTGTTTGTTAGGAATTCCACAAAACAACATAGGTAAATATGACAGGGTTATTTGTCAATACAGTTTTGCCGCTGCAAGAATAATAATAGCTAGAGTATGGAAGCAAGTGAATAAACCTTTAATTCGGGACTGGAGAGAGAAATTATGGATTTATATGAGGATGGCCAAATTAACGGAATTCCTACACGGAAAGGATTTGGAAGAATTTAAAAAACTTGGGGTAAGGCCGCCACATATTGGGATAAACGGGCAAAAATGGATTTTACTATTTTACTTAGAGAGTTATAGAAATTAGATTTAATAAATTTATATTTTATAGTTAATAATATCTTCAATACTGTTAAGACACTTCTACGGAAGTCAGGTGATGGGTCACTTTTTTAAGGTGGGTGGAGGGTCAAAGGGGTATCTTAGTTTTTCCAATTTTATACACTCTGTAATTGTAAATGTATTGATAAGTTTATATAGATACCCTTTTGTATTTTCTTTTTTTAATGTTTTGTATTATTATTATTGTGTTTGTTTATTTTTATTTTATGTTATAATATATATATATATATATAAAAAAAATTCACCACCCAAGAGTAAGAATGTTTTTTGCTTTCAGATGACGTTGACCTGAAAAGCGGAACCCTGACACCTCCCATTGCATCCTGGGAACCCAGGAAGTCTGAACAGAGAAGTCATGCAGGAGAACTCGGAAGCCGATGCACCCCTGGGTATGTCTTGGGATCTTTGCCTACTATTAGCTCCAAACAAAGCAGTGGCTCAGAGCTGGGGGATTTGGTGGTCGTTGGCAAAATTCAGTTGGGGAGGGATGAGAAGAAAGCTTGAAGGCAGAGCTCTGATACTGGGGGAGTCTTGAAAGTGGTAGAGGAAACATGAACCGGGGAAAGGTGTGTGCGGATGCACACATATGGGCAATGGCTGGCTCGGGAAAGTAGGGGTTGGATCCAGTGCAAAGTTGTCCCTGGTGATCTGATGCCAGTGAGAGCGGACATTAATGAGGCAGATAGATCCACGGTTTCACTTAGTACATGGCAACTTTGCGTGGTTCTATTCCTCAGCTATGAAAAGGGCCAGCGTGGTGTAGCGGTTAAGAGCAGTGGACTTTCATCTGGAGAACTGGGTTTGATTCCCCGCTCCTCCACATGAGCGGCGGACTCTAATCTGGAGAACCAGTTTTGATTCCCCACTCTTCCACATGAGTGGCGGAATCAAATCTGGAGAACCAGGTTCGATTCCCCACTCCTACACACAAAACCTGCTGGGTGACCATGGGCTAGTCACAGTTCTCGCCAAACTCTCTGAGCCCCACTTACCTCACAAAGTGTCTGTTGTGAGGAGAGGAAGGGAAGGAGATTGTACGCTGTTTTGAGAGTCCTTTCGGTAGAGAAAATCAGGGTATAAAAACCAACTCTTCAGCCATTTATGCATGGGAGGTTTTGCCTCAGATTTGCTGCTCTCTAGATGCACATTTTGCCCCATCTGAATTTTCAGAACTCAAAAATAAGCCCCCTTGCAGAGTTTTGAGAATTCAGATGGGGGAAATGTGCATCTAGAGAATGGCAAATCTAAGGCAAAACCTCCCATGCACAAATGGCCTTCTTCTTTAAGACTTCCTCTGATTCTTTCCTGCTTTTTTTTTTCTCCAAGCAGGTGATGGAGTTGTGAGCAGCAAGTCCTTGAAACAGGGAGCGGGGGTCTTATGTCCTGAGCCCCACGGCCACATTGACGAGGAGGACTCTACATCGCTGCCACCAACTGCAGCACCTCCGCCTCGCGGGAAGGGCGACCGCCCTTACGCCTGTGGCGAATGCGGCAAGGCTTTCAGCCAGTGGTCGAAGCTGGTGCGCCACCGGCGCATCCACACCGGCGAGCGCCCGAACACGTGCCCTGACTGCGGCAAGTCCTTCACGCAGAGCTCCCACCTGGTCCAGCACCGGCGGACGCACACGGGTGAGAAGCCCTACGTCTGTGGCGACTGCGGCAAGGCCTTCTCGTGGAGCTCGAACCTGGCCCAGCACCAGCGGACCCACACGGGCGAGAAGCCTTACGTGTGCCGGGAGTGCGGCAAGGCCTTCTCCCAGAGCACCAACCTCATCAAACACCAGCGCAGCCACACAGGCGAGAAACCCTACCGCTGCCCGGAATGCCCCAAAAGCTTCTACCGCTCCTCGGACCTCATCCAACACCAGATCACTCACACCGGTGAGCGCCCCTTCAAGTGTGACGAGTGCGGGAAGGGGTTCACCCAGAGTGCCAACCTGGTGAAACACCGCAAGATCCACGCTGGCGAGAAGCCATTCCGCTGCAACGACTGCGGCAAGACCTTCATCCAAAGCTCAGAGCTCATCCAGCACCAGCGTACCCACTCGGGGGAAAAGCCTTATCAGTGCCAGGAATGTGGCAAGCGCTTTGGGCACGGGGCCACCCTGGTCAAGCATCAGCGGCTCCACATGGGGGTCGAGCCATACCGGTGCGCCGACTGCGGCAAGACCTTCGGGCTCAGCTCAGCGCTGGAGCGCCACCGGCGGTGCCACAGTGAGAGCCGTCCGTACGCCTGCGGTGAGTGCGGCCAAAGCTTCTCCCTGGCCTCCAACCTGACCCTGCACTCCCGCATCCACCGTGGTGAGAAGCCTTACCGCTGCGCTGACTGCGGGAAGTGCTTCGGCATGAGCTCCACCCTCATCCGCCACCAGCGCATCCACACCGGCGAGAAGCCCTACGCCTGCCCTGACTGCGGGAAGGCCTTTGTCCGCAGCTCGCACCTCACACAGCACCGGAGGACGCACACAGGGGAGCGGCCCTACCACTGCGAGGAGTGCGGCCGGCGCTTCTCCCAGAGCTCCAACCTCATCACCCACCAGCGCATCCACATGGAGGAGCGCCCCCACGTCTGCCACGGCTGCGGGCGACGCTTTGCCTTGGAGGACGAGCTGCAGCGCCACCGGCAGGAAGGGAACGGGAAGTGCAGAAGCAAAGGAGAGACTGAAGAGCTGGAAGACCGCGCGGTTGGGGAGAACTGTGAGGACAGCGATGTGCCAGTACTGCACAAAAAGGGTAGCGCAACTTGTCCGGTGTGTGGGCTGGACTGCAATGACGCTTCTGCCCTGGCGCAGCATCGGAGGAGCCACGCCGCCCATTTTTGTAACATATGCGGGAACGGCTTCCAAAGCACCGTGACACTCCTGCGGCACAGAGAAAGCCACACTTCTTACATTTGTACCGAGTGTGGGAAAAGTTTTGAGGATGCCAGTGCCTTGGTCTGCCACCAGGAAAGTCATGCGCCGTGGATATGCGGCGTTTGCGGACAAAACTGCGAGGATAGCTTGGCGCTGGAACAGCACGAGGAGGCTCATTCCTTGCACATCTGCGGCACCTGCGGGGAGAGTTTTGTGCACAGGGAAGCACTTTCGCTGCACGAGGAGGATGGGAGGTGCAAGGTGCACGCGAAGCTCTTGTTGGACCGAGAATCCCCTGAAGTACTCGCGTGCCTGGACGGTGAGGAGGATTTCGGAGCTGAGGCGGTCCTTGCACGACACGCAGAAAGTGGGGGAAGTGGCAAGGAGGACAGCTCGAGTCTGGCGGACGAGGAGCAAAGCCCCGAAAGACTTCACGCTTGCTCCGAGTGTGGACAGGCTTTCTCCAATGGCTCAGCCCTCGCCCAGCACCAGATCACCCACGTGCGGGAGAACCTGTGCAAGCGCCCTGAGTTGGGGCAGAGCTTCAGGGGTGCCTCGGCTTTTGCTAGGCACCAGAGGGAACACACCCACGGGAAGCGGTACCGATGCGCGAAGCATGGTCAGGGCTCTTTGGATGCCACGGTCCTCATGCTCCGCCAGAAAAGTCACATGGAGGACAAAGCACACGGGTGCCTTGAATCTGGAGAACCGTCCGGTTCTGACTCGGATCACGATGTGCATCAAAGGACTGGTGGAGAAGGGTCTCCTGATATTGCGCACCTCGGAGAGGAGCCTTCCAGCGGACAGTCGCTCTCTGGGTCGCATCAGAGCAACCCAACAGAGGATGAACCATTCGGGGAGCCTTTGGGTCTTCTCACGCAGCAGAGAACCGGCTCCGATGACAAAGTTCTCAGTGTCCCCACGGAAGAGAAGCCTTCCTCTTGTGGGCTTCGATTCCAGGAGAGCGCAGCTTTGGCTTCCCATGAGCAAATCCGCCTGGAAGAGAAGCTTGGCCTGGGTGGCCCAGGTGACGGTTCGGTCGTCGAAAACTCAGCGGTTGCTCCGCCCCAGAGAAGAACTCCTGCCACGGATAAGCCCACCCCGGTTTCCACTGAAATGGCAGCCCTCATCCGGCTCCCGAGCACTAAGCCGTACAAGTGTCATGACTGCGAGCAAAGCTTTGTGGATGCAGCCGGCTTGTCCTGCCACCAGATTGGCCATATGAAGGACAAGCTTCTGAAGTGTCCGGAGTGCGCTGCGGGCTTCCCGGACCGGCTCGCCTTGATCCAGCACCAGATGGAACACACTGCGGAGAAACTCAAGGGGGTGCAGCAGCAGCCGCCGTCACCGAAAAATCACCGCTGTAAGGAGAGAGACCATGGGCATCCTCTAGAATTTGGGGAGAGCTTCACAGAGATCTCCGCCGTCCTGTTGCAGAGGGGAGCCCCTGTCTCTGAAAGGGGTGCGCCCCAACGGCTGAAGTGCCACGGAGCGGACAGAAAACAAAACTCAGGCAACATTTCGGAGTCAACGGAGACTCCCTGTTTTCACCTTGACTTGGGGAAAGCTTCTGGGGCCCACCGCCGTGCTCAACAGGACAGGGGCAAATACCTAGTGTATCCCGAACCTGGGAAAATATCCAGGAACAGCTCAATGTTGCTGCGGCACCTCCAGAACCACACCTCAGAGAAACCTTGATTTGTGTAGGGCCTGGGAGAACCGTGTCAGTTTTCAAGAGGTGGGGGGTCTGATGCCAGAGACTCCCCCTCTCTTGGATGCTCAGAGCATGTTCAAGGGGGGAGGGCAGGAGGACATAACGGGGGCCCCTGCAGAGGCCCAAGGGTCGGGACGTGCCCCAGATGGAGAAGGTATTAGTGACTTTATTATTGTTAGGATGGGATGTGCACTTGGACAGAATTAGGATGTGTGTGAAGTTGTAGAGAACAATGCAGGATCAGAGACCCCTTACAATTTTTTTTTTTTACCAGCAAAATAGGGAGTGAGTCCACCTGTCCCAGAATGCACTTTTTGTTTTGCTTATCATTTCCTGGATTTTACTTCACACACACACACACACCATACACACCCTGGGCACTTTCACACGTGCACTTTCAATCCACTTTCAGTGCACTCTTCCGCTGGATTTTTCTGTGTGAAAAGGCAAAATCCACTTGCAAACGATCGTTAAAGTGCATTGAAAGTGGATTATTCAGCATGTGCGAAAGCGCCCCCTGTGTCGCCGGTTCTCTGAGTCTTTAGGGTGGGGTAAACGAGAACTGAAGGGCAGTGTGGAGGCATTGTTGAGAATGTGGGTCACTCAGTGGGAAGCGACTGCTTTTTTTGGGGGGGGGGTGAATGTGAAAGGGACAGGAAAAAAGGATGTGTGTGGGGGTCCTCAGTCTTCCAAACTCTCTCTTCCATTTTCCCCCCTCCCACTGGATTCCCCATGCGTTTGCTAGAAAAGCTACTGCACTGTGTACATACTTGCGAAAAGGTCTGGGACTGGAACGATTTCTCTGGACTGATGGAACTCCTCCCCCCTTCTCCGTAAAATGTCTGTCTTCTGTACTTCTGGTCACATTACCTCAGCTGAACCTCACCTCCACCTGCTTACCAAGGGCCATCTTCTGATCACACAAGGGAAATTTTGATGGTTGCTTCCATGCTTTGAGCACAAGCTTGCTTTCTCTCTCTTTGCCATGGCACGGTTCTGGAGATGCTTTCGTCCGAGGGGATAACATGAGTGAGTCCAAAATACTCTGGACCGCTCGCCTTCCACTTGTCAGATTTTTCGTTCTTGGAGTCTAAGGGGTAAAGAAGACTCTAGAAAGTGAGGTTGGAAGGGGATCGGTCTCCCCACTGCCCCCAACCCAGATTTACCACCTCTCTGGTCAGCGTTTGGCCTAGGGTTGCCAATTGGCCTGGGGGGAAAGGCCCCTCCCATTAATGGAGAGTTAGTGAGATGTTGCCCTAACCTGGATGGCCCAGGCTAGCCTGATCTTGTCAGATCTCAGAAGCTAAGCAGGGTCAGCCCGGGTTAGTATTTGGATGGGAGACCACCAAGGAATACCAGGGTTGCTGTGCAGAGGAAGGCACTGGCAAACCACCTCTGTTAGTCTCTTGCCATGAAAACCCCAAAAAGGGGTCGCCATAAGTCGTCTGCGACTTGACGGCACTTTACACACACACACAGTGAGATGTTGACTAAAGATAACTAAACAGAGGCTATCATACTTTCTCACATGAGAAGACCAAGGTTGCTGGATAATGACAATAATGCTAGGAAAAGAGGAATCACAGAGTTAGAAGGGGCCATACAGGCCATCTAGTCCAATCCCCTGCTCAATGCAGGATCACCCTAGAGCATCCCTGACAAGTGCTTGTCCAGCCTCTGCTTAAAGACTGCCAGTGAGGGGGGGCTCGCCACCTCCCTAGGTAGCTGATCCCACTGTCGAACAACTCTTACTGTAAAAACCTTCTCCCTAATAACCAGCCGGTACCTTTCCGCCCGCAATTTAAACCCATTATTGCGAGTCCTCTCCTCCGCTGCCGACAGGAACAGCTCCCTGCCCTCCTCTAAGCAACAGCCCTTCAAATACGTAAAGAGAGCCATCATGTCCCCCCCTCGGCCTCCTCTTCTTCAGACTGAGCATTCCCAATTTGCTCAGCCTTTCCTCGCAGGGCTCGGTCTCCAGTCTCCCCTGATCATCCTCGGCACTCTCCTCTGCACCCGCTCGATTCTGTCCACATCCTTTTTGAAGTGAGGCCTCCAGAACTGGATGGACCATTCCTGTGATCCAGGAGGGTGGATTTGAGCTCCCACTCCCAACTGCCTAATCAGGCGGATTCATCTTGCCCTCCTCTTAACTCTGCTACTCGAAGCTCAGTGGCGATCAGAAATGGACTTCTTGGGCAGGAGGAGGACAAAACTAGGATCTCCTGGGTACGTTTTAAACGAAGTGCGCCTTCTAGATCTCAGCGTACTTGCTGTGTGACCCTAACAAGTTCCCTTCAATCCAGTGGATCTGACTTCCTTGTGCACGAGCATTGGACTGAAACCTCGCTGTATCCTCGTCCCCTTCTTACAGTAATTTTTGGTCCTCTTTTTAGATTTTTCACAGATATTTCTCACCCCAGTCACAGTTTTGGGCAGAGAAGTCCTCCAGGGCCAGCATCTACCTCACCGTTTCAAGCCGGTCCACACCATCCTCTTTGAAGCGACCGCTGAACTCTTTACGCGTCTAGGAAGTACTATGGAGGTGTAGAGTAATAATCCTTGAAGGCGGCGAAATAAACTGTTTCGCCAGTGGAACTCACTAACACAGGAACCGGCAGTAACTTTGTAGCGTTTAGATAATTTTTTTTAATTACAAAAAATACAACAAACATAAAATGCTCCTCATAGCTGTGAATCCTCTGACATTTCATAAGAGATTTTTAATGGATATCCCATCCCAAGACACCTTTGGTTTCAGACTCCTTCCAGTGCCAGCATCTACCTCACCGATTCATCTGGGCCGTGCTGTGATCCTTGAAAACCAGCGAGCCGTCTGTCTCCAGTGAACCTCCCCACTATTGTCAGCGGAACTCCCTGCCACTTAGCGTCCATGGTAAGATGGAGAGCTTTGCGGGATGTAGACCGAGATCAGCCACGTTTAGGACCGATAGCTGCTCAGCAAATGGTGTTTTTCAGCCTGCCTGGTTCACCCACGCCATCCACCGTCCTCCAGGGTGCAGAGAAACCTAATGACGTATATGCATGTGTGGACCAGTCTGCAAAGACTAATTCCTTCAGACCTTTCTGCACGGTACCATGGCAACAGGGGACAGATCGGCTGCCTGCTCCCACAATGCACTGCTGTTGGGCCTGCAAAGGCCTCCGGCCAGTCTATGCTGCGGATGGGGGCCGAGAAGCCTGTCTGGCCAGAGGACCAACGGGCGATGTAGGAACACCCAAGGATTTTTTTGCATCTGCAAGGAAAACTGCTCCCTTGCTTCGGTTCGGGTGCACCCGAACCGAAGCAAGGGAGCAGTTTTCCTTGCAGATGCAAAAAAAATCCTTGGATGTTCCTGCATCGCCTAGCATTGCGGCTTTGTTTTGGAGCTACTGGGACTGATCTGTGGTTGGATCAGGCCTGGTGCAACCATTTGAAGCAGCGCCCATAAGTGTTTGCACAGTTCGCAGGGAGGCATCGTGCAGATTTTGATTCTGTTTCTGGGGTTGCCAGCCTCCACAGGGGCCTGGAGATCTCCCAGAATTGCAGCTGATCTCCAGGCTCCAGGGGTCAGTTCCCCTGGAGAAAATGGCTGCTTCGGAGGGTGAGCCTCTATGATACTATACCCTGCTGAGGTACCTGCCCTCTCTAACCCCTGCCCTACCCAGGCTCCATCCCCCAAATCTCCAGGAATTTTCCATCCTGGAGCTGGCAACCCTAGCTGTTTCTGCCGCTTGGGCTGGTTCTCAGGAGAAAGTGAGAATGTGCCCTCCTTAGCGCAGTCTCATAATCTGAAGGTCCTGAGTTTGAACCTCGAGGGGGCAGGTGTATTTTGGGGAGGGGCCGTGGCTCAGTGGCAGAGGATCTGCTTGGCATGCGGAAGGTCCCAGGTTCAATCCCCGGCATCTCCAGTTAAAGGGACTAGGCAAGTAGGTGATGTGAAAGACCTCCGCCTGAGACCCTGGAGAGCCGCTGCCGGTCTGAGTAGACAATACTGACTGATGGACCCAGGGTCTGATTCAGTATAAGGCAGCTTCATGTGAATCCTCTATGGCGTCAAGGTGTCCTTTCTTTACGAAATATCAAAAACACTCCAGCTGGTCCTAACTTGGATGGGGCTCCACTGGGAGCTGTCTGAAGATGCAAAACACATAAGATTTAATTCTGTTTAATGAACTGAATTGAGTTGCCTTTTCCTTATCCTCCCCGTCTTCCTCCCCCTTCTTTTTCGTCCCCACCAATCTCATTGCCTTTTTATTTCAGCCACCTTTGTGTGTGTCCCCCGTTTTGAAAGCACCCTTTCCCCATAACTCAGGGCTAGCATCTCTGTGTCCACCCCCCCCCCCCCGGTCATCTGAGATTTCTCCTGTAGCATCCCAATGAGAATAACTATAGGACCTCTCCATTTATTTATGTCGTTGACTTTCAGGAGGGGGCGGGCTTTGTTTCAGGGTAGCAAACGTCATATTACCTCTTCCTCATCCTCCGATGAATTCTGGCTGATGGTGTCAGTGGTACGATTTGCCACTGAATGTTCTCTGTAATTTTAGGAATGTATCAAGCTGGAGTCTAATGCAAATACAAAACTGGGTTTATTTCAAAACATACTGCGTTGGTGTCTTCATTTAGAAGAAAAAGGGGAATTGGTTTTTATATGCCGACTTTCTCTATCACTTAAGAAAGAATCAAACTGGCTTACAATCACCCTCCCCACAACAGACACCCTGTGAGATAGGTGCAGCTGAGAGAGCTCTAAGAGAGCTGTGACTAGCCCAAGGTCACCCAGCTGGCTTCATGTGTAGGAGTGGGGAAAATCACCAGATTAGAGTCCACCGCTCCAAAACACGGCTCTTAATTTAAAAAAAACAACACCTGCACTTAAGTGCTGCCAAGTGACTCCCAATTGAGAAGACCGAAACGAAGCTGCAGTCTAAAACTCTTGTGTTTTTCCTTCTTTCCTTAATCGGATCAGAACTTTACTGAAGCTTATTTGGAACCGAATAACAAGACAAATCGGACAGTTCATTCAAAATAAGGCTCTAATTCTAAAATGCTGCGGTATCTATACTGGGTGGTCCAGGCTAGCCTGATCTCGTCAGATCTCAGAAGCTAAGCAGGGTCATCCCTGGTTAGTATTTGGATGGGAGACCACCAAGGAACACCGGGGTTGCTGTGCAGAGGAAGGCACTGGCAAACCACCTCTGTTCGTCTCTTGCCATGAAAACCCCCCCAAAAGGGGTCGCCATAAGTCGGCTGCGACTTGATGGCACTTTACACACACACATCTATACTGGGGTGCGCACAATGGTTTCTTAAGCTGGCACCATCTCCATTGTCTCTCAGTTCTTAGGCGAGACTTGTGTGGTGTGGTGGAAATACCTGGAGATTTTTGCGGCGGAGCCTGAGGAGGGCGGGGTTTGGAGAGGGGAGGGACTTCAATGCCATAGAGTCCAATGGCCAAAGCGGCCATTTTCTCCAGGGGAACTGATCTCTGTCGGCTGGAGATCAGTTGTAATAGTGGGAGATCTCCAGCCACCACCTGGAGGTTGGCAACCCTACAGCTGGAGTCTGGCATCCTTTTGTGTGGGTGGGTGATATGTTGTGCACGTGTGAGTCTTGAGCTTCTTGGAGAAAAGGGTTATGTGATTTTAAAAATAAATTAATTAAACAAATTCTCTCTCGCTCTCTTTATCTTTATCCTTATCTTTATCTATCCTTATCTTATCTATCATATAAGGGTTGCCAGGTCCCTCTTTGCCACCTGTGGGAGCTTTTTGGGGTGGAGCCTGAGGAGGGCGGGGTTTAGGGGGGGAAGGGACTGCAATGCCATAGAGTCCAATGGCCAAAGCGGCCATTTTCTCCAGGTGAACTGATCTCGATTGGCTGGAGATCAGTTGTAGTAGCAGGAGATCTCCAGCTAGTACCTGGAAGTTGGCAACATTTATATAGATATAGATAGGATTAAAATACATTTGGCTTCCATCCTTCCTTTTGAATGAAATATATACTTCATTTTTGTGATATATATATATATTAAAAAAACAACAAATGAGTAATTTAACAAATATAAAAATAACTATATATATATATATATATATATATATATATATATATATATATATATATATATATATATATATATATATATATATATATATAAAATAAACGAGGAAAAGTGATTCATTTTGTTAGAGGAAATGTTCATGGAAAAACTACAACTCCCAGAATGCTCTCCAAACGTTCCATTTCCCATGTTTCCTTGCAAAGGAAACTGACGCCCAAGGAGAGGCAGGTTCTATTCATGTCTCTCTGCATGCTGATGTGATTTGGGGTGTGTGTGTGTGTGGGGGGGGGGGTTACACTTTGGTGAGGTTTCTTTTTCTTTTCTTTTTTTTAAAATATATTTTGGAGTGCTATTCCCCCCCTTGTGTCGTTGCCTCTTATATCCCTTCCCTCCCCTTTGCTTTTAATCCAGGAAATGGGTTGGATCTGAAACCTGGTAGGTAAGTGATGTCGTGGGAGTCCATCAGTTGCGTGTCTTTAATTTTTACTGAAGGGTTCACTTGTGTGTGTGTGTGTGTGTTGGAGGGGGGGGGAGAGGTTACGTCGATTAATACGTACTTGCTCGTACTGATACTCAGACTATGGTTAGTTAAAGACATGCATGCATTTTTTTAATTTTTATTTTTTGTTAAATTGCCTGCAGTTTTACCGGAAACGAAATAACCAGACTTCTAAAATAACATCAGGGAGGGATTAATGATCCCAGAGCATCCCAATTTTGGATACTTGCACACAACCTGCATGCTGACCTGGATTATTGTGGGGAATCACCAGGCACGTGGCATCTTTCGGCTTGGCTGCAGGGAAAAAGGAAGGATGGAAGCCAAATGTATTTTAATCCTGTGATTCAGTGAGGCGCAAATATTACTTATACGATTATATTTTGTCTCAGTGATGCGTGGTTGCAAGGTGTTTTGCATTTTCTGCCTTGAGATGCCCGGGCTTTCTGGCTATTGCAATCTGGCCTCCTCCCTGGAGCTATGATGTTACCAGGCAAGGAGAATATTGGAATTCAGTGAATTCTTTGTGGGCAGATATAAGAACAAAGGGAGAAGGGAGTGGATCGGCATTCCTTGCAGGATTATAACCAAGAGAAGGGAAGAGTGATTGCTAAATGAAACTTTCTTGTTTAGAATTAACACAAACACTTCTGCTTCCCAGAAGTATCGATTTCATTTGTCTGGCGTTTATCCCTCCCTTCCTCCAGAAGGGCTCTGGGCAACCCACTTAATTCTTCCCTCCTCCACTGAATCCCTCATAACAACCCTAGTCAGGTAGTTTAGGCTGAGTGAATGTGGCTGGCATGAGGTCACTCAGAGAGCTACATGGCTGAGTGTGGATTTGAACTCAGGTCTCCCCAGTCTTAGTCAAACTCTGTAACATCCTTAATGGGTCACTGTGGGAAAGTGGATGCTGGACTAGGTGGACCCCTCCCCCATTTAATCCGGAAGAGCTTTTATTTCTGTATGTACAGGTGTGGGGATACAGCAATTCTGCCTGTTTAGCTATCACTAAAGTTTAGCTATGATAAAAGCACTTCACACACTATCAAATAGTGGCACTACAGGGTTTGGTTTCTGTTGGGTATGAGAGTGCTGGAAACTCAGGGCATCTTTCTAACATTTGCCAAATGGGCATCCAGGGGGACCTTAAAGACTAATGCAGTTTATTCCAGCATACTTTTGCGTGCTGAAATAAATCTTGTTATTCTTTAAGGCACCACATTGGGGACCCCTGCTTTAAGGTGCTACTGGACTCCGGTCTTACTTTGCTGTTCTGGACTTACATGCCCCACAAGTGGACATGTTCACGGAGGACAAAGCTATCCATGGCTACTAGTCAAAATGGATACTAGTCATGATGCATACCTATTCTCTCCAGGATCAGAGGAGCATGCCTGTTATATGAGGTGCTGTAGAAAACAGGCAGGACGGTGCTGCTGCAGTCGTCTTGTTTGGGGGCTTCCTGGAGGCACCTGGTTGGCCGTTGTGTAAACAGACTGCTGGACTTGATGGGCCTGGGTCTGATCCATCAGGGCTTTTCTTACGTTCTTAAGCCCAGAAGCAGGGCACGAAGGGGGAGAGTGACTGGCCCAAGGTCTCCTAGTGAGGTTGATGACAAAGACGGGATTTGAACCCAGGTCCTAGTCAGATACACTAAGTGTTGCATCCCACTAGCTCCCTATGCTGCTGCTGTACTAGGAGAGAACAAGCTTGCAGAATGAACCATTTCCCCAGCAAGGCCAGAATCATAAAATTGTAGAGTTGGAAGGGGCCATCGAGGCCATCTCATCCAACCCCCTGCTTAATGCAGGATCAGCCTAGCGCATCCCTGACAAGTGCTTGTCCAGCCTCTGCTTAAAGACTGCCAGTGAGGGGGAGCTCACCACCTCCCTAGGTAGCTGACTCCACTGTCGAACAACTCTTTCTGTAAATTACTTTTCCTAATATCCAGCTGGTACCTTTCCGCCCACAATTTAAACCCATTATTGCGAGTCCTATTACCTGCTGCCAACAGGAACAGCTCCCTGCCCTCCTCTAAGTGACAGCCCTTCAAATACTTAAAGAGAGCAATCATGTCCCCCCTCAACCTCCTCTTCTCCAGACTAAACATTCTCAACTCCCTCAGACTTTCCTTGGTCTTCAGGCTGATTTATTTCTTCCAGGCGTGGACCTTTATTTTTCAGCTTGCATTTTCTTTCCTCCCTCAGGAGAAGTTGGGTCCAGAACTGAGAATGAGGAATGGATCCCCGTCAGCAAAGAGTTCGAGGGGTGCACGTTCCCCTAGTGGAGGAAGCCCGTTCGTCTCCTGAAGAGGAACCCCGGTGTGGGAACAGCTACACAAAATGGGAGAACAAGCAGTGGACGGAAGGATGCTTAAAAGCTGGAGAGGAACTGGATTGGGAAGAGGCTTCTGATACTAGCTCGGTGGTCTTTGTTGAGGAACGGGGAGAGGTGCGCAAAAGTGGCAGCATTGGATGCGCGTCTGATTTAGACGACTTTGGGGAGAACTCCGCCCTTGTGGAGACCCCCAGCGCTGAGAGACTCCATATGGAAGGACCAGAGGTAATCCTTTATCCAAAGGGGCCTCCGACAGATGCTGGATTTGCCACCGAGGAATGTGAGGAAGTTGCTTATCGAGATGAAGGCTGTGTCGGTGCTGAATGGATCCATTTTCCAGAGGAATCGCTGGGGAGGGAGGAGTCTGAGGAGGAAGAAGCTGAGGACACTGTTTACGAGGGTGGAAAGCTATTAGAGAAAATGCCGGTTGGGGTTGAAGGTGAGTTGACCTTTTTTCCGGAGGGATTCAATGGGGAGGGGTCTGAGGAGATTCCGTGTTGGGGAGGAACTCCCCTGGATAAAGCAGCCACTGGGGGAGAGTCTGAGGTGATTGTTTGCCAAGATAAATCTCCTATAAGGGGAGGATCCAGTGGGAAGGAGCCTGAAGCAATCCACTCCCAGCAAACCTCTCTTTCAGGGAATGGATCTGACGAAGAAGCGATGGCGGAGTGGGCCGTGCCTGTGGAGGAGCTGGTTGCCAAGCAGCGGCCTTCGAAACCACGTCACATCTGCAGCGAATGTGGCCGTAGCTTGGCCAGCCATTCGGCCCTTGTCCGTCACTGCCTCATCCACACCGGAGAGCTCCCCTATGCTTGCACGGAGTGCGGACGCCGCTTCCGACAGTCCTCGGCCCTCGTCCGCCACCTTCGGGCCCATCGGGGCGAGCGTCCCTATGTTTGCGGCGAGTGCGGCAAAGCCTTTGGAGTCCGATCAGCGCTGGTTCGCCACCAGCGGGCCCTGCATTCAAGCGAGAGGCCCTATGTCTGCGGGGAGTGCGGGAAGGCCTACGCGGACCTTTCCATCCTGACAAAGCACCAGCTCATTCACGTCAACGGGCGGCCGTTTTCCTGTCCTGACTGCGGCCAGTCGTTCGGGCACCGCACCACCTTGACGCAGCACCGGCGAATCCACACGGAGGAGCGGCCGTACCGCTGCGCAGAGTGTGGGCAGACCTTCCGGCAGAATTCGGCCCTGGCGAACCACCGCCAAGTCCATTCCGGAAAGCGCCCCTTTTCTTGCCAGTTCTGCAGCAAAACCTTCACGGGCCGGCCTACCCTCGTCCAACACCTCCGGACTCACACCGGGGAGAAGCCGTACAGCTGTCCGGACTGTGGCCGCCGTTTCAGCACCAGCTCCAACCTCCTGCAGCACCGGAGGAACCACCTCGGCGAGCGTCCCTTCGCCTGCTCCTTGTGTGGCCGCCGGTTTGCCCGACGGCCCGACCTGGCTCGGCATTACGTCACCCACGCCGAAGGCAGTGTCCGGCCGCACCGCTGCGGGGAATGCGGGCGGCGTTTTGTGGAACTGGCTGACCTGGAGCAACACAAAGCCACGCACCGTGGGGAACGGCCCTATGTCTGCAGTTACTGTGGCAAATCCTTCACGGAGGCCGCCACCTTGGCTCGACACCGCCGCTCGCACCTTCCGACAACTCAGCAGGCCTACAAATGTGAGGTGTGCAGGCAGACGTTTGGGCAGAGCTCTGACCTCCTGGCGCACGGGCGGGTCCACAGCGGGGAGCGCCCCTACGCCTGCGCGGACTGCGGCAAGTCCTTCGGGCGCAGCTCCAACTTGTCGCGGCATCGGCGGGTGCACACCCACGAGCGCCCGTACATCTGTGGGGACTGTGGGAAGAGCTATACCCAAAGCACCCACCTGATGGAGCATCAGAGGCAGCACACAGGCGAGCGCCCCTATGAGTGCGCCGACTGTGGCCGCTCCTTCGGCAAGAAGGGGCATTTGGACTCCCATCGCCGGGTGCACCGCCTCTTGCCAGGACATCACGACGGTGTGGCCGAGCAGCTGGTGGAATGTCCCAGTTCTGGAAGTCCGCTGAACCAATGAAAGAGTCTGGTGGTGTTCCGTGTGTGTGAGCATGTATGTGAGCGAGTCTAGCTTAATTTGAGCATGACTCATGGAGGCTTAGCACTACAGCTTGTTTGAAGCCCCTCCGTCTCTCTCCGAAGTCTTTAGTGTAACATCAAATTACCGTATTTTCCGGCGTACAAGACGACTGGGCGTATAAGACGACCCCCCATTTTTACAGTTAAAATATAGAGTTTGGGATTGTCCCGAGTCCGCAGCCTGGGGCCGGCCCTCGGGACTGCGCCCCAACCCCGCGGCCACCCCCAGTCCTCCTGGGGCGGCTCATCCCCCGGGGAAACAACACCACTTACCAGGGCGGGAGAAAGAGGGGGCGGGGGCGGCTGGACGAGCTGGCGGGAGAAACAGGAGGAGGCCGGGGGCCGACCTTCCGGCATGGAAGAGTGTGTGCCGACCCGGCCCGGCCGGAGCAAATCCTGGAGGCGAGGCGGGGAAGGAGCCTCCCCGGGCAGCGGGAGCCCCACAGCCAGAGACGCCAGCTGTAGCCAAGGCTCAGCCCCGGGCTCTAGCGGGAGGGTGGGAGCCCGAAGCGGCGGGACGTGGCTCTCGGGGGGAGTCTGCAAGGGGAGAAGGGAGCGGGGAAGAAGAGGGGGACGGGGGCGAGAGTAAGGGCCCTCGAGAAGGGCGAGGCTAAAGGCGAGGAGAGGACTGAGCCGACGGCCTGCGGAGGAC
Organism: Euleptes europaea; assembly: GCF_029931775.1. NCBI lineage: Eukaryota > Metazoa > Chordata > Lepidosauria > Squamata > Sphaerodactylidae > Euleptes > Euleptes europaea. The sequence continues at coordinate 8,623,477 of NC_079329.1, read as the reverse complement.
GGGGCTAAAGGAGGGTTTGGAGGGGAGGGAAGCCCATAAAGACAGAAGCTGAAGCGGAGGCCGGGGAGGAAAGGGGGCATGTTGGGTGTGCTAGGCGGCAGCCAAAACACCCTGTGCCGGGAGAAGAGAGTGGCCACCCCGGCCAGCCAGCCGCCTGCCTGCCTTGCGCTGCTGCTGGAGCGCAGCCGAGCACTTCCCTCCGTGCACCCCGGCGCGCCTGGCTCCGACTCCGAGCCGGGCAGTGAGCACCCTCGCCGGGCTCGCCTCCCCTCCCTCCTCCGGTGGACATGGACAGAGCGGAGGCGGCTCCCCAGGCAGATTCTCCAGTCCGGCTCGGAATTCAGCATCCGGCGTATAAGACGACCCCCGACTTTTGAGAAGATTTTCCTGGGTTAAAAAGTAGTCTTATACGCCAGAAAATACAGTATATAGGGTGGTTAAAACAAGAATGGATTGTGAAGAGCTCCGAAAGAATCTCTCCAAACTGGAGGAATGGGCATTAAAATGGCAAATGAGATTCAATGTGAGCAAGTGTAACTTGATGCATATTGAGGCAAAAAAATCCCAACTTCACATATTCACTGATGGGATCTGTGCTGGCAGCGACAGACCAAGAAAGGGGTGGGGGAGTGGATAGCTCGATGAAAATGTCAACCAGTGTGCTGGCAAATTCCATGCAAAGGCAAATTCCATGCTGGCCATAATTAGACATGGAATAGAGAATAAAACTTTTGCTATCATACTAGTGCCCTTAAACAAATCTATGGTGAGACCATACTTGGAATACCATATACAGTTCTGGTCACCACATCTAAAAAAGGATATTGCAGAGCTTGAGAAGGTGCAGAAAAGAGCAACGAAAATGTTCAGGGGACTGGGATACTGCCCTATGAGGAGCGGTTAAAACGCTTAGGGCTGTTTAGCTTAGAAAGAAGGCGGTTAAGGGGAGACATGATAGAGGTCTATAAAATTATGCATGGTATGGAGAGATTGGACAGAGAGAAGCTTTTCTCTTTCTCTCATAATACCAGAACTGCTGAAGCTGAAGGGTGACAGATTCAAAACACATAAAAGGAAGTATTTCTTCACACAGTGCATAGTTAAATTGTGGAACTCCCTGCCCCAGGATGTGGTGATGGCTGCCTACTTGGAAGGCTTTAAGAGGGGAGTGGACATGTTCATGGAAGAGAGGGCTATCCATAGCTACTAGTCAAAACTGATACTAGTCGTGATGCATACCTAAAAAGAGTGTCCCTATTATATTAGGTGCTGCGAAACACAGGCAGGATGGTGCTGCTGCAGCTATCTTGCTTGTGGGCTTCCTAGAGGCACCTGGTTGGCCACTGTGTAACAGACTGCTGGACTTGATGGACCTTGGTCTGATCCAGCATGGCTTTTCTTATGTTCTTATAATTACAAAGTCAATTCAATTTCAACACCTTTATTGGCATATAATTACAAAGTCCATGTGCAGACATTTTTTCTACCAGAGATCCACAAAAGTAATTGGGCTCATGTTTTTGAAGGGAAGAAGATCTTCCAGGCTGAAGAGATCCCCTGAGCCTCTCACGTTAGAAATTTTACCTGTTTGGTAAAATGAGTTGGAATTATCCAGGCTGACTGATATTCAATGAGAGGCCGCTGGTTACAAGGATAGAAACCAAGCCTTTAAGTTCTCAGTACACTCGATTTCATTTATCCCTTCAGAGCAGGGGTTCAAATGCCCAGGGGACCCAGCTCACAGGCCCTACCAGCCATTCTAGGCACCGAGCTCTGCTCTCTTCAAAGCAAGCAGAGGCAAATTTCCCAGAAAAGCTTCCACGCTCTGCTTCTCTCTTCTGACCTGTATTGCCTCACCCCCCCTCCCAAAATGCAGAGAGAAATTGGTTGCCTTTTGAGATGTTCAAATATTATTCCGCTGTTTCCTTATCAAATTTTGAGTGTCGCTCGGCAATCAGGCTTGGACCTCTGTTCCAAGAGGTTGCCCTGGATTACGTTGGAGAAACTGAGGTTCCAGTTGGGGCGTGCGTGTCTTCTACCTCGCATCTCTTGACCTGGCTGTGCTTTGCTTTGGTCCTGTAAATATACCAAGAAGCACTCCCGTTTATTAGAATTTTGTCATTTATGTTTGTTACCTGTTAAGTTTTAAAAAAAACATTAAATTGATATTAAGGGAGGCAGTTTAAAACATGCAGCAAAACCTCACTTTGGCCAGTGTTTCATGTTCATGAGAGCCAGCGTGGTGTAGTGGTTAAGAGTGGTGGTTTGGAGTGGTGGACTCTGATCTGGAGAACCGGGTTTGATTCCCCACTTCTCCACATGAATGGCAGAGGCTAATCTGTTGAGCCGGGTTGGTTTCCCCACTCCTGCGCACGAAGCCAGCTGGATGACCTTGGGCTAGTCACAGCTCTCTTAGAGGTCTCTCAGCCCCACCTACCTCACAGGGTGTCTGTTGTGGGGAAGGGAAGGTGATTGTAAACCGGTTTGATTCTTCCTTAAGTAATAGAGAAAGTTGGAATATAAAAAACCAACTCTTCTTCTTGAAAGTTTACAGGAAATCGAAAAAACAGACTTTTGTCACAGCAGTTTCCAAATGTGTATGTTGCCGGAATATTGTTACAGTGCTTGATTGTGATAAAACTAATTACAATATTAAAGGCTACTGAGAGCCCCCAACACTCCTTTTTGCAAAGGAAGCTTGCAACGGCCTCTGCTTGGTTCTGGCCCGGCTTTCTTCCAATCAGCCTCTTCTTGGATCTTCTAATTCTGCCACATCTCTGCATCAGGTGAGACTGGGTCAATTCCTGATGCAGAGAGTGCTCCAGAAACCTCTGCTTCTGGGGGCAAATGCCTGTTGCATTTCTGCATGAGTTACTTCATGGGCCTTGCAAGCCCAAGCAGCAGGGACTTCTGCAGAACCTTAGCTGGGCGAGGGCGAGTTCTTTTTCGTACACACAATAAATGGTTTCAGGTACAACAGAAAAGGGGCCTCGAGGTTTAATTTGGAAATAAAGTACGCCTTGGCTGTCAAAATTTCTGGAAAAGTTAAACGAGAAAACTCTACAATGTATGTACCCTGCAATGTGCATGTTATGTGCATCGAAGAAATTAGGAAAAAGTGATTGCCACAACTAAGAACTGGGGGTTGTGGGGACTTAGTGGATTTGTGCTGAACTGCAGTCTCTTGGGGGCATCTCGTTGGATGGGCTTTACTCAAGTTCTTAGTTCTGACTGATCTTCATAGAGGAGCAGGTCATATTGGTTAGTGCTAGTGACTTCATAGAGTTGAAAGAGACCACCAGGGTCATCTAGTCCAACCCCCTGCACAATGCAGGAAATTCACAACTACCTCTCCGCCACACCCCCAGTGACCCCTACTCCATGCCCAGAAGATGTCCAAGATGCCCTCCCTCTCATGATCTGCTTAAGGTCATAGAATCAGCACTGCTGACAGATGGCCATCTAGACTCTTAATAACCTCCAGGGAAGGAGAGCTCACCACCTCCCGAGGAAGCCTGTTCCCCTAGAAACCGCTCTAACGGTTAGCAAATTCTTCCTAACGTCTAGATGGAAACTCTTTTGATTTAATTTCAACCCACTGGTTCTGGTCCAACCTTCTGGGGCAACAGAAAACAACTCGGCACCATCCTCTGTATGACAGCCCTTCAAGTACTTGAAGATGGTTATATTTTGATCTTTTCTCTCCCCAGCTGGAGCAAGTTCCTTAGCTCTGTTGTGGGAATCTTCTGTACTCCTTGCTCCTCAAGTACCCTCTCTATTTGTGGCCTACAACTGTGCCGGGGAAGTTGTTCTATAACTGTGGGGCTACCACGGAAAAGGCCCTCTTGTGTACCCGCCATATGTGTATCTTGAGTTGACGAGCCTGTCAGGTAGGAACATATGGAAGAAGACATTCCTTCAGATATCTTGGTCCTAAGCCATTCAGGGTGGACTCTATGGTGTTACACCCCACTGAGGTCCCTCCCCTCCCCAAAACCTGCCCTCTCCGGGCCCCGTTTCCCAAAGCTCTGCGAATTTCCCAACCTGGAGTTGGCTACCCTGTCTGTTGAGCTGAAGACCTAGGGCACTTTCACACACACTGAATAATGCACTTTCATTCCACTTTCAATGCACTTTAAGGATCATTTGCAAGTGGATTTTGCCCTTTCACACAGTGGCCACCTATGCACGGGAGGTTTTGCCTTGGATTTGCCGCTCTCTAGATGCACATTTTCCCCATCCGAAATCTCAAAACTCTGCATGGGGGCTTATTGGCCATTTATGCATGGGAGGTTTTGCTTTTGATTTGCCACTCTCTAGATGCACCTTTTCCCCATCCAAATTCTCAAAACTCAAGAATAAGCCCCCCTGCAGAGTTTTGAGAATTCAGCTGGGTAACATGTGCATCCAGAGAGCAGCAAATCCAAGGCAAAACCTCCCATGCCTAAGTGGTCATTGTTGAGTTTTGAGAATTTGGATGGGGAAAATGCACATCTAAAGAGCTGCAAATCCAAGGCAAAACCTCCCAGGCATAAACGGCCCCAGTAAAATCCAGCTGCAAAGTGCATTGAAATTAATTGAAAGTGCATTATTTGGTATGTGTGAAAGCGCCCTAAACCCGGGGCAAACCGGAGCGTCGCTCATCTCTGCAGCAGAATTTATTTTTAAATTGGTTACAGATCTAGAAGTCCCGAAAGTTTTCTTTTGGATTTTCTCCTAACAGGACTCTCTTCCCTTTAACTCGAGCATCGCAGGCAGAAGTTCAACCAAGGAACTCCTCTCTCTCCCCCCCCCCCATTAAGCGCTTGTCCACGCTAGGGAAATCTCCACCTGTCGAATTACCGGGGCTTCCCTGCCTTGTGACTGGTGCTTTAACCAGTCACAAGGCAGGGAAGCCCCGGTAATTCGAGCCAATCGGAGATCGCAGGAGGTGGAAAGGCGGCCAATGAGAGAGAAGGAGGTCGGATGAAGCCGAACCGGCTTCATCCGACCTCCTCCTCTCTCATTGGCCGCCTTTCCACCTCCCGCGTTCCCCGATTGGTTCGTGGGACGAGAGCGAGGCGGGACTTGGCCGAAGGGGTGGGGGAGGAAATCGCGGCGAAGGAGGGGGGGAAAGGCGTGGAGGAGCCGCCCCTTTACTACTCGCCCCGCCCCCGCACGTCCTGATTGGCCGGGGAGGGTTCGAAGCCGTGACATCCGGGCACTTCCGAGAGGCGGCTTGTCGGAGCGAGGCGGCAGGGGAGGGGGCGGACCAGAAAGGGAACCTCCCCAGGTGAGCCAGCGACCCAGGGCGCCTCCCATTGGCCCAGGTGAGATCTCCCTCTCCATCTCACCCCATTGGGAGGGAAGGAAAATGAGACCCCCCCCCCCGAGCAGGGGGTGGACTAGCTCCTTTCTTTTCTTTCCCAACTGAACACCTCCCTTCTTCTACAGTGTAGCTTTCCCCCCCCAACCTGTAATAGAACCGCCCTTCCCCCAATGATGGTGGTCCCATGTCTTTCTACCCTGTTATTCTCTCTCTCCCCCCCCCCTCCCCAAAGATTTCCATCAGTTTCTTACCATGCTCTTTGCTCAACCCAGGAGCGAGAATCAATCCTGTCCCATCCCATAAGCTCTTTTTCACTCACCCCATGGAAGGTAGCCCCGCCCTCTCTGCCCCATTGTATCTTCGTTGATGCCCCCGAGGAGGGGCAGCCCATCTTTCCCCATCTACAGTCCGCAGTAGCCATACTTTGGATTTCACACATTAACAGATCACTTCAGGATACAATGGTTCCGTATTAACATACCACGCCCTCATTAGCACATTATCTTGATACTTACAGGACAATGATTAGCACATTACCTTTGATACTTTTTTGCAGGACAATGATTCAGCTCAAACCCAACCCCTTTCTGACTATATATTACTCTTCCTACACACTTGACACTGAGAGACGCTGTCCTTCAGTGTTACTCCTCTGAAGATACCAGCCACAGCTGCGGGCGAAACGTCAGGAAAGAAAATACCAAGACCATGGTCACACAGCCCGAATAACCTACAAGAACCAATGAAGTCTGACCATGAAAGCCTTCGACAATTTTCCCCATCTCCTTGATTGTCTCTGATTTGGGTGGGGGGCAGATTGTTTCCCTATCGGTGCTGTCTTCACTGGGTGTCCAGATGAGGTGTGGGGCGATGAAATATCCCCCCCCCTTTGTGCCTTCGTGTTGTTCATTTTCTCCTACTTCCAGCTTTACTCTGTCTCTCATACATTCCTCGGTTTGGCAGGTTCACCTACCCCTCCCACTGGTTTCCCCCTGTCGTAAAAATAGGGCCATTGTCTGAACGGGTATTGTAGAATTGGAAAACGCACAGAAAAGAGCGACCTGAATGATGAAGGGGTTGGATGACATTCCTTACAAGGAAAGGGTAAAGTGTTACGGGCTTCCCAGTTTAGGGGCAAAAGAGTTTAAGTAGCAGGCTATGGCTGAAGTTTATAAAATTGTGCATAGTGTGGAGACAGAGTAGAGAGATTTGTTTTTCTACTGGAACTGGGGAGCGGGAGCATCTGGATGAACAAAAAGTGACTTCTGTACACAATGCATAAACAATCTGTGGAACTCACTGTGACAGGATTTAGTGATGACCACTACTTTGGGTGGCTTTCGAATCGGATTAGCCTGACTCGATTAGGATTTATGGGTAGCAGTTAGTAATGTTGGCTAAATGGGACTTATGTGCACAGAGGCAGCATACCTGTAAATACCAGTTGTTGGGAGAGGGGGTTAAGAACTGAGGGAGGGCTTTGGCCTCTGTGCCCCTGCTTGTGGGCATTCTAGGACATCTGGTTGACCGTTGTGGGGAAACAGGAGGCTGGTTTAGACCTGCCCTGCCATTCCTCCAAGGAGCGTAGAGCAGCATTCTGGTTAGATATTTAAAACCTGCTTTTCTCCCCCAAGGGGACCTAATGCAGCTTACAGCGTTGTTCTTACTTAACTCCAATTTGTTCTCACAATAACAACCCCGTGAAGTAAGTTAGGCTAAGAATGTGTGACTGGCCCAAAGTCACCCAGCAAGTTTCCTTGGCAGAGTGGGGGTTAGAGTGTCAGGTCTTAGTCTGCACCTTGCTTGCTCAGTAAATGGCCTGTTAGTCAGAACTAGCAGAGGTTTTTCTTATGTCTCGGGCCATTTTCCTCCATTCTCATGCCTGAGGAGAGCTGGGCTCTTCCTATTCACTCTCCCACGAAACAGGATAGCGTGTTTTTTTTAGCATCCTACACGATGAGGACCAAACAGAGAAGAATGGTTGACCTGCTCAAACCTTGATACATCATTGACCTTTGACATAAATTTGACACTGTTCAATTACTTGTGTGTGTTTTGTTGCAGCGAGGAACCATGGCGGAGCCCCCCATAGACGATGAGGGCGAGGAAGCCGCCCAGGGCCAAGCGAAGCAGGAGCGGGCTCACCAGGAGGCTGTGGCAGCCAAGAACCTGGCCATCTTGAAGGCCCACTCCTTTGACATCACCTTTGAGGTGGGGGACGAATATGAGGTCATCGAGACGATCGGCACGGGAGCCTATGGGGTCGTGAGCTCAGCACGGCGCAAGGATACAGGTGTGTGAAGATGGAGGGGTGGTGGATGGCATGTGGGATTTCCTGAGTTCTGCCTGCAGTGGTGCAAAGAGATGGCGGCTGGGAGATCGTCACTGAGGATTAGAAGGATGCTTTGGTGGTTCCCCCCCCCCCCCAAAAAAAATACCAGATGCTGTTAGTATGGCAAACCAGAACTGGGGAGACTGTATTTGAGTTCTCCCTTTGCCATGGGGATTGCTGGGTTACTTTGGGCCAGTCATTCTCAATCTATCCTACCTCATAGGACTGTTGTGAGAATAAATGACGAGATGGATAACTGTGGCTAAGATGATCAAGGTAATAGCCTGGCCTTCATCCAAGCCTTTTGTTTTGCCAGCGTGGTGTAGTGGTTAAGAATGGTGGTTTGGAGTGATGGACTCTCATCTGGAGAACTGGGTTTGATTCCCCACTCCTCCTCATGAGCAGCAGATGCTACTCTGGTGAACTGGGTTGGTTTCTCCACTCCTACACATGAAGCCAGCTGGGTGGCCTTGGGCTAGTCACAGCTCTTTCCGCCCCACCTACCTCACTGGGTGTGTGTTGTGGGGAGCGGAAGGGAAGGTGATTGTAAGCCGGTTTGATTCTTCCTTAAGTGGTAGAGAAAGTTGGCATATAAAAAACAACTCTTCTTCGTAGCTGGGCTGGAGAGAAATCTGCCTGATGCCAAAGAGGACTGGGAGGGATGACAGGGGAGGGTTTAGTTCCCTTTTTGAACTAAACTCTAGCCCCTTATTTACTTATTTTTATTTCTTTCATTTGTACCCTGCCTTTCTCCCCTTTGGGGATCCAAAGCGGCTTATGTTGTTCTCCTCTCTTCCCTTTTATCCTTACAACAGCCCTATGGCAGAGTGGGGATTCAAGCCTGGGTTGCCCAGATTCTAGCCCAACACTCTAACCACTACCCAACACTGTCAACCCTGCTGCTTAATTTGTCAACAGGGTCGGTGAGTGAACAAAAAGGACGGCCTGCCCTCGTTGAGTCTTATTAGCTGTGATTCCTGGTTTTCAGTCCTGGCTCAGGCGCAAAAGCTTTTAGGGTTGATAAATTGCCTGGAAAGTAGGAAACAGATACGTAGAAGTACACACGAACACAAGTCCCCAATCAGTGCATCTAACCTGCCCCCCATTGCCTTTCTCCCTCCAGGCCAGCAGATGGCGATCAAGAAAATCCCCAATGCCTTCGATGTGGTGATGAATGCGAAGCGCACTTTGCGCGAGCTGAAGATCCTCAAACATTTCAAGCACGACAACATCATTGCCATCAAGGACATCCTGAAGCCCTCCGTGCCTTATGCCGAGTTCAGATCTGTGTGAGTGCTTCCCTTCCCCTGCCTATAGGGTTGCCAACCTCCAGGTACTAGCTAGAGATCTCCCTCTATGACAACTGATCTTCAGCCGATAGAGATCAGTTCCCCTGGCGGAAATGGCTGCTTTGGCAATTGGACTCTATGGCATTGAAGTCTCTCCACTCTCCAGACCCCGCCTTCCTCAGGCTCCGCCCCCAAAATCTGCAGATATTTCCCAACCCGTAGCTGGCAACCCTACCTGCCTAATGGAAACCCTTGCCTGGATACTGATTCCCTGAGGTTTGGTGCTTTCTTAGCATGATTCTGCATTCCCTTCTTGGAGATGCACCCGGGCTGGTATCTTTTCTAACCCTGCCTGTAGAAAAATAGCTTGCCAGGGAGAAGGCTATGGAGAAATTCTAATCTCTGCGTGTTACTTTTCTGCAGTTTGAGACTGGGAAGCAGTAAGGCCTTGAAATCTCAAATAATAACAGTCCAGGAAGGGCTATACCACACAGTTGATGGCATGTTTGAATTGGTTTTCTCTACCACTTAAGGAAGAATCAAACCGGCTGACAATCGCCTTCCCTTCCCCTCCCCACAGCAGACACCCGATGAGGTAAGTGGGGCTGAGAGAGTGTGACTAGCCCAAGATCACCCAGCTGGCCTCATGTGTAGGAGTGGGGAAACAAATCCAGTTCACCAGATTACCCTCTACCGCTCATGTGGAGGAGTGGGGAATCAAACCCGGGACCTTCTAAACGCCAAGCACATGTTCTACTACTGAGCCAGCATGGTGTAGTGGTTAAGAGTGGCAGACTCTGATCTGGAGAACCGGGTTTGATTCCCCACTCCTACATATGAAGCCAGCTGGGTGACCTTGGGCTAGTCACAGTTCTCTTCGAGCTCTTTCATCCCCTCCTACCTCACAAGATGTCTGTTGTGGGGAGAGGAAGAGAAGGAGGTTGTAGCTGGTTTGATTCTCCTTAAAGGGTAGAGAAAATCGGCATATAAAAACCAACTCTTCTTCGGCCTTCTATCCTTGACTGTTTTCCAAAAGGCCGCTCATCCCGCTTACCATGTTGTTCTCCCCTTGACAAAATAAATGTCCCGGCAGGTACGTCGTGTTGGACCTGATGGAGAGCGACCTCCACCAGATCATCCACTCCTCTCAGCCCCTCACCCTGGAGCATGTGCGCTACTTCCTCTACCAGCTTCTCCGGGGCCTCAAGTACATCCACTCGGCCAACGTCATCCACCGGGACCTGAAGCCCAGCAACCTGCTGATCAATGAGAACTGCGAACTGAAAATCGGTGACTTTGGCATGGCCCGGGGCCTCTGCACCAAGCCCGACGAGTACAAGTACTTCATGACGGAATACGTGGCCACCCGCTGGTACCGGGCCCCTGAGCTGATGCTTTCCCTGCACGAGTACACCCAGGCCATTGACATGTGGTCGGTGGGCTGCATCTTCGCCGAGATGCTCGGGCGGAAGCAGCTCTTCCCCGGGAAGAACTACATTCACCAGCTGCAGCTGATCATCACCGTCTTGGGGACCCCCCCGGCCAAGGTGGTCCATTCCATCGGGGCTGACCGGGTGCGGGCGTACGTCCAGAGCCTGCCGTCCCGTCAGCCGGTGCCCTGGGAGAGCCTCTACCAGCACGCTGACCGGAAGGGCTTGTCCCTGCTCTCCAAGATGCTGCGCTTCGACCCCCGCGAGCGCATCTCGGTGGTGGAGGCCCTCGGCCACCCCTTCCTGGCCAAGTACCACGACCCCGACGACGAGCCGGAGTGTGTGCCGGCCTTCGACTTTGACTTCGACAAGCAGGTGAGGTGGGTTCCTTCAGGCTGGGACCCAATTGATTAAGAAGTACTCAGAGAGAACCCTGAAGTTTAGAGATTTAACTTTAATAAAAGAAACAAAGCATCCAAGGAAACAGACAGTGTTCAAGGCAATAGCGGCTATGGACGAGACAAAACATACAACAAGGCTTTTGCGCAAAAGGGAGGGAGATACGGCAGTGAACTTTAGAACAGTGCTAGTTCTCTCCCTCAACTTGTTTCTACGTTACAGACCTCTTTATAGGCTAAAGAGAATACGGAGAAATGGTAAACAAATTCCATTGTTGTGAACTTTTGGAACCCCCCTAAGTCATAATTTAGGAGCCCCGTGGTGCAGAGTGGTAAGCTGCAGTACTGCAGTCCAAGCTCTCCTCACAACCTGAGTTCGATCCCGACAGAAGTTGGTTTCAGGCAGCCGGCTCAAGGTCGACTCAGTCTTCCATCCTTCTGAGGTTGGTCAAATGAGGACCCAGCTTGCTGGGGGTAAAGGGAAGACGACTGGGGAAGGCACTGGCAAACCACCCCGTAAACAAAGTCTGCCTAGGAAACGTCGGGCTGTGACGTCGCCCCATGGGTCAGGAATGAACCGGCGCTTGAACAGGGGACCTTTACGTTTATAGGCTAAAGAGACTACGGAGAATTGGTAGACACATTCCATTGTTATGAACTTTTGGAACCCCCCCTAAGTCATAATTAATAGTGTCTAGAAACTGGGATGTCAGGCTGACCCTTTAGGCAGGTCCTTGCCCGAGCCCCTTTTGCCAAGTACTCTTATTTCTCAAAAATGTATTCATATTTGTTCCAAACAGGATATAGGTTATTAATACAGCTTAGAATAAATTAGAGAAATCTTATGAATCTTTCTTTGCAAAACATTATGGTTATGAATATGTCTTAGCCTTAAAGGTAAAGGTCACCTGTGCAAGCACCGGGTCATTCCTGACCCATGGGGTGATGTCACATCCCGACGTTTCCTCGGCAGACTTTGTTCACGGGGTGGTTTGCCAGTGCCTTCCCCAGTCATCTTCCCTTTACCCCCAGCAAGCTGGGTACTCATTTCACTGACCTCGGAAGGATGGAAGGCTGAGTCAACCTTGAGCCGGCTGCCTGAAACCGGCTTCCGTCGGGATCGAACTCGGGTCATGAGCAGAGCTTGGACTGTAGTACTGCAGCTTACCACTCTGCGCCACGGGGATCCTGGATCTTATCCTTACTTAGGCCTTATTGTCAGATTTCTCTTTCCCAGGTGCTGACCAAGGAGCAGATCAAGGAGGCCATCGTGGCCGAGATCAACGACTTCCATGACCGCCGGGAGGGCATCCGGCGCCAGATCAGCTTCAAGCCAGCGCTGCGGCCGGCAGTTGTCGGGGGCTGTGTGACAGCCGCCGGCCCAGGCCTGCTCCTCTGCTGCCAGGACGTCGACATGCCCAGCGCCGGCTCGCCTCAGCCCAGAGAGGGTGACTATGCCATGGCATCTCCCGCCCCCTATCCGTTACCGGAAACCATAGACCTTACCTCTCCCCTCATCGCTACTGCCATTCCCCAGCCTGAGGTGAAGGCCGAAGTGGAGCCTCCCGCCGCGCCGCCCAAACGGGAGGGCGCCATTTCAGATGACACCAAGGCCGCCCTCAAGGCTGTCATCTTAAAGTCGGCCCTCCGGAATAAGAACAAAGGTAAGGTGGAAGGGGTCGGGCGTGGGGAAGGGGTGTCTGCCGGATTGTAGTAATAATAATCATAGAATCATAGAGTGGGATCATTAGGGTCATCTAGTCCAATCCCCTAAGCCATGCAGAAAATTCCAAACTGCCTCCTCTCCCTCCACACCCTCAGTGACCCCTCCTCCATGCCCAGATGGCCAAGGTGCCCTCCCTCTCATCATCCGCCTAAGGTCATAGATTCAGCATTGCTGACAGATGGCCATCTAGCCTCTGCTTAAAAACCTCCAGGGAAGGAGAGCTCACCACCTCCCGAGGAAGCCTGTTCCACTGAGGAACCGCTCCAATAATAATGAACACACAAACACGTGAAGATGTGTTATCAGAGCCTTGGTATATCAAAGTCAGTATTGTCTACTCAGACCAGCAGCGGCTCTCTGGGGTCTCAGGCAGAGGTCTTTCACATCACCTGCATGCCTAATCCCTTTGACTGGAGATGCCGAGGATGGAACCTGGGACCTTCTGCCTGCCAAGCAGAGGCTGTACCACTGAGCCACAGCCCCTCCCCTTGAACCCCACAGATCTACTCTTCTTCCCCCAAAATGTGTCCAGAGAGAGGCCAGCTGTCCTGTTGCCCTATAAGAACATCAGAAAGGCCATGCTGGATCAGGCCAAGGTCCATCAAGTCCTGCAGTCTGTTCACACGGTGGCCAACCAGGTACCCCTAGGAAGCCCCCAAAGAAGACAACTGCAGCAGCCCTATTCTGCCTGTGTTCCACAACACCTAATATATTTGGCATGCTCCTTTGATCCTGGAGAGAATAGGTCTGCATCATGACTAGTACCCATTTTTACTAGTAGCCATGAACACCCCTCTCCTCCGTGAATATGTCCACTCCCCACTTCAAGCCTTCCAAGTTGGCAGCCATCACTACATCCTGGGACAGGGAGTTCTACAAGTTAACTATGCGTTGTGTGGAGAAATACTTCCTTTTTTCTGTTTTGAATCTCTGCCCTTCAGCTTCAGCAGATGACCCCGTGTTCTAGTATTATGGGAGAGGGAGAAAAACTTCTCCCTGTCCTCTCTCTCCATACCATGCAGAATTTTATAGATCTCTATCATGTCTCCCCTTAACCACCTTCTTTTCAAGCTAAACAGCCCTAAGCATTTTAACCGCTCATAGTAGGGCAGTTGATCCAGCCCCCTGATCATATACTATATATTTTATCTCTTGAGTTCAAACATATCGAGCCACAAGAGGGTAGAGTGAACGGACATTGGTCTTCTAAAGCTGTTTGTCCCACAGACACCCCGTCCTCCATCCCAGAGACGCCTGACATCCGGAGGCCGGTGACGGCGAAGGAGCGCCAGCGTGAGCGAGAGGAGAAACGCAAGCGGCGTCAGGAGCGGGCCAAGGAGCGCGAGAAGCAGAAGAAGGAAAAAGAGAAGGAGCGCAAGGACATGCTGACTGAGAACGACCGGAACCTTCTGGAGAGGTGGACCAAGATGGTCGACCGCACCCAGAACAAGCCGGCCCAGAACGGGTCCGCGGTCCCGCCGCAGGTGACCGGCGCCAGCCATATCCTGTCTCAGGTGCCCTCTGCCAACCCTTTGCCACCTCAAGTGCCTCCTGCCAGCCATATCTCGCCCGCCTCTTCCACCAATGCTTCCACCCCCACCGATTTCCTTGCCTTCTCGGACAAGGTGGCACCTGCCTTGAGACCCAAGCTCACCCTGGTTCCTGTGGGGGCGGAACTAGCCCCAGTTCAAGGGTCCAACGCCAACGTGGTCCGCTTTTTCCCGGCCCAGCCTGCCCCATTCCTGGTCACCGCCCCGGCCTGTCAGAAAGTGGCGCTGTCCAAACCGGAGTGTGTGCTAAGCGTCAAATACGGCCCCGGCCAGATATTCCAGGCACCGTACGGGGTGACGACCCTCAACACTTGGAGCGGGGTCCCCCAGCCCGAGAACTGGGCCGTGGCCGGACAGCTGCCGGTGAATCAGCCGGAGATCGTGCCCCCTGGTGACGCGTTGCCTGAGCAGACGGTGAGTTATGGAGCGGGGGCTGGTGCGGAGGAGGCCATGTTTCTGACGGAGGCGGGCAAAGCGGAGGCGTCTTCGCTGGGTTTGGTCGCCGAGGAAACCCAAGGGCCCAACCGGCACCAGATGGCTCCGGAGCTCTCTCCAGAGACCGCTGTGCCTTCGGAAGCGCCGGATATCAATATGGTGACCCAACAGCTGTCAAAATCCCAGGTAATTGTTTTGTTTAGGTGTTTACTTTCAAAATGTTTATCCTGCCTTTCTGTCCTCACAAGGGCCGCCAAGGTGGCTAATAGTTTAAATTAAGTACCCAAGGGTCAAGGAAGAAAATCAACATCCTGAGAGCCAGCGAGGTGTAGTGGTTAAGAGTGGTGGTTTGGAGTGGTGGAGTCTGATCTGGAGAACCCGGTTTGATTCCCCACTCCACCACATAAGTGGCGGACACTAATCTGGTGAGTTGGATTTGTTTCCCCACTCCTTCACACGAAGCCAGCTGGGTGACCTTGGGCAAGTTACAGCTCTGTTAGAGCTCTCTCAGCCCCACCTACCTCACAGGGTGTCTGTTGTGGGGAGGGGAAGGGATGGTGATTGTAAGCCGGTTTGAGTCTCCCTTAAGTGGTAGAGAAAGTCGGCATATAAAAACCAACTCTTCTTCTTCATCATCCAAGGCCTAATGTTATATAATATAAAGGTTACGTCAATACAAAATGCGTGTATATTTTTTACAGGCTAAAATCAATAACATATCAATAGCCTACCAAACCAGCCTGGTCATGTAAACCTGCAACACGAATAGACACAAAATTGCAAAATTAGACTTTCTAAATAGCCTTCTTCAGTGGTCAAAACAATCACAATTCCAGACTAAAAGTGTACATAACTTTCTAAAACTCTTATATATGTTATTGATTTTCGCCTGTAATAAATTTTTGAGGCTGATCTCTGTTCGGTCTCTTTGCAGAACACTCTGCAGCCTCATTTTGTAAGCACTGGGGGGCGGTCATGGGACCTACCTGAGAATCGTCAACTGACCGTACTGCATGGTTGAGCATCCTCAAATAACAAGTAGTTTAGAGTGCCTGTGGCAACCTAATTCTTTTCAAAATTCATCGTGGGCTCCTCTGATAGTATTGGCTTTGAGTGTTGGGTCCCTCACTCTCCAGCCCTGCAAGGACTGCATTCTGTACATGCTCGGTACATGCTTTGTCCACAGTGCCCCTAATTGGTATGGACCTCCAAATGAGAGGTCTCTGTTGAATGGCAGCCACTGAAAACTCTTTGGGGCAATCCTTGTCTTATGGGGGGGGGGTTCTACAAATACCTGTTGTCTGTTTATCTTTGACTGACGAATGATCTCAGGGTTTCTTGATTCCAGGTGGAAGACCTTCTGCCTCCCGTCTTCTCTGGCACCCCTAAAGGCAGTGGCGCTGGCTACGGAGTTGGGTTTGACCTGGAAGAGTTTCTGAATCAGTCGTTCGACATGGTTGGGGAAAACAGGGAGAGGTAAGAGGGCAGTCTTTCTGGACTTAATAGGCGAAACAGGTTGGTGGAGTTTTGAATGAAGCAAGTGCATTCTTGGCTGGGAGTGGGGGCACAGATGAAAGTAGGTGGCTGGCAGCACCAGGAGCTCTGCCGGCGCTTTGTGTGTCCTGGAGCAGTTGCTCAGAAACTTCCTCAAAAACCCAACCCCCCCCCCAGTAAACCCCCCCCCCCCAAATACCCTTTTCTTGAACTAGGGGTATGATTCTTGCTTTGGGTGCGAGAGGTCCCGGGTTCAAATCCTGGATGAACCCCATCTTTAGGGCAGAGGCTGTGGCTCAGTGGTAGAGCATCTGATTGGCATGCAGAAGGCCCCAGGTTCAATCCCCGGCATCTCCAGTTAAAGGGACCAGGCAAGTGGGTGATGTGGAAGACCTCTGCCTGAGACCCTGGAGAGCCGCTGCTGGTCTGAGTAGACAATACTGACTTTGATGGACCCAGGGTCCGATTCAGTATAAGGCAGCTTCATGTTCATGTGAACTGCTGGATCTCTGATGGGAGAACAAAACACCTTTGTCTCCGCTAGAGGGTGCCATTGCGCTTGGAAAAATCCAGATTTGGCATAACCCTCAGAGTGCAAATGGAACGATTTGCTCAATTTTGTAGCCTTGAGCTGATCTCCTAATTAAAAAAACCGCTGCGATGTCTCAGCACTGCATCCTGATTGCGGTACTCAAGCTGTGTCCCGGTCGAGCTAATGCTTCGAACAGCCTTTTCTTTTGGTTTCCTCCTTGCTAAAGAGGCACACTTGGTACCTCCTGCGCCGTACAAACTGTTCTCTGTTGCTTCTCCTTTCCACTGCCTCACCCCCTCACCCTTCTTTTCTCTCTGTCTCTCTCCAGTCAAGGCGACTCTGCCCCGCTCTCGGCCTCCCTTCTCGCCGACTGGCTGGAAGTTCACCGCATGAACCCGGCCGACATGGAGTCCCTCCAGCAGGAGCTGCAGCTGGGCTCTCCCATGATCCTCTCCGACATCCCCGACCTGCAGGACGCATGAAAAGCCGGGACCTCGCCTTCCGCCTTCTCTCTCTCGCTCTGATTTTATCGGCTTCCAAAAAAGGGCCACACCCACTTACCTTCTCATGGGACGGTTTGTCCGTTGGCCTTCCCTGTTCACTCTGGCTGGGAGCTTCACCACAGTGCCTGTTTTCTTATTGCTGAAAGGAAAACGCAGGTCAGGCCTGGTGGTTGTGTTGGACTGGAGGCCTTTAACAAAAGGTTTTCAGATGGCCTCGCTACAGCTGGGTAATCCTGGGTCGGTGGGTTGTGGGAAACGGCATCCTCACCACTCACTAGTGACCTCTGTCACGACACTAAGGGCCTTCCTTCTTGCTTTGGGGACCGGCGTCCGGTCGACTTCTTCCTGACCCCTCACTGTGTTTCCTTACCACGTGGCCTGAAGCATGGATATTACTCGGATGTGGAAAACAGCATGCATTGCCTTGATCCCGAAACGTCACCTCGCCTGAGTACGTTAGAGAATGGAACACCTGAAAGCATGAAGAGCTCCATAGAATTGCCCTGGGAGTGCTTCCTCACAGGTAGCCCGTGAGGGTTCCCACCTGCCGAAATGTCAAGAAGCGGTATCTTACATTGGCGTCTGGCCGGCTGTTTGCATCGTGTGTCTTTATGGATTCCGAGGGGCTGCGGTTCTCTAGGCCTCAGGCAGATGCCCTTCCCGCCTTCTGAAATCCTTTAAAGGATTATAATAAAAGGTCCCCCCCCTGGCCTGAGATGTTTGGGATTGGAATCAGGACCTTCCCTGTGCAAAGTTGTGTGCTTTCCTCATAAGCCGTGGTGGCTACTGCAGCTGCCGTCGGTGCCCAGACGAACATCTAGGAGAGCTTCGCTGCTTCTGTTTTGGTTCCAAGTCTGGACGACTCACTTGGCTTTGGGGTTGCCTTGTTGCCACCCAGAAGAGGGCTCCTGTCCCCTGGCCTCCTTTTTGGAGCTTCCAGAAGGCCCACAACTGTGTTAGCTCTTTGGTGGTTAAAGTGCCAGTTGTAACTTGTGGGGCTGGCCTGGGTGGGGTCCCACCATAGTCAGGCGAGCTTCTCAGGCAGCCCTTTCGACACCCGAGAAGAAGCAGCTATTTTGGACAGGACCGTGGGACCAAACGCGGCGGCCTGGCTGCCTTTGGCTTCAGCATTTCCCCTCATGCCAAAGGCCCTAGAGTTACAGCTGAGAATAGTAAGTGCGGATACTCCCGTTTTCACCAAGGTGAAGGTACCCCAGGCTTCTTGGAGTGCCTTTTGTAGGGCCTGTTTCTTTACACGCAGCCAGCCTTTCGAATTTAGGATTTGGAAGCGATGACCCCGTTAATCCTGAGATGATAACCTCTAGGTGGTTGAAACTGATCCAGGGTTGTTTGCCATTCTTGACGGAAGGGTGTGTGCGACACTTCCTCTGGGAAATATGAATTTCCTGCACCACAGGTGTTTGCTGCCCTCCCCGCCCCCAGTTCATGATGACCTACTAGTAAAAAACAGGGACCTACCCAAATGTGTAGGGGAATGCAACTAAGGCATGTTGACTTGAACAAACACTGATAGATTTATTTGGGAGTGGAGGGCGTTCAGGTCTTTCTGTCAGTTCAAATAATTCCGCCGCCACAATGCTTTTGAATGCTGGTTTGTCAATTGTTACATTTCTCTACGAGAAGGTGAGTTTGATATTTTGCACATATCTTGGGGCCTCTGGCGCTAGGACATATCCAAAACCCACCTCTGAAGAGCCAGAGGTCAGATCTGAAACTGGATTACTTGTTTTTGTTGTGTGGTTTTTTTATTTTGGATTTGTATGTACAATTCCTTTGTTTCCAGCTTTGGGTGCTGCTGACTGTAGGTGTTCGACCGCGCGGTGGATTTCCCCAAAGTGATGTGGTGTTAAGATGGTTTTGCCATTAAACTTTCTATTAAAATGGTGGTTTCTATTTTAGAAAGCCCAGCGCCGTTATCACTTTTTTGTACCGTGGCTTCCAATGTTGTCTACGTGTTGCAGGTACGGGCAAGGCATTTTTTGGGGGGGGGGCGTATTTGGGCTTGCAGCAGGAAGGGGGGGAAATGAGAAAGCACTCCACTGATGGAATTTCTGCTGTCAGCGGTAATATTTGGTAGTCTCCAAGCCTATATGCATACGGTTGGGCTTCGTATTGTTTTCAAGGGAAGGAAACAAGCTGACTGACGAGGCCGCCTGCTCTGTGTTGGGAACGGTTGTGTGCTTCTGTGAAGAAATCGAAATGGAGCGTTCGTCCTTAGCATTTAAGGAAACAAATCATTAATGTTTACCTTGCTTCTTCCAGATACCCTTCAATAGAACTTCCTCCTTGCCAGGCTATTTCCACTGGTTAGAAATTCATAAGTTCAGATGAGCTTTCTTATTGGCGAGAGGTAATGCCCTAGACTCGGCCGAGACACCAGGGCGATAAAATAAAATTACTGCAGAAGAACGCAAATGCCCATTTTGTCCGGATCAAATAGACTCCCTAGCCCACACTGTTTGAGCATGTCCGCAAAATAATGTTGCACGAAATAAATATATCACTCCCTGAATAAAACAGCTAAAGACGCTTTCTGAGAAGCGGATGCTGCGTTATGTGCTGTCAAATAGATCAGTCAATTGTGTGAGATATGTGGCAACGTTTCTCTTTAGAGTGTCAAGGAAAAATTTAATTTAACTTCCCCCTTTTAAAGCGTGATGTGGTTGATGGATAGCCGGTGGCTGTTAAATCTGGGGAAAGGAAGTGGAACATTCTCAAGAATCGCAAAATATTTCTTCTGGAGAGTCCAAGCAATTCTTAAAAGACACTCTGCGTCTGCTGAGGCTTCAGTTACATAACCGTGACTTGTAAATCTTGGCACAGGAAACAGAATGTGCTCCCAAAATGCAATCAGCTTCGAGGTACAGCTCTTGAAAGGGCATAAAAGAAAGTTATCTGGAATGCATTATTAGGGGTCCCTGCTCAAACAAGCTGCCAGGAAGGGTTCAGAGAGAGGCCGGCCGGAAAAACCTGCTTCTTCTCGGCCGGCTGATCTTAGCATGTCAGCAAGGGAGGATTTCCTGTCCCAGCCGGGCTGCAGTGAGGGTGCAGAGGTGGGGTGGTGGAAAGACAGGGAAAGACAGACGGATCCGACCCTTTCGGCCATGGCCTTTGGCGAGTGACAGTCTCTCTGCTTCAGCTCTATATTGGTAATATTGGGAAATAACGCTGACCACATGGCGACTGCTCTAAAACAGGATGACGCACCTGGAAGAGTTATGCAAGTTTTTATTATGCTACCAGTACAAGTACAGGGTGACGTGTGTGTGTCAGGGATTGGGAGAGACCGGCTCTGATCTTAAGCTGTAACGGAAAGATTTTGGATCCCAGATTCCTGCAGTTTGGGCCTGAACCTCTGTTGAGAACCTGGTTTGAATCCCAGTTCTGCCATGGGAGCTCACTGGGTGGACTTGGGCCAGTCACCCACACTCTCTCGGCCTAACCTACCTCACAAAATTGTTGTTCTGAGGATAAAATGCATGCATGCATGTGTGTGTAGACCTTTGGGTCCCTGCTTTAGGGGGGGAGCAGGGTCTAAATAAAACAATACTGTGATTCCTTATTCTCAGCCGCTTCTAGTTTCCTTGCACAAAACTTTCCCCATGATCAATATGCACATTTTTGAAAAGTTAATTTGTGTGTCAATACATCGGCAATATTCTGCTCATAGAAGGGGCATGCATACATAATAAATACATCAATGTTGTGAAATATATTGGGCATACAGTATATTACCACAGGGGTTCCTGAAACAAATGAGTGTACAAATCCTACAGTGAAAAGCAGAGAATTAAAATGGTTGGTGATAAGGATCGAAATATAAATAAACACACAAAGAAATGAAATGGAACATTTTGCTCGCACCTATTGCAAATGGAGGCACCTAAAAGGAACCCTTTTTGGAGTCTGTTGCCAATCGGAGGCGTTGACTGTTCTTTCGCATCGCCCTCTTCCCTGATCTGTTACAGGTTTCCTAGTGCTTGTTAGAAACTTTTGACTCTGTCACTATCTCTTGGATGTACTGCCCCTGCCAGGATGGAAGTTAAAAATTATTTATCCGGCAGGGTTATTTAAAGCTGTACAACATTAAGACGTATCTTTGCTGCTTCTCTTTCTCACGTTGCCTGATTTTTGGGGGGGGTGGGGGATGGAGGCTAGAAAAATATCTAATCTGGAGAACTGGGTTTGATTCCCCACTCCTCCACATCAGTGGCAGACTCTAATCTGGTGAACTGGGCTGGTTTCCCCACTCCTCCACATGAAGGCAGCCGGGTGACCTTGGGCTAGTCACAGCTCTCTTAGAGCTCTCTCAACCCCACCTACCTCACCGGGTGTCTGTTTTGGGGAGAGGAAGGGAAGGTGATTGTAAACTGGGTTGATTCTTCCTTAAGTGGTAGAGAAAGTCGGCATATGAAAACCAACTCTTCTTCTTCAGGCACAGTAAAACTGGATAACTTTATGGGAGTTCTTACAAAACATGTTATCATTTCAGGTCTGTGCTTGGTGGAGATGCGACATTTTTTTCTGGCTCAAAAATAAAAACTTGCCTTATAAGCTGGTTGGACTACTGGTCCATTTGACCAGTACTGGTCTTTCCCAGTCTCTCCTGTGTGAGATCCCCCCAACACTGCATCTGGACCCTCCCCATGTCTCCTCTTGCACTCCTTCCTTGACTCTGGCATGTTTTCCCCTTGTATCTGCTTGCTTTCCTCTCTTTCCCCTGCCTCCACCATGGCAAAGGAGGAGGAGTGAGAGGCGGGGGAAGAAGCAAGTTGGAGCTCGCTCCAGATTCCCCTGATAGCTGCTGCTGTCCTGCTTTTGCATGCTATTTTGGGTTGCTGTGGATACTCAAAGTACCAATGAACTTTGTTTTTTGACAGTCTGCGCGTGCACAAATGATGCTATTCAAACTTTGGCAGTTTTGTATCCCCCCTTAAAAAAACTAACAAACAGAAAACATAAGATAACATAATTAGCACATTACCTTGATACTTACAGGACAATGATTAGCACATTACCTTTGATACTTTTGCAGGACAATGACTCAGCTCAAACCCAACCCCCTTCTGATCATATATATTACTCTTCCAACACACTTTGACACTGAGAGACACTGTCCTTCAGTGTTACTCCTCTGAAGATGCCTGCCACAGCTGCTGGCGAAACGTCAGGAAAGAAAATACCAAGACCACGGCCACACAGCCCGGATAACCTACAAGAACCGATAACCTACAAGAACCCAGAAAACATAAGATTTTTTCTGTAAGTCTGGGGTTCTCCTAGCCAGGGCTGTTTGGTTTTGCCTATCTGCAAAAATTCTGAAGTGTAAGGATGTGTCACTGGCAACCAAGATCAAGTTAATTCATGCCATAGTATTCCCTATTACTGTGTATGGGTGTGAAAGCTGACAGGAAGAAAGTTGATTCCTTTGACAGGTGTTGGAAGAGAGTGTTGTGGATACCGTGGGCCACCAAAAAGACAAGTAATTGGGTTCTAGATCAAATTGAGCCTGAACTGTCCTTAGAAGCTAAGGACTAAACTGAGGCTATCGTACTTTGGTCACATTTTGAGAAGACAAGAGTCACTGGAAAAGACAAGCATGCTAGGAAAAGTGGAAGGCAGCAGGAAAAGAGGAAGACCCAACAAGAGGATTGACTCTATAATGGAAGCCACGGCTCTCAATTTGCAAGACCTGAGCAAGGCTGTTCAAGATAGGACGTTTTGAAGGACATTGATTCCTAGGGTTGCCACGATTCGGAAGCGACTTGACAGCACTTATCACGCACACACATGGGAAGAAGAAGAGTTGGTTTTTATATGGCAACTTTCTGTATCACTTAAGAAAGAATCAAACTGGCTTACAATCACCTTCCCTTCCCCTCCCCACAACAGACACCCTGTGAGGTAGGTGGGGCTGAGAGAGGGTGACTAGCCCAAGGTCACCCAGCTGGCTTCATGTGTAGGTAGTAGGGAAACAAATCCAGTTCACCAGATTAGCATCTGCTGCTCATGTGGAGGAGTGGGAAATCAAACCCGGTTCTCCAAATCAGATTCTACCTTTCCAAACCACCGCTCTTAACCACTATACCATGCTCCAAACCACCACTCTTAACCACTATACCATGCTCCAAACCACCGTTCTTAACCACTATACCACAATAATGCTAGGGAAAGTTGAAGGTGGCAGGAAAAGAGGAAGACTCAACATGAGATGGATTGATTCTCTAAAGGAAGCCAGGGCCCTCAGTTAGCAAGACCTGAGCAAAGCTGTTAATGAGAGGACGTTTTGGATGACATTGATTCATAGGGTCGCCATGAGTCGGAAGCAACTCGATGGCACTTAACACGCACACGGGAACCAGATATACAAATAACTAAGCACAGACATGTCCATTGTTCTGCTAGTCTTACAGCCTGGGCAGCTGATTCTCTTTGCTCCTTTTGATAGCATTTCAGCAGGAGTTATTTTTGTGCGGCTGCCAAGGATTTTCCCAACGGTGTTACACAACCGAATCCAGGGCGTGGAAGCGTTGCACCACTGAAGCTGTGCGGATGGAGGAGGAGAGAGGGCCCCATGCTAAAAAGTGACACAGAGTTTTCTAGATCTTTCGACCTGCTGTATTGGGTGTGTAGGAGGAGCGGAATTGCATTGATCCACAGAAACCCACCGTCCATGACATGGGCTGAGCCGCTTTGGACCCACTTCCTACAGGGGTGATTCACCTGAGTCAACAGCATGCATTCCTAGAGGGGCCAGGTGATTCACCTACTGAGTCAACAACGTTCATTCCTAGAGGAGCCTGGTAAACGAAATTTCGAAACTGAGGCAAGATCGGAAGAACGACCCACTAATTCACAACTAAAGAAGCTTCACTTCATTAGGGAGACGTCCTTTTAAAAAATGAGTCACAAGTCAGAAAAAAATAATAAAGCTGTAAAATCGTTTTTCATCGCCCGGATTTTATGAAACAATTGAGAGGTGGGAAAATAGAGGGGAAGGACGACGCTTCAGTACGTTTCCCAACTCGAATTAAAAAAGGTAAAGGTCCCCTGTGCAAGCACCGGGTCATTCCTGACCCATGGGGTGACATCACACTTACTATGCAGACTTTGTTTGCGGGGTGGTTTGCCATTGCCTTCTCCAGTCGTCTTCCCTTTACCCCCAGCAAGCTGGGTACTCATTTGACCGACCTCGGAAGGATGGAAGGCTGAGTCAACCTTGAGCCGGCTACCTGAAACCGACTTCCGTCGGGATCGTACTCAGGTCGTGAGCAGAGCTTCAAATTAGCTCATGATATTTTCTTGCATA
The DNA here is from genome assembly GCF_029931775.1 of Euleptes europaea. Lineage (NCBI taxonomy): Eukaryota > Metazoa > Chordata > Lepidosauria > Squamata > Sphaerodactylidae > Euleptes > Euleptes europaea. The sequence goes on along the minus strand of NC_079329.1, from coordinate 8,599,150 downwards.
GTACTCAGACAACATTCCTTCTAATGGAAGTTCCTCAACTTTTAAGAAACAAAAGAAAGAAAAGAAGTCATTGAGTTTGGCATATTAACAAGGCATGGGGTTTTGACTTTAGGGAAACTTTTCCTCAAGGTAAATTCTGAAATTCCAAAATCTTAGGATTCAAATTTTGTAAATGTTTTGTTCTTGGGAGGTGACAAGGCTCAGTGGTAGAATATCTCCAATTAAAGAATCTGGCAGAAGGTGAAGGAGCTGCTCCCAGTTTGAGTAGACAGTACTGACTTCGATGGACCAAGGGTCTGGTTCAGTATAAGGCATCTTTATGCATGCTTCTCCCTGCCCCTAACCAGTTCCCTCTGGTTTGATGGCCTCTGGATGAGAGGGAACTGGAGATAATTGTAGCACCCTTGTAAAATTAGTTTTATTTACAGATACGGGAGCAGCGCTTAGAAAAAACAACAGCTAAAGGGTTGGTGGGCAAAAGAGGGCGAGACGCGGACACTGTAGCAACCTCTGGGAAACTCTATGAAAACCATAGAGTTTTGGTGGAGATTGCTAGACCGCCCGCGTCACTTCCGAGCAAACCCGGAAGTGACATCGGCGTGTCGAGTGGGGTGCGTGTGTGCATTGTGCAGGGTGCGGGCACGCATCACGCGTCCCCCGCAAAGTTCCTGCTGGTGGAGTGAAGGACCTGGCAACCCTACACCCAGCCCTGAGGGGTCAATGATCAAAGCCTGTTAAATAAAAGAGAATACTGTAAGAGTGTGATTGTTTTAAGCATGTTTGTATTTTAAGTTAAAAAATAAATAAAGTAAAAATAATACCATTAATTGGCTTTGTGTTCTGTAAAGTTTGTATCTCCGGTGCCTGGCATTTTATGGTACACATGGCCCGGCCTGACCAAGTGACATTTACGTCATATTCGGCCTTCGTGACAAATGAGTTCGACACCCCTGCCTTAGCCCTTTGCAAACATTCTTGTTAGTCCTTATCACTCATAACTGGTTTGGTGCTCTTGAACAATGAATGCCTATGAATGTATTTAGGTGATGTGGGAGTCTGGGAGGTGCCAGCTATCAGATGCTTATGTTGGCATGAGTGATATACACATGCATTTGTAGGGAAGAGGCGGGCCGAAAAGGGCAGGGCCTTTGTGGGAAATAAAAGAGACCGAGATATTGGAGAGATTGAATAAAGTCCCAGATTTGACACACAGCTTGACTCGGAGAGTCTCTTTATCTGCGATCTGGCAAATTATTCAGCAGCTGCGTTGAGACTTGTGCGGTTTGGGCAGGGCTGATAGGAAAAGAAGTGCTCGAAAGACTCGCAGAAGGAGAGACGGGAGGAGAGAGACATTCTTGCAGAGGAGAAGAGAAACGGGAGGAAGGTGGCTCGGCGGTCCAGTGAGTGAGTGGAGCAGTCGCTATGAAGGGCTAGGCTTAGAAACAAAAAGGCACAGGCGACGTAGAAGAACAATAGCTAAACGGTACTGGAGCTGCCGTTTGGAGAAGCTAGAGCAAAACAGAGAGTCGTGACGTGACCCGACAACCAGATGCGTACAGAGAGAACGGGATAGAAACTCGTAACAGAGGTACAGAAATAGAACAGGAGAGGAAGCACGGGCCGTGGACTGCTGAATGCAACAAGAGCCGCAAAACAGAAAGGGAAGGAGAGAAGTATTATACATAACCAGATAGGGAGAAGAGTTGAAGCTAAAGGTGTCCTCCTGTTGCCCTGTCTTGCTTTTCCTCCATGGCGGCCCCAATCGGAGTGGAGGACTTGGCGGAAGACCTGAGCTGTTCCATCTGCTTGGAGCTCTTCTCCGACCCCGTCATCCTGGAATGTGGGCACAATTTCTGCCAGGTCTGTATCACACGCTATTGGGAGGAGATACCTGCCAACGGTGGGGAAGACATGCCGCTTCCCACCTGTCCGGAGTGCCGCTGCGAGATACCGGGGGGCAAGTTCACGGCCAACCGGGTGCTGGGGCAGCTGGCGCAGAAGGCGATGGAGTCCCTCTCGGCCCACGCCAGCGACGAAGATGCCGAACTCGAAAATGGCGAGGATGTGCAAGGGGACCTAATCTTCTGCACGGAGGACGGCTGCCTGGCAAGGGTCTTGCAACCAGAACACTGGGGGCACCAGTGCCTTCCTCTGGGTGAGGCTGTCGAACACTATAAGGTCAGTAGGGGGCACTGCCATATACCAGACTTGGCAGTTAATTCAGCTGGTCAGGAGGTCATTGTTCAATAGTCAGAGTTAAACTGTGGAACTCCCTGCCCCAGGATGTGGTGATGGCTGAAACTTGGAAGGTTTTAAGAGGGGAGTGGACACGTTCATGGAGAAGAGGGCTATTCATGGCTACTAGTCATGTATCAGTTCCCCTGGAGAAAATGGCCGCTTTGGCCATTGGACTCTATGGCCATTTTTGCATGGTAATTAGCAGAGCGTTCCAGGCTGAAGTGCCCCGCATTTTTTTTTAATTTTGCATGCTTAACCATCACGTTTTGCTTTTGGCTATTTAAAGATTTAAAGATCTGCTTGGAACCTTCATGGTCCTCCAATTTTTCTCTTACTATGGTTTTGTAATAATCTGCGTTGCGCATTGGCTGATGAAGCCAAAAGTGAAATGTGTCAAATTGATCTGGATAACACGTCCTGAAGACCTCCACGTTATCAATCCTGGACTCAAGCCTTCACTGCTTCCCTGGAAACGGCTTTTTGCCCATTTGAACTTACCAAAGGCTTTTGCCTTATGAACTGTATTTATATTGCTTGATGACTTGCTGTGTTGATATTCATACCAGGTGTTGATACTTTGGTCTTCATACCATGTAGGTGTATATACATATGTTGGTGTATGTTTGTCCCATTTTGTCACATCACTTGTTGTAATATAGCACTACTTGTTAGCAACCTGTTTTTGGGTACTGTCTTTCTTCTTTAGTAATTACCTGGAGGTTGGCAACCCTACCTAGCAGGGAGCTTGTTTGGAAAAAGCCAAACAGATAATGGGAAGCATTTCAACAAGCGAAGCCTGGCCTTGTGGCGCAATCCAACAGGGCTGTACCACCTGATGAGCCTGAGTATGTGGCTCATTCATTTCGCTACCCTCCCGGGCCCTGAAACTGGAAGGTTGCTCATATCGCTCCTGATGCTTGCTCGCCCAGAGAAGGCCTGATTCATGAGCTTTGGGCTTCATTACACAACTCCGCACAAGCCGCCTTTGCCGGGTGTGCCCGATCATCTTGTGTCGTCATCCTGGGTATTGCTAAAGAGCTGCCCTGCAGCTGGGCTCTCATGCCCCAGAGTCGGCCACGCTTCGTCGATCCAAGTGGGTTTTTCTTTTTAACTTATTTGAACATTTTAATCCTGCGTTTCCTGCCGGATGATGGCGATTTGCAAGTCTTCACTAGCGAGCGGCAAATATTTAACACCCGGGCCCTAAAAACAAAATTCACAAGTGTGTGACATAGGGTTGCCAGGTCCCCTTTAGGGATGGGCTGTGGCTCAGTGGTAGAGCATCTCCTTGCCTCGCAGAAGGTCCCAGGTTCAATCCCCGGCATCTTCAGTTAAAGGGACCAGGCAAGTAGGTGATGGGAAAGACCTCTGCCTAAGATCCTGGAGAGCCGCTGCCAGTCTGAGTAGACAATACTGACTTTGATGGACCAAGGGTCTGATTCAGTATAAGGCAGTTTCATGTGTCCCTCTTTGTCACTGGCCGGAGGTTTCTGGGGCGGAGCTTGAGAAGGGCGGGGTTTGGGGAACGGCGGGACCTCAATGCCATTGAGTCTAATTGCCAAAGCGGCCATTTTCTCCAGGTGAACTGATCTCCATCAGCTGGAGATCAGTTGTAATTGCAGGAGATCTCCAGCAAGTACCTGGAGGTTGGCAACCCTAGTGTGACAACAGCCCTTGACAACCACCTTCATCCCCCAGGGATGATAATTGCCCAACTCAATGGCCATTAAAAAGCTTACCTGTAAGACCGATGTGTTCTGCCAGGCCTATGGTTAGGTTTGCCAGCTCTGGGGTGGGAAATACCTGGAGATTTTAGGGGTGGAGCCAGAGGAGGGCAAGGTTTGGGGACAGGTGGGACTTCAGTGAGGTATAACGCCATAGAATTCACCTTCCAAACAGCCATTTTCTCCAGGTAGGGTTGCCAGCTCCAGGTTGGGAAATACTTGGAGATTTTGGGGGGGGGGGCTGAGGAGGGTGGGGTTTGAAGAGGGGAGGGACTTCAACGCCATAGAGTCCAATGGCCAAAGCAGCCATTTTCTCCAGGGGAATTGCATTCCAATTGCCTTCAAGCAAGTCACTGAGATGAGGGTGTCTATGTTGATCAATGTAAATCACTTGTCTCTTTGCAAACTGAAGCTATGGCAGCAAGAACTTAAACAAGAGCCTGCAGGATCAGGATCAGGCAGAAGGTTCAGCATCTTGTTTCCCGCAGGGGCCATCCAAATGTCCCTAAATCATGTCTCTTTGTGGTGTTTGTATTTCCATCCAGGTGATCTTGACGGCGTCTCAAGCACCGCTGGAATCCAAAGCCCAGGCAGCAAAATCCTTGCAAGACTTGAGTGCCCAGAAGGTCCCCGAAATCACAGTGAGTCCAGCCCTGTGTTCTGTCTGTCTGTCTTAGCCGTGGGCTTCCTCCAGCTCTTTCGTTTGGCCATCATGCATTCCACCAGGGGTGCCAACATCCCGGTGGGGCCTGGGAATCAATCAATCGACCTTTACTGGCATATACTCAGAAACATGATGTAAGCAGTACACAAAATTCACTGTCCATACATTATCGATTTAAATATGGTTTGGACTTTAGTCCTTATATTGACAACTTCCATCAAAAATTCCGCCACCTTTAAAGTGACTTCAGGAAAATCATTCAACAAAAACTGGCATACAGAGAATTCTTAGCTAGATTTCATTTTATCAATCAAGGATAGAATTGTTTGTTGTTGTTTTTTACGAGGACTGTCATGCAGGTGACAATTTATGATTATATGCTGTAGCGTATCGTGTTGACTCAAGCCACATACACATAACCTTTTCTCAAAAGGAATATTTTTAAACCTGCCATTTAGTACCGCCAAAGGGAGGGCATGCCTGGGAATCTCCCGGAATTACAACTGGGGTTGCTTGAGGAGGGCGGGGTTTGGGGAGGGGAGGGACTTCAATGCCATAGAGTCCAATCGCCAAAGCAGCCGCTTTCTTCAGGTGAACTGATCTCTGTTGGCTGGAGATCGGTTGTAACAGCAGATCTTCAGCTAGTACCTTGAGGTTGCTGAAATAGTGTAGACTAATGGAAAAAGAAGCACGTGGCTCATTTCTACAAAATGAAAAAGCAGAATTAGCTATTGGAGTAAAAATTGTATTTTCTTAGGTAATTAATATATGCAACTCCAAAGGGAAACCAATTATATGAACTGGCGTGTTGCTGGACACACCCACCAAAGAACAAAACTGCCACGCAGGGCTTAAAGAAATGCTGGGTTATTCTTTTATGTTAATGCTTTTGTTTTATTATCATTGTCAGCCTGGTGAGGCTACTTTTTAGTTAACTGCCATTATTCATAGCTTTAAGCCCTGTGCGCAGCTCATAAATTACAAGCCCGGTTGAAGTTGTCATCAGTTATATATTTCATATTAATTTTCATTGCTTTAAGCCCTGCGTGGCCGTTTTGTTCTTTGGTGGGTGTGTCCAGCAACACGCCAGTTCATATAATTGGTTTCCCTTTGGAGTTGCATATATTAATTACCTAAGAAAATACAATTTTTACTCCAATAGCTAATTCTGCTTTTTCATTTTGTATAAATGAGCCACGTGCTGCTTTTTTCCATTAGTACCTGGAGGTTGGCAACCCTAGCCATTCTGCCATTCAATTTTTGCACATGGTGATTGTAGAAGAGAACGGAGAAGTTCCACCAGTGCATCAGGCCGCTCATCCCTTCTTGTCTCTGTCTTCTCCAAAGGCCCAGCGGCTCCGACTGGAGCAGCACCTCTCGTCCCAGTTCCTTGAGCTCCACCAGTGGCTCCAGGAGAAGGAGGCAGCCATGAGGAGGGAGATTCGGCGGGAGGAGGAGCTACTCCTCAGCGAGCTGGAAACCAACCAGCGCAATGGGCAAGAGCAAGTCCGTGTGGCAGAGGGGCACATGGCTAAGATCCAAGCTCAGCTGGAGGAGCAGCAAGATCCTGAGATGTTCCTGAAGGTTGGTGCATCTCTCAGGGTTGCCAGCTCCAGGTTGAGAAATACCTGGAGATTTTGTGGGTGGAGACTGAGGAAGGCGGGGTTTAGGGAGGGGAGGGACTTCAGTGGGATATAATGCCATAGAGTCCACCTTCCAAAGCAGCCATTTTCTCCAGGTGAACTGATCTCTGTCGCCTGGAGATCAGTTGTAATAGTGGGAGACCTCCAGCTACCACCTGGAGGTTAGGAAAAACTGCACCGGAGACCAAGCGTACAAAAATAGCAAAATTCTTATTAGTGCTTAAGACATATATAACAATCACGCAGAACAGTGGAATACATGAACAAAAGAGGTGGAAATATATACAATATATACAAAACTGAATAGATGTGAAGTCTATGCAACAAGGTTAAGAGACACTAAGGTCTTCTAGGTATATATTTCTAAAGGTTTCTTCAAAAGGTCCAATTGCTGGTACATAGATCCCAAAAGCAACACTTTATGGGAAATGCTGGGGGACGGCCGTTTCAAAGTCTTTTCTTCAGCCCCATTCCTATATTAAACATAACATGATTTATTTTTATACATATCACAGTATATCTAAGGTTGCATGTATACAGCAAATAATTTTTACTTACAAAACTATGTTTCCAGATAAATATCCTTCTGTTAAATATTCTTTAAGCAGTTCACAGTTCTCAGTTCCACAAGGGATACTCCAAAGTGCAGCCGAATACTAAGCTCTCCTACTGAGTGCTCTAGATACAAAACAGGTGTTGGTGAAACACATCGCATTCGTTTGTCCTGAGCAAGTTACCATATACTATCTAATGTTTGAGCCAGTCATAGTTATTACCATATAACATCCAAATTATATATAACATGAAAAATCATTTTCTAAATTCAAACCGTTTGGCTTTATTGTATCAAAAAGGCGTATGAAGAATGTTTCTTTTTGCCTTAAAATTCTTTCTCTGTCCCTTCTGTCATAACACTTGCCCTGTAAGTTCCATATAACAAAAAACCTAAGATCGTTCTCCGAATGGCGGGCTTCCATGAAGTGATCAACAACCGGAGCTTTAGAAATTTTTGCGCGTATGCTCGCATGATGTTCAAGGATCCTATTTTTTATTGGTCTAATGCTGGATCCTATGTACAAATAACCGCAGGGACACCTAGGGCAATAAACAGAATTTTTCGTTTCACAATTTGTGAAATTATTAAGTTTGAACGTGAAATGTCTATCTGTCCGTTTGAATTCTTTCACTTCCAAACTAAGATTGCAAGCCAAACAGCCATGACATTTATAATGTCCTCTACATCTACTACTCTTGTTATCTGTGGTGTCAACAATATCTGTATGAACTAATCTGTCCCTAATTGATGTAGTTCTTCTGTACCCGAACCGCGGTAAGTTCTCACATCCGGGTATTTCCCTTAACATATGCCAATGCTTCTTTATTATCTGGCTGATCCTACCTGATAAGTGTGTGTGTTGTAATGCGAATGTGAGTTCTGTGCATTATTACTATGAATTGGATTATCATATAATAAGGATCGCCTGTCCCTTTGCTGCGCCCGTGATCGAGCTTGATGAATGATCCTATTCGGATATCGTCTAGCCACTAATGCATCTGTTAGTTCGTTTGCTGCTTGTTGATAATCCTGATCTTGAGTTGAATTTCTTTTCAGTCTAATGTATTGACCATACAGTAGATTTTCCCTGAGGTGTTATAGGAATGGGGCTGAAGAAAAGACTTTGAAACGGCCGTCCCCCAGCATTTCCCATAAAGTGTTGCTTTTGGGATCTATGTACCAGCAATTGGACCTTTTGAAGAAACCTTTAGAAATATATACCTAGAAGACCTTAGTGTCTCTTAACCTTGTTGCATAGACTTCACATCTATTCAGTTTTTGTATATATTGTATATATTTCCACCTCGTTTGTTCATGTATTCCACTTTTCTGCGTGATTGTTATATATATCTTAAGCACTAATAAGAATTTTGCTATTTTTGTACGCTTGGTCTCCGGTGCAGTTTTTCCTAACCAATTGGTATTAGCACGGAGGTGCCTCATTGTTCTGATTTATAACTATTGTTGTGGCACTATGGACAAATTGACTGATACCTTTTCATTTAGTGCAGCCGAAAGGGATAGAATATTAAAAGATTTACCCACTGTTTGTGATACTAACACTGAAGAAGTTGATATATCTGCTCTGTATTATGCTTGTAAAAAGACCATCAGATGTGAGCTACATGCTGCTGTGCTATCATGTCAAAGCCAATATAATACCGAGGGGCTTAAGAATGAATAAAGTCCATATTTGTTCAAAGAGAATGTTGAATTTAAGGAAAAGTGGGTTGCCATTTTAAATCGATGTTCCATTGACCTAATGTTGTTAATCATTGATCAAGCGAAAAAAGAAGTGATTAACATTAAACAGGAAACAGATTCCTTGAAACTTACCCTGGAAAGTCAAACAACACCTGACTCCTTTAAGACCCAAATAGAGAAGTTAGAACGGGATGTTAAAACTTATGCTGATGATATTAAGGACTTCAAAGCAAAAAATTTAAGCGGGATAAAGATGATTATGCTGCCAAAAGAGTATATACTTGGTATTTCTCTCAGGATAAAACTGAGAACAATAGAAAAGTCAGAAAAAATTACAGGAGAAAGGATCGTCGCAATGACGGATATTCTGATGAGGGGGAGTCTAATAGTGTTTCCATGGCGAGCTCCAACTTGAGCCATAGCTACATGCTGCGCCCCAGGGATCAAAACCATCATTTTTTTGTGAAGCGCCCATACCGCAAGAAGAAAAATCAATAGTGAATCTGTCTTCTAGAACGCTCAATCCAACAGAAGAAAAAGTTTTGAGTCTAGATCTATGTACCCATGCCGACTTATTCACCGCTTCAAACGCAGGTTGATTTATATAAGCTGTTTCGTATTGTCAAATTAAAAGATCATTTCAAAACCAACTCTACACATAGTGGTCCTTTCCATCCCAAGTCTAAATTCAACCCGACAAGCAACAACCCTCTCATTAGTGCGTTTCAATCTGTAGTCCTGAGAGACATACATAGATTAGAACAGGATAAAATACCCAGATATCACAATTTAACCAAATAAGAAAAAATAGCCTTAGAGGGATTGGCTTCAGATAAAAATTTAATAATCAAATCGGCTGATAAAGGCGGCACGATAGTCCTACAGGACAGAATACACTATATGCAGGAAGCGATGCGCCAGCTTAATCAAACTGCTTACTACAAAAAAATAGCTAGGGATCCCACTGACAGGATAGCAAAAACAATACAATCTGTGGTGTTAGAAGCTTTTAGATCGGGTAGTATAGATAAATCAACAGCTGAATTCTTAATTAATAAACATCCACATATACCTATATTCTACATACTTCCCAAAATACGCAAACCTGGTCAGATACCCCCAGGAGGACCCGTAGTATTAGCTTCACAAGCCATAACCGGACCCCTGGCAAAATATTTGGACTATCACCTAAGGCAATTTGCTATGGACACAGCCTTTTACATAAAGGATACTGGGGACTTCATTAGGTATGTTGAGAACCTAGAAGTCCCGCCACAGTACATACTGGCAACAGTAGATGTAACATCTCTGTACACAAATGTTCCTATTATAGAGACACGTGACATTATTCAAGAGCTCTTAGAGTCACGTATAGACCCAAATCCGGATTCGAAATTTCTTTTATGTTTACTCAATATCATTTTGGAAAACAATTTTTTCAGATTTGGTAATCAGTTATTTTTACAGGTAGATGGAATAGCCATGGGTTCGGCCAGCGCTCCTACCATTGCAAATATTTTTATGGCTGAAATGGAATGCCGTTTTATATATAATAACAACCCGTTTATAGAATTCATCATAGGGTATCGGCATTTTATTGATGATTTGTTTTTCATTTTTTCTTCCGATATTGTTTTTGAAGATTTTCTTAATTGGCTTAATACATGTTCCTCAATTAGATTTACAGGTACCTGCAATGCTAAATCTATATCCTTTTTGGATACTGTTGTGTACCGTACTACATCTAATACATTGGCGGTCAAGGTTTACAAAAAACCTACGGACTGTAATGCATTATTGCATTTTAATTCATTCCACCCGAAACACCTCAGGGAAAATCTACCACATGGTAAATACATTAGATTGGAAAGAAATTCCAACTCAAGATTATCAACAAGCAGCAAACGAACTAACAGATGCATTAGTGGCTAGGCACTAAGCTATGAGAGCCAGCATGGTGTGGTGGTTAAGAGTGGTGGACTCTAATCTGTTGAACTGGGTTGGTTTCACGACTCCTTATTTAAGGTTTGAGACTCCTTGAAGGTAGATAAAAACCAACTCCTCCTCCTCTTTCTTCTTCTTCTTCCATTCAACCTTGGTTGAAATAGACACAAGCAATTTCACCACCTAGTTTTTAACTAGCTTCCATGTAGGCTATGATAGAAAATTATGCTTAACAGCTGCCATTCCTCTGCTAATTCCTCTTATCTTTTCACAGAACATCAAGGCTTTCGTGGAGAAGTGAGTAGATCTTAGGATCTCTTTCCCCCCTCTCTTTCTCACCCATCTACCCTCTCACCCGTCTACCAGTGTGGTTGTAGGGAGCCAGTATTGTGTAGTGGTTAAGAGTGGTGGTATGGAGTGGTGGACTCTAATCTGGAGAACCGGGTTCGATTCCCCACTCCTCCATATGAGTGGCAGAGGCTAATCTGGTAAACTGGGTTGGTTCCCCACTCTTACATATGAACCCAGCTGGGTGACCTTGGGCTAATCACAGCTCTCTTAGAGCTCTCTCAGCCCCACCTACCTCACAGGGTGTTTGGAAATAATTTTGTTTGTAATGTTGTATTTTTGTAAATCTTAATAAATATTTTTTAAAGAGCCTAATAAGCTTGTAGTACTTTCACCATTGACTACTAGAGGGTGATAAAGATGGGCTTCTTCCACCTAATTCATTCCCTTCATCAAACGTTGTGGTTCCTGCAACCTTTTAGATATTGCCCCAGCGAAGAGAGAGGGTCCATCACGCCAGTGGTCTTCCGGGATTTCAGCCTGGGCCAATTTAAAGGCCCCATTCAGTACATGGTGTGGAGAGAGATGCTTCCAGCTTTGAGACCTGGTAAGTACTGGTATAGTCAGCATTTACTTGTGTCAGTTTGGGGTGTAAGTTTGATCAGGATGGGACCTGCTAACTGGAGCAAGAGACTCCCCAGCTCTGAGGCTTAACGATCCAGCTCCATCCTGTTTGGGGCTTCAGTTTCTCATCTTTGGGGTCAGCATTGCTGGTGTTATTCCAGATGTTGTCTTTGGCACTGGACTCTATGGCATTGGAGTCCCTCCTCTCCCCAAACCCCACCCTCCTCAGGCTCCGCCCCAAAAACCTCCCACCAGTGCCGGAGAGGGACCTGGGAACCCTAGACAAGACCCGCGTTGCAAAGTTCATCATGCAAGGCCTCATGGGAAATTTCCTCCCAGAAGAAGTACCCCGCTGGTTCAGTTTAGGGCTCTTTTCTCTTCTTTGAAAGAGGATAGTGAACATTCCAACCCATATTTCATGTTGCCTTCCTCCCCCAAAGACCCCTGGGAATTGTCATTTGGGTATGTGCGTGAGGGGGTCGCCATATGTTGGCAGAGACTTGACAGCACTTTACATACACACATGCATGCTGAGAATCTTTTAGTATGAAGAACTCCTAGGGTTGCCAATCTCTCAGTAAGGCATTGATCTCCAGACAACAGAGATCAATTCCCCTGAAGAAAATGGCGCTTTAGAGGGTAGACTCTATGGCATTGTAACCTGCTGAGGTCCTTCCCCACAACCTGCTGTCTCCAGGCTGCGCCCCCAAAATCTCCATGAATTTCCCAACCCAGAGTTGGCAGCTCTAAGAACTACAGTTCCACAGCTTCATTGTTAGGTTTCATTATCAGATTGAGATTGAAACCATGAAGCTGCCTTATACCCTTAGTCCATCAAAGTCAGTATTGTCTACTCAGACCGGCAGCGGCTCTCCAGGGTCTCAGGTAGAGGTCTTTCCCATCACCTGCTTGCCTGGTCCCTTTAACTGGAGATGCCAAGGATTGAACTTGGGACCTTCTGCATGCCAAGCAGATGGTCTACCACTGAGCCACCGCCCCTCCCCAATCGGGGGATTGGTTTGCATATTTAGTGTAGACAGGTTGTGTCTGTTCTTTTGGGATTTTCAAAATTTGGCCCAGACAGGTAATCTTCATGGCTGTCTTATCCCTCCAGCTCCGTGCCGTATAACGTTGGATCCTGCCACCAACCATCCCAACCTTGTGCTCTCCAAGGACCTCGACAGTGTACATCTGGTTGACAACCCCGAGGAGGAGGTTCCTGATGGACCTGAGAGGTTCAGCAAGTCAGTATGTGTCCTGGGCACCCAGGGTTTCACGTCGGGACGTCATTACTGGGAAGTAGAGGTGGGCGAAAAAACCAGCTGGGACGTTGGCGTAGCCAAGGAATCGGTCAACAGGAAGGAAGCCAAAGTGACCGTCAAGCCCAGCAATGGATTCTGGGCCATCTGGCTGCGGAACGGCAGTGAATACAAGGCTCTTGACTCTCCCTCTAAGCAGCTGGCCCTCAAGGCCAAACCTCGGAAGGTGGGGATCTACCTGGATTACGAAGGGGGACAGGTCTCCTTCTACGACGCTGACACCATGGCCCACATCTTCACCTTTTCTGACGCCTTCTCCGAGTGCCTCTACCCCATGTTCAGCCCTGGGTTCAATAAGGATGGACTGAACGCTGAACCCCTCCGCCTGCTGTCCCCAGTGTTATAGCCAGGACTGCGTGTAGGGTTAACGGATCCTACAGTTGCTTGAATTGGAGCTGAGAACAATCTGGGAATGACTGGATTTTTTTGTCATGGTGTTGAAGTCAACTGGCCACGGACTTGATTGTCACCTGGAAGAGAGACTGCTTGGAGTTCCATGTAACCTGCTCTGAACAAAGAGAGGGCTATGTGTATAATGAATAAGTGAACTTGATTCTACCCCTCCAAATTCTATTAGAATTTTCTGTGTTCTGAGTTTCTTGGACTCAGCAAATTACTTATTCATACCCAAATCCAGTCCTGAGGCCAGAACTGCTCATGCCGGCTGTGGTTTTCAGATTAGTTTTCCTAATCCAGGAATATATCCAAGCACAGACTTCTTGGAGATATACTTTACAGGCTGCCGAGCACCAAGAACTCCTGCTGTATCCTCCATCTAAATACTGATTTTTATATTTTATTGGAGAATTTTTATTTATCCAGGAACTAATTCTCCCCTTTCAAATACCCCCTCCCAGCTCTTTTGTCAATTAATACACACTGTTTACCTTTGCATGCAAGTAATGATTTGTACTGTAAAAAATGATCAACACTGACATTTTCAAATGAGTTTATTAAAGACGTAGTATTTATGGATGGAGCCAGCATGGCGTAGTGGTTAAGAGTGGGGGACTTTAATCCGGAGAACCGGGTTCGATTCCCCACTCCTCCATATGAATTCTGCTGGGTGACCTAGTGCCAGTCACAGTTCTCTCAGAGCTCTCTCAGCCCATGCAGAGGCAGGCAATGGCAAACCACCTCTGAACTTGTCTTGCCTTGAAAACCCTACAGGGTCGCCATAAGTCAGCTGGGACTTGACAGCATTTTCCACCACCATTTATTTCCGTCTAGACATTAGGAAGAATTTTCTATCAGTTAGAGCAGTTCCTCAGTGGAACAGGCTTCCTCTGGAGGTGGTGAGCTCTCCTTCCCTGGAGGTTTTTAAGTAGAGGCTAGATGGCACCTGTCAGCAATGCTGATGCCATGAACTTACGCAGTTCATGAGAGGGAGGGCATCTTCTGGGCATCTTCTGGACATGGAGTAGGGGTCACTGGGGGTGTGGAGGGGAGGTAGTGGTGAATTTCCTGCGTTGTGCATGGGGTTAGACTAGATGACCCTGGTGGTTCCTTCCAACTCTATGATTCTATGAAGAAAAGTAAGCGCCAAAACTTTATTTTTGAAAAAGCAGATTTCCATAAGCCATCATCCATAGGAAAAGGTAACTCCAGAGGCTGCTAACGCTCTTCCTGTAAAGACATGAAAGATAGCACCAAAGATTCTTCACCAGCCATCAACATGACGAGAAAGTTTGTGCTGTGAAAATTGTCAATAAGAATGAACAGCCAGGTTCTGAGTGTCATTCATGCCCAAAGGGGCATGTTATTTCCTTTTTTAAAAATTATTTTTTAATTATTATTTCATAAATGTAAAAAAACAAAGCATAACATAAAAACCCATCACCCCCCTCCAACCCCTTTATATACCGCCAGTGCATGACTTCCGTTAGAGTATCACCCAAATCCAAATTCTACATTACTTCCCCTATTACAGTACTCAAATATTATAACCTTTTCACAACAGTTCTAAAATCCACCTTCGCATATTTAGCTAAATACACAAATGCCAAGCTCCATTTCTTCCCAAATTCTTCCATATCCTTTCCGTGTAGTCCATTTGTTAGCTTATCCACCTGTACATTCTCTATTAGTTTTTCTCTCCAATCTTTCTTCGACAGTTTTTTATCTGCTTTCCAGGTTTTTGCAATAATTATTCTTGCCGCTGCAAAGCAATATTGACAGATTGTTTTATCTTCCACATCCCTGGAATGTGGCATGTTATTTTTCTACCCCCTTTTCTACCCTCAGGGGCATGTTATTTCCCAAGGCTTCTGGGGAAAGCAGGGGCTGGTCCGTTGATGAGGCCTCGGGGAGGACGTGTGAGGGTAGAAAAGCGTCCGTTGGCTCAGCCTGGAAGCCTCTCCTCAGTCGGTCGGCTGAGTTATGTTCTCACAGGTAAGCTTTCTTCTTTGTTTCCCCCTGTTCTTAGACCAAGATCTTGAACAATAAAACCATAAAACTTAAATAAGACCCATCTCTAAAAACACCTCCCTTCGACTCTTCTCCGCAGCCTCCAAAAAGATGAGCAACAAAATAAGTACGCTGAAGGTCAGAGTCCTCTAAGAGGAACTGAACCTTTTGCCCCAAAGTTGCTCGAGAAGATGTGGACCAGTTGTTAAAACATGGTATAATCCATTTTAGCCTAAGTTGGTAAACGTAAGGACAGAGCAAAAGGATATGTACCAAGGAGTCCACTGACTGAAGAGGGCAGGGATACAGCCGGTCTGAAAAAGGGATCTTTAGCATATGGCCCAGCAAAACCATTGAAAAAGGGCAATTAAATCTTGAATGCATAAAGATACTACATAACTTTGGTCTAACCAGAGAATCCAGATAGGAAGGAAGATTACCTTTAGATAACAGGCCCAGGGCATGCAAAGAACATGTCCTCTGAGCCTCACAGGTAAGCGTGGGTGTTCTGTAGTGTTTTCAAGCAGGGTGGAGTTTTCTGCATGTTAACTGTTGAACTCCTTTGGAAAAAGCGCATCTCAATGTTGTTTCTCAAGTTCGATATTTGCATTTGTTCCCAGGAGTCAGCCTGCATAGATCTTGTTCAGGGGTAAAGCAGACACGCAATCTGTATACATGAAGCTGCATTTTATCTCTCAGCATGGTCTGCTGACTGGCCAAGGGTCTTGAGCACAGAAAGCTCGGGCACAGAGAGCCAGCGTGGTGTAGAGTGGCGGACTCTAATCCGGAGAACCGGGTTTGAGTCCCCAGTCCTCCACACGAAGCCTGCTGGGTGACCTTGGCCTAATCACAGTTCTCTCTGAACTCTCTCAGCCCCACCTACCTCACAAGGTGTCTGTTGTGGGGAGAGGAAAGGAAGGCAATTGTAAGCTGGTTTGAGACTCCTTAAAGGTAGAGAATCATAGAATCATAGATTTGGAAGGGACCATCAGGGTCATCTAGTCCAACCCCCTGCCCAATGCAGGAAATTCCAAACTATCTCCCCCCACACCCCCAGTGACCCCCTACTCCATACCCAGAAGATGGCCAAGGTGCCCTCCCTCTCATGATCTGCCTAAGGTCATAGAATTGGCATTGCTGACAGATGGCCATCTAGCCTCTGCTTAAAATCTTCTTTCTCATCACCTGTTAATGGAGATCTTTTCACTGGAGATGCTGAAAGTGAACCTGAGACTTGCAGTAGGTGAAGCAGGGTGCTCTACCACTGAGCTCTGCCCCACCAGTCATCCATTCCTCCATATTTTTGGAGAAAATGTGAAGTTTATTGAGCCCACGTAGCTCAGGCTATGGTTGAGAGCATGGGCTAGAATTTTGTAGGACACTGTAGTGAGATGTGCATAATAGGCTGTAGCTATGCAATCAGAAAGAGGGAAGGCAGTATGGTACAGCCCAATGCCATCAGATCTTGGAAGCTAAGCAGGGTGGGTCCTTGGAAGGGAGACCATACTGTTCCTGTTTACAGTATCTTTCGTGGGTCCACATTGCATGTTGCAAAAACTTGGCTACATGGTTAATTGTGACCACATCCTGAGCAGACATAAGAAAGGCTACCTGGGTGCCCATTCCCTACCAGCGAACAATGGGTTGATTAACTTAAAAGAGGACAGTGCAAAAGAGCACGTGCAACTGATTCTATGTGATTCATTCCACAGGGGCATAACCTTGCAGTGAGTGATATTGATTGAAATCTCCCCTGTAATAGAAGAAGAAGAAGAGTTGATTTTTATATGCCAACTTTCTCTACCACTTAAGGGAGACTCAAACCGGCTTACAATCACCTTCCCTTCCCCACAACAGACACCCTGTGAGGAAGGTGGGGCGGAGAGAGCTCTAACAGAGCTGTAACTTGCCCAAGGTCACCCAGCTGGCTTCGTGTGTAGGAGTGGGGAAACAAACCCGGTTCACCAGATTAGCCTCCGCTGCTCGTGTGGAGGCGTGGGGAATCAAACCCGGTTCTCCAGATCAGGGTCCACCGCTCCAAACCACCACTCTTAACCACTACACCACGCTGGCTACACCACGCTGACTAATACTGATGAGGATAGCACATTTAATCTTGCTAACATATATGCCCTCCTTTGTTTTGGATCCGTTAAATTAAAAAAATAGGTTGCCACTGAATGTTCACATTTTGCCATCCCCAAACTCACACAAGCCCCATTCCTGACTTTGCTGTTGCGTTCTTGCAATTCGATGTCCAGCAATCTGGGTTGGATAATATCGAACACCGGTTTTTCTGATAGGCAATAAAGGGATTCTACTGATATTCCTATCTGCCTGAATTTGTTCTCAATCCCTTTTTGCCACCCTGATGTTTGATAATCAGCTAGATAGACTCTCTGATAAAGTGGTGTCCCCTATTTGGGCCATGGTCCTGCCACTCAGACGGAGACTTTTCAGTTTGGTTCCAGAACCTTCACGGCTGTGCTGATCCAGAAGGGAGAGGAAGAAAGAGGAATGGCAAACGTATGCCCAGATAACCTTCATCAGCATCTGTGTCTCTCTCTTTTCCTATAGATGAAGTATTTATTACCAGTCATGGCCAATCACTCTTCTCTAGTGAGCGAGTTCATCTTTGACGGTTTCTCTGGGTTGCCCCATTTGCAGACGTTCCTTTTTATGGTGGTCCTCTCCATGTACGTCGTGTCGCTCGCCGGGAATGCCACCATCACTGCTGTGATCAAGTTGAACCCAGTCCTTCATACGCCCATGTACTTTTTCTTAACAAACCTGTCCCTGTTGGAAATCTGCTACACAACAGCCATTGTTCCCAAAATGCTAGTGAGCCTGGTGTCTGAGAACCGAAAGATACCTCTCTGGGGCTGTGCGACTCAGATGTATTTCTTCACCCTCTTTGGCATCACAGAATGCTGCCTCCTGGCTGCCATGGCCTATGACCGCTACGTGGCCATCTGCAACCCGTTGAGGTACACGGTCATAATGAATCGAGGGGTCTGTGCCCAACTCTCTGTGGCCTCATGGTCAGTAGGGGTGATAGTAGGACTAGGCCAAACCAACTACGTCTTTAGCCTGACCTACTGTGGGCCAAATAGGATTAACCACTTCTTCTGCGATATCCCACCTCTCCTGACGTTAGCTTGTGGTGATACCTCAATGAATGTCATTGCCGTGTATATGGTGGCCATTCTTTTCATCACCACTCCTTTCCTTCTCATCCTCACATCCTACATATACATCATCACCTCTATTTTGAGGATGCCATCAGCTGAGGGCAGGCGTAAAGCTTTCTCTACATGTTCCTCACACCTCATTGTGGTCTCCTTGTTTTATGGTTCAGGCATCATCACCTATCTTAGGCCCAAATCCAGCTACTCCACAGCAGGTGACAAGTTACTCGCCCTCTTCTATACAGTTGTGACATCCATGTTGAACCCCATCATCTATAGTCTGAGGAACAAGGAAGTCAAAGAGGCCTTGAGAAGAACGATCAGCAGTGGACTGTGCTCTGGAGAGATCAAGTGATCCTCAAAGGATCCAGTGACTGTAGCTGAAACCTAGCAGGCCTCATGCTTCAGTCTTCATATTTAGGGTGCCATCTATGTAAACCTTTGAATAATTTTTTTTGTGACAGAAAAGTGGTTGTTTGCATTTTTATAACAGGTTGTGTGTGTGTGTTAAGTGCCGTCAAGTCGCTTCCAGCTCATGGCGACCCTATGAATCAATGTCCTCCAAAATGTTCTATCTTTGACAGCCTTGCTCAGGTCTTGCAAATTGAGGGCTGTGGCTTTCTTTATTGAGTCAAGCCATCTCTTGTTGAGTCTTCCTCTTTTCCTGCTGCCCTCAACTTTTCCTAGCATGATCGTCTTTTCTAGTGACTCTTGCCTTCTCATAATGTGACCAAAATACGACAGCCTCAGTTTAGTCATTTTAGCTTCTAGGGTCAGTTCAGGCTTGATTTGATCTATAACCCACTGATTTGTATTTTTGGCAGTTCATGGTATCCGTAACACGCTCCTCCAGCACTACATTTCAAAGGAGTCTACTTTCTTCCTGTCAGCTTTCTTCATTGTCCAGCTTTCACACCCATAAATAGTAATAGGGTGTGATAGTAACAGGTAATATATGCTATAAATATTCAAACAATATTAGCTAATAGTGCTTACAAGAGTTCATAACCAGAAGAAGTTCACAGTTGCAACAATACAAAAGAAGCTTGTTAGGCTAAAGCTCCGGTTTCATAGCCTGCTGCATCCACTCCAAAACTGCCTCCAAGCATTAGTTCGGGGTTTCTACAGTCTACCTGTGATGAGCTGGAAGCATGAGATAGAGCTGTGTCATCTGCAAATTGGTGACAATTCAGCCCAAATTCCTGGATGACCTCACCCACAGTTTCATGGGTCTGTTAAAGAGCATAGGGGACACGATGAAACCTTGTGGGACCTTCTGGGCCAGTGGCCAAGGGGCTGAGCAGGAGTTCCCCAGCAATGTACTCTGAAATCTACCCTCCATGTAGGACTGGAACCACCACAATACCATAGTACCTCCCAATACCAGCCTGGAAAGGCTGTTCAGAAGGATACCATGGTTGATGGTATCAAAAGCTGCTGAGATGTCCAGGAGAATCAACAGAGTCACACTTCTTTAATCCATCTCCTGGCACAGGTCATCAATCAGGGTGACCAAGGCTGTTTTAGTCTTATGACATACTCAAGTGCTGTCAAGTCGCAACCAGCTTATGGTGACCCCAGCGGATAGAGGTGGTTTGCAATCGCCTTCCTCTGCAGAGCTTTCCTTGGTGGTCTCCCAGCCAAGTACTGATCCTGCCCCTTAGCCCCCTTAGCCCCTGAGATCTGACAAGATCAGGAGTCACCATGTTGCCTTCCCTCTCTCTGACTGGGTAACCAAATTACATTGATTGGAAGTAGGTTTAGGAAAGACGGAATAATCATATATGGTGTGAAGAAGTGTCTTTGCCTTATAGAACTGTCTGGTACAAGCTAGCTTAGATTCTTTTTATAGGACCTTAGATAAATTCATGGACGGTAGGTTTACTGATGGCTATTGGTCATGATCTATGAAATACCAATGTTCAGAGGCAGTGTACCTCTGAACACCAGCTATTGGGGGAGGACAGGACAATAACTCATGGCTCCAAGACAGAACACATTATTTGGATACAGGAAGTCCCTCGTACAATCCCTAGCATCCACTTAAAGGACTACAGTTGGAAGAAGCTTGGAAATACTATGAAAAAAAGATCCCTACACTTTGGTAATTGACACATCAGAGAGAAGGTTAGACTTGAAACCAGCTAGATTTCTTTATGTAAGGATTTTGTTCTTCAGTCATGTGACCCTGAACATTCTATCTATCTTGGTCTAGTCCACATACCTGTTCACCATCTAAGTCAACTAGGCTTAAAAGACCTGTTTAGACCCAACTCTAAACAGAAAATTCATTTATGTTTTATATATATATTATATGCCCTTTATACACATAGCCTGAATTTAATTTTGAACAATATTTTAAAATAATTTTGATTATGTTGAACCATCAGAAAGCTGCTTGGTGCGCTGCTGAGGTCCTGTGAATAATGCCTGCATGTTGGCTCAAAATGTCCATATTTCGGATCTTTCCATATTTTGGATGTCTGGATAAGGCATACTCAAATTGTATAATGCCCCTGAGTCCACCCTCTGAAGGAGAGGAGCTGTGGCTCAGTGGTAGAGCATCTGCTTGGCATGCAGAAGATCCCAGGTTCAATCCCCAGCATCTCCAGTTAAGGGGACTAGGCAAGTAGGTGAGGTGAAAGACCTCTGTCTGAGGCCCTGGAGAGCTGCTGCTGAATAGAAAATACTGACTTTGATGGACCTTGATGGTCTGATTCAGTAGAAGGCAACTTCATGTGTTCAAGCTATCGTTTTCTCCAGAGAAACTGATCTCTGTTTTCTGGAGATCAGTGATTATTATGGGAGAACCCCAGGCTCCACCTGGAGGTTGACAACCCTAAAGTAGTGGAAGAAGAAGACTTGGTTTTTATATGCTGCCTTTCTTTACCACTTAAGGGAGAATCAAACCGGCTTAGGATGAGAGAGCTGTGACTAGCCCAAGCTCACCCAGCTGGCTTCATGTGTAGAGTGGGAAAACAAATCCAGTTCACCAGATTAGCCTCTGCCACTCATGTGAAGGAGTGGGGAATCAAACCCGGTTCTCCAGATCAGAGTCCACTGCTCTTAACCACTACACCACGCTGGCTCTTTTATTATTGGGCTGAAGACTGAATCAGAAGTATATCTCTGGCACCACCAGAGGAGCTGGAATTAGGGATGCCAGCCTCCAGGTGGGACTTGGGGATCTCCTGGAATTACTCCTCATCTCCAGGTTACAGAGATCAGTTTCCCTGGAGAAAATGCTGCTTTGGAGGGTGGACTATCTGGCATTGTACCCCACTGAGGTCCCTGTCCTCCCCAGGCTCTATTCTCCAAATCTCCAGAAGTTTCCCAAACCCAAACTGAATCTAACAACCCTACCCCCCATCCCCTGCTGTTGGCCAGGGCGGGCCTGGCAACCCTACTTGGAATTATATCTAACACTGCCTCTTGGGACCATGGAGGTCCTAGCTCCTCCCTCGTGTGCTGCCCTACTTCACTAAGTAGCACAAGAGCTCTGGACCAGGGAAGCACAATTACCCCTCGACCTCTATTTGTGCTTCGTCCCCCCCCCATCCCCGGGCTGGACCTCTGCTCCGCGTCTTGCAGCTATGTGCTTGGCTGAGAAAGGTGGTCCAGCTCTGAGTGACCCTTTCTACCTCTCTATGGATGAAAGGAATTTGTGACTGTATTCCACTGGAGAAATGGACACAGACTACGTACTATCTGTAAGTATTACCGGCCGTTTGATGCAAAGAGCAATTGTAATGGTGAGGACCAAGGCTTAAGAAAGAGGGCGGACTTGAGGTACAGAGACAGCTCATGAGAAACAAGTAGGGTTCATCAACAGCAGCTGGAACATTAGGAATGGGAGAGGCGATGTTCTGGAATGGATGCTCAGAAGTGTAGAAAGATGGGGCCGGATGAGAGCAAGTCGGGTACGTAGGACAATCTGCTCATGCCGAGTTTTGTGAAAGCTCTCATAATTTTGAAAAATCCTTAGATAGTGTCCACCATATCTCAACATGATTTGGCGGGGTTTGCTACAATTATAACCTCTGCTGAGTATTATTGAGGCGTGGAAGACTTAAATATGAGCTTCCAGGTCAAAACAGACTCGATGATTTCACAGATGTCCGTCAGTCTGCATGAACGAAGCTGTGCCTTGGATCAGGGCTATACATGGAAGGTAGAGGAGATTTTACCCTTCTACCCCTCACCGTCCTGTTCAGTTCTGTTGACGGGAAACTGGCCCCCTGCATTTTTATTAGTGCTTTAAAAGGGGGAAGTATGTTTTAACAGAACACACACACACCTTTAAAACCATTACCAAAAGCGAGAGGGGGAAGCCCAGCTTTACTTAGGAAAACTGTGCAGGGCTTAAAGGACTAAATCCCTATCCCATACCTCCATGGCCCTGATCCAAATCACAGCTGTGTAAAAATGACCTTACAGACAGGTCTGTAATCAGACCTCTTTTGGTCCTCAAATGGCCACTGTCTCTGGATTCGGTTCCCACCGAAAGCTCTTTTCACTCCTGTTTTACTTTGCCAGCTATGGGGACATCGGTCATTTGTGCTGTATTTTGATTCCTATGAAGGGCTTTTAGAGCAGGGATGCCAGCTTCCAGGTGGGACCTGGGGATCCCCTGGAATTACAACTCATCTCCAGACTACAGAGATCAGTTCCCCTGGAGAAAATGTATGCTTTGGAGGGTGGACTATGGCAGTGTACTCCACTGAGGTCCCTGTCCTCCCCAGGCTCCATCCCTAACCGTCCAGAAGTTTGCCAACATGGATTTGGCAACCTATGTCCCCCCCATTCCCTGCCAATGGCCAGGGTGGACTTGGCAACCCTATACGAGAGCCAATTTTGGGCTGAGAAGTGGGATGAAAACGCAGTAAGCTAAAAATAAGAATTTATTGGGAGATATGATTGAGGACATACCGTAACGTGAAAGGAATAGCCAAGCCAGTTGAAAATTTAACACTGGAACACCCACAAAATGAACAGCCAGAAAATTAGAGAGAGAGAGAGAGAGGTCTTGATGCAGCTTGATTGATCAATGTTCCTTTTTAAAAAAATACTTTTTATTCTTCAAACAAATAAAACAAAACACATAAACATACACATCAAATTCTTACATTATAATGGAACTTACTTTATAACTTCTATTCTATTATATCTTCTTTGAATATTATATTTGCATATCTGTTAGTGCATTTCTTAAATTCTTACATTCCATTATTTTTTATTAGTTCAGATATATACTCAAAAATACTTACCATTGTTCATAAAAATCAGAGGTTGATTCACTGAAGACGGTAACTTAGCCATAGTTGCATATTTTGCTTCTTTATTTGTCCATTCCGTTACATCTGGGTTGTCCTCTGCTTTCCACTTTCTTGCATACTCCACTCCTGCCGTCGTCACCATATACTTAAATAATTGTATATTTTTGGCATATTGCCTGGCAAAATATTCCTAAATTTTGCATCCATTTTACCATACTGTCCTTTACTTGTTCTGTCTCAGTTTCATTCTGTAGCAACAGTTTATAAATCTTCCCTAACAATTGTCGTGAATCTCCCGTTATTTGACGTTCAAAATGGGTCTTTTCTCTCAAAAGTCCACCTTCTATTTTCAACTGTTCTTTCATTGTTGAGAGAGTGTGAAGACCGTGCAGAGTTCCAAGAGGATCTCTCCAAACTGGAGGAGTGGGCATAAAAATGGCAAATGAGATTCAATGTGAGCAAATGTAAAGTGATGCATATTGGGGCAAAAATTCCCAGCTTCACATATACACTGATGGGGTCTGTGCTGGCAGCGACAGACCAAGACAGGGATCTTGGGGTGGTAGTGGATAGCTCGATGAAAATGTCTACCCAGTGTGCGGCTGCTGTGAAAAAGGCAAATGCCTGCACATAATTAGACAAGGAATAGAGAACAAAACTGCTGCTATCATACTGCCCTTGTACAAATCTGTGGTGAGACCACATTCGGAATACTGTGTACAGTTCTGGTCACCATACCGAAAAAAGGATATAGCAGAGCTTGAGATGGTGCAGAAAAGAGCCACCAAAATGATCAGGGGGCTACAGCAACTGCCCTATGAGGAGTGGTTAAAACGCTTAGGGAAGCCCTGCTGGTGTGGCTGACTGGCTGTGTTGGCGGTGGGGGTTGCTAGCACCAGATGCTGGTGTGTTTGCCCTCGCACTGGCGTAGCTGCCGAGATAAGGTGGCGCCTACGCCAGCGCGGGGTCATGCCGGCTCCTAAGGAGCTTCGCCCCCCCCCCCAGGGTAGCCAACCTCTAGGTAGTAGAACCATACTGTGTATGGTTCTGGTCACCACACCTAAAAAAGGATATTGCAGAGCTTGAGAAGGTGCAGAAAAGAGCAACCAAAATGTATAGGGGACAAGAGCAACTGCCCTATGAGGAGCGGTCAAAATGCTTAGGAAAGCCCTGCTGATGTGGCTGTGCTGGCGGTGTGGCGGCGCCCAGATGCATGTGTGCTTGCCCCTGCGCTGGCGTAGCTGCTGTGATAAGGTGGCACCTTTGCTGGCACGGAGTCATGCCGGGTCCTAAGGAGCTTCGCCCTCCCCTTCAGGAATGGGCTCAAAACTAATAAAAATTTAATAATAAATCCAATAATTAGAAAAGGAAAAAATAGCTGAAATACCACAAAAAGAAAAAAACACCAACACCAGCAATAAGAATATAAAAAACAAATAAGATTTTTTTAAAAAGAAAGAAAAAATCAAAATTGATGTTTAAGCTTTTGTCCCAGTTTGTAAACTTCCAAAGAAAAAAAAGGAGAGAGAAAAGCAAAGCAAAAGATTTTAAAAAGATTAAAAAAGAATAATAAACCTAGTCCACATTTTCTAATCCAAACCAGTATTTTCAGAGTATTTATTATACCTTTATAAAATATTCCAAACTAAAATATTGTACGTCCAGCAAATGGTCACAAATGTCCCTTTAGGCCTTACCCTTTTCAGTTAGCAGGTGTATTGTAAACCCAGTAAATGGGAACAAAGGTCTTCTCCCTTCTATGAGATCTTACCAATTATATTATAAAGCCAACACATCCAAAAACGGTCACAAGAATCTTCTCCCTTCTCCCTGGTTTTAATAACAAAGGTATTCTTAGGTCTTTTGACCTTGCACTATTCTCTGAACAAATATACTGTAATCCAGCAGATGGTAGTAGAAGGCAGCAAATATCTTCTTTTCTGAGGTCTAAACTACCTTCTTTCAGCAGATTTTTCAAGTGTAATGGTTGAGTCCAATGAGCTGGTGCTTGCACAGGAGACTACCTTTACCTTTTAATGATTGAGTGTACCTACAGGGTTGCCAACTTTGCGTTGGGAAATGCATGGAGATTTGCGGGTGGAGGGCGGGCTTTGGGATGAGGAGGGACCTCAGTATAATGCCATTAAGGTTGCTAAACTCCAGGTAATACACAAGCAAAGTATCACCAATACTGTAAGTTCAGTTAAGCAAAGTAACAGTACTTAGCTCAGAGTTGATATAAGGCACAAGGCAATTATTGCGAGACACAAAATTTACTGTACAAAACAACAACCAACAAGGCAAAGAGTGCGAGACATAGACACAATATATACATTCTGCAAAGCAGGTAGGATGGACACACGAAGTCTTGTTAAATATACAAAGTTTCTGTAGCAATTTTGCTGCAATTCTATAATCTTGTTTCTTCTTGTTGCAGGAAAACTCCTCCGTGAGCAGAGAAATGGACAACAGCACAACAGTGACAGAATTCATGTTGATAGGACTTTCAGATCTTCCAGCCGTCCGGTTCACCTTGTTTGCTGTTTTTTTGCTTGTCTACATGATTACTTTGGTGGGAAATGGCACCATCCTTCTTGCCATAGGAGCCGACTCCCGTTTGCACAACCCCATGTATTTCTTCCTCACCAGCCTCTCCTTGCTGGACATCTTCTGTCCCACAGCCACGGTGCCTAAGATGCTGGAGAGCCTCTTGTCGGAGAACAATGTCATTTCCTTTGTCGGCTGCATTCTGCAGCTCTACTTCCTGTTGGCCCTGGCCGGGACTGAGGGCATCCTCTTGGCTGTCATGGCTTATGACCGCTACGTGGCCATATGCAACCCATTGCGATACGAAGTCATCATGAGCAAGAAGCTCTGTCTTCAGATGGCTGCTGGCACCTGGATCACTGGGTTCCTCCACTCCTTGCTCCACACGGTGCTGACCTTCATCCTACCTTACTGCAAATCCAATAGAGTCAATCAATATTATTGTGACATTCCACCCGTTCTAGCTCTCTCTTGTGCTTCCACCTACTTGACCGAGATGGTTGTTTTTATTGTCGGGGGCTTTTTTGGAGTGGGGTCTTTCCTGGTCATGTTGGTCTCCTACGTCTACATCATCTCCACCATCCTTCGGATTCGCTCTGCCGAGGGGAAGCGCAAAGCCTTCTCTACCTGCGCCTCTCACCTCACGGTGGTGTGCCTCTTCTACGGGACCACCATCTTCACTTCTTCCAGCCACCATCCAGACCAGGACAGAGTCGTGAGCATGCTGTATGGGGTAATCACCCCCATGTTGAACCCCTTGATCTACAGCCTGAGGAACAAAGAAGTGAACGGGGCTTTAAAAAGGGTAATCGCTCATCTGTGGCGCAAACAATGAAAGACTGGCTTTGGTAGAGTGATGTGTCCTCTGCCATGAACATGTATTTATTAATATATTATACCAAAGCAATGAAATCCTGCGCCAAGGAAAGGCAGAATTCTGTGACTGGTCTAGTAAAGCCAAATGATGTGAATCTGTAAACAGCATCTCAAAACCCGCCTCTGACATGAAGGCTCCAGCCGTTTCTCCCTTCAACATGTATTGTTACGGCCATTGGCCAGCATAAAATAACAGAGCAGTACAAGTACCTATATAACATTAGTAAAAAATAACAATAAAAAGGGGAAATAAAAATACAGTAAAAAATCAAAAATAAACTGATTAAATACATTATTAACATAATAGAGTATCAGATAAACATTGTGCGTTGTATATTGTGAATTTCTTCACCCTTCAGTCGTCATCTGATATGTCACTAATAATATAACCCTTTTTGTTTTGATCGTTCCTTTTAATAAAAATTTAGCTACATCATAAGAAAGAGCAGGATTTTTATCTTCGAGCAGAAATTGGATAATTAATCTTTCTTCCATTATAGGTTGATGCAAATAACCATATCATTGTAACCAGGGATCGATTATAGGTCTTCTAAATTCCTCGTAGAGTTCACAATACAATAAAATGTGTGTCAAGGCTCTTGCTGTACACGCACATTTTTTCATCTTTCTGGGTTGATTTAGAAATCTACCCAGAAGAACAGCCGTGTTTTCCCCTTCAGTCTTCTGCTTGCTGCCATTTCCCCCAGAACTCCCGTCTCAAATACTGAAACCACTTTTCCTCTTTCCCCCTCAAAACAGCGGTGACGTGAACGTGTCCGAACTTACTCCAGGCATCTCAAGTTGACGACAATGGGGGACCCAATCGTCCAGTAGCAGAATCATACTGGACAGAAAAGAGCAAGAGTCCAGTAGCACCTTAAAGACTAACAACATTTCTGGCAGGGTATGAGCTTTCGAGAGTCGCAGCTCACTCCGTGATCTGTCTTCTCTGAGGAGGAGATTTGTAGTTAAGGGGTACTATGGGGCTAAGAATTGCTGTCTGGTTGTCAAGTCCCTTTTGTGGCTCAGACCTAGTTCCTTTCATCAGCTTTGGCCAGTGTGCCAGCTGCGCCCATGGCTGCAAAATGGATTCCTGGCTACTGGCATTCATAGAATCACAGAATCATAGAGTTGGAAGGGACCACCAGGGTCATCTAGTCCAACCCCCTGCACAATGCAGGGATTTCACAACTTCCTCCCCCACACATCCCCAGTGACCCCTACTCCATGCCCAGAAGATGGCCAAGATGACCTTCCTCTCATGATCTGCCTAAGGTCGGAGTAGCATTGCTGACAGATGGCCATCTAGCCTCTTCATACTCTAGTTAACCTCCGGGCTGAACTGCTGTAATGAGCTAAATGTGGGGTGAAGTTGGACAGTGATCTGGAAACTGCCCCGATACAGAGTGGTGATACTTGCTTCTTCAGTATGAGCTGACAAGAATATATCACAGGGGTTATTAAAATGTATTTTTGTTTAAGTTTAATAGAAATATAGAAAGAGACAACAAATATAGTATACTTCAGAATGTATCGGGATACAAGGGATACCCACTCCCAGGGTAGGCATGCATGCTTTTGTCAATAAAACTGAACAGTAGATAAGATTTGTGAAGCATCATTGTAACCCCCTTCCCCCCTATCTTTTTTTTTATGCATGATTTGGAGAGAGTGGACAGGGAGAAGCTTTTCTCCCTCTCTCATGATACTAGAATACGGGGGGTGAGAGATTAAAAACTGGAGGATGAGAGATTAAAAACTGATAAAAGGAAGTATTTCTTTACACAACATATAGTTAAATTGTGGAACTCCCCGCTCCAGGATGTGGTGATTGCTACCAACTTGGAAGGCTTTAAGAGGGGAGTGGACATGTTCATGGAGGAGAGGGGTATTCATGGCTACTAGTTAAAATGGATGCTAGTCATGATGCAGACCTGTTCTCTCCAGGATCAGAGGAGCATGCCGAACATATTAGGTGCTGTGGAACACGGGTAGGATAATGCTGCTGCAGTCATCTTGTTTGTGGGCTTCCTAGAGGCACCTGGTTGGCCACTGTGTGAACAGACTGCTGGACTTGAAGAATCAAAGCGGCTTACAATCACTTTCCCTTCCCCTCCCCACAACAGACACCCTATGAGGTAGGTGGGGCTGAGAGAGTGTGACTAGCCCAAGGTCACCCAGCTGGCTTCATGTGGAGGTATGGGGAAACAAATCCAGTTCACCATATTAGCCTCTGCCACTCATGTGGAGGAGTGGGGAATCAAACCTGATTCTCCAGATCAGAGTCCACCGCTCCAAACCACTGCTCTTAACCACTATACCACGCTGGCTCTGCATCATGACTCAGTGGGGTGTAATGCCATTGAGTCCACCCTCGGAAGCTATCACTTTCTCCAGGGACAAACTGATCTCTGTGGTCTGGAAGATCAGTTATTATTCTGGGTGAACACCAGGCCCTAAAGTACTCTTATCATTGGGCTGAAGACTGAATCATAAGTATACATCTAACGCCAGAGGACCTGGGATTTGTGGTGCCAGTCTCCAGGTGGGACCTGGGGACCCCCCACAATTACAGTTCATCTCTAGACTACAGAGATCAGTTCCCCTGGAGAAAATGGTCACCATGGAGGTGGGACTCTATGGTATTATACCCCACTGAGGTCCCTGTCCTCCCCAGGCTCCTTGACCAAATTTCCAGACGTTTCCCAACATGGATCTGGCAGTCCTACCCCCACCCCCATCCCCTGCAGGTGGCCAGGAGGGACCTGGCAATCCTACCTGGAATTGCCATCTTAATTATAGTTAACAATACCTTTTGGGTCTTGTTTGAGTGGAGAACAAAATTTCAACAGCCTTTGGCTATCAGTGACTGATGGGGCAGTGTGCCCATTACAGGAGGCCATGGGAGTCCTAGCTCCTTCCTCTTGTGCTGCCCCACTTCGCTAAGTAACACAATAGCTCTGGATTGGGGGAGCACAATTAACCCTCTACCTCTATTTAAGGGCTTCATTCCCCCACCCCTGGGATGGACCTCCGCTCTATGTTTTGCAGCTATGTGCTTGGGTGAGAACACATGAACACATGAAGCTGCCTTATATTGAATAAGACCCTTGGTCCATCAAAGTCAGTATTGTCTACTCAGACCGGCAGTTGCTCTCCAGGGTCTCCGGCAGAGGTCTTTCCCATCATCTACTTGCCTAGTCCCTTTAAATGGAGATGCCGGGGATTGAACCTGGGACCTCCTGCATGCCAAGCAGATGCTCTACCACTGCGCCACAGAAAGGCAGTCCAACTCTGAGTTCCTTTGTGGACTCTATTCTACTCCTTTTATAGTCCCAGGGAGGATTCATTAAGCAGCGAGCCCATTACTTGCCTGCTCCCCGCATGTATTTTTGTCAGATACTCCCTGCTGTCCATCAGAGTTTCTGTCCACATCACCCACCCCAAAAAGAGTCTTGGCTTGCCTCAGACACACAGGTGCACCCAGGTGGAGGTAGCACTGCTCAGGAGAGAACTCAGCAAGGTTGGGCTGAACTGAGGTTCCTCTGGCTCTTCTTTCTGTACCTCTCTTTTTTAAACATAGTAGAAGCTCTGTGGGGAGAAAGGGCTTGAATGAAGGTTAATCAGCAGGCCGGCTGTTCTGGGAATTCCCATTCCCATTCTTCACTTCAACATTCACCATGGAAAATGTAGCAGCCATAGTTTGGCCCAGGGGGATCTACTATTCTCTTGGGTTTCCACCGCACACCTTTATAGGAGAAAGCTTGGCTGCCAGAGCGAGAAAGTGACTCTTTCCATCGCTCTACGGATGAGAAGAATCCTTGCCTTTATCCATTGGAGAAATGGACACAGACTACGTACTATCTGTGAGTGTAACTGGCTGTTTGATGCAAAGAGCAATTGTAATGGTGAGGACCAGGGCTTAAGAAAGATGGCTGACTTTAGGTACAAAGATAGCACAGCAGAAACAAATAGGGTTCATCAACAGCAGCAGGAACATTATGAATGAGTGTGGTAATGGGAAAGTTCTCGAATGGATGCTCAGACGTGTAGAGAGTAAGTGTAGTGTAGTGGTTAAGAGTCGCAGACTCTAATCTGGAGGACTGGGGTTGATTCCCCACTCCTCCACATGAAGCCTGCTGGGTGACTTTGGACTAGTCATATTTCTCTTCAAACTCAGCCCTACGTACCTCACAAGGTGTCTGGTGTGGGGAGGGGAAGGGAAGGTCATTGTAAGCCATTTTGACACTCCTTAAAGGTAGAGAAAAGCAGGGTATAAAAACCAACTCTTCTTCTTCTTAAGATGGGTCTGAATGGGAGCATGTTGGACAATCTGCTGAGTTTTCTTAAAAGCTCACAATTTTTTTTAAAAAAAACCCATTAGCTAGCATCTACCATATCTCAACATGATTTGGTAGGGTTTGCTAAACTGTTAACTTCTACTGAACATTATTAAGCTGTGGTAGACTTCAAATATGTCCCCCCCCCCCCAAGTATACAAGGTTGAACTTAAATATGAGCTTCCAGGGTCAAAGCATGCTCGATGACTTCACAGATAGACACCTGTCAGTCTGTTAAAGGTAAATGGCAAGAATGAAGCTGTGAAAAGTAGAGATTTTACCCTTCTACCCCTCCCTCCCCCCATTCAGTCCTGCTGATTGAAAACTGGCTCTCTGCATTTTTTATTATTGTTTTAAAGGGGGTAAAACATGTTTTAACAGAACACACACCCTTTTTTAAAACCATTAACAAAAGTGAGGGGGGGGGGAAGCCCATGAAAACCGTGCAAGGCTTAAAGGGCTAAATAAAATGAAAATCTAATATAAGATACTGAAGAAGAGTTGGTTTTTATATGCCGACTTTCTCTACTTTTTATATTCTGACTTTCTCTACCACTTAAGGAAAAATCAGACTGGTTTACAATTGCCTTGCCTTCCCCTCCCCACAACAGACACCCTGTGAGGTAGGTGGGGCTGAGAGAGCTCTAAGAGAGCTGTGACTAGCCCAGGGTCACCCAGCTGGCTTCATGTGGAAGAGAGGGGAAACAAATCCAGTTCACCAGATTAGCCTCTGCCGCTCATGTGGAGGAGCGGGAAATCAAACCCGGTTCTCCATATTAGAGTCCACCGCTCCAAACCACCACTCTTAACCACTACACCACGCTGGCTCTCAGAGCTATACTTGTTTCTGGAACTATACTTGTTTCTCTTTACTTACCATTACTTGTAAAGGCTATGGCTAAACAAATAACCTCAAACTGAATAAGGAGATGGTATAGAATTCAGTCCATTATGGAATGACAAAGGTTCTTCAACATATTATGTTTCTAGTGTTGGTCAGATAGGGAAGATTACTCAGTGAGTATGCAGTTGATAGCGAACCCCCAATGTTTGTATCCATGAGCTAACATTTGAGCTTCTGAACAGGAATTTTTCATTTATAGCCATTATAATCCCTAGATGGATCCTCGATGTCCGTGTCTAATCCTTTTGAAAGCAGACCTTCATGACTGTAACTTTTCACAAACTTAATATGCTTTTCATAGCTTCTTCTTATTGCAGGAAAATTCCACTCTGAGCAGAGAAATGGACAACAGCACGATAGTGACAGAATTCGTCCTAATGGGACTTTCAGATCTCCCGGCCATCCGCTTCTCCTTGTTTGCTGTTTTTTTGCTCATCTACATGATCACCGTCATGGGAAATGGCACCATCCTTCTTGCCATAGGAGCTGAGTCTCGTTTGCACAACCCCATGTATTTCTTCCTCACCAACCTCTCCTTGCTGGACATCTTCTGTCCCACAGCCACGGTCCCTAAGATGCTGGAGAGCCTCTTGTCGGAGAACAATGTGATTTCCTTTGTTGGCTGCATTCTGCAGCTCTACTTCCTGGTGTCCCTGGCCGGGACTGAGGTCTTCCTCTTGGCTGTCATGGCTTTTGACCGCTACGTGGCCATCTGCAACCCTTTGCGATACACAGTCATCATGAGCAAGAAGCTCTGTCTTCAGATGGCTGCTGGCACCTGGATCGCTGGGTTCCTCAACTCTTTGCTCCATACGGTGCTGACCTTCACCCTGCCTTACTGCAAATCCAATAGGGTCAATCAATATTATTGTGACATTCCACCCGTTCTAGCTCTCTCTTGTGCTTCCACCTACTTGGCTGAGATAGTTGTTCTTATTGTTGGGGGCATTTTTGGCGTAGGGGCTTTCCTGGTCACGTTGGTCTCCTATGTCTACATCATCTCCACCATCCTTCGGATTCGCTCTGCTGAGGGGAAGCGCAAAGCCTTCTCTACCTGCGCCTCTCACCTCATGGTGGTGTGCCTCTTCTATGGGACCACCATCTTCACTTACATACGTCCTTCTTCCAGCCACCATCCTGACCAGGACAGGCTGGTGAGCATGCTGTATGGGGTGATCACCCCCATGCTGAACCCTTTGATCTACAGCCTGAGGAACAATGAAGTGAAAGGGGCCTTGAAGAGAGTGATTGTGGGATGGGGCAAGCAAAGCTTAGAGAGAGCTAGACGTTGTTTGCATTGAAGGAAAAAAAAGATTAAATCAATGCTCTGAGGTAACCAAGTACTGAGTCAAGAAAAGCAATATTCTGCATTCAGTAGAAATGAGCAAATCTCATGTCAATACCAACTGTTTCCATGAACACTTTGGTTCTTAATTTCTAGTACTTGAACCTTAAGAAAAACTATACAGTTAATGTAAACTGAATTTTCTTACATTTTCCCCTTCCTTACTATTCACCCTTGTCTTACTTAGTTGTTACTTATGAGTAAAGGAGAAGGTTAATGCAGTATAGTGGTTAGAGAGCCGAATTCAGGATCAGCCAGGAAGCTTGTTGAGTAATTTTGAGCCAGTTACTATCTCTTAAACTAACCTACCTCACAGGGTTGTTGTGAGGATCAAAGGGGGGGCAGGAGAGGGCCACCATGTATATCTCCCTGTGACTCTGGTAGAAAGGTGGGATAAAAAAATAAATAAACTCCTTTGTTGAAGGATCCCTCTGTTTTTTCATGCTATGAAACTGTACGGTACCCAGTACACTAACAATAATGAAGAAAATGGATATCAATCCATGTCATAAGCACAATTTTGATTCTTTTGCGGTGGCAGAGGGCTTGTGTCATTCTGGATTTAGGTAGAAATATGGAAATTCTGTGAATGTTTCTTTGAAGAATGGCATAATGCGTAAACACTGAATAAAGTATAAACGATGGCTATATGGCCTGCATATTGTCAGAGCTATGTTGTCCCTGCTCTGGATCAAGATTGCAAAGTTGGTTGACACCTGGTTATCCTTGGGTCACTTCCTGACATATTTTTTTACTGGCGAAAGAGGAAGAAAGGAACCATTTTGATCACTGAAAGGCTATGCCTGGGGATTGTGAGACAAAAGCCACAGGGAATCGATACTTCATGGAGTAGCAGATTCAGGTGACATTGAGCGCAGGATACAACCCATTGGGCCTTGCTATGGCTGTACATGGGTTTTTTGGGGGGTATTTTTTGGCTTCAGGTTCACAATACCCAGAATTTTTCAGAAAATCCATTAAAAAAAAATTGGGTAAATAAATCTGAAATCAAAAAAGTGCCGAAACCCCCGAAACCCACCCCACGCAGCATCCCCTGGATCCAGGGAAGCCACATAGCTAGGGTTGCTACTTGCCAGGTCCCTCTTTGCAATAAGTAGCATATATACACAGAGACACTCTGTTTGACTGTTTTGGTGCTGTGCATTGCTCACACTTGGATTACTGGCAACTATTCTCCCCTATCATTTTGCTTTCTATAAAGCATCTCCAAGAAGCTGTTTAGCCCCATAAATATCTTTGCTTGCTATGACCTGCATATATTGGTGATTTTAGCACCCCACCTATCACGCCTATATACCTTAACATAAAGATTTCACTTGCTCCCCTTCCAACTAAGCTAATACATATTTTCCTTCACCACTAAAAGAGGAATAGAAGAAGGAAAGGGAAAGACTTGAAGGGTTATGCATGACAATTCGTTTTTCTTGCTAGCTTCTCTCTGGTGTTCAGCTGAGCTCTCAAAATAATAATATAGCATTAGGGAAGGTAGATGAAACCCAATGGGCCAGCAGTGGCTGTCAGGATTGAGAAGATCTCCAACAGCCACCATGAATCTCCCCATGAATCTTCATTCAAACTCTCTGGCAACTTTCTTGGAAGGAAAGCAATGGTGAAGCTACTGATGGCCAGAAAGCCCGTATAGGCCAGGACAATATAGAACAGGGGTGTCAAACATAAGGCCCGCAGGCCGGATCCAGCCCCTTTATCCGACCCGCGACCCAGCCGAGGAAGCCACCCCCTCCCCACTTTCAATCTGGGCTGACGAGGCATGGCCCGGCCTGAGCAAGTGACATTTATGTCATATCCAGCCCTCGAAACACCCCTGATACAGAACATGTTGTCCGAGCCTTCAGTGCATTGTGCAAAGGGTCTCTGTGCATGTATTCAGATGATGTTGCTATTTTATTTATTTATTTCTCTTTTACCCCACCCTCCCTGGCCCAAAGGAAAAGGATGACAGCATGTAGAACAGGGGCCGCCAAACCTTTTGAACCCATGGGCACTAGGGTTGCCAACCACTACGTAGTAGCTGGAGATCTCCTGCTATTAAAACTCATCTCCAGCCGATAGAGATCAGTTCACCTGGAGATGATGGCCGCCTTGGCAATTGGACTCTATGGCATTGAAGTCCCTCCCCTCCCCAAGCCCCACCCTCCTCAGGCTCCGCCCCAAAAACCTCCAGCCAGTGGCAAAGAAGGACCTGGCAACTCTAATGGGCACCCTTGGAATTCTGATATGGAGCGGTGGGTGCAGCCACGAAATGGTTGTGGCCAGCTTCCCTTCAGTCATGCAGGGAAGGTTCTTGTGCTATGGTGGCAGCTGCTGCCAAAGAAACATTTTTTAAAAATCTCCAATCAAATCTGCAATGGCTAATCAGAAGCCGTGCTGGGCAAACGCCTCACCTGGCCCCGCTCACTTTCTAAAGAGCTTTGACAGGCTCCGCGGCATGAATCGGCCCCACACTGGGAACCTCTGATGTAGAAAAAAATATTTTGTTGTGCCATTCTTTCCTCCCAATTGCATACCTACAAACATGGTCAAATGGGTTGCCTAACACCGTTGCCCAATAAATAATTCAAGCTGACAAGGTTTAGTCAGGAAACATCACTCGATTTATTACATCTCGGAAGCATTCGCTGTTATTTTTCTGATCTGAGTTTTCATCTGCTTGCAGAAGGCGCGATCGGGTGGGGTGGTGGGGAGAAGGCGGGACAGCCCACCCATCAGCTGGCCGGCGGGAGTGCGCTGGAAGAGGGCCCGGCAGGCGAATTACCGTATTGACCTGAGTATAAGCCGAGGTGAGTTTTTTAAGCCAAAAATCATGGCTAAAAAAACTCAGCTTATACTCGAGTATATACAGTACTCATATGCACACACATAGAAGCTTTAGGGAAGTTGGCATCCAAAGGCCTTTGAGCCAATAAATCATACTCTGCCTGGTACTGCCTCTCACCAGTAGAGAGAAAGTTGTCTTTGAATTACCTCTAACTTTAGGAATGTAGTTTCTGTTTCCTAGCTCACAAGATCAAGCACTTTCCTAAGTGACACCTTCGGGCTACACTAATAGGCTATGCTAATTAACTACTAGTAGATACCTAATGTGTATTGGTTCTTTTGTAATACAAAATGTTTCTTTGTAAGGCAATGTACCTCCCCCAATCCTAAGATATAAAGGATCTATCCCATGCTTTGTTCCTTTGTGAGTAACCCTGTGCCTTATCTGTGGTTCTCACCCAGCTCTGTGTTTAGCTAAATAAAGAACTGTTTGCTGTTGAACTTAACCTCCTCCTTGCTGTCTGTTCATTGGACTCTATGAGACAGCCAGGCACTTCAGAAGCCTCTGGACTCAAATCTGTGTGTGTGTGTTAAGTGCCGTCAAGTCGCTTCCGACTCATGGCGACCCTATGAATGAAAGTCCTCCAAAATGTCCTATCTTTGGCAGCCTTGCTCAGATCTTGCAAATTGAAGGCTGTGGCTTCCTTTATTGAGTCAATCCATCTCTTGTTGGGTCTTCCTCTTTTCCTGCTGCCCTCAACTTTTCCTAGCATGACTGTCTTTTCCAGTGAGTCTTGTCGTCTCATGACGTGACCAAAATGCGAAAGCCTCAGTTTAGTCATTTTAGCTTCTAGGGTCAGTTCAGGCTTGATTTGATCTAGAACCCACTGATTTGTTTTTTTGGCAGTCCACGGAATCAAATCTAGCAATTATCATATGTGTTAACTGGAGAAGGCTGTGGGCACCACAAGACAATAGCTGCCACAGGGGCTAGGTGGGACCAGTCACAAAATGGAGGCTGCTGTTTCCAAATTGGGGCTCCCCGCGGGCAAAAAAGAAATGCCGCATGGGCTCTTCTGAAAGAGAGCCAGTGTGGTGTAGTGGTTAAGTCCAAATGGACTCTAATCTGGAGAACCGGGTTTGATTCCCCACTCCTAAACATGAAGCCTGCTAGCCATTATAATCCCTAGATGGATCCTCGATGTCCGTGTCTAATCCTTTTGAAAGCAGACCTTCATGACTGTAACTTTTCACAAACTTAATATGCTTTTCATAGCTTCTTCTTATTGCAGGAAAATTCCACTCTGAGCAGAGAAATGGACAACAGCACGATAGTGACAGAATTCGTCCTAATGGGACTTTCAGATCTCCCGGCCATCCGCTTCTCCTTGTTTGCTGTTTTTTTGCTCATCTACATGATCACCGTCATGGGAAATGGCACCATCCTTCTTGCCATAGGAGCTGAGTCTCGTTTGCACAACCCCATGTATTTCTTCCTCACCAACCTCTCCTTGCTGGACATCTTCTGTCCCACAGCCACGGTCCCTAAGATGCTGGAGAGCCTCTTGTCGGAGAACAATGTGATTTCCTTTGTTGGCTGCATTCTGCAGCTCTACTTCCTGGTGTCCCTGGCCGGGACTGAGGTCTTCCTCTTGGCTGTCATGGCTTTTGACCGCTACGTGGCCATCTGCAACCCTTTGCGATACACAGTCATCATGAGCAAGAAGCTCTGTCTTCAGATGGCTGCTGGCACCTGGATCGCTGGGTTCCTCAACTCTTTGCTCCATACGGTGCTGACCTTCACTCTGCCTTACTGCAAATCCAATAGGGTCAATCAATATTATTGTGACATTCCACCCGTTCTAGCTCTCTCTTGTGCTTCCACCTACTTGGCTGAGATAGTTGTTCTTATTGTTGGGGGCATTTTTGGCGTAGGGGCTTTCCTGGTCACGTTGGTCTCCTATGTCTACATCATCTCCACCATCCTTCGGATTCGCTCTGCTGAGGGGAAGCGCAAAGCCTTCTCTACCTGCGCCTCTCACCTCATGGTGGTGTGCCTCTTCTATGGGACCACCATCTTCACTTACATACGTCCTTCTTCCAGCCACCATCCTGACCAGGACAGGCTGGTGAGCATGCTGTATGGGGTGATCACCCCCATGCTGAACCCTTTGATCTACAGCCTGAGGAACAATGAAGTGAAAGGGGCCTTGAAGAGAGTGATTGTGGGATGGGGCAAGCAAAGCTTAGAGAGAGCTAGACGTTGTTTGCATTGAAGGAAAAAAAAGATTAAATCAATGCTCTGAGGTAACCAAGTACTGAGTCAAGAAAAGCAATATTCTGCATTCAGTAGAAATGAGCAAATCTCATGTCAATACCAACTGTTTCCATGAACACTTTGGTTCTTAATTTCTAGTACTTGAACCTTAAGAAAAACTATACAGTTAATGTAAACTGAATTTTCTTACATTTTCCCCTTCCTTACTATTCACCCTTGTCTTACTTAGTTGTTACTTATGAGTAAAGGAGAAGGTTAATGCAGTATAGTGGTTAGAGAGCCGAATTCAGGATCAGCCAGGAAGCTTGTTGAGTAATTTTGAGCCAGTTACTATCTCTTAAACTAACCTACCTCACAGGGTTGTTGTGAGGATCAAAGGGGGGGCAGGAGAGGGCCACCATGTATATCTCCCTGTGACTCTGGTAGAAAGGTGGGATAAAAAAATAAATAAACTCCTTTGTTGAAGGATCCCTCTGTTTTTTCATGCTATGAAACTGTACGGTACCCAGTACACTAACAATAATGAAGAAAATGGATATCAATCCATGTCATAAGCACAATTTTGATTCTTTTGCGGTGGCAGAGGGCTTGTGTCATTCTGGATTTAGGTAGAAATATGGAAATTCTGTGAATGTTTCTTTGAAGAATGGCATAATGCGTAAACACTGAATAAAGTATAAACGATGGCTATATGGCCTGCATATTGTCAGAGCTATGTTGTCCCTGCTCTGGATCAAGATTGCAAAGTTGGTTGACACCTGGTTATCCTTGGGTCACTTCCTGACATATTTTTTTACTGGCGAAAGAGGAAGAAAGGAACCATTTTGATCACTGAAAGGCTATGCCTGGGGATTGTGAGACAAAAGCCACAGGGAATCGATACTTCATGGAGTAGCAGATTCAGGTGACATTGAGCGCAGGATACAACCCATTGGGCCTTGCTATGGCTGTACATGGGTTTTTTGGGGGGTATTTTTTGGCTTCAGGTTCACAATACCCAGAATTTTTCAGAAAATCCATTAAAAAAAAATTGGGTAAATAAATCTGAAATCAAAAAAGTGCCGAAACCCCCGAAACCCACCCCACGCAGCATCCCCTGGATCCAGGGAAGCCACATAGCTAGGGTTGCTACTTGCCAGGTCCCTCTTTGCAATAAGTAGCATATATACACAGAGACACTCTGTTTGACTGTTTTGGTGCTGTGCATTGCTCACACTTGGATTACTGGCAACTATTCTCCCCTATCATTTTGCTTTCTATAAAGCATCTCCAAGAAGCTGTTTAGCCCCATAAATATCTTTGCTTGCTATGACCTGCATATATTGGTGATTTTAGCACCCCACCTATCACGCCTATATACCTTAACATAAAGATTTCACTTGCTCCCCTTCCAACTAAGCTAATACATATTTTCCTTCACCACTAAAAGAGGAATAGAAGAAGGAAAGGGAAAGACTTGAAGGGTTATGCATGACAATTCGTTTTTCTTGCTAGCTTCTCTCTGGTGTTCAGCTGAGCTCTCAAAATAATAATATAGCATTAGGGAAGGTAGATGAAACCCAATGGGCCAGCAGTGGCTGTCAGGATTGAGAAGATCTCCAACAGCCACCATGAATCTCCCCATGAATCTTCATTCAAACTCTCTGGCAACTTTCTTGGAAGGAAAGCAATGGTGAAGCTACTGATGGCCAGAAAGCCCGTATAGGCCAGGACAATATAGAACAGGGGTGTCAAACATAAGGCCCGCAGGCCGGATCCAGCCCCTTGCAAGCTTTTATCCGACCCGCGACCCAGCCGAGGAAGCCACCCCCTCCCCACTTTCAATCTGGGCTGACGAGGCATGGCCCGGCCTGAGCAAGTGACATTTATGTCATATCCAGCCCTCGAAACACCCCTGATACAGAACATGTTGTCCGAGCCTTCAGTGCATTGTGCAAAGGGTCTCTGTGCATGTATTCAGATGATGTTGCTATTTTATTTATTTATTTCTCTTTTACCCCACCCTCCCTGGCCCAAAGGAAAAGGATGACAGCATGTAGAACAGGGGCCGCCAAACCTTTTGAACCCATGGGCACTAGGGTTGCCAACCACTACGTAGTAGCTGGAGATCTCCTGCTATTAAAACTCATCTCCAGCCGATAGAGATCAGTTCACCTGGAGATGATGGCCGCCTTGGCAATTGGACTCTATGGCATTGAAGTCCCTCCCCTCCCCAAGCCCCACCCTCCTCAGGCTCCGCCCCAAAAACCTCCAGCCAGTGGCAAAGAAGGACCTGGCAACTCTAATGGGCACCCTTGGAATTCTGATATGGAGCGGTGGGTGCAGCCACGAAATGGTTGTGGCCAGCTTCCCTTCAGTCATGCAGGGAAGGTTCTTGTGCTATGGTGGCAGCTGCTGCCAAAGAAACATTTGCAATGGCTAATCAGAAGCCGTGCTGGGCAAACGCCTCACCTGGCCCCGCTCACTTTCTAAAGAGCTTTGACAGGCTCCGCGGCATGAATCGGCCCCACACTGGGAACCTCTGATGTAGAAAAAAATATTTTGTTGTGCCATTCTTTCCTCCCAATTGCATACCTACAAACATGGTCAAATGGGTTGCCTAACACCGTTGCCCAATAAATAATTCAAGCTGACAAGGTTTAGTCAGGAAACATCACTCGATTTATTACATCTCGGAAGCATTCGCTGTTATTTTTCTGATCTGAGTTTTCATCTGCTTGCAGAAGGCGCGATCGGGTGGGGTGGTGGGGAGAAGGCGGGACAGCCCACCCATCAGCTGGCCGGCGGGAGTGTGCTGGAAGAGGGCCCGGCAGGCGAATTACCGTATTGACCTGAGTATAAGCCGAGGTGAGTTTTTTAAGCCAAAAATCATGGCTAAAAAAACTCAGCTTATACTCGAGTATATACAGTACTCATATGCACACACATAGAAGCTTTAGGGAAGTTGGCATCCAAAGGCCTTTGAGCCAATAAATCATACTCTGCCTGGTACTGCCTCTCACCAGTAGAGAGAAAGTTGTCTTTGAATTACCTCTAACTTTAGGAATGTAGTTTCTGTTTCCTAGCTCACAAGATCAAGCACTTTCCTAAGTGACACCTTCGGGCTACACTAATAGGCTATGCTAATTAACTACTAGTAGATACCTAATGTGTATTGGTTCTTTTGTAATACAAAATGTTTCTTTGTAAGGCAATGTACCTCCCCCAATCCTAAGATATAAAGGATCTATCCCATGCTTTGTTCCTTTGTGAGTAACCCTGTGCCTTATCTGTGGTTCTCACCCAGCTCTGTGTTTAGCTAAATAAAGAACTGTTTGCTGTTGAACTTAACCTCCTCCTTGCTGTCTGTTCATTGGACTCTATGAGACAGCCAGGCACTTCAGAAGCCTCTGGACTCAAATCTGTGTGTGTGTGTTAAGTGCCGTCAAGTCGCTTCCGACTCATGGCGACCCTATGAATGAAAGTCCTCCAAAATGTCCTATCTTTGGCAGCCTTGCTCAGATCTTGCAAATTGAAGGCTGTGGCTTCCTTTATTGAGTCAATCCATCTCTTGTTGGGTCTTCCTCTTTTCCTGCTGCCCTCAACTTTTCCTAGCATGACTGTCTTTTCCAGTGAGTCTTGTCGTCTCATGACGTGACCAAAATGCGAAAGCCTCAGTTTAGTCATTTTAGCTTCTAGGGTCAGTTCAGGCTTGATTTGATCTAGAACCCACTGATTTGTTTTTTTGGCAGTCCACGGAATCAAATCTAGCAATTATCATATGTGTTAACTGGAGAAGGCTGTGGGCACCACAAGACAATAGCTGCCACAGGGGCTAGGTGGGACCAGTCACAAAATGGAGGCTGCTGTTTCCAAATTGGGGCTCCCCGCGGGCAAAAAAGAAATGCCGCATGGGCTCTTCTGAAAGAGAGCCAGTGTGGTGTAGTGGTTAAGTCCAAATGGACTCTAATCTGGAGAACCGGGTTTGATTCCCCACTCCTAAACATGAAGCCTGCTAGCCATTATAATCCCTAGATGGATCCTCGATGTCCGTGTCTAATCCTTTTGAAAGCAGACCTTCATGACTGTAACTTTTCACAAACTTAATATGCTTTTCATAGCTTCTTCTTATTGCAGGAAAATTCCACTCTGAGCAGAGAAATGGACAACAGCACGATAGTGACAGAATTCGTCCTAATGGGACTTTCAGATCTCCCGGCCGTCCGCTTCTCCTTGTTTGCTGTTTTTTTGCTCATCTACATGATCACCGTCATGGGAAATGGCACCATCCTTCTTGCCATAGGAGCTGAGTCTCGTTTGCACAACCCCATGTATTTCTTCCTCACCAACCTCTCCTTGCTGGACATCTTCTGTCCCACAGCCACGGTCCCTAAGATGCTGGAGAGCCTCTTGTCGGAGAACAATGTGATTTCCTTTGTTGGCTGCATTCTGCAGCTCTACTTCCTGGTGTCCCTGGCCGGGACTGAGGTCTTCCTCTTGGCTGTCATGGCTTTTGACCGCTACGTGGCCATCTGCAACCCTTTGCGATACACAGTCATCATGAGCAAGAAGCTCTGTCTTCAGATGGCTGCTGGCACCTGGATCGCTGGGTTCCTCAACTCTTTGCTCCATACGGTGCTGACCTTCACTCTGCCTTACTGCAAATCCAATAGGGTCAATCAATATTATTGTGACATTCCACCCGTTCTAGCTCTCTCTTGTGCTTCCACCTACTTGGCTGAGATAGTTGTTCTTATTGTTGGGGGCATTTTTGGCGTAGGGGCTTTCCTGGTCACGTTGGTCTCCTATGTCTACATCATCTCCACCATCCTTCGGATTCGCTCTGCTGAGGGGAAGCGCAAAGCCTTCTCTACCTGCGCCTCTCACCTCATGGTGGTGTGCCTCTTCTATGGGACCACCATCTTCACTTACATACGTCCTTCTTCCAGCCACCATCCTGACCAGGACAGGCTGGTGAGCATGCTGTATGGGGTGATCACCCCCATGCTGAACCCTTTGATCTACAGCCTGAGGAACAATGAAGTGAAAGGGGCCTTGAAGAGAGTGATTGTGGGATGGGGCAAGCAAAGCTTAGAGAGAGCTAGACGTTGTTTGCATTGAAGGAAAAAAAAGATTAAATCAATGCTCTGAGGTAACCAAGTACTGAGTCAAGAAAAGCAATATTCTGCATTCAGTAGAAATGAGCAAATCTCATGTCAATACCAACTGTTTCCATGAACACTTTGGTTCTTAATTTCTAGTACTTGAACCTTAAGAAAAACTATACAGTTAATGTAAACTGAATTTTCTTACATTTTCCCCTTCCTTACTATTCACCCTTGTCTTACTTAGTTGTTACTTATGAGTAAAGGAGAAGGTTAATGCAGTATAGTGGTTAGAGAGCCGAATTCAGGATCAGCCAGGAAGCTTGTTGAGTAATTTTGAGCCAGTTACTATCTCTTAAACTAACCTACCTCACAGGGTTGTTGTGAGGATCAAAGGGGGGGCAGGAGAGGGCCACCATGTATATCTCCCTGTGACTCTGGTAGAAAGGTGGGATAAAAAAATAAATAAACTCCTTTGTTGAAGGATCCCTCTGTTTTTTCATGCTATGAAACTGTACGGTACCCAGTACACTAACAATAATGAAGAAAATGGATATCAATCCATGTCATAAGCACAATTTTGATTCTTTTGCGGTGGCAGAGGGCTTGTGTCATTCTGGATTTAGGTAGAAATATGGAAATTCTGTGAATGTTTCTTTGAAGAATGGCATAATGCGTAAACACTGAATAAAGTATAAACGATGGCTATATGGCCTGCATATTGTCAGAGCTATGTTGTCCCTGCTCTGGATCAAGATTGCAAAGTTGGTTGACACCTGGTTATCCTTGGGTCACTTCCTGACATATTTTTTTACTGGCGAAAGAGGAAGAAAGGAACCA
This sequence comes from Euleptes europaea, assembly GCF_029931775.1. NCBI lineage: Eukaryota > Metazoa > Chordata > Lepidosauria > Squamata > Sphaerodactylidae > Euleptes > Euleptes europaea. Next base: position 8,554,566 of record NC_079329.1, on the reverse strand, counting down.
TTTTGATCACTGAAAGGCTATGCCTGGGGATTGTGAGACAAAAGCCACAGGGAATCGATACTTCATGGAGTAGCAGATTCAGGTGACATTGAGCGCAGGATACAACCCATTGGGCCTTGCTATGGCTGTACATGGGTTTTTTGGGGGGTATTTTTTGGCTTCAGGTTCACAATACCCAGAATTTTTCAGAAAATCCATTAAAAAAAAATTGGGTAAATAAATCTGAAATCAAAAAAGTGCCGAAACCCCCGAAACCCACCCCACGCAGCATCCCCTGGATCCAGGGAAGCCACATAGCTAGGGTTGCTACTTGCCAGGTCCCTCTTTGCAATAAGTAGCATATATACACAGAGACACTCTGTTTGACTGTTTTGGTGCTGTGCATTGCTCACACTTGGATTACTGGCAACTATTCTCCCCTATCATTTTGCTTTCTATAAAGCATCTCCAAGAAGCTGTTTAGCCCCATAAATATCTTTGCTTGCTATGACCTGCATATATTGGTGATTTTAGCACCCCACCTATCACGCCTATATACCTTAACATAAAGATTTCACTTGCTCCCCTTCCAACTAAGCTAATACATATTTTCCTTCACCACTAAAAGAGGAATAGAAGAAGGAAAGGGAAAGACTTGAAGGGTTATGCATGACAATTCGTTTTTCTTGCTAGCTTCTCTCTGGTGTTCAGCTGAGCTCTCAAAATAATAATATAGCATTAGGGAAGGTAGATGAAACCCAATGGGCCAGCAGTGGCTGTCAGGATTGAGAAGATCTCCAACAGCCACCATGAATCTCCCCATGAATCTTCATTCAAACTCTCTGGCAACTTTCTTGGAAGGAAAGCAATGGTGAAGCTACTGATGGCCAGAAAGCCCGTATAGGCCAGGACAATATAGAACAGGGGTGTCAAACATAAGGCCCGCAGGCCGGATCCAGCCCCTTGCAAGCTTTTATCCGACCCGCGACCCAGCCGAGGAAGCCACCCCCTCCCCACTTTCAATCTGGGCTGACGAGGCATGGCCCGGCCTGAGCAAGTGACATTTATGTCATATCCAGCCCTCGAAACACCCCTGATACAGAACATGTTGTCCGAGCCTTCAGTGCATTGTGCAAAGGGTCTCTGTGCATGTATTCAGATGATGTTGCTATTTTATTTATTTATTTCTCTTTTACCCCACCCTCCCTGGCCCAAAGGAAAAGGATGACAGCATGTAGAACAGGGGCCGCCAAACCTTTTGAACCCATGGGCACTAGGGTTGCCAACCACTACGTAGTAGCTGGAGATCTCCTGCTATTAAAACTCATCTCCAGCCGATAGAGATCAGTTCACCTGGAGATGATGGCCGCCTTGGCAATTGGACTCTATGGCATTGAAGTCCCTCCCCTCCCCAAGCCCCACCCTCCTCAGGCTCCGCCCCAAAAACCTCCAGCCAGTGGCAAAGAAGGACCTGGCAACTCTAATGGGCACCCTTGGAATTCTGATATGGAGCGGTGGGTGCAGCCACGAAATGGTTGTGGCCAGCTTCCCTTCAGTCATGCAGGGAAGGTTCTTGTGCTATGGTGGCAGCTGCTGCCAAAGAAACATTTTTTAAAAATCTCCAATCAAATCTGCAATGGCTAATCAGAAGCCGTGCTGGGCAAACGCCTCACCTGGCCCCGCTCACTTTCTAAAGAGCTTTGACAGGCTCCGCGGCATGAATCGGCCCCACACTGGGAACCTCTGATGTAGAAAAAAATATTTTGTTGTGCCATTCTTTCCTCCCAATTGCATACCTACAAACATGGTCAAATGGGTTGCCTAACACCGTTGCCCAATAAATAATTCAAGCTGACAAGGTTTAGTCAGGAAACATCACTCGATTTATTACATCTCGGAAGCATTCGCTGTTATTTTTCTGATCTGAGTTTTCATCTGCTTGCAGAAGGCGCGATCGGGTGGGGTGGTGGGGAGAAGGCGGGACAGCCCACCCATCAGCTGGCCGGCGGGAGTGCGCTGGAAGAGGGCCCGGCAGGCGAATTACCGTATTGACCTGAGTATAAGCCGAGGTGAGTTTTTTAAGCCAAAAATCATGGCTAAAAAAACTCAGCTTATACTCGAGTATATACAGTACTCATATGCACACACATAGAAGCTTTAGGGAAGTTGGCATCCAAAGGCCTTTGAGCCAATAAATCATACTCTGCCTGGTACTGCCTCTCACCAGTAGAGAGAAAGTTGTCTTTGAATTACCTCTAACTTTAGGAATGTAGTTTCTGTTTCCTAGCTCACAAGATCAAGCACTTTCCTAAGTGACACCTTCGGGCTACACTAATAGGCTATGCTAATTAACTACTAGTAGATACCTAATGTGTATTGGTTCTTTTGTAATACAAAATGTTTCTTTGTAAGGCAATGTACCTCCCCCAATCCTAAGATATAAAGGATCTATCCCATGCTTTGTTCCTTTGTGAGTAACCCTGTGCCTTATCTGTGGTTCTCACCCAGCTCTGTGTTTAACTAAATAAAGAACTGTTTGCTGTTGAACTTAACCTCCTCCTTGCTGTCTGTTCATTGGACTCTATGAGACAGCCAGGCACTTCAGAAGCCTCTGGACTCAAATCTGTGTGTGTGTGTTAAGTGCCGTCAAGTCGCTTCCGACTCATGGCGACCCTATGAATGAAAGTCCTCCAAAATGTCCTATCTTTGGCAGCCTTGCTCAGATCTTGCAAATTGAAGGCTGTGGCTTCCTTTATTGAGTCAATCCATCTCTTGTTGGGTCTTCCTCTTTTCCTGCTGCCCTCAACTTTTCCTAGCATGACTGTCTTTTCCAGTGAGTCTTGTCGTCTCATGACGTGACCAAAATGCGAAAGCCTCAGTTTAGTCATTTTAGCTTCTAGGGTCAGTTCAGGCTTGATTTGATCTAGAACCCACTGATTTGTTTTTTTGGCAGTCCACGGAATCAAATCTAGCAATTATCATATGTGTTAACTGGAGAAGGCTGTGGGCACCACAAGACAATAGCTGCCACAGGGGCTAGGTGGGACCAGTCACAAAATGGAGGCTGCTGTTTCCAAATTGGGGCTCCCCGCGGGCAAAAAAGAAATGCCGCATGGGCTCTTCTGAAAGAGAGCCAGTGTGGTGTAGTGGTTAAGTCCAAATGGACTCTAATCTGGAGAACCGGGTTTGATTCCCCACTCCTAAACATGAAGCCTGCTAGGTGACCTTAGGCTAGTCGCAGTTCTCTTAGAGCTCTCTCAGCCCCACCTACCTCACAAGGTGCCTGTTGTGGGAGAGGAAAGGAAGGTGATTGTAAGCCAGTTTGAGACTCCTTAAAAGGTAGAGAAAATTGGGGTATAAAAACCAACTCTTCTTCTTCTGAATGAATGAAAAGACAGATCTATCTATCTGTCTGTCTGTCTGTCTTAGGGCTGTCAATTCGGTTCGGCCCGAACTGAAAATCAGCCGAATTTCCCCTGATTCGGTGGTTTTTAGTTCGGGAGGAACTGAACTCAAAACTGGTGGGCAACCGGGGGGGCCGAATTCAGCGAGTTCGGGAGTTCGCAAATAAATTCGGCAAATTCGGCCGTCAGTAAGCAGCATAACCGTTAGTAAGCAGCATTCTCCTCCCCTGGCCAATCGGTGGGCAAGCTGGGTCTTCTTCTGGCCAATCAGTCAGGATTGAGTACTGGAGGAATCAGCTGATGTGTGGCCCAGCCAGGGAGAGAGAGAGAGAGAGAGCGAAATCCTCGTGTGTGTGTGGGGTGCTTGTTCACATTTGCTCCTTTCTGTGGCTACAGGGGGCGTATTTTTGGGGGTACAGACACAAAACTTTTAGTGGAGCTTCAGATGAAGCTTCTTAAGATACCCCCCAATTTTTGTAAACATTGGGTCAGGGGGTCCCGAGATATGGGCTCCCCCCTTTTTCTTTCCATGGCTGCAGGGGGCGCATTTTGGGGGGTACAAACCCCAAACTTTTAGTGGAGCTTCAGATGAAGCTTCTTAAGATTCCCCCCAAGTTTTGTAAACATTGGGTCAGGGGGTCTCGAGATATGGGCTCTCCCTCTTTTCCCTCCCCCCCTTTTCCATTTATGTGGCTGCAGCGGGTGCTTTTTTGGGGATATAGCCCCCAAACTTTTAGCATAGCTTCAGACAGTTATTCTTAAGATACCACCCAAGTTTTGTAAAGATGGGTTCAGTGGGGGCAGAAATATCACCTCCCCCCTTTTCTCTTTCCGTGGCTGCAGGGGGCGCATTTTTGGGGGTGCAGATCCCAAACTTTGAGCGGAGTTTTAGACCAGTGTTCTTAAGAGACCACCCAAGTTTTGTGAACATTGGGTCAGGGGGTCCCGAGATATGGGCTTTCCCCTTTCCCCTTTCCCCTTTCCCCTTTTCCCTATTGGGATGAATGGATCAGCGAGCTGATCCTGTGTGCATCTTCTCCAGAGCAAAATGTCCCGTGCCTAATTGGAATCATCTTGGATTACAAGTCCTCCCCAGCCCCTCCTGATGGAACAGAAGACAGCCACAGTAAGACCCCTTTGGGGGCTTTAATCTATAACTTTTCTCCTGTGTATGTGTGTGTGTGTGGGGGAAAGCAGAGTCTGTGTGTGTGTAGGGAGGGAGCAGTTTCTGTGGGTGGGGGGGAAGCCAAAGGGGGCTGTCGTCGGTTCTGCCTGGGGTGTGTGTTCCCCCTCGAGTCTCTCGCTCCCTGGTTTGAGGGGGGAGGTTTCAGTTGTGTGTCTTCTGGTTTTTCCCTGTTGCAAAGGTGTTGTTTTACAAGGTTGAGTTGCTTTGCAAACTGTTGTCGGGGCTGGGAGCTTTGTGCGTGGGCGGCAAGCTCTGCTGAGAGATGCACATTAAGGGTGGGGGGACCCCTTTCAGGGCCCATATCTCAGCCCCCCCTGACCCAATCTTTACAAAACTTGGGGAGTCTTTCAATAAACGTCCTTTGAAGCTCTGCTGAAAGTTTGGGACCTCTAACCCCAAAAAGGCCCCCCCAGAGCCGCGGAAAGGCGCGATTGTGTTTTTAATGGCTTTATTCGGCCGAATTTGTTTTCCGAACTTTGAATTCCCGCCGAATTGAACGGATCCGAAGTGGGGGAGTTCGGACTTCGGCACATCCCGAATCTAAACGGGCCGAATTCGGCCGAATCCGAACTATACCGAATTTTTTTAAATTCAACAGCCCTAGTCTGTCTGTCTGGGGCTGTGGGGCTCAGTGGAAGAGCCCCTGGATTTGCATGCAGAAGGTCCCAGGTTCAATCCCTGGCATCTCCAGTTAAAAGAACCAGGTGGTAGATAATGTGAAAGACCTGAGTTCCTGGTAGGGTTGCCAGCTCCGGGTTGGGAAATACCTGGAGGTTTTGGGGGTGGGGTTTGGGGAGTGGCTGGGCTTCAATGCCAAAGTGGCCATTTTCTCCAGAGGAACTGATCTCTGTTGCCTGGAGATCCATTGTAAATGTGGGAGATCTCCAGCCACCACCTGGAGGTTTATTAAGCTCAAACAAAAAGATACAATAATACTCAAGCAAACTATGCAAACATATATTGTGAAAGACGTGTAACATCTACAAATAAGTGAAAACAACTATAAATATATATACAAGTGAGATCAAAGTAGAAAGTCTTTAGCATTTTGAGCAGCCTTTTGGCGCAGCAAGACTGAATACCTATTTCTGTATCAGATTGCTACTATTGCATCTACAAAGAATAATTATACAATATTTATGAAGACTTCAGCTGATGAAGCTGCAGTTTTGCAGTGAAAACGCTTGAAGAGCATCCGGACAGTGTTACTGTTCCATCCTCATCCAGCTTTCCTCGTGTTGAAAACAACCTTAAGATAAGACATTCACTTACCTTGAAAAAAGAAAAAAAGACTTTCTACTTTGATCTCACATGTATATATATTTATAGTTGTTTTCACTTGTTTGTAGATGTTACACGTCTTTCACAATATATGTTTGCATAGTTTGCTTGAGTATTATTGTATCTTTTTGTTTGAGCTTAGTACTATACTTCCATAATTATCCCTGTAGTACTTGTGCATATTTTCTCCAGACCACCTGGAGGTTGGCAACCCTAGTTCCTGGAGAGCTGCTGCCAGTCTGAGCAGAGAATACGGGCTATGGGCGTTCATGTGTGCATTCATCTATCTGTCTGTTTGTCTCACACAATTATCTAAGCAAGCCTTTTCTCCTTCCTACTGCTTTCACGAAAGCAGCTTTTATCTCCTTATTCCTTAGGCTGTAAATGATTGGATTAAAAGCTGGTATCGCCACTGTGTAGAGGAGGGAAAGGATCCTGTCGCTGTTCAGGGAGTAGATCGACTTAGGTCGAATGTAGGTAAATGTGGTGGTTCCGTAAAAGAGAGAAACGACAATGAGGTGGGAGGAACAGGTAGAGAAGGCTTTGCGCCTGTTCTCGGCCGCAGGCATCTTGAGGATCGTGGCCATGATGAGGACGTAGGACAACAGGATGAGCAGAAACGGGACCGTGATAAAGATTACCGTGACCGCGGCGACCGCTACCTCATTCTTGAAGGTGTCTGCAGTGGCTAATCTCAGGACAGGCAGAATGTCACAGAAGAAGTGACTGATTCTGTTAGGCCCGCAGAAAGGAAGGGTGAAGATCGAAACGGACTGCCCAAAAGCCACGAAGATACCAATGGCCCATGAGATGGCGGCTAGTTGAATACATTCCCTGGGGTCCATGATGCAAGAGTATTGCAGGGGCTTGCATATGGCGATGTAGCGGTCGTACGCCATGACCGAGAGAAGGCAACACTCGGTGATGCCAAAAAGAATGAAAAAGTGCATCTGGATCCCACAACCCACGAAGGATATCGTTTGACGCTCCGACAATAAATGCTCCAGTGTCTTCGGGATAATGGTAAAGGTGTAGCCTAGTTCTAAAATGGACAAAGTCCGGAGGAAGAAATACATCGGTGTGTGAAGGGTCGGATCAGTAGAGGTGAGGATCAAAATCAGGCTGTTCCCAATCAATGCAATCAAGTAGAATATCAGTATTAACAAAAAAAGCGGGGCTTGCATAGCCTGGAAGTCCGAGAACCCTAAGAATATGATCTCAGTCACGCAGGATAGGTTGTCCTTCATTTTATCATCCCGATGGGTCCCTGGAGAGAGAATCGAGGCTGTAAGCAAAGGGGTGAAGATTAGTTCGTTCTTTTAACGCTTGTCCAGAGCATATTCTTATCGCTTGATTCTGTTATGAGTAAACTCCATTGTGTTAAGTGGGACTTGTGTGTGTGTGTAAAGTGCCATCAAGTCACAGCCGACTTATGGTGACCCCTTTTGGGGTTTTCACGGCAAGAGACTAACAGAGGTGGTTTGCCAGTGCCTTCCCCTGCACAGCAACCCTGGTATTCCTTGGTGGTCTCCCATCCAAATACTAACCCGGGCTGACCCTGCTTAGCTTCTGACGAGATCAGGCTAGCCTGAGCCATCCAGGTCAGGGTTAAGTGGGACTTACCCACTTGTAAATAAGCATATTACTGCAACCTTAATATTGAGGAATTGTATAATTTGCATGACCGCGTAGCTGTCTGGATGAACATGGCAACCAATCTCGAATCTGTTCTCATTTGTCAGAGTCTCTCCCCCCTATTCAGGTAAAGATACTCCCCTTTGCACCACTGGGTTATTACTGACCCATAGGGTTATGTCACATCATGACATTTATTAAGCAGACTATTTATTTATATTTAGAAGAAGAGTTGGTTTTTATATGCTGACTTTCTCTACAACTCAAGGGAGAATCAAACAGGTTTACTATCACCTTCCCTTCCCCTCCCCACAACAGACAACCTGTGAGGTAGGTGGGGCTGAGAGAGCTGTTACTAGCCCAAGGTCACTCAGCTGGCTTCATGTGTTGGAGTGGGGAAACCAACCCGGTTCACCAGATTAGCCTCCACCATGTGGAGGAGTGGGGAATCATGTAGAGGAGTGGAGAATCAAACCCAGTTCTCCAGATCAGACTCCACTGCTCCAAACCACCACTCTTAACCACGACACCACGCTGGCTTTATAACCCTTCCTGGTGGGTTTACGGGGTGTTTTGCCATTGCCTTCCTCCCTGCCTTTAGATGTCTAAAAATGTATGTTCGTGTGAGATCTGGATAGATGTTGAATCTGAAATGCCATCCATTGCTAATCTGTACAGATTATTAATATTTCAAGAATGCTATCCATAATAAGTAAAAAAAAAACCTAGTAAATAGGCAGTACTCGACTTGATGGCACTTAACACACACACATACACACACTCATTCCAACATACCTTCAGGCCTCACTGCCCCCAATCCAAACCTCTCTTAGAACACAATCCTGCAGTTGTGTTGTGTTCCTGAATCCATTTCACTTCAGTGTTAGGCAAAGAATGCCTCATCGTACATTGTCTCTCACCTATTAGGCCATTTTCTGGGGAGTGGTGGTGGTGGAGGAGGAGGAGAAGGAAGAACCAGTGGTAGATAATCTGCTTGGCATACAGAACACCCCAGGTCCAGTCCTCAGCACCTCCAGTTAAAAGGACTAGGCGGTAGGGACAGTGAAAGACCTGTGCCTGAGACCCTGGAGAGCTGCTGCCGGTCTGAGTAGACAATACTGACTTTGATAGACCAATGGTCTGATTCAGTATAAGGCAGCTTCATGTGTTCAGTGTTACTTAGTACAACAATACAAACAACCTCAACATGTATTAGGGGAAAAGCATGTGTTTGATCCTGGCTGAATCATGGGTGAAACAGGGATTAAAGGAGGATAAAGCGACCATGCGTTTTTGCCCATTGTCAGCTACTATCTGCACTTCCCCTCCAAGCAAAATATGTCAAAGTCCCCTCGAACATGTATTGTTCAGATGTCCATTTTATCATGGAGCTTGTATTGTTGTTTTGTTGTTTATTTGTTACGGCCAATGGCCAGCATAGGGGGCTCATATTAGACTTACTGATCCCCTGATCAGAGGATTCCCAGATAAGTCGGCTGAGTTCCTGTCTAAGAAGCTTCTGATGGGGGAGATTCCCCATCTTTCGCTCCCCACTGCCAAATTCTGCCCCATTGCAATTAAAATACGCAAAAATAGGGTGGAAAAACACTGTTAAATTCTTTTAAACTTCTACATTTTTAGTAATTTTAAACTGGTAAGCCACTTTTGTGTCAGGCACTAATTTTGTATATTCTATTAATACCAGATTTTATCAATTTTTGTAAATTGTAATAGTTTTTACAGTTTTATCAAGTTGGATAATCTGATATACTTATTTCTGGCTGGTCAAATAGACCATACCAATAAACTTGAACCTTGTCAAAGTCCCCTCCAAAAGCAGAAACAAAAAGCCTAATTTCAAGATAAGCTCACTTCAAAAATAAACTAACAAATTATCTCCTCATTTTGCAAGCAAGCAAGCAACCAAACACATCCTTAGCTAGCTTATGATAAACTGAGATTTTATTAATCTATCTGATAACTATTAATTGGGCCACAACTGTCCACTAAATAAAAATGGGAGTTTCTCCAACACTCATGTGAAAATCCAAGCACTGACAACCCTTCTGGTGCGGATATCAATATATTTATTCCTACCTGTGGAAAAGATTTTTCTCCTGACAATTCATTGTCTGCTAACATCAGGTTATTAAGCATGGACAGGAAAAGAGCTTTTAAACGTCCACTGGATCAGGAATTCCAAAGAGACAAGGTGGTTGTTTTCCCTTCTAAAGTCATATGACAGAGCCATTAATAACTGTAATGGGGTTTGTTAAATGAACGGTTGGGGAAAATAACTCAACAGATTCCTGAGAGAAAGAATTCACGTTGCTGCTACCTCCCGAACAATCTTCCCGATAGGCTGATGACCGTGTACGTGTGTGCGTGCTGTCAAGTCACAGCTGACTTATTGTGACCCTGTAGGGAGCCAGTGTGGTGTGGTGGTTAAGAGCGGTGGTTTGGAGCGGTGGACTCTGATCTGGAGAACCGGGTTCGATTCCCCACTCCTTCACATGAGCGGCGGAGGCTAATCTGGTGAACTGGGTTTGTTACCCCACTCCTTCACATGAACCCAGCTGGGTGACCACCACCACCACCACCACCTCCTCCTCCTCCTTCTGGGAGAGTTCTGACTGAGACAACTGCGTGTGTGTCTCAAGGTCACCCAGCAGGCTTCATGTGGAGGAGTGGGGAATTGAACCCGATTGTCCAGATTAGAGTTTGCCGCTCTTAAACACTACATCATGCTGACATGTGCAAAAGCTGAATTCCATTTTTACAATCTATTTCCTTACTCAGAACCTTTTTAAAAATTATTTGCTTATTAGAATTTTGGCCAATTGCATTTGTATTGCTGTTTCTTCAGTCATGTCAGTTGGTCACTGTTTCTGTGGATGTGCTTTTCATGCAGCAGCGCACTGCATCATAGCTTTTGTAGTCTTAAGGGTGTGTAAAGAGTTGTTCCAGTAGTCATATTGCAATGGAACAATTACATTCTGTAGCTGGAGGTGGGGTGAGGACTGAACGAAGGGAAGAGAGGAAGTGGGGAGAATGTTATCACTTGTTGAATTCTAGCCACACTACTGAATTTTATTTTTTTTCTGCATTCCTGGCGTACGTACAGTCTTGTATATAAATCCCACATACAAGCAGCACGGCTACGCGTGGCTTTTCACTAACAGGCTCTAACTGTGGAGCTGATTTGCACTCAACAAGGCATCCTTCAATAGTTCATGACATGTAGGCCACCCAGATATAGTTCTGATTTAGCAAAAGTTGTTCATGGGCTCAGACTTAAAATGTAGATGTTTTCAGAGTTTCCTGTGGCTCTCAATGTCCTTGTAGAAGAAGAAGAGTCGGTTTTTAGATGCCAACTTTCTCTACCACTTAAAGGAGAATCAAACTGGCTTACAATCACCTTCCCTTCCCCTCCCCACAACAGACACCCTGTGAGGTAGGTGAGGCTGAGAGAGTGTGACTAGCCCAAGGTCACCCAGCTGGCTTCTTGGGTAAGAGTGGGAAAACATATCCAGTTCACCAGATTAGCCTCCGCCACTCATGTGGAGGAGCGGGGAATCAAACCCGGTTCTCCAGATCAGAGTCCACAGCTCCAAACCACTGCTCTTAACCGCTACACCAGCTGTCCAAGGCAGTCTGGCTTTACTGTGACATCGTTGCCACCAAACTAATAGTAGCATCTTGTGTCCTTTGGCTCATTCTGACAATAGGACAGCCATTAATGTCAGATGGCCCTTGTTCTTTATTAGCCATGAACATACAAATGAGTAATCATAATACATGACTTAAGATAAAACTGTGCTTAAAAAGTTTAACTACTCTTCTCATTATGTGTTCATTATCAATAGCAACACTTTCGAAAAAAAATGAAAGTTTTTACAATTAGTTGCGAGGAGGGATCGATGTGTAACAGTTAATGAGATGGGAGTCTGTTGAGGTTGGTTGCAGAACGATTCCTCACCCGCTAATCATTTCCCAATTAAATTTATCTTTACGTTACAGTAATGAGGGCCAAAGTGATCAATCAAGTGTTCTCCTTGTGGGGGGAACCAGAAGCTCTGATTAAGCTCTAGAGGAATCAATGAATCAAAGAGATGCAATGAACTTGGTTGTAAAACTAATGAGTCCTTTGGGGATCTATTAGCAGAGGCATACTTGTACAGCATAGCTCCCAGCAAGAGATCCCATACGGCAGCAATAAGAAAGGAAAAGAAATGTCAGCACTTAATGATAGACAAGACAAATAAATGATCAGATTCTGTGTCAATCAACAATGTAATGTGTTTGTGCATGTTTAGAGAGGGCGATTCTTACTCCAAATTTCATATCTCTTGCCTTCCAATTTATTTGGAAATTCCACCATGCACCTACTAAGGAAAGTAACGCTTGCGAATTAGTGAACCTAATGTGAACAAAAGGGTTGGTATCTCCCCTGTATCACTGAGTTCTACATTCCCTAAGACAAAATCAGGAGTGCTGGACATCACAAAATTAAACCCATCTTGACTAACTAAACCCACACTTGTCAGGAAGTGGGAGGAGGGCCAAAGAAGGTATGTGGAAACCTGTGTAAAAAATTAATGTGATACAATTAATGACACATGTCCAGAATCTGGCCACATTTACCAGAGCCAGTGTGGTGTAGAGGTTAAGGTGTCGGACTAGGATCTGGGAAACTCAGGTTCAAATCCCCACTCTGCCATGGAAACTTGCTGAGTGGCCTTGGTCCAATCACACACACTTAGCCTCGACCCTGGTGAGTATCTGGATGGAAGAACTCCAAGGAATACCAGGTAGGGTTGCCAACCTCCAGGTACTAGCTGGAGATCTCCTGCTATTACAACTGATCTTTAGCTGATAGAGATCAGTTCACCTTGAGGAAATGGCTGTTTTGCCCATTGGACTGTATGGCATTGAAGTCCCTCCCCTTCCCAAACCCCACCCTCCTCAATCTCGGCCCCAAAAACCTCCCACAGGTGACGAAGAAGGACCTGGCAACCCTAATACCAGGGCTGTGAAGCAGAGGCAGCCAAGGGCAAACCACCTCTGAATGTCTCTTGCCTTGAAAACACAACCAGGGGTCGCCCTAAGTCAGCTGTGACTTGATGGCAAAAAGGGGAGGGGGAGTAAAAGGAGCAGACAGTAGTGACCAGCTTTTGAATGAAGCTAAGGAGGGGGGATGTGAGCTGGAAACAATCAAGGAGAGTCTCTGATAAATCTTGTTCCATCCGTCAACCAGTGTATGGAAAACAATCCCCACTCCTACGTAAGCAAACAATTTGTTGCCTGCTCAAATGGCCTTGTTATCACGAACATAGTTTAGGGCATCCGATGTGTTTTGGGTGATTAACTCCAAGTAATGTAATCTCCTATGCCCTTTAGGGTCAGGATCCTAATTGGAACTAGGGTCAACTAAAAGTGAAGTCTTCATATGGCTTCTAGGCTCTCAGCTAATATAAGCTATAGGTTAATAAAACTGGTTCTTCTTAGCCCAAACTAATGTTTAATATAAAATTCTCGTCACAACGAGGAGGAGGAGTAGTAGTAGGAGTTGATTTTTATATGCTAACTTTCTCATCCGTGCAGCTGAGCAAAGGGAATAGCTGAAACCCGAAAATGCCGAATATCTATTCGGGTTTTCGGGAATCGCCTATTCGGCTTCGTGCAGATTCCCATGTGTTGGTATTCTGCCAAACATTAACCGGAATGTTGCCAAAATGGCTAATTTGGGTTTATTTTTGGTTCAGGTTTATCGATCTGCACAGCCCTAATTCGATGATGTAGCATCCTACACTCATTCTTGTCATCCCTAATTATGGACGAAACTAGAGTTGCCAGATGGTTTCAGCAAAAATGCACTTGATAAATATTTGTTGAACAAGAAAAAGGTATATATGGTGTAGGACGTTTATTGACGACAACCTAATCTCATATTTTTTATTAGATTATGTGGGTTTTTATTTTTCAAAAACTTACCGTTTGCTTCTAAAACAAGTGAAAAGTATATTTTAAAATACAAAGTTCTTACTGACTCAACAGTCGGTTGCGTTTAGAATAGGAATTTCAAAGGCATTGGGACCTGGCTACAATTCCCCCTCCTGTTCAAGCTCCCTACCCCTCTTTTCCCACGTCCTCATCTGCCCCTTTCTTCCCCCAGGTTTTGATAACCCTTCACACTGGCCAGTCTTTAGCCCAGATGTCCTCTGTGCAATAGGTCTGCAGCAACTTTAATAATTTTGGAGACGAGATTTTGGCTGGAACAGTCGGTCATGCAGGAGCAAAAAGGTAAATCGTCTGCAATTTCTGTTAAAGATCAGCCTTTGTATAATGTCTACTTTTTTGCAACCACAAAAGGAAAACTGCAAATGTACCTTGAAGGAAATACTAATAAATTACACCTTTTGGAAGACGGACTTAATGCAAGAGGAAAAAAAAACTTCAGGTATTAAGCGTCACAATTCTTTCTCCTGGCTAACTGTACCCGAGTGTTCAGCTCAGGTTGCAGGGTAATTATGTAGAATTTCGGAAGGAAGATGAGGCCCAACAATCCAGCACTGGAGGTCAAGATGGAGAAGACCTCCACGGCCACCATGTATTTCCCCTTGGTGCTCAGGTAGGTTGGGACAAAGGACACCCAAACACTGCAGAACAGCAACATGCTGAAGGTGATCAGCTTGGCCTCGTTAAAAGTATCCGGCAACTTTCTGGCAAGGAACGCCACGGTGAAGCTGATGATGGCCAGAAGGCCCATATAGCCCAGCACAAGATAAAACATGATCTCAGACCCTTCGTTGCATTGTATGATGATCTGATGACTCTGGGAGTGCATATCAAACTCTGGGAAGGGGGGAGAGGTAGTCAACCACAAAGAACAGATGCCAGTTTGAATAAGTAAACACAGAATGATGACCAAGACTGACAATTTCTTCCCTAACCATTTCCTCATCCTGTTTCCTGGCTTTGTGGCCATGAAAGCCAGAACCACAGTGATGGTTTTGGCCAAGACAGAAGAAACAGCGACGGAGAAGATGATGCCAAACATTACTTGCCGGACGAGGCAGGTCACCTTCCCTGGCTTGCCGATAAATAGCAAGGAGCAGAGAAAACAAAGCAGCAGCGAACAGAGCAAAATACAGGTGATGGTCCAGTTGTTGGCTCTGACAATGGGAGTATTATGGTTCTGGATGAAGCTCCACATCACCACACCGGTGACTATAGAGAAGAATGCGGCCAAAGAAGCCAAAAGCATTCCCAAGGGTTCTCTGTAAGACAGGTAGGTCATGGTTTTGGGGACACATCGATCCTGGTTCGTGTTTGGATGCTGATCTTCTGGGCAGCTGTTGCAGTGATCTGCGTCTGGAAACAAAGACGACACTGAGGTTCTCCTGATCCAAACCTGACTCATTCATCCTCATTGCAGCAACCAATCATGTATTCTCTAAATATGGCATGATGGATTGCAAGAGAGAACAACACATATGAAATAAAAAATCATTTATTTATTCATTTGTCACATTTCTAACCCGCTCTCTCTGGCTGCAGCCGGCTCAGGGATGGTAACAACCTTTTAAACTATGCAAACATTCATAACATCTATAAAACATCCATAGAACAGTTATATAAAACTCTAAGGCATAAATAGGGTTTCCAACTGCCCGGTTGTGGCGGGCAATTGCCCGCCAATCAACCGGGCTGCCCATTGACCAGCTGATGGCGGGCAGGAGGAGCAGAAAGGGGGGAACAATCCCCTGCATGCTCCCGAGAAGGCTCCAGCCTCCTGTTCCATGCTGCAAGCCTGATTGGGCTTGTAGCATGGAAAGGAAGGATGCAGCGTTCCTCCCAGCCCTGCTGCGCGCGCGCGCTCCAAGCGTGTGCAGTGCACAGCAGGGCTTGGAAGGCTCCAGCCTCCCCCACACATGCTACAAGCCCCATAGGGCTTGTAACATGGAAAGGAAGGCTGTAGCCTTCCTCCGAGTCCCAGCCCCGCTGTGTGCGCGCTCGGAGCTTGTACACGGTGGGACTTGGAAGGCTCCAGCCTCCCCCCAGACCCTGCCCTCCTTAGACCCCACCCCACAAACTTCCCACCAGTGGCGAAGAGGGACCTGGCAACCTTAGGCATAAAATCATTAAATCAAAAATCAAAATCAAAGATGGCATGCAGTGACCCTTGTGCTGATTTTAGGGCAGGCAGCCACCCCTCCAAAACCGTACAATATACTTATGGGAAGGGGAGGGAGGCCAGTAATGATGGTACCCATGGCCTGGCGGAAAAGCTCTGTTTGGCAGGCCCTGCTGAACTCTGTAAGCTCCCTCATGGCCCTGATGGTACCAGGCAAAGTATTCCACTAGGCTTGAGCCAAGGCTGAAAAAGCCCCGGCTCTCGTCAAGGACAACCACTCTCCTGGCTTCCCACAAACTATGCAAAACTGAACCATTCATGAGGAATCTGTAGGCAGGCAATAGGGTTGCCCTTCAACAAAATGGTTCACAAAGTTACTTGGATAAACTATTAGGGTCTGTGGTTTATACTGCTGTGTATCGCAGTTGTAAGTAGGATCCTGCTATGTAATTTGGCATCATTTAAAGTGTCGTGTTAATATTTATGCTTGGCTTCAGTTCTGTTTTCAGGTTTCTTGTTGGTTCCTGATTTCTACAGTCCTAATCTTATTGCATTGCCTACTGAATAGTCCATCCTACTGATTTGTACTGACCTGCTCTGAGTAGTCAGCCTTCAGTCCCAGTGAGAAGGGCAAACTACAAAGAATGTAAGCGAGCAAACAAAATACATTTGACAACTGACATGCCGTCATAACCAGCGTACGTCAGATGATGTATCTTACCCTTCTGGACTGATATCATGCTTTCCGGGCACGGAGAACAATCATAGCAGCAAATCTGTTCCCCTTCCCGAATGGTTTTGCTGTACCCGGGCTGGCAGCTGGCAACGCATGTGGAATGGGGCGGAGTCTAATGCAGCCAGAAGGAAGGGAGTTAAAGGCAGAAAAAAATGTTTTATTTTTACTGAGTCTCAATGCTGAATTCTCGTCACCTGAGTTGAAGGGCAGATTTGGTAAAGTTCCATCTTCCAAAAAGATCTGCCCTTGTGGGTCTGGCAGTTAAGGTACAATAAGTCACTTGCTTTTTCATTGTTGGGCTTTCACATGTCCTCAGTTTTACAAAGCACCATGGGAGATTTAGTTACCTCCCTCACATCTGTTTTTCACACATAATAAAATAAATTACCAATGAATTTGTGAGGCACAAAGTCTAAACAGCAGAAAGGACTTCAGTCTGAAAAACAACAGGGAGAACGTACAGAGGTGTTCTCCAGGCACTGACCAAAGGGCAGACCTCTGATATGTATACCCTGCTCGAGGAGTCAAGATGCTTCATACAACTGCTTATCAGGAAAGCAACGACGATTCCCACCTGGTGTAGCCTTTGCTTCCACACAATCACGTCCTTGTCAATGGAGAACTCTTCACCGTCCGGAGCCCAGAGGGCCACTCGTCCAACCTGGACTCTCTGGAAGGACCGATTTGGAAAGGTGACCCAATTGATGATATCGCAACCAGCTGCCAACTCCCCATTCTCATCGAAAAATATTTCTTCCCCAGCGCTATTGTTGAACCGAACGTTTTTCAAAAAGGAGTGAAGCTAGGTTGGAGGGGGGGAAATGATTATAGGATATGGCCGGTAATTGAATGAAAAATCTCCCCTTTCTTGAGTTTATTGAAATGACATTTTACCATAAATCTCCAGCTTCTAATTATTTTATTTCTTTACTTTATGTATGGTCCACCTTTCTCACGGAGACTCAAAGTGGACTGCCCAATGTAAGTGGTAAATCGATGCCATCAATAGGATGAGTAATCTAACAGGCAAGGTAATAGAACTCATGGTACAGCAGTCTTAAACTAGGCACATGATATGTTAAGCAATGCAGAAAATACACTAGTAGAAAACAGTGCAGTTAGAGCAGGTCAATAATAATAATAATACATAAGAACATATGAACATAAGAAAGGCCCTGCTGGATCAGACCAAGGCCCATCAAGTCCAGCAGTCTGTTCACACAGTGGCCAACCAGGTGCCTCTAGGAAGCCACTAACAAGACGAGTGCAGCAGCACCATCCTGCCTGTGTTCCACCGCACCCAAAATAATAGGCATGCTACTCTGATACTAGAGAGAATAGGTATGCAGCATGACTAATATCCATTCTAACTAACAGCCATGAATACCCCTCTCCTCCATGAATATGTCCACTCCCCTTTTAAAGCCCTCCAAGCTGGCAGCCATCACCACATCCTGAGGCAGGGAGTTCCACAATTTAACTATGTGTTGTGTGAAAAAATACTTCCTTTTATCTGTTTTGAATCTCTCACCCTCCAGCTTTAGCAGATGACCCCGTGTTCTAGTATTATGGGAGAGGGAGAAAAACTTCTCCCTGTCCACTCTCTCCAAACCATGCATAATTTTATAGACCTCTATCATGTCTCCCCTCAGCCGCCTTCTTTCCGAGTTAAACAGCCCTAAGCGTCTTAACCGCTCCCCATAGAACAGTTGCTCTAGTCCCCTAATCATTTTGGTTGCTCTTTTCTGCACCTTCTCAAGCTCTGTAATATCCTTTTTTAGGTGTGGTGACCAGAACTGTACACAGTATTCCAAGTGTGGTCTCACCATAGATTTGTAAAAGGGCAGTATGATATCAGCAGTTTTATTCTCTATTCTTCGTCTAATTATGGCCAGCATGGAATTTTCCTTTTTTACAGCAGCCGCACACTGGGTTGACATCTTTATTGAGCTATCCACTACCACCCAAAGATCCCTTTCTTGGTTTGTCGCTGCCACCACAGATCCCATCAGTGTATATGTGAAGTTGGGATTTTTTGTCCCAATATGCATCACTTTACACTTACTCACATTGAATCTCATTTGCCATTTTAATGCCCATTCTTCCAGTATGCAGAGATCCTGCTGGAGCTCTTCACAGTCCAATTTTGTTTTAACCACCCTAAATAATTTGGTGTCATCTGCAAACTTGGCTACTTCACTGTTTAACCCCAACTCCAGGTCATTGACAAACAGGTTGAAAAGCAATGGTCCCAACACAGATCCCTGAGGCATCCCACTGCTCACATCCCGCCATTGTGAGAACTGACCATTGATTCCTACTCTCTGCTTCCTATTTTTCAGCCAGCTCTCAATCCATAAGAGGACTTGTCCTCTTATCCCATGACTATGAAGTTTGCTTAGCAGTCTTTGGTGGGGGACTTTGTCAAAAGCTTTTTGTAAATCCAAATACACAATATCTACAGGCTCATTCCTGTCCACATGCTTATTGACGCTTTCAAAAAACTCTAATAAGTTAGTGAGACAGGACCTACCCTTACAGAAGCCATGTTGGGTTTTGCCCAGCAGACCTTGCCCTTCTATGTGCTTGACAATTCTATCTTTAATAATGCTTTCCACTAATTTACCCGGAACAGACATTAAGCTAACTGGCCTGTAATTTCCTGGGTCCCCCCTGGAACCTTTTGTTATACATGGGTGTTACATTGGCCATTCTCCAGTCCTCTGCTACAGAGGCTGATCGAAGGGACATATTACATATTTTTATTAGAAGTTCAGCAATTTCCCATTTGAGTTCTTGAAGAACTCTAGGATGAATACCGTCTGGTCCCTGTGACTTGTTAGTTTGCAGTTTGTCTAGACGTTCTAGGACTTCCTGCCTTGTTACCACTATTTGCCTGAGTTCCTCATTTTCCCCTCTCCAAAATCTCTGTTCAGGAGAAGGAATCTGCCCTGTATCTTCAACAGTGAAGACAGATGAGAAGAATTCATTTAGTTTTTCAGCAATCGCTTTATCCTCCCTTAGAGTTCCTTTACTCCCATTGTCATCCAATGGTCCAACCACTTCCCTAGCTGGTTTCCTACTCCTAATATACCTAAAGAATTTCTTATTGTTTGTTTTGATGTGTTTAGCAATATGCCCCTCAAAATCTTTTTTTGCATCTCTAATTATCTGCTTGCATTTCTTTTGTGCAAGTTTGTGTTTGCTTCTGTTCGCCTCGTTTGGGCAAACCTTCCAGTCTCTGAAGGAAGACTTTTTTCTCTAATTGCTTCCTTCACCTTACCCGTTAGCCATGGTGGTGACCTCCTGGACTTATTACTACCTTTCCTGACCTGCGGTATACAAGCTAGCTGAGCCTCTAGTAATGTGGACTTGAGTAACCCCCAAGCCTTTTCAAGAGATTTAACCCTCCTAACTGTTCCTTTCAACTTCCTCTTTACCAGTTTTCTCATTTTAGAGAAGTTCCCTCTTTTAAAGTCAAAGGAAATTGTGTGAGATTTCCCAGTCACTTTCCCACTTGCATATAAATTAAATTTGATGCCATTGGGATCACTATTGCCAACTGGCTCAACTACATCTACATCCCGCACTAAATCACTGGCAGCACCACAGAGTATTAAATCCAGGATCGCCTCCCCTCTGGTTGGGTCTATGACCAACTGTTCAAGGGCACAGTCATTAAGGATGTCTAAAAAATTTATCTCTTTGGCTTGTCTGGAGCATACATTTATCCAATCAATATGAGGGAAGTTGAAGTCTCCCATTATTACTACTTCATTACCTTTACATGCTTCCCTAATTTCATTCTCCATCTCAAGATCACCCTGAGCCATTTGGTCAGGGGGCCTATAGAACATCCCCCGTACTAAGTCTCCTTTGGGGCCCAGAATCGTCACCCATAAGGATTCTGTGGACGAGTCTGCCCTTTTTATGGTCTCTAGCTTATTAGACACTATGCCTCCTTGATATACATAGCAACACCCTCTCCAATACGCCCTTCCCTGTCATTTCTATTCAGTTTGTAACCAGGGAGGACTGTATCCCATTGGTTCTCTCCCCTCTAGGGCTGTCAATTCGGTTCGGTCCGAACTGAAAATCAACCGAATTTCCCCTGATTCGGTGCTTTTCTGTTCGGACGGATCCGAACTCAAAACTGGCGGGCAACAGGGGGGGCCGAATTCAGCGAGTTCGGGAGTTCGCAAATAAATTCGGCCAATTCGGCCGTCAGTAAGCAGCATAACCGTCAGTAAGCAGCATTCTCCTCCCCCGGCCAATCGGTGGGCAAGCTGGGTCTTCTTCTGGCCAATCGTCAGGATTGAGTACTGGAGGAATCAGCTGATGTGCGGCCCGGCCAGGGAGAGAGAGTGAGAGAGCGAAATCCTCGTGTGTGTGTGGGGGGGTGCTTGTGCACATTCGCTCCTTTCTGTGGCTGCAGGGGGCGCATTTTTTGGGGTGCACACACAAAACTTTCACTGGAACTTCAGATGAAGCTTCTTAAGGTACCCCCCAAGTTTTGTAAACATTGGGTCAGGGGGTCCCGAGATATGGGCTCCCCCCTTTTTTCTTTCCATGGCTGCAGGGGACGCATTTTTGGGGGTACAAATCCCAAACTTTGAGCGGAGTTTCAGACCAGTGTTCTTTAGATACCCCCCAAGTTTTGTAAACATTGGGTCAGGGGGTCTCGAGATATGGGCTCTCCCTCTTTTCCCTCCCCCCTTTTCCATTTATGTGGCTGCAGGGGGCGCTTTTTTGGGGAAATAGCCCCCAAACTTTTAGCATAGCTTCAGTGAATTATTCTTAAGATACTACCCAAGTTTTGTAAAGATGGGTTCAGTGGGGGCAGAAATATCGCCTCCCCCCCTTTTCTCTTTCCATGGCTGCAGGGGGCGCATTTTTGGGGGTGCAGACACAAAACTTTCACTGGAACTTTAGATTAAGCTTCTTAAGGAACCCCCCAAGTTTTGTGAACATTGGGTCAGGGGGTCCCGAGATATGGGCTTTCCCCTTTCCCCTTTCCCCTATTGGGATGAATGGGGCAGCCGATCCTATCCTGTGTGCATCTCCTCTCCAGAGCAAAACGTTCCGTGCCTAATTGGAATCATCTTTGGATTACAGCCCCTCTTGATGGAACAGAAGACAGCCACAGTAAGACCCCTTTGGGGGCTTTAATCTATAATTTTTCTCCTGTGTATGTGTGTGTGTGTGGGGGAAAGCAGAGTCTGTGTGTGTGTGGGGAGGGAGCAGTTTCTGTGGGTGGGGGGGAAGCCAAAGGGGGCTTTCGTCGGTTCTGCCTGGGGTGTGTGTTCCCCCTCGAGTCTCTCGCTCCCTGGTTTGAGGGGGGAGGTTTCAGTTGTGTGTTGCAAAGGTGTTGTTTAACAAGGTTGTGTTTGCAGTTGTTTTGCTAATTTCTCCGCTGTTGTCGGGCTGGGAGCTTTGTGCGTGGGCGGCAAGCTCTGCTGAGAGATGCACAACATTAAGGGTGGGGGACCCCTTTCAGGGCCCATATCTCAGCCCCCCCTGACCCAATCTTTACAAAACTTGGGGAGTCTTTCAATAAACGTCCTTTGAAGCTCTGCCAAAAGTTTGGGACCTCTAAGCCCAAAAATGCCCCCCCAGAGCCGCGGAAAGGCGCGGTTGTGTTTTTAATGGCTTTATTCGGCCGAATTTGTTTCCGAACTTTGAATTCCCGCCGAATTGAACGGATCCGAAGTGGGGGAGTTCGGACTTCGGCACGTACCGAACCCACAAGGGCCAAATTCGGCCGAATCCGAACTGTACCGAATTTTTTTTTTGACAGCCCTACTCCCCTCCACCAGGTTTCTGTAATGCTCACTATATCTATGTTTTCCCTTAAAACCATGCACTCTAATTCCCCCATTTTTGCTTGGAGGCTTCTAGCATTAGCATAGAAACCCCTCCACAATGTTTCTCTCTTTCGACTTGCCTGGCATGTGTCTTTGGGCATCTTTAAGTGGCTATCCATCATTTTTCCCCCATTCCCTTTCATGTCCAAGTAATTCCCATGTGGGTAATCTGAAGCAATTTTCCCTTTGTCCATGTAAACTGAGTTTGCCTGGATGCTTCTCAGCTCCTGTCAGCTTTCCCCCCAGGTTCAGTTTAAAAGCTGCTTCCACCTTTTTTATATTACGCGCCAGCAGTCTGGTCCATTCCTGGTTCAAGTGGAGCCCATCCCTTTTGTATAGGCCCGGCTTGTCCCAAAATGTTGCCCAGTTCCTTACAAATCCCTGCACCACCATCTCATCCACGCATTGAGACTCACCAACTGTGCCTGCCTAGCTGCTCCTGCACGTGGAACAGGTAGCATTTCTGAGAAAGCTACCTTGAAGGTCCTGGCTTTTAGTCTCCTGCCTAGCAACCTAAATTTGGATTCCAAGACCTCCGGACTACATTTCCCCAAGTCGTTGGTGCCAACATGCACCACAACCACTGGCTCCTCCCCAGCACTGCCTACCAGACTACCTATATGATGGGTAATGTCAGCAACCTTCGCACTAGGCAGGCAAGTCACCATGTGGTCCATGATTCCACCAGAAACCCAGCTATCTACATTCCTAAGGATTGAATCCCCCACTACAAGAAGCCCCCCTCCCCTCTGAGGCATATCCTTGGTACAAGAGGATATCTGTTCATCCACCAAAAAAGAGGTCCCCTACCTCAGTGAGATGGCCTCCTTCCCCAAGGGCTCCATCATCCGTGACTGGCAGGTTGCCGTCACCTTGGGACTGGGATGTGACTATTTCATCCCCAGAGTCCTTAGTCACCTCTCTCTCTGCCTGCCTCAGCTCCTCCAATTGAGCTCCCTTGACCTCGAGGAAGTGAACTCGCTTCCTGAGAGCCAGGAGCTCCCTGCACCGAGCGCACACCCACGACTTCTGTCCAGCAGGCAGATAATCATACATGTGACACTCCATGCAGCACACTGGATAGCCCCCCGACCCCTGCTGGCTTTCTACCTTCATAATTGGTATTTTATTAATTAATTTATTATTATATTATTCTTTGATGTTGTAACCCTGCCCTTTACTCTCTTGCACTCTTCCTATACCAAATAAGAACTGAGTGCCGAAGTTCCTTGCCCTGCAGCTATCTGCTGCTAATTCACATAGATATTCAAGTTGCTCAGTACTCCAACCGGATGGAGAGAGTTACTC
This sequence comes from Euleptes europaea, assembly GCF_029931775.1. Classification (NCBI taxonomy): domain Eukaryota; kingdom Metazoa; phylum Chordata; class Lepidosauria; order Squamata; family Sphaerodactylidae; genus Euleptes; species Euleptes europaea. Next base: position 8,531,036 of record NC_079329.1, on the reverse strand, counting down.
TGCTAAGATAAAAATATTTTAAACTCACCTACAGATCCCAGTCACGATCCACAGGCTAAGAGCCACAGGGCAAGAGCCTCTGGCGAGCAGGAGCCTTGAAATTTAAATGCACACAGCCCCCACCTCTCAGACACCTCTCCAATCACAACAACCCCACTTAACAAGGGAACAATCAAGCTTTCAGGCAGCAATCAACCTTAATCACTCCCCCTGGCACAACACTCACAACCCTCTCCCAGCAAACCTCAATTAAATTCTCAGTTTAGTTAGGCTTACCAGCGTTTTTAAAAAGGCAAAGTTTAAACTCACTCCTGCCTGTAGTCCCCAGCTCAGCTCAGCTGAATCATAGCAGGTATAGTAGGAAGCTTCTTTCCCCTATGTTTCGGCTATACCATAAGATAACAACATTCTTACCACCATAACGAACAGATTAGACCTGTGGTTCTTAACCTTTTTTTGGCCATGCCCCAGCTAAGTATCTCTAAAATCCTGATGCCCCCCCCCATGACATTGTCACCATTGTCTTAAATCTGAAGTCAGCCAGTGGACTCCTACTGTTTACATGCTAGACAATATTTTAGGCTGATGCTAGTAGAAGATCCTACCTGCCACGGGTGGACATTCTGGAGCTCTACTGTGCCCCCATTCCCCATTGCCTTTTGATTGGATCTCAAGGAGACATGGAGAGCATGTGCGACCGCATAGACAGCATTGTAGATACTGTAGCTCTGGCCAGACATCCCCATTTCAAATACATATCCAGGGAGGCTGACCAGTTTCTCCTCCCCAGTGCATTTTTCTCTGTACAGATGGTGACTCGGCAAGTCACACTTAAATATCAACTGCCAGAATCCATAGAGGAAGGAAAACATGGGCTTGTAGGGATTTATTTTCCGAAGAAAGTCTTGGAACCCTGGCACCACATTCGTGTGGAGCATGAAGGACAAGGTGCCATTCAAGGATTTTAAGGGGGCCTTCTGGTCAAAAGCAACATCACTAAAATCCCACTGAAGTGTTCTGATCCAAACTTTTTCTCCACAATACATTTGATACTGATGGTTATTTTCTACAATCCGTTGTAAAAGCATCATAAAGTTGCTATCTCCATAGTCAAGAACCACTTTGGCCTTGGTTAAGCAGAAAGCAGTAAGTATTGGTTTAAATGTTTTCTGCATGGGTTTCAAAGCCATGGATAAAGCTAGTACCGGAGTCTTTTCCAGGAATGCAATACAAATGTTGTTCTGGGTGAGCAGAGGAATGAGGGTCCTCAGAAACGTTTCTCCACTGTCATTATCTACCACAAGAAGGCCAATCCAAGTCCATCTGAAATGCTTCAGGAGGCGGACAATCCCAATATATTGAACATTTTCATTTGGCACCATTCGATAGAAGGATGGGAACTGAATTCGGTCACTCAACAGTGGGTCAAAGGACCCATAACCGAGCTAGGAGGAAACACCAAACACTTTTAGACAAGTGAAAAAATATTCATTTGTTTTCAGGCTAAAATATGTTTTTAATAAATGTTATCCAACATAAGTGAGCTTCTGTAGTCGAGATTCGTATCAGAGGCAATTTCTAACCAGATGGAGAAACATTATTAAATGGATTGTTTGAAGAAAGGCACTCCTCATTTACATTCGAAATATCCATAACAAACCTACCTGTGGAATCTTGAAGGTATTTAATATGTTGGACATCTGGATGGAGTTTTGGGAAGTGAGTCCACCAATGGTGACCAACACCTTCTCTTTCCTCACGCAATTGTAATTGGGGACTTTCCCGGGTTGAGTGAAGAGTAGATCAAGAGTGTTCCTACTGGTTATAATTTCTTCAAAATGGTTGTCATAGATCTCTGACTGCAGTGTAGTATTAGGTATTATCTTGGAATTCTTGTTAATCTCATCAATGGCAAACAGAAAAGCGAGTACATGTTGATAGTTTTTAAGTTGTGGGCTGCAATAAGATTTTTTAAAGAAGATAATGGGATTACTAAAACAGGAAGAAGGATGGTGTTTGTTTTGTATGGAAACATTGTAGAGCTGCAGAGAGCACAAAATCACTGAAGAGGTTGGAATTTCTTTTAAAGATATTATTTATGATCACAAAATGATAGGAGTAATAATAGTTTTAGTTTGCAAGTCTTATGCCATAGGTATCACTTCATAGGAACTCCATGATACCAAAGCAGAAATTCTTTCCCCTGCACATTACTCACAAATAAAATGGCATCTCTGGAAAAGATGGAGCAGAGAACTTGAACTGAAATTCAGTGTTGTTCAATGAAATAGTCACTTTGCCCAAGATAATAAATATAGCAACTTTCAGTCCTGCCCTACTTTCACTCATTGCATGTCCATTTTTACCACAACAGTAATGCAAAATTGTTAAAAAAAATATTCTGTGGATTTTCTTTATAATGCATTGCGAATGGTTGCATGTGCAGCCATGCAAACCTGTTTAAAATCTTCTTACCCGCTTATATTGAAAGATGGTGGATGTTCTGCAAAAGTAGGTGAAGGCATTTCAAGGAATATAATGGATGCAAATCCCCCGAGGATAATATTATCGGCAGTTCTATCGGAGTGCAGTTTATCCATTCCTGGGAAGGTGTCCGAGGACGAATACAAAGGCGAACCAAACAAGGGAGGGAGTACTAGAAAGAAAACCAGCAACAACAGCGGCTTCAGTGCTTGCCCCTCGGCAGCTCCCCTCCACCTGCACACCTGCATTGTCACCAACACGGACCCCAGCACTGTTACTGGCAACATCTGTCTCAAAAGAGACCACACGCAACCATCCACAAGGCTCATGAAGATCAAGGAGGCTTCACAGTGACTCAAGTCCCTATCTGGAGTGTTTTCAATCAGAACCGAGAGTGGCAAAGCTCTGCCCACCTCAGCTGTGGGATGTCCTTTCACGGGAGCCTTTATAGATTGTATCATGTTATCCACGTATATTAAGGAGTTTCAGTTACAAATTGTTTTCCAGTTGGCTACTGCCACTGGGAGGCTTCGACAAGAAACGGAGTGAAATTACAGTAATTTTTATAATTACAGGGCTGGTCGTCAACTTTTCCAAACTCATGAAATCTCTGCAAGGCCAAAAAAATCCATGCTTGTGTGATGAGACCTTAGCCAATGTCTGCTCCACATTTCAAGCAGTGGTGGGATTCTTATGCTGGGTCTGGGCCTGACTTTATAAATGATGCATTAGTGGGAGCGCATATGCAGTTGTGATCGTTATAGAAACAATACATTTTTATGGAAAATTCTGTCTATTTTACTTCTTTCTCTCTCTCACACAAATCAGCAAAGGCAAAAGACACATTCTACCACACATGCATGCATAGGGTTGCCAATAGGGTTGCCAACTGCCAGGTAGTAGCAGGAGATCCTGCTAATTCAACTGATCTCCAGCCGATAGAGATCAGATCACCGGGAGAAAAATGGCCGCTTTGACAATTGAACTCTATGGCATTGAAGTCCCTCCCCTTCCCAAACCCTGACCTCCTCAGGCTCCGCCCCAAAAATCTCCCACTGGTGGCAAAGAGGGTCCTGGCAACCCTAGTTGCCAACCTCCGGGTACTAGCTGGAGAGCTCCTGCTATTAAAACTGATCTACAGCCATTAGAGTTCAGTTCCCCTGGAAAAAATGACCACTCTGGCAATTGGACTCTATGGCATTGAAGTCCTTCCCCTTCCCAACCCCGCCCTCCTCAGATTCCGCCCCAAAAACCTCCCGACAGTGGTGAATAGGGACCCGGCAACCCTATCCATGCAAATGCGAGACACTTTGTCCCAAACTCTCTGCGGTACTCACTGTGTTTCATTTATGGTCATTGGGCCTGGGAATGATGTTTCCCAGCTTCCTCTGTGATTCCAATGAGACATGGGCTCTTATTGACTGGAGCAGTAATTGATTAGCCAGTGGGTAATGGCCATGGAAAAGCTACCAAGAAGGCTTCCCAGACAGGCCGTTTCTGTGTCCTGCTGAGTTACCTACCCTCTCTAGGAGCAGCATGGGACTTGCTTATCACTTTGTGGCCAAGCAGGAATCATAGAGTTGGAAGGAATTTTGGGGGGTCTCTAGGACTGGCTTGCTGGAGGATTCTCTGTTTTCCTGCTTGCTCCATATGATCATGGGAGAGTATATGATACAAAGGCCTGGTCTATGCACAGGTTAGGCCACAACTAGTTGGTCAGCAACAAGGCAGGCTCCAAGGCAGGAAGGATGAATTGGTGAGCTCCCTAAGGCATCAGGGATGAGTGAGGGTCATTCCTGGACAACACACTTTTTGACCCATGATGGGTTGGGAGGGTGTGACTGATGGGCAAAGGTCCTGCCCCTTTCTCTCAATCATCAATACTCTTTATTCCTGCTTGGTGTGTGTGTGCAGAGGAGCTAACAGGTTCCAGATTGGAAGGAAGAGTGGAAGAAAAACATCTGTTGCTCTGTCAGCTCCGTTCAAACAGGGCCCGAATTTTCAGTGAGGGACATTGTAGGGATCCTGGCAGAGCCCGGCTTTGAGTGTAAGCAGGCTACAAGAGTAGATGATTTGATAAAGGGCGTGAGACTGGATGGTTCCTGTCTGAGGAAACTTAGCATGGGTGTTAAACATGTTGGAAATACAATGTCTAGTGCACAAAGATTGATTAAAGAAAGGAAGATCAGCAAGGGGCAGCAAGTGTAAGAGTTAGATAGATAGAAAGGTTGTGATCCTTCTCCCTTCTCTTCATGTGTTCTTGTTTGTTCCCATATTGCAACCCTCCTCTTCCTTCTAGTTACCGTGAAAGAGAGGAGCAACAGGCCACATGTTGCACTGTTAGTTATGGACCCTAGTTAGAAATAAGCCTGTCTCTCAGTCGTTTACCAAGTTTGTGATTTCTGAATAAACTCACTTTGTTTGGTCCTTAATCAGACTCAGGATCATTCTTAAGAAAAACTCCATTTCCTTCATGGTAGCAGAGGATGGTTGTGGACTGATCTCTGAGTAAAGGAAAGGGCTCACGAGAGGCAAGATGGCCGCTTACAATAATCAGCATGCTGCTGTGATAGAAAGACTGAATGAACAGAACTACTTAATCTGGAAAGCCCGTATGCAGACTCACCTCATGGAGCTGGGAAACTGGAGTGCGATAAACGATCCAAGACCAGCAGATGCCGAGGGAGAAAAGCAACGCAAATGGGACGAGCATAATGACAAAGCAAAAGGAGTCCTGTTCAAAGGTTTGGAAGACAGGGACATTTTGAGGGTGATTCATTTTGACAAAGCTAAAGAAATCTGGGAAGAAGTTCAGAAACTTTATATAGATACCTCTCTGAAAAGTAGAATGTTTTTGCAAAGAAAGTTATTCTCCATCAGAATGAGAAATGATCAGAGCTTGCGTGCACGTTTGGACAATTTTCTGAATTTAGTGCAGCAGCTCCGCTCAGCTGGAAAAGACTTTCTTGATGAGGATTTGATAATACTGTTGTTGATAAGTCTGTGCCCAGAGTATGAAAATTTTAAAAACGAAGTTGAAACTAAGAAAGACTTAACCTTGAGTCAAGCAATAAGTATGCTGGAAGAGGATAATAGATATAAGGAGTTTAAGAACTCAGACAGGGGGTGTGAACTGAGGGATTGTGAGAATGCAATGAGTGCTGTAAAGTTAAATAAGACAACTGAAATCATATGCCATCAGTGTGGGAAGCATGGACATATTAAACGACATTGTCCTTTCTTTAAACAAGGAAATCATTTCTCCAAGAAAGAAGGAAAAGAAAAGGGGAATTTCTCATATGAGAAATCAAAACCTCCAAAGAAATGTTTTGTGCTGGCAGAGAAAGAATCCAGTAATCAAGTATGGCATATAGATTCTGCATGTACTGCACACATGACAGTGGTGTTGCTGCTCCTACACCTGTGGAGTATAGGATAAAGCACCAGTGGCCTTGAAGTGCCTGTCTTCTGCACCTGTAGAATATAGGGTTTGTCCTTGACAATGCATTAGCACTGCATCTTTGGCAAGGATATCATAAGGAGAATAGTTTAATCCTCTAGGTTAGCAGCTGCAAGGAAGCTAACCTAACACACCATTACATCATACAGTTCACAGTCAGCATGTTCACAGGATATTTAAACATTCCCTCTGCTTATCTGACCTTGAGAGGACCTCTCACTCCTAGAGGAGAAAGACCCTTTAGTCTAGGGAAAAAGACCCTTAGTTAATGACCTTGCTCCAAGACAGCAAAATAACTCATATGAGAAAGAGAATCCCTTTACTTCTGATTATCAGTACTGATGTCTCTTCATATCCACATGGCAGGCAACTATACACAGCCCATAACCTTGCAGCTGTATGCCTATGAGTACTGAAAACCCCTCCTTCTGAGAATAAGTATTGTATAACCATTACAGCATTATTCTGCTTCATTTATACATCTAAGAGTCTGATATGGAATTCAATGAGCATATTATCCTTCATGGTCACCCAGGGCCGTGACAACATTTACCAGACAGACTTTGTTTACGGGGTGGTTTGCCAGTGTCTTCCCCAGTCATCTTCCCTTTACCCCCAGCACGCTGGATACTCATTTACTGACCTCGGAAGGATGGAATGCTGAGTCGACCTTGAAAACCTGAAACCAACTTCCGTTGGGATTGAGCTCAGGTTGTGAGCAGAGCTTGGACTGCAGTACTGTACCTTACCACTCTGCGCCACGGGGCTCTTTTGTATCTCTGGTGCCTGGCATTAAATTTAATGATACACATGGCCCAGCCCAACCAAGTGACATTTATGTCATATCTGGCCCTCGTAACAAACCCCTGTGTAAAAAAACGGAGCAGCAGAAGTTAGTTTCTTATGGGTCTGCAACAACTGTCAGACTTTCAGGTTGGCAGATTGACTGGTTTCAACCAAATTCTGCTAAAATGCCATCTCATGGAAGAAGGGGGTGAGCTGCAGAAGTATATAAGAAAGAGACCAAGATTGGACCCAACTGAAGAGAAATCACCCAGCTACTTGATATCAACCTGATACACCTATTATTCTCTGTGTTGTCAGCAACTATTCAGTTTTTGGACTGGCAATCCAACATGGATGGACTTCTGTTTTGAAGGCATGAATGAGATCCTTCTGCTCTTTGATTTAAAAAAAAATCATTTTGTTTTAAAGAACAATCACAAATGATAGTGGGTGAACAAAATTCATGAGTGTCCTCTGTCATTCTGCTAAAAGGTCACAAGTTTAATACATCCACTACTCCAGCCCATGATGTGCTTAGGAATGGTCTTTTGTCCATAGGTACCTATGAGAGGGTCTGTGGCTCAGTGGTAGAGCACCTGCTTGGCATGCAGAAGGTCCCAGGTTCAATCCCTGGCATCTCCAGTTAAAGGGAAAAGGCAGGTAGGTGAAGTGAAAGACCCCTGCCTGAGACCCTGGAGAGGCTGCCGTCTGAGTAGACAATACTGACTTTGATGGACCGAGGGTCTGCTTCAGTATAAGGCACCTTCATGTGTTCATATGCCTCAGAGTACTTGCCTAATAATTCTATCGATGATAGGGCTGGGCAAAAAAAAAAAATTATTGCGGTAAATTTCAGGTTCATTGGGCCAAGTTTTTTTCGGTAAACCCAAAATAAGCTGAATACCCATACCGGTAAATGGGTATTAGGCTTTATTTTCTGGTTTCCCCCTCCAAAAAATCAGTTTCATTATAGGCTATGGATTTTATTTTCGAGGCTTCAGACAGGGTGTTTTTTGAGGTAGAGTCTCTAAATTTGCAGCATAGCTGCAAGGAACTCTCCTTAGATGGACACTGAAGTTTGGTGAAGTTTGGAAAAGGGGGTCCAATTTTATGGGCATCACCTCCCTTTTCCAGCTGAGCTGTCAATCAGTTTTCAGGTTCAGAAGGTCAGTGTTGTTGAGGACTGGTAGGAAGAGCCGATTAGCAGGCTGGCGCCTCAGAGTCTGGGCACTCCATTTGTATCTGAGTTGCTTTGCGTGACGTCCATGCAAATTAGCTTCCAAACTGAGAAAAACAGCATAAATGCAAGAAAAACAAGGAATGGAAGACATTTCGTTTGGTGGCAAATGACTTCCTGTGAACAGTCCTTTAATATAGTCATAAAAGATCTGATTTCAAGAGAAGGTCACAGTGTGGGGAAACGAAGCCACTACTCAGGGTGACCTTCAATTTGAAAGCAGGTTTTCATGGGATGTGTGGGTGGGGTGAAATAGGAGCCATCCGAAGTCTCGACCAAGGCTGCTGTTCTGAAGGAGATTGCTCATCTGCACAGATGAGGGAGTCTTTTTCAGAAGTCTGGTCAGCAGCTATTAAAAATGGTGCTTTTAGTTGGAGGGTATATCCCTCCGGATGTGACTGGTTGAGCCCTTTCTTTTAAATTACTCTTCTGCTATGCAGACTAGACCTCTGTTGGGTGTTGTACCTGGAAGGTTGCTTGGACCAAGTTGGCTCCAATAACACAACCCTACCTCAAAATGGCCCCACTATGGGCTCCTCACAAAGCCAGTCAAAGATAGTCAAACGGGAGAAGGCACAAAACCATGGAACTGAGAAAATTTGAATAACCGAAACCCGAAAATGCTGAATATGTATTTGGCTTTTTGGGAATGGCCTATTAGGCTTTGGGCAGATTGCCATGTGTTGGAACTTGGCCAAAAATTAATCCAAAAACTGCCGAAACAACTAATTTCGGGTTTAGTTTTGGTTTGGGTTTATCGATATGAACAGCCCTAATTGATGATGTAGCTTTCTACACTCATTCTTGCCACCTCTAATTATGGAATAAACTTGGGTTGCCAAATGGTTTCAGCAAAAATGCACTTAATAAATATTTGTTGAACAAGAAAAAGGTATATATGGTATAGGAAGTTTATTGATGACAACCTAAATCATATCTTATATTTTATATTAGATTATGTGGCTTTAATCAGTTTTTTATTTTTCAAAAACTTATTGTTTGGTTCTAAAACAAGTGAAAATATATTTTAAAATACAAAGTTCTTACTGACTCAACACTCAGTCTGTTGCGTTCAGAAGAGGAATTTCAAAGGCGTTGGGACCTGGCTACAATTCCTCCTCCTGTTCAAGCACCCTAGCTAGCCCTCTTTTCCCATGACCTCATCTGCCCTTTTCTCCCCCCAGGTTTTGATAACCCTTCACACTGGCCAGTTTTTAGCCCAGATGACCTCTGTGCAATAGGTCTGCAGCAACTTTTATAATTTTCTACTTTATAATTGTCTACTTCTGCAACTACAAAAAGAAAATTGTAAATGAACCTTAAAGGAAATACTAATAAATGACACCTTTTGGAAGATGGGCTTAATGCAAGAGAAAAAAACCCATCAAGTTTTAAGTGTCACAATTCGTTCTCCTGACTATCTGTTCCCGGGTGTTCAGCTCAGGTTGCAGTATAATTACATAAAATTTCGGAAGGAAGATGAAACCCAACAGTCCAGCACTGGAGGTCAAGATGGAGAAGACCTCCACGGCCACCATGTATTTCCCCTTGGTGCTCAGGTAGGTCGGTATAAAGGACACCCAAACACTGCAGAACAGCAACATGCTGAAGGTGATCAGCTTGGCCTCATTAAAAGTATCCGGCAACTTTCTGGCAAGGAACGCCACGGTGAAGCTGATGATGGCCAGAAGGCCCATGTAGCCCAGCACAAGATAAAACATGATCTCAGACCCTTCGTTGCATTGTATGATGATCTGATGACTCTGGGAGTGCATATCAAACTCTGGGAAGGGGGGAGAGGTAGTCAACCACAAAGAACAGATGCCAGTTTGAATAAGTAAACACAGAATGATGACCAAGACCGACAATTTCTTCCCTAACCATTTCCTCATCCTGTTTCCTGGCTTTGTGGCCATGAAAGCCAGAACCACAGTGATGGTTTTGGCCAAGACAGAAGAAACAGCGACGGAGAAGATGATGCCAAACATTACTTGCCGGACGAGGCAGGTCACCTTCCCTGGCTGGCCGATAAATAGCAAGGAGCAGAGAAAACAAAGCAGCAGCGAACAGAGCAAAATACAGGTGATGGTCCAGTTGTTGGCTCTGACAATGGGAGTATTATGGTTCTGGATGAAGCTCCACATCACCACACCGGTGATTATAGAGAAGAATGCGGCCAAAGAAGCCAAAAGCATTCCCAAGGGTTCTCTGTAAGATAGGTAGGTCGTGGCTTTGGGGACACATCGGTCCTGGTTCATGTTTGGATGCTGATCTTCTGGGCAGCTGTTGCAGTGATCTGCGTCTGGAAAAACAACAACACCGTGGTTCTACTGATCCAAACCTGACTCTTTCGTCCTCATTGCAGCAACCAATCATGTCTTCTCTAAATATGATGGCTTGCAAGAGAAAACAACACATATGAAATAAAAATACAAAGAGAAGAAGAAGAGTTGGTTTTTATATGCTGACTTTCTCTACCACTTAAGGAAGAATCAAACCGGCTTACAATCACCTTCCCTTCCCCTCTCCACAACAGACACCCTGTGAGGTAGGTGGGGCTGAAAGAGCTCTGAGTAGCCCAAGGTCACCCAGCTAGCCAATTCACGAGATTAGCGTCTGCCGCTCATGTGGAGGAGTCGGGAATCAAACCCGGTTCTCCAGATCAGACTCCACCACTCCAAACCACTGGTCTTAACCACTATACCGCACCAGCTCTCAGTTCCTTGGGTACAACATGAAGGTGCCAGCAAAGGAATGGGTGGACTTGGATTTTGCTTTCCTTAACTGTTCTGGAGTAATGGGACCTATTTAAAAGACCAGGCTTGTTTTAAAGTGCCCTGCCATCTCTTGTTTTGTGCTTTCACTATCTGCATATATTTAATTCACATTTCTCATAAGTAGATTATTAAATGAAATAATTTTAAAATGTCAGTCAAAGAATGTAAGCAAACAAACAAAATAAATTTGACAGCTGACATGCCGTCATAACCAGCACAGGTCAGATGATGTATCTTACCCTTCCGGGCTGATATCATGCTTTCCGGGCACGGAGAACAATCATAGCAGCAAATCTGTTCCCCTTCCCGAACGGTTTTGCTGTACCCGGGCTGGCAGCTGTCAACGCATGTGGAATGGGGTGGAGTCTATTGCAGGCAGAAGGAAGGGAGTTAAAGGTAGGAAAAGGTTGTTTTATTTTTACTGAGTCTTAATGCTGAATTTTATCTCCTGTCCCTTGAGCTGAAGGGCAGATTTAATAAAGTTGCATCTTCCAATAGGATCTGCCCTTCTGGGTCTGGCAGTTTAGGTACAATAAGTCACTTGTTTTTTCATTGCCCATTATTTGAGGCTGATAGACAGAGGCTGGTTGAGTCCTTTGAGAATGGAAAGAAGGCACTCACCCTTCTTGACATTTTAAAAATAACAAATAAATCGGAGATGCAAAAGTTTTATATAGTTTGGCTGCCTGCTCTAAAGGATAAAAGGAATATATTAAATATTTTGGCCGTTGTGCTTTAGTGTGGTCCTGCTTAAGACTTATTGGTCATTCGATTAGAATCATTAAAGTAAATTAAAGTATTTGAATGGGAGAGCCCACACTTTACATGGAGAAGGTTCTAGGATCAAGAGAAATCAAGTGTCAGATGATGGAAAGATTTCTTTTCTAGGGATCCTGGGCAGACAGTGGTGGTAGTGGAAGGAGCTCTCAGATCACAGCAGACTTATGGTGACCCAGTAGGGGTTTCCAGGCAAGAGATGACCAGAGATGGCTTGACAATGCCTGTCTCTGTATAGCAACCCTGCTTTTCCTTGGTGGCCCCCCATTAGAGTTGCCAGCTCTAGGTTGGGAAATACCTGGAGAGTTTTGGGGCAGAGCCTGAGGAGGGCGGGGTTTGGGGAGGGGAGGGGCTTCAATGCCATAGAGTCCAATTGCCAAAGTGGCCATTTTCTCCAGGTGAACTGATGTCTATCGGATGGAGATCCATTGTAATGGCAGGAGATCTCCAGCTAGTACCTGGAGGTTGGCAACCCTATCTCCCATCCAAGTTCTCACCCCCACTGCCAGCAGTGATGCTCATATTCCAGCTGGTTTGGATCATGTCCTGATCACCAGTTTCCTTTAGTCCCTTTTCCCACCCGCACCCCTTGCCCCTTCCTCCCTTGGGTCTGTGGGCCTGTCGTTGGCTGTTGGCCTTCCTGTGACGAGATTGTCATCACATGAACACATGAAGCTGCCTTATACTGAATCAGTCCCTTGGTCCATCAAAGTCAGTATTATCTACTCAGACCGGCAGCGGCTCTCCAGGGCCTCAGGCCTTTCACATCATCTACTTGCCTGGTCCCTTTAACTGGAGATGCCAGGGATTGAACCTGGGACCTTCTGCATGCCAAGCGGATGCTCTACAAACTGAGCCACAGCCCCTCCCCTAGGCCAACCTCATCTGTTGAGGACAGCTTATCTATATGAGCAAGTGATGTAGTCTGAGGTGCCATCTGTGTTTTTAGAATAGGTTTACAGTTTTAAGTTATGTATTTTAATATTAATATTACATTGAATTTATTGTTGTTGGAAGCCACCTTGAGCCTGGCTGTGCCAGGGTGGGTGGGGTACAAATAAAATGAATGAATAAATGAATAATGAATGACCAACACCAATGAATGACCAGTATACGACATGACTGGCTTTCATGCATGTGCACTGTCACACAGTCCTATGGAGGCAGAGGTCTCTCCCCCATTCTGTCTTAGTTGTTATTGTCTACTGCTTCACTTCAGATCCAAAACAGAGAGTAAAATTATTCATCAAGCATTCTGGTTGCTGGCCAAACTTAAAAAACAATAATTGCATGATTTGCTGTTCCTTTGAGAAAAGATAATGGCTGCCAATAAGTTTGGATATGGAGGAGGAGGAGGAGGAAGAAGAGGAAGAAGAAGAAGAGAGTTTCCCCTCCTTCCCCTCCCCACAACAGACACTCTGTGAGGTAGGTGGGGCTGAGAGAGCTTGAAGAGAGCTGTGACTAGCCCAAGGTCACCCAGCTGGCTTCGTGTGGAGGAGTGGGGAAATCAACCTGGTTCACCAGATTAGCCTCCACCACTCATGTGGAGGAGTGGGGAATCAAACCCGTTTCTCCAGATCAGAGTCCACCGCTCTAAACCACCGCTCTTAACCACTACACTACATTAGCTCTCACACATCCTCAGTTTTAGAAAGCACCGTGGGAGATTTAGTTACTTCCCTCACACATAAGAAAATAAAATAAATTAACAAATTAATTTGTGAGGCACAAAGTCTAAACAGCTGAAAGGACTTCAGTCTGAAGGACAACAGGGAGAACGTGCAGAGGTGTTCTCCAGGCACTGACCAAAAGGCAGGCCTCTGATGTGTATACCCTGATCGAGGAGTCAAGATGCTTCATAGTACTGCTGATCAGGAAAATGACTATTCCCACCTGGTGTAGCCTTTGCTTCCACACAATCACGTCCTCGTCAATGGAGAACTCTTCACCTTCAGGAGCCTGGAGGTCCACTCGTCCAACCTGAACTCTCTGGAAGGACCGATTTGGAAAGGTGACCCAACTGATGATATCGCAACCAGCTGCCAACTCCCCATTCTCATCGAAAAATATTTCTTCCCCAGCGCTATTGTTGAAACGAACGTTTTTCAAAAAGGAGTGAAGCTAGGTTGGAGGGGAAAAAATGATTACAGGCTATGGCCAGTAAGGGAATGAACAATCTCTCCCTTCTTGTGTTTGCTGAGATGACCTTTCACCATAAGTCTCCAGCTTCTGATTATTTTATTTGCTTTATTTATGGTCCACCTTTCTCACTGACACTCAAGGTGGTCTGCCCAATGTAAATGGCACATCAATGCCATCGATAGGATGAGGCATCTAACAGGCAGGGTAATAGAACTCATGGTACAGAAATCTTAAACAAGGCCCATGAAACATTAAGCAGCGCAGAAAATACACGAGTAGAAAACAGTGCAGGGAGAGCAGGTCAATAATAATAATACATAGCAGGTATAATATGATGCTTCTTTTTCCTATGTTACGGCGACACCATAAGATAACAACATTCTTACCACCATAACGAACAGATTAGACCATTTCATAATGCCTCCTAGAATATTACTCAAATAATAACTGCATAGAAAAAGAAACCTAGCTAGGCTGACGGGAACTAGAAGAGAGAGAAGAGTTATTTTTTATATGCCGACTTTCTCTACCACTTAAGGAAGAATCAAACTGGCTTACAACTACCTTGCCTTCCTCTCCCCACAACAGACACCCTGTGAGGTGGGCGGGGTTGAGAGAGCTCTAAGAGGGCTGTGACTAGCCTAAAGTCACCCTGCTGGCTTCATGTGTAGGAGTGGGGAAACCAACCCAGTTCGCCAGATTAGAGTCTGCTGCTCATTTGTAGGAGTGGGGAATCAAACCCGGTTCTCCAGATCAGAGTCCACTGCTCCAAACCACCACTCTTAACCACTACACCACGCTGGCTCTCTGCATACTTATGTTTAATTTGTTTTGTTCTGTAAATAGCACAAATGGAAGTGTTGTATAGGTTTCAATTAGGGTTGGAACCATGACTTTCCTTGGAGTCACCAAGATCCTGTTGTGGTTTTCTTAATTTATATATAGTTAACAAAGCTTTAGCTCTGAAAACAGTTTCCGTTTCCTCTTTGCTGTCGATTTCCATCTGGCAGACCATCATAACTCACCGTCATGTCTTGATCCTGACGTTAAGAATCCCCCACCCCAAGTATCTAATGCTCTGATTAATATCTGCATTGGCTTTTAATTGCCAAAGACAGGGAATTCTGAGTTGTGCGGCTGATACACGAAGGAGGCGACAAAGCATTGAAAACTGGATTATAATTTTTTGAAAATTTATGTAGGTTGAATTTTTCTCTCTTCCCAACAGAATTGCAGTGCCTCCAAATGTTTTTTGTTTGATGAGTCTGTGTAACTTTGTGTAACTTCTGCTCGGCTGAAACCTGAAATACTGTATTGGGGAGGGAATTAAACCCAACATTCCATGACATTTCTCCACAATTTCACCATAATGATGTCTGACTGAATCGTAGCTAGCCAACTGGCTTTTTGACTCATTCACACCCAATTTTTCGTCTTCTTACAGTCTGCGTCCAACATGACTTTTTTTAACGCAGTTCCCCAGCATCAGGTTTACAGGTTGTCAAAACGGAACGCTCCTCCCTTTTTTCACGAGCAGAAAAGCTGGTTAGATCTAACCCAGGGTCCAAGAGCCTAATTTCTTTCAAAGCACTGGAAGACTATCAGGAGTACAGAGATGCTTCTGCAGGTTCAGAAGTTATTTATTATTTATTTTTTATTGAAATTCTACCCCTCCCTCCCCAGCCTAGGCCATTAGCAATCCCCCTTTCAAACACACAAACGTATTGGGGAAGGGCCATAGCTCAGTGGTAGAGCATCTGCTTGGCACGCAGAAGGTCCCAGGTTCAATCCCCGGCATCTCCAGTTAAAGGGACTAGGCAAGTAGGTGATGTGAAAGACCTCCACCTGAGACCCTGAGAGAGGCTGTGGCTCAGTGGTAGAGCATCTGCAGATGGTCCCAGGTTCAATCCCCGGCATCTCCAGTTAAAGGGACTAGGCAAGTAGGTGATGTGAAAGACCTCCACCTGAGACCCTGGAGAGCCATGGAGAGAGGCTGTGGCTCAGTGGTAGAGCCTCTGCTTGGCATGCAGAAGGTCCCAGGTTCAATCCCTGGCATCTCCAGTTAAAGGGACTAGGCAGGTAGGTGATGGGAAAGACCTCCGCCTGAGACCCTGAAGAGCCACTGCCACTCTGAGTAGACAATACTGACTTCGATGGACCAAGGGTCTGAGTCAGCATAAGGCAGCTTCAAGTGTGTTTATATTTGTAAACGATGCCACTGCATGTAGAAGATTAGTTTAAAGAACACTTTAATCAAGCCTGTTGGGGAGGTTTCTGAGGAGCAAACACAGAAATATTACTCTTGGGTTAAACTGAAGATGCTTTCTTACAGATGTTTTCCTTAGTGGACATGAAGAGGAAATCTGAAGCCAGCCAGTGGACTCGTTCTGTTTACATGCTAAGCAATATTTTAGGCTGATGTTAGTGGAAGATCCTACCTGCCACGGGTGGATATTCCGGAGCTCCACTGCGCCCCCATTCCCCATTGCCTTCTGACTGGATCTCAAGGAATGTATGACATGGAGAGCTCGTGCGACGGCATTGACAGCATTGTAGATACTGTAGCTCTGGCCAGACATCCCCATTTCAAATACATATCCAGGGAGGCTGTCCAGTTTCTCCTCCCCAGTGCATTCTTCTCTGTACTGATGGTGACTCTGCAAGTTACACTTAAATATCAACTGCCAGAATACATAGAGGAAAGAAAACACGGGCTTGTAGGGATTTATTTTCCGAAGAAAGTCTTGGAACCCTGGCACCACATTTGTGCGGAGCATGAAGGACAAGGTGCCATTCAAGGATTTTAAGGAGGCCTTCTGGTCAAAAACAACATTACTAAAAACCCACTGAAGTGTTTTGATCCAAACTTTTTCTCCACAATACATTTGATACCCATGGTTATTTTCTACAAGCTGTTGTAAAATCATAATAAAGTTGCTATCTCCATAGTCAAGAATCACTTTGGCCTTGGTTAAGCAGAAAGCAGTAACTATTGGTTTAAATGCTTTCTTAAAGGGTTCCGAATCCTTGGATAAAGCCAGTACTGGAGTCTTTTCCAGGAATGCAATGCAAATGTTGTTCTGGGTGAGCAGAGGAATGAGGGTCCTCAGAAACGTTTCTCCACTGTCATTATCTACCACAAGAAGGCCAATCCAAGTCCATCTGAAATGCTTCAGGAGGCGGACAATCCCAATATATTGAACATTTTCATTTGGCACCATTCGATAGAAGGATGGGAACTGAATTCGGTCACTCAACAGTGGATCAAAGGATCCATAACCGAGCTAGGAGGAAACACCAAACACTTTTAGACAAGTGTATTCAGGCTTAATATGTTTTTAAGAAATGTTATCCAACATAAGTGAGCTTCTATAGTTGAGATTTGTATCAGAGATAATTTCTAACCAGATGGAGAAACATTATTAAATGGCTTGTTTGAAGACCAGCACTCTACAGGTACATTCTGAAGAACCATAACAAACCTACCTGTGGAATCTTGAAGGTATTTAATACGTTGGACATCTGGATGGAGTTTTGGGAAGTGAGTCCACCAACGGTGACCAACACTTTCTCTTTCCTCACACAATTGTAATTGGGGACTTTCCCGGGTTGAGTGAAGAGTAGATCAAGAGTGTTCCTACTGGTTATACTTTCTTCAAAAAGGTTGTCATAGATCTCTGACTGCAGTGTAGTATTAGGCAGTATCTTGGAATTCTTGTTAATCTCATCAATGGCAAACACAAAAGCGAGTGCATGTTGATAGTTTTTAAGTCGTGGGCTGCAGTAAGTTTTTTTTAAAAAAAGATAATGGGAACAGTGATTACTAAAACAGGAAGGGTGGCGTTTGTTCTTATACGGAGACATACAGAGACATGCTCATCTGATCTCCAGGATCAGATAATTATTACATTAGGTGCTTATTACATTAGGTGCTTTAGAAGATAGGCAGGATGGTGCTGCTGCAGTCGTCTTCTTTGTGGGCTTGCCAGATGCTCAACATTGCCCTCAGCCTTACTAGAGGGTCGTTATAAAAAAATCCCCAGGGCTCAAAGATTTTGTCTGTGTGGCAGTGGGCAAGTTGATACCACGGAAAACATCTTACTATTCTGCCCTCGTCATGAAAATGCTCGTGCTGAAATGATTTATCCATTGTTGGTAAGATTCCCAGGCTGGGACTCAGTAGATAGGGTCACTAAATTGTTAAACGGCGAGAACCCTCAGGTTACAACTCAGGTTGCCAAATTCTGTGCTGTCTCTATGAAGCTCCGTAGACTCCTGCTAGAAAGATGTTATTGGTACTTATTTCACTTTTTTCTACTCCATCCACTTTTATGTATTCTTAAAATTTATATAAATATGTCTCATTTTTTTAAAATAATCTCTTTTATATTGTTGTATAGTTTTTACTGGTCTGATTGACTGTACCAATAAATATTATTGTGGGCTTCATAGAGGCACCTGGCTGGCCACTGTGTGAACAGACTGCTGGACTTGATGGACCTTGGTCTGATCAAGCAGGGCCTTTCTTATGTTCTTAAAGGTGCAGAGGGCACAAAATCACTGAAGAGGTTAGAGTTTCTTTTACAGATAGTATTTATGATCACAAAATGATAGGTGTAATCAGTAAACAGTACCTTTATTGGCATTTACAATAACAGAACAAACAGGGCAAAAGCAGCTAGATATAAATCTAAAAACGTAGGAATACACAGTTCATCAGTAATTTCATAATAAACAATTAAATGTGGGCTCCCCTCCTTCCTTCTTCCTCCTTTAGGACCTTGGCCAGGAACTCGGCTACCTGATTGGTAACTTCGGGGCTTTTATCATCCATTAAATGGGCTATGTTTCCAGTAGTCACCACAGTAGTAAATTGTGGAAGAGAATTAATTAAGCTGCATCGAAGCTGTGTGAAAAGTGGCCAGTACAAGAGAATATGATGTATTGTGTCAGGTTCTTTGCATTGACACCTACAACATCTTGCTTCACATGGAATTCCCTTGTATCTACCGCTAACAACAGCTGAAGGAAATATATTAAATCTGGCCAACAAAAATGCTCTACGGTGAGAGGGAATAGTTAAGTTAGGAAAATACTGGGCCATAGAATTTATTTGATAAGTAAGGCCTAAAAAACGTGGGGAGCAGATACCTTCTGCACCGGCTTTTATTATTTGGGAATCAATGTCCCATATCCTTTTTTGGATTGTCCTAAAAATATAAAATTCACTGGAATTGGACAAGGAGTCAAGATCGATCCCAAGTGATCCAATCCTATTTAAAGTTAGCCGAGACCATCTAGAAACAGTTGGGTCAGTATGTAAAGCTGCCAATAAACTACTTGGAGGGCATCTAAAATAAAAGCGTAACCAGTATTTAATAGTAGTGATCCATGCACCATATTCCATCATGTGCAGTCCTAGCTCAGCGCACAGAGAAAAATAACAAACTGAGTTTGTGACGCCAACCTTGGATCCATACTGGGATTCCATACAAGAGTTGCGGGATCACTGTAGCTTGGAAAATCTGTAAGGCAGCCGGGACAAAATGGTTACCCTTCTTGTAGTAGAAATGAGTTATTGCAGTCATCTTATTTTTTGCCAAGGTAAGGGACTGATTATGATGTACAGTCCGATAGGTGTAATCATTGTTTTAGTCTGCAAGTCTCATGTCATAGGTATCACTCGATAGGTACTCCATGATACAAAAGCACAAATTCTTTCCCCATCTCTCACATACAAAATGGCTTCTGTGGCAAAGATGGAGTGGAGAGCCTGAACTAAAATTCAGTGCTGGAGTTCTATGAAGTAGTCACTTAGCTCACGAGAATAAATTTAGCAACTTTCAGAAACATTTTCCTTCATAGAGACCTACAGAGAGTTTGTTGTGTGAACTCTGCAATTTCACAAATTAGTCCTGCCCTACATTAACTCAGTCTATATCCATTTTTACCACAACAGTAGTGCAAAATTGTAAAAAAAAAATGATGTGGATTTTCTTTATAATGCATTGCGAATGGCTGGTGGCCCAGCCACGCAAACCTGTTTAAAATCCTCTTACCCATTAATTTGGAAAGAAGGTGGATGTTCTGCAAAGGTGGGTGAAGGCATTTCAATGAACATAATGGATACAAATCCCCCGAGGATAATATCATCGGCAGTTCTATCAGACTGCAGTTTATCCATTCCTGGGAAGGGGTCCGAGGACGAATACAAAGGCGAACCGAACAAGGGAGGGAGCTCTAAAAAGAAAACCAGCAACAACAGAGGCTTAAGTGCTTGCGCCTCTGGAGTGAAACACCACCTGCACACCTGCATTGTCACCAACAAGGACCCCAGCACTGCTACTGGCAACATCTGTCTCAAAAGAGACCACACGCAACCATCCACAAGGCTCATGAAGATCAAGGAGGCTTCACAGGGACTCAAGTCCCAATCTGGAGTGTTTTCGATCAGAAGATCAGAACCGAGATTGGCAAAGCTCTGCCCACCTCAGCTCTGAGATGTCTTCTCACAGGAGCCTTTATGGATTGTATCTAGTTATCCTGGTGTATTAAGGAGTTTCAGTTACAAATTGTTTTCCAGGTGGCTACTGCCACTTGGAGCCTTCTACAAGAAATTGAGTGAAATTACAATAATTTTTATAATTACAGGGCTGGTCGTCAACTTTCCCAAACTCTTGCAGAGAAATCTCTGCAAGGCCAAAAAAAAACCATGTTTGTGTGATAACACTTTAGCCAATGTCTGCTCCTCATTTCAACCAGTGGTGGTAGGGTTGCCAACCTCCAGGTACTAGGTGGAGATCTCCTGCTATTACAACTGATCTCCAGCCAATAGAGATCAGTTCACCTGGAGGAAATGGCTGCTTTGGCAGTTGGACTGTGTGGCTTTGAAGTCCCTCCCCTCTCCAAACCCCACCCACCTCAGGCTACGCCCTAAAAACCTCTTGCTGGTGGCGAAGAGGGACCTGGCAACCCTAAATGGTGGGATTGTTATGCTGGGTCTAGGCCTGGCTTTACGAATGCTGCATTAGTGGGAGCGCATATGCAGTTGTGATTGTTATAGGAACAATACAGGTAGATGGATATTTCTGCCTCTTTCTCTCACACACAAATCACCACAAATCTCACACAAATGCTGAAGACATATTCCACCACAAATGCATGCAAATGTAAGACACCTTGTCGCAAACACTATGTGGTACTCATAGGGTTGCCAACCTCCAGGTACTGACAAGTACCTACGCTGAAATAGCTCAGACTTAGAAAATGAACAGCGCGCAAGGCTGTCTTAGAAAATACATACATGAAATACAAACTCATAAACTATATCTCAATTTTTATCAAGTTTTCAACCAAAGTCTGGGGAAGATCTTCAGAGTGGCAAACAGACTAAGATACATGATCTCCGGACTTTATTTGCACCATCTAGTCGCTTTGACTGATTGCTGCTGTATGCAGCACAACAGAAATTGACTTCAGAAACCCTTTGGGACAATGAGTTGATGTAAAGTTGAGACATTATCAACTATATTGTTTTGTTCTTTGTAATTTTCATGAACAGTTATTTAGGTTAGACTAGGGTTGTTGTGTGTGAATATAGAACACTTTGGTTGAAAATTAGATAAAAATTGAGATATACCGGTAGTTTATGAGTTTGTATTTCATGTATGTATTTTCTAAGAGAGCCTTGCGCGCTGTTCATTTTCTAAACCTCCAGGTACTAGCTGGAGATCTCCTGCTATTTCAACGGATCTCCAGCTGATAGAGATCAGTTCACCAGGAACAACAACACAATCTCCTTTATTGGCATAAAATCAAAACACGGGGTGTCTACACAGTAACATAGAATTGCTGCAGTTGAGCATTTCTAACAAGGTTGTCAGTTCACCAGGAGAAAATGGACGTGTTGACAATTGGACTCTATGGCAGTGAAGTCCCGCCCCTTCCCAAACCACGCCCTCCTCAGGCTCCACCCCAAAAACCTCCCGCCGGTGACAAAGAGTGTCCAGGCAACCCTAGATACTCACAGAGTTTCATTCATGGTCATTGGGACTAGGAATGCTGTTTACCAGCTTCTTATATGATTTAAATGAGGCATGGGCTCTTATTGACTGGGGCAGTAATTGATCAGTAGGGTTGCCAGGTCCCTCTTCGCCACCAGTGAGAGGTTTCGGGGGCTGAGCAAGAAGAGGGCGGGGTTTGGGGAGGGGAGGGGCTTCAATGCCACAGAGTCCAATGGCCAAAGCGGCCATTTTCTCCAGGGGAACTGATCCCTATCTCCTGGAGATCAGTTGTAATAGCAGGAGATCTCCAGCTAGTACCTGGAGGTTGGCAACCCTACCACCACTGCTTGAAATGAGGAACAGAATTGGCTAAGGTGTTATCACACGCAACCCTATTGATCAGCCAGTGGGTAATGGCCATGGAAAGGCTACAAAAGAAGCTTCCCATAACTTCCCACAAAAGCCTTTTCTGGGTGCTGCTGACTTACCCACCTTCTCTAGGAGAAGAATTGGACTTGGCTTATCATTTTGTGGCCAAGCAGGAATGTTGGGGGGGGTCTCTAGGATTAGCTTGCTGGGACGGG
Source organism: Euleptes europaea (assembly GCF_029931775.1). Lineage (NCBI taxonomy): Eukaryota > Metazoa > Chordata > Lepidosauria > Squamata > Sphaerodactylidae > Euleptes > Euleptes europaea. Next base: position 8,508,786 of record NC_079329.1, on the reverse strand, counting down.
CTGTGGCTCAGTGGTAGAGCATCTGCTTGGCATGCAGAAGGTCCCAGGTTCAATCCCCAGCATCCCCAGTTAAAGGGACTGGGCAATGAAGGGATGGGAAAGACCTCTGCCTGAGACCCTGGAGAGCCATGGAGAGGGGCTGTGGCTCAGTGGTAGAGCGTCTGCTTGGCATGCAGAAGGGTCCCAGGTTCAATCCCCGGCATCTCCAGTTAAAGAGACTAGGCAAGTGGTTGATATTAAAGACCTGAGGCCCAGGAGAGCCGCTGCCAGTCTGACAATACTGACTTCGATGGATTCAATATAAGGCAGCTTCATGTGTTTGTGTTTTCCTGCTTGTTCCATATTATCATGGGAGAGTATGGGATACATAGGCCTGGTCTATGCACAGGTTAGGCTATATCTAGTTTGGCAGCAACAGATAGGATTGCCAAGTCCCTCTTCACCACCAGCGGGAGGTTTTTGAGGCAGACTTAGGAGGGTGGGGTTTGGGGAGGGACATCAATGCCCTAGAGTCCAATTGCCAAAGCGGCCATTTTCTCCAGGTGAACTGATCTCTATTGGCTGGAGATCAATTGCAATAGCAGCAGATCTCCAGCTAGTACCTGGAGGTTGGCAACCCTACCACCACTGCTTGAAATGAGGAACAGAATTGGCTAAGGTGTTATCACACAAACATGGGGCTTTTTGTCCTTGCATATATTTCATGAGTTCAAACTGTCGTTCAAATGTCCATCTGCACTGCGTGGCTAGCCACCTCTCCCCCTTTTCTAGAATGTGACATGTACTCCCAGACCAGTCAGATCCCCATGCAATGCAACGAAGGCTCAAATATCATGTTCTATGCTGTCCTGGGCTATCTGGGCCTTCTGGCTACCATGAGCTTCGTTCTGGCATACCTGGCCAGAAGGCTGCCTGACAGTTTCAACGAAGCCAAGCTGATCACCTTCAGCATGTTGTTGTTCTGCACCGTTTGGGTGTCCTTTGTCCCAACCTATTTGAGCGCCAAGGGGAAATACATGGTGGCTGTGGAGATCTTCTCCATCTTGATCTCTAGAGCTGGCTTGCTGGGTTGCATCTTCCTTCCAAAATGCTACGTTATTTTAGTGAGCCCTCAGCTGAACACCAGGGAGCAACTAGTTAGGATAAAGAACAATCTCGCTCAGTTCTTCATCTCTTTTTACTCTGAAGACATTCTGTCTGAATCTATTTCCCTTAAGGCTCTTTCACATGAGCTGAATAAGGCACTTTTAATCCACTTTCAATGCAGTGATCATTTGCAAGTGGGTTTTGCCGTTTCAGACAGTAAAATCCAGTTGCAAAATGCATTGAAAGTGGATTGAAAGTGCATTATTCAGCGTGTGTGAAAGCACCCTTAGTCTTTTAAATGTTTTAATTAGTTTTTCATACCCACAATACAATGCATGATAGAACACACAATTGTACAAGCTAGATCTTAATGAGTCAGGCAGATTATAAATAAAATACATCTCTTATATTTTTCCTAGAGTTAGTGAGATAAAGCAACCTGTAAACAATAAATTCACAGGTCATAAATACCTATATCTAAACTGTGTCACAGCTAAATTAAATCATTTTGCCTACCAACCTTTAAGATACCTTGCATACCTAAGATTTATCATATAAGATTATTTTCTTTTCCTAAGCACTTGCTACTTCACAAACAATCCAGTTCAAAACATCTAATTGAATAACTAGGGATTTATTCCAAAAATCAGAAAAAGGCTTCCAAGAATCAGAGAAGTAAGAACATTTAGCTCTCCTATCTCTCAGCTTAATCAGTTCAGCAAATATAGATAACTCAGCTAACTCCCATGCTTTACTTATCCTAGCCTTCACATTTATATTTACTATTGCCTTTCCCCAGTTTTTAGCCAGCAGCATTTTGGTGGCTATTCATAAATCAGGAACCATACTTCCAGATTTTACAGGTACATCTCTAGGCAAAATTCCCAATAATAAAAATTTAGGATTATATACTAGGAGGACAGTGTTATGGATACTGTGGACTGCCAAAAAGACAAATCAGTGAGTTCTAGATCAAATGAAGCCTGAACTGTCCCTAGAAGCTAAAATGACTAAATTGAGGCTATTGTACTTTGGTTACATTATGAGAAGACAAGAGTCGCTGGAAAAGACAATAATGCTGGGAAAAGTCAAAGCCAGCAGGAAAAGAGGAAGACTGAATAGGAGATGGATTGACTCTGTAAAGGAAGCCACGACCCTCAGTTTGCAAGACCTGAGCAAGGCTGTTGACGACAGGACATTTTGGAGGACATTGATTCATAGGGATAGATCATGATGGGTAGCCATGTTAGTCTGTAGCAGTAGAAAAGAGCAAGAGTCCAGTAGCACCTGCAAGACTAACAAAATTTCTGGCAGGGTATGAGCTTTCATGCGTCACAGCTCACTTCTTCAGATTGATTCATAGGGTTACCATGAGTCGCACACTAGGGTTATTCCTAACATTCATTTAATTTCCCTAATTATGTCCCTCCAAAACTTCATAAGTACTGTAGAAAAGAGCAAGAGTCCAGTAGCATTTTAAAGACTAACAAAATTTCTGGCAAGGTATGAGATTTCTGAATCTTTAGAATCTTTAGCCTGGTGTTGTCCGTTTTTATTGTAAACTATCTACATGCAATATATTCAGTAAAGACAAAGCAACATTGGCAAATATTTACACACAGGTTCCTTTTGCTGCTATTCCACACCGGAGGGTTATGACTCAATAAGAAAAGCACACAGACTGAAATCGCCACTGAAATCTTAGTACTTACCAGCTAAGCACTTTGTGACTGTAACAGCACAATGCATGCCCATCTTTTTATTGTAGAAATGGCAAGACAAACTAGGGACAGGGGAGGGATAAAGAGAAGGGGGGAGATGTTTCTGATCTAAGGACATTTGTGATTTTTTGTTTTGTTTTTAGTCAGCTGCTCTCTGGCCTTCAGGTCCAGCCTTGGCACAAGAATGTGAAGATGCAATTCACAATTCTGCCAAAAGAGGGCAAGATAGATTACATTTTAATGCTGATGCAGATTTGGAAAACCGTACACCAGTATCCAGTCTCTTATTGTTGTCCTTGTTTTAAAAGTAAGTTAAACTGGATGCTTTTTAAATTCTTTGATTTGATGAGGATAGACCAATTTTTAGGAACCAAGTCACCCAAGATAAGAATCGGCACATTGGGTATTGTTTCATTAGTGCCCAGCAGTAAAGAAGAGAATTACTTATGCCATAAAATGTTTGCAGCAAGCAAGTAATGATTGTACATAACTCTACTTGCAATTAGTGCTATGGAACCAATTTCTTTCCAGGAAGTATATTCAAGCTTGTACCAAGATTCCTTCTATTCTGGATTCTCACAAAATTATATTAAAATCTAATATTACAATAGCAACATCTCAAAACAGGGCTAGCCTGACCTATTTTAGAACTCTATTCCGGTCTATTCCAGGTCTTAAAACAGAATGGATTGGGTCTTACTAGCTTTTTCTGCTGGATTTTTCCTAAATTCCCCCATTCCACACCAGCTCTACCTCCTTTGCCCGCTCAAAGCCAGATAAAACACCATGCCGGGTCTCCAGTTTTCGTCCACACACGAAGCAGCTGCAAATTGTCTTTATTCTTTCGACTATTAGCCAATCCCATACTGGACAAAGAGTTCCTTTCAAACAGAACTCTCCCTGTTGTACATGCACTCGCACAAGGACTTCTTAGGGCACATGATTGCTCCTGTAGGTCTCTTGATCCAGTCTGTTGACAACGGTGTGGTACTGATGGATTAAATTAGCTGTTGTAGACTTCCATGAAGTTGGTTGGGTTTTTTTATACATGCTGACTTTCTTTACCATTTACGGAAGAATCAAACTGGCTTACGAGCATTTTCCCTTCCCCTCCCCACAACAGACACTCTGTGAGGTAGGTGGGGCTGAGAGAGATCTAAGAGAACTATGACTAGCCCAAGGTCACCCAGAAGAAGAGTTGGTTTTTATATGCCGACTTCCTCTACCACTTAAGGAAGACTCAAACCGGCTTACAATCACTTTCCCCTCCCCACAACAGTCACCTTGTGAAGTGGGTGGGGGTGAGAGAGCTCTAAGAGCTGTAACTTGCCCAAGGTCACCCAGCTGGCTTCATGTGTAGGAGTGGGGAAACAAGTCCAGTTCATCTGATTAACCTCCACTGCTCACCTGGAGAAGTGGGGAATGAAATCTGGTTCTCCAAATCAGAGTCCACAGCTCCAAACCACCGCTCTTAACCACTACACCACACTGGCTTCATGTGTAAGAGCGGGGAAACCAACCCAGGGAAGGACTTATTGGCTAACATGATATCTTTTGTCTCTCAATCTACTGTGTTGTCTTGGAGGTCTTAGTTCTCCCTTGAATTTTTGATTCTTGGGCTATCTTAAGGGAAGTTTTCTGTCCCAGAATTAGCGATTGAGTGTCTGCAGTGTCCCCAGTTCAACAGATCTTTCAGGCCCAAATGGCGATGACAGCCATGACGAAGAAGCCAAAACCAATGAAGGAGAACTTGACAAGAGGGCTCTCTTGCGAGCGCAGCTCGTAGGGCAGGATCTCCAGGAAGGTGACGTAAAGGAACGTCCCGGCAGCCACCCCTTCCAGCACAGCCTGAGCCAGACCAGTCCCGTCGCCTTTCGAAAGCGACACCCCGATGCCTATCGCGATGCCAGCGGGGGACATGAGGGCGAAGACCACTAGGTACAGAAGCCTCCACCGGGCCTTGGTGGCGCTCTGCACCAGCTTCAAGGCCAGGCTGAAGGCCACGATGGCCTTGTGGATCAGCACGGCCAGGCAGAGTTGCACGGCCCCCGTCTGCTCCTTCTGCACGCCGATGGCCAGGCCCTCGAAGACGGAGTGGAAGGAGAGGGAGAGGAAGAGTATGAATGCCCGGAAGGAGCTGTGCGACTCGGGCACTCCCTTGGGGTCATCATGGGCTTCGGGGTCACCGTGTGAATGGACGGCCCGAGGGCAGCAGGACAGCACCACACTCTCCATGAAAAACACCAGGAAGAAGCCGAACGAGATGATGAGCTCTCCAAACGGGTATCCCTGCCGCCGAGGGCGATGAAGAGAAAAGGGGAAATACGGTAAGGCAGAGGGATGCGGCTGTGTTCCACACCCGCTAGTCCAGACCATGGGCTCCAAGACCAAAACGTCGGCCTCCAACCACTTTCTCCCTTTCTGATTCAGAAAACAGCCTCTGCATACCTGCCAGTCTTTGGAGAGGTCTTTCTCAAATGACAACATTCCCACGACAAGCGGCCTTAGCTACCTGTGTTTCAGGACCTGTTTTATGATATGGTATCCATGTGCATGCTTATAAAACTTCAAAGCCTTTATTCATTCATTTATAAGGATAATAAAAGCTAGAAGAGCCACAACTGTTAAAGAGCTTTTCACAGGTTCCGACAGTTGCAAAAGACACATCTGTGGCAATGCTACAGCTGCACCAGAGGGTACCACACAACAGAAGATACGTAGGACTTTTTGCCAGTCACAAACCCCTGTTGGACTGCAGGTTCCCCCCCCCCCATTTTCTGGCTTTTTCACAAATGAATTTCCTATGCTGATGTCAGCTCCATATTGGGAGGGGGGGAAGAAACCATACACATCTCTATGAAGATAGATCATGATGGGCAGCTGTGTTAGTCTGTGTTAGTAGAAAAGAGCAAGAGTCTAGTAGTACCTTAATGACCAACAAAATTTCTGGCAGGGTCTGAGCTTTCATGAGCCACAGCTCTCTTCTTCAGAGGTATCTTACCTTCTCTATTAATATATTTGTGATGGGGGCAATGTCAAAGCACAGGGTACTCACCTCGGAATCGTCACCTCCAGAAGTCACGTTCTGCTTCAGGACGAGAGTATCCTGTTTGTAAATAACACCACAGGAAGTTATACTTTGGGGAGGAGAAGGAGGAGGAGGAGAGGAAGGAGAGAAAGGAGGAGGAGGAGGAGAAGAAGAAGAAGAGTTGGTTTTTATATGCTGACTTTCTCTGCCACTTAAGAAAGAATCAAACTGGCTTACAATCTCCTTCCTTTCCCCTCCCCACAACAGACACCCGGTGAGGTGGGTGGGGTTGAGACAGCTCTCAAGAGAGCTGTGACTAGCCCAAGGTCACCCAGCTGGCTTCGTGCGTAAGAGTGGAGACACCAACCCAGTTCACCAGATTAGAGTCCGCCGCTCATATGGAGGAATAGGGAATCATATGCATCAGTCAGAAAGGTGTAGAGGGATATGCAACAATGAGAATGGTGTAGTGGTTAGGGAGTTGTGCTAGGATCTGGGAGACTCAGGTTCGGATCCCCGGTCTGTCATGCAAGTTTGTTGGGTGGCCTTGGGTCAGCCACTCTCCAAGCTTAATCTACCTTGTAAGGTTGTTGTGAGGATAATTTGGAGGATGAGAGTGTGATGTTATAAGCTACTCTGATTCTCCACTGGGGAAGGAAAACAGAGCGTACCCCTCTAAATAGATAAATGGCTCCTGTGGAGGTAGCAAAACCAATTTAATTCCATTTTGAACTAGTTTGGAAAGCTCCATAAACTGAATTCAGGACTCTGAAAAATGAAGTTGGTTTTGCATGTTGCTGCTGAAATTTGTTTTTAAGAGTGAAGAGTAATTTGAAAGCAACTATTCGTTGCTGTTTTTTTTCCTCCAAATTCTAGCCCCAGCCCATCCAAATTTAATCCAGCTTCATCTGTAAATTGAGAAGGGTGAAAAAAAAATTCAGATTAAGGCAGAGTGACGTCACTCACCTGCTGCTGTCGCTTTTCAATTTCCTCTTTGATGTCACCCAATGCGTCAGCCACCATGTGCATAATGCAGGCCCCAAGGAAGACCCCAGCTGCAAAACAGCCTATAAAGCTAAGGATGCGCCGATGCTTCCCTAAAAGGAGAAGGGGCAAGTGAAAGGAAGGGTCCGAATTCACAGGTAAGCAATTGAAGCCGGAGGGTCATTCTAAAGGCTAATGAACATACAGGCATATTAAACTACTAATGTCAAGAAATAACCTTCACGTGTGAAATGGTGACCTCAGTTTCAGTACCATGGACAGAGCTTTCCTATCGCCCTACAACACAACCTTTGCAGTAAGGCTATTCACACATTCAGGTCACTCGGGTCGTTTATGAATGGGTACTTTCACTCATATTTGCCCCCGATCTGTCCCGGTTGTTGCTTGGAGTTATGCATGAGTTTTCCCCTCCATTAGAGATGACCTCGCTGCCAGCCCTCGCAAATCCCGGGACTTCCCATTACTCTGTTAACCCGATTCTTCCCTCTCCCCTGACCTCAGCCCGGGTGAAATCCCCGTGCATAAGGCAAAGCGCATGAAGTTGTGAATGTTTGCTTTCGCTCAGTGTTATCATGCTGTGTGTATACAAGCCAATGAAGCTGAGATGACCAAACTGTTTCGAGAAAAAGTACTGTTTACATTATAGGTGGTTGCCCAAACGTTTCACACTCGGCAAGCCACATAACAAAAGAGTTTTTGTCAAAACATTAGGAAGAACTTTCTAACAGTTAGAGCGGTTCCTCAGTGGAACAGGCTTCCTCAGGAGGTGGTGAGCTCTCCTTCCCTGGAGCTTTTCCAGCAGAGGCTAGATGGCCATCTGTCAGCAATGCTGATTCTATGACCTTAGGCAGATCATGAGAGGGAGGGCATCTTGGCCATCTTCTGAGCATGGAGTAGGGAGTCACTGGGTGTGTGTGAGGGGGGAGGTAATTGTGAATGTCCTGCATCGTGCAGAGGGTTGGGCTAGATGACCCTGGTGGTCCCTTCTGACTATGATTCTAACTATGTAAGGCGGGCCAGTTTCAATAGAGCCTCGACATTCAGAGGACTGAACTGATTCGTAACAGTCTTGATGTAATCAAGGATACCTTTCCAATCTATTAGGAAGCACATTAAAAAAAATTAAATTATGGCATGTCCATCAGGGGCGGGGACCTTAAAGAGCAGCATTCAAGCCCCCACCTCTCACCGTGCATGCTAGGATGTCATGGTGCCTTTGTGTTACACCTTCCCCTTTCTCGAATGCAACGAAGCCTACACACGTGACTGGAACGGACACGTTTCCCCCCAAATTATTCCCGCCTCCGTCTTGCCTGCATCAAATTTCAGATGGTAAGCTCCTTATATTATGTTGTGTCATGCCTATCGATGGGGTAATAATCACCAGTGTTGCGCATTAATACAGTCAGCCCTAATAATTATAGCAGCACTGCAGAGTTTCTGGAGGGAAAGGGGAGGAAAAGAAGCTGAGTTGGGGCAATAGGACTTACAACTGTTTAATAGAAAAGAGGGACTCCTTCTTGCAGTTCTTGAACCAAAGGTCACTTTGGCTTGAGTATCCCCCGCTATCTACACTCACAAGCAGAGATTTTTCTCCAACTTCTATACCAGGGGTGTCGAACTCATTTATTACGAGGGCCAGATATGACATAAATGTCACGTGATTGAGCCGGGCCATGCCTCGCCAGCCCAGATTGGGAGCGGGAGATTGGCTGCCTTGGCTATCCAGATCAAGAGGGTATGTGGCGGCTTCAGCTGGCTGGATAAGGGCTCTCAAGGGGCCGAGCTGGCCCCCAGGCTGTATGTTTCACACCCCTGTTCTATAGATTTTGCTTTAAAATCAATGCTAGCCAGGAAACTGCAAAGTAAACATAGGCAAATGTTTATTCTGCAGATTCAAACATAGGAGGGGGAAAAATGGCTTACGCTAATGGTTATCAAGACATCACAGTTACCAGTTGGGTCCAGCCAACTTTTTGTTCTGTGTTGCCCCATTCCCCTCTTCACTATCACCTCTGTCCCTTGGAGATAGATCACGGTGGGTAGCCATGTTAGTCTGTCTGTAGCAGCAGAAAAGAGCAAGAGTCCAGTAGCACCTCCAAGACTAGCAAAAATAGTATGAAGTGCACTGTGGCTCACGAAAGCTCATACCCTACCAGAAATTATGTTAGTCTTTAAGGTGCTACTGGGCTCTTGCTCTTTTCTACCTCTGTCCCACGTGTCTTATCAATGCAGGCCCCACAATGAATACATGAAGCTGCCTTCTACTGAATCAGACCCTTGGTCTATCAAACTGGCAGCGACTCTCCAGGGTCTCAGGCAGAGGATCTTTCACATCATCTACTTGCCTGGTCCCTTTAACTGGAGGTGCCGGGGATTGAATCTGGAACCTTCTGCAAAGCAGGTTTTCTACCACTGAGCCACAGCCCCTCCCGATCCTTAAGCAGAGAGCTTTTTGGTTTATCAAAGGAACCTTTCCTTTCATCAGCAGAAGAGTTGGTTGGATCCAAGCCACTATGTGCATCGACTGATGCTGAAGGGAAAGGCTGAGCAAAACATGATTTCAAGCTAGAGAAGGGTTGCTGTTAATGATAAAGAATTGTGGCAACTACAGATCTATGTTTTATATTGTTTTATATAGTATTTTTATATTGTTTTATATAGAATTTTATCTATTTGCTAGCCTTTTTTGAAAACATAAGGTTTTCGGTTGTTAGATTTGTAGCATATAATTTGTACCTTGATATTTTCTGGTCTGTGAGTGCAATGAATTTATTATGATAGTTACTATGATTTCATAAGAGCCCCGTGGAGCAGAGTGGTAAGCTGCAGTACTGGAGTCAAAAGCTCTGCTCACGACCTGAGTTCGATCCCGACAGAAGTCGGTTTCAGGTAGCCGGCTCAAGGTTGACTCAGCCTTCCATCCGAGGTCGGTAAAATGAGTACCCGGCTTGCTGGGGGTAAAGTGAAGATGACTGGGGAAGGCACTGGCAAACCACCCCTGTAAACATAGTCTGCCTAGTAAGCGTCGGGATGTGACATCACGCCATGGGTCAGTAATGACCCAGTGCTTGCACAGGGGCCTACCTTTACCTATTATGATTTCATGCACATGCGTTTACACACATGGGCATTAATGAAAGCAAGTGCATGTGTTAGCTCCCAGTGCTTTAACTTTCACAAGAATGGAAGTGGGAGGGAAATGGCAACTTTCCGTGACATTTCGATAAATGCACCCACCAAAACGCCAACAGAGACAGTGATTCCCTGGGGTCATGTGCCAGATGAGTGTCCCTGATAAAGGACCCAAACTGCAACCTACAGCTGCTTAGCCTGCAAGAAAAACAAGGCCAGCTCAACCTCTTCATCTCCATGTGATGAACTCTAGTGAAGAAGAAGAGTTGGTTTTTATATGCCGACTTTCTCTTCCACTTAAGGAAGAATCAAACCGGCTTACAATCACCTTCCCTTTCCCTCCCCACAACAGACACCCTGTGAGGTAGGTGGGGCTGAGAGAGCTCAAAGAGAGCTGTGACTAGCCCAAGGTCACCCAGCTGGCTTCATGTGTAGGAGAGGGGAAACAAATCTAGTTCACCAGATTAGCACCCGCCGCTAATGTGGAGTTCTTCAGATTAGAGTCCACCGCTCCAAACCACCACTCTTAACCACTACACCATCCTACTTACGCTAATGCTCTATGCTACTCTTGGCAGCACATTACAGCCACCCCTCCAAAGGAAGGACCGTTTCCTGCCCACTCTGCTGCCAACTCACCTCTGGCCATGTTGATCTGGAACCACTGGACTTGCGCTGGGATGAGTCCGCAAAGCAGAGGGACTACCAGCAGGCCCACCAGGCAGCCAATTTTCACACCCAGCAACGGATCCATCTCAGCAGCGAAAGGTCCACCAGCAAATAGAAAGGAGGGTGGAGGGGATGCAGCCCTTGGGTCCTTGAGACCCTGGCTCCTCTCGGTCAAATCTGGCCAGGAAACTTCTACGTCCTCTCAGTAAATGGTCTCAAGAAGAGCCCAGAAGGCCCCTTCACCTTCACTTGAACCGATACACTTCCCCCTTTGGAGATACCGGAGGGGCAAAGATCAGGTGGAAGAACACTCATGTAACACACATGGCAAGATCAGGAGCATCCAAAGATCCCTGTTGCGGCCGAATGCCTTCCTCCTTCCACCTCCATCACCTCTAGTTACACCTCCTGATCGTTTCTTCTCCTCCCGTGATTTTGTCCCTCCTCCACTTCGCCGTTCCCTCCATTGGTCTAGCCCTCCCCACGACTGTGCTCTCTTCCATTCCACCTTCCTCTCTCTTTTCTACCTTCCGCTCTCCAGGTTCCTCCCTCGCTTCCATCCACGCTCTCTAGTCCTGGCCACCTTTCTTCAGAGTTTGAGCAATCGTTCCGATACTCCGAAGGAGGAAAAGAAAGGACTCCCAGCCCAGCCCACTCCATTCCTGTCATTATGTAAATACATTAATTCCATTCCGTAAACATTCCATAGGAGAGACTTGAGTCATGGCCAACACGGCCACATGGGAGGGCCCCGCCTCAAATTGCCAGCTGAAAACATCTGTTAAAATGAGACTGTTTGAAGGTTGTGCCTGCTGTCGGAACGAATAAAATGCATTTCAACAGAAATAAACGTAAAGTTCTGCATTTAGGTAGGAAAAATCAAATGCGTAATTATAGGATGGGGGAAACTTGTCTTGGCAATAGTGTGCGCGAAAAGAATCTAGGTCACTGGAGGTGTGGGGGAGGTAGTTGTGAATTTCCTACGTTGTGCAGGGGGTTGGACTAGATGACCTGGGTGACCCTTTCCAACTCTATGATTCTATGGGTTCATGCCCTCATCCAAGGACTCTACCAGCCCCTCTTTTGTTCAGGGGCTTTTAAGACGGAGAGGGAGAAACCGAATGCATGACTAACAGGGGAGAGAAAAACAACAGCAAAAAAATAATAATCCCAGCTTGCAACATGAGATATTTTAAATCCGAACGCAGGTTTGGCGTACACAACAGACGACGTTAGCTTAATGACCACTTAGCATTTTGCACCTGATTGCCCGTCCAAAAAGCAACTGCTATGCCAGAACCTCTAGTCCTGTCAACCACTACGTCAATAGTGGCACGAGTTCTGTAACTGCAGCCTAGAAATAATAGATAATGGGCAACCAAGAGGCCAGAATGTTATGTTTGGAGGTCTAAATAATATAAATGAATGAATGAATAAATAACCCCTGGGAGATGTTTTGTGCAGCTCAAAAAAGCGTGGTGTAGTGGTTAAGAGCGGTGGTTTGCAGCGGTGGGCCCTGATCTGGAGAACCGGGTTCGATTCCCCCACTCTTCCACATGAGCAGCGGAGGCTAATCTGGTGAACTGGATTTGTTTCCCCAGTCCTACACGTGAAGCCAGCTGGGTGGCCTTGGGCAAGTTACAGTTCTATTAAGAGCTGTCTTAGCCCCACCTACCTCACAGGGTGTCTGTTGTGGGGAGGGGAAGGGGAGGTGATTGTAAGCTGGTTTGAGTCTCCCTTAAATGGTAGAGAAAGTTGGCATATAAAAACCAACTCCTCTTCTACTTTCCAGCGGATGAAAAAATGTAACCATTTCCTTTATTGTTGTTTTCATAGCAGCCGACAGCTAGCTCAGTGTTATACTCCCACACCCCATAGAGAGGAAAAACTGACAACCATGTTGCTACTGCCCCTTGGAATAGAAGGAAGGGTTTCACGGGGCTCCTGAAGAGACCCAACCTTTGACGTTTGACTTCTATGAAAGAGATCGGAGGCATGTGGAAGTTGAGTTACTTCACTGAAAACAAAGTGGGCAGCAGCTAACAAGACCTGCGAAATACTCTCAACCACATTCTAGGCAGCACTCATGATTGCAAATGACAGCACCCTGAACAGAGGTAGAAGGGCTGCATTTGCCAGCCAACAAACCACAACGTCTGTATAGCAGAGAAGCCATGGAATAATAACAGCAGCACATCCGATGCTCCATAATTGTCTTCTCTAGTGATCAAGGAAGTCTCCAACTAAAGATGGCAAACAGATTGACATGGTTGAGACAAGTCGGCCCTTAACGATTGATACAGTGACAAGTAGAAAGCCACACAAAAGGCATTTCAGGTTTCCAAAACCACAATGCGAGGCGTCAACACGTGATTTGCCCACACGCACCCCTCCCGTCGCCGAACCTGGCAAATCCGAGGCCCAGCCTGGCCTTCTTTGCCGTCGAGCCCCAAGACGGGTCCAACAGGCTCAGGGGAGCCACGCCTGAGAACGCTCACTCGGAGGCGGCCGGCTGTTCTCGCAACCTCGGCATTGCATTTTATAGAGCAAACAAACCAGCCCTGGCAGCTCCTCTCCAAGTTTACAGAGCCAGGCAATCTTCTTCCCATCCTTGGGAAAACAAAACGTCAGAACGGTCCTGCAGGATCAGACCAGTAAGGGTCCATCTAGTCCGGTGTCCCACCTCACACACTGAGGGCAGTCAGAGGAGCAGGCCTATTATATTAGGTGCTCTGGAGCACAGGCAGGATAACGCTGCTGCAGTCGTCTTGTTTGTGGGCTTCCTGGAGGCACCTGGTTGGCCCCTGTGTGAACAGACGGCTGGACTTGATGGGCCTGGGTCTGATCCAGCAGGGCTTTCCTTATGTTCTTATGATGCATACCTATTCTCTCCAGGATCACAGGAGCATGCCTATTATATGAGGTGCTGTGGAACCCAGGCAGGAGAATGCTACTGTAGTCGTCTTGCTTGTGGGCTTCCTAGAGGCACGTGGTTGGCCACTGTGTGAACAGACTGCTGGATTTGATGGACCATGTTTTGATCCTGCATGACTTTCCTTATGTTCATAAGGAAGACAGGGCTATCAATGGCTACTAGGCAAAATGAATACCAGTCATGATGCTACTAGGCAAAATGAATACCAGTCATGATTTTCTCCAGGATCAGAGGAGCAAGCCTACTGTATTAGGTGCTGTGGAACCCAGGCAGGATGGAGCTGCTGCATTGTAATGCTGCTGCAAACAGCTTCTTGGCCCCGCCCCGTTTCAGCGAGTGGCAGTCGGGAATGGGGCCAGTGGGTGGCAGAGAAACCCAAGGGAGTGGCTGCTCCCGTTTAGGCAGTTCTCTCTCCCCTACTTGGCTTCAGGCCAATTCGCAAAGTGATCCAGGGGGTGGAGGCGCATTGCTAGGTGCCGAAGGTCCATCTAGGACAGCATGAGATATATTGAGAAGGTGGGCGACGGCAATCTCAGAACACTAGCAACTCTTCCAAGGTTGTTGTTTCTTTAGTCCAGGGGTGGGGAACCTTTTTTCCGCCAAGGGCCATTTGGATATTTATAACATCATTTGCAGGCTGTACAAAATTATCAACTTAAAAATTAGCCGACCAAGCCCCAAGCAGGCAGCTGCCCCAGATGACCCCCCCGGGCGCGGGCAAGCAGACAGTCATCCAACCGGTAGTGCACTTGCCCACCTGCTGGCACAGGATGGTCTGTGGCGCCAGCTGGGCGTAGCCGTGCAGCTGCACGGCAGAGTTGCTCCTGCTCCGCATGGTCGGGGCCGGATTCTACAGCCGGCTCCTGCTACCTCCGCCTGCAGGGGTGAAATGAGGACACGTTGGCTAAGAACTCACCCCCTACAACGCACATTCTGGCCCTGCCCCCTTTAACCCCTCCACTGTCGCCACTTCCACCCCCAACCCTCTTGTAGTACAGAGCGAATACGTTTCTCCATGGCCCAGGTGGGAAAGGGTTAACGCAGTTTCTTGGGCAGTCCTAGTAGCTCCATAGCTAACAACTTGTCTGCAAGGGGGGGGAAGGTTCCTTTTCTCGGCAAAACAAACTCACATCTGCCTTGAATAGAGGCTATTCCTGTCTGCGGGAGGGGGCGGATCGCCAGCCGTAGATCCTTCTGAGCTAGAGATCTGCCAGGACCCACGAAGGGCCAGACCAAATGATTTCGTGGGCCTTAAACGGCCCTTGGGCCTGACGTTCCCCACCCCTACTTTAGTCCCTACTTTAGTCCTTTCAGTTACCCCATGTGACTCTTTCTGGATTCATTTATGGACACCCGGGGTTCCACAAACAGAATAATCTCCCCCTCGACGCCCCTGCATTGTACCACCAACTTAATCATGCTAACACTTCTCCTGAAGGCAAGTTACGCAACCCAGGAATCCCAGCTTTCCCAACCTCCTTCTCAGCTCACTGCCCCAGTTCCAAAGATAGAAACCAAAACCAAGTTCCTGGTAGCCCTGCTTGAAAACCACACCGCCGTCCTTCCAGAGCCGGGAACAGAACCCAGCGTGGCGTCCAGGAGATCACTCTCAAAATAAATCTGGCTTCCTCCTTCCATCTGGTTCCAGACTCATCTCCACTAACCCAATTTCAAACTGGGTGCCTCCCGTAAAAGTCTTTTTTTATCCGGCTTGATTCTTTATCCGGCTTGATCATCGAATACAAAGGAATCATCTGCATTCAACGATCCACAGCCCAAGACTCAGAAGTGGTTACCTCTCAGCCTTCTTCCCTCATTCCCAGTCTCTACTAACAAGCTTGTTTGTGAGTCTTCCTTACAACGGGAGGAATTCTCAGCCCCTCAGGGCGAAAGACATGACCTAGAACGACGAGGAACTGAAGAACGGCAAGGTGCACCCATTGCTGACTTGTATCGCTTCACATTGCAAGTGGAGGGGGCTTGAATGCTCGCTCACATAAAACGCTCACAAAACCAACCAAGGAAAAGGATCCAGGCTAACCTTTGGCCCCATACATCGGTAACGCGACGTATTGGTAGTACTTTATTAAGAGAACGATGAAGGAAGTGGCCCTGATCTTTTGGCAGGGAAGGCAGAATAAATAAATACTACATAGATGTAGGATTGAGGATTCAAACGTTCAATCCCTCATGGGAAATGTTACAGGCCAGCAACAGACATATCACAGAGATCTCCTGCTCCAAGTCCTTTCCACCCATCAACAGGCAGGGTGGAAACAAACTGTAGTTCCCTCCAGAGGTGGGAGGCTAAATAGCTCAGATGCACCACAATATGGGGAGAGAAAAAAAAATAAACACACATACACAGGACATCTGAAAGGAAGAGATACCACATCAAAAAGTTTATCAACTCGGCAGTGCGGCCTGGAACCTGATCAATTTCAGCGCTCTAGATGCCATTGCTAGGCCAAGCTGGGAGTTTTTCAACTAGACTGATGAGCTCCATGTAGTCCGCCCCGCCAGTCGAGCCAGGAGTGTCGGCCAGCACGTGCTAGCGGGATGCAGACGCCCCACAAGAAGCTGAGGTCCGTTCTGCACAGAACTCCATCAACTCTGCTCTTCGTCCGCAAGGTCTACCTCTTCATCCAAAGCCGGCTCGCCATCGAGGTGCAAAACCGGCAAACGGTCTCCACAGTTACTCGCCCTTGCGCATCGGTAAAGGTCCCTGTAGGGAGAAGTTAGGGGTGAAGATTCTCATCCTGCGTGCTTGAAGCAGCTATCGCTCATTACGCCTTTGAAAATCAGACGCACGAGCCAGCGGCCCAAAGGGGATAAAGAAACCCAGTACCTGCCATGTTTTCCAGTGGTAATGCATGCATGCTGTAGGGTGCCGTCAGGGCAGCAGAGGTGGACGTGGACATGGTGGGACCGGCAGAGGACAGGCTGGGTAATGCGAGGCCAGGGTTCATTTGCTTCCCCTGACCCTCTCTGCAGGATCAGGAAGGAGAATCTCTCCTCCTTCTGCTGCGGGTTCTGGAAGAACATACAAGAGGGGAGGGGAAAGGACCTTAGCCATACTTCTCTATGAAGAAGAAGAAGAGTTGGCTTTTATATGCCAACTTTCTCTACCACCTAAGGGAGACTCAAACAGGCTTACAATCACCTTACCTTCCCCTCCCCACAAAAGGCACCCTGTGAGGTAGGTGGGGCTGAAGAGCTCTTAATAGAACTGTGACTAGCCCAAGTTCACCCAGCTGGCTTAGTGTGTAGGATTGGGGAAACCAACCTGGTTCACCAAATTAGACTCCGCTGCTCTTGTGGATGAGAGAGGAATCAAACCCGGTTCCCCATTGCTCCAAACCACCGCTCTTAACCACTACACCACGCTGGCCCTATTCCACCCTGACTTACTAATCCACTTCCTGATCTCAACAGAAAGGTGTGCTCACCTAGCCCATAACCCTCATAATTTGCCTTGCTTCTACACACAGCCCAAATTAGTGCACAGAATGCGAAACACAATTCAGCAGGCCAGCCTATCCCCACCTCTGCATGCCTCCAGGATAGCAGAGGTGGTGCTAGAAGAGCAGGGCTTTTTTCCTTGTGTGTGAAGAATGCAGGGCAAAGAACACACATTAATGGTCTTTACCGAACGCTGCGCCCCACAGTAAAAGCGAGAACGGTTTTTTATAAGGCATCGAACTCATCCTGAGTAAAACACCTGTGTCCACAGAGCAAGCTGTGGGAATGAGAACTGCTCAAGAAGACCCAAGTCAGTTTCCATCCACAGCTGGGAACGCAGCCAAGATCGCAGACATGAATGAACAGGATAAAAGGCAATTACACACTTATTTTGTTACAAGTGATTGCCCCTGCAAACTGGGCTCAAGTTGGAGGCAAACCCTACCAGACGTGAACAGCCCCTGAGTATTTCCTGGAGCCCTCGCAGAAGGAAAGACTGAAAACTAGCACTCGATTATATTCAAAGATATCCCCCACTTCTGTCCAAGCAACCTCCCTATATATTAAACTAATATAACAAGTCAGATCATAAGTCCATCCAGTGCCTATTTCTCTCCATGAGGGTAACCATGTTGGGGAAGAGGAAGAGGAGGGGGAAGAGGAGGGAGAGTCGGTTTTTATATGCCGACATTCTCTACCTTTTATGGAGAATCAAACTGGCTTACAATCACCTTCCCTTCCCCTGCCCATCCCACAACAGACACCCTGTGAGGTAGTTGAGGCTGAGAGAGCTCTAAGAGAGCTGTGACTAGCCCAAGGTCACCCAACTGGTTTCATGTGTAGGAGAGGGGAAACCAACCCGGTTCACCAGATTAGCCTCCGCCGCTCATGTGGAGGAGTGGGGAAATCAAACCCGGTTCTCCAGATCAGAGTTCACCACTCCAAACCACTGCTCTTAACCACTATACCACACTGGCTCTGAAGAGCTAGATTTGAGCCCACTAACTAGAAATAGCAGCAGGAAAAGACGAAGGCCCAACAAGAGACGGATTGACCCAATAAACTAAGGAAGCCATGGCCCTCAGTTTGCAAGACCTGAGCAAGGCTGTTAGATAGGACATTCTGGAGGACATTGATTCATAGGGTCGCCATGAGTCGGAAGTGACTTGACGGCACTTAAAACGGCAGTGTGACAGCACAGACAGAATTAGCTCACTCCAGGCCACCAGGAAACTATCTTAGTTATCTGCTCTGTGCCACTGCAGTACACAGGCTCTCGAATATAATCCTAACAGTCGGCGGCAAGATCAAAGAACAATCATTGCAGGCCAAAGGAGGGCACTTACCCATTTGAAAGGAAAGGGGTGATAGGCCTGGATGAAGTTACACGGCAGAGGACAGTCGCCCGATAAGCGGGGACAAGGCAAATGGTGCGGACACTGAAAGAGAAGGGGAGGGGGGGATTCGCGTTTAATCACGGTGAATCTTTCTGAGTTCCCGGGCACTGGGGTTCACAAGTTGACAGGTTTGAACCCACCCACGTCCCCACCAGTCTAAGTGGACACACGTCTTCCAACCATGACCCTCCCACACTCTAGTTGAGTCTCCCAGCTTGGCACCACCTCCCCTTTCTCCGAAGTAGGTTTTTTTAATTAGTTTTATTTTTTTCCATACAGAAGGAAAAGAGGGAAATGAGGGTTTCAGCAGTACAACTAAATAGGACAAAAAATGAGAAACAAATCAAACAGATTACCGTATTTCCCCGAGTATAAGACAATCCTTTTTTCTAAAAATATTTAGAAAAGAATTGGGGGTCATCTTATACACGGAAGGTCGCTCTCTTCCCCGTTTGTCACCTGACGGGCGGGGAAGACAGCAAGCCCGGTCGCCCTAGCAGGCTGGTGACCAGCCTTCCCAGGGTCCCCGCTCTCTTCCCTGCCCTTCAGCTGATGGGCGGAGAAAAGAGCGGACCGGGAAGAGCCCGGTTGCCCTGGCCGGCTGGCAACCGGCCTTCCCAGGGTCCGGCGCTCTCTTCCCTGCCCGTATTTTTCCATACACCCCCATGTATAAGACGACCCCTGATTTCTTAATTTGGGGTTAAAAAATGTAGGTGTCGTCTTATATATGGGGGCGTCTTATACACGGAAAAATATGGTACATTGCCATGCTTATTCAACGCAGTTATACAATCAAAATGGCTTCTCAGCTTGAAAAAGAAAACTTTAGCACTACTAAACCTAAACACAATCAAAATAATTTTCCAAATATGAGCATCTCTGAGGCGGTTTTAACACTTACCGGGGCAAAAATGTGAGGTTCTCGGGGGTCACGAATTACTTTATCCATGCCCTGGATGAGAAGCAAAGGAAAGGTAAAGAGTCATGAGGACAGCTCTCCCGATCGCTTCCTCCAAAGATCTCAGGTGGGTCTTCTGTCTCCTCCATTTCATCACCCTCTCCTCCCTTTTATCCTCCTGACCGCCCTGTGAGGTGGGCTCGGCCGAGAGACCTGAAGCCCACCCAGCGCGCCTCGCAGATGAGTGGGGATTCGTAACAGGCTCTGCCCAGTCCGAGTCCAACAGCGTAACCACAACATCGCACCAATGTCACTCCCACTCTTTCTGTCCCTGGCATACCCTATGCCAAAACTTCCGGACAGAGTAACCTCACATGAACGCACGAAGCTGCCTTCCACTGAATCAGACCCTTGGTCCGTCAAAGTCAGTATTGCCTACTCAGACTGGCAGCGGCTCTCCAGGGTCTCAGGCTGGGGTCTTTCACATCACTGACTTGCCTGGTCCCTTTAACTCAGGGATGGGGAACCTCAGGCCCGGGCCCTCGGAAGTTCTGGGGCCCGGCCGCAGAGGCCTGTCAGCTGTTGAGCAGCGAGAGGGAGCGGGGGAAAGAGGCTGGCGGCTCCCGGCAGCAGAGCATGCATGCGGGAGCCGATCGGGCTTCGGGAAGGGGCCTTTTGTGGACTCGGGGGGGGGGGGGGACGGCATGGAGACTGGGGCCCAGTCGCGTGGGGCTCCGTGCGCTGCCGGGTGTGTGTGTGTGGGGGGGGGAGGAGGGGAGGCTGGGGCCCAGTTGCGCGGGGCCGGCATGCGGGTGTGTGTGTGTGGGAGGGAAAGGCTTTTCTCTCTTTTCTTCCTCTTTTTCTGTCACTCTCCTTTCTCTCCCTCTTTCTCCCTCTTTTTCTGTCTCTTTCTTTGTCTCCCTCCGTCCTTTTCTTTCTTTTCCCCCCTCTCTCCATTTCTCTCTCTTTCTCCCTCCCTCCCTTTTCCTCTTTCTCTGTTTTCCTTCCTCCCTTGCCAATTGACTGTGGGCTGCGCCCCCCTGGGGCCTCATTTGCTCGGGCCCACCGCTGGCTGCCCTCCCACCTGGGAGGGGGGGAGGAAGGTGCCCTGCAGGCCTTCTCTGTGTGGCCTCCCCTGGGGTTGCCAACCTCCAGGTAGTGGCTGGAGACCTGGCAACCCTAGCCTCTCCCCCCCACACCGAGAGATCTACACCTGGTATGGCCCCTGGAGGATGTTATAAATGTGCAAATGGCCCTTGGCAGGAAAAAGGTTCCCCACCCCTGCTTTAACTGGAGATGCTGGAGATTGAACCTGGGACCTTCTGCATGCCAAGCAGATGCTCTACAACTGAGCCACAGCCCCTCCCCTAAAATTTTTACAGTGAGAGTAGTTGAACACACGAACACATGAAGCTGCCTTATACTGAATCAGACCTTTGGTCCATCAAAGTCAGTATTGTCTACTCAGACAGGCAAAGGCTCTCCAGAGTCTCAGGCAGAGGTCTTTCCCATCACCTTCTCGCCTCGTCCCTTTAACTGGAGATGCCGGGGATTGAACCTGGGAACCTTCTGCATGCCAAGCAGAGGCTCTACCTCTGAGCCATTGCCCCTCCCCAGGATAAATGTTACAACAGCTGTTTGGGTCAGGGCAAACAAGGTGAAGCCGGCAAAACACCAGTGCCAGGAGCTTTCCCCCTTCTTTCAGGGCAAATTAATGGCTCTGCGGAAAAGAAAGATTCCCCACCCCCAAACAACAAAAACCTGGCATGGTGCACCATACATCTCCTGCAAAACGTGACAACCAGTGTGGTGCGGCAGTTAGCACCCTGGACTATGAGACCCAGCTTTGAATCTCTATTCTGGCACGGGCACTTGCTAGGTGATCATGGGCCTGTCAAATGCTCTCAGTCTCACCTACCACACTGGGTTGTTGTAAAGATAAAACGAGGGTGGGGAGAGAACCTTCTAAGTCACTGTGGGTCCCCACCAGAGAGAAAGTGGGACACAAAGCAAAAGAAAACCAACTAATGTTAGGGGTGCGTGGGGGAAAATCCTCCCTGTTCTTAATCAGCGGAGGCGGATCAAGCAATTATTTTTTAAGAACCTGTGTTGAGAAATAATTTTGAGGGATTACAGTTGTTAGCAGAAACCCTACAGCTTAACATCTCTCGGGCAAAAGGCACGGCTTGGGGAACAGTAGCGTAATTCCCCCCCCACACACACACTTTGTGTTTCTTTAACTTGGCCCTTGCCTCCAGTGAACTGTCCTGAAAGTGAATGGCTCCAAGACACCCTGCAGGTCAAGAAATAAAAGGAAAATTGGATGCCTGAAGCAGGATACCGGCAGGTTTAGGCGCCTCACCTGTAATATGACATCTCGAGCCTCCATGAGCATCTGATGGCCTTCCTTGGTTCCATTTTCTATTAGAATCTGAAAGAGAAAAGGATGTGGGGAAGGAAGCGTTGGGCGCCCGGTGAGCAACTCTCACCCAAGATGGCTTCTGCCTTCCCCGAGTACACAGAGACACAATGCTGATCAGCTGGGTGAAGGCACCCAACGAGCGGTGGACCCATCCAACTAAATTTTAGCTGGTGCGAGGCTGGCCCGAAAGGAAGGAATCTCACTGAAGTTCACCATATGCCCAATTTTGAGTTATACTGCCTCTCCCTGCCCCACCTTCCCACTGGATTTCCCCCACCCAGTGAACCCAGAAGTCATCATAGACTTTGGAGGAGAGGGAAGAAAGTACTGCGTGAATATATAAGTAGGGATGAATCGTATGAACGCATGCAGCTGCCTTATATCGAATCAGACCCTTGGTCCATCAAAGGCATGGGAGATTTTGCTGCTCTCTGGAAGCACATTTTCCCCATCCAAATTCTCAAAAATAAGACCACATGCAGAGTTTTGAGAATTTGGATGGGGAAAATGGGCATCTAGAGAGCAGCAAATCCAAGGCCAAACCTTCCAGGCATAAATGGCCACTGTCAGTATTGTCTAAGTCTGGCAGTGGCTCTTAAGGGTCTCAGGCAGGGGTCTTTCACATCACTTACTTGCTTAGTCTATTTAACTGGAGATGCCGGGGATTGAACCTGGGACACATGAACACATGAAGCTGCTTTATACTGGATCAGACCCTTGGTTCATCAAAGTCAATATTGTCTACTCTGACTGGCAGCGGCTCTCCAGAGTCTCAGGCAGAGGTCTTTCACTTTACCTACTTGCCTAGTCCCTTTGACTGGAGATACCGGGGGTTGAACCTGGGACCTTCTGCATGCTAAGCAGAGGCTCTACCACTGAGCCACGGCCCCTCCCCTAAAACAAAAGTGGGAAAGTTTCATGGAAAGCGCTGCCTTTGTGATCCCAGAAGTGGCAGCTGTGTGTTTGTGAGTCTTCACCTTTATTTTGCATGATGCAAAGTCACAGTGAGGGCAGTTAGTATCGCTCACGCTCACAGTTGGTTTCACACACAATCTCACACTGCAAAGCCAATCAGACTTGGGCTTGGATCCTATGAACAAGTTCCACATGCATTGGACACACCCCTTCCGCTGTGAAGCCTGCTTCTTCTTGCACCCGCACTTCTGCTTGCACAAGAGCTGAGCCCTTGTGTAAACCCTCCAAACCCTCACTCTGGCATGTAAAGTGGGGAAGAGGGGCAAACAGCGAGTAACAGAAGGGAATGTCGCTGCTGCCACTGGTGAACGGGAGGAACACTTCACCTTAGAAGGCTTTAAGAGAGGAGGGCATCCATGGCGAGCAGCGAAGGCTGCCACACTGATGAGGCAGCAGAAGGGTATTATGGTCTATAGCAGGGCTTCTTAAACTTTTTCCACTCGCGACCCCTTTTCGCCTGAGAAATTTTTACGCGACCCCAGGTATATAGGTATATAAAATAGGTATAATAAAAATGAATACCAGTCATGATGCATACATATTCTCTCCAGTACCAGAGGAGCATGCCTATTGTATTAGGTACCATGGAACACAGGCAGGATAATGCTGCTGCAGTTGTCTTGTTTGTGGGCTTCCTAAAGGCACCTGGTTGGCCACTGTGTGAACAGACTGCTGGACTTGACGGGCCTTGGTCTGATCCAGCAGGGCTTTTCTTGTGTTCTTATGGAGGATCCATGGCTACTAGTAAAAATGAATACTAGTCATGATGCAGACCTATTCTCTCCAGTCTCAGAGGAGCATGCCTATTATATGAGATGCTTTGGAACACAGGCAGGATAATGCTGCTGCAGTCGCCTTGTTTGTGGCTTCCTAGAGGCACCTGGTTGGCCGCTGTCTGAACAGACTGCTGGACTTGATGGACCTTGGTCTGATCCAGGATGGCCTTATGTTATATTCACCCCTCTCTGCACGCCCCCCACCCCCAAAATCAACAACAACTAAGGAAGCTCTTCTTTGCAATCTGCAAAAAAGGGTGGCAAAGCCTGAGGGGCCATTGTAACTTTGACCTTGGGTGTGTCTACAAGGCAGGGCAGATGGAAACAGAATCCACCTGGGATCGCACACGGAAGAAGAAGTTGAGTCGATCCCGGCTGGAGGCACCACTCACCAAGAAGCTATCGGTCTTTCTCCAGAGGGTTTGCACGGTCTCCACTCTCTGTGAATAGCTCGGCAGTTCGTTGAGGGAGAAAGCCGATACCACGAGGTCAAACTTCACCTGCACCAGAGAACAGGCACGTTATTAGCTGCAGAGCACCGTGATGCCATTATGGAAGACCCTCTTTCCTGCCTGAGACTCCAGGCAGACACTATCAAAGCAGCAGTGAGCCAGACAGATCAACAGTCATACTTGGCAGCTTCCTAGATCTACAATTAGAGCATTCTATAGGACAAAATGCTGGTCCAAATGCGGATAAGATCTCCTCTTCTAGGGGAAAAAAAGTGGTCAGAACAATGGTTTGCTCCTGAAATTTGGCAAGCACGGAAAGCCTGAAACCCTAACGCATAATTACCACTTGGGTTTTGCATAGATCACAGCTGCCCTCTTTTTTTCCAGGCTGTTAACAACTCCCAGGTCAGCTGAACAATCAAGAGCTCCAGAGCGCCAACGGCAATTAGAAAGATCCCAACGGACCCGGGCTGTTCTGACCACGGCTCCTGCGAGAGGAGTGTTGTTTTTACCTTGGGCGACACTGGGAGGTACTGCCGGAAATAGACTCCAGGGAAGCATGGATCCTGGTTCTGGGAGGTCCCTGGGGAGAAAACAGCTGGTTAGTAGAAACTTGAATACAGTGTAGGACCTTGGTGAGGGTGGGTGGGAAAAGCAGCTCAGAAGAAGAGTTGGTTATTACACCCCGCTTTTCTCTACCTTTAAGGAGTCTCACAGAGGCTTACAATCGCCTTCCCTTTCCCTCAACTGGCACCTTGTGAGATAGATGGGGTTGAGAGAGTTCTGAGAGAGCTGTGACTAGCCCAAGGTCACCCAGCAGGCTTCGTATATAAATTCAGTTAGGAGGGAATTAAAAAAAAGTCTGGATAGTGGCCAGTCCTAGTATATGGCTAATGCCCCAGCAAGTCTCCCAGAGACAGGATTGGGTGTAGCTTTTCTTTGGTGGGAGGTGCCCGTTCTCAGAAGTGCTCATGGACTCCTTAGTTGTCATTGGTCAGTTATGCATGGTTGGTTTAGCCTCCTTCATTCCGTTTCAGGCAGGATCAAGTTTTTGAAAATGCACGTTACCTCATTCCTTTTTGGCTCAACTCCATTTCAACCTTAAATGAACTCGGCTTTTCCCATTCCTCTTCTTGCCTGAGTCAAACTCTCTTTCCTAGCTCATATGAGATTCAGAGAGCGAGAATACACTTTCCTCGCATTCAGCTTCCCCACCTCCCTTTCCAAACCCCTCTTCTGTTCGGTTTGCTGATAGCCATACAGGGGAAGCAGCAATGATTGGATTCTCACAGCCAATCAAGAAGTGTGTAGAGGAAGGGATTCAATTGCTTCCTGGGAGCTCTTTCTGGGAGAAAGAAAGGCTTTTTAAAAACAAGGCTTGGATTTCGCCCCCCCCCCCTTCTTTCAAATGGCTCCATTTTTTGTTTTTTGTCCTTAAAATGCTTTTTATGCGGCAGTTGGGTCTGGGGGGAAGGAAATGTTCTCTCATGAGGTGAGCCAATCACAGACCAGCAATTAAAGGGGTGGGACTTGATCTGAACTTGGGAGATTGCTTTTCTGTATTCATGCCTCCGATTTGCACACAGTTTATTCCCTGATCATTCAAGCCAATGCATACAGTTTTCCCCAACCCAGGTTGCTTTGATCCTGGCTGAAACGGGGAATAAAGAAGGGTAAAGTGAGCATGCATAATCGGCCATTGAGAAGTTGGAAAAGGGCACATTTGTCTTTGGGCTACACAACAGCATGGTGTAGTGGTTACGAGCGATGGTATAAGAACATAAGAAAGGCCCTGCTGAATCAGACCAAGGCCCATCAAGTCCAGCAGTCTGTTCACACAGTGGCCAACCAGGTGCCTCTAGGAAGCCACAAACAAGACGAGGGAGACTCAAGGGAGACTCCGGTTTGAGTTTGGAGCGGTGGACTCTGATCTGGAGAACCAAGTTCGATTCCCCACTCCTCCACATGAGCGGTGGAGACTAATCTGATGAACTGGGTTGGTTTCCCCACTCCTCCACATGAAGCCTGCTGGGTGACTTGGGCAAGTGACAGCTCTTATAGCTCTCTTAGCCCCACCTACCTCACAGGGTGTCTGCTGTGGGGAGGGGAAGGGAAGGAGATTGTAAGCTGGTTTGGGTTAGAGAGAGTCGGCATATAAAAACCAACACTTCTTATTAGGGAAACAAAAACATGTTGCGCTGGTGACAGGTGGGCTGCAAACGACACGCGCTGCCCCATCCCACCCCAGAGCCCCTCATTAAAATCCTCACCTTTCATCAGCCTCTCAGCCAAGGCCAGCATGGCAGTGGAGGAGTCGATGTTCATGTATTCCTTTAACGTCTTGCCCCAGATGCTATGTGCTGCCCTACAGTAAAGGGAACAAAGAAGTGAGTTTCTACCCCCCTACGGCCAAATGGCGGAGCTACCAGGATCGAAGGCCTCCTCCGCTGAGGAGTCCAGCAAGTGGCTCTGCTTCCCCCATCCCTGCTTCTCTCTCGGGTACTACAGAGGAAAAAACAGTACTCTTTTCTTCATGAGATGCCTTACCAGCTGACAGCGCCGGTCCCAGAGCCAAAATCCAACAGGGTGGAGGGCTGGAAGTCGGGGACTCGCGTCTGGATCTGACCGGGGCAACAGAAGGGGAAAAAATTGCTCTTTAAATCCGGGCCTGCTTTAAGAACATAAGAAAGGCTATGCTGGATCAGGCCAAGGTCCATAAGGTGCAGCAGTCTGTTCGCACAGCAGCCAACCAGGTGCCTCCAGGAAGCCCACAAACCAGACGATGGCAGCAGCATTCTCCTGCCTGTGTTCCAAGGCACCTCAAACCGCCTTACAACCACCTTCCCTTCCTCTCCCCAAAAGACACCCTGTGAGGTAGGTGGGGCTGAGAAAGCTCTAAGAGAGCTGTGACTAGCCCAAGGTCACCCAGCTGGCTTCGCGTGGAGTGAACCAACCCGGTTCAGTGGATTAGCATCCACCGCTCGTGCGAAGGAGCGGGGAAATCAAACCCGGTTCTCCAGATCAGAGTCCGCAGCTCCAAACCACTTCTCTTAACCACTGAAATAATAGCAAAGGAAGGCAGATCCACCCTTCTACCACTAAAATTACAGTTGCTTAGGTGCACCATGAAGTTGCAACTGACTAATGGTAACCCTAGCAACGGGCTTTTCAAGGCAAGTGAGAAGGAGAGGGGGTTTGCCATTGCCTTCCTCTGCAGAAACTTCCTTGGTGGGTTCCCCATCCAAGTATTGACCCAGCTTGGCTTCTGAGCTTAGGCTTGACCACGCCCCCTTTCCTTAGGGTTGCTTAAAAGGGTTCCTAATCCACAAGCCCGAACTCAACTTAGGCTCTGGTTCTTGTATTTTGGTCACATTATGAGAAGACAAGAGTCGCCAAAAAAACAATAATGCTAGGAAAAGTGGAAGGCAGCAGGAAAAGAGGAAGACCCAACAGGTGACGGATTGACTCAGTCAAGGAAGTCTTCAGTTTTTAAGGCCTGAGCGAGGCCATCAAAGATAGGATATTTTGGAGGTCATTCATTCATGGAACTTCACACACACACACACACGGAGTCCACAGATACCCCCAAAAGCCTGAGGCGAAAACTCACCTCATGGAAGGCTCGGGACACAGCGGCAAACACCCCATCCATCCGGGCTGCCATATATAAAAAACTGAGCTCTTCCGTGTAACTAGAGAAGAACAAGAAGAATTGGTTTTGATATGCCGACTTTCTCTGCCACTTAAGGGGGACTCAAACCAGCTTACAATCACCTTCCCTTCCTCTCCCCACAACAGATACCCTGTGAGGTAGGAGAGGCTGAGAGAGCTATAAGAGAACTGTGACTTGCCCAAGGTCACCCAGCTGGCTTTGTGTGTAGGAGCGGAGAAACAAATCCAGTTCACCAGATTAGCCTCCGCCGCTCATGTGGAGGAGTGGGAAATCAAACCCAGTTCTCCAGATCAGACTCCACTGCTCCAAACCACCACATTTAACCACTACACCACACTTGTAAGACAGGCTAGTGCAGTGGTCGGCAAACTCATTAGTCAACAGAGCCAAATATCAACAGTACAATGATTGAGATTTCTTTTGAGAGCCACCTAAAAGTAGATACTCCACCACTGACCCACAGCCCATCCCAAACGGTGCAGGTGCAGACTCCCCCCCCTCCCGGCTCCCAAGCCCCTCCCCCCAAAAAAGGGCAACCAAGGCTGGCTGCCCAACCCTCGGAGGCCCCCCCTGCCGCCACCCCCAGGAAGGGGGCTCCTCTCCGCCCCCCGCCCCCAGCGCTGGGCATTGGCAGGCGATCGGCCTCCCACTGCCTTCGCCCGGGCGGGGCAGGGGGGCAGCAGCTTCCCCAGGCAGGCGGGCAAACGGACTGCGGCTCCTTCCGACGGCGCGTTCTGCCACAGGGGATGGGGCGCCGCGGCGGGTGGGCGAGCGGGCTGTGGCTTGGCCGGCCTCGGCGTCCGCTCCCGAGGGCGCGGCTGGCCGCAAATGACCGGTCTGCCAAGAGACTTCCTTGGGCGGGGGCCGGCGGAAACAGGCCTGCGGTGGGTGGTGGGGGAGAACCTCCTTGCCTGCCTGCCTGGAAGGGGCAGCCCCTAACCGCGCCGGCCCTGGCGCCTCCAAGCCCAGCGCTGGCGGGAGGGGAGGGCGTGCTGGCCCCAGCCCCCCCGGGCTGGGACGTGAGGCGCACCGAGCTCTTTCACCCCCTCTTGTCCGGCTGGGGCCCTTGCGGCCAGGAGGGTGTGGAGGGGGAAGAGCCCCCTCCCCACTGGGAGTCAGGGCCACCTGGGGCTGCACCCCCGCCCCCTCCAGGAAGGCCTGGCCAGCCTGGGAGGCCTCCCTCCCTCCCTCCCTGGGTTTTGCTGGGCCTCTGGCCTCGGCAGACGGTGGCCGGCCGGCCGCCAGGAGTCGTCAGCGCTTCCTGTGAAGAAGGGCCGGCAGGCCAGCCAGCCAGCCGAGGAAACCTTTCCCGAGGAAAGGCACGGCAGAATGCAGCTGACCTGAGCAAACGGAGGCCAGGACCGACCCGCTCTGGACGGTCAGAGGCCAGTCTCGGAGGTGGGGGTGGCGGCTGCTCCAGGCCCCTCCTGGGAAACGCCACATCTCCTGGCCCCGGCGCAGAAACAGCCTCCGCTGGCCCGAGTGGTGGAGGAGGAGGAGCCCAGTGTCCCCGGCCAGGGGGGGCAGGGGGGGAGAGGAGCCACTGAGCCAACGGACGAGGGTGGGGAGGATGGGAGCTGCACTCAAGGGGCCAAAGAGCCGCATGCGGCTCAGGAGCCGCAGTTTGCTGACCACTGGGCTAGTGCAATCCCCATATTGTACATTTGGGGCAGGGGAGAAACGTGAGAGAGGCTTGCCTCATGCCATATACCGTTCATGGCAGAAGCGAGATCTGAATCAGAGACGTCCCAAGATCGAAGCCCGTTCTCTTAATCTTCTCCAGGAATCAAGCCCATGAGTTTGGGAAGGGTTGCAAAGGACACTTACTTAAGCGCCACCCAGCAATAAGTTGTCTTACGGAGGGCGGTCAGGACTGCCTTCTTCAGTTTTTTCTCTTTGGCCTGGTCCAGTTCACTCAGTGCATCTAAAGGGAGGATACAGAGGAAGAAATCTATACACAACTGTCATCTTACTTTAATACATTAGTGTCAGGGTGAGCTGTGATAAAAAAAGAGACACATACCCCTCCCCTCCAGTGGGAATTCAGAGGGACAGGGTGCTTTACACTGCACTGAAGAATCCCTGAAGCCATGATGACGCTTTATTTCCACAAGAGAAGGGCAGTGAAATATGCCAGAGGGTCAGCGAAGGCAGGTAATGGATGTCAGCTCCAAGATAACCATTTGGCTTACCTGCCAAGGGGGGAGGATGGATGACTGCTGAAAAACATGGTCTGTGATAGGGAGCACGTAGTACGTGACATATAACCTGATTGGGGAAGAGTTTCAGGGAATCTCCCTCGACGGCCAGGGCCCTAAACCTGGATTAGGGGAGGTGCCCGCTAAAGCAGGCAGGAATCCTCTGTTCAAGTGCTTTACCCAGATGCTGGACCATATGGTGGGATCGAGGATCTCCCACAAAGGGAGCGAGAGGGGGTCTGTTGGCTCCACCCAAGGTGTATTGTTTGTTCCACAAATCCAAAAGGCCTCAGCTTACTGGACCCTGGAGAGTGCCCCTAGGAGGTTTCCTTGAAATCTTCACTCGAAACACTACCCCCGCCCCCACCAAGCTCCAAACCCACACTCACCTTTCAGAGGGGCTGACTCCCCTCGCAGTTTCTGCTCCAGAAACTGGGCCCTCCTGCGCAACTCCTCTTCCTCGACGGGGCGTTTGCGGCTCCACAGATAATTGGTGAGGGCCTTGGCCTGCTGCTCCACATTGCGAACGGAGGATTCTGCGAGAAGGAAAGCATGTTGAGAAGGAAGGACTACAACTCAGCTTCCTGAGTTGGCTTAAAGTACTTCCTGCCACAAGTACCTGGTCAATGACCAAGTGAAGGAGGGCAGGTCTCTGCCCCCAAGGAGCTGCCAGTGTAAATTTTGATAGTGCAAAAGACAGAAGAGAAAGCGGGAAAGTCAAGAGGGGATCGATACGTGCACGTGGTGAACTGCCCCTCAACTCTTCCTTTCTCACAACCATACTAAAGGCAGAAAGGGACACAGAATAAGGGTCCTTCTCTCAACCTGGCTGAAAACACACATTACATTAAACTGCCTCATATAGTCTATCAAGGTCAGCACTGCCTACTCTGACTAGCAATGGCTCTCCGGGGTCTCATGAAATAGATCTTTCACATCGCTTACTACCAAATTATTATTTTTAACTGGAGATGGCAGGGATTGAACTTGGGACCTTCTGCAAGCAAAACAAGTGCTCTACCACTCTACCAAGTGCTGCCAACAGGAACGGCTCCCTGCCCTCCTCTAAATGACAGCCCTTCAAATACGTAAACAGAGCAATCACGTCCCCTCTTCTCCAGACAAAACGTTCCCAACTCCATCAGCCTTTCCTCGTAGGGCTTGGTTTCCAGGCCCCTGATCATCCTCGGCGCTCTCCTCTGCACCCGCTCGATATTCCGAATTAAAATATTCCAATAGCTTTCCAGTAAAAAGGTAAAGGTCCCCTGTGCGAGCACTGGGTCATTCCTGACCAATGGGGCGACGTCACATCCCGATGCTTTCTAGGCAGACTTTGTTTACAGGGTGGTTTGCCAGTGCCTTCCCCAGTCATCTTCCCTTTACCCCCAGCAAGCTGGCTACTCATTTTACCGATCTCGGAAGGATGGAAGGCTGAGTCAACCTTGAGCTGGCTACCTGAAACCGACTTCTGTAGGGATCAAACTCAGGTTGTGAGCAGAGCTTGGACTGCAGTACTGCAGCTGACCATTCTGCGCCACGGGGCTCTAGCTTTCCAGTAAAAAGGCATTGGGACTGCAGCTCTCCACACAATGCAGCACTCACAGAACAAGATGCCTCGTCCAAAGCCACTCAGAGTACCAGCCAAAGAGGATACAGAGCAGTAGTTTTGGATGCCACCCAAACTTCAGTTGGGCTCACTTAACAGAAAGGCCCCTGCCCTCAACTCTGGGTTTTATTCACCATCCATCTGAAAGCGAGCAGCCTCTATTAACTCAGGCGGAAGCCTGACAGCTTTGAGGTGGACAATCCCAGGGTGCTTGCGGTGAGGAACTTTGCTCAAGAAATCTGAAGAATTATCCACTTGGGTGACCTTGGGAATGATACTTGACAGGCCCTAAGGAGGAAAGAGACATGAAAGCAGAGGTGTAAGTACAGATTCTGCCCGACTAAGGAGCAAGGATGAGTTTTTAAAAAACCTTCAACTTTTCCTAGCATTATTGTCTTTTCCAGCGACTCTTGTCTTCTCATCTCTTTATGGACGTATATAGAAGTGGAAAAGTGTAAGAGTCCAGTAGCACCTTAAAGACTAACACAATTTCTGGCAGGGTAGGAGCTTTCGTGAACCACAGCTCACTTCTTCAGACACAGCTAGAATGTGAGTCCATCTATCCTTAAGTAGAGAAGAGTGATTTCACACAGTTGTTGACTTAAGGGTAGTGGTTCTCTTACAAAGGGATTTCAAAGTGTGATTAGAAAGAGGGACTGCTGAATTACAACCAACAATTAAGCTCGAGACAATGCATTCTCCTGGATTGAATAGGGACCTGGAATTCCTGTGCCATTACCAATGCTGATTTCCCCAGGCCTACCTACCCCCTCTGCATATCACACCTGATCCAATCACACCTGTTAATGTCATCTACCTGCTATTGACATTTACATGCTATTGCTATTGGGTGTCTGAATTCACTTTTGTCAGTTTAAGGATAGATGGACTCACATTCTAGCTATAGACTCACATTCTAGCTCGAGACAATGCATTCTCCTGGATTGAATAGGGACCCAGGATTCCTGTCCCATTACCAATGCTGATTTCCCCAGGCCTACCTACCCCCTCTGCATATCACCCCTGATCCAATCACACCTGCTAGCGTCATTTACCTGCTATTGCCTTTGGGTGTGTGAATTCACTCTTCTCTACTTAAGAATAGATGGACTCACATTCTAGCACGAGACAATGCATTCTCCTCGATTGAATAGGGACCCGGGATTCCTGTCCCATTACCAATGCTGATTTCCCCAGGCCTACCTACCCCCTCTGCATATCACCCCTGATCCAATCACGCCAGCTAGTGTAATTTACCTGCTAATGACATTTACATGCTATTGCCATTGGGTGTCTGAATTCACTCTTCTCTACTTAAGGATAGATGGACTCACATTCTAGCTATAGACTCACATTCTAGCTCGAGACAATGCATTCTCCTGGATTGAATAGGGACCTGGGATTCCTGTCCCATTACCAATGCTGATTTCCCCAGGCCTATCTACCCCCTCTGCAATTCACACCTGATCCAATCACGCCTGCTAACGTCATTTACCTGCTATTGACATTTACATGCTATTGCCTTTGGGTGTGTGAATTCACTCTTCTCTACTTAAGGATAGATGGACCCACATTCTAGCTGTATCTGAAGAAGTGAGCTGTGGTTCACCAAAGCTCACCCCGCCAGAGATTTTGTAGTTTTTAAGGTACCACTGGACTCCTGTTCTTTTCTACTCCTATTGACAGACGAACACTGGCTACCCATTGTGGATCCATCTCCACATAAAAGTGCAGTACTTAAATACTACTAATAATTGACACTTAGAGCAGTTTTCGCATATCAGCTTCTCTATTCAAGGCCCGCCCCCCTTCCCCGAGCTTGCCCCTTAACTACTTTAAGGGACGCGCAGTAAACCGAGGTAGTTACCACGGTTTACTTTACACGGGGTAAGCCCGAAAAGGACACTGGGATACGCAAATCCACTCCATAACTGATAAATCGCACTACGGAGGAGGGAAAGCAAAGCTTACCCTCAACGAAACGTCAGGAACGGCGGCTCTCCACACTCTCCGTAAACACCTCACGGCCGCCATTTTCCGAAAGGGACTTACTGAGCGTGCGCAGAAACGTGAGCTCACGTGACCTCCCGCTCAGCGCCTCGCGCCCGCCATCTTGGGGAGGGATGTCACTCCGCCTGCCCTAGGCGGAGACTCTCGCTTGCCTTCGCTGTGAGCCAATCGCCGGGAAAGGCCGCGGCGCCCTTCGCGTTGCCGACCAATCGTGAGCAGGCATGCAAAACAAGGTGGGGACGGGAAGGTGGTGGGGGGGAAGAAGGGAACCCAACGGCCTCATTACAGCGGCCTGCGGAGGGAATAAAGAGCAAGAGGTCGGGAAAGAGGCAAGAACGGTTGGTATACATCCGCCGTTGTGAGAAACTAGAGCCGCGACGAAAGGGTTTCCGATCGGCAAGCGCCGATTGGTTTGCGAGTTACGAGAGTTGGAGACTTATTTGAATAATGCTTACTGATTGGCTCGTTTTTACCCACTGACGGTTTAGAGCGCTTTTTTTAAAACGACGTCCTCCTCCTGCTTGCAAGCGTGTTCCTTTGGTTTATGGGAGGGGCAAAAGAAAGCTCCGCCCACTTGTAAACACGTGTGTCCTTTATTCCGCATTGGGTTCGCGCGGGTGCGCTTTCACACATGCTGGATCATGCACTTTCGTTCCACTTTGAATGCACTTTAACGATCGTTTGCAAGTGGGTTTTGCCATTTCACGCAGTAAAATCCAGCTACCGACCGCAGTGCTGTTTTACATTTCGATTCTCGCCATCCAGTATGCATCAGACATACGGGCTGAATAAAGACCTGGGCTTTACCTGGGCTGAATAAAGACCTTGCATTCATGGCTCATGACCAATGCTGATTTCTCCACACCCATCTCTCCCCTGGACATCACAGACTCTTCTGCATATCACACCTAATCCCATCAGGCCCGCTATTCACATTTACATACTTTTAACATTTACATACTAATGCTTGAATGAATTCACTCTCCTCTACTTAACGACAGATGGATTCACCTTCTATCTGTATCTGAAGAAGTGAGCTGTGGCTCATGAAAGCTCACACCCTGCCCGAAAATATTTTTGTTAGTCTTTAAAGTGCAACTGGACTCTTGCTTTTTTTTACTACATCAGACATAACTTACCTTACGGCCAATTCATTAGAATCAAACGCAGTAGTTCCACCATCCAAGACTACTCTAAAGGAGCTAGTGAACTATCTGGAGTCCTGTTGAAAAGAGGCTATCCCCCTGCGATTATTAGAAAAGCAAGGGAACGAGCGTATGAGCCTAACAGACAAGATCTTCTTTACAACCACAGTGTGGGCAATAGAGATAACAACACACTGACCTTTGCTTTTCAGTATGCGCGTCTCTCTTATCACATAACTAGGATCATAAAGCGCCACTGGCACTTATTGGCAGGCATTACAGGATGGGAGAATCCACCTAGAATAGGCTATCGTAGAACTACATCTATTCGTGATACGCTAGTCCATTCCGACATTTCTAAAGCTCACGTTCCACCTATTGCAAAAGGGCATTTTAGATGTCAAAAATGTTTACCTTGCAACCTCAGCCTTGAAGTTAAAGAATTCAAAAGAACTGACCCTGACTTTGTTTTCCGGTTGAATGATTTTTCTAACTGTGACACAAAATATTGTGTTTATTGTTTACTTTGTCCGTGTGGTTTGATTTATGTCGGGTCCAGTATACGCCCCATAAAAGTGAGAATTTTAGAACACAGGTCCAGGATACGTGCAAAAAATCTGGCGCCAGTTGTGGATCACTTTATAAAATTCCATCATAACGAAAATGATTTGCGTTTCTTTGTAGTTTGGAGGCTAAGAAGCAAACGCTTTGATAGAATAGATAAGGGAAGGATACTCAGACAGAAAGAGGCTTACTTTATTCACCTATTTGATTCTTTAGCTCCACGGGGCTTGAATTTAGATAATGACCTCTCATGTTTCATTTGAACTGGGAACCGGCCCCTTTAAACAGATGACATCATCTATCACACCGCAGCGGAAGCTACAGCTGCAATACTTTGTATCCCTGGAGCAACTTGTTACAGCCATGGTAAGAAGCTGTGCATTTAATCCGCTTTTAAATCTCTTGAGACTATTGTACTACTGATTTTTATAAAAATTGAATGCGGCAACACCATGTATCCACATGAGGAACTTGTCATTTTTTATTGAAGTGAATGCATGCACTTATGGTGAAATGTAATTTTTTTATTGATATGATGTATACTAAAAATTGATGGTTGTATAGATAGTTTAGAACATTGTGTATTGTGTATTTGTGTGTAGATGTGGGACTGAAGAAGACTCCGAAACTATCGTATCTCAGCATTCCACCTTGTTCTTCAGTAAGATGAACATCCATCGGACAGCTACCTGTATTTAGGACACAAAATTGAACCTATATTGTTGTATATGCTGACAGCAATTTATGTACATAGCACTTCTCTGAAGTGATCATTCACCCTTGTATATAACACTTTGCTGTTTTTGTTTGTTTGATCTTTCCAATGCAAACTGTTTTTGCATTTATTTGTAGCATATTCTTGTACTATTTTCCTAACCTATGGTAACAGTACAGAGGTGTTTTTTTTTTTTTGGTTACTAACCTCCAGATAGTAGCTGGAGATCTCCTGCTATTACAACTGATCTCCAGCCAATATGGATCAGTTCACCTGGAGAAAATGGCCATTTTGGCAATTGGATTCTATGACATTGAAGTCCCTCCCCAAACCCCGCCCTCCTCAGGTTTTTCCCAGTCCACAGCTGGCAACCCTACAAAGCACCCATTATTGTCTCCCTCCCCTAGCAAATTCTCAGGGAAGTTTCAAGAAATGATATTTAAACACGTTACATAAGAACATAAGAAAGGCCATGCTGGATCAGACCCAGGTCCATCAAGTCCAGCAGTCTGTTCACACAGGTGCCTCCAGGAAGCACACAAGACGACTGCAGCAGCAGCAGCCATTCTCCTGCCTGTGTTCCACAGCACCTCATATAATAGGTATGCTCCTCTGATACTGGAGAGAATAGGTATGCATCATGACTAGTATCCATTTTGACTAGGAGCCACGGATAACCCCAATCTCAATAAAAGCATAAGGAAAGCCCTGTAGGATCAGACCCAGGCCCATCAAGTCCAGCAGCCTGTTCACACAGTGGACAACCAGGTGCCTCCAGGAAGTCCACAAACAAGATGACTGCAGCAGCATTATCCTGCCTGCGTTCCAATGCACCTCATATAATAGGCATATTCCTCTGATCCTGGAGAGAATAAGTATGCATCATGACTAGTAGCCACGGATAGCCCTCTCTTCCATAAACATGTCCACTCCCCTCTTAAATCCTTCCAAGTTGGCAGTCATCACCATATCCTGGGGCAGGGAGTTGTACAATTTAACTATGCGTTGCATGAAGGAATACTTCCTTTTATCAGTTTTGAATCTCTCGCCCTCCAGCTTCAGCAGATGACCCCGCGTTATAGCATTATGAGGGAGGGAGAAACTTTCTCCCTGTCCACTCTCTCCATACCATGCATAATTTTATAGATCTCTATGTTGTCCCTCTTAACCACCTTCTTTCCACATTAAACGAAACCCGGTCTAATTTGAAGCAGCGCTAATATGAGGGGGCTTTTCAAGGCGTCAATGTAGGTAACTTCAGACGGCAAGAGCTTTCCCAGCAATACATCGGATCTGATCTCCAGACCACAGAGATCAGTTCCTCTAGAGAAAAATGAATGACTTGGTGGATGGACTCATTGGAATTATACCCTGCTGAGGTTTTTTTTTTTATATATATAGTGGTTTATCAATGGGCATGTGTAAGGTTGCCAGGCGGGAGGTTTTGGGGGCAAAGCCTGAGGAGGGTGGGGTTTGGGGAGGGACTCCAATGCCATAGAGTCCAATTGCCAAAGCAGCCATTTTCTCCAGGGAAGATCTCCAGGCCCCGCGTAGAGGTTGGCAACATAGGAGCTGAAGGGTTTAGCTCAGATATATTGGGGTGGGGACCAAACTGAATGGGTTCAAACCAATGAGTTGAAATTACATCAAAGGAGTTTTTGGCTAAACATTAGGAAGAATTTCCTGACAGATCAGTTTCTCAGTGGAATAGGCTTTCTCGGGAGGTGGTGGGCTCTGCTTCTTTGGAGGCTTTTAAGAGGCAAGGAAGCCATCTGATAGCTTTGCTGATTCTGTGAACGTAGGCAGATCATGAGAGGGAGGGCAGGAAGGGACGAGTCAGTGCTGCTTGGCCCTCATGGCCCTTTCTTACATGCCCAGGGTCATGCCAAGCACCATTTTGGGATCAGGAAGGAATTTTCCTCCAGGCTATACTGGCCAGGGATCCTGGAGGTGTTTTGCCTTCCAGTGGGCATAGAGCGGGGCGGGGGGAGTAGTTGTGAGTTTCTCATGTTGGGAAGGCGGTTGGACTAGGTGACCCTGGAGGTCCCCTCCAACTCTGCATTTCTGTGAAGCCACACCAGCAAATTGGGAATACAGGGAGTGACATACCCCACCTACAACATTCATACGATGTAACAGAGAAACACTCTTCTGAATAGCTGTTCTGCCGGACGGGGCCTTTATTTCAGTGGCAGGGTTGCATCCATGCTGAAGAAGCCAGCGCCCTCCGAGCATTAACCCGGAGAGGCCGCGCAGAGTTCAGCTGCCCAGGGTGAGGACTTCATCTAGAAGCACGGGCAAGTTATTTTCGTCGCAGCTAAGGAACAGGCGCATGTTGCTGTAGGTGGCGTAGTAGATGCATCTCCGGGTCCTGGTGACCACCCCCAGCCTGCAGATAGTGACAGGGTAGGATTGCCTGCTCTGACGGTTTCCGGTGCCGTGGTAGGGGACCCCTCCGTCCCCGCATACGTCCTGGAGTTGTGTCTCGGAGGCGTGGATGAAAATGTTCATGGGCACGCACGATTGGATCAGTTTCCTGTAATTCATCAGGATGTCACAGTATCCGGAGTTCTCGATTTTAGTCGTGGGGTTGTCGTGATGCTTGTTTAAGAACATCTGGTACTGCTCGTTAGAGGCAGCGGCTCCCAACAGCAGGTAGGTCACTGCTACTAAGTAAAGGGGTATCCTCTTCCAAGTCTCCATTGCCACCTGCAATTCAAGGAAGAAGAAGAGTTGGTTTTTATATGCCGACTTTCTCTACAACTTAAGGAAGGGGAGGTGCTGTGGCTCAGTGGTAGAGCTTCTGCTTGGCATGCAGAAGGGCCCAGGTTCAATCCCTGGCATCTCCGGTTAAAGGGATTAGGCAAGTAGGTGATGTGAAAGACCTCTGCCTGAGACCCTGGAGAGCCGCTGCCGGTCTGAGTAGACAATACTGACTTTGATGGACCGAGGGTCTGATTCAGTGTAAGGCAGCTTCATGTGTTCATGTGTGTGACCCTGGTGGTCCCTTCCAATTCTACGATTCATAGAATCATAGCAGGGAGACCACCAAGGAAGGCTCTGCAGAGGAAGGCAACGGCAAATCACCTCTGTTTCTCACTTGCCTTGAAAGCAGGTTTGCCAACCTCCAGGTTGTGGCTTGAGATTTCCCGCTATTACAACTGATCTCCAGGCAATAATAATCAGTTCCCTGGAGAAAATGGCCGCTTTGGCATTGAGGTCCCTCCCCTCTCCAGACCCACCTTCCTCCGGCTCCACCCCCAAAATCTCCAGTTATTTCCCAACCTGGAGCTGGCAACCCTACTTGAAAGCCCCTCGCAGGTGTCGCCAGAGGTCAGTGGCAACTGGACAGTGCATAAATACACACATATTGATCGCTGGAAAATATGGACTACTGGACTTTCGGTAGATCTCTATATTATTCAAGGCTGATGGGTGAAACAAATAATCAGAGCGTCAACCATCACTATCGCAGTAAAATGGTCCAGATTCCAATCTGAGCCTAATAAGAGAAGATTAGCATCACCCTCTGATTTACCTGAATCTGTTGCTGGGTGCAGATGTCCGAGTACAGTTGCAAATTTGGTCCAGGAAGCTTACGTGCATCAGGTTTCCTCCCAGTATATATACAGAGGGAGCACATACAGGGCAAGGCAGTACCCAAGCCAAACTGAATAAGGTGCGGACATCACAGGAACAAAAAGTCCCAACCGTACCAGGAACAGAACGCTCTTCCACCTGGGGTTGCGATATGTTTTTCCTGGCAGAGCTCTCAACTGCTGTGGGACAGGTAGCACATTCCCCATGAGACTTTTTGTTCTTTCTGCCCACTGTCTAAGAAGCTAGCCAAGATAGCAGTCATCCACACATTGCAGAGTAGACAGGTTGTGTGTGTGTGTTAGGTGCCATCAAGTCGCTTCCGACTCCTGGCGACCCTGAACACATGAACACATGAAGCTGCCTTATATTTATGCCAATAAAGGTTTTGATATTGAAAAAAAGCTGCCTTATACTGAATCAGACCCTGGGTCTGTCAAAGTCAGTATTGTCTACGCAGACCGGCAGTGGCTCTCCAGGGTCTCAGGCAGAGGTCTTTCACATCACCTACTTGCCTAGTGTGAGGGTCTCTGTCTTTGTGTCTCTGCTTTCCATCACCTGCGGTGTTATCAGTGAACTCGTAAAAGCAGTTCACACCTTCTGGTCTCAGGCGCCAGGCCTGATGGCCCATGTATCTTCCCCCCCGCTGTTCTTCCTGCCAGTACTCCCTCAGGCCGGTGCGGCCTTGGAAGTGTGATAGCCGCACCAGACTTCCTGGGATCCGTCTGATGTTTTGTATTATGCCAAGCTTGTAACTTCCCATAACAATAAGTGTGAACCCCAGTGCCCCAGTGCCCTGGAGTCAATATATTCTGTAAACCCGTATAGCCCCTCACTTGCAACTTTCTACCTGTGCCTGTCTCATCTCCTGAAGGCTTCAATAAATCTATTGTTTCTGTATCAACGTCTGAGCAACTGATTTGGAGAAGCAAACTCAGAGAGGGGGATCTCTCACATTAAGTTGCAAGTCCTTGCCTCTCGGACTGCAGCTGTACCGCTTTGGACAGAATGTCAGCCGACGAGGACACCACCCCTAACCCCGATGCCCCCAAGGAACCGGACGAGCCGGAGAAGCCGGACCCGAAGGAGGAGGGAGCCAAGCCAAAGAAACCGAAGGGTCGCGCCCCCGACCAAGATCGGGACGGACGCCCCCGGGGGCTTACTTATTGGCTGGACTCTCCCAAGGGCTGGTCGCTCTCGCGGACTGCGGCGAAGGATCGCCGGTTGGCCTTCCCCAGCACGGGACTCGAAGGGGACCCGGCCCGCAAAGAGGCCCTCATGGAGGAAGAACGAAAGCAGTGGCAGGAAGACCGCCGGGCTATGCAGGAGCAGATGGAGGTCATGCAACGCGTAATGGGTGAGATGGCCACGACCCTAGATGCGCTGAAGTTGCAACCTCCAGCCGGTGCTCCCCCAGACGGGGCGCCGGTAGTTCCGCCCGCAACCCCTGCCCCCCCGGCCCGTCGGGACCTGAAAGTCACGTATGACGGGTCGGGAGACCAGTTGACCTTTTTTATGGTCCAAGTAGACATTTTTATGCGGGAACAAGGCCGAACCTTCGTTTCTGAGGAGTCCCGGGTGCAGTACGTGGCTTCCTTACTGCAAGGGGAGGCGGCTGCCTGGATGGTGTTGCAGTATGAACTCCGCTCGCCGGTGCTGCGAACCCTGGACGAGTTCATGGTAGCACTCCGAAACCGTTTTGAGGACCCGACTCTGGGTGAGCGGGCTAAAGCCTCCCTGATGCAACTGCGCCAAGGGACTAAGTCGGTGGCGCAGTATGCAAGTGAGTTCCAGTCACTGGCTAGCCGAATTCTGGACTGGAGTGAAGCTACCTTGGTACAATGTTTCAGGGAGGGTCTCAACCCAGACCTCCAACATTGGGCCTTCATGCAAGGGAACCCCCCGGATGTGGAAGGTTGGGTTCGCCATGCTGCTGACATCGAGAATCGCAAACAACTCCTGAACTTGTCCAAGCAACGGCTTGGGCGAGACCCCAGGCCCCGAGGTGACCGTGGCCGGGAACTCCGGCAAGGGGGTGACGGGGGTCTCTCGGCCGCGGAACGCCGCAAGCGGTTCGAGGCCGGCGTCTGCCTGATCTGCGGGGGAAAGGGTCACTTTGCATCGCAATGCCCCTCTCGCTCAGGCCGTCCGACCCCCCCCCGCCAAACCCAGGCCGAGCCGACGAAACCGGCCGCCGGCAGCCAGCCTCGCCGCAGAAGTGGACCACTGAGCCGGCGCTCCGGCGCACCCTCCGCTCTCCACGCGCGCCCCCAGGATGGGGCATCCGACTCTACGGTCCCATCGGGGTCCCGGATTACAAATACCGTCTTTGATTCGGACGGCTCCCCGGAAGCCACCACCCCGTCCCCCTCTTCCAGCGAGGAGGAAGAGTGGGAACAGCCGGCAAAAAACGCCGTCGGTCTGCTGTAGAGGGGGCTCCGCAGCAGACCGTCCCTATCGTTGTGCAAGGAGCTCCACCGATGGTAAGCGCCCAAGAGGACAATGTATTTGTGCGTGTTCATCTGTCCCTACCCAAAGGGGGTCCCCCGTTAGAGGTCCCCGCGTTGGTCGACTCGGGGTGTGCCCGCACCATGATAAATGAGGAAACTGCCAAGAAGTTGGGTGTCCGGCGCAAGCGGCTTCCGGGACCCCTCCGTTTTTCCCAAATGGACGGGAGTGACTTTAAACGGGGCCCTGTGACCCACAGAACTGCAGCCGTGATTATGTCCGTGGGGGAACATTGGGAACGGTTGTATTTCACCATCGCCCCTATTGTAACCCCTGTGGTGTTAGGGATGAACTGGTTAAGGGGACACAATCCCTCCATTGATTGGGTTAAACGGGTGCTTTCCTTCCCCGAAAACCCCTGTGGGTTGCATGACAAGGAACGGGTACTCAGAACTCCAGCCGCCGCACTGGTAGGGTCCCCCGCCCCAGTCTCTCCTCAATTACCCTCTGAGTACTCGCAGTTTACTGATGTTTTCGATGTTAGAGAGTGCGACGAACTGCCTCCCCACAGAGAAACGGACTGTGCCATCGAGATTGTAGGGGAAGGCAAACTGTCTAAGGGAAAGGTTTACCCCATGAGCCCTAGTGAAAAGACTGTATTGCGAGACTATCTGGATGTCAATCTGGCGAGGGGTTTCATACGCCCCTCCAAGGCTCCTTATTCAGCCCCAGCTTTCTTTGTAAAGAAAAAGACGGGAGATTTAAGACTGTGTATTGACTTTCGCAGACTGAACGCAGTCACCCAGTCTAATGCTTACCCCCTCCCTCTTATTCCTGACCTTCTAGCACAATTAAAGGA
The DNA here is from genome assembly GCF_029931775.1 of Euleptes europaea. Lineage (NCBI taxonomy): Eukaryota > Metazoa > Chordata > Lepidosauria > Squamata > Sphaerodactylidae > Euleptes > Euleptes europaea. The sequence goes on along the minus strand of NC_079329.1, from coordinate 8,466,010 downwards.
GGGCCGAATCTTCACCAAACTGGACTTGGTAGAAGCCTACCACCGCATTCGCATCAAAGAAGGAGACGAACCCAAAACGGCCTTTTCCAGTTGTTTTGGGATGTTTGAGTACCTGGTCATGCCGTTCGGACTTTCGGGGGCTCCGAGTGTCTTTATGCAATTAATTAATGAGGTTTTGCATGATTTACTGTTTCGGGGGGTGGTGGTATTTCTCGATGACATTCTTATTTACTCTGAGACCATGGAAGAACATGTGCGCCTAGTGCGAGAAGTGCTCCAGCGGCTGCGGGAGCACAAACTGTATGCTAAGGTGTCCAAGTGTGAATTCCACCAACCTTCTATTACATTTCTGGGGTATGTGATTTCCCACCAAGGGTTGGAAATGGACCCCGCCAAGGTCCAGGCGGTGCGGGACTGGGAAACCCCCACTACCCGCCGCCAACTTCAACAGTTTTTGGGGTTTGCCAACTTTTACCGGAATTTCATTCCCAACTTTGCCCAAGTTGCGCTTCCCCTCACTGCCCTGTTGCGTACCAAGGACAGGGGGGCTAGCGCCGCACTCCCCTCAGCCCGTCTGCAATGGTCTCCCCAGTGCCAGCAAGCTTTTGAACGTTTAAAGCTACTTTTTTCATCCGAACCCGTTTTGGCTCACCCGGATTGCACCAAGCCCTTCGTGGTGCAGGTGGATGCCTCGGATGTAGCCATGGGCGGGGCCCTATTGCAGAGGGATGAGGGAGGACGGTTGAGGCCATGCGCCTACTTCTCCAAGAAGTTTTCCCAGTCCGAAATCAACTGGGCCATTTGGGAGAAGGAGGCAGCAGCGGTCAAACATGCCCTTACCATATGGAGACACTTCTTGGAGGGGGCCGAGCTGCCGTTCGAAGTGTGCACAGATCACAAGAATCTTGAGGCTCTCAAGGGAGCTAGAAAACTCAATGCCAAACAAATTCGGTGGGCCCAATTTTTTGCAAAATTCCGGTTCACCCTCAAACATGTCCCTGGCAAAGAAAATGCCCTAGCTGATGCTTTGTCACGACTTCCCCAGTATCGCAACGATTTCGATCGCCCCGTCGACTCCCTGTTCACTCCCGAACAGCGAGGGGAAGTCCCTGGCTTGGCCGTCACCACCCGATCCCAAGCCCGCCAACCGGAGACCCCCCCTACGCTCAAAGGTATCCCGGAAGCATTCCAACAGCGACTCCGGGACGCCTCCTTACAGGAGGAGGAGCACCATCTCCTCCCCACTGGCTTGGAACGAACCAACACTTGGTGGGTGCAAGGGGGGAAACTATATGTCCCATCTTCCCTTCGCAAAGAAGTATTGGGACTTGTACATGGGGCCAGGCTAGCGGGTCATTTTGGTTTCATAAAAACGCTTCACCTGGTTCGAAGGCAATTCTGGTGGCCCGGTATGAGATCTGATGTAGAGTTGTATGTGCGCAGCTGCCCCACCTGCGCCACAGCCAAGAAACGGATGGGAAAACCCCCGGGGCTTCTCAAACCGCTTGAGAACCCCTCCCGTCCCTGGGAAGTCATCGCCATGGATTTTATCACCGACCTACCTCCAAGTCGGGGGAAAACGGTTCTCTGGGTTATCACAGACCTCTTTTCCAAACAGGTTCATTTCGTTCCATGTGCAGGTCTTCCTTCAGCCCAGGGCTTAGCTAAACTGTTCATCACGCACGTCCTCAGGCTACACTCGATCCCGAGGAAGGTCCTCTCCGACCGGGGGGTCCAGTTTGTTGCCAAATTCTGGCGGGCTTTCCTAAAGTTAATGGGAGTGGAGGAACAGGGCCTTTCTTCCGCCTATCACCCCCAAACGGATGGTCAAACGGAACGAGTAAATGCGGTAGTAGAATGTTATTTGCGTTGCTATGTAAATTTCCACCAGGACGACTGGGTCGACCTGCTGCCATTTGCCGAATATGCGTACAACAATGCGCCTCATTCCTCTACCGGCTTTAGTCCCTTCCAAGTTATATACGGGACGGATTTTGGCCCTTTCGGTTCTGCCCCCGTCTCGCCAGAGCTCCAGTCTACCCCTGATCTTCAGGAGTGGATTCAGGTGGTTAAATCCACCTGGCCATGGTTGCTCAAAAATCTGGAAAGGGCAAAAAGCAAGTACAAGGAACAAGCAGACAAACACCGGTCTCCGGGATGGGAACTCAAGGTGGGGGAGCAAGTCTATCTGTCCACCAAAAACCTCCGCTCTCTTCGCCCCTGCAAAAAACTGAGCGACCGTTATGTAGGACCTTTCCCCATTACCAGAGTAATCAACGAGGTTACCGTGGAACTGAGTCTCCCTAAGACTCTCAAGGGAGTTCATCCAGTCTTCCATATAAGCCTCCTCAAACCTTATGTAGCAGCTCCCCAGTTCCACCCCCCTCCCGCTCATGAGATTCCTACCGTAGTAGGAGGGGATACCCATTTGGAAATATCCAAGGTTTTAGATTCCAAATGGAAGAAAGGGAAACTGTTTTACTTTGTTCGCTGGAAAAACCTTGGCTCCGCTCATGACGAATGGGTGGCCGCACCCCACATGGCAGCTCCTCGCTTGGTCCGAGAATTCCACCTCGCTTATCCCGATAAGCCTCGTCCTCTCGGAGGGGGGCCTTAAGGGGGGCAGAATGTGAGGGTCTCTGTCTTTGTGTCTCTGCTTTCCATCACCTGCGGTGTTATCAGTGAACTCGTAAAAGCAGTTCACACCTTCTGGTCTCAGGCGCCAGGCCTGATGGCCCATGTATCTTCCCCCCCGCTGTTCTTCCTGCCAGTACTCCCTCAGGCCGGTGCGGCCTTGGAAGTGTGATAGCCGCACCAGACTTCCTGGGATCCGTCTGATGTTTTGTATTATGCCAAGCTTGTAACTTCCCATAACAATAAGTGTGAACCCCAGTGCCCCAGTGCCCTGGAGTCAATATATTCTGTAAACCCGTATAGCCCCTCACTTGCAACTTTCTACCTGTGCCTGTCTCATCTCCTGAAGGCTTCAATAAATCTATTGTTTCTGTATCAACGTCTGAGCAACTGATTTGGAGAAGCAAACTCAGAGAGGGGGATCTCTCACACCTAGTCCCTTTAAGTGGAGATGCCGGGGATTGGACCTGGGGCCTTCTGCATGCCAAGCAGATGATCTACCACTGAACCATGGCCCCTCCCCTATGAATCAACGCCCTCCAAAATGTCCTGTCTTTAACAGCCTTGCTCAGGTCTTGCAAATTGATGGCCGTGGCTTCCTTTAAAGAGTCAATCCATCTCTTGTTGGGTCTTCCTTTTTTCCTGCTGCCTTCAACTTTTCCAAGCATGATTGTCTTTTCCAGTGACTCTTATCTTCTCATAATGTGACCAAAATATGACAGCCTCAGTTTAGTCATTTTAGCTTCCAGGGTCAGTTCAGGCTTGATTTGATCTATAACCCGGTATGCCAATAAAGGTTAATGAAATGAAATGAAATGATCTATAACCCACTGATTTGTTTTTTTTGGCTGTCCACGGTATCCGTAACCCTCTCCTCCAACACCACATTTCAAAGGAATCTACTTTCTTCCGATCAGCTTTCTTCATTGTCCAGCTTTCACACCTATGTTATGTTCTGCTCAGCCCTTAATGATAACTCCTTGCTTGTTCTAAAGCAGGCTTGAAGGGTTGGTTTGTGTTGGATACAAGAAAGAAAGGGTGATGTGATTGCAAAAGACAATTTGTTCTTCCCAGAGCAAAAAAAACCTACCTGTCCTTTGCAAAGAAGGCATCTCGGTTGGTCCCTTCCTTGGGGTGGGGGACCAACGGACATTCTGAGTATTTGTTCCTGCTCAAGTGGCAGAAACAGGCGAAGTGGGTGAAACCAGTTTAGAGGCACAGGAAGCTAGAGAAACTCTTAACTCTTAAGCTGCAAGTTCAGAAACCCGCCCCTCCAAAGAAATGAACTGCAGAGTTTGATATTGTAGGTGGTATTGAGAACAGAGGGGCATAGTCATAGAATCATAGAGTTGGAAGGGACCGCCAGGGTCATCTAGTCCAACCCCCAGCACAATGCAGGAAATTCACAACTATCTCCCCCCTACATCCCAGTGACCCCCTACTCCATTCCCTGAAGATGGCCAAGATGCCCTCCCTCTCATCATCTGCCTAAGGTCACAGAATCAGCATTGCTGATAGATGGCCATCTAACCTGTTCTTAAAAACCTCCAGGGAAGGAGACTCACCACCTCCCAAGGAAGCCTGTTCCACTGAGGAACTGCTTTGTTAGAAAATTCTTCCTAATGTCTAGACGGAAACTCTTTTGATTTAATTTCAACCCTTTGGTTCTGGTCCGACCTTCTGGGGCAACAGAAAACAACTCGGCACCCTCCTCTCTATGACAGCCTTTCAAGTACTTGAAGGTGGTTATCATATCCCCTCTCAGTCTTCTCCTCTTCAGGCTAAACATACCCAGCTCTTTCAGCCTTTCCTCATAGGACTTGATCTCCAAACCCCTCACCATCTTGGTTGCCCTCCTCTGGACACTTTCCAGCTTGTCTACATCCTTCTTAAATTGCAGTGCACAAAACTGAACACAGTACTCTAGGTGAGGTCTAACAAAGTAAAGCGGTACCTTGAGAGTTCCTCTATCAAGTGGACAGGGAGGGGAATGGAGAAAGACTTTGGCTGCAATCCAAAAGGCCCCTAGGTGCCATAAAGGGCTCTGGGAGGTGGACTGTATGACATGATTATACCCTGCTGAGGTCCCTCCCCAAACCCTGTCCTCCCAAGGTTTCACCTCCAAATACCCAGAATACCCAGAATAATCTTGTGGAGCAACAAGATTGTATATTTGTATATATGTTTCCACAAACTCTTACATGAATGCTGTGAAGAATCAGATTCAAAATAATATATAGACACTACACTATTGGTTTGGTTTGATTTATTTTAGCCATAGTAGCTGCATAGTCTTGAATAACTTTCATTTTGCAGCTCAAGTGTATATGTACTTGACTAAGTACCTGGAGGATGGCAACCCTAGGAATCGCTGCTACATGGAATTGCTCTCTTCAAAATGGATGGGCCACCCGGCCAAGTCGCAGCTGATCAGGATGTGCCTCCGTCCGTTGTGGGCCCCGTAGAAGCACCGGCCCTGGGCCGTCCCCTGCAGCTTGCACGTGGTGACGGATATCTGTGCCTTGTTGACCCGCAAGGCCCGGCGGTAGTGTGCACCCACCCAACTGCAGATGTCCTTCAGCTGCTTGATGGGGAGATGGACGAAGCTGTTGGTATCTTTGCAAGGCCTCGACATCCTTCTCCGTAGCATCATGACACCGCAGTAGTCCTGCCCTGCGTTGCTCTGGGGGAAATCGAGATGCTGCCTCAGGAACTTCTGATGGTGAGGGTTCTGCGGGGAGACGGAGTTCACCCCCAGAAAGGAAACCAGTAAGATCAGCACCAGGGCTTTGCTTCCTTCAAGAATGAGGGTCATTGCTGAATTCAGAGGAATCTGCAACAGTGACATAGAGCAAATGGGTTAAAGCAGGCCTGTACTACTTCTCCCCCTACCCCCACCCCAGGTTGCCAGGTCCCTCTTTGCCACCAGCAGGAGGTTTTTGGGGCAAAGACTGAAGAGGGCGGAGTTTGGAGAGTAGAGGGTCCAATAGAGTCCAATGGCCAAAGTGGCCGTTTTCTCCAGGGGAACTGATCTCTGTCGGCTGGAGATCAGTTGTAATAGCAGGAGTTCTCCAGCTAGTAACTGGAGGTTGGCAACCCCAGACAATGATAGATCGGTCAGTTCCGTGAGAGATGAGGCGACTTTTCTCTTTATAGCGTCAAGGAAAAACTAACTTTCATTTCCCCTTTTTAAAGTGCGAAGTGGTTGATGGATAGCCAGTGGCTGTAAAATCTAGGGAAAGGAAATAATACCCAGATCCCCCTCCCCGTTTTTACTTCACGCCGAATAGCACCATCCACCTGGCCAGCAGCCTTAACCCCAGCTTACCTCTGTGCTCCTCCAAGCGGGGGGCTCACTTGCATGCAGAGCCAAAACCCTTTCGCATTTCCTTCCCATCCCGGGACCTCGAGTCCAGCCAGGTGGTGAGAGAAGGTTAGCGCCGATCACATGGAACAGGAGAAAGAACTCAGAGACAATGAGTGAATCAACCAGAAGGAGGGTGGGGGTTAGGAAAAATGAAGGAAAGGATGAAACACATTTGACCTCACAGTTTGGGGTCTCTCTTGGTTAACCAGTAAACGAAACACTATTCTTGGAATCCTGGCTTCTGGATTTTTCTCGTGGGTGCAGGTGATAATGTGAATTCCTATCTCTTAACTCATTAAAATGCTATCAATGTCTAGGGTTGCCAACTCCAGGTGGTGGCTGGAAATCTCCCGCTGTTACAACTGATCTCCAGCCGATAGATGTCAGTTCACCTGGAGAAAATGGCCACTTCGGCAATTGGACTCTATGGCATTGAAGTACCGCCCCTCCCCAAACCATCTTGGAACGAGAATGGCTTATTGGGCAACAGATAAGGTTGCCAACTCCAGGTTGGCAAATTCCTATAGATTAGGGGGTACAGCCTGGGGTGGGTGGGGTTTGAGGAGGGGAGGGACCTCAGTAGTAGGGTTGCCAGGTCCCCCCTCTCCTCCGGCGGGATTTGGGGGGGAGGTGGGGGGGATCACGTGCGCAGCTGCGTTGACAGGATTATGGCACTTCACACCTGGAAGCACTGCATCGCAATGGGCTGCTTTACCACTCAAACCACCAAAAAGTTATTGAAACATGTATAGGGTTGCCAACCTCCAGGTAGTAGCTGGAGATCTCCTGCTATTACAACTGATCTCCAGCTGATAGAGATCAGTTCACCTGGAGAAAATGGCCGCTTTGGTTATTAGACTCTATGGCATTGAAGTCCCTCCCCTCTCCAGACCCTGCCCTCCTCAGGCTCCGCCCCAAAAACCTCCCGCCAGTGGAAAGCAGGACATGGCAACCCTAAACATGTATGCCATGGAAAGGCAGGAAAGATGACATTTTTTTAAAAAGGAAAGATGAAATTAAAAGCTAGGATTCCTGTTCTATAGCTCCCTGCCCCAGGATATGGTGATGGCTGCCAGCTTGGAAGGCTTTAAGGGGGGAGTGGACATGTTCATGGAGGAGAGGGTTATCCATGGCTACTGGTCAAAATGAATACTAGTCATAATGCAGACCTATTCTCTCCAGGATCAGAAGAGCAGGCCTACAGTCAGGATAATGCTGCAGTTGTTTTGTTTGTGGGCTTTCTAGAGGCACCCGGTTGGCCGCCCTGTGAACAGACAGCTGGACTTGATGTGCCTTCGTCTGATCCATCATGGCCTTCCTTATGTTCATATGGAGGATGGGGCTATCCATGGCTACTAGTCAAAATGGCTACTAGTCATGATGCAGACCTATCCTCTCCAGGATCAGAGGAGCATGCCTAATGTATTAGGTGCTGTGCAACACAGACAGGATGGTGCTGCTGCAGTTGTCTTGCTTGTGGGCTTCCTAGAGGCACCTGGTTGGCCATTATGTGAACAGACTGCTGGACTTGATGGGCCTGGTTCTGATCCAGCAGGGCTTTTTATGTGCTTATATTCTTATAAAAGCAGAAATTGCCAGATTTTGCTAGTGATCCTCATTCTTGACATTATAGAGGGAATAAGCTCAGCGCCTGATCCCAGATAGTGACCTGAGATGAGAAAACTCTGGCCATTTATGCTTGGTAATGAGCAGCGCGTTCCAGGCTGAAGTGCCCCGCAGCTGTTTTTGAGTTTTGCAAGCTGAATCGTCATTCAGGAAGGGACTGCGAAGCCGACCCATATCTACTTCGCATTTCTTAAAAGCCCCATTAACGCGGCCTTTTGTGTTTGCTCCGCCCTCACTGCAAAGAATCCCCTTGAAGAAGCATGCAAAATTAACAGCAAACTGCAGTTGGCTAATAAAAGGAACAAAGGAGCAGGTGAATGGGGGTGGGGGTGGAATTTCTCCTTTTGCGTCGGGACCGTGAATAAGCATTTTGAAGGTCGCATTTAAAAAAACAGCTTTGAGCTAGCATCAAAATTGACCCTGCATAAATGGCCATTGTCCCTGAGGTCAGTTTCCATTGCACTGGTCAATATTAACCACCGATAAGGGGACCGAAAGCAGGAGCCATCCAGTGCAGACAGGTCTGTCAGGTGAATTCAAGGCGATTACTCCTCAGCCTCGTGACTCCACTCATCTCAACTCATCCTGGTCTGTTACAGAAGAGAGGGGGTTGAAAGAAGCCTGCCAAGTGAGGAGAGAAGAAAGCATTTCATCGTATCAAGATGTACCCAAGCAAAATGAATATTTGATTTTGTAGCTTTGAGGGTGCTGCTGGGCCTGTTATCCTGTTGGATAAACCTATTATCTCCAGGATCAGAGGGGCATGCCTATTATATTAGGTGCTTTGGAACACGGGCAGGATAATGCTGCTGCAGTCATCTTGTTTGGGGACTTCCTAGAGGCACCTGGTTGGCCCCTGTGTGAACAGGCTGCTGGACTTGATGGGCCTTGGTCTGATCCAGCAGGGCTTTTAAAAAAAGATCTTTGCAGTAAAATAACATGGAATAATACCCAAAATCCAATCTAGTGTATATAATAAGATTTTATTATACGAAGCTGCGAAAGATGGCTGTTCAGTGCTCAGAATGACAGATACATTTTATTTCCAGGTTGGCATCTTCTCTTCATTCTGAGGATCAGCAACATTTAGGGATGGGATGTTTCATGCATTCGTCAATTATTTTGACAGATTTTAAAAAAATATTGTCGAAGGCTTTGACAGTCAGAGTTCATCGGTTCTTGTAGGTTATCCGGGCTGTGTGACCGTGGTCTTGGTATTTTCTTTCCTGATGTTTCGCCAGCAGCTGTGTCAGGCATCTTCAGAGGAGTAACACTGAAGGACAGTGTCTCTCAGTTATTTAAAAAAATAGTTGCAGGGGAATTGGGCATCATATTTGCACTGAGTAAACCTTTCAAAATTTTTTAATTATTTTGTAATAAATGACTTATGAAAAGCTGCCAGAGGCGGACATTGTCTTAGAAGAGGCATTCCACTTTCTCATCCACACATATAGTTCCCACCTCTGGGTAGAGCCTGGAGTTATCCTGCAATATCAACTGATCTCCAGATTACAGAGATCAGTTCCCCTGTAGAAAATAGTGGATTTGGACAGTGGATTCTACAGCATCACTTCCCTGCCTAACTCCATCCCTATCTAAATCCTGACTGTCCCAGGCTCTGCCCCCAAATTTCTAGGGATTTCCCAACCTCGAGCTGGCAACCCTACCCACACAAGAAGGGATGCCTCTTCTAAAACATGTGCATGCAGCTCACAGGTGGATAATCTTGAAACAGATCACAGATGCATCCAAAGAGATGTGGTAGCAAAGATAGAATACCCTGGGATTTAGCTTTATCTCTACAGCTTTCCACTTTATCACAGCTTGGCAGACTGAGAAGGGAGATCGAACTGGGCCCTGTACCCTGAGAAACACCATCTCCCTCTCCTCCAATTTCAGGGAGGGGCCGTGGCTCAGTGGTAGAGCCTCTGCTTGGCATGCAGAAGGCCCCAGGTTCTATCCCCGGCATCTCCATGTAAAGGGACCAGGCAAGTAGGTGATGTGAAAGACCCTTGCCTGAGATCCTGGAGAGCCACTGTCGGTCTGAGTAGAGAATACTGACTTTGATGGACCAAGGGTCTAGTTCAGTATAAGGCAGCTTCATGTGTTCATATGCTCAAGGCGTAAAAATTCAGTGTTAACTGGATATCAGCTGCTCCACACCATGCCACTAGGGGCAGTGTTCTGCTGTGGAAAGAGTGGCCACTAGTAAGCGGTTCTGGCAAAGATACCAATGCTACAAACTTATATTGGCTTTATATCACTTTAAATATCATTTCTTCCCCTGAAGAATCAGGAGGACTGTAATTTGGGGAAAGCTCTAAGGATGAAAGACCCTTTGCCCTCTTCCTTCACAGAGCTGCTGCTCCAAGGGAGAAGGAGAAGAAGAGGAGTTGGGTTTTTTTTTTACATGCCGACTTTCTCTACCACTTAAGGAAGAATCAGATCGGCTTACAGTCACCTTTCCCTCCCCACAACAGACACCCTGTGAGGTAGGTGGGGCTGAGAGAGCTCTAAGAGAGCTGTGACTAGTCCAAGGTCACCCAGCTGGCTTCATGTGGGGGAGTGGGGAAACCAACCTGGTTCCCCAGATTAGCATCCGCCACTCATGTGGAGGAGGGGGGAATCAAACCCGGTTCTCCAGATTAGAGTCCACCGCTCCCAACCACTGCTCTTAACCACTACACCATGCTGGCTCTCTGGACAAGAGAATGGCTGTTACTTATACCACTTTTAAGCAAAGTACAAGCACAATTTTAGGGTACTGAAGGGTCATTATAACGCTCTATGCAAATCATCAGGGCAAATCATGAAAATACCAGCTTGTTGAGGAAAACCGGGAGGAGCAGGCAGCAGAAGAGAAGATATTCGATCTATAGCAATGGCGGATTCTAACAGATATTTTAAAAATGTACTAATGGGGCAGTGGAATCTTTCCAGGGTCTAAAATGGCTGCACGTCACCTACGATGGACGGCACCGGTCAACACACCCTGGACACGCTCTCCGTCGCTCAGCAACCTACAGGGTGCCTTTGAAGTGAACCGGCACACCGTTGACACATGCCACTCGGATGGGCTGGGAGGTGGCTCGGCCTCTGTAGTTACAGGGGGGCTTCTGGGAACCCCCAGTGATGCGGCAGGAGGTGGACTCAAAGGGGGTGTTGCTGTCGTAGTAATTCTCGCTGGAGTAGGTGCCTCCGTGGGTGCAGACGGCGTCCACGTCCTCGGGGTTCCCGTGAATGAACGTGTTGGTGGGCTTGCAGGCATTGCTGGCCATCCCTCTCCTCTGCATCATGAGGTTGCAATAGCGCCGGGCGTCCAAGTCAGGGTTGGTCTTCGGGTAGTCGACGTGCTGCCGCTGGAACTTCTGGTGACGGTTTTCTCTCTGGGCAGAGGCTGGCAAAGGCCCCAGTAATGCCAACAGGAGGAGTAGCATTGGCCAGGCTGATATTGGAGCCATGGTGTTGTCCACCTGGAAGAAGAAGAAGAAGAGTTGGTTTTTATATGCCGACTTTCTCTGCCGCTCAAGGGAGAATCAAACCAGCCTTCCCTTCCCCTCCCCACAACAGACACCCTCTGAGGTAGGTGGGGCTGAGAGAGCTTGAAGAGAGCTGTGACTAGCCCCAGGTCTAGAAGAGCTAACAAGACATGGGCATGGCACTGAGAATCCAAAAATCAGGAGCACCAGAACAGAATCGCCTTGGAGAGGGATAAGAAGTAATGCTGTAGTATGTCAGTGGATACGGTGGGTGCTTTCATACATACTGAATAATGAAGAAGAAGAAGAGTTGGTTTTTATATGCTGACTTTCTCTACCACTTAAGGGAGAATCAAACTGGCTTACAATCACCTTCCCTTCCCCTCCCCACAACAGACACCCTGTGAGGAAGCTGGGGCTGAGAGAGTGTGACTAGCCCAAGGTCACCCAGCAGGGTTCGTGTGTAGGAGCGGGGAATCAAATCCAGTTCACCCAGATTAGCCTCCACTGCTCATGTGGAGGAGTGGGGGAATCAAACCTGGTTCTCCAGATCAGAGTCCACTGCTCAGAACCACCGCTCTTAACCACTGCACCACGCTGGCTAGGGGAGAGAGGAGTTAAAAACTGTTTATAAAGCTGGTTCTTGTAGGTTATTCGGGCTGAGTGACCGTGGTCTTGGTATTTTCTTTCCTGACGTTTCGCCTACTGGCGAAACGTCAGGAAAGAAAATACCAAGACCACGGTCACACAGCCCGAATAACCTACAAGAACCAATTGACTGTGAAAGCCTTCGACAATAAGCCCGCCCAAAAATCTGTAAACGCATAAGTGAATAATAGGCTAGGAGCCGATGTTTTGAGCCACGCACAGCCTTCCCAACTCCCCAAGTCAATTGGCTGCTCAGTTAAGATTCACGAATATTCGCCAACTGTTTGTGGGGAAGGAAATAGCAGTCACGGAATGCTGACAAACAGTACAACCTCCGTAGCGGAAGCAAAAGGTCCCTCTAGCAGAGCAGAACTACAGAACTGTGAGCTGTTTTCAGGAAGGAATGGAGGAAGATGTTTTGCCGGGTGACTCAGAGTTTGGAAGGGAGCTGCCAAGACGACGAAGGAGGAAGGGGAGTTAAGGAATAAAGACAATGTTTTATAATCAGTGTCATTCCCTTCATAGCCCTGGTATACAGAAGGTACATGATCCACATAGACCCAAAACTGTGGGATCAGGTGTGCTACTTCACTGACCTGACTTTAGATACCTACGGACTGCATGGTGTAGTGGTTAAGAGCGGTGGTTTGGAGCGGTGGACTCTGATCTGGAGAACCGGGTTTGATTCCCCACTCCTCCACAGGAGGTTGGGAAATGCCTGGAGGGTTGACAACCGCCAGGTAATGAATAATAAACAACAGAAGGGCAAAACCACAAATAGTATGCCAAAAGTGAACGTTGTTATCAAACTATCAACAAGTGTATCAACAATAAAGTGCAGGAATATAAGAAACGAAGTACAGCCTATATACAAAGTACAAAAGTTGTACAGCTTATATACAAAAGTATCCAAGGTAAACAGTCCTTTTAGGTAATAATTTGTTGTTTATCGGAGTGCCTTCAGGGCAATCCACCAGCTTGCTATGTAGCATGCGTCCTTGGACATATGATGTTGTTTTTACGTTCCCTTGACCTGTATCAAGAGTGTAGGCAAACAGGGATCTGGTAATCTTCCTGTTTCGATGGTTAATCTTCCTCAGGTAAGGACATGGACAGCTCAGTGGCTTGTGGAGATCTCCTGCTATTACAACTGCTCTCCAGCTGACAGAGATCAGTTCCCCTGGAGAAAATGGCTGCTTTGGCCATTGGACTATATGGCATTGAAGTTCATCCCCTCCCCAAACCCCAACATCCTCAGGCTCCACCCCAAAACCTCCTGCCAGTGGCGAGGAGGGACCTGGCAACCTTAAGGTGAACTGATCTCTATTGGCTGGAGATCAGTTGTAGTAGCAGGAGATCTCCAGCGGGTGCCTGGAGGTTGGCAACCCTATGCATGGCTCTCTACCTTGCAGGGTAGGCTCGACCGAGCAAATGTGACTGGACCAAGGCCACCCAGCAAGTTAGAGCGGGGACTGGACATTCAGCCTCCCGGATCCTACTCCCAGGCCCTCTCCACTACACTACACTGGTCTTCCACCCGTGTCTTCAAAATGTGAATCTTCCGACATCAGCCTCCGGTGCACTCAGTTTCCCCTTTGCTGTGATTCCCCAATAATTAATCCACCCCCCCTCAACTCACCTGAAGCCTCGGTTCCAGCTCCTGGACTTCTGACCGCTTCCCACTTGCGTTGTAAAGCAAACTGCTTCTCTCTCCGCTCGCTTCCCCCCCCCCTGTTTTGTACAAACTAGGAAATAGGGAAAAGCTACCAAGTTCGGGGAAAACCCAGCGTATTTTGCAATCTGGACCTCTGGGGACGGTGGGAGGCTCCATAGGAAAGGGGGATGAGCAGAGAGTGTTATGAACAAACAACTTTTAGAGAATTTGCTGGCTCTGCGATCCTTGGCGCAAAGACAATCTGGGTCAACGTTCAAATGCTCCTCTCTGTTGGGCAGCATTGGCAGAAGTAACATTGCTCCGGCTTTGGACTTGAAATTTGGCAGGCGCCCGCCTTCCCGTTGGTGGAATGGGCAGGGCCCAAAATGATCCTTGGCAGAGGGGTGGGGTGGGGGAAATGAAGTTAAGGAGACGTTTGCTCTGCATTTCTAAATGAAGACAAAAAACAGCAATTGGTGCAAGGGGAAGTATTTAATATTTAAATATCCCCTACCTGTTTAGCATACGCTTCCTCAGGGGGATTAAATTGTTAAATTGTGGAACTCCCTGCCCCAGGATGTGGTGATGGCTGCCAACTTGGAAGGCTTTAAGAGGGGAGTGGACATGTTCATGGAAGAGAGGAGTATTCATGGCTACTAGTAAAAATGGCTACTAGTAAAAATGGATAGTAGTCATGATGCAGACCTATTATCTCCAGGATCAGAGGAGCATGACGAATATATTAGTTGCTGTGCAACACAGGCAGGATGGTGCTGCTGCAGTTGTCTTGTTTGTGGCTTCCTAGAGGCACATGGTTGGCTACCTGTGAACAGACTGCTGGCTTTCCTTATGTTCTCTTTAGGGATCTTTAGGGTTGGCAGCTCTGGGTTGGGAAATACCTGGACTGAGCAAGGAAGAGTAATTGTAACAAGCACACAAGCCACAAAAGTCTGTGATTCAAAGCTGAGTCTATTCAAGGTAATGATGCTAAAGCAACATATGTAACTTAAACATGCATAATTGCATCAATATGTATGCACCAAACAGTACACAAATTCTCTACAACAATATAACAAGACAGGAATACAATATCCAAAAGCCAAGCTGGAAAGCTTCCAAGAGTGGGATCGAAAAAAGATCCTGCAATAGCAATGAGGAGCATGCACACTGTAAGTGGCGAAAGGATGAGGCGAATCGCGATCCTGCATCTTGGCTGGAGGCTTGATAAGTATAGTTATACACAGCAATTCTTGTGCAGACAAAAGTGGAGAAATGGTGAAAACCGTCCTGACACCCCACAACTCGCTGGGTGTCCACGGCTACAATGAAGCCTGGAATGCATGAGCCTTGGATAGGATCGGTAATGTTGGTCCGTATGCACGTGAAATGACAAGCACCAGTTAAACGTGTTTCGCATCCTTCTTCAGAAACATGTAACACATATAAACTCCATCAGACTGCAGCATTTGCAGTTCTCGGAAGGACTCGTGTGTCATCATTCCAATAATGAGGGAGCGGATGCGAAACGCGCAATGGGCAATTTAAATATTAAATACTTTCCCTTTGCCCCAATTGCTGTTTTTTTTTTGGTCTTCGTTTGGCTTGGTGTAGCCCTCTTCTCTTTTGCTCTGCATTTCTAAACAACTAAACGGAACATCTGGAATCGCTGGCGCTGGGAAAACAGTGTGACTGAAGTTACGCCCACCTTGTCTGCCGGCCAAGTTAGGAGATGGTGGAGAATTCATTGTTGCTTCTTCTTCTTTTTTAAGTGTGAACAGCCTTTATAGCATTTCTGAGCTAAGCCAAACATAAACCGGCCGGCTCTCCCTCTGAGCGACTCAAGGCTGATCCTACAGCCCCAGACACCCATTGAAATTTCATTCTCATGATATCAGCCTGTGATGGGGCTGAGTTTCACCTTCCCCGTAGTTTCTGAAACAATGTCTTGACTGGGAGCGATGCCAAATGGACCCTAATTTGAGCTTTGCTGTACTTTACTCATTGATAAGAACAGCAAACTGGTCAAAACTGGGATAAGGATACGGTTGCCAATGACAGGTTGAAAAATCCCTGGAAATTTGGGGGTGGAGAGCCAGGGGTTCGGGGAGGGAACTCAGCAGGGCAGATTGCCTTAGAGACCACCCTCCAAAGCAGCCGTTTTCTCCAGCGGAGCTGATTTCTGTCATCTGGAGACCAGTTGTAATTCTGGGAGGTCTCCAGCCGCCACCTGGAGGTTGGCAACCCTAGCTGAGCAAGTGCTCCTGGTTTCATTTCTCTTTATATTCGTTTGCCAATGATTTTGGTTGTACACTTTTTCATTGTGGCTGAAAGCCGGTGCGGAGCTAGGGTTGTCAGCTCCGGGTTGGGAAATACCTAGAGATCTTTGGGACTGAGCCTGAGGAGGGCAGGGGTTGGGGAGGGGCTTCAATGCCATAGAGTCCAACTACCGACAGCAGATCTCCAGCCACCACATGGAGGTTGGCAACCCGACGTGGTGCTCAGAGGGTGATGTTCAGCCCCTTCTGAACCTACCTCACAGGGCTGCTGTGAAAGTAAAATGGCAGAGAGCTACATGGGCTGACCTGAAAACCACGGAGGAAAGGTGGGGTAAAAATGTATCAAATAAATATTTGGGTAGATTTGTTTGTATTTGTGTGTGTGTATGGCGACCAGTAGGGTTTTCGAGGCAAGAGATGTTCAGAGGTGGTTTGCCATCGCTTGCCTCCATCATGCCCCTGGTATTCCAAAATCTCCAGGAATTTCCCAAACCAGAGTTGGCAACCCCAATTGTTAGGATTGCCAGGTTCCTCTTTCCCACCGGTGGGAGCTTTTGGGGTGCGGAGCCTGAGGAGGGCGGGGTTTGGGGAGGAAAGGGACTTCAATGCCACAGAGTCCAAGGGCCAAAGTGGCCCTTTTCTCCAGGGGAACCGATCTCTATCGGCTGAAGACCGGTTGTAATAGCAGGAGATCTCCAGCAACCACCTGGAGGTTAGTATATGTGTGTGTGTGTAAAGTGCCGTCAAGTCGCAGCCGACTTATGGGGTTTTTTGGGGGTTTGTTTGGGGGGGGTGTTTCATGGCAAGAGACTAACAGAGGTGGTTTGCCAGTGCCTCCTTCTGCCCAGCAACCCTGGACTTCCTTGGTGGTCTCCGATCCAAATACTAACCAGGGCTGACCCTGCTTAGCTTCCGAGTTCTGACTAGATCAGGCTAGCCTGGGCCATCCAGGTCAGGGCGGAGGTTAGTATAGGTCCACACAATGTATCATAAATATATAAAGACTTCAATTGCTTTTTCAAAAATCATACAACATAAACAACAATTCCAACTATCCAAAAGGATCCAGATTGGTTACATAACAATAAATTAAGACCGTCCTCCACTTGTCTTCGCACACACAAAACTCCAGATGAGTTTGTGTGTGTGTGTTACGTGCCGTCAAGACGCTTCCGACTCATGGCAACCCTATGAATGAAAGTCCTCCAAAATGTCCTATCTTTGACAGCCTTGCTCAGATCTTGCAAATTGAAGGCTGTGGCTTCCTTTATTGAGTCCATCCATCTCTTGTTGGGTCTTCCTCTTTTCCTGCTGCCCTCCACTTTTCCTAGCATGACCGTCTTTTCCAGTGACTCTTGTCGTCTCATGACATGACCAAAATACGACAGCCAGATGAGTTTACAAAGGCATATTTCTCCAGCAGAGGGGAATTGTCGTTGTTTGTGTTGTATGGTTTTTGAAAAAAAGCAATTGAAGCCTTTATATATGATACCTTGTGTGGACCTATACTAATTTGTTATCGAATTACTCTAGGTATAGAGGTGTTTGTTTTTGTACTGCTGACACCTGGAGGTTAGTCAACAGAAGCAATCTCTATGGCTTATGAGTACTAGGTATAAATGCACCAATGATACTACTGTAAATGAAATATTATATTAGTCTTTTGTTCCTTCACAAAGACATATAATAACATATAAATCAAAGTATTTAGGACCAAATACAGACAGGCTTCCGGTAAATGTCCTGTTTCATACTATTTTTCATCAGTAGAAAATAATAGTCCATAAATAAATAAAGTATATTCCTCTGTTCTTCTTCTTTAATTTCTTTCTTCTTTTTTTCAGATCCCTTTACTGAAGAATATTGAAGACTTGTTGCTCTATGGCTATCCCACGATGCTTCTATTCTAATCAATTAAATTCATCATTATTAAAAGCTTGTGTCATTGGATATTCTTTTAAGTTAGTGCGGAATATAGCATGCATGATATACAAACATATAAGTACTTACTGACAACTTTCCACGTCTAAAGTATACATCCAGATGACTCCATAGGTCAATAAATCAATTCATAATGGGATACAGGGTAGAATGGGACACCTGGAGGTTGGCAACCCTACCGATTGTAGGGCCACCCCCCCCCACCCCCCATCATTGATGCAACGTCCGCTTCTTTTAAAAAGCTTGCCACCAGAATCTCTTGGTCATTGTGAGGTTGCTGGACAACCCCCGACCGACATGGCAAAGGATTCTGAACCTCTGTTGATGTCAGACTGGCAGAATAAAGCTGGCAGGGGCGGAGTGGCTGGTGAGAGAGACGGGCATCAGACAGGACCAAGGGAAGGCAGAGGCGGAGGGGAGAGACAGAGGGGTTTAAAGGGAAAGCTGGGTAAGGGGAACAGGGAAAGGATGTGTGGGGTGGGGGAGCCGATGCCGCCAAGGGGAGAAACAGAAAAAGCTGTAGCCAGCTTGAGAGCCGGCGTGGCATAGTGGTTAAGAGCGGTGGTTTGGCGCGGTGGACTCTGATCCGGAGAACTGGGTTTGGTTCCCCACTCCCCCACATGAGCGGCGGAGGCTAACCTGGTGAACTGGGTTTGCTTCCCCCGCTCCTCCACACGAAGCCGGCTGGGTGGCCTTGGGCTAGTCACCGCTCTCTCAGCCCCACCTACTTCACAGGGTGCCTGTTGGGGAGAGGGGAAAGGAAGGTGATTGTAAGCCGGTTTGAGTCTCCCTTAAGTGGTAGAGAAAGTTGGCATATAAAAACCAACTCTTCTTCTTCTGTAGGCAGCCAGAAAGGTCTACAGGAGGGAAGGCGAGAGAAGGAAAGGGCTGCGAGCGCTGCCAGGGGGTGGCAAAGAGGCAAAGCAAGAGGGGGAGAGGGAATGGGGAAATGAGATTCCCCCGCCCATTCTGTGAGTCCTCACAGGTCCACCACCATCATACAAACAAGAATAAAACAGATAAAAGGAAGTATTTCTTCATGCAACTCATAGTTAAATTGTGGAACTCCCTGCCCCAGGAATGTGGTGATGGTTCCAACTGGGAAGGCTTTAAGAGGGGAGTGGACATGTTCATGGAGGAGAAGGGTATTCATGGCTACTAGTTAAAATGGCTACTAGTCATGATGCAGACCTATTCTCGCCATGATCAGGGGAGCATGCCGGATATATTGGGTGCGGTGGAACATGGGCAGGATGGTGCTGCTGCGGTCATCTTGTTTGTGGGCTTCCTAGAGGTATCTGGTTGGCCGCTGTGTGAACAGACTGCTGGACTTGATGGGCTTGGGTCTGATCCAGCAGGGCTTTCCTTATGTTCTTAAGAAGGTTGATCTTTGGCATGAAAAAAAGTCAGATTCCTCACATTTCTTTACTTCCCCCACAACAGACAGAGGCCTTTTATCCATGGCTGTTTCCCTGGCCGTCACTAGGGTTGCCAGGTCCCTCTTCGCCACTGGGGGGGGGGATTTTTTGGGCGGAGCCTGAAGTGGGCAGGGTTTGGGAAGGGGAGGGACTTCAATGCCATAGAGTCCAATTGCCAAAGCGGCCATTTTCTCCAGGTGAACTGACCTCTATCGGCTGGAGGTCAGTTGTAATAGCAGGAGTTCTCCAGCTAGTACCTGGATGTTGGCAACCCCTAAAGGTGACATAATAATTCTTTATTATTGTAGGCGAGCCGTAATGCCTTTTCTGCTGCACAGTACCCCCTTGTGGCCGTATGAAGCATTAACAAGTATTGGCATTGAAATGTCCAAACTTTAACCTAACAAAAGCCACACTATTTAAAGTCCTCTACCTTTTGCCGTTGTAAGTTTAGCCATTTCCATAAGTTTAAACTTTTAACGTCGTATCACATACTCTAACAGTCCACTCATTAATTGTTGGGGAGTCCGTACGATATTCGATCTTGGCAATTCTTAAAAAGATTCCATACTCAGAAAGATTATGTTCATGCTCATTGGGGGAGGTGGAAACAACCGAGCATATTATTCTGAGATGTCCTCATCACAAGAAGGCCAGATTAAAATATCTTCAGCCTGTGCTTGATGGCTTTCTGGGCGAATCTGATGAAATTAAATTGGAAAATTTATTTTCTGATAAAAATCACCGGGCATCCAGACAAACGGCTAAATTTTGCCTCGGGATATGCAAGACTCAGGGAACGATAGTAAAGCCGTTGTAAAACTGTAGACTTTTATTTTTCCATTGTATTGAATCATTCTTTTAAATCTGGGACTTTTGTTCAATCTTGTTGTAACTTTTGTTATACTGGTCAAAGGCCGCAATAAATTTTATGACTATGATCTTGGTAATTATGAGCTCCAGGGGTCAAAATTTCATTCAATTATTTTGAAGTCTAACCGTTTTGCCTAACCTAGTATACAAAAATTTACCTCCTGGTATTTTTTTCAGGTACAATGACAGCTCTTCAGGGAGCTGCTCTGATTCTCCTGGCGTCCCAGATAACGGTGTCTGGATGGAGAAACTCCTCGGAGGAGAAAAATGGATTTCTTGTCTTCTTGAGGCAACACTTTATTCCTAACTTTGTTTCCTTGGAAGGCGTGGACTGTAGCCACCTAATGAGAGGTAGTTTTCCGACCGCTGAGGAATGCAAGAAAGTGAACACCTTCATCGTGTCCTTCCCGGATTTACTCATGGCCGTGTGTCGTTCCAAAGGGGAGCCCTACAGTAACCTCCGACGCAGCCTTGACAGCTTTGACCTCATCACCTGCACCCTCGATCTACAGCAAGCCGCAAGGTCTTGTCTCTACAGCATGCATCGCTTCTCGGCCTCCATCGCCGTGGGCTGCGATAGCAACGGGTATCCCGTTCACTTCCAAGAAGGCGATTTCAAATCTGTGATTGAAAGTGAGGGTGAAACCGGCCTGACTTGGTACAGTTATTTCGCGGCACTCTTTTGCTAAAAGTTTCTGTCGCTTTACAACAAAAATAAACCCGAGCTACCTTCAGAACTAGTACCAAGAATTGTAGCTACAATGGCTAAATCATATAAACCCTCATTTAAGTAAATAATAAATGAGGTAAGCTTATTATGCAATTGCCATTCTTATGTATTACTTTCATACAATTTATCACCATGTCAGTTCCATTTTGCATACACCATGTTATTTTCATATTACTTCTCAAGAAATCCAATATGTAATGGAAAGTCTTTCAGTTAATCCCACAACTCTTCTGTAAGGAAAATCTGTAAAAATTATAAAGGTACTTGTAATTGGCAGGTACAGGTAAATGGTTATTTTAGCCTGTTTTCGATGTTCTTCATCAGCTGCCCATTGCGTGGTTTCTCCGCTTGAAGATTTATCACTGGCTTGGGTGCTTTTTCAACTCAGACCATACTTATTCGCGCTGCATAAGTAAATTCAAATTTTCTGAAACAAAATACGCAGAATAGAAGCAAGGTAGCTGTGTTTCAAAATGAGAAACGGGGATTTAAAACATCATATCGAGATTATTCAGTGTTCAGTTTTGGGCACCGCAATTTAAGAAAGATGTAGACAAGCTGGAACATGTCCAGAGGAGGACAACAAAGATGGTAAGGGGTCTGGAGACCAAGTCCTATGAGGAAAGGTTGAAGGAGCTGGGTATGAGGGGATATGATAACCGTCTTCAAGTACTTGAAGGGCTGTCATATAGAGGATGGTGCCGAGTTGTTTTCTGTTGCCCCAGAAGGTCGGACCAGAACCAACAGGAAGAATTTTCTAACAGTTAGAGCGGTTCCTCAGTGGAACAGGCTTCCTCGGGAAGTGGTAAGTGCTCCTTCCCTGGAGGTTTTTAAGCAGAGGCTAGATGGCCAATGCTATGACCTTAGGCAGATGAGTAGAGGGAGGACATCTTGGCCATCTTCTGGGCATGGAGTAGGAGTCACTGGGGGTGTGTGGGGGAGGTAATTGTGAAATTCCTGCATTGTGCACGGGGTTGGACTAGATGACCCTGGTGGTCCCTGCCAACTCTATGATTCTATTCTATGATTCTATTTGCATTTTCAAATGTTAGTAAATGGGTCCCAGGTATTCCAAGCATTCTCTGTCTCTATTTTTTTGATAAGTGCAACCATCGGGGGGGGGGGGAATGTGCTTTGTATGCTTTATCGAGTTCCCTAAGTAGGGTTGCCAACCTCCAGATACTAGCTGGACATCTCCTGCTATTACAACTGATCTCCAGCCAATAGGGAGCAGTTCCCCTGGAGAAAATGGCCGCCTTGGCAATTGGACTCTATGGCATTGAAGTCCCTCCCCTCCCCGAACCCTGCCCTCCTCAGGCTCTGCCCCCAAAACCTCCCGCTGGTGGTGAAGAGGGACCTGGCAACCCTACCATTACTAGATGCTTGATCAGGGTTAGGCTTCGAGTGGCGTCCCGTGAAAAGAGACAGGCCATCCATTGTCGCACCAGACAAGAATAAGATTATATTCTGAGGTACCACGAAATTCTTTTCTCTCATCGGAACTGGCTACACAATGGGTGAATGGAAGGGGATACGGACTTCTGTAGATACCAGTTAGTGGTCTCCCATTGAGAGAGCAGATGGCTAGAAGGTGATTCAACGAAGCATGAATGAAAGTATTGTCCAAGTCGCTGTAGAGGTCTTCTTTCTCTCTCATAATCTTATTGCAGTAGGCATCTTCACTCTTTGGGAAATCAATGTGCTTCTTTATGAAGGCCTCATAATCTGCATTTCCCTGGGTCTCCACCGCCGTCCAGGTTAACAGAGAAAGCAGCAAAATTGAAAGGGCCCCTTTGGCAGCCATTATTTCCTAGGTGTGTCTCTCTGTAAAAGAGCAAGGGAAGGAAAAGATCAAGTGGTCATCCAAGCATTTACATATTTCTCCCTCTTCTACCCAATTTGCTTACTGCTTGATCTCATCTATCCAAGGAGATCATGGTAGGGTATATGCAGCCTTTATACAATACACATCCCTTCAGAAAAAGGGGAAATTGGAGCAGTGGACTTTGATCTGGAGAACTGGATTGGATTCCCCACTTTTCCACATGAGCGGCTGAGGCTAATCTGGTGAACTGGATTGGTTTCCCCACTCCTACACACGAAGCCAGCTGGGTGACCTTGGGCTAGTCACAGCTCTCTCAGTCCCGCCTACCTCACAGGGTGTCTGTTGTGGGGAGGGGAAGGGAAGGTGACTGTAAGCCGGTTTGAGTCTCCCTTAAGTGGTAGAGAAAGTCGGCATATAGAAACCAAGGCCATTTTTGCATGGTAATTAGCAGTGCGTTCCAGGCTGAATTGCCCCACTTTTTTTTTTTTTTTTTGCACGCTGAACCGTCATTCCGGAAGTGACTGCGAAGCCGGCGTTTACCTGCTTCGTATTACCAAAGAGCCCATTTAACCCGATTCTTGCTGCAAAGAATCACCCTCAAGTAACAATGCAAAACAACAGAGGAGCGTTAGCTATGCATATGCTAATAGCTGTGCAAACAGGAACAAAGGCGCAGGCAAGTGCGGGGGAGCGGGACTTCTCCTTTTGCATGGGGACCGTGAAAAGGCATTTTTAAAGTTGCATTTTTAAAAAGAGCTTTGAGCGAGGCATCCACATTGACCATGCAAAAAATGGCCCAACTCTTCTGCTGCTGCTGCTGTATCTTGGAGGAAGGTTTTCAGAATTGCGTATTGTGAGGCATGCTTCTCCTACCCTATTTCTCCCCTCCCCGCCGTGAATAGTGACTTTAGCAATTGATACGTTTCTTTAGTATTTCATTCTCAAATTGCCATTCAGAGCTTGGTCAGTTCCTCCAGACTCCATGTGGTTTGTTAGAAATGTCTTTGATCATATAGTCATGTAGAAACTTACCTTGTCATGGTACCTCCTTGGCCCGTTGCAAAGGCCTTCCGCAATCAGTGATACACTCATTGTATAAGCGTTTTAGGTGGCTGTAAGGATCTTTCCTACAACAGTCTAAATACAACTAGCTGTGAATGACCAACCATGTGTTTCCATAAAACCATATTTGTACGTAAGTTTTAGAAGAAGAAGAAGAGTTGGCTTTCATATGCCGACTTTCTCTACCACTTAAGGCAGAATCAAACCAGCTTGCAATCACCTTTCCTTCCCCTCCCCACAACAGACACCCTGTGAGGTAGGTGAGGCTGAGAGAGTGTGACTTGCCCAAGGTCACCTAGGTGGCTTCATGTAGAGGAGTGGGGAAACCAACCTGGTTCACCAGATTAGCCTCCACCGCTCATGCAGGGGAGCAGGGAATCAAACCCGGTTCTCCAGATCAGAGACCACTGCTCCAAACCACTGCTCTTAACCACTACACCATGATGGCACTCTTTTAGAGCCCTGACTGGATTTATGTCTGGCAACAGTTCTATATCTATATCAGCCTTTAATGGCATAGGAGTTAACAGTTGCAATCATTTAAAAATAGTTGTATCCAGATAGAAGAAGACGAAGACAAAGATGACGAAGAAGAGGAGTTGGTTTTCATATGCCGACTTTCTCTACCACTTAAGGAAGAACCCAACTGGCTTACGATCACCTTCCCCTCCCCTCCCCACAACAGACACCCTGTGAGGTTGGTGGGGCTGAGAGAGCTCTAACAGAGTTGTAACTTGCCCAGGGTCACCCAGGTGGCTTCGTGTGTAGGAGTGGGGAGACAAATCCGGTTCACCAGATTAGCCTCCGCCACTCACGCGAAGGAGTGGGGAATCAAATAGAGTTTACATGATAATGAAATCAATCAGTCATAACAACAATCATATAGGTTTGCACTTGGTTCCTCGAATCCTCATAGCGGCTAACAGAGACTTTGCTACCTCCTCTGTAATACAGGGGCCCTGATCAGCCAGGAGGAAAGCTGCTTCGTCCTTTGGGGGGTGGGGGAGACAGAAAAGATCCTGCATCAGCGGATCAATGTAGGTTACCCGTAAGGGCTCGTAGAAAGCACAGTGAAGCAACACATGAGCCGCTGTTTCTGGCTGGTCCTGTGAGCATGGGCAGGTCCGATTACAGACAGGGATGGTTATTTCCCCCCATCATCGTCATCATTCCTTTATTGGCATCAAAACACAATACAGAAGGATACAGAAGGAATGGAAACATTAAAAAATGCCCTTTACAGAATAGTTAGAAGATAGTTACACCGGATGACGCTGTTTGTTGCTTCTGCCATCTAATTAAGTGTTTGGCAGGCTTTTAAAACAAAATTTTAAAAAACTGTGCCCCCGTCTCCAACATTTGGGGCGAACGATGGTTTAATAAATAGGAAACGTTAAAAGAAACTGAGAAATTCTGTCTGTTAACCAACAGGAGGCTTAAGAGTTCATTATGAGATTCTGTGTAGAAACCGCCATAAAATAAAACGTGAACAACTGTTTCGGTACAGTTATTTTCACAAGGGCAAAGCCTGTCAGACAGAGGGATTGTCCGACATCTGCCTTCGAGTAGCGCAGATGGCAAAACATTAAATCTGGCCAGAGGAATGGCTCTACGTTGAAGACAGGGATGTTCGTAAATCCGCCCCAAAGAATTTCAGTCTGGAGGATGTCCAGGCGAGCTAACATAAAAACCCAACGAGCCTGGCACCAGCTAACATGCAGATGTTTATATTTCCCTATGAATGTTGCCTTTGTCAGCATTCTGCCTTTTAAAATGTCATGCACATTTCTGATTTCCTATTCGTAATAAATATTTTTGGCTTTTTAAATATAAACCTGTGCCGTGCACAAACTGCCTACCAAGGAAAGGCCCTATCGAAGAAGAAGGAGAGTTGGTTTTCATATGCCGACTTTCTCTACCACTTAAGGGAGACTCAAACCGGCTGACAATCACCTTCCCCTCCCCACAACGGACACCCTGTGAGGTAGGTGGGGCTGAGAGAGCTCAAAGACAGCTGTGACTAGCCCTGGGTCACCCAACTGGCTCCGTGTGTAGGAGTGGGGAAACTAATCCAGTTCACCAGATCAGCTTCCGCCACTCATGTGGAGGAGTGGGGAATCGAACCCGGTTCTCCAGATCAGAGTCCACCGCTCCAAACCACTGCTCGTAACCACTACACCACGCTGGCTCTCACCGCCTACCTTCGAGGATGCTGATCTTAGCAGGTGTACAAGTTCTTACAGAAGGAGGCAAGCCTTCAAGAGTATTTTGAGCTTTAGGGGCTACCCAGGGTTTATATACACCATTGTAAAGGAAATGAAGTGGCTCATATTAAAATGACCCTTAGCTCTGAGGAACATGTACAACATGTACAACATGTCCACGGTTTATCGAGGCACAGTCCATGAATTTAATGGACCATCCAGTACACATCGGCTTTTCTTGAAAACATGTTCAGGTACCCAATGGATACACGTTGAAATGGCTTCGGTCCAGAGTACCTACCATAGAATCATAGAGTTGGAAGGGATCACCAGGGTCATCTAGTCCAACCCCCTGCACAATGCAGGAAATTCACAACTACCTCCTCCCCACACACACACCCTGTGACCCCTACTCCATGCCAGGAAGATGACCTAGATGCCCTCCCTCTCATGTACTGCCTAAGTTCATAGCATCAGCATTGCTGACAGATGGGCATCTGGGGCAACAGAAAACAACTCTGCACCATCCTCTATATGACAGCCCTTCAAGTACTTGAAGATGGTTATCATATCCCCTCTCAGTCTTCTCCTCTTCAGGCTAAACATACCCAGCTCCTTCAACCTTTCCTCATAGGACTTGGTCTCCAGACCCCTCACCATCTTTGTTGCCCTCCTCTGGACACGTTCCAGCTTGTCTACATCTTTCTTAAATTGTGGTGCCCAAAACTAAACACAATACTCTAGGTGAGGTCTAACCAGAGCAGAGTAAAGCAATACCATCACTTTACATGATCTGGACACTATACTTCTGTTGATGCAACCCAAGATTGTGTTTGCCTTTTTAGCTACTGCATCACATTGCTGACCTGAAGGACTGCTTCCACCTATGTCACTTTGCAAATGGTAAATTTGCTTGCAATTACTTCTTGTAAACTGGACTAGAAGCAGCTGTCTGACTGGGCCACAAGATGGGCTGTAGGGATTCTCAAATACGATTAATACTCATGGTGAAATTGAAATGTGGCAGACAATTAAAGAGGGGAATAAAAATATAAAAAGGCTTACATATTGTCAATTGGTTTCAAGATTAAGAAAAGATTGCCGGGCATTGGGCAAAATGCGAGAAATGACAGAACTTGAAAGTATGGTTATGAAACCAAAAGGCCATCTCCTGGGAAGAATTTATAAATTGCTACTTAAATATGATAAGAACATAAGAAAGGCCATGCTGGATCAGACCAAGGTCCATCAAGTCCAGATACTTTGTTTTTGGAAGTAATCACTTGGGATCCATGCATATTCCACTGCTCAATCCAGTTCCTTTCTTTTAATGTTAAGAACATAAGAACATAAGTAGAGCCCTGCTGGATCAGATCAAGCCCCATCAAGTCCAGCAATCTGTTCACACAGAGGCCAACCAGGTGCCTCTAGGAAGCCCACAAGCAAGATAATGCAGCAGCATTATCCTGCCTGTGTTCCAAAGCCCCTAATATATTACACATGCTCCTCTGATCCTGGAGAGAATAGGTAGGCATCATGACTAGTATCCATTTTGACTAGCAGCCATGGATATCCCTCTCCTCCATGAACATGTCCACTCCCCTCTTAAAGCCTTCCAAGTTGGCAGCCATCACCACATCCTGGGGCAGGGAGTTCCAGCATTTAACTATGCATTGATAAGGAGCAGGAACAAGGTAAACCATGCATGGTAAACTGGATGCAGAATTTTGGAGAGGAAATAATGTTGCAACAATGGGAGCAGCTCTGGACCAAAGCGATTTAAAGTTCCAGCGAGCCAAGCTTTAAGAGCAAATTGGTATAAAATGTTCTTTTTTTTTGCTGGTACATCACGCCAAAAGACCTCCAGACAAGGAAGTGAAAGGACACTGTTGGAAATGTAAGGAGGTCGATGGGACTTTTTGTCACACAGGGTGGCCATGCCAGAAGATAAAAATATTTTGGAGTGAATTCCATTCTGAAATTCAATTTTTTTAAAAAAAGACTTCAAGAAAACAAATCAGACCTGGATGGGCCAGTTTTCTCAGTGTCGGTTGGCAGTATTCTCATAAACTATAAACTATAAGGACTGGATGGTAATTGGGTAGCAGGAATTTATCCCAAACTTCCTTGTCTTAAACTGGGAATGACTTGGCACGAAGAAGGGACTTCAATGCCATAGAGTCCAATTGCCAAAGCAGCCATTTTCTCCAGGTGAACTGATCTCTATTGGCTGGAGATCAGTTGTAAAAGCAGGAGATCTCCAGCTAGTACCTGGTGGTTGGCAACTCTATCCCCACCTGACCATTGGACAGCTTCCTCGTTACCTTAGTGAACGTAGTCTTCCAAATGATGGACCTCCTCCAAACACCTTCTGTTGCTTGCATGTCTTCCTGAAGTGTTCTTAAGAGGAATGTTCTTGATTTTTCTTTACCCAATTTCTCCTTGAAATCCAACAATCCATCTCTGTTCATCTTTTTAGAAAGTGGACTCTAATCTGGAGAACCAGGTTTGATTCCCCACTCCTCCACATGAGCAGCAGATGTTAATCTGGCGAACCAGGTAGGTTTCCCCACCCCTATACATGAAACCAGCTGGGTGACCTTGGGCTAGTCACAGCTCTCTTAGAGCTCTCTCAGCCTCACCTACCTCACAAGGTGTCTGCTGTGGGGAGAAGAAGGGAAGGAGATTGTCAGCCGGTTTGATTCTCCCTTCAGTGGTGGAGAAAAGTCGGCATATAAAAACCAACTCTTCTTCTTCTTCCTCTTCCTCTTCTTCTTCCTCTTCATGCTTTGCTTTTCTCCTTCCCATAATTCATAACCTACCTGAAATCTCATCCAAAACTCAGGCCTCACAGACAGCTAACTCTCTGTTCCCCAGGGAGTCAGTTGAACCACATGAAGGTCCCACTGCAGCTATTGACTCCATTGCCTTTCCCAAACATGTATTTTTTCCCCGGGCTGAGGAGTGCCCTGGGAGTTAGGGGAAAGGTAATTATTTTGCTCTATAATTATGCACTTCACTCTGATTGACCGTTTGTTCTCATGGGGGCATCTCATGGCAAGCAAGAGGCAACCTGCAAACTATGGGGCAAAAACATCCCTCGTCACATCAGCTGCGTGCACTTTGCCCGACTATACAGCAGCTTGACATTTGCGGGGAGGGGGTTTCGTAACCCTGCTTCTCTTTAGGTTGGAGACCTCATCATGCACATGAGCAACGGGAACTGGGGGCATAATCGGGAGCCACCGACACTGCGACTCCTTCTCCTCCTCCTCCTCCTCCTCCTGCTGCCTAACGTTTGCAGCAAGACGTTGAACTCGGCCTGCCGGTCGCAATCGGAACCTCAGCCTAACCACGCAAGCTCCAAGGACGAAGTTACTGTTGGAGGGTTCGTTTCCTTTTTCTTAAGTTGGGCAGAAATTCTGGACTTCGCTACACAACCAGATACCCTACTGGACGTGTAAGTAGGCCATCGTTTCCCTAAGGATGGCACAGTAACTGCGATCTAATTTCAGTAATGAAGATCTACGTCATCTTGTCGATTCAAAGCGAGTGTTTCCACATGGCTCACACTCCACACTTTCCAGAGAGAGCCTTGTCTTACTTTTTTACAAAAATATTTTTTATTAAAGATTTTTTTTTAAAGTTACAAACACATACACATACACAAGCATACAGTCTTGTCGTTCTAACAGGGAAATCGGTAATTGACTACCTTTGTTAACATACTCATATAAACCCTACAATTGATTTAACTAAATGATGGACTGCTCTATAACACGTGTGTCATATAAACATCCTGCTGTTTAACTATTCCAGTCTTTTGATTAACCAAATCTTTATATTATAGAATTATAAACAATATCTGATATTACTAGACTTAGTTATGCTTTGAAAAGGTGCAAGCACCGGGTCATTCCTGACCCATGGGGTGACGTCACATCCCGACGTTTCCTAGGCAGACTTTGTTTACGGGGTGATTTGCCAGTGCCTTCCCCAGTCATCTTCCCTTTACCCCCAGCAAGCTGGGTACTCACTTTACCAACCTTGGAAGGATAAAAGGCTGAGTCAACCTTGAGCCAGCTACCTGAAACCAACTTCCATCGGGATCGAACTCAGGTCGTGAGCAGAGCTTGGACTGCAGTACTGCAGCTTACCACTCTGTGCCACGGGACTTTAGCTTAAGTATAATTTATTTCTACACCTTTTACTGCCTGCTCCCCCCGTTATCCTCTACTTTGAAATATATATTTCTTACATTACAGATTCAGATATGCGTAGTCATAATAAAGCTTCCATTTCTTTTGGAATTCATATAATGGTCTTCCTTTCAACAAGTTGGATAGTTTAGCTAGGGGAGTCTTGTCTTACTTTACAGTAAGACTAGGGGAGTCTTGTCTTACTTTATCTTGCTTAACAGACCTTTTATGCATGGCTGTTTCCCTTGCGGTCACCCCTCCAAAGATTTTGGGTCTTCGTTGTGATTATGCATGCTCTTTCTGACAGTCAGAGATCGCCTCGCTCTCCCCGCTGGTTTCTGTGTATTTTGCCCGGGTATTCAGGGACCTGTTTTATCATGAATTTGAAAACGCGGCCAAAACGCGAGGAAACTAGCGGGGAGATCAAGGAGACCTCTGATAGTCGGAAAATGCATCCATAGTCAAAACAAAGCCCCTAAGTAGTCCGGGAGGGGGTGACCACAAGGGAAACAGCCATGCATAAAAGGACTAAGTCCTGAAGCATTGATCTGAAGATAACGTGAATGTGGGGGAGAAATTAACCTATGTTAGATGCAGCTGAGCTTCATGGAAGGAAAACGGGATAAAAATGTATAGCAAGGTTGTCCAGCAGCACTTTACAGTTGGAAAATGAGTGAAAATTCATTTAGGTTAGCTCCTATTTAGTCAATGCATCCATCTGATGAGGACTTCTGTAATCACCAAAGACCTGCATCTCAGATATAAATATAGAAGTGCTAGAAGGATTTCACCATGGCACTATATGAACGGAAGGTGCACTGCCCAAAGATGGAAATGTATGGGAATTAAATGCATTTATTCACTTTTTCCTTGTGCTTTCTCTGAAGATGTAAGAACACATGACATTCTCGTTTCAGTATACGCGCAAAAAACTTGCAGCACATCCTTGCCTTTGGCTTTGCTATTAACGAGGTCAACAAAAATCCCAGCCTCTTACCCAACATCACTCTGGGATTGGAGATCTATCATAACAATTTCCTTGAAATAAAGTCATACTGGAACACTCTGAGTCTACTGTCCAGAAGACAGGTGTTTCTTCCCAACTACAGCTGTGACAACAAGAAGAAAGGAATTGTCATGATTGGTGGGGCCAGCTCCTTAATCTCCATTGAGATGGCCAAGATCTCAACAGTCTACAAGGTCCCACAGGTATGAGTGTTCATGTTGGGTTTGTTTTGTTGGTTCTTCCATGGGAGACATTTGACCAATGATTGCTCCTTGCAGGCAAGGCATTTGCCCTGGAGG
Source organism: Euleptes europaea (assembly GCF_029931775.1). NCBI lineage: Eukaryota > Metazoa > Chordata > Lepidosauria > Squamata > Sphaerodactylidae > Euleptes > Euleptes europaea. The sequence goes on along the minus strand of NC_079329.1, from coordinate 8,434,769 downwards.
ATTTTTTTGTTCCCCGCCCCCTCTCCATAGGAAATAATGGAGGAATAACAATGTTATTCCAAACTGTGCTTTGCCCCAGAACCCGAATTCCATACCAGAGTTGAATAAATCATCAGTAACAAGGATATTCCAACCTTACAATCCACTCCTCATGGGTTCTTTGATAGCAATTCAATCTCTAATCATCAAATTTAATTTACAAATTTATTACAAATTCTTCTTTCTTCTTCTTCTTCTTCTTCTTCTTCTTCTTCTTCTTCTTCTTCTTCTTCTTCTTCTTCTTGTTTATGTTGCTTGGAGGAACAAATTTATTTATTTGTTCGTTCGTTTGTTTGTTTTGCAATTTCTAGCCCACCCTTCCCGGCCAAAGCCAGGCTCAGGGCGGGTAACATCATTTAAAAATACATCAGTAATATTAGAACAATAAGATCAACAATAAGTCCTGAATCTAAAACAATAAAATCCCAATTAAAATCAAACAAACCCCCAAATCCCAAGATGGTGCCCAAATTCTGCGACCAGAAGAAATAAATAAGAAAAAGGGGGGAATTTACCAAGCTTAAAAATACGTTTTCTCACGCACCTACCCCAATTAGCTCAGTTACGGATCCTTTGACCCAGCACTGAGTGATAAAACTCAGTTCCCTCATTTCTTCCGGATGGCTCCAAATGAAAACCTTCAACAGGATGGGATTGTTCAGCTACTGAAGCACTTTGGATGGAACTGGATTGGCCTCGTGATATCAGACGACGGCAGCGGAGAGACTTTCCTTCGAACCCTGAGACCAAGCCTGCTCCAGAGCCATATTTGCGTTGCTCTGACGCACGTGATTCCAGTCTTCTTGAGTCACACAGGAGAACAAATCATGACAGACCTAGACACTGTGCTGGAGAATCTCAGGTCAAACAATATCAAGGTGATCATTGTCCATGGAAGTATTCAATTGACTGCGCTGTTTCTAGCATTTCTATGGTACAGCGAAAATTACATGCTTCCACGGGAGAGAGTTTGGATCACAACCGCTCAGGTGGACGTCACGTATAATACCAACAAGAAGACGTTGGCGGCAAAATCCCTCAACGGCACTTTGTGCTTCTTGCCCCACACACGGGTGGTGCCAGCATTTCACAGCTTTCTCGAGGGCACAGATCCCGCCCACTCCGAAGTTTATCGCATCCGCTGTATATGGTGCTCCCTTTTTGACTGCTGCTTCCCTGCGTATTGCTCGTGCCAGTTCACCAAGGGAATCTGCACAGGAAAGGAAAGTCTGGGGAGTCTCCCTAAAACTCAGTTTGAAATGAGAATATCCCCTCAGAGCTATGGCATCTACAATGCTGTCTATGCTGTAGCGCATGCTCTCCAAGCCTTGTATTCCTCAAGAGGCCCACAAAAAGCAAAAGGAGACGGAGACAGGTGGAATCTTCTGAACGTTCAGCCCTGGCAAGTACGTCACAATACCACCTTGACGAAAAGTTTAATCTTTGTGGGTGCCAATCAGTATCCACATCAGTTAGTCTATATGGCACAACTGCTTTTATACAAACATCAACCAAACTAGAATTATAGAGGTGGAAGGGACCATCAGGGTCATCTAGTTTAATCCCCTGCACGATGCAGGAAATTCATAACTAACTCCCCCCCCCCGCCACATCCCCCAGTGACCCCTCCATGCCCAGAAGATGGCAACAAAACCCCTCCAGGATCCCTGGCCAAACTGGCCTGGAGGAAAATTCCTTCCTGACCCCAAAGTGTCAACCATCATTTCCCTGGGCATGTAAGAAAGGGCCATGAGAGCCAAACACTGACATAACCCTTCCTGCCCTCCCTCTCATGGTCTGCCTAGGTTCACAGAATCAGCATTGCTGACAGATGGCCATCTAGCCTCTGCTTAAAAGCCTCCAAAGAAGGAGAGCTCACCACCTCCCGAGGAAGCCTGTTCCACTGAGGAACCGCTCTAGCTGTCAGGAAGTTTTTCCTAGTGTTTAGCCAGAAACTCTTTTGGTTTAATTTCAACCTGTGGGTTCTGGTCTGACCTTCTTGGGCAACAGACAACAACTCCATACCCTGACAGCTTTTCAAGTACTTGAAGATGGTTATCATATCACCTCTCAGTCATCTCCTCTCCAGGCTATACATACCAAGTGCCTTCAACCTTTCCACATGGGACTGGTTAGGCACCAGAAGGTTAGGATTAAAACGTTTAAACAGTACAATATATTTTGATATCTATTTCTTTAAAAAAAACCATGAATATATTTTAACTAAATTTAGATCAGTTCCTAAGGAGCAAGCTCCACAGGCCATCCGTTGGATGGACTGGGAGCCCTCATTCATAGTATCAGGAAATATACCCTCAAGATTTGTATCTGCTTGAGACTCCTTGAAACTGACCGTCTTGGCTTCTACAGATTATTTTCTGCAGACTACCCTTTTGTATCCATGAGAGCCAGCATGGTGTAGTGGTTAAGAGTGGTGGTTTGGAGTGGTGGGCTCTGATCTGGAGAACAGGGCTTGATTCCCCCTTCTCCACACGAAGCCAGCTGGGTGACCCTGGGCTAGTCACAGCTCTCTTAGAGCTCTCTGAGCCTCACCTACCTCACAAGGTGTCTATTGTGGAGAGAGGAAGGAAAGGAGATTGTAAACCGGTTTGATTCTCCTTAAAAAGTAGATACAATTGGCAAATAAAAGCCAACTCTTCTTCTTCCGGCCTGAACACAGAAATATGTCAGCGCATCATCACTATGCTCTAAGGGTTCCATCCAAACTTTACAGTATTACCATAAAGTTGAAAAAGTCCTGATAGGTGTTGACTTGCCACCAAACGTCATGAGTATCTTGCCCGAACAAGGTAAGTTGGAGTCTTGCTAGTGACTGTTCCAATCGTTGAGGCATATCGTCGCCTTAAAGGCCAGAAAAATGGACCATGTGCAATTATCATTCCCGCCAGTCGACCTCTTTCAAGTGACTCTCGCTTTTTTCTTCTCCAATTTAGCTTCACTCTTTTCTGAGAAACGTCCGCTTTAACAATTCTGTTGGGGAGGAGATCTTTTTTGACGCGCACGGGGACTTGGTAGCTGGCTATGATGTCATGAACTTTGTCACATTCTCCAGTACATCCTACAAGAGCGTGCAGGTTGGAAGGATGGACCCCCGGGCCGCTGCAGGCAAAAAGCTCACCCTTGATGCAAGTACCATTGTGTGGAATCCCAAGTTTGAGCCGGTATGAAACCATTTTTTTTATACAGGGTAATGCTGTTGCTAGAAGATGTAAGAATTAACATAAGAACATAAAAAAAGCCCTGCTGGATCAGACCAAGGTCCATCAAGTCCAGCAATCTGTTCCCACAGTGGCCAACCAGGAGCCTCTAGGAAGCCCACAAACAAGACGACTGCAGCAGTATTCTCCTGCCTGTGATCCACAGCACCTAATATATTCAGCATGCTCCTCTGATCATGGAGAGAATAGGTCTGCATCATGACTAGTATCCATTTTATCTAGTAGCCATGGATACCCCTCTCCTCCATGAACATGTCCACTCCCCTCTTCAAGCCTTCCAAGTTGGCAGCCATCACCACATCCTGAGGCAGGGAGTTCCACAGTTTAACTATGTGTGTATCTCTATCATTGTCATGGGAAAACGAAGTCTTCCTGCCCACTGGGAATTCCTGTGTTTTGTTTCAGTCCAACAGTTCCTGTTTGCATGAAAGACAGGGTCCTTGCCCATGTTCTTGCCCTGCTCTTCTGGGGGCGTGTGGGGGGGGGTAGTTGTGAATTTCCTGCATTGTTGCAGGGGGTTGGACTAGATGACCCTGGAGGACCCTTCCAACTCTATGATTCTATAATTCGATAAGATCATCTCAGTTCACAGGGGAATGGAAATTTGAACTAGGGTGTTCCCAAATTACATACTGCAACTACACTAGACCAGAATTCCACATCACAAGGATATGACCAGGATTTTAGGCTTCCGCTCAAAAGAGCAGTACTTGATTGAAATTGTTTTTGAGATAAGGTAGGCAGGAAGCATTAGGAGCCTAACAAGATCAATTATCCATAATTAACAGTTTCTCATCTGCTTACACATTTGGGAAATAAACACTGAAGTAGCATTGAAGTAGTGTAAAGCAGAAGAATCCCCCCTCCCCCCGAAATTTAGGTCTTTAGGTACAGACATTTATTCCTCCTATTTTCTTGTTTCTCTTCTAGAAGAGGGATTTTGCTTTCATTTCTCTTTTATTTCACTTGGCAGAGAAATAAGCATTTCCTATTTAACTTTAGCCTTTGTTGTTGTTTTATATAACATACCACAGGGTGATCCTCTAGCAGGAGGATAGGAAGGTTTGGGAAGACACTGCTGCCTTTGAGCTTCTTTCCTTGGAAAATGAGCATTGGCCCACCAGCAAAGAACAACTAGGGAACAACTTGTATGCTCTTCCCCTCTAAAATTCAAAGCTCAACTTCCCTCCAACTATACACTTTAGAAAAACACGTTTCACAGAACATCCTTGTCCTCGCTTCCATTTTATTCTCACAAAATCCTAGTGAGGTAGGTTAGGATCGGAGTGTAGATTAAGGGTATCATCTGAGAGGATAACAATCACCCTTCATGGGCACAGAATAGACCTGAGCTAAGATTAGTACCTATTTCTGACTTCTTATGCAGAAAGGGCGGAGTGAAAGAGCCCAGGAGTGCGGAGAAAGCACTCCATTCCCTCCTCAGCACCTTTCTTTGTGGTCCTCACTAGGGAATCCCCCAATCCAGGTGTGTTGAGAGCTGTTTCCCTGGGCAAAGCAAAATTGCGAAGGAAGGGAAGGATGCCTGTTGCTATGATTGTGCCCAGTGCCCCGAAGGGAGGATTTCAGACCAAAAGGGTAAGCAGAAGAGTGCACAGTTACGTGGGAATCAACCAAAATGGGCAGCAGGTCCTCAGAGCAGACAACAAGGGAACACAGACAAATTCAGGTCCGATACATCGGTTGTTGGGCCTGGAGAAGGGTGTGTCCCCTGGAGTTAGGGTTGCCAGGACCCTCTTTGCCACTGGCGGGAGGGCCTTGGGGTGGAGCCTGAGGAGGGCAGGATTTGGGGAAGGGAGGGACTTCAATGCCTTAGAGTACAATTGTCAAAGTGGCCATTTCCTCCAGGGGAACTGATCTCTATCGGCTGGAGATCAGTTGTAATAACGGGAGATCTCCAGCCACCACCTGGAGGTTGGTCACCCTACCTGGAGTAAGTTCCATAGTAATCCCGCAATCGTAGTTGCATCAGCTTGTGGGATTCAACTGCCCCCCTTCACATTTTACGTCCTGCCAAAGAGGAAGATTAGAAGTGACAACTTAATTCAGTGACTCATTATGCTGCGACGCAGACGCTATAAATAGCATACATAAAATGGAATAAGTAACTCTAGAGAATATCCCATTGCTTTGGAATAACTGGTTCCTTGTCCTTTCATTTTAGATGCAGAACAATGTGAAAAGTGCCCAGAAGACCAGTATCCAAACCAGCAACAGGACCAATGCATCCAGAAAACCATCACCTACTTATCCTATGCAGAACCCTTGGGAGCAGTTCTGGCTGCTTTGGCTCTTTTTCTTTCGGTGATCTCAATTGCAGTCATGGGGCTCTTCCGTCTGCGCTGGGACACGCCCATTGTCAAAGCCAACAACAGGAGCATCACCTGCCTCCTCCTCGCCTCTCTGCTGCTCGGCTTCCTCTGCTGCTTCCTATTCATCGGGGAACCTGGGAAGGTGACCTGCCTCCTTCAGCAAACGCTGTTCGGCATCACCTTCTCGCTCTCCGTTTCTTGCGTGCTGGGCAAAACCATCACTGTGGTCGTGGCTTTTGTGGCCACCAAGCCAGGAAACAAGATGACTAGGTGGGCAGGGAAGAGGCTGGGGGCGTCGGGCATCCTTCTCTCTTCCCTCGTCCAAGTGGTCATCTGCGCTGTGTGGCTGGCAACTTCTCCCCCTTTCCCAGAGCTTGACCGGCATTCTCAGGTCGCTCTGATCACAGTCCAATGTAACGAAGGCTCAGAGGTCATGTTCTACCTCGTCTTGGGCTACATGGGCTTCCTTGCCGCCGTCAGCTTTGTCGTAGCTTTCTTTGCAAGAAGGTTGCCCAGTAGTTTCAACGAAGCCAAGCTGATCACCTTCAGCATGATGGTCTTCTGCGCGGTTTGGGTGTCCTTTGTCCCCACCTACTTAAGCACCGCTGGGAAAGACATGGTGGCTGTGGAGATCTTCTCCATCTTGGCCTCCAATGCTGGCTTACTGGGTTGCATCTTCCTTCCCAAATGCTACATCATTATACTGAGACCGGAACTGAACACCAGAGGGCAGCTAGTAAAGAGAACTAAGACAAAGATCAAAAATTGTCACTAATTGAAATTAAATCAAAAGAGTTTCCGTCTAGACATTAGGAAGAATTTTCTAACAGTTAGAGCAGTTCCTCAGTGTAACAGGCTTCCTCGGGAGGTGGTGGGCGCTCCTTCCCTGGAGGTTTTTAAGCAGAGGCTAGATGGCCATCTGTCAGCAATGCTGATTCTATGACCTTAGGCAGAGCATGAGAGGGAGGGCATCTTGGCCATCTTCTGGGCATGGAGTAGGGGTCACTGGGGGTATGGGGGGAGGTAGTTGTGAATTTCCTGCATTGTGCAGGGGGTTGGACTAGATGATCCTGGTGGTCCCTTCCTACCCTATGATTCTATTCTATGATTCTATGAGTAGTTTGGATCAAACCAGTCTAAGAGAAACCAAAGGGGTTGAGCTAAACACTAATATAACAACAACAAAATCTATATTTATTATATATTGTGCACAGTTGTATTTAAAAACACAGGGTCTACAATACAGGCTTCCTAAAAAGCACAAACATAGTTACAAATATCACCAACACATATACAGTTGGTAATACACAACACATAAAATGACCAAAATCTGACCAGACCATTTTGGCCTTTTAGAGGCCTTCCTAGGTGGTCATACATACACAATTTTACAATACACATCCTGACATATACACAAACGTTGTACAGGGTAGAAAAATAAAAGCCTTTTATTCTGTGTGGCTTTATGTAAAAATAGTTCATCCACGTGTCTTAAAACATGTCTCACCGCTCACACCTTGTATATGGCGTATTATTACATCAACGAACGTGGAGAAAAGAATGGCTGGGGCTGAGGGGGGGGGCTTTTTAGCCCCCTACTCACCCCTCTTTTTGCATTGGAAGTGATTGTTGTCTCTGGAACGCACAGAACATAAAGCTGGGCATTTGAAAACTGGCCCTTCGGAGCAGACTGAAAGAGCGGAACAGTACTGCGCAGTTGGCCAGTTCCAGGAGTTGTCATTCTCCAGGACTTTCTGGAGAATGCAATGATTTTTTTGCAATGATTCTTCTGTAGAGGTGATTTTCCTCTGTAGACTGCTTAAGCTACCTAATAAAAACTATTTTCCTTCACAATTGAGTTTGTTCACTGCCTCTATATATCTTAGAAGCGAAAAACCATTAAATGTGGCAATGCATATTGGCTAGGGTTGCCAACCTCCAGGTGGTGGCTGGAGATCTCCCATGTTTGCCCACTTATAATTCAAAGAACATTGACTGAAGAAGCTGCATTTTGCGAAACGGCCACAGATCTAGAGGGGTCATCTTTTGTTCCGTTCGCCATTTTGTTCTTTAATTGGACGGCGGCAGCCTAACTTTCAGAAAATAAGGAACTTATCATTTTGGATTACTTACCACTTTTCCATCGGACTACACTTGGACTTACCTGAAGGGTGATGCAACCCGTTTCACAGGACGCATTATATCTGGATTTGGGTGATATTAAAACCCTACGGGGGAACTTTAATTTGGTTTCTCAATTATATATATAGTTTGCTTATAATTTTCTTATATTGTGTGATATGTGAATCAGTTAGTAAATTTGATCACTTTATGAGCCTCGTGCTGTTGTTTATATAGTTATAACCTCCAGGTGGTGGGTGGAGATCTCCCGCTATCACAACTGATCTCCAGACAATAGAGATTGGTTCCCCTGGAGAAAACGGCCACTTTGGCAATGGGACTCTTTGGCATTGAAGTCCCTCCCCTCCCCAAACCCTGCCCACCTCAGGCTCCGCCCCCAAAACCTCCAGGTATTTCCCAACCCAGAGGGACAACCCTAATATTGGACCCCAATTTGCTTATGGGCCCAATTCAAAGTGCTGGTATTGACTTATAAAGCTTTATATGCCTTGGGGTCTGTATACTTTAATGATTGCCTAGTTCCATATGAACCTACCCGGCCACTATAATTTTTTGAGGCCCTGATTCAGGTACCCTCACAATCTGAGGCTAGATGGGTGTAAGAGTTACCAGTTTGACAATCTCCCACCATTTGTCCACACTGCCTGCCTGCAGAAATTAGATGGACTATAGAGATTTTTAGGGTTGCCAAACTCCAGGTACTAGCTGGAGATCTCCCGCTATTACAACTGCTCTCCAGCCGATAGAGATCACTTCCCCTGGAGAAAATGGCCGCTTTGGCCATTGGACTCTATGGCATTGAAGTCCCTCCCCTCCCCAAACCTTGCCCTCCTCAGGTTCTGCCCCCAAAACCTCCCACTGGTGGCGAAGGGGGACCTGGCAACCCTAGAGACTATGGAGGCCAATGCAGGGCATCACCTGTCTAAAAAGCTGCTAGGTGATGCCCATTTCCATTCTCAGGTGGCATGCAGGAAAAGTAGGAGGCAGGTTCCTCTTCGCCCAAAAAAGAGGCTGGTCCCGGCCTGGCCCCACTCCGCTCTCCAGATGCCAGCCTTTCCCTGCTGTGCCTCTTCAGTCTCCATGGTTCCCCCCCGCCATGGCGCTTTGGTTAAGGGCCCAGACTGAAACCCAGCTAGCCTGGGGCATCCAGGTGAGGGCTGCTGTTGCCCTTTAAGTCGGTAAAGTCAGTAAAGGCAGAGCGAGTTGTCATTTTGCCATAGGGACACCAGAGGGCAGTGGAGCACGGGGAAACAAACCGAATTCTCTACAATAGAAAAGAGCAAGACCATTTACGCCGGGTCAATCGCTCAAAGCGCTTTTTTTAAATGCAACCTTTAAAACGCCTATTCACGGTCCCGACGCAAAAGGAGAAATTCCACACACACCCCACTTGCCCGCTCCTTTGTTCCTTCCGTTAGCCGACCACCGTTTGCATAGCTAACGCGCGGCTCTCATTTTGCATGCTTCCTTGAGGGGGTTCTTCGGTGTGGGGTCGGAGCAAACACAAAAGGTCGCGCTAAAGGGGCTGTTAAGAAATGTGAAGCAGGTCTGCGCCGGCTTCGCAGTCACTTCCTAAATGATGGTTCCGCGTGAAAAACTAAAAAAATAAATATGCGGGGCACTTCAGCCTGGAACGTGCTGCTAATTGCCAAGCATAAATGGCCCAAGAGTCCAGTAGCACCTTAAAGACTAACAACATTTCTGGCAGGGCGTGAGCTTTCGTGAGCCACAGCTCCCTTCTTTAGATGCAGCTAGAATGTGATTCCGTCTATCCTTAAGTAGAGACGAGTGAGTTAGACACACAATGGCAATGTCAAAAGCAGGTGTGATCGGATAATGTCTGATTTGCAGAGGGGGTGTTGGCGTGGAGAATTCACTATAATACATTTATTGCATTGGGGAAGCAACCAAGAAGCCAGGACAGGCACCTTCAGGTAGGTGGCAAAACCCCGCAGCTTGAACTCTGTCCCGGCACCAGACTTGGTGCTGAGCACTGGACCAAGGGGACATCGTCAACAAGTGGCGCCTTATATTTGAAGGATACAATAAAAAGAGAACAATGTGCTTTCTCTTCCAGTGCCAGCGCTAACTCTAGGACTGGAACAGGGTCCAACGCTTGACATATCGCTGTAGGCTGTCCTCTAACAAGACTGGAACACCAGGTAACAGGATTGTTTACCTTTATATCAAGAAGGTTAGCAAAGCACCAAAGTCTGCATGGGGTGTGTGCCCAGGAAGACTTCGTGGTCCTAAAGTTCTTATGAGACTGTCCAAGAAGCATGTTAGCAGAGCCTATGGTGTTTCCATGTGTGCTAAATGCGTTCGTGACAGAATCAAACAGGCATTCCTCATTGAGGAACAGAAGATTGTTGTCAAGGTATTGTTGGAGGAATTTTCTAACAGTTAGAGCAGTTCCTCAGTGGAACAGGCTTCCTCGGGAGGTGGTAAGTGCTCCTTCCCTGGAGGTTTTTAAGCAGAGGCTAGGTGGCCATCTGTCAGCAATGCTGATTCTATAACCTTATGCAGATGATGAGAGGGAGGGCACCTTAGCCATCTTCTGGGCATAAAGTAGGGGTCACTGGGGGTGTGGTGGGTAGTTGTGAAATTTCTGCATTGTGCAGGGGGTTGTAATAGATGACCTTGGTGGTCCCTTCCACCTCTATGATTCTATTATTCTATTCTAGGTGTTAAAGGCACAAGCACAAAGTCAGAAATCAAAGTGAATATTTGTGTTTGCCTAATAAATGAAAAGTGAACTTTAAGAGAGAGAGAGAGAGAGAGAGAGAGAGAGAGAGAGAGAGAGAGAGAGAGAGAGAGAGAGAGAGAGAGAGAGAGAGAGAGAGAGAGAGAGAGAGACACTATGTGCTGTACCAAAAGTTGTGCAAAAAATCCCAGCAGCATTGGCCGCCAAAACCTAAGCATGAATAATGAATACACATTGTCTAATTGTGCTGGAGTTAATCAGTGTATTACCACCTCGGATGGGAATCAACAAGATGGCAATCAATTGTAACAATACATATCACAACCAAACAAGGCTGTAAGATAGATGTCTGCTGACAAAGTACAATTACTCCAAAATTTAATACATTCAAACAACAATGTTCATGTACAATCTAGAGGCCAAAAGAAGCCACTTAAGTCCAGATGGGATGCCGGTGACTGTTCCCGTTTCGCTATGGGCGTTTTCACACATGCCGAATAATGCACTTTCAGTCCACTCTCAATGCACGTCAACAATCATTTGCAAGTGGATTTTGCTGTTTCTCACAATAAAATCCAGCTACAAAGTGGACTGAAAGTGGATTGAAAGCGCATTATTCGGCATGTGTGAAAAGCGCCGGCGTCTTCTTCAGCTGACATGTATGCAGAGTGGCTAGAATGATCTAAACAATGGGATGACAAAGGTAATATACAATAAGGTAATGATCTGCTGTTTAGTTATAATTTTATATTTGATTGTTACCTTATTACCTCATTACAGTCACCGGCATCCCATCTGGATTTAAGTGGCTATCTGGACAGCAGCAACAGACCTCTGATGAAGCTAATGCAATTAAGCTAAACAAGAATAAGATTCGCGAAACCTTCTAAACTTGCATAGATTGTCTTGTTGCAACTTGTATAGATTTTGTGGCATAACTTGAATTATTTGTTGGGAATCACGTTTCTGAAATTACATAAACCATTATATTCAGTGTATCAGTGGTACTTTATGTATATGTGAGTACCTGGAGGTTGGCCTTGAAGTCCCTTCCCTCCCCAAACCCCGCCTTCCTCAGGCTCTGCCCCAAAAACGTCCCACAGGTGGCAAAGAGGGACCTGACTACCCTACACTATTAAGAATATAAGAAGAGACCAGCTGAATCAGTAGGGTTGCCAACCTCCAGGCAGTAGCTGGAGATTTCCCTTTATTACAACTGATCTCCTGCCGATAGAGGTCAGTTCACCTGGAGAAAATGGCCGCTTTGGCAATTGGACTCTATGGCCTTGAAGTCCCTCCCCTCCCCAAACCCCGCCCTGCTCAGGCTCCGCCCCAAAAACCTCCCGCTGGTGGCAAAGAGGGACCTGGCTGCCCTAGCTGTCCAGATCAGGGCCTAGTTACGCTACTGCAGACCGGCACGTCTACCCTCTGAAACGATCTTCATGGAGAGCACCAGATTAGCTCTAGGAAATAAAACACAATGTTCACAGTAATAAATGGCTTTATTGTATTGTGGGGAGCAGCAGGGAAGCGAGAACGGGACAGATGCATTCCGGAGCATGCAGAAGCAACTGTGGCTTTCGCAGCGACCTAGCACCCCAACGGTGCCAAGCCCTTGTGCACAGGATGCCAGGAGAGGTCACAAGCAGCTCAAAGCAGTGCCTTATACGTGGAGCGGATAACATTTCGCACAGCGTTACAGCCAGCTCCGAGCGCCAGAGACTCAGGGGCACGGGGCACCAAGGCCAAGAAGCGGGATCCTCTGATCCGCCCTGTGGCAGCTGCCGCCCTTCCTGGGGGGGCTACACATAGGAGATGAAGTGGACTGGCAGGCCTTTCTCGCAGGTGACCCGGATCTTCTTGATCCTGCTCTTCCCCTTGTACCTGCACAACAGCCTGCGGATGCCTCTCCTCCGCCTGCAGATGGTGATGGGGAACAGCGTCTTGCTGGTCTGGTTGCCCTGCAGGATCTGCCCTCTCGAATTGCAGATGGACTTCAGTTGCTCTTCGCTGGTGTGGATGAAGGTGTTGCCCCGCTGGCACTTCAGGCCTTTGCGGGTCATCATCTGGTTGCAGTAGTCGTTGCTGTTGCCGAGGTTCGATTTGGGGTTGTCCAAGTGCCTTTTCAGGAAGCCTTGGTATGCCGAGGCTTCGCAGCGCGGCAGCAGGCAGGCTGCCATTGCGAGGAGCAGGAGGCACAGAGTCCCACCGCGGGGACCCTTGGGAGACATTGCGAGGCCCTTGGGATTCGCCGTCTGTCTGCAAAGGCAAGATCAGGGAGACACGTGAACACCTGGAGCGGCCTTCTACTGAATCAGACCCTGGGTCCATCAAAGTCAGTATTGTCTACTCAGACTGGCAGCAGCTCTCCAGGGTCTCAGGCAGAGGACTTTCACATCACCTACTTGCCTAGTCCCTTTAACTGGAGATGCCAGGGACTGAACCAGGGACCTTCTGCATGCCAAGCAGAGGCTCTACCACTGAACCACAGCCCCTCCCTTAAACAGAGTCAGAGGGAATCAGCCCCACCCTGAGTGACTACCAGAAGTACCTCATGGTAGGGGTAGAGTTGCCAACTGCCAGGTGGTGGCTGCAGATCTCCTGCTATCACAACTGATCTTCAGCCGATAGATGTCAGTTTCCCTGGAGGAAATGGCCGCCTTGGCAATTGGACTCTATGGCATTGAAGTATCTCCCCTCTCCAAACCTTACCCTCCTCAGGCTCCGCCCCTAAAATTTCCAGGTATTTCCCAACCCAGAGTTGGCAACCGTAGGTAGTGGCCTTAGGGTTGCCAACCTCCAGGCAGTGGCTACAGATCTCCTGTTTCTATACTAATTTTCTAACCTTAGGTAATGGTGCAGAGGTGTTGATTTTTTATTGCAACCTCCAGGTAATAGCTGGAGATCTCCCACTATTACAACTGATCTCCAGCCGATAGAGATCAGTTCCCCTGGAGAAAAGGGCCGCTTTGGCCATTGGACTCTAGGGCATTGAAGTCCCTTCCCTCCCCAAACCTCCTCAGGCTCTGCCTCAAAAACCACCCACTGGTGGTGAACCCTACGGTCAGTTGTAATGCCTGGAGATTTCCAGGCCCCTCCTGGGGGATTGGGAACCCTAGGATTTCCTAGTTCTTTATTCTCTCCCCCCGCCCGATCCTGTGAGACTCTTTGCTGGCTCCCAAGCCATGTAAATCTACATGTACGGATGTTCTTGTCCTCTCAGTTCCCCGCTGGTGCAACCTCTTTGTAAATGGGCCATGACAGAGGAAACTCACCCAATCTGGGCGCTCCTGGCTTCCTTCTAGGAGAACTGCCGGGGATTCCCGTCGGGCCTGGCTACCTTACAGAGTTCCTGTTATATAAGGCTGGCAGGCACACTGCGGTGGTGGCGAGCCTGTGGTTTCAGGAAGACGTTTCAACCCTCTCGGTTCCTTGTTTAGTAACCCGGCATGTAGCAACTTTCTGGCAGAGCGTTGGCAAGCTGACATGGGGCACTGGTCGGGCTGAATAACATCTAACAGGAAAAAAAAGTTGGGCCCTTGATCCTTAGGGTTGCCAGGTCCCTCTTCACCATTGTCGGGAGGTTTTTGGGGTGGAGCCCGAGGAGGGCGGGGTTTGGGGAGGGGAGGGACTTTAATGTCATAGATAGGGTTACCAAGTGCCCGGTGGTGGTGGGTAAAATCCCGCCAATCCACTGGGCTGCCCGCTGGCCAGCTGATGGCTGGCGGGCACTGTGTGCACACATCATTTTCGGGTAAACCCGAAATTGACGCGGACTCTCTGACAATCTCGGATAAAACTCTACGGTAACCATAGAGTTTTGGCCAAGATCGCTAGAGCGTCCGCGCCGCGCGCCACAGCCACGCCCCGGAAAGCTCCCGCCGGTGGAGCTACAGGGCCTGGCAAGTGTAGCCATAGAGTCCAATTGCCCAAGCGGCCATTTTCTCCAGGGGAACTTGTTATACATTTCGCCCCCCACCCAATATCTTCACACCGAAATCTTTAACCAGGAGCACAAGTTTCTAAATTTCTTAATTATATTAGGGTTGACTTCCTCACATATTATCCAATTCAAGTACAGAGACCACTTGTCCTTTATTTCCCTTATTTTACTATCCCACGGTGAATCTTTAGCCAAATGTGCAACAATGTCTGATTGTATATATTCACGTAAATAATCATTCCAACATTCAAAAGTCCATTTGTTTGCTTCTTTCCAGCCTTTTGCGCTTGTCCTGCTAGGATCATAGCTTTACAAAGTTCCTGGCCATTCCCAGTTATTCTTTGCTGTCCCACTGCAACCATAAATAGCACGTCTATATCCAAATTAATCTTGATTTTTAAAAGCTGTTCCATTCTCTTCAAAATCATTTCCCAAAAAGGTTTAACCCTCGGACATTCTAACCACATATGTAAATACCAACCTTTATTCCCTCCACAATGCCCACAGTTAGGGCTTCTTCCCAGGGGGACTGATCTCTATCGCCTGGAGATCAGCTGTAATAGCAGGGGATCTCCAGCTAGTACCTGGAGGCTGGCGACCCTATTGATCCTAAAGATAGGGTTGCCAAGTCCAGAATGGGCAGTTCCTGGAGATTCGAGAACAGAGCCTGGGAAGGGGGGTTGGGGAGGGGTTTCACCCGGAATCTGTGGTGTGCCAATAGAGTCCACCCTCCAAAGCTGCCGTTTTCTCCAGGGGAACTCTGTAGTCCGGAGATCTGCTGTCATTCCAGATCGCCAAGCCTCACCTGGAACTCCCTGCCCCAGGATGTGGTGATGGCTGCCAAATTGGAAGGCTTGAAAAGGGGAGTGGGCATGTTCATGGAGGAGAGGGGTATTCATGGCTACTAGTCATGATGGGTACCTATTCTCTCCAGGATCAGAGGAGCAGGCCTGTCATCTTAAGTGCTGGGGAATACAGGCAGGACAATGCTGCTGCAGTCGTCTTGTCGGTTTCGATATGCCGATTTGTAGCCATTGTTTCAGCTACATTTTTGTGGCTTTTGTGTTGTCAGTTTCATGTCACATTGTATCTTCACTAGTTCTAGGGACTGATGTTTGTTTAGCACCTTTGTACCTGCTAGTAGTAAATAATGCATTTTGTTGCATTACAGTGAGCCTTGTACTAATTTTTGACACAGCTCGACTATTTAGTATTAGTGCTTATTTTCTTCAGTCATCACCTGGAGGCTGGCAACCCAATGTGAGGCCCCCAACAAATCAAGGCTTCTGCTGGGAGCTTCCCGCAGAGGATGTGTTACAATCCCTCTGGCCTAATTCTTCCCTGTTCCCGGCCTTCCTCTTGAGCAAATATGGGAGGCCTCCCCTGACCTGCTTGGGCAACCTTCTTCTGTTGTGCATCCTAACCACCAACTGACTCGGGTTGGGACACACAAAGAATTCAGAGAATTAGGTGTTGTGACAGGTGTGGTTCCTTTTCGGTTCTACCTTCTGCCTACCGCTAGGTTTAGGCTCCATAGGGGTGTAATCAAGAAGGTCTGTCATTTATTGGAGCATCAACCACCTCGGAAGATCTTGTGCTTGAAAAATAGTCTGCAAAGGCAATCTCAGGGCTCGGTCGGGAGGGCATTTGAAGCAGACCACCGTGCTGATGCTAAGTAGGGTTCAGTCTAGTCCATGGGTTCTCAACAAGGGGGGAATTCCCGCCCCCCGTGGGGAATTTTAGGGTTCCAGGGGGAGGAATTGGGATCACTACTCAGCAGAGCGTGATGTCCTGTAGATAGGGTTGCCAACCTCCAGGTACTAATTGGAGATCTCCCGCTATTACAACTGATCTCCAGCCGATAGAGATCAGTTCCCCTGGAGAAAGTGGCCCCTTTGGCCATTGGACTCTATGGCATTGAAGTCCCTCCCCGCCCCAAACCCCGCCCTCCTCAGGCTCCGCCCTAAAAACCTCCCGCCGATGGCAAAGAGGGACCTGGCAACCCTACCTGTAGATTATGTACAATCTGTAAAATTGTAGTTTGTTTTTAATTTAGTCTGGGACATTCAATAAAGTTTGTGACTAAGTTGGGAAGGGGGGAATTATATTCTGAGCAATGGTGAAAGGGAGGAATGGAGCAAAAAAAGCTTGAGAAGCACTGGTCTAGTCAGTGCCTCAGTGAGGGTTCTCAAGGGAGTCTGCTTTTGGATCCATGAGGGAAGAAAGGCAGGAAATCAATGAATATAAATAGTTTTTTAAAATTTATTTTAATGAGGGGATACATAAGAAAAAAAGGGAAGAAGGGAAAGGAGATCATCAATATAGAAAAAGCATTTTTCCAAATATATAAGTATATGAACTGAGTCGGATTTGAAGAATTATTTAACAAGCAAATATAACAGTCCAATATGTTTATATTTAACTAAATAAATGTTTATACTTCTTAAGATATATATGTTGATCATTTTATCATCCTATAAATATTAAATGATTAGTGTTTCTTTAAAAAAAAATTCACCGTAAAAATCAACCAAATAAATCATTCTAACTAGACTTCATGAAAATCACATGTTTGTCTAAGTATTTTTTCTAGCTTTTTATGTTATAATAATAATCAGTCTGTTGACATATAAGTATAAAATGGTTCCCATTTCTCATTGAACTGTTCTGTGGTTTCATTGCAAATAGGATTTGCCCTAAAGGTCATTCTGGCTATATTAGCATATTCAAGCATTTTATCTTTCCATTCTTCTATATCAGGAATTTGCGTTTGTTTCCAAGTTCTTGCCAGTACTACCCTTGCAGCAGTTGTGGCATATTTAAAAACATCTTTAAGTCTCATTGGTAGATCAGGTGGTAATATACTGAGTAAGTAATGAATATAAATAGTGTACGAGAGGAGAGTCAGGCCAAGCTATGGCCTGGAGTGGGAAAGGATTCATTGGCTTTTTAAGCAGGGACGTTTCCCCGTGGTCACCCCCACCGACAGCTTCGGGGCTTCCTTTTGATTATGCATGCCTTTCCCGCCCATCAGAGGTCGCCTCGCTCCCCCCGCGCATTTTGCCTGCAAAGCAAGGGGGAAAGGTGCACAGCACCAGAGCTTGCAAGACGCTTATTTAAAAAGGTTTAACAAGTTATAGCTGTTATATTCAAAATATACAATATAGTTGTTACAAAAGTTCAAAGTCAAACAGATAATGTTAACAATAAAAGTAATCGAATAACCAAATAACTGTTGTGGTTTTGAGCGCTATAACCAATGCTTCTGTTTCTGTTCATTATAATTGTACTGTAATGCATAAAAACATAAGACAGGCCAGGCTGGATCAGATGAAGGTCCATCATGTCCAGCAGTCTGTTCACACAGGGGCCAACCAGGTGCCTCTGGAAAGCCCACAAACAAGATGACTGCAGCATTATCCTACCTGTGTTCCATGGCAGCTAATATAATAGGCACGCTCCTCTGATCCTGGAGAGAATAGGTATGCACCATGACTGGTATTCTTTGACTAGCAGCCATGGATAGCCCTCTCCTCCATGAACATGTCCACTCCCCTCTTCAAGCCTTCCAAGTTGGCAGCCATCACCACATCCTGGGGCAGGGAGTTCCACAATGATTTACAATTTTTCTATTTTGATTTACAATAACAGGTTATACTATGGGCCTGTGGATGGGTTTTGGGGGGGTTTTTTGGCTAACCATTTGGTTATTTTTATTGTTAACATTATCTGTTTGACTTTGAACTTTGGTAACAGCTATATTGTATGTTTTTGAATCAGTTCTGACTTGTTAAATAAACATCTTGCAACCTCCGGTGCTGTGCCCCTTTTCTCCCTCTTCATTCAGAGGTTTCTCCCCTTTCTTTTTATTTTTCTGTGTTGAAAAAGCAGAGTGGAAACGGGAAAGCAGGAACGCCCTTTATATAAAACCCATCTGAGGACAATCTGTAGATTTCTGCCTGGTAACTAGTGAGGAATACTTTTGCAAACTTTTTATTGGCTCAAAAAGCAAAAGAAAACTGAAAAACAACAGCCAGATCTGCAGGGAGTCTAATGGTTTCCAGGCTCTAGAAAAGGTGGGTTTCTCTTGACCCCTTTATATTATTGTTTGTTATTGTCACTTTTCCCGATTATCTGGGAGAGATGTTTCTTCTATCTTCCATCCTTGTCTGCGGTTATTTTTCAATAACAGAGAAAACACACTTCTTCTCTCCTGACACACCCAGTTGGCTTTCCGTCCCAGCAGTAACCAAAATGGATTTACTGCATCAGCGGCAAGACGATGTCAACTTTAGACTTTCAGGGAGCTTTCGGGCAGAAATGAAAGAGCGAGAGCATAAATAAAACCCAGATGTCTCCTCTTGTCCTTTTAACAGAAGTACAGGGTGGAGGACGTTTTATGGCACGGTGCCGAAATTGATCACTTCCTTATGGAGGACCTACAATGAAGGGACGGCTACAGGGACCCGTTCACAGTTTGTGACCTTCGTACACTCACTTCCAGACTCCCCTGCTTCCTGTACAGCAACCAGAATACGGTGTTATTTGACGCGAAGGCAAACTACATAGACATAGGGAACAGATCTCCAGAATTTTTTTTAAATTACTGAATAGCAACCCGGAAAGAGAATTCAAATTGGCCCTGTGATGGAGAATCAGCGTGGTGTAGTGCTTAAGAGCAGTGGTTTGGAGCGGTGGACTCGGATCTGGAGAACCTGGTTTGATTTCCCACTCCTCCACACGAGTGGCGGAGGCTAATCTGGTGAACTGGATTTGTTTCCCTACTACCTACACATGAAGCCAGCTGGGTGACCTTGGGCTAGTCACACTCTCTCAGCCCCACCTACTTCACGGGGTGTCTGTTGTGCGTAGGGGAAGGGAAGGTGATTGTAAGCCGGTTTGATTCTTCCTTAAGTGGCAGAGAAAGTCGGCATATAAAAACCAACTCTTCTTCTTCTTTGTCGTCTATCTATCTATCTATCTATCTATCTATCTATCTATCTATCTATCATTTACTTTGTTTATACCCTGCCTTTCTCCCCAGTGAAGATCCAAAGCAACTTCCATCGGTCTCCTCGCCTCCATTTTATACACACAACGACCCTGTGAGGTAGGTTTAGGTTGAGAGTGTGCAACTGGCCCCAGATCGCACAGCAAGCTTCCAGGGAGTAGTGGGGATTTGAACCTGGGTCTTGTGGGTCCTAGTCCAGTGCTCCAGCCACTCTACCATGCTAGCTATCTCTCCCTCAATGACTGATTGGGCTTTGATCTGCTATGGGACACCTCCCCCACTAGGGTTGCCAACCTCCAGGTACTATCTGGAGATCTCCTGCTATTACAACTGATCTCCAGCTGATAGAGGTCAGTTCCCCTGGAGAAAATGGCCACTTTGGCAATTGGACTCTATGGCATTGAAGTCCCTCCCCTTCATAAACCCTGCCCTCCTCAGGCTCTGCCCCAAAAACCTCCCACCGGTGGCGAAGAGGGACCTGGCAACCCTACGACATAAGGGTATTAACACCATGCTCTTTGTGTTTTCTTGTTAGCAGAAGGCAGGATGAGGCCTTCAGAAGGCGCCTGTTGTTTCCTCCTCCTGTTGCTGGTGGCTGAATTGCTGCCTGGGTCCTCCTGTGCTGACAATCCCCGCTATGAGAACTTCCTGAACCAGCACCGGGACGATCCCAAGAGCAGCTTCCACGGCCGGTACTGTGACAGCCTGATGAGCCGCCGCGGCCTCACCAGACCCCTGTGCAAGGAACTGAACACCTTCATCCATGGCTCCAAGAGGCAGATCCGGGCAGTGTGTGGCCAAGGAGGGGTTCCCGACGGGCAGCTGCGACGTAGCCTGCAGCCCTTCAGGGTCACCAGCTGCACCCTCAAGGGCGGCTCAACCCGCCCGCCGTGCGAATACAAAGAGAACACCTCGCCCAGGTACATCGTCATTGGCTGTGAAGATGGCTGGCCTGTCCACTATGACGAGAGCAGGATAGTGACCACTGTCTGAAGCCCAGGAGAAGACATGTGAGGCTTAAGCCGACGGTACGGCCTCCTTGAGGCACTCAATATCACCCGGGGGTTTTGGAACCTTCCTTCATATATATGGCTGCTTTTCCTCACTGGGATTCCTTGTAAACCTTCCCCTTATCTTGTTTTGCTATTAAAATCTGTATCATGAGCTCGCCGTCTTTCTCGCTTGTGAGGAAAGGGGCTGTGTAACCTGTATAAATCGAGAACATAAT
Organism: Euleptes europaea; assembly: GCF_029931775.1. Classification (NCBI taxonomy): domain Eukaryota; kingdom Metazoa; phylum Chordata; class Lepidosauria; order Squamata; family Sphaerodactylidae; genus Euleptes; species Euleptes europaea. Next base: position 8,414,133 of record NC_079329.1, on the reverse strand, counting down.
AAAATTTACAAATTTGCTCGTGTTGTCATCCATACCAGTATGAGGCAAATTCAAATTTATTCAAATTCATTAATACGGTCGACTGACCAATCCCTTGCCAACACATCAAAATATCCAGACACAATAGTTTTGCACCGCCCTCCAGGTATGACCGGAAGCACCTCAGAACAGCGCCTTTCAATCCTACTCCAGATAGGTGGTCCAGAAGGATACCACGATTGACGGTATCAAAAGCCACTGAGAGGTCCGGAAGAATCATCAGAGTCGCCCTCTCTCTGTCCATCTTCTAGTGCGAGTCATCCACCAGGTTGACCAAGGCTGTTTCAGTCTCATCACCAGGCCTAAACCCAGACGGGAGGGGGTCTAAATCATTTGCCTCATCCAGAAAAGTTTGTTGTCCAACCACCACCCGTTCAGTCACCTGGTTCAGGAATGGAACATTTGAGACTGGTCGATAGGGTTGCCAGGTCCCTCTTCGCCACCAGCGGGAGGTTTTTGGAGCAAAGCCTGAGTAGGACAGGATTTGGGGAAGGGAGGGACGTCAATGCCATAGAGTCCAGTTGGCAAAGCGGCCATTTTCTCCACGTGAACTGATCTCTATCGGCTGGAGATCAGTTGTAATAACGGGAGATCTCCAGCCACTACCTGGATGTTGGGAACCCTACTGGTCGACATTTGATATCTGGCAACAAGCAACAGCAAAAACAACTGTCCCGAAATCTGGGCTTCCCCCCTCCCACCCCTCTGCCCCAGCAGCGTTTTTCTAAGTACAGGAAGGTATTTCCTAGCAGTTCTGGGAACAAGCAGCCAAACAAGTAAATCCCTGTAGAAACCTCCCGCCTCTTGCACCATTCTGTTGTATTCTACGTGTGGCAACTGACTCCTCCTTTTCTTATCCTGCCCCTGATCCAACTGGGATCTATATAATAATTCGGAGAGCAGGTCGAGGGATAGATCTGGCTCTGTAAAACCCATCCCTCAGCATCTGCCAGTACCCATCGCTCAGAGAGGACCAAACTTGGGTAAGTCTGAGGAACCCATGATCTGGGCCTGACTTCTTCTTTATGGACCTGCTTCACGCATCCCTAATTTCAGAGAGCAGGTGGGTGGGTACTGGAGACAGGGCCTTTGCAGTGGTGGCACAAAACCACAGAATGGCCTTCTTACAGATGGCCGTCAGACCTTCACTTAGTTCCTATTGTGTGTGTGTTAAGGTGCCATCAAGTAGCTCTGACTGATGGCGACCCTGTGAATCAAAGTCCTCCAAAATGTCCTGTCTTTGACAGCCTTGCTCAGATCTTGCAAATGGAGGGTTGTGGCTTCCTTTATTGAGCCCATCCATCTCTTGTTGGGTCTTCCTCTTTTCCTGCTGCCCTCCACTTTTCCTAGCATGACTGTCTTTTCTAGTGTCTCTCGTCGTCTCATAATGTGACCAAAATACGATAGCCTCAGTTTAGTCATTCTAGCTTCTAGGGTCAGTTCAGGCTTGATTTGATCTATAACCCACTGGTTTTATTTTTTGGCAGTAACACTGTAACACTCTCCTCCAACACCACATTTCAAAGGAATCTACTTTCTTCCTATCAGCTTTCTTCAATGTCCAGCTTTTACACCCATACATAGTAATAGGGAATATGATGGCATGAATTAACTTGATCTTGGTGGCCAGTGACACATCCTTACACTTCAGAATCTTTTCTAGCTCCTTCATGGCTGCCTTTCCCAGCCTCAGCCTCCTTCTGATTTCTTGGCTGCTGTCTCCCTTATGGCTGAGGATGGAGCCAAGGAATAGTAAGTCTTCAACAATTTCAATTTCCTCATTGTCAATCTTAAAGTTGTGTAATTCTCCTGTAGTCATTACTTTTGTCTTCTTGATGTGCGGCTGTAGTCCTGCTTTGGCACTTTCTCTTTTAACTTTTAGCAGTAGTCGTTTCAAGTCTGTGCTATTTTCGGCCAGTAATGTAGTATCATCAGCATATCTCAAATGGTTAATGTCCCTCCTGCCCAATTTTAATTCCACCTTCATCTAAATCTTATACAACTTTCCTAATTATATGTTCTGCATATAGACTGAAGAGACAGGGAGATAAAATACATCCTTGTCTGACACCTTTGCCAATTGGAAACCATTCCGTTTCTCCATATTCTGCTCTAACTGTGACCTCTTGTCCAGACCTCTTGTCCAGAGTGTATATATATATATATATATGTGTGTGTGTGTGTGTGTGTGTGTGTGTGTATGTGTATATACATTTCCAATAATACAACATTAAAAAAAATCCTTCTTAACAAACGAACATCGACTAGTACTTATAAAACCTATAAAACATATAACTTTCTAAATAATCAGTCTCTTTATGAACCACCACCAACAGAATCTAAACGTTTTATGTGTGTTCTCCATCCTGGATATAGTGGGATTCCATATTCTATCCAAAACCTCTATGTTCTTGTTATATTGATAGTAAGTTAATTTAATCAACACATACATCCCTCTTACTTTGTCGGACCAACTATTTAAGCTTGGAGAGTTCGCTCCTTTCCTGCATCTGGCAAAATTCATCCTTGCTAGTGTTACCATATGGAGGAATACATAAAACGTTTCTTATTCATAGTTGGTAAACAGTTTAACAAGAATATTTCTGGCTGGAGAACCCTTCTGTCCTTTTTCATATCTACCAGCTATTCCTACCGCTTATTAGGATTTAGCTATTTTAAAGTGTTGTTACTGTATGTTTTAATCTGAATTATGTTTTATATAGTTACATCAGCAACGTTGTAGGGCCGGGGTGGGGAACCTTTTTTCTGCCAAGAGCCATTTGGATATTTATAACATCATTCGCGGGCCATGCAAAATTATCAACTTAAAAATTAGCCTGCTATATTTGGTCAGACATTTAGCCAAGAGGCACGACCGGAGATGGCTCCAAGTGTCTGCCACGTAGAGCGACTCGCTTTTGAGCTCTGCCGTCCCCAGCTGAGCCCGAGAGATTCAGGCAGGGCAGCAAACACAAGACAGAGTCAGGGACAAACTGCTCGGGGCTGGTAGGCAAAGGAGCCCGGTCCAGTAACACCCCGATCCAACACTTTCCCGCCCTACAAGTCTTTTGCAGGACTTAAGGGAAAGAACCAGAAGGGAGAGGGGGTACTGACCAAGCCCCAAGCAGGCAGCTGCCCAGATGACCCCCGGCATGGGCAACCAGGCAGGCATAACCGGTGGCACACTTCCCCACCTGGTGGCACAGGATGGGTCTGTTGCACCAGCCGAGCGTAGCTGTCCAGCCGCACGCCGGATTTGCTCCTGCTCCGCATGGTCGGGGCCGGATTCTGCAGCTGGCTCCTGCTACCTCCGCCTGCAGGGGTGAAATGAGGACACCCTGGCTAAGAACTCACCCACCCACCCCGCGCGAATTCTGGCCCTGCCCCCTTTAACCTCTCCATTGTCGCCACTTCCGCCCCTAGCCCCCATACTCTGTTCGTAGATCTTCCATGAGTATCACAGTCCCCCTTCCAGTGGTGACATAGTAGGGTTGCCAACCTCCAGGTGGCAGCTGGAGATATCCCACTATTACAACTGATCTCCAGCCGAGAGAGATCAGTTCCCCTGGAGAAAATAGCCGATTTGGCAATTGGAGTCTATGGCACTGAAGTCCCTCCCCTTCTCAGGCTCCGCCCCCAAAACCTCCCACCAGTGGTGAAGAGGGACCTGGCAGCCTTACAACATAGAGGTATCAACATCACTCTCTTTGTGTTTCCTTGTTAGCAGAAGGCAGGATGAGGCCTTTAGAAGGTGCCTGTTGTTTCCTGCTCCTGATGCTGGTGGCTGAATGGCTGCCCGGGTCTTCCTGTGCTGACAATCCCCGCTACAAGAAGTTCCTGACCCAGCACCGGGACGATCCCAAGAGCAATATCAAGGGCCCGTACTGTGAAGGCATGATGAGCAAACGCGGCCTCACCAAGCCCCAGTGCAAGCAAGTGAACACCTTCATCCACGGCTCCACAAAGGCGATCCGGGCCGTCTGTGGCAAAGGGGGGGTTCCCGATGGGAAGCTGCGGCGCAGCAAGCAGCACTTCAAGGTCACCACCTGCACCCTTAAGGGCGGCTCGCCCCGCCCGCCCTGCAAATACAAAGAAAACACCTCGCCCAGGTACATCGTCATTGCCTGCGAAGGGGACTGGCCCGTCCACTATGAAGAGGGCCGGATCGTGACCGTCGTCTGAAGCCCAGGAGAAGAAACGTGAAGCTTAAGCTGACGACACGGCCTCCTTGAGGCACTCAATATCACCCGGGGTTTTTTTTGGGGAACCTTCCTTCATATATATGGCTGCTTTTCCTCACTGGGATTCCTTGTGAGCCTTCCCCTTGTCTTGTTTTGCTATCACAATCTGTCTCATGAGCTCGCCGTCTTTCTCGCTTGGGAGGGAAGGGGTTGGGTAACCTGTATAAATTGAGAACGTAATAAAATTTACAAAGTTTGGTTCTGTTGTCGTCCATACCATTATGAGGCAAATTCAAATTTATTCCAATTTATTAATACGGTCGACTGGCCAATCACGTGCCAACACATCAAAATATCCAGACACGACAGGTTTGCACCGCAGAATCGCAGACTGCCCGTACATATAAAGGTGTAAGGCCTACCAGTATTAGGCAGTGTTTGGCTGCCTAAGGCAGAAAGGAGATAATAGCGTTTTCTTTTAAGGAAAGCAGAAGAGAGCGGGTGCAGAGGAGAGCGACAAGGATGATCAGGGGCCTGGAGACCGAGCCCTGTGAGGAAAGACCAAGGGACTTGGGAATGTTCATTCAGGAGAAGAGGAGGTTGGGGAGGGGGACATGATAGCTCTCTTTCAGTATTTGAAGGGCTGTCGCTTAGAGGAGGGCAGGGAGCTGTTCCTGTTGGCAGCAGAGGATAGGACTCGCAATAATGGGTTTAAATTGAGGGCAGAAAGGTACCGGCTGGATATAAGGAAAAAAATTTTACACTGAGAGTTGTTCGGCAGTGGAATCAGCTACCTAGGGAGGTGGTGCCCCATCACTGGCAGTCTTTAAGCAGAGGCTGGACAAGCACTTGTCAGGAATGCTCTAGGCTGATCCTGCATTAAGCAGGGGGTTGGACTAGATGGTCTCTATGGCCCCGTCCAACTCTATGATTCTATGCTTCAGCGGGTAGCCGTGTTGGTCTTCAGTAGAAGAGCTGGATTCGAGTCCAGTAAGACCTTGGGGACCAATGAGATTTTCGGGGTATGAGCTTTCGAGAGTCAAAACTCCCTTCCTTGGATAGCTGATAAAGGGAGTTTTGACTCTCGAAAGTTCATACCCCGAAAATCTTGTTGGACTCTAAGGTGCTACTGGGCTCAAATCTAGTTGTAAAAAGGAGAAGTAATACATGAACAAATATGCCCTCCTCGGTACTTGGTTTCCTAAAATGGCATCGCGCCTTCCCTCTAGAGCAGTGGTTCCCAAACCTTTTAGGCCACCGCCCCCTTGGTTCCACAAACTCAACCCCAGCACCCCCTACCTTATCCAACAACACAGTGGAAGGGGCCCATCTCTAGTGCCCCCCTGCTGCTTTCTTGCCTCTCAGTGCCCCCCTAGGTAATCCCACCACCCCCCAGGGGGTGGTACTGCCCACTTTGGGAACCACTGCTCTAGAGGGTCACCCCCACAATTGTCCTCCAGCGTCCCTAGACATGTGGGGAGATCTGTTTCTAAAGAGCTCTGTAGAGGTCTGTTAGTAGTGTATTAGCTGGATTTTATATTTATATTTCAGGGTGTTTTCCTGCTTCTTAGATGTTAAGCAACTGTAACACACTTGTTCAAGGAAACCAACATTAATAATAGTTTTGTAGGGTTGCCAACTCCAGGTTGGGAAAATTCTCGGCGATTTGGGAGGTCATGCCTGGGGAAGGAAGGATTCGTGGTGGACGTATAATGCCATAACACCCACCCTCCAAAGCAGCCATTTTCTCCGGGGATCTGATCTCTGTTGTCTGGGAGTCAGTTGTAATTCTGGGAGATCTCCAGGCCTGACCTGGAGGTTGGCAACACTCGTTTTCACATTGTCTTCAGCACACAGTTTAATGAAAGTTGAACCGACCCAATACTCAAGTGTCCAACAGCACCACCTGCTGGTAGGAATGGATATATAACCATTACACCGCGTTGATTTTTCCCAAGCAAGATGGGATAAAAATAATAATCCAGTAGAGATCCATACCTCATCCATAGATAGTCTTGTTTTATGATTCGCCACCCAAGGTTGTATGGCATTCAGTGATCTTAATAAATACGATACGTGTGGCAGATGAGGGTCTAGAACCACATACTTTGTTTATAGCAGAGGTGAAATTTGAACCAAAGACCTCCAGATGTCCCATCTCCTATCCAATACAGCCACTCTCTGTAGGAGTGGAGAGCAGATAGAGAAATAGACTCTACTCAGCCTGGATAGATGGATTTTTTATTTTATGTCCTCTCCTTTCTTGTTCAGATTGCAAAAACCCAACTGTGAAGGTAAGTTGCCAAACAGTTGCTCCACCTTCCAGGGGACAAGGCCGTTAGATTTTGCAAAAGTGAGTTCCTAAGCTATTTCTCCACTGTGTCCCAGGATGACAGGAAACCAGACTTTGCTCAAGGCACGGATGGTTAAGGGGTTAGGACACCTCATAATTTCTGAGCACGGCACCAGAAAGTGGACAACAGAGGATGGATCTTAAGGTTTTTAATCACTAGGATGAAGCGGTGGTTTAAAAGAGTAAGGAGCCATTGATGGTCTCATGAAGTGTTCTGAGTCAATGCATGCAAATGCACACAAAGACTAACCCTGTAGAAGAAATGGCTGCTCTCCTCCAAGTAGGGCCCTTATGGTCTTGTTTCCCACTTGGGGCTGGAGAGACCAGCCATAATGTCCCTGCTCAGTGTGAAGGTCACTAGGATAAGTCTCAGGACTGCAACCGGAGCTTGTTGACCTAGAGAGAAGGCCACAGCCTGGAAGGAGCCACAGGACACTCCACCTTCAATAGAATACCTATATGCCCAATCTAGGAATTATTTGAAGGAGGAGGAGGAGGAGGAAGAGGAGTTGGTTTTTATATGCTGATTTTCTCTACCACTGAGGAGCCCTGTGGTGCAGAGTGGCAAGCTGCAGTACTGCAGTCAAAAGCTCTGCTCACAACCTGAGTTCGATCCCAATGGAAGTCGGTTTCAGGTAGCCGGCTCAAGGTTGACTCAGCCTTCCATCCTTCCGAGGTCTGTCAAATGAGTACCCAGCTTGCTGGGAGTAAAGGGAAGATGGCTGGGGAAGGCACTGGCAAAACACCCAGTAACCAAAGTCTGCCTAGGAAATGTCGGTATGTGACGTCACCCCATGGGTCAGGAGTGACCCGGTGCTTGCACAGGGGACCTTTACTCCCCCCCTCTACCACTTAAGGAAGACTCAAACTGGCTTACAATCACCTTACCTTCCCCTCCCCACAACAGACACCCTGTGAGGTAGGTGGGCCTGATAGTCTGTGACTAGCCCAAGGTCACCCAGCTGGCTTCATGTGGAGGAGTGGGGGAAACCAACCCGGTTCTCCAGATTAGCGTCCACCCCTCATGTGGAGGAGTGGGGAATCAAACCCGGGTCTCAAGATCAGAGTCCACCGCTCCAACCACCGCTCTTAACTGCTACGCCACGCTGACCGGTTCCTTTAAGGGGAATGCAGCCCCATCCAGAATGGGTGACACCTTTAATCCTGGGTCAGACCCTCCACCCAGCACCAGCACTTCCCTCTTGTTGGGATTAAGCTTCAGTTTATTAATCCGCATCCACGCCCAAAATAGCCTCCAGGCACTGGTTCAGGGTTTCCACATCTTCCCTGGAATTAGCTGAAACCACGAGATACAGCTGACTGTCATCCACATATTTAGGGTTGTCAACCTCCAGGTACTGTTGTATAAAGTAATAGTATGAGGCTCTCAATGCTTATCAAAATGCTATATTATACTTGTTACAAACATCTCTCCGAGACCACTGATACCCACTGCTATCGGGCATTACCTATGTGGATCTTGCACGGTCTGTTCTCTCAGCCTGCCAGTAAAAGAATTTAGCTCTACAACATCTAACTTTAAGTTTAAACTCATTCATTTTTCTAACTGTTCTACCAGCAAAGTCGTCTATGCCAACTTATGCAAATGTGGGAAATTTTATGTAGGCAGCATGGTCCGTCCAGTTAAACTCCATATCGGAGAACACAGATCTAGAATACGGGCTCATGTACTTGACGCACCCTTAACTTCACACTTCATAGAAAATAAACACAATGAGAATGATCTCCTTTTTTTGTGGTATGGACATATAAAGGGAACCAATTTGATACTGACAATATTCAGAAAATGCTTTTAAGGCAAGAAATGAGATTCATATATCTGTCCGAATCCTACACTCCTTTTGGCTTAAATAATGAACTGGATCTATCATGTTTTTTATAAGTTCACATGAATACAAATTTTTTTTTGCAATAGATTACTCTCACGTTAAGGAACTTTCCAGCTGTTCCTGATCTCAATTACATACTGACTCATGACACCATGATAGCAGGAAAGAAAGAAAAATATATATCCTACACCTGGCATTTAACAATCACATACAGCAACAAACAGATTAGCAGCCAGCCGGGCACACTGAGAACCTGAACCACCAAATAATTCTATACCTTAATTGATTGCAAATAAGGTATGCTTGCTCTTCTTTCATTTCATTATATTTGACTTTTAACAATGACTCTAAAAATAATGAGACATAGACAAACTATTTGTGTGTGTGTGTGTGTGTGTGTATATATATATATATATATATATATATACACATATACACATACACACACACACACACTGTTTATAGGAACAACAATATATTTGAAGCTATTGGCTGAAGAAGCTGCCTTTGGTAGTGAAAGCGCGGTTGTTCGTCCGGACAGCGTTTCCATTTTTTTCAATATGCTTCCTTCCATGTTCCCCTGAAGAAGTTGATGATTGAAACAAAATTTATAAAAGAAAAGAAAAAGTTATTAACTGAACTGAAATATAATTCATTTTGGTACTATTGTAGCAAAGAGATATAGCTACTTCGTTTCTCTGTCTTTACGTTTTGTATTGTCTTAGTTGTTACACTGTGTAGAATTGCATAATTTTGGACACTATGTACGTATTTACCACATGTTTGTAACAAGTATAATATAGCATTTTGATAAGCATTGAGAGCCTCATACTATTACTTTATACAGCCTAGCCCTATAGTATTGGTGTTTACCTTCTCTAGCTAACCTCCAGGTACTAGTTGGAGATCTCCTGCTGTTACAACTGATCTCCAGCCAATACAGATCAGTTCACCTAGAGAAAATGCCTGCTTTGGCCATTGGACTCTATGGCATTAAAGTCCCTCCCCTCCCCAAACCCTGCCCTCTTCAGGCTCAGCCCCAAAAACCTCCCTCCAGTTGCGAAGAGGGACTTGGCAACCCTACACATATTGGTGACAGTCCAGCCCAAATTTCCGGATGTCCTCACCCAGCGGTTTCATGTAGACATTAAACAGCATAGCGGACAAGATGGGACCTTGCAGGACCCCACTGGCCAAAGGCCAAGAGGCTGAGCAGTAATCCCCCATCACCACCTTCTGAAATCGACCCTCCAGGTACGACCGGAAGCACCACAGAACGGTGCCTCCAGTCCCCCTCCAGATAGGTGGTCCAGAAGGATACCATGATCAATGGCATCAAAAGCCACTGAGAGGTCCAGGAGAATCAACAGAGTTGCCCTCTCGCTGCCTATCTTCCAGCCTGAATCATCCACCGGTGTGACTAAGGCTGTTTCAGTCCCATAACTAGGCCTAAACCCAGACTGGAAGGGGTCTAAACCATTTGCCTCATCCAGAAAAGCTTGGAGTTGTCCAACCACAACCCGTTCAGTCACCTGGTTCAGGAATGGAACATTTGAGACTGGTTGATAGGGTTGCCAGGTCCCTCTTCACCACCGGCGGGAGGTTTTGGGGGCAGAGCCTGAGGAGGACAGGACTTGGGGAGGGACTTCAATGCCATAGAGTCCAGTTGGCAAAGGCCATTTTCTCCACGTTAACTGATCTCTGTTGGCTGGAGATCAGTTGTAATAGTGGGAGATCTCCAGTCACTACCTGGATGTTGGCAGGTCAACATTTGATATCTGGCAACAAGCAACAGCAAAAACAACAGTCCCGAAATCTTGGCTTCACCCCTCTGCCCCAGCGGCGTTTTTCTAAGTACAGGAAGGTATTTCCTAGCAGTTTTGGGAACAAGCAGCCAACCGAGTAAATCCCTGTAGAAACCTCCCTCCTCTTGCACCATTCTGTTGTATTCTACGTGTGGCAACTGACTGGGTGCTCCTCCTTTTCTTATCCTGCCCCTGATCCAACTGGGATCTATATAATAATTTGGAGAGCAGGTCGAGGGATAAATTTGGCTCTGTAAAACCCATCCCTCAGCATCTGCAAGTATCCATCGCTCAGAGAGGACCAAACTTGGGTAAGTCTGAGGAACCCATGACCTGGCTTTGATTTCTCCTGTATGAACCTGCTTCACGCGTCCCTAATTTCAGAGAGCAAGTGGGTGGGTACTAGAGACAGGGCCTTCACAGTGGTGGCCCAAAACCATGGAACAGACTTCTTAGAAATGTGCATCAGACCTTCACTTAGTTCCTATTGTGTGTGTGTTAAGGTGCCGTCAAGTAGCTTCTGACTGATGGCGACCCTATGAATCAAAGTCCTCCAAAATGTCCTGTCTTTGACAGCCTTGCTCAGATCTTGCAAACTGAGGGCTGTGGCTTCCTTTATTGAGTCCATCCATCTCTTGTTGGGTCTTCCTCTTTTCCTGCTGCCCTCCACTTTTCCTAGCATGACTGTCTTTTCCAGTGTCTCTTGTCTTCTCATAATGTGACCAAAATACGATAGCCTCAGTTTAGTCATTCTAGCTTCTAGGGTCAGTTCAGGCTTGATTTGATCTATAACCCACTGGTTTTATTTTTTGGTAGTCCACGGTATCTGTAACACTCTCCTCCAACACCACATTTCAAAGGAATCTACTTTCTTCCTATCAGCTTTCTTCAACATCCAGCTTTCACCCCCATACATCGTAATAGGGAATACGATGGCATGAATTAACTTGATCTTGGTGGCCAGTGACACATCCTTACACTTCAGAATCTTTTCTAGCTCCTTCATGGCTGCCCTTCCCAGTCTCAATCTCCTTCTGATTTCTTGGCTGCAGTCTCCCTTTTGGCTGATGATGGAGCCAAGGAATAGAAAGTCTTCAACAATTTCAATTTCCTCATGGTCAACCTCAAAGTTGTGTAATTCTCCTGTAGTCATTACTTTTGTCTTCTTGATGTCCAGCTGTAGTCCTGCTTTGGCACTTTCTCTTTTAACTTTTAGCAGTAGTCGTTTCAAGTCTTTGCTATTTTCGGCCAGTAATGTAGTATCATCGGCATATCTCAAATGGTTAATGTTCCTCCCTCCCAATTTTCACTCCACCTTCATTTAAATCTAATCCAACTTTCCTAATTATATGTTCTGCATATAGACTGAAGAGACAGGGGGACAAAATACATCCTTGTCTGACATCTTTGCCAATTGGAAACCATTCCGTTTCTCCACATTCTGTTCTAACTGTAACCTCTTGTCCAGAGTACAGGTTGCGCATCAAAAGTTTCTATTAGTACCAAGTTAAAACTGTTTATTTTGAAAGGGCTTTTAATAGCAGGTGGATGGAGAGCCCTTCTGTCCTTTTTCATATTTACCAGCTATTCTTGCAGCTTATTTGGATTTAGCCATATATATATATGGGTGTGTGTGTGTGTTTTAAATGTTGTATTATTGGAAATTTATATGTATACACACACACACACACACACACACATTTCCAATAATACAACATTTAAAAAACATCCTTCTTAACAAACGAACATCAACTAGTACTTATAAAACCTATAAAACATATAACTTTTTAAATAATCACTCTCTTTATGAACCACCACCAACAGAATCTAAACATTTACGTGTGTTCTACATTCTGGATATAGTGGGATTCCATATTCTATCTAAATCCTCTATGTTCTTGTAATTTTGATAGTAAGTTAACTTAATCAACACATAGATCTCTCTTACTTTGCCGAACTAATTATTTAAGCTTGGAGAGTTCGCTCCTTTCCGGCATCTGGCAAAATTTATCCTTGCTAGTGTTACCATATGGAGGAATACATCAAAAAGTTTCTTATTCATAGTTGGTAAACAGTTTAACAAGAATATTTCTGGCTGGAGAACCCTTTTGTCCTTTTTCATATCTACCAGCTATCCCTACCGCTTATTAGGATTTAGCTATTTTAAAGTGTTGTTACTGTATGTTTTAATCTGAATTATGTTTTATATAGTTACATCAGCAACCTTGTAGGGCAGGGGTGGGGAACCTTTTTTCTGCCAAGGGCCATTTGGATATTTATAACATCATTCGCGGGCCATGCAAAATTATCAACTTAAAAATTAGCCTGCTATATTTGGTCACACATTTAGCCATGAGGCACGACTGGAGATGGCTCCAAGTGTCTGCCACGTAGAGCGACTCCCTTTTGAGCTCTGCCGTCCCCAGCTGAGCCCGAGAGATTCAGGGTCTCTTTGGCAATTGGACTCTATGGCACTGAAGTCCCTCCCCTTCTCAGGCTCTGCCCCCAAAACCTCCCACCGGTGCCGAAGAGGGACCTGGCAACCCTACAACATAGAGGTATTAACATCATGCTCTTTGTGTTTTCTTGTTAGCAGAGGGCAGGATGAGGCCTTTAGCAGGCGCCTGTTGTTTCCTGCTCCTGATGCTGGTGGCTGAATGGCTGCCCGGGTCCTCCTGTGCTGACAATCCCCGCTACAAGAAGTTCCTGACCCAGCACCGGGACAATCCCAAGAGCAGCACCAAGGGCCCGTACTGTGAAAGCCTGATGAGCAAACGCGGCCTGACCAAGCCCCAGTGCAAGCAAGTGAACACCTTCATCCACGGCTCCACGAAGCAGATCCGGGCCGTCTGTGGCAAAGGGGGGGTGGCCAGCGGGAAGCTGCGGCGCAGCCTGAAGCCCTTCAGGGTCACCACCTGCACCCTCAAGGGCGGCTCGCCCCGCCCGCCCTGCAAATACAAAGAGAACACCTCGCCCAGGAACATCATCATTGGCTGCGAAGGGGGATGGCCCGTCCACTATGAAGAGGGCCGGATCGTGCCCGCTGTCTGAATCCCGGGAGAGGAAACGTGAGGCTTAAGCCGACGACACGGCCTCCTTGAGGCACTCAATATCACCCGGGGTTTTTTGGGAACCTTCCTTCATATATATGGCTGCTTTTCCTCACTGGGATTCCTTGTGAGCCTTCCCCTTGTCTTGTTTTGCTATCCCAATCTGTCTCATGAGCTCGCCGTCTTTCTCGCTTGGGAGGGAAGGGGCTGGGTAACCTGTATAAATTGAGAACGTAATAAAATTTACAAAGTTTGGTTCTGTTGTCGTCCATACCATTATGAGGCAAATTCAAATTTATTCCAATTTATTAATACGGTCGACTGGCCAATCACGTGCCAACACATCAAAATATCCAGACACGACAGGTTTGCACCGCAGAATCGCAGACTGCCCGTACATATAAAGGTGTAAGGCCTACCAGTATTAGGCAGTGTTTGGCTGCCTAAGGCAGAAAGGAGATAATAGCGTTTTCTTTTAAGGAAAGCAGAAGAGAGCGGGTGCAGAGGAGAGCGACAAGGATGATCAGGGGCCTGGAGACCGAGCCCTGCGAGGAAAGTCTGAGCAAATTGGGAAAGCTCAGTCTGGAGAAGAGGAGGTTGAGTGGGGACATGATTGCTCTCTTTCAGTATTTGAAGGACTGTCACTTAGAGGAGGGCAGGGAGCTGTTCCTGTTGGCAGCAGAGGATAGGACTCACAATAATGGGTTTAAATTGAGGGCAGAAAGGTACACTGAGAGTTGTTCGGCAGTGGAATCAGCTACCTAGGGAGGTGGTGAGCTCCCTGGCAGTGTTTAAGCAGAGGCTGGACAAGCACTTGTCAGGGATGCTCTAGGCTGATCATTAAGCAGGGGGTAGGACTAGATGGCCTCTATGGCCCCGTCCAACTCTATGATTCTATGCTTCAGCTGGTAGCCATGTTGGTCTGCAATAGAAGAGCTGGATTTGAGTCCAGTAAGACCTTGGAGACCAATGAGATTTTTGGCGTATGAACATTTGAGAGTCAAAACTCCCTTCGTTGGATATCTGATGAAGGGAGTTTTGACGCTCGAAAGTTCATACCCTGAAAATCTCGTTGGACTCTAAGGTGCTACTGGGTTCAAATCTAGTTGTAAAAAGGAGAAATAATACATGAACAAATATGCCCTCCTCGGTACTTGGTTTCCTAAAATGGCATCGCGCCTTCCCTCTAGAGCAGTGGTTCCCAAACCTTTTGGGCCACCGCCCCCTTGGTTCCACAAACTCAACCCCAGCGTCCCTTACCTTATCCAACAACACAGTGGAAGGGGCAGAGGTTAGATGGCCATCTGACAGCAATGCTGATTCTATGACCTAATGGCAGATCATGAGAGGGAGGGCGCCTTGACCATCTTCTGGGCATGAAGTATAGGTCACTGGGGGTGGCGGGGGAGGCAGTTAGGAATTTCCTGCACTGTGCAAGGGTTGGACTAGATGACCTTCAAACTCTATGATTCTATGATTCTAGCCCTTCTGGATCAGACCAGTGGTCCATCTAGTCCAGCATCTTCTTTCACACAGTGGCCAACCAGTTGTCCTGGGGAGCCCACAAACTGGGCACAAAAGCCGAGACCTTCCCTTGATTTTGCCCCCCAGCTGTGGTATTCAGAGGCTCAACTGGAAATCAGTTCACCTGGAGAAAATGAACACTTTGGCAATTGGACTCTATGCCATTGAAGTCCCTCCCCTCCCCAAACCCCACCCTCCTCAAGCTCAGCCCCAAAAAGCTCCAGGTATTTCCCAACCCAGAGCTGGCTAGGGTTGCCAACCTCCAGGTAGTAGCAGGAGATCTCCTGCTATTACAACTGATCTCCAGCCGATAGATATCAGTTCCCCTGGAGAAAATGACCGCTTTGGCAATTGGACTCTGTGCCATTGAAGTCCTTCCCCTCCCCAAACCATGCTCTCCTCAGGCTCCACCCCAAAAACCTCCCACCGGTGGTGAAGAGGGACCTGGCAACCCTCGAACTGGCAACCCTACCTCCAGGGCTGAATAAGATCGAGGGGGGATTTGAAGCCCTGTCCCAGGATGTGAGTGGCAGGGGTTGGGAATTGTCATAGCAGCCGAATGGGCCTCAAATTATTTTCCTTGGGTATTTATTAAAAAAAAAAATTATTTTCCTTGGGGCACTAATATAATCAGCTCTGTGCCCTCTTTGGCAGAAGTGGAGATTGCTTCCGTGATCGCTCTGGGTATGTTCATTGCACATATGAATCCTAGAATGGTCATTCCAATGTACCACAACCTTTGATTATTTAGTGGGATGTAAGCCTAGGGTTGCTTGCCAGGTTCCTCTTCACCCCCAGTGGGAGGTTTTTGGGACAGAGCCTGAGGAGGGCGGGGTTTGGGGAGGGCAGGGACTTCAATGCCATAGAGTCCAATTGCCAAGGCGGCCCTTTTCTCCAGGTGAGCTGATCTCTATTGGCTGGAGATCAGTTGTAATAGCAGGAGATCTCCATCCACTACCTGGAGGTTGGCAACCCTATGTAAGCCCCACCACATAAGAAGATGAGTCGGTTTTTATATGGCAATTTTCTCTACCTTTTAAGGTGAATCAGACCGGCTTACAATTGCCTTCCCTTCCTCTCCCCACAACAGACGCCTTATGAGGTAGACGAGGCTGAGAGAGCTGGGAGAGAACTGTGACTAGCCCAAGGTCACCCAGCGGGCTTTGTGTGCAGGAGTGGGGAAACCAACCATGTTGTCCAGATTAGAGTGTGCCGCTCATGTGGAGGAGTGGGGAATAGAGTCCACCGCTCATAACCACTACACCACGCTGGCTCCTGTGGCATACCTGTGGCATTCAGCTGTGTGTTACTTTATCCTGGGTTTTAAAAAAATCTTTTACAAAATGAGGCCAAAGAAGAGAAAGGGCACTGTGCCCTGAAGCTTGGGGGAGGAGCTTCTTAATCCCTCTTTTTTCTTAACAATTACTTTTCCAGCGGTTTTCCCCTTCCTCGCAGAAGAAAAGGTGCAGCGAGTTAAGCAGCCTCCCCATCCTCAACATTCTTTACCTTACACTCAATATTCCCAGGAGCACATTCAGTCCTCATCAGGACCATTTGGCGGAATATTTTTTTTCTTTGGGGCTATTTTCAAAAACTTCATTTTCTGCATAGCTGGGCAGCCCCCTGAATATGTAGAGATCCCCACCTTGTTCACAGATGGTCTTGTTAAAGCAGGCTTCTTCCCGCCTCCTCCCGACACACACACATAGAGCTGATGCGTGGCTACCTCCCCCCCCCTTGCCATTGCGAGGGGGTGACCTTTTGGCCGTGTCTTTTGCCACAGCCCCACACACACACCTGTACCTTTTAGGTAGCGCTGTCTTTTAGGGTGAGAAAGCCGAACCTCCGCTGGGGACCGCTGGGCTTATGGTTTGCTGAGCCAGCCCCAAGAGGAAGAGGGTGGCCGGTTTCCAGCCCCTGTAGCAACCTGGCAACTGGTCAGGATAACTTTATTGTATGTCAGAGTTAGATGGGGGGGGTAAAATAGGGGGTTTGTGTGTATGAAATGGTACCTGCTGCCTGCCCATCTCCTGCAGGGAGAAAAAGACAGGCCAGCGTGATGCAGTGGTTAAGAGCGGTGGGTTGGAGCGGTGGGCTCTAATCTGGAGAACCGGGTTTGATTCCCCACTCCTCCATGTGAGCGGCGGAGGCTAATCTGGTGAACCGGGTTGCTTTTCCCGCTCCTGCACACAAAGCCAGCTGGGTGACCTTGGGCTAGTCACAGCTCTCTTAGAGCTCTCTCAGCCCCACCTACCCCACAAGGTGTCTGTTGTGGGGAGGGGAAGGGAAGGTGATTGTAAGCTGGTTTGAGTCTCCCTTAAGTGGTAGAGAAAGTCGGCATATAAAAACCCACTGTTCTTCTTGTTTTATGATTGGCCACCCAAGTTTGTATGACATTCAGTGGTGTTAATAAATACGATACGTGCAGCAGATGAGGGTCTAGAACTACATACTTTGTTTATAGCAGAGGTGAAATTTGAACCAAAGACTTCAAGGTATTCAGTCTCCTATCCAATACAGCCGCTCTCTGTAGGAGTGGAGTGCAGATCTTTCAACCTGGATTGATATTTTTATGTTTATGTCCTCTCCTTTCTTGTTCAGATTGCAGAAACCCAACTGTAAGGGTAAGTTGCTACACAGTTGCTCCACCTTTCAGGGGACAAGGCTGTTGGATTTTGCAAAAGTGAGTTCCTAAGCTATTTCTCCATGGTGTCCCAGGATAACTGACAGGAAATTTGCCTTTGCTCAAGGCATCGATGGTTAAGGGGTTAGCACATCTCATAATTTCTGAGAAAGATGTCAAAAAGTAGACAACAGAGGCTGGATCGTGAGGTTTTTATCACTAGGATGAAGTGGTGGTTTAAAAAAATAAGAGGCCGCTAACAGCCTCATAGAATCATAGAGTTGGAAGGGACCACCAGGGTCATCTAGTCCAACCCCCTGCACAAGGCAGGACTGAAGTATTATGAAGTATCGTGGACTGATGCATGCAAATGCATACAAAGTAGAAGAAGAAGAGCTGGTTTTTATACCCTGCTTTTCTCTACCTTTAAGGAGTCTCAAAGCAGCTTACAATTGCCTTTCCCTCCCCACCACAGACACCTTGTAGGTTGGGCTGAGAGAGTTCAGAGAGAACTGGGACTATTCCCACCAGCAGGAAGTATACCATGTCATATTTGTGCTGTAGTCAGAGTTGGATAGCTTTGAAAAGATGGGCTATTCAAACACTTGTCAGGTTGCCTACAACAGCTGGCAAGGTCCTACCCAAACCTCCTGCCTCTGCTTGAAGCAGCAGTGGGAGAAAGATGGAGCAGGGCGGGGACTGGAATCATACAACGCTGTTGCCTCACTTCAGATCTCCTGCTATTATAACTGATCTCCTGCTATTACAACTGATCTCCAGCTGATAGAGATCAGTTCGCCTGGAGAAAATGGCTGCTTTGGCCATTGGACTCTATGGCATTGAAGTCCCTCCCCTGCCCAAACCCTGCCCTTTTCAGGCTCCATCCCCAAAACCTCCCGCCGGTTGCAAAGAGGGATCTGGCAACCCTACTGGGGCATATCCATATTGCATACAAACTTCCCCCCCCAAACTCCGAGCAGCTGAAATGTTCATAAACATTCCATAACACCTCATCAGCTAAGCAACTAGTCCTAATCTTGACCTCCCAACGGTCCACCACCAAATCTCTGGGAATCTTCCAAGCTGGGGTTGGCATCCCTACCCTGAGTGCCCATTGATCCAAACAAGGCCTTGCCTTAAAACAGGGGTTGGGAACGTCAGGCCCGGGGGCCGTATAAGGCCCGCGAAATCATTTGGTCAGGCCCTCCATGGGTCCTAGCTTATCTCTAGTTCAGAAGGATGCTGTCTGCCTGAATCTCTTGGGCACAGCTGGGGACGGCAGAGCTCAAAAGTCGCTCTACGTGGCAGACACTTCGAGCCATCTCCGGTTGTGCCTCTTGGCTAAATGTTTGACCTAATATAGCAGGCTAATTTTTAAGCTGATAATTTTGTATGGCCCGCGAATGATGTCATAAATATCCAAATGGCCCTTGGCAGAAAAAAGGTTCCCCACCCCTGCCTTAAAAAATGTAAGTAGCCGCAGCCCTCCTGATGCTGTTTCCTCCTGCCCTCTGGTGTTTATTACGCAGCATTACAACCCTTCTCCTCCGCTCACCTTTCAGGAGAACCTTCTCCGCTCACCTTTCACCTTCCCCTCCCTTCCCCCTATCCAGGTGCCCACAATATGGAGAGAACACTGTATGGGATGAACAGCATATGCTTCCCCACCCCTATCAAATAAAGTCTTGCAAATTCAAAAACGATTGTTTGTGTTTCATGTTTGTGTGGCGCCTACTTTCAAAAACCAAGATTTCCTGGGCTTAGGACTCCTTTCAAGCAGGGTCATAGCCAGCCAACCTTGCTTAGTGGAGCTGCGAGATCCCCAGAGGAAAGGAAGAGAATCGTATCAGAGAGAGACGGTTTTTTTCTTCTTTTCGCATTCGTGACCCACAGGCTTTGTGAATTTTCTAAGCAGAATTTCTAAGCAGATTCAGATTGTTTATTTACGGCCCTTAGCCGGATAAAATTGCAGACAATTTACAGTCCAAGTCTTAATTCACTTAAATAATAACCCGATTACCTCTAGCATTTGGGCTAAGACAATACTCTACAACGACGAATTTTCATTGCTGCCGTACAAACTTTTGCGACCTGAGAGGTAATAAAGGAGTTATCACCTTGTAGGAGCTTTTCGATCTTTTCTCTTTCCCTGTCGGGTCCCATTCTCAGTATATGGGGCTCAATAAACTTAGAGCGAGGCATTGTATAAAAATTACAGTATAGAAGGACATGCTCAATAGTTTCTAGATCCCCGGATTTACAGGGGCAGAATCTCTCCGCCCGAGGTATCTTCTTAAATTTCCCCTCTAGTGAATTTCTAAGCAGTTCTAGGGGGTGACGTTTGGAGGAAGCCCACCACCACGGATTTCTTTTTGAAAAGCCAGACAGAAGCCCAAATGTCCAAGAATATCCATGAACTGTTAGAGTCATCCATTGTCTATGATTTTTTTTAAACATTCAGAATCTCGCCTTTGTTTATACCTCCCTTGACTAAACCCAAATATAAGAAGAGCCCTGCTGGATCAGACCAGCCGTCCATCTGGTCCAGCATCCTCTTTCACACAGTGGCCAACCAGTTGTCCTGGGGAGCCAACAAACCGGGCACAGAGGCTGAGACCCTCCCTTGATTTTGCCCCCCAGCTGTGACATTCAGAGGTTTGCTGCCTCTGTATACAGAGGTCCTCTTCAATCATCACGGCAAATAGCCACGGAGGGACCTCTCCTCCATGAATCTGTCTGACTCCTTTAAAGCCGTCTATCTGCATGGCCATCGCTCACTAGGGTTGCCAACACCAGGTTGGGAAATTTCTGGAGATTTGGGGAGGGGTGAAACCTGTGGGGGGCAGGGTCTGGGGAGCGGAGGAACCTCAGCAGGGTATAACGGTATAGAGCCCGCCCTCTGGAGCTGCCATTTTCTCTGGGGGAACTGATCTCTGTGGTCTGGAGTTGAGTGGTAATTCTGGGAGATCTCCGGCCCCACCTGGAGGTTGGCAACCCTACACGGAAGCAATCCTTAGTACCAGGAGAAAATAAAAGGTGTGGGAAGGGTGTGGTTTGAGGCTGATGGCAATTTACCCTACCCAGAAAGACTCTGCTCATGTAACATGAAGAAAATTGATGCGCTTTCTCATAGGATGCTGGAGTGTCCCCAGTTCAATCTCCAACGTGACCAATGGATGGCTCCTATTTTAATGAACCTACCTGCCTTTCTGGAGTTGACATTGAGTACGTAGAGGAGTTGTTTTCTGTTGACCCAGAAGGTCGGACCAGAACCAACGAGTTGAAATTAAATCAAAAGAGTTTCCCTCTAGACATTAGGAAGAATTTTCTAACAGTTAGAGCGGTTCCTCAGTGGAACAGGCTTCCTCGGGAGGTGGTGAGCTCTCCTTCCCTGGAGGTTTTTAAGAAGAGGCTAGATGGCCATCTGTCAGCAATGCTGGTTCTATAACCTTAAGCAGATGATGAGAGGGAGGGCACCTTGGCTGTCTTCCAGGCATGTAGTGGGGGTCACTGGGTGTGTGTGGGGGGGAGGTAGTTGTAAATTTCCTGCATTGGGCAGGGGTTTGGACTAGATGACCCTGATGGTCCCTTCCAACTGGATGATTCTATGATTCTATGACTTCTCTGAAAAAGTGGGGGATGTGTGGAGAGAGACAGAGCTCTGATCTACAGGCTAATGCTGCTACCACACCCTCACAAACACATCAACATACACTCAGATTAACATGGGGAAGTTTCTTGCGTGTTTGTGCAGGGCTCAACACACCGGGATCTTTCACCTAAGGAACTGACTGTGAGTAGCAAGTCTTCAACAGAAAAAAGATGACAGAGACCTGATTTAAAAGGCATATGAAGTTTATTGAGGGATTTGGCACAATAGTGGGGAGGGGACTTTATCCTAAGCGGCGAGGAGAAGAGCAACGAGGATGATGGGGGCCTGGAGACGAAGCCCTAAGAGGAAAGGCTGGGGGAGTTGGGAGTGTTTGGTCTTGAGAAGAGGAAGTTGAGGGGGGACATGATTGTTCTCTTTAGATATTTGAAGGGCTGCCACTTAGAGGAGGGCAGGGAGCTGTTCCTGTTGGTAGCAGAGGAAGGACTCGCAAAAACGGGTTTAAATTGAGGGCAGAAGGGTATCGGCTGGATATTAGGGAAATTTTTTTTTGCATTAAGAGTTGTTTGACAGTGGAATCAGCTACCTAGGGAGGTGGTGAGCTCCCCCTCTCTGGCAGTCTTTAAGCAGCGGCTGGACAAGCACTTGTGTCAGGGATGCTCTAGGCTGATCCTGCGTTGAGCAGGGGGTTGGACTAGCTGGCCTGTATGGCCCCGTCCAACTCTATGATTCTATGATTCTACTTACTATACTAAACCAAAGCACAGACACATTCCTTATCCCAGTGAATATAGGGGGTGACCGTGGCTCAGTCTTAGAGCATCTGCAGAAGGTCCCAGGTTCAATCCCCAGCATCTCCAGTTAGACTAGGCAAGGAGGTGATGTGAAAGACTTCTGCCTGAGACCCTGGAGAGCCGCTGCCGGTCTGAGTAGACAATACTGACTTGGATGGACCGAGGGTCTGATTCAGTAGAAGGCAGCTTCAGGTGATCATAGCAACAACTAACAAGCATTCAGCAGAACTACTGCAATTTGGAGCAGGAGTTAATCTTTGAGCTAAAGGTGTACATGTGTGAAAAAAGGGAAATAGTGGTTTGGAAAATAAGGTGGGGGGATAGATCAACAATGATGACGCGTCCTATTCTGCAAAGAAATCAGTTGGAAGAAGAAGAAGTTGGTTTTTATACCTCACTTTTCTCTTCATTAAGGAGTCTCAAGGCAGATTACCATTGCCTACCCTTCCTCTCCCCTCCACACAACAGACACCTTGTGAGGTAGGTAGGGCTGAGAGAGCTCGAAGAGAGCTGTGACTAGCCCAAGGACACCCAGCAGGCTTCATGTGGAGGAGTGGGGAATCAAACCTGGTTCACCAGATTAGAGTCCGCCGCTCATGTGGAAGGGTGGGGAAACAAACCCAGTTCTCCAGATTAGGGTCCACCACTCTTAACCACGACACCACACTGGCTCTCTAGTGGGATCCAGTGTGTGTTGGTAGTCTCTCTGTTGCAGTTCAGTTGGTATCCAAGATCAGAGACTCTTTCCTGCCTCTAAAGCCAGGTGAGTTATATACAGTTTTTGGACCATTGCATAAAACGGGCTGTTTTCAGGAAACAAACAATTACAACAGAGGATAAAGGAACACTTGAGAGAATCTTATAGAACTGACTAAAGGCCACCGAGGAAGTTCAGTTTTCGATTGAATTATAATTCAAGATTACAAAACTGGAGACAGCAGAAGAAAAGAGCGAGAGTCCAGTTGCACCTTCAAGACTTAACAAAATTTCTGGCAGGGGATGAGCTTTCGCGGGCCACAGCTCACATCTTCAGAAAGCTCACACCCTGCCAGAAATTTTGTTAGTCTTGAATGTGCGACTGGACTCTTGCTCTTTTCTACTGCTTGTGTGTGTGTGTATTTAGTGCCGTCAAGTCGCTTCCGACTCACGGCGACCCTATGAATCAATGCACCCCAAAATGTCCTATCTTTGACAGCCTTGCTCAGATCTTGCAAACCGAGGGCCGCGGCTTCCTTTATAGAGTCAATCCATCTCTTCTTGGGTCTTCCTCTTTCCCTGCTGCCTTCAACTTTTCCAAGCATGATTGTCTTTTCCGGTGACTCTTGTCTTCTCGTAATGTGTCCAAGGTACGACAGCCTCAGTTTAGTCATTTTAGCTTCTAGGGTCAGTTTAGGCTGGATTTGATCTATAGCCCACTGAATTTTTTTCCTACTGCTATTGGCAGACTAACATGGCTGCCCATCATGACAAAGCTGGAGATATTAAGGCGAGTCATGTATTCAGAGAAGAGCCCCGTGGAGCAGAGTGGTAAGCTGCAGTACTGCAGTCCAAACTCTGCTCATGACCTTTACCTTTACATGTATTCAGTGGGTGCTTTGGGGAAGTGGGAAGATTTGAATGGGAGGCTGCAGGCAGTCCCAGGGCACTTAACTGAATTGTGATAATGATCACTGATTGCATCTCATGCAAAAGACAATACAGGAAAAGGCAGGTTTGTCTCCTGGCCTGGCCCGGCTTAATTGCTGTCATCCTGTTGGCACGCCCTGATTTTTCCAACAAGGCTTTCTTGGAAGCAGTTGCTGTGGTTGTCATCCCAGGATGCTCCGCTGTTTTCACCTTGCAAGGGTCCCTGTGAGACACAAATAGGGTTGCCAACCTCCAGGTGGTGGCTGGAGATCTCCTGCTATTACAACTGAACTCCAGCCGATAATCAGTTCCCCTGGAGAAAAATGGCTGTTTTGGGCAATTGGACTATGGCATTGAAGTCATTCAACTCTCCAAACCCCGCCCTCCTCAGGCTCTGCCCCCAAAATCTCCAGGTATTTCCCAACCTGGAGCTGGACTATGGTTGCCAACCTCCAGGTAGTGGCTGGAGATTAGGGTTGCCAGGTCCCTCTTCACCATCGTCAGGGGGTTTTTTTGGGACAGAGTCTGAGGAGGGTGTGGTTTGGGGATGGGAGGGGACTTCAAAGACATAGAGTCCAATTGTCAAAGCAGCCATTTTCTCCAGCTTAACTGAACTCTATCGGCCGGAGATCAGTTGTAATAGCAGGAGATCTCCATCTATTACCTGGAGGTTGGCAACCCTACTGGACATCTCCTGCTATTACAACTGATCTTCAGGCAATAGAAATCAGTCCCCATGGAGAAAATGACCGTATCGGCGATTGGACTCTATGGCATTGAAGTCCCTCCCCTCTCCAAACCCCACCCTCCTCAGACTCTATCCCCAAAATCTCCAGGTATTTCCCAACCCGGAGCTGGCAACCCTAAGCTAGAAACCCTAGACACAAAGCATGGCAGTGGTTCCCCATGTTTGGTGTGCAACTTGCTCATGGTTAGGGTTGCCGGGTCCCTCTTCACCACCGACAGGAGGTTTCCGGGGCAGAGGAAGGTGGGGTTTGGGGAGGGGAGGGACTTCAATTCCATAGAGTCCAATTGCCAACAGGGCCATTTTCTCCAGGTAAACTGATCTCTATTGACTGGAGATCAGTTGTAAGAGCAAGAGATCTCCAGCTACTATCTGCAGGTTGGCAACCCTACTCATGGTGTTACTCTGGCAGTGCATCCATGCAGTCTGGGAGGGAGGGTGTGCAAATGAAAGGGGGGGCTGGCGAGAATGGGTTCACTGCTATGTCCTTTCCATTCTAAGAACTGCGTGGGTTGCAAAATGCCAACCATGGATTCGTAGACCTGACCCATTGCAAAAGGGACGGAGTCGTTGGCTCTTGCAAAGCAAATTCCTAAGCAATTTCTCCACTCAGGGGATAACTGACAGGAAACCAGCCCCTGCTCAAGGCACGTTGGCTAAGGGATGGGGACATCGCACAGTTTCTGAGCAAGACATCCAAGGAAGGTGAGAGAAGGGAGATCTCACAATCTTGATGATTCGGATGAACCCTTGTTTTATTTCTTAGTATTAAAAAGGCAAGGCTTTCAAACAGAACTATGAAGGTGCATTAAAATTCACATAGCCTGAAAGTATGGAGCCCCCCTGCCCAAACCCCGCCCTCCCCAGGCTCTGCCCCCAAACATCCCGCTGGTGGCGAAGAGGGACCCGGCAACCCTAAACATCCTGGTTTATTATTTAAAAAGACAAAGAAAAGTTGGTTCGAGGGAAGGAGCTGTGGCTCAGTAGTAAAGCATCTGCTTAGCATGCAGAAGGTCCCAGGTTCAATCCCCGGCATCTCCAATTAAAAGGACTAGGCAAGTAGCTGATGTGAAACACCTCTGCTTGAGACTCTGGAGAGCCGCTGCTGGTCAGCGTTAGCGTTGCCAACCTCCAGGTTTTATCAGGAGATTTCCTGCTATTACAACTAATCTCCAGCCGATAGAGATCAGTTCGCCTGGAGAAAAAGGCTGCTTTGAAAATTGGACTCTATGGTGTTGAAGTCCCTCCCTCCTCAGGCTCCACCCCAAAAACCTCCCGCTGGTGGCGAAGAGGGACCTGGCAGCCCTAAGATTTGTTGTAGCCCCTGCTCAGGGAGAAGGTCGCTGAGATCGGGTGGAGGGCAACGACTGAAGAGCTTCAATTTTGGTACTTCTCTGTTGACCAGAAGAGAAGTTGCGTACTCCAAAGGTTGGCTGAAATAAAATCCAATTAAACAACGAGATACATTTATGACAAAGCGCACATGCAAATATATATATATTACAAACAAGGAAACCATCAGCCCTTATGACAGCAAATTCAAGGTTGGTGATGTAAAACCAAATGCCAAGCGTGCTTCAGTGGCCTAGTTACAACATATTATGCACACGTACACCTAAATTAAACAATTAGAACAATTAGAATCTTGTATCACTTATTACATTCGCCAATCAGATACTTAGAGGTAGTCATATTATTGTGTTTATCAACTTCAGAGATTGATCAGATGGATAAATTTTATCTATAAATACACGTGATTGAAGAGCAAAGTGGATTTCTTTGAACTGAATCTCAGGACGCAGAGGTCGAGGAAACATTGGTTGGTAAGATATTGGGGTCTTTGAGCCTATTTGACCGTCCCTTAAAGCAATGGACTAATGGCTGAAACCTGACTTGTTTTAACTGTTTGACGGATCAAGCAGACACTTGAGTAATTTTCTGTGGAAACATACGCACACCAACACACGCACACAAATGAACACCAATTTTTTTGCAATCCATATATGGCAACTGGCTGAATGTTCCTCCTTTTTTTGATCCTGCCCCTGAACCCACAAGGTCTATATAATAATTCAGAGAGCAGGTGGAGGGAGAGACTTGGACGTGCAAAACCCATCCCTCGGCATCTGTCAGCATCTCCAGCACTCAGTCGGGACCAAACTCAGGTAAGTCAGAGAAGGCCGTTAGCGGGGCTTCGCCTTTTCTCCCACATGAACCAGCTCCAGCCGGCAACTTTGTAGAGGGGACTGTGGACAGGCAGGATATAGAGTCTGCAATCCAACCAGGCAACAAATACCAACATCCCTGTAGCTCCCAATACACCATCTAAAACAGTGGTTCCCAACCTTTTTTTGACCAGGGACCACTAGGACTTTTTTGTTCAGTGCAGGGACCCCAAGGTTCAAAATAAAAATTCCGAGAATTGGAAAATAAACTTTAATCATAACTGTTGGTTAAACATTAAACTTAGAATAATATTTGCATATATTTTTTATAATAGAGAACTTTTAATTGAAAATATTAATTTATTACGGGTTTATAACTCTGTTTCACGGACCTTAATTTAGTTCTCGTGGACCCCTGGGGGTCCACGGACCCCCGGTTGGGAACCAGTGATCTAAAATGAGATGCTCACTAATAAAAGCATCTTGGAGTGTATCCCTTTTCTTCCGTGGGCCAGATTTGTTTCACATTTGGACTTCAACATTTATCTACGGAGATCCTGAATCAGGTCAAGTGAGCTTTAGTGCTCCCAGAGATGGTAAACCTGGGTCCAGGCTGTACCATTGCAGTTGGCGGGTGGGCTCTCACATGTTAAAATGATTGAAAACAGAAAACTGGATATGAAGGGGAAAGTTTCTAGCCTAGCCTTCTCCCTGGCGGTTCCTTTTCTGTGCAGAAGACTTTTGTGTGTGTGTGACGGAGCACTGCCTTCTCCTGCAGTTTGACGTGGTACAATCCACATACGGATTTACCATTTCTATGAGATCTGGACTTTAATCTGACAATGGCTGCAGTCCTAGGCTGGCTTACTTGGGAATAAGACCCACTGAGCAAATACATTTATTCAGAGGAAGATGTAGGGTTGCCAACCTCCAGGTAGTAGCAGGAGATCTCCTGCTAATTCAACTGATCTCCAGCAGATAGAGATCGGTTCCCCTGGAGAAAATGGCCGCTTTGGCAATTGGACTCTATGGCATTGAAGTCCCTCCCCTGCCCAAATCCCGCCCTCCTCAGGCTCCACCCCAAAAACCTCCCACTGGTGGCGAAGAGGGACCTGGCAACCCTAGGAATACTCCTCCGAATAAATGTATTTGGGATTCCATTGTATGCCGGCAATCCTTGGCCCATGTAGTTGGAAGTATAAATGAAGTAAAATAAACATAATAGAAATAAAAAATTAAACGATAAATACAAATAATAAATAAATACTAGTGTGGTGCAGTGGTTAAAAGTGTTGGACTAGTGTCTGTGAAACCCAGATTCGAGTCGGCCAGCCACCCTCTCTCAGCCTAAACCTACCCCACAGGGTTGTTGTGAGGATAAAATGAAGGAGAGAAGAATAATGTAAGCTGCTTTGGGTCCCTGTTGGAGAGAAAAGGCAGGGTATTAACAAATAAAATGAAATGAAATAAATGACCAAACATGGGGAGGGGCTGTGGCTCAGTGGTAGAGCATCTGCTTGGCATGCAGAAGGTCCCAGGTTCAATCCCCGGCATCTCCAGTTAAAGGGACTAGGCAAGTAGGTGATGGGAAAGAACCCTGCCTGACACCCTGGAGAGCCAATCTGAGTAGACAATACAGACTTTGATGGACCAGGAGTCTGATTCAGTATAAGGCAGCTTCATGTGTTCAACCAATGTCACACTTAAGGTTGCCAGCTCTGGGTTGAGAAATACCTGGAGATTTTGGGGGCGGAGCCTGAGGAGGGCAGGGTTTGAGGAGGGGAGGGACTTCAATGCCATAGAGTCCAATGGCCAAAGTGGCCATTTTCTCCAGGTGAACGGATTTCTATCGACCGGAGATCAGTCATAATAGCAGGAGATCTCCAGCTACTGCCTGGAGGTTAGCAAACAAAAAACTCACTATCACTGCAAACGGCAATTGCAAGCAACAAAACAGTGCAGGCTCAATCTATTCAAAAGTCTATATTCAAACTACATAAAGTGCAACAAAATAACAAAACACATACAAACATCAGTTGTGTTAAATTACCTCCTATTCTTTCCACATAGGAGCATCTTCCCTTTCAACATAGGATCTGGAAATCTTCTTCCCCTTTTGACAACTGAGAAACGGTGGAATTGTACTTTGGGTTCTTATATGTTTTTTCTATTTGGTTAATTGGAGATAGCCATTGTGCTTTATTGCAATAAACGTTGTCATATTGTTGACTTTGTAATGTTGACTTGGTAATATAGAATTGTACATATATGCATGTTTCACTTGTATGTGTTTTGTTATTTTGTTGCACTTTATGTAGTCTGAATATAGACTTTTGAATAGATTGCGCCTGCACTGTTTTGTTGCTTGCAACTGCCTGGAGGTTGGCAGCCCAACTTGAGGTGGAGAACTAGCTTTCACATTTCCTTTCTTCTTCCGTAGTCTCCGAGGGGCCACCAGGATGTCTCCCAAGATCTCCTTCTGGCTGCTCCTCCGTTTGGCTGTCCTCCTGGCGGCTGTGCTGGTCCAGTCCGGCGAAGGGGCCACCTACCGGGATTTCCAAAACCGGCACATCGATTTCCCGAAAGCCAATGCCCCCAACGCCAACTCCTATTGCAACCTCATGATGCGGCGGAGAGGCCTGACCAGGCGCTCCTGCAAACCTACCAACACCTTCATCCATGGCAGGCCGAACGACATTCAGAATGTTTGCCGCGGAGGAGGGACACTTGTGAATCGCCGCCGGCAACTGTATGACAGCAGGCGGCGTTTCAGCGTCACCACCTGCCGCAACAGGGGCCGCCATCCTAACTGCAATTACGTCGGCCGACAAGAGAACAGGAGAATCCGCCTGGGCTGCAGAAGCAGGCAGCCGGTACACTTCGACAGGCTCCGGTAGGGCGAAGCCACCCACGAGGCGCCCGCGGGAAGCACGAAGTGGAACGAAATATAGAAACGCCGATGATCTAGCTCTGCTTCGCTTAATGCATTCTCAACATTGGATCTCTGGGGCGTATCCTTAGTGCATACAAACTCCCCCCCCAAAAAAAAAATTCTGAGCAGCTGAAATGTTGGTTCTTGTAGGTTATCTGGGCTGTGTGACCGTGGTCTTGGTATTTTCTTTCCTGACGTTTCGCCAGCAGCTGTGGCAGGCATCTTTAGTGTCCTTCAGTGTGACTCCTCTGAAGATGCCTGCCACAGCTGCTGGCGAAACGTCAGGAAAGAAAATACCAAGACCACGGTCACACAGCCCGGATAACCTACAAGAACCAATGAACTCTGACCGTGAAAACCTTAGACAATAAGCTGAAATGTTCATCAACATTCCATAACACCTCATCAGCTAAGCAACTAGACCCAACCTGGCCCTCCCAAGGCCCCTCCGCCTCTCTGGGAATCTTCCAACCTGGAGTTGGCAACCCTACCCGCGCCCATTGATCCGAACAAGGCTTTGCCTTAAAAATATAAGTAGCCGCAACCCTCCTGATGTGGTTTTCTCCTGCCCTCTGGTGTTCATTGCCCAGCATTACAACCCTTCTCCTCTGCTCACCCTACAGATGAACAAGTAACCCTCCCTTCCCGCCCCCATCCAGGTGCCCACAATATGTAGAGAACCCTGTATCAGGATGAAGAGCATATGTTGTTGCCTTGCTTTTTCCGCTCCATCAAATAAAGTTTTGCAAATGCAAAAACTAGTGTTTGTGTTTTTATGTGTATGTAAGGTTGCCAACCTCCAGGTACTAGCCGGAGACCTGCTGCTATCTCCAGCTGATAGAGATCAGTTCACCTGGAGAAAATGGCTGCTTTGGCAATTGGTCTCTATGGCAATTGGACTCTTCAGGCTCCGCCCCAAAATCCTCCTGCCGGTGGCAAAGAGGGACCTGGCAACCCTATGTGTGTGGCACCTACTTTCTAAACCAAGATTTGCAGGGCAAAAGACACCCTTTAAGATTTGCAACATAGGAATTTCCATTCAATGGATAAGAACTGGTTGTCTTAATATGGACGTCTCCGGTTTGCAAAAGAAAGGCCAGTGGAAGCTGGTTTTTCCCCCAAACCAGTGTTGCCCCAAATCCCATTCCCCTGACCACTCCCAGCTCTGCCCTATCCCAAGTGCATTGTTCAGAAGCAGGATCTGGTTGATCCTTAAGTGGTTCTGAAAAACCAAATCTCCCTTTGGCCGCTTTGACTGTGAGTGTGGCAGGGTGCTGAAGTGGGGTGACTTAAAATGGTTGGCTCTTCAAAATAAGTAAAGCCTACTGAACGTAGAACTACACTTTCTAACGGAAGGCAATGAACAAATCATGGATACAATAATATATGTGGAGAAGCCTTCACCTGGAAAATGGGGTGTATTTTGCATTAATTTCGTAGAAGTCTCACTTCAAAATATGGCAGCCACACCTAGCAAGGAAAACTGCCCACAGCGAAGAAGAAGAAGAAGAAGAAGAAGAAGAAGAAGAAGAAGAAGAAGAAGAAGAAGAAGAAGAAGAAGAAGAAGTAATGTTGGTTTTTATATGTCATCTTTCTCTACCACTTAAGGGACGCTCAAACAGGCTTACAACCACCTTCCCTTCCCCTCCCAACAGACACCCTGTGAGGTAGGTGGGGCTGAGAGAGCTCTTAATAGAACTGTAACTTGCCCAAGGTCACCCAGCTGGCTTCGTGTGTAGGAGCGGGGAAACAAATCCAGTTCACCAAGGGCGAAAACGCATGGTCGCTTTAGCCTCCTTTATTCTCTGTTTCAGCCAGGATTCAGCCGCACAGTTGGAAAACGGTCCCGTTCGGGCACCATCACGCTTCGCGGGGAGGTTTGAATCCCCCCCTCTCCTTGTAGTGCGGCAAGCTCTGGCGATGTAGCCGACCTTGCCACATCCCTTGCAGGTTACGTCGCGGAGCCGGCATGTTTGCCTGCCGTGTGGGTCGCCGCAGTTGCGCACGGCTTCCCGGTCGAAGTCCTCGGTCTGGCCCCCCTGGCGGGCATCTTATCCTGGCTGAAACAGGGAATTAAGCAGGCTAAAGCAACCGTGCGTTTTTGCCCCAAATTGGCCTCTGCCACTCATGTGGAGGAGCTGGGAATCGAACCCGGTTCTCCAGATCAGAGTCCACGGCTCCAAACCAGCGCTCTTAACCACTACACCACGCTGGCTGGTCCTTAAAGAGAGTACTCTACCTCACGTAGAGCTTAGGGTCGGATGCACCCAGATCCGTGGCCAGAAGGTGGTTGACGTGTGACTTCAATCTTACAAGGAAACTGACCGAGAGGCAGCCCTTATGCAGGAACTCAGAATCTCAGAACACACACAGGAAGCTGCCTTCTAGGAAATCAGACCCTTCAAGGTCTACCAAGGTCAGTATTGTCTACTCAGACTGGCAGCGGCTCCCCAGGTTCTCAGGTCAAGGTCTTTCCCATCACCTGCTACTTGTTCCTTTTTTAACAGGAGACGCCAGAACTGGAACCCGGGGCCTTCTGCATGCAAAGAAGAACTACCTATTTAGGGAACCCTTTCTCAATCTTATTTAGGGCAGTCAATGAATAAAGGTGGTTTTTTATTTTATTTTATTAATGTTAAGTTTCCTCCGTTGAAGGCGCAGCCATCTGCCAGATCCTTGGTGCATAAGATCAAAAAGGGATCTGACTCGCTTCCTTTTAGCAGACCAGGACAAGAAACTCACTGCCCTAGTAGCCTCCTTTTTAGCTACAGCCCTCACCGAGACAACCTTCAAAGATCATCCGGTTCAGGAGAGCTTAAGTACTTCACAAAGCTTCAATTTTAATTGATAAACTATTACGACTAATGAATAATAAGAATGATCTTAACCTATTTTAGCCGGCTGTTCGACGTGTTTTATTATTTCAAGATGCCAATAAAGGGATTGTATTGTAAGTTTCCTCTGTGGTTTTACAGTAAATTTTGCAGCTTACTTTTTAAAAAATCCTAATACTATTGCCCATTTGTGTCTTTTGGGAATGCCATGAGTTTTAAGTTGCCAGCTCTGGCAATCTTCAGGTTTCCTCCCTCGCTTCAAGGTCTCGAATGTAAGAAAGATCTCTCTCTTCTGGGGGCCTGGGGACACATGACCACTACCAGACAGACCATTTCACAAGCTGCGTTTGCCGAGACAAGCTGTTGAACTGCTGATAACATACTGCACAATGGATTTGGTCCTTAAATATATATTTCTATAATCAATCACTTGTTCCCCACAGTTTTTCCTCCTTTTTACGCTGCCAAGAGCCTTGCGGCTGAGAACTCAAGAGCATCCGGGTGCAGGTTAGTTGCAAAAACCAATGTTTGAAGAAACTGTGTGTGCTGGGGGACGGAGGGTGGTCGGGGGTAACTTTCCCTAAAATGGAGATAATTGTCTGAGGAAAGGGGAGAGAAGACAGTTAGCTGAAGCGAGAAAAGGTTTTCCTTGAAGAGTTACCAAAGTTGTCTTTGCAAGGATAACATTGTCGCTTTCTCTGCCAGGACTCTCATTGTGGATTACAGGAAACTGATAATTTGATGAATGAATAACATTGTTCGTGTTAATGTGTTTTTTTTTTACCAGAGACTTCACAAAATCAATGTTCATTTTCTTTCTGCAAATTCCTGGATACAACCATATGATTAATGGGTTATAGTGTCCCCCCCTGCCCCTGGTAGCAGCATGTATTAATCTTGCAGTTCTTCTGGCAGAATGGCATTGCCATGTACAGAACAATGATTTCTGCTGATTCTCCCCTCGCATTATCAGCCCCCTACTTTACCCTATAAGGAGCCCCGTGGCACAAAGTGGTAAGCTGCAGTACTGCAGTCCAAGCTCTGTTCATGACCTGAGTTCAATCCAGAGGTTGGTTTCAGGTAGCCGGCTCAAGGTTGACTCAGCCTTCCATCCTTCCGAGGTCGGGAAAATGAGGACCCAGCTTGCTGGGGGTAAAGGGAAAGATGACTGGGGAAGGCACTGGCAAACCGCCCCGTAAACAAAGTCTGCCTAGGAAACGTCGGGATGTGACATCACCCCATGGGTCAGGAATGACCCGGTGCTTGCACAGGGGACCTTGACCTTTTTACTTTACCCTATATGCTAGGGGTTCCCAGCTCCGGGTTGGGAGATCCCAGGAGATTTGAGGTGGAGCCTGGTGAAGGTGGGGTATGGGTAGGAGAAGGACCTCAGTGGGGTATAATGTCATAGAGACCACCCTCCAAAGCAGCCATTTTGTCCAGGGGAACTGATCTCTGCCGTCTGGAGATCACTTGTAATTCTGGGAGATCTCCAGGGCCCACCTGGAGATTGGTAACCCTAGCCTATGATGCTCTACCAACCCCCGGGATTAGTAGTGTAGAGTAGGGTTGCCAACCTCCAGGAGGTGGCTGGAGATCTCCTGCTATTCCAACTGATCTCCAGCCGACAGAGATCAGTTCCCCTGGAGAAAAGGGCCGCTTTGGCAATTGAACTCTATGGCACTGAAGTCCCTCCCCTCCCCAAACCCCACCCTCTTCAGGCTTTGCCCCCAAAACCTCCCACCGGTGGCGAAGAGGGACCTGGCAACCCAACTGGTAAGTAACCCTGGCCTCCGTTTTGACACCATGCCCCAGTTTTTCAAAGTCTGATGAATGGTTGAGTGATGTTGCCAAAATTCATAATTACCTGGTCCGGGATATGAAGTTGTCCCCAGCTCAAAATGTTCGGGCATATTATGAACGGAGCACCATTTGTCCCCCCCCCCCGAAAAAAAAGCTCTTCTCTGGCTCAGAGCGTAATGTAAGATTCTGTGAGATTGTGCCCACATACCCGGTTGTCAGTCAGCGGACCGGGCATCCAAAGCCTGTGGACACACAGAGATAAAAGTTCTTTAATGTCTCTGTTACTCCCACTGCAACCCGCATGAATGGCTAACAAACTGCATGAAGTAGGAAGTCAGCTACTTTGGAGGCACACTCACAAAAGTCCCTTTATGTTAAACCCTTTGCTTTCGATGATGCAGCTCTCGATCACTTTGAACTACATGGCCAGACAACCCGACCTGACAGCCTTTTTTTTGATAAGCATCTTCTCTCTGTTCGGGTCATTGGTCTAGATTGTTTCTTGCAAGCCTTTTATCTGGTGCTTGTTCCCCCTATGGAGTTCTGCCTCATTCC
The DNA here is from genome assembly GCF_029931775.1 of Euleptes europaea. Lineage (NCBI taxonomy): Eukaryota > Metazoa > Chordata > Lepidosauria > Squamata > Sphaerodactylidae > Euleptes > Euleptes europaea. The sequence goes on along the minus strand of NC_079329.1, from coordinate 8,379,644 downwards.
CAGGTATGTTGGGTGGGGGGGCACTGAAGTCGATTCTCAGAACGACAGTCTCGAGGAGGCAATATGAGAAGACACGTCTATGAAACACATAGGATTGAAAGATCTGGACTGGGAAATTCCTGGAGGTTTGGAGGTGGAGCTTTGGCGATGGCAGGGTTTAGGGAGGGGATTTCAAGATAAATGTGGAAGCATGTGGAGAACATCTGTGGAAATAAACATAGAGGTGAAACATCTGCAGGAAGCAAGGCGTGAGATCTTGGGCAGAGGTTCCCAGCTCTCTAACTTAAGTAGCTTTTGTGTTTACTTCAAGAACCCTGGACTTTCCTCTAGCAATCAGTTGAGGTGGACTATTCCGATAAGAGTTCTTTCAAGACTTCCTAAATCTCAGCCTTTGGTAGGGTTGCCAACCTCCAGGTACTAGCTGGAGATCTCCTGCTGTTACAACTGATCTCCAGCCGACAGAGATCAGTTCATCTGGAGAAAATGGCTGCCTGGGCCATTGGACTCTATGGCATTGAAGTCCCTCCCCTCCCCAAACCCCACCCTCCTCAGGCTCCGCCCCCAAAATCTCCCGCCAGTGGCAAAGAGGGACCTGGCAACCCTAGTTACCATACACCTTGTACTGCAAATAGAGGTGGCAACAAGGCTGCCAGGTCCCTCTTCACCACCGGCAGGAGGTTTTTGGGGCAGAGCCTGAGGAGGGCGGGGTTTGGATGGGGAGGGACTTCAATGCCATAGAGTCCAATGGCCAAAATGGCCATTTTCTCCAGATGAACTGATCTCTGTCAGCTGGAGATTAGTTGTAATAGCAGGAGATCTCCAGCTATTATCTGGAGTTTGGCAACCCTCGTGGCACCTCTTTCAATGGAAACCCCAGTGGATGTTTAATGTTAAAGGTTAATGTTAAACCCTTTGCTTTCGATGGTTGCCAGATGACCTGACCATGTTCGATAAGCATCTTCTCTCTGTTCGGGTCATTGGTCTGGATTGTTTCTTGCAAGCCTTTTATCTGGAGCTTGTTCCCTCTATGGAGTTCTGCCTCGTTCCCAGGTATGTTGGGTCAGGGACACTGAAACTGATTCTCAGAGCGACCGTTTCTAGGAGGCAATATGATAGCTCCATCTATATAACATAGGCTTGCAAGCTCTGGATTGGGGAATTCCTGGAGGTTTCGAGGTGGAGCTTTGGCGACGGCAGGGTTTAGGAAGAAGAGCTGTGCATTTGTCCTCCTTTATCAGATCTCTGTTTCCCCCTGAACTGCCTCCATCGACGTTCCTATGAATGCAGCCTAGCTTCCCTGCCCAACAGTGTGTGTGTGTGTGTGTTAAGTGCCATCAAGTCGCTTCTGATTCATGGCGACCCTATGAATCAATGTCCTCCAAAACACCCTATCTTTAACAGCCTTGCTCAGATCTTGCACATTGAGGGCCATGGTTTCCTTTTTAGAGTCAATCCATCTCTTGTTGGGTCTTCCTCTTTTCCTGCTGCCCTCAACTTTTCCTAGCATGATTGTCTTTTCCAGCGACTCTTGTCTTCTCATAATGGGACCAAAGTACGGTAGCCTCAGTTTAGTCGTTTTAGCTTTCAGACTGTACCTTCTTCATATTGGGTACATATATTGTTTAAGCTGCACAGTCAAGCATGGGATCACACGCAACAAACTGCCTTCAAATCAGTATACCGCAAGTGAAAAAAGGACTTACATTTACTGAAGCTAGAGTTGCCAACTCCAGCCTGTGGAATTCCTGGAGATTTGGAAAGGGGTATTTGAGGAGGGATTTCACTTCGAATCTATGGTATACCATAGAGATTGCAAGCTGAACTGCCATTTTCTCCAGGAAAACTGATCTCTTTCATCTGGAGAGCAGTTGTAACTCCGGGAGATCTCCAGGCCCCACCTGGAGGTTGGCAACCCTACTTTTTCACATACATTTGGGAGTAGTGAAAGAAATAGAGGCCTAATCTAAATAAGGCCATTCCGTATTACAAATGGCCAGCTATTCTGCTTGCACGTGTGTGGAACAATCATGGGTGTGCCCCTGGCTGGCTAGCACCAGAGAGATCTGCAATAGCATCTTGCCTCCTGCAAGATCAGGCAAAGAAAGGACAAAGGCATATAAATAGGGTTGCCAACCTCCAGGTACTAGGAAAAAAACACCTATGCTATAACAATTAGTTGAGGAAAAGATAGCACAAGGCTCAAAAAGTTATGCAAAGTACAAAATTTATAAAATTTATATAATTTATATTGTTATAAATTTTGTACTTTGCATAACTTTTTGAGCCTTGTGCTATCTTTTCCTCAACCTCCAGGTACTGGCTGGAGATCTCCTGCTATGACAACTGATCTCCAGCCAATAGAGATCGGTTCCCCTGGAGAAAATGGCCGCTTTGGTAATTGGACTCTATGGCATCGAATCCCTCCCCTCCCCAAACCCTGACCTCCTCAGGCTTCACCCCAGAACCTCCCACTGGTGGCGGGGCCTAGCAACCCTACATATAAAGAGGAGACAGAGAGAAGCTTCTAGCTTAGACAAAGAAATGATCACTCATATGCACAGTGTGGTTCTAGTCCAGGCATACTGATTCACCTTAACCCAATGCTTCTTCTCCCTTTCTTCTCAAGGCAATTGTGGCGAAAGACTCGGCCATGCTTCCGAAGGGACCCCTTCTCTCCTGCCTGCTCTTGTTCTCAATCCTCTTCCTGGTCTCCTCGGTGGACGCGAGCCTAGCCGATTATCAGAGTTTCCTGCGGCGGCACGTGGACCCCAGGCGGACGACCCTGAACCCCCATATCTACTGCCAGCGGATAATGAGAGAGAAGAGCCTGACAAGTCCCACCTGCACGAGAAAAAACACCTTCATCCACACCAGGAACAGCCAACTCAAAGTCATCTGCGGGGTCGGAGGAATGCACTACAACAGCAGCCTGTCGGATAGCCTGGTCAGCTACCTCATCACTACCTGTTATTCCATGGGGGGTACCCCCCCAGCACTCTGCAGATACCGGGGCAGTAGCGAGCGGCGGAGGATCCGCGTGAACTGCTTCAAAGGGATCCCCGTGCGTTTAAGAGAAATCCTCATCGCCCGGCCGTGAGGCTAGGGTGGCCGGGTCCCTCTTCACCACCGGGGTTTTTCGGGGCAGAGCCGGAGGAGGGCGAGGTTTGGGAGGGGAGGGGCTTCAATGCCACAGAGGCCAGTTGCCAAAGCGGCCCTTTTCTCCAGGGGAACTGATAGGGTTGCTAGCCTCCAGGTAGTCATATAGAACACACAGCCCGAGGCTCTGTTATGGAAAACAATATCATCAAAAACGATAGCTTAGTTTTAATATATTTTTAATATGTAATCCCAACGAATATTCATGCCAATAAACTTGACATCCTAACTGGAAAGAACACTAACCTAAGCAAAACAGCTAAACAGGAAAGCGATCCTAAACAAAGGAGCGTATGCTATACAGTAGCAAAGATGCCGTGATGTATAGATTGGGATGCAACCTTTGAAAATCAAGTGGCAATCCCCTTTGGGAGATAAACCGACGGCAAGCTGATGAAAGGACAGATTTAAACGTGCGCAGGATCGACCCCACGTCCTTGCCTTCTTACATCGTTATTCCACGAGCCACTCTGGATTTTCCTGGTCCATAAGAGTGTGAGAAGCTACTCAAGTTGCAAGAAGTGGTGCGTCACACTATACAGTGCAGAGTACTGAGTTTAGAACTTCTTTAATGCTTGGAACTTTGTGCATCTTTTTTGTGCATCTTCTACTGTATAGCATACGCTCCTTTGGTTAGGATCGCTTTCCTGTTTAGCCTTTTTTGCTTAGGTTAGAACCCCACCCTCCTTAGGTTCCACCCCAAAAATCTCCAGGTATTTCCCAACCCGAAGCTGGCAACCCTAGGAACTAATCTCTATCGGCTGGAGATCAGTTGTAATAGCACAAGATCTCCAGCTAGTACCTGGAGGTTGGCAACCCTAGCTCTATGGCATCGAAGCCCCTCCCCAAACCCTGCCCTCCTTAGGCTCCGCCCCAAAAACCTCCAGGTATTTCCCAACCCGGAGCCGGCAACCCTAGGAACTGATCTCTATCGGCTGGAGATCAGTTGTAATAGCACAAGATCTCCAGCTAGTACCTGGAGGTTGGCAACCCTAGCTCTATGAAATCCAACATTAGACCTGCAGACGAGTACTCCATTTAATGTAGGGTTGCTAAGCATTGGAGGAAATCAAATGGCATGCAACCGGTTGGCTGTAGTGTCAGGCGACTGTGTCCCTCCAAACCGCCTGAATGAATCACAGCGGTTCTCAACTGAATGACTAACCTGCAGCCTGCCTCTCTTCACTAGCCGGACGCAACCTTGTGATCTTGACAGCAAGGGAAACCTTCCTCGTAAACAGGCGTCACGCTGGAGCTGCTGTGACGTCACCCGCAGGTGTGAATGGCAGCCGTTGCCGAAATACTTGGGAAAGCGCCCTTTCTGGTGGAAACACATCTGGAGCAAATGAACCATCCAAGCATGTTCAGGCCAATTTCTTGCCTGTATTGGCCACCGCTTCTGGGGGATCCAGCTGAGCGCGGACTTGATTCAAAGCTGTCTAGTCTTCATGTTGATGAACAGCTTGACAATGGGAGGGTAGTCCTGGCATTTGATGACGCTCGGTGGCTTGGGGAAATCTCTGGAATTTCCTGTCCTCCGGCTTTCTTGATTACCCGTCCTTCATCACTATGCATTTCCCTCCTCCTGGATTATTCTTTTCTTTGTCTTCGTGGCCAGGGAGGGTGTCAGAAGAGACCGGAGCATCTCAAAACGGAGGTAGGTTTGGGGAACAAAAGCCAGCGTGGGGTAGTGGTTCAGAGCGGTGGTTTGGAGCGGTTGATCTGGAGAACCGGGTTTGATTCCCCACTCCTCCACGTGAGCGGATGAGGCTAATCTGGTGAACTGGATTTGTTTCCCTGGTCCTGGGTGGCCTTGGGCTGGTCACAGCTCTCTTAGAGCTTTCTCAGCCTTACCTACCTCACCGGGTGTCTGTTGTGGGGAGAAGAAGGGAAGGCGATTGTAAGCCGGTTTGATTCTTCCTTAAAAGTTAGAGAAAGTTGGCATATAAAAACCAACTCTTCTTCTTCTTCTTCTTCGATGTGGTTTCTCACACTGGAAGAGGAGGGTGGTTATAGTAAAGGACAGGATGTGTCCCCCCCATCCCCATTTTAGAAAAGAGAAGGATATGGTTATATTCATCCCCACCCACATTTATGGAAACCCAGTCCTCCGAACTTCAGTAAAATTATTTTCTCAGTTTTAAAATGGTCAAGGTGATCTGAATAACAGAACAAGGAACAGCTTGAAACATTTCAAGGTTGGGGTGTTGGGAAAGGCCTCGTCTTCAGGGCTGAAGGGGAAGGGGGTGTTTTGCTTCCCTTTCCGCCTCACTGGAAGCTTGTGCCATGTGGTTTCGCTTTAACCCCACAAATCTGGGGCAACACTCACCTGCTGACAACCCATTCTGACCTGCCTGAACTGTTCTCTTTCTACTACATTTTATTTTACTATACTTATACTCTGCTTTTCTCCCCAATATCATTTTCCTCTCCTCCATTTTTTCCTCGCAATAACCTGTATGTTATTTTTTGTTCATTTATGCCAGTGGTTCCCAAAGTGGGCAGTACCACCCCCTGGGGGGCGGTGGGATTACCTAGGGGGGCACTAAGAGGCATGGGGCTGCAGGGGGCGCTCAAGGTGGGCCCCTTCAACTGTGTTGTTCACTAATTTACAATAAATCAAGCTATGGCACCGTGCTGGCAAATTTGGTGGAAACGATCAGAATTTTTTTCCAGACTTTGAAGAGCTGGTACCCCTGGATCAAGTTCATCAGTTTTGTTGAATAAATTTCAACTAAAAAGTTTTAATTTACTTTTGAATAGATGTGCAATTGATTGTTACTGTTTTGAAATTTTATTGTTCTTACCTTCTTTAGAGTGTCATGCAAAGCCCTATTTTGAATATTGCTTTTTATAGGATAGGGTAAGGGGCGCTGGGGTTGAGTTTGGGGAACCAATTGGGCGGTGGTCCGAAAAGTTTGGGAACCACTGATTTATACCCTACTTTTTCTCCCCAATGGGGACCTAAAGCGGCTCTCAACATTCTCCGCTTCTCCAGCTTGGTGTAGTGGTTAAGAGCAGTGGTTTGGAGCGGTGGACTCTGATCTGGAGAACCGGGTGTGATTCCCCACTCCTCCACATGAGCAGCGGAAGCTAATCTGGTGAACTGGATTTGTTTCCCCGCTCCTACACACAAAGCCAGCTGGGGGACCTTGGGCTAGTCACCGCTCTGTTAGAGCTCTCTCAGCCCCACCTACCTCACAGGGTGTCTGTTGTGGGGAGGGGAAGGGAAGGTGATTGTAAGCCGGTTTGGGTCTCCCTTAAGTGGTAGAGAGAGTCGGCATATAAAAAACAACTCTTCTTCTTTGTCCTCACAACAACCCTGCGAGGTAGGCTAGGCCTTTCCTTGGAGGCATTTCTTTCCCGGCTGTTTTCACGCCCATCCGTCCCTTCTTCTCTACACCCAGTAATGGCGCCAGGGGGATGTCGTCTGAGCGGGGCCCTCTCCTTCCTCCTGTTGGCGGCCTGGCTGGCGTTGGCATCGGCCGAAAGCTACCAGAAGTTCCTGAGGGAGCACTTCGACCACCCGCCCACCGAGGTCCCTGACCGTGGGCGCTACTGCGACCTCCTGATGAAGCGCCGCCACATGACCTCCCCGCACCACTGCAAGCACCTCAACACCTTCGTCCACGCCGACACCTCCCGGATCATCGCTGTCTGCGGGGAGGGAGGCCAACCCACCAAGGGTGACCTCCGGGAGAGCGCCGAGAGCTTCCCCCTGACGCTGTGTGAGCTCGAGAAGGGCTCCTGGGCCCCGGATTGCAGATACCGGGTCAGCGACAGCGTGGAAAGGATCATCATCGCTTGCGAAGACGGGTTCCCCGTGCACCTGGAGACGGAAGTCCCGAATTAGCCGGGGGCCCTTGGGGCGTAAAGGCTAAGAGCGGTGGTTTGGAGGGGGGTGGACTTTAATCTGGTGAACGGGGTTTGATTCTCCACTCCTACCGCACGAGTGGCGGACTCTGATCTGGAGAACCAGGTTGGTTTCCCCACTCCTGCACACAAAGCCAGCTGGGTGACCTTGGGCTAGTCACACACTCTCAGCCCCACCCACCTCCCAGGGTGCCTGTTGTGGGGAGGGGGCGGGAAGGTGATTGGAAGCCGGTTTGAGTCTCCCTTAAGTGGTAGGGAAAGTCAGCATATAAAAACCAACTCTTCTTCTTCTCTTTGCCCCCTTCGCGGGATATAAAGAAGGACACGGCGACGTGGTGCACTTCTGCCTTGCAAATAAAATAAACTGGGCTGCATGCTGGTTGCCTTTTTTTCGGTGGTGGGGCCTAGGTGGTCTGTTAAGTTTTGCAACGTGTACAATCAAATGATGTCAAATAAAAAAAATAAATATCTATGCAGCTCATACCCTGCCAGAAATTTTGTTAGTCTTTAAGGTGCTACTGGACTCTTGCTCTTTTCTACTGCTATTGACAGACTAACACGGCTACCCGTCGTGACCTGTGTAGCCGTTCTGTATTTGCAACCACAAGAAGAGATGGGGAAGTGTGCTCTCCAAACCAGAAATGTATACTCTTGATAAACAGACATACACACACCCGTTTGACAACGGGGGCAGATCTGTGGTAGCACGACTCATGTGTTTTGTAAAACATAAGGGGCCTTTTGAGATTTGAACCCAGGACTTTTCACACTCTAAGCGAGAATCACACCCCTAGACCAGGGGTGGGGAACGTCAAGCGGGGGGGGGGGGCGTTTAAGGCCTGCAAAATCATTTGGTCCGGCCCTTTGTGGGTCCTGGCAGATCTCTAGCTCAGAAGGATCTAAGACTGGCGATCCACCCCCTCCCGCGGACAGGAAAAGCCTCTATTCAAGGCGGATGTGAGTTTGTTTTGCTGAGAAAGGGAACCTTTTTCCCCCCTTGCAGAAGAGTTGTTAGCTAAGGAGCTGCTAGGACCGCCCAAGAAGCTGTGTTAACCCTTTCCCACCTGGGCCGTGGAGAAACGTATTCCCTCTGTACTACAAGAGGGCTGGGGGCGGAAGTGGCGGCAGTGGAGGGGTTAAAGGGGGCAGGGCCAGAATGCGCGGGGGGGGGCAAGAATGTGTGTGGAGGGGCACCAGGTTGGTGCAGCAGACCATCCTGTGCCACCAGGTGGCCGAGTGCACCACCGGTTGGATGCCTACCTGCTTGCCCGGCCGGGGAGGGGGGGTCATCTGGGGCAGCTGCCTGCTTGGGGCTTGGTCGGCTAATTTTTAAGTTGATAATTTTGTATGGCCCGCGAATGATGTTATAAATATCCAGATGGCTCTTGGCGGAAAAAAGGTTCCCCACCCCGGCCCTAAACCAACAGGTGAAGACATTGTTCAAAGAAGCTGCCGATGAGATTTGTGTGCCTTACCGCCACCTAGAGGTGCAATTGTGGAATTGTCTTCTCTGTTTCCTAAATTTCTCTTTCAAAACGAGCGAAGCGGTCGAAACCGGAATGGAGAACAGAATGGAGAATCAGACGCTCTTCCTCTCTGCACACCCCTTCTTCCTCTTAAAAACAGAGAGAGGGAGCTGGGAAAATCCAAATGCATATATATATATATATATATACACACACACACACACACACACACACACACACACATATATATACATATATATACTATATATATATACTATATATATATATATATATATATAATATTTTTTATTATTTTCTTCATTTAAAATAACAACGCATACTTCATCATCTATTCCTAAAAATTAATAAAAGTAATATCAAACTATTAATAATAGTAATTGAAACTTATAATGACTTCCCCCTCACTCCCTTCCATCTAAAAATACATTGTATATACTTTTGCTAACAAAATTAATCCTCATATTATTTCATTAATGTATAGGTATCATATCTTGGTAAAAATGTATGAATCAACTACCTTAATATGACCATAGTACAATATATATATAAAGATTAAATCAAAGAATATCCTTTAAATGAACCCATTTTCACAGTAAATGCTCCACGCCTCCCATTCCCCCATAAAAAATTGTGCATTATCAGTCTGATTCATCAAAGCTGTTAGTTTCGCCATTTCTGTCAATTCTAGCATCTTATTTATCCAGTCTTTTTTTTGTCGGTATCTCGGTCAGTCTTCCATGGAAAATCCAAATGCATCTTGATGGCCTGAGATTAAATGATTTCTTAAATGGACTGGCATTCAATCGGACGCCTTTATTGCAAACAGGAAACTAAAACCACTCCAAGCAGCGCTTCTAACTACTGGAAGTGGAGAGTGGGTGAAACAGGGCGGGGAAGCCCTTAAGGTGATGAAACCCCTACATCTCCTGGCAATGATCTTTGGAGGAAATCTAAAAATCCAGAGTTCAGCCTGAGCAATTCAGCTCCTTGAAAGGTGTAGTAGCAGAAAGGGAGTTTCTCTGAGCAAGCACGGAACGCCTTCCCCCTTTCCCTATCAAGAACCGACACCGTTCCTTTTAAAAACGGAACCCCTGCAAAGAAAGCTCATCCCCTGCCAGAAAATATTTTTGTTAGTCTTTAAGGTGCTACTGGACTCTTGCCCTTTTCTACATTTAGATACATTTAAATACATTTAGGTGGCTCACGAAAGCTCATACCCTACCAGAAAATATTTTTGTTAGTCTTTAAGGTGCTGCTGGACTCTTGCCCTTTTCTACTAAAGAATTTAAAGAGATTGGAAAAAAATATATATAACAAGGGTGCTGAATTGTTCTGATCCACCGACGCTTCCCTTCTTGGGCAATTAAATCCTCTCTTGGATTTGAGCTTTCCATCTCTGAGGTCCAAGGTCTGGAATCACCAAAATTTATCTATTAAAATCCCATTTTCCAAATGCAAAGCTGCCCATTTCAGAAGCAGGTGGGGGGGGGGAGAGGCAAGAGGAAAGGGAAACCCAAAAGCAGTCTATGGCGCTGTTAGTAGTAGCAGGTGTAATGTGGGCTAGGATCCCGTCCATTGGGAATAAATAATAATGTCACTTAAAACGACAGCGACGAAAAAATGATAACCGTATTGAAAACCAGCCGCCGTTATTACATTTGAATACAGGGAGGGTTAATTGGCTGTTTGCACATAATGAAGGCCCCAGCGAGATTTGAACTCGCGACCCCTGGTTTACAAGACCAGTGCTCTAACCCCTGAGCTATGGAGCCTGCATAAAAAGCAAAGTCACATGCATAAGTCTAGTAAGGTTGGAACTGAAGTTGAAAAATAACTATTTGGTCACCTTCACAATAAGCGACTCTTGCAAGTCTTCTTCTAATTACTTTTAGAAACTTTATCCTCTTTTCCATATTACATTCTCTCTTTTCATATAGATCTTTGTCCTATCTCTGTTTAGATCTATTTTTATAAGCGTTGTTTTCAGGAACGCTTGGCCCAGCCTTCCTGGAAGCCCATTTCTCCTATTGCTTCAATGCATAATTCCCTAAAAGGCTCTTCTCTCCTTGCACCGTGTTGGCACAGATGAAATGTATGTTTGGTGAGAACCTATAGCCTTTAAAGGGAATTCGCAAAAAACTTGGGCTCGTCCGGGATTTGAACCCGGGACCTCTCGCACCCAAAGCGAGAATCATACCCCTAGACCAACGAGCCAGCTGACAAAGCAAACTTTGAAGCCAGTACTTTGAGATGATGGAAAACCAGTTTTGTTCTAGGTAGTCATTATTTGGGGTTTGCACCTTAAGCGCCATCTACTGGCAAGAATCTGAAGTTGTGGAAGCATGGAGACCAAATCTGCCTTTGAATGTCATGTCTGCAAATATTATTTAAAATGACCTTATTGACTACAGTTGAATTGACTACAGCTTTGCCATAAGAATAGAATAGCTTGTTTATACAGTTTATCAAAGTTTGGAGTATATGAATCTCAAAAGTCATAGAATCATAAAGGTGTCTATTGTACATTGGGGGGGGGAAAGGAGAGTTTTAATTTTAATATTAAAAGAGTACTTTAGGAAAATTTGAACTCGTGACGGATAAACAACACTGCACTAAATCTGCAGCAGTCAAAAAACCAGATCCCATTCTGTAGATGTAAGGACCATTTCTATTTTCTGCCACCAATCTCTAATAAAACGCTCTTCCTATTTTCCTTTCAGGGAGAATAAGTTCATTGAATTCCATGGGGTTTGACTCTAAAGTAAGCAAGCATTGGACTATGAACAAGTCATCCTTTTTTCACACCAAGAATAATATACTTATGAAATTCATTGTCACAAGATGACTAGTTTAGTTGACTTTTAAAAAGGATTAAATCTAGCCATTGCCCTGACCTAGATGGCCCAGGCTAGCCTGATCTAGTCAGATCTCAGAAGCTAAGCAGGGTCATCCCTGGTTAGTATTTGGATGGGAGACCACCAAGGAAGACCAGGGTTGCTGTGCAGACGAAGGCACTGGCAAACCACCTCTGTTAGTCTCTTGCCATGAAAACCCCAAAAAGGGGTCGCCATAAGTCGGCCGTGACTAAAGGAAACAGGATGCCAGATTAGATAGCCCTCTAAAGATGTGTCTTCTTAGGTTCCAGGGTGCCACGTGTCCTCTTTTATCCAAGGCTGCAATCCTACCTACTTACTTCTAAGCCAAACAAACCCTCCTGGATTTGCCAAATGCCGATAGAAGCAAAATATGGATATGAGTATCATGGCATAGTAGAACTCCCTGCCCCAGGATGTGGTGATGGCTGCCAACCTGGAAGGCTTGAACAGGGGAGTCGACAGCTTCATAAAGGAGAGGAGTACTCATGGCTGCTAGTCAAGATGAATACTAGTCATGATGCATACCTATTCTCTCCAGGATCAGAGGAGCAGGTCTGTTATATGAGCTGCTGTGGAACACAGACAGGATGGTGCTGCTGCAGTCGTCTTGTTCGGGGGGTTCCTGGAGGCACCTGGTTGGCCACTGTGAATGGACTGTTGGACTTGATGGGCCTTGGTCTGATCCAGCATGACCTTTCTTATGTTCTTGTGTTCTTACAACTACTAGTCAAAATGGATACTAGTCATGATGCATCCCTATTCTCTCCAGGATCAGAGGAGCATGCCTATTACATTAGGTGTCGTGGAACACAGGTAGGACAATGCTGCTGCAGTCGTCTTGTTTGGGGGCTTCCTAGAGGCCCCTGGTTGGCACCTGTGTGAACAGACTGGACTTGATGGACCTTGGTCTGATCCAGCATGGCTTTTCTTATGTTCTTGTTCCTCAGACACCACCTTCCCAGCCTCTGGGTTCGGTTCATCACAATTCCTAATGTAGCCTGACTAATAGGAGACGACTCCAGAGGTCCCAAAGATAGCTTCCCACCCTCCAGAGGTTTGGCCTCTACCAATTCTGAGTATCCAGGGGCTAGTGTTCAGCCCTGGAACCTGTTTCAAGTGTCTGGAACATTAAAATTTCCTATGAAGTAGCAATTAAGAAGAGTTTCTATAGGGACATGACAGCATAACTCCCTTGTTATGCGTTTTCTGCAGCTAATTTGCTTGGAGATCTCCTGAAATTACCACTGATCTTCAGATGACAGATGGTTTTCCCAGGAGAAAATTGTAACTTTAGAGTGTGGATTCTATAACATAATATCCCGCAGAGGTCCCTTCCCTCCACGCAAACATTGCCCTGTCTTGGCTCCACCTCCAAAGTTCCAGGAATTTCCCAATCTGGAGTTGGCAACCCTACCCAGAACAAGGATTGGGAAGGTCTCAGACTCCACCTGTGGGAGTCACCTTCTCCTAAGTGTTTTTGAAGGTGTGTTCATATCTGGGCACAGACGTCACAAACTTGGGTTAAGAACCCCAAAACAGCTGTGTTGGATTAGTCCAATGGTCCCTCAGTGGCCCACCAACGATGCCAGAAGTCCCAGAAACAGGATCAAGAATTTAAAGCCCCCTCGTTCTCGCCACCCCAGCAACTGATGTTCTGAGATACACTACTGCTGAATATGAAGGTTTAATTTAGCCATCATGGAGCCAGTGTGGTGTCGTGGTTAAGAGCGGTAGTCTGGAGCGGTGGAGTCTGATCTGGAGAACCGGGTTTCATTCCCCACTCCTCCACATGGGCGGCGGAGGCTAATCTGGTAAACTGGACTTGTCTCCCCACTCCTCCACATGAAGCCAGCTGGGTGGCCTTGGGCTAGTCACAGTCTCTCAGCCCCACCTACCTCACAGGGTGCCTGTTGTGGGGAGGGGAAGGGAAGGGGATTGTAAGCCGGTTTGAGTCTCCCTTAAGTCGTAGAGAAAGTCGGCATATAAAAACCTACTCTTCTTCTTCTTCTAACAGCCATCAACCATTAGCCTATCCCCTGGTTGGTCTAATTCTCCTCTCTCTCGCAGTAGTCTCAAGAATTTTAAAGCAGACCAGATGCACAGCTTCTTAGGAACCTGTTACAGCCTTTTGTAAGAAGCTGTGCATCTGGTCTGCTTTAAAATTCTTGAGACTACTGTACCACAGATTTCATAAAACTTGAATACGGCAAGACCATGTATCCATATAAGGAACTTGTTAAAAAACAACAACATACATTTACGGTGAAATATGTGGGACTGAAGAAGACTCCGAAACGATCGTATCCCAGCATTCCACCTTGTTCTTCAGTAATGTGAATATCTACCTGCGTTTAGGATATGAAAAACATATGCCTAGATTGCTGTATATGCTTATGGCAATTTATGTACATAGCGCTTCATTGATGTGAATTGTCACTTCTGTATATAGCACTGTGCTGTTGTTGTTTGTTCGGTTCTCCAATACAAACTGTTTTTGCAGATATCCCAGCATATTCTTGTACTCATTTCCTAACCTATGGTAACAGTACAGAGATGTTTATTTTTGTTAGTGCCTGGAGGATGGCAACCCTAACCCATGGCAGCATTCAGAACAGCCACAGCGTCCACGCTGGTCAGAAGGAACCAGTGCTGGGCTAGGTAAACCAACGGCTTGATTCAATGCGTGCCAGAAGGCTTTAAGAGGGGAGTGGGCATGTTCATGGAGGAGAGGGGTATTCATGGCTACTAGTTAAAATGGCTACTAGTCATGATGCAGACCTATTCTTGCCATGATCAGGGGAGCATGCTGAATATATTAGGTCCATGCTGAATATATTAGGTGCGGTGGGACACGGGCAGGATGGTGCTGCTGCAGCCGTCTTGTTTGGGGGCTTCCTAGAGGCACCTGGTTGGCCATTGTGTGAGCAGACTGCTGGACTTGATGGGCCTTGGTCTGATCCAGCAGGGCCTTTCTTATGTTCTTATGGATACTAGTCAAGATGCAGACCTATTCTCTCCAGGATCGGAGGAGCATGCCTATAATATTAGGTGCTGTGGAACACAGGCAGGATGGTGCTGCTGCAGTGGTCTTGTTTGTGGGCTTCCTAGAGGCACCCGGTTGACCACTATGTGAACAGACTGCTGGACTTGATGGGCCTGGGTCTGATCCAGCAGGGCTTTTCTTATGTTCGTATGTTCTGGGATCAGATCATGTCGTCTCCAGGCCGGGTTGAAGTTGAGTCGATATGTGTTTTTTTTTCTCTTTTAACCACACTGCCAGACTAACACCTAAGGGGACCTCAGTTGTGTCGCTAACAATCTCCCCGAGTCCTTCTTGTCAGCTCCCCAGATCCCTAATGGCAGTGAACAAGCGGTGTGATTTTAATGACACCCCTGGCACGAGCGAACCAAGCAGAAATAATTGCTGCTCGGATTAACAGCAGGCCCCGAACCCTCGCAGGGATACCTCCTCGCCAATTATCGTCCCTCGCTGAGCAGGTGCTCTGAGCCCAGGCGGAGACCTCATTATCTCGGTCTAAACTTTGTCAGGAAACTTTGTTACATTGGGGATATTTGGAGGGAGTGTGGGTGAGCATGCGCAAGGGGAGGGGGGCACTTTCTCACGCTCTGAGCAGCGCCGTCCCTCCGGGAGGGCCCTCCGAACCAAGCGTTCATGAAATCTCAGGTGGGAATTGAGGAATCTACAGTGCTAGGGAGAAGTGCTGCATTCCTGTAACCTTGTGGGCCCACAATAAAGCGTTTGCCACAATGAATAAGCAATTAAAAAACATTGAGAAGGGGCTGATGGCATGACCGTTTGCTCCCCTAGGGTTAGGGTTGCCAACCTCCAGGTGGAGCCTGGAGATCTCCTGGAATGACAACTGATCTCCAGGCCAAGGACGTCAGAGAAAAATTTTGGAGGGTGTTTTGGAGGGTGGACTCTACGGAATTATACCCCGCTGAGGTTCTTCCCCCTCCCCAAACTCTGCTCTTCCCAGGCTCCACCCCCTAAATCTGCAAGAATTTTCCAACCCAGAGATGAACACATGAAGCTGCCTTATACTGAATCAAACCCTTTGTCCATCAAAGTCAGTTTTGCCTACTCAGGCTCGCAGCAGCTCTCCAGGATCTCAGGCAGAGGACTTTCACATCACCTGCCTGCCTGGTCCCTTTAACTGGAGATGCTGGGGACTGAACCTGGGACCTTCTGCATGGGACCTTCTGCATGCCAAGCAGATGCTCTACCACTGAGCCACAGCCCCTCCCCCTAATCCCAGATGGCAACCCTATGCATGCCAGTCTCTCATATATATGAGAAACTGGCATGCATAGGGTTCTGTTGATGGCTGCCAATTTGGAAGGCTTTAAGAGGGGAGTGGAAATGTTCATGGAGGAGAGGGGCATTCATGGCTACTAGTAAAAATGAATACTAGTCATGATGCAGACCTATTCTCTCCTAATAGGAGCATTCCTATTATATTAGGTGCTGTATCATGTGCACTGAGCCTAGCCTACCTTGCAGGGTTGTTGGGAGGATAAAATAGAAAAAAGGAAAGCCATGTATGATGCCTCGAACACTGGAGCAAGGGGGGAGAATAATATAATAATGCACTTTCCCCTCCCTGCTATGAAAAACTTGAATTCTGCCACTCAAACGGCCACAAATACAGGCCAAATTTTCCTTATCAGTTGGCAATTCTGAGAGTTAAACATGGGAATCTCCCCCTCTTCATTCCAACACTTAAAACTGAAGAAGAAGAAGAAGAAGAAGAAGAGTTGGTTTTTATATGCCGACTTTCTCTACCGCTTAAGGGAGAATCAAACCAGCTTACAGTCACCTTCCCTTCCCCTCCCCACAACAGACACCCTGGGAGGTTGGTGAGGCTAAGAGAGTGTGACTAGCCCAAGGTCACCCAGCTGGCTTCGTGCGTGGGAGTGGGGAAACAAAACCAGTTCACCAGATTAGGGTCCATTGCGCCAAACCACCGCTCTTAACCACTACACCGCACTGGCTGGATCACCCACAAAAAGTGTATTTGCACAACACATGTATATTGATTTTATTCCATATTGATTGCAGTTTAATTATCATAACTTCCCTGGAAGAATTATACTTTAGTGATGAGCATTCTATGAATGATCTCTCCTCTCCCTCATAGAACTACGAGTTCCCACGGATCTCTGGAGAATGAGGGTGGCTATTTTTAGACTCCAGCTGCTTTGCAAACCATGCCCTTGTTCGTTACTGAGATACAAGATGTCACCGGGGGGCAGTAGCATAAGTGTAACATAAGAGATCAAACTTGAATTTAAAGAGATTCTGCAATGGTACTTCCCCTCAGCCTAGCCCTAGAGTTGCCAACTCTGGGTTGAGAAATTCCTGGAGATTTGGGGACGGAGGCTGGGAAGAGTAGGGAGGATATAATGCCGTAGAGCCCACCCCCTGAAGCGGCCATATTCTCCAGGGGAACTGATCTCCGTAGTCTGGAGATCAGTTGCAATTCTGGGAGATCTCCAGGCTCTGCCTGGAGGCTGGCAACCCTACTCTGCCCCGGTTTCAAATCTTTGCTCAGCGTTAAAATTCTCTGGGTACAACCTACTCTCATATACAAGGGGTATAATCATTGCGGGGGGGGGGGTGCATTTCAAAGTTTGTGCGATAAAGTGCAAATAAACTCCCCCCTTTCGCACACTCACACACACACACAAAAGGATTGTTCAGCTGAGCCCAGAGACACACAGAGAGAAAAGGGGCTTCAGCCGTTTCCTCATTAGCACTCAGATTAGTTTAACAACTTAATTGAATGCCCCTTGAGAATCTCCTAGCCTGGCGGGCGGAAGAGGAAAACAGCAAAACTTCGTATGGTACCTGTACACCCAACCACCTGCTTTGAACCCCAGGGGAGGGGCTGGCCAGGAATACCAGCCTGTGCTCAGCGATTACCCATCACTCGGTTGTGACTTTGGCTCAAGCAGGAGGCATTGTGGGAAACTCCTCTGCAAGCGGTACCTTGGAGAGATGTAATTGGACTAATGACAGGGCTAAGTAGCAACTGAATTGTTTCAATTGCAGGGCAGCTGGGGTGGGGGAGAAATCCTCCCAGGAAAACCTGCCAGGCACAGCGAAACACAGACTTCCGAACTGGCACAAAGTCAACAGGGGTTTGAACACATGGCCTTTGACTTACCAGGCCAATGTCCTTATCCCCTAAACTATGCAGCCTGGTGAGAATTCTCTAGTGGGCTCTTTTTCAATTAAGAGTTGCCAAGCTATTGGCCTTTGTTACGTATTTCCTGCTACTCTGCTTTTAGCAGGAGCCTGATATCCAGAATTCGAACATGTGAAGCTTCACCTGGCATAAAGACAGAGAGATAGGGAATGCGTTACCTGCCTGATTTCTGGGTGACAGGCTGCCCTTAAAGGTGTGAGAGCAGAACTAGTATCCCTAACAACACATTTGGTATGTGTCCCGTTACATCTCAGAATGCCAAATGTCTGACGCCTTAGAGGTTTCATGTGTGTGTGTTAAGTGCCGTCAAGTCTCTTCCGACTCATGGCGACCCTATGAATCAAAGTCCTCCAAAATGTCCTGTCTTTGACAGCCTTGCTCAGATCTTGCAAATTGAATGCTGTGGCTTCCTTTATTGAGTCAATCCATCTCTTGTTGGGTCTTCCTCTTTTCCTGCTGCCCTCAATTTTTTTTACCATGACTGTCTTTTCTAGTGACTCTTGGCTTCTCATAATGTGACCAAAATACAATAGCCTCAGTTTAGTCATTTTAGCTTTTAGGGTCAGTTCAGGCTTGATTTGATCTATAACCCACTGATTTGTTTTTTTGGCCATCCACGGTATCCGTAACTCTCCTCCAACACCACATTTCAAAGGAGTCTACTTCCTATCAGCTTTCTTCAACGTCCAGCTTTCACACCCATACATAGTAATAGGGAATACGATGGCATGAATTAATTTAATCTTGGTGGCCAGTGACACATCCTTACAATTCAGAATCTCCTTCATGGCTGCCTTTCCCAGTCTCAATCTCCTTCTGATTTCTTGGCCGCAGTCTCCCTTTTGATTGATGATGGAGCCAAGGAATAGAAAGTCCTCAACAATTTCAATTTCCTCATTGTCAACCTTAAAGTTGTGTGATTATCCGGTAATCATTACTCCTCAGGTTTAATGTAGCATGAATGTAAACACCGTCACCTGGTAAATAACATCCCATTAAGCCTCTATTAAAAGAGCAGGATGTTTTTTCTCTCCAGGCAGTTGGCAACCCTACATGCAGATCTTACTGGGTATCAGTGTGAGTTTCCATCTTTCCAAAAATCTTTACCTGCTGTGTAGGGTTGCCGACCTCCAGGTGGTAGCTGGAGATCCCCCACTATTACAACTGATCTCCAGGTGATAGAGATCAGTTCCCCTGGAGAAAATGGCTGTTTTGGCCATTGGACTCTATGGCATTGAAGTCACTCCCCTCTCCAAACCCCACCTTCCTCAGGCTCCCCCCCCCCCCAAATCTCCAGGTAATTCCCAACTTTGTGCTGGCAACCCTACTGCTGGCTCACCAAGTTACTTTTAAAAGCACAATAACTGAGCAGGCCATTCCTTTTCTGGTCAGTTGGCAACCTTAGCCACCATCAGCAACAAACCTTGAATATGTGTCTATTAATAGACTATTTTCCAGGATCCAGTAAGCATTCCTGTAGAAAGATGTCTAATGTGGTATAGTGGTGAGAGTTTCAGACTAGGATATGGGAGATGCAGATTTGAAACCCCACTCTGCCATGGCAGCGCACTGGGTAGGGTTGCCAGCCTCCAGGAAGTTATACAATCACAAAAGCACTACTGGCAATAAGATACTACACAAGCATAATTATGCCAAGTGAATATATTTCCAAGGAACAACAAAGCATTCCAGAGTTACAAAGTGCAATATTCCAATAGTTTCCTATGTTCAATAAGTAGCAAAAAGTGCAAAGTTCATAGTTGCCAATATAATGGGCCTCCGGTAAGTTCTCCCATTTCGCAGCAGCTTCTTCAATACGGCAATTCTATGATATTAGTTCTTGGAACATATGTTCCTTTCAACGGTGTATAACCTCCTATATCAATGGATGGCTTGCTGAATCAAGAGGTGACTCAGCACTTTTTGCTAATTATTGAACATAGGAAACTATTGGAATATTGCACTTTGTAACTTTGGAATGCTTTGTTGTTCCTTGGAAATATATTCACTTGGCATAATTATGCTTGTGTAGTATCTTATTGCCAGTAGTGCTTTTGTGATTGTATAACTATGCTTGGAGCACTCAACTGTTGTTTGATTGCTAAACCTCCAGGAAGTAGCTGGAGATCTCCTGCTATTGCAACTGATCTCCAGGTGACAGAGATCAGTTCCCCTGGAGAAAATGGCCGCTTTGGCCATTGGACTCTATGGCATCGAAGTCCCTCCCCTCTCCAGACCCCGCCCTCCTCAGACTCCACCCCTAAAAACCTCCCGCCGGTGGCAAAGGGGGACCTGGCAACCCTACGGTGTGGTGTAGTGATTAGTTCCATACCAGCACCAGGGGGGCACACTCTGCTGTGAAAGACCACCAGGCTACTTTGGGCCAGCCTACCTCACAGGGTTGTTGTAAGGATAAAAAAAGGAGGAAAGGCGAATGATGTAAGCCCCTTTGGGAGGAAAGGTGGGGTATAAATGATGTAAATAGTTACGAATAATTGTGTGTGGGGGGGTGTAGTTGTTGCTACCTGTTCTTCCCCCATTATGTCTTGCTAGTGAAATTGGAAAGACTCAAAAGAAAGTGTTTAAGGAAATAAAATGAACACAAGGGTGTGTGTTTTTTTTAAGTGGCATGCTTCTTTGAGTCAGTGCCCTGATTAATAGATTTCCATTTTAATAATACCTTTGAAAATATACAAAGAGCTGTGGTAGATAAGACAGGGTGATCAATTTCAGAAGACAGACATCAGCCACAATCTCTGAGGTGGAAGCCCTTCCATGTGCTGGAGCTAGGCAGGGAAAACACTCTGCACATGCTCCGAGGCGTAATCCCCATTATTATTTCTCATACCCCAATGCTGTGTTCAAATAAATTCTGGCTCATGTTGACTTATAAACTG
Source organism: Euleptes europaea (assembly GCF_029931775.1). NCBI lineage: Eukaryota > Metazoa > Chordata > Lepidosauria > Squamata > Sphaerodactylidae > Euleptes > Euleptes europaea. Next base: position 8,359,125 of record NC_079329.1, on the reverse strand, counting down.
ATATCTCTTTGGGATAGAATGGGAGTCAGATTTTAAAACAGATAAGATCGAAAGTATATAATGGAGTTCCTTTTGAAATATTTAATAGTCATTACTAGACAATCTAATAAATCCAGAGTATCTGTAGTTCCAGGGCCAGGGGTAAAGTTAAAAAAAAAAAAAGAGGAAAGTTGATAGCATCCTTCTTTTAAAAGGAAGAGGCCTCAGTAGCTTTAAAGGAAATATTTGGTTATGTATTTTAAGAATTAAAAAAGAAAACAGTAGGGCTCGTCCGGGATTTGAACCCGGGACCTCTCGCACCCTAAGCGAGAATCATACCCCTAGACCAACGAGCCAGCTGGCTCAGCTGCGTTCTCACATTCTTTCTATAGCAATCTCGAACATGTGCCACGTTGAACTGCAAGCTAAAAAGACCCTGGTGCTATTAGCGCCATCTAGTGGTACAGGAAAATCACTGCTTAGGTTAAGAGCTATTTTCTTAGGATTTTTGTTTGGAAGGATAAAAAAAAATCTATTTGAGAACTATATGGTTTTCTTGACGTTGGAAAGAAGCTGCTTCTCTTTTCTTGCCATGTCACTTCTTCCTCTTCCCCCACCCCCCAAACTTATTTCTGTAAGACGCTCGTTTGCATCTTTTGCAAGACCAAAGTTTCATTTCAGTCCAAGGGATGGCACATGCCTTCCCCAGTGGTAACTATTTAATAGGTGTAGCCCTGCTTCCCCACCCAAATGGCCCCACTCTTTCTTTTGGCAGGACTCCTGAGCCTTTAATGGATGTGCAGCAGGCTGAAATCCAAACAGAGAGGCTTTCCCTCTTGCCTGGGTGCACAGCTGCACCTGCTGAATGTCTGCCCGCCTGCCCTGCTGCCCATAATATCCTTTACAACTGATATCACCATGGCATGCATGAATCGGGGACTTGGGCTTCCTATCTGACTGCACAAATTTGATCCTAGGCAAGCCCCGATTTGCTTGCAAGCCGAGGAACCATTTAGGCAGCTAACAAAATATTACTGATGTACTTTGCTAACAGTGCAATCCTGCAGTTGGAATAATAGAATCATACAGTTGGAAGGGATCACCAGGGTCATCTAGTCCAACCCCCTGCACAATGCAGGCAATTCAGAACTGCCTCCCCCACACACCCCCAGTGACCCCTACTCCATGCCCAGAAGATGGCCAAGATGCCCTTCCTCTCATCATCTGCCTAAGGTCATAGAATCAGCATGGCTGACAGATGGCCATCTAGCCTCTGCTTAAAAACCTCCAGGGAAGGAGAGCTCACCACCTCCCGAGGAAGCCTGTTCCATTGAGGAACCGCTCTGACTGCTAGAAAGTTCTTCATGTCTAGACGGAAACTCTTTTGATTTAATTTCAACCCGTTGGTTCTGGTCCGACCTTCTGGGGCAACAGAAAACAACTCGGCACCCTCCTCTCTATGACAGCCCTTCAAGTACTTGAAGGTGGTTATCATATCCCCTCTCAGTCTTCTCTTCTTCAGGCTAAATATAAATAAATCACGCAACTCTGTTTGTTCCATCCTGTTTTATTATTATTAATTATCATTTTCAAATCCGGGGCTCCGTTCATTTAAATAAAATAAAAAGTGCAGAATGCTAACAATCCTGAAAAAATATATACTTCTCTCTATATACCAAGAACTTCATATATATGTCAAGAACTTCATCACGACTGGATTGATATCAGCTGGCATTCCTCGCACCCATACCCCTCTCCGGTGCCTGAGCGTCGACAACCCAGCCTGGCAAGGTTAGGGGGACTTTTCTCTGGTTCAAGTCAAGAACGAGTTGGAAAGAGAAGCTAGGGGAAAGCTCAAGCGGGCAGAAGCAATACCTGGTGTGCCAACTTAAGGGGGAAAGTAGAAAATTAAAGAAGAAACGGTGCCCTGTTAGGACCAGTGATTTCCTGAGTCATTTTTTCCTTCCACATAACTGTCTGGGCTGGCTTTAAATTCCTAATGTCAGTGTAAGAAAGCTGGATTCTCTGGCCTCTGCTCATCTGGTAAGCTTCTCCATCCACATTTCAAGGTCTGGCCTGGCTAGGGTTGCCAACTTTTCATAGTTACTGTAGCTGTGCTCTTTATAGCAACTCAACGGACAGATGAGAACCTTAAATTTCCATGAAGTGAAAAGTGTCGCTTGCTGGTTCCTGCCTGTCCTGTTAAAGGTGGAAGAGCAGGCAACTAGCCTATTTCCTGGTCAGTTGGCAACCCTTGGAAGCCCACAGAGATGATCAGTGAAGCTGGCCTAACCCAAGGATGTTTTCTTGAGTGGCTGTACCTCCTGCCTTCCTTCTCCACCTCAAAACAATCACCCCATCGTCTGTGGTGTCTTTCCAGGCCGGAAGGCATTTGGGAACACGATGAGCATGTCCCGACAATGCTATGTCTTTCCTACTCTCCTCTTCCTCAAAACAGTCCGGGCATTCAGTGTAGGGAGACCAAGGTGTGGCGGAAAGGTCCCAGACGAGCGAGTCCCTTCGCTAATAAACGTAATATCCCTGAAATAACAGTAATAGCAGCCATGACATTCCGGTTCCATTCGAAACCAGAAGGGGAAGGGGGAAAGTGAAGGACGGGCCCCCTACACAAACAGCCAAAAGATACCACACATCCACAACTCCACATAGAGGCCAAAAAAACGGTCTAAGTTAGAATATCTGCTCTTGCCAAAGGGAAACTGCAGTTAACTCCCTCGCCAAAACTGTGCACGTATGAGAGAGAGAACACCCTCTACTCAAGTTCCAAGACTTAAAATGGAAAGAGGGTGGTCTCTGAACACCTTGTGGAAGCCCAACAGCCCAAACCGCAAGGTCTGTTGTCAACGGATGCTAAAAATCCATGACTCGATCCCGTCAGCCATGGAAGGAAACGCTTATCTAATTCTTCATTAACCACCTTGTTGGAAAGATGCCTCTTCAGATATGGATGCAAGGTTGCCCCCTCCGGTCCACAGAAAGAAAGCTACTGAACACAAGGCCCATTAGATGTCTTTAAAAAATAAAGGCTGAAAGGCATGTACCAAACAACAGATCCCAGCAAAATTAGTCCTTCTTCACATGAACAGCAGGAGAGATGAAAAGCATGTCCCTGGAATACACCAGATTGCGAGTCAGACTGAATACTACTGAATTAAAAATCCCTGAACCTAGAAAATTAGCATATCAGGGTCGAATCCTTACCTTCTCTCTGGCATGCTAGTTTTCAGTGTGCTGGGTTTTTTTGTTTGTTTGCTTTTTCAGATTCAAACAACTGCAGTCTGAAGTGGACCAATCAAGAAACGATCCTACTGCCTCAACTGTTATTTGTAAGAATAAGGCTTTTGTTCCTTATTGCATGAAGATGAAACCAGGGTCCAAGGAACTCACTGGAGGGATCCTCCCTTAGGAAGAGGTGCTGTGGCACCAAGACAGACCTGCCAAGCTTCAAGGTGTCCTGAGAAAAGGGGCCCCTTCACCCCTCCCATCTACCACCCTCTCCAAAAGGGAAAGGGAGCAGAAACCAGAGGAAGAGAGATAGATGAAAAGAGGAGCCAACCTGGAGACTTCAGTGAAGGAGACACAGAGATGACTTTAAAGACCAGAAGCAAAAATCTGGGGGAACAAAGAAGATAGGGTGTAGCACGTGGAGGTCACACAAGGGACACTCGAAAGCCAAGTGGACATTATAGCATCCGGGAGACCCAGCCTGCAGGAACAAACCAGCAGCAAGAAAAGAACTGATTGGCCAGACTCGATCTGGTGACGGCGGCGGCTATTTTGAAGAGCAAAACGGTCACCGTCAGCATTTTGGGAGGACACCTAAAACACATCTGAACCTTAGAAAGCTGAAGAACAGAAAACGGTTGAGTTGCGATAGACCCCTGGGATTCTTTATGGTTTGGATGGGCAAACCCTAGGCTGCCCTGGAATAGGTTACCAGCGATCCCAAAAGGAGACGTAGAAATAGCAGCTATATCTAGAAACAAGATGCTGAAACAGAGAGAGACAGAGAGAGAGAGAGAGAGAGAGCCAGACAGACAGACAGACAGAGGGACAGACACTATACTGGAAGATGGAGACTGGACACAGAGTCTGTCCATGCGGAGCAGCACAATTGAACAGATGTTCGAGGGAATATTTGATATGGCAGAAAAACTCAGTAGCAGGACTTAATTTGGAAATATGGGACAGGCGTGTGCACACAGTCCAGGTTGCACGGAGGCGGGACACCCCGCCCGTCGCTAAGCCAGGTTGTTATTGCGCTCGATGCGCTGCACCATCAGGGAGACCAGCTTCTCAAGGGTGCGGGCGCTCTGGCGGCTGGTCTCCAGCACCTCGGCGTGGTTGGCCTTCTCCTTGGTCTCGTAGTCAAGGATGGCTTTGTTGGTGATGAGGGAGAAGCCGAAGACGCGCATGCCGCAGTGGCGGGCCACAATCACCTCGGGGACGGTGCTCATGCCTAGGAGAGGGAGAGAAGAAAGCCGAGAACACATGAACACGTGAAGCTGCCTTATACAAAATCAGACCCTTGGTCTATCAAAGTCAGTATTGTCTACTCAGACCAGCAGCGGCTCTCCAGGGTCACAGGCGGAGATCTTTCACATCCCCTACCTGCCTAGTCCCTTTAACTATAGATGAACACATGAAGCTGCCTTCTACTGAATCAGACCCTTGGTCTGTCAAAGTCAGTATTGTCTACTCAGACCGGCAGCGGCTCTCCAGGGTCTCAGGCAGAGGTCTTTCATGTCACTTTTAACTAGAGATGCAGGGCTTGAACCTGGGACCTTCTGAATGCTAAGGAAATGCTCTGCCTCTGAGCCACAGCCAATGTTTACACATGAAGCTGCCTTATACTGAACCAGACCCTTGGTCCATCAAAGTTAGTACTGTCTACTCAGGCCGGCAGCGGCTCTCCAAGGTCTCAGGCTGAGGTCTTTCACATCACCTACTTGCCTAGTCCCTTTAACTGGAGATGCTAGGGATTGAACCTGGGACCTTCTGCATGCTAAGCAGATGCTCTACCACCAAGCCACAGCCCCTCCCCAAACAATATTGAACACACAAAGCTGCCTTACACTGAACCAGACCCTTGGTCCATCAAAGTCAGTATTGTCTACTCAGACCGGCAGCGGCTCTCCGGAGTCTCAGGCAGGGATCTTGAGCCAGGGTGGTATAGTGGTTAAGAGCGGTGGTTTGGAGCGGTGGAGTCTGATCTGGAGAACCGGGTTTGATTCCCCACTCCTCCACATGAGCGGCAGAGGCTAATCTGGTGAACTGAATTTGTTTCCCCATTCCTCCACATGAAGCCATCTGGGTGACCTTGGGCTAGTCACAGCTCTCTCAGAGCTCTCTCAGCCTCGCCTACCTCACAGGGTGTCTGTTGTGGGGAAGGGAAGGGCAGATGATTGTCAGCCGGTAAGCCTCCGCCTTGGTTCACTGTCATCTCCATCTTTTCCACACCCAGAAAGCTGCAACTAAATTGTCTACTGGCTGCCCAGGGAGACCACACCACACCACCAGAGATGAGAGAAGCACCCCCCCCCCACATAATTCCTCTTAATTCGGTCCCAGACTGACCCACTGCGTCGGCGCCCAATCGCTGCAGGAAGCGGCATTCGGCAATGGTCTCGTAGTTGGGGCCTCCTAAAGTACAATAGACTCCCTCGCGCAAGCACCCCGAAGAGCCCATCTCACTAGCCACTGTGTGCGCCAGTTTCCGCAGGTCCCGGTCATAGGCATCCGACATAGCTGGGAAACGAACCCCGAACCTGGAGAAGCGAGAGGAAGGAGGAGTGGTTAGAGACAGACAGACATGGACAGACCAGGGCACTAACAGGAATATTCAATTAATGAACCAACTAATTAATAAAAAATATATTCTGGACCTTGTCTTTTATTTATATTCGAAAGGTAGGCAGAAGCAGATACGGTTCTCGAGTTTAACTTTTCAAAATGGGCTCCTGAGAGATTTAAATATATATATACGGATACATTTTGAGGTAAACCAAGCATTCAGTACTTTTATACCAAGCTTTTCATGAAATGTAATACCAAGGAAATTCATCTTTGGGACAAAAACTCATGTCCTGTAATACCTGTTATCAGGACCAAACAAAAGAACACAACACACCATGCCAGCTTTTGAGGGCCTCCCACTGTGGTTGTAAACATAGTCTGCCTAGCCAGGGTGGGGTAGTGGTTAAGAGCGGTGGTTTGGAGCGGTGGACTCTAATCTGGAGAACCGGGTTTCACTCCCCACTCTTCCACATGAGTGGCAGAGGCTAATCTGGTGAGCCAGGTTGGTTTTCCCACTCCTCACATGAAGCCAGATGGTGACCTTGGGCTAGTCACAGCTCTCTTAGAGCTCTCTCAGCCCCAAGTACCTCACAGGGTGTCTGTTGTGAGGAGGGGAAGGGAAGGTGATTATCAGCTGGTTTGATTCTTCCTTAAGCGGTAGAGAAAGTTGGCATATAAAAACTAATTCTTCTTCTTCTAGTAAATGTTGTGATGTGACGTTGCCCCATGGGTCAGTAATGACCTGGTACTTCCACAGGGGGCTACCTTTACCTATCCCTCCCCCTGCTTACCTTTCATCGTTAGGCCCGATTAGAGGATTCACTCCAGCAAACCCCGGCATGTTGATGTGGTCTTGGATCACCATGATGTCCCCTACTTTGTACTCGGGGTTGAGCCCCCCGGCCGCATTGGTGACAATGAGGGTCTCGACGCCAAGAAGACTGAAGACCCGTACGGGGAAGGTCACCTAGAAGGGGGGTGGTGGAAAGGGAAGAACAACTGAGGGGATGTTGGAAACTTAGTCGGTCTAGGGCGGGGTCCCCAACCCTCCTGAGCCTGCAGGCGCCTGTGGAATTTCGAGACGGGGTAGTGAGCACTGCCTCAAAATGGCTGCCGCAGGAGGCGCAGCCAAAGGGAATACCTCTCTCCTCCCATTTCCTGGGAAGAAGGGAAGCCTGAAGGAGGAATGGAACCATACACTGACTAAGAGCCAGTGTGGTGTAGTGGTTAAGAGTGGTGGTTTGGAGCGGTGGACTCTCATCTGTTGAACCGGGTTGGTTTCACCACTCCTACACACAAAGCCAGCTGGGTGACCTTGGGCTAGTCACAGCTCTCTTAGACAGAGCTAGCTGGAGATGAGTCCCGCTATTACGACTCATCTCCAGCCAACAGAGATCAGTTCACCTGGAAAAAACGGACGCTTTGGCCATTGGGCTCGATGGCATTGAAGTCCCTCCCCAAACCCCGCCCTCCTCAGGCTCCGCCCGAAAAAACCTCCCGCCGGTGGCAGAGAGGGGCCTGGCAACCCTACCAGTTAGACACCAACTTACCTTCCAGAGCGGGTAACCCTCGTACATGTGGAAGCGACCTTGCATCACAACGGTGGGCGTCCCACTGAGATTCCCGAACACCAGTTTCCCAGCGTGGCCGACAACTGGAGCAAGGAGAGGAACAGGTTAAAACCCCCACCAGCACCCCCTACTGGCCACCGTTCAGTACCGCCATGCCTTCTCCGGCAGGTACTTTCTACTGCCCCTTAGTGCCTGCTCATGAGGTCTACCTGTGCTCTGAGGGAAGCAGGGGATCTTGGCGTATTCGAACACCACCTGGTCCTTCAGGAGGTCGGCCAGCCCACCGAGGCCTGAGCCGCAGATGATGGCCACCTTGGGCCGGTGTTTGGTGCTGGCCAGTAGCCAGTCTGCAGTCTTTTTCCCATCCTCATACGTAAATCTGGGGAAAGAAAGAGAGAGGCGGTTGGCTGAGAGGAAGAAGAATGTGCCGTCGGGTCACAGCTGACTCATGGAGGAAAGGCGTATTCATGGCTACTAGCTACAATGGATACTAGTCATGATGGATACCTATTCTCTCCAGGATCAGAGGAGCAGGCCTATTATTTTGGGTGGAACACAGGCAGGATAATGCTGCTGCCGTCGTCTTGTTTGGGGGCTTCCTAGAGGCACCAGGTTGGCCACTGTGTGAACAGACTGCTGGACTGGATGGGCCTGGGACTGATCCAGCAGGGCTTTTCTCATGTTCTTATGTTCATTTATTAATTTTTCAATTTTATATCACGCCCTTCCCAGCAGAGTCAGGCTCAGGGCGGTTTACATAACATTAATTCAGCACAGCCAAGAAATCAGAAGGAGGTTGAGACTGGGAAGGGCAACCGTGAAGGAGCTAGAAAAGATTTTGACGTGTAAGGATGTGTCACTGGCCACCAAGATTAGGTTAATTCATGCCATCGTATTCCCTATTACAATGCATGGGTGTGAGAGCAGGACAATGAAGAAAGCTGACAGCAAGAAAGAAGACTCCTTTGAAATGTGGTGTTGGAGGAGAGTGTTATGGATACCGTGGACTGCCAAAAAAACAAATCAGTGGGCTATAGATCAAATCCAGCCTGAACTGACCCTAGAAGCTAAAATGATTAAACTGAGGCTGTCGTACTTTGGTCACATTATGAGAAGGCAAGAGTCACTGGAAAAGGCAGTCATTCTAGGAAAAGTTGAGGGCAGCAGGAAAAGAGGAAGACCCAACAAGAGATGGATGGACTCAATAAAGGAAGCCACAGCCCTCCATTTGCAAGATCTGAGCAAGGCTGTCAAAGATAGGACATTCTGGAGGACTTTGATTCATAGGGTCGCCATGAGTTGTAAGCGACTTGACGGCACTTAACACACACAATTCAGAGCCAACAAATATGTTAAAATTGCAATAAAACCATGTTAAAAACACTATAAAGGTATAGAAACATGTCCCAACATGGTCCATAAAACATACACAAGATGCATACCCAGTAGCATGTAGTCTACAGTAGGGCCTGCAAGTAATCGGAACTCACCCCCCACAGATCGTAATAAGTTACAGTGTCAATTTTGATGCTCACTCAAAGCTCTTTTTTAAATGCGACCTTTAAAATGCCTATTCATGGTTCAGTGCAAAAGGAGAAATTCCACCCCCCACTCGCCTGCTCCTTTGTTTGCTTAGCCATTGGCAATGGTCGTTTGCATAGCTAAGAGTTTGTGATTTTTCATGGCCCCTTCAGTAAATGCTTCGGTGTGGGGGCAGAGCAAATACAAAAGGTCGCGTTAAAGGGGCTCTTTAAGAAATGTGAAGTAGGTATGTTCTGGCTTCGCAGTCACTTCCTGAATGACGGTTCAGCGTGAAAAACTCAAAAAAAAAACATGCGGGGCACTTCAGCCTGGAACGCACTGCTAATTACCTAGCATAAATGGCCATATACACATAGGAAAGGAAGGGAAATGAGGGCCATGCCATTAATGCACTTTAATGCACATTAATGCCATTAATGCAAATGCCAAATAATGCACTTTCAATCCACTTTCAGTACACTTCAATGATCGTTTGCAAGTGGATTCTGCCAGTTCGCACAGGGCATTGAAAGTGGTTTGAAAGTGCATTGTTCAGCATGTGTGGAAGTGGCGAAAGAGTCCAGGAATCCTGCCCTCCCTGGCCTGCGGGGAGAAGCAGGGAGAAGCGGGTTCAGACAGGGGCAGAACCCAAACAGACCAGCGCTTTCTAAGCATGGAAAACCCAGACTGGGTCAGCCGGCTGGAGAGCTCCTCTTCCCACCCAGGCCACATTCCTGAGATGGAAAGTTTTTCTCTGCGGTTCTCACAAAGGAGCATTTGTGTGTCTGTGTTGGGGGGGAAATGCCAAGAGGAGGTTCATTTCCAACCTGCCCCCATCTCTTTACGTCAGACAGGACCGAGATTGGGGAAGAAGTGAAGCATTACCAGGGAAGAAGGTGTCCCCTAACCATGTGCAGAGAACATTCCCCCCCCTTAACCAAGAAAACACATTGAAACTCTGCTGGCGAGCTCAAAATAGCTGCAGGCATGCGATGCGCCAAGGGTTTTTGCCAGAATTTCTATGTGTAAGCCAAGCTGCGGAAGAAAAAGGGGAGCAACTGAGGAAAAGGAGTCAGCGATGAAACCTTTTTTATCGTCAGCCACTGAGACCTTTATTTGCTTCTGGTGCTAAGGATCGCTTCCATGTAGGGTTGCCAACCTCCAGGTGCGGCCGGAGATCTCCCAGACTTACAACTCAACTCCAGACCACATTTTCCCTGGGGAAAATGGTAGCTTCGGAGGGTGGGTTCTATAGCGCTATACCCCGCTGAGGTTCCTCCGCTCCCCAAAACCTGCCCTCCATAGGCTTCACCCACCGCAAATCTCCAGGAATTTCCCAACCCGGAGTTGGCAACCCTACTTCCATGCTAAATAGTCGGACATACTATTGTATTTATACTGTATTAATTTTTATTATAGCTTGATTTTCAGTCTCACATTAACTCCCATTGAGATGTTTCTTCTTGCACTTTCTTAAACAGAATTTCTCTGCGTTTGTAAGAAACGCTTGGCCTTTTACTTATTATTAGATTTCTAAAAATTGCAATCCCTCGGGGAGTAGTGTTTAACCTTGGCCTTCTGCCAAACACTCATGTTTAATCTTGGCTCCGCTGAATAATTTTTAATCCTCCCCTTATTCCGCAGAATGTTTAAATCTGACTTTACTCCAAACATTAATTTTAATCCTGCCCTTCTTCCAAAGAGTAATGTTTAATCCTAGCTTTGCTCCAAGTAGCAATACTTAATCCTTCCCTTACATCTGCCTGCTTTTATCTGTCCATCAACCCTTGTTAACAATTCCACCTTTCTGGGAAGCCCAATGGGCAGCAATACGAAATTCTGCTCTTTCGGTTGCTTCAGTAGTTCCCTTTCTGCCTGGATTTTTTTAAAAGCTTTTAAGACTTGGTTAGCGTGGTGTAGTGGTTAAGAGCGGTGGTTTGGAGCAGTGGATTCTGATCTGGAGAACCGGGTTTGATTCCCCACTCCTCCATATGAGCAGCGGATGCTAATCTGCTGAACCGAGTTGGTTTCCCCACTCCTACACATGAAGCCTGCTGGGTTTGAATGCAAAATCTACAACAAGATACGAGAAGCCATTCTTTCTTTATTATCGGACCTCCCAGGGCGATCGAGAGCTTTTAGTCTTTCTAACATGCTCTCAGACAAGGATATGGAGATAACTTTTAAAGTGGCCAAATTTGGGTGGCAAGCAATGAGGATCAGGCGTGCATGGGTTGAACTTAATGGTTGAGCGATTTTATATTTATGTTTATACTAATTCCAAACATGTAATATTTTTTAATTAAGCGCTTAACGGCTTCTATGAGTGAGAGATTGTAAGATGTTATAGGGGCTCACACCTGATGCACTTTTATATGTGTTATGTTATGTATGTATATCTGGTATGTTTTTATGCTGGTCTTGGACCGTATTAAACTCTCTTTGTACTTTGAGGCCTGCTGGGTGACCCTGGGCTAGTCACAGCTCTCTTAGAGCTCTCTCAGCCCCACCTACTTCACAGGGTGTCTGTTGTGGGGAGGGGAAGGTGATTGTAAACTGGTTTGAATCTCCCTTAAGTGGTAGAGAAAGTTGGCATATAAAAACCAACTCTTCTTCTTCCTCTACTGTCTCAGTAGAACCCTTCTTCTTCTTGGCCTGGAGGCATTTTTCTTATGGAGCACAACGGGGATCTCTGTCATTTTTATAGCACCCGAGCTGACACAGAGGTGTGCTCACCAAAGGCCAAATCCCGCTGTGCAAACACTGTGGGGGGGAATGGGGAAGGGAAACTCAAAGAGAGAAGTACTACCTTTGGAGGGGGCGGGAGGAGAGAAGGAAGTAACACAGCACAGGCTCCTGTACCTCTTAATATGTACACACACCCAGGTTTCCTGGAAAAGCATGTTTTTGTTAATCTGTCCCGTACGTTACTGGCATCAGCTGATGACAAGAACATGGCGAAACGTTGCCCCATCCCCGGCAATCACATCTCTACATGGCCTCACCGTGCGGATCAAAAGATCCACAAATTAGGGACACGCAGGGCTAAGGTATACTCTTCTACAAAGTTTGCGGGTCAAAATATCCACAAAGTGGGGGCACACGGGGCTAAGGTGTACTCTTCTACAAAGCTTGCAAATAAAAACATCCACAAAGTGGGGGCATGCAGGGCTTAGAGATACTCTCCTACAAAGCCAAAGAACAGCCTGGGTTTGCAGGAAAATGTATAAAAAGTTTAAAATAAGTCTGGGGACTAGCACTACCCCCTCCCCAACTCAACATACTGGCATTTGCAAATGCATAGACATCAAGGAGTGGGGGGGAGACCCTTTGTGGGGATTTTGGATTCCTTGCACCAAACAAAAGGAAATGGGGGGGGGGGCAGAAGTCAGAGGAGAGACAAAAAAAAAATGCAGTTTGGGTAAGGTGGGGGGGTTGAGTAAGAGGATGAGGAGGAAAACAGAAATTGGGATGGAGGTTTCCCATTCCTTGAAAGTCCTTGTGGGTTCCTCAGCTTGTAGCTTTCTGTTTTGCTTTCTCCAAAAGAAGTTGCAATTACATAGGGTTGCCAGGTCCCTCTTCACCACTGGCAGGAGGTTTTTGGGGCAGAGCCTGAGGAGGGCGGGGTTTGGGGACGGGATAGACTTCAATGCCATCGAGTCCAATGGCCAAAGCAGCCATTTTCTCCCGGTGAACTGATCTCTATTGGCTGGAGATCAGTTGTAATAGCAGATCTCCAGCTAGTACCGGGAGGTTGGCAACCCTACAAGTAAAACATATCCCCTCTCCAGACTGAAAAACCACAGGGGTGAGGCACAATTATTTCTCTTTATTGCTATTTATTTTTGATATTTAGACACCACTTTCCCCCCCACCCCTCCCCAAAGGTAGTATCAGATTCTGTAAAGATTCTGAATCCATCACTCCCAAGAACATTTGCCAACTGATCAGAAGAGCTGATCGGTAGAAAATCTGCCAGGGGCACTTTTCCCACATCAGGGTTAGCACCTGCTAATGTCTGCCAGAGCAAACCAAGCTGGGAAAGATGCAAGAACCAGGGCCAGAAGAAAAACACCAATAGTTGGCAACCCTGCTGCTTGAAGCTGCAACAGAAAGGAGATTTTCAAGATCTGGGGGGGCGAGAGGCATCTCCATCTGCCTGCTTGTGTTTTGTCTGCCGCTTCTAGGAGATTATCCATCTCTTGTGCGACAAAAAACATAAGAGAGGGCCGTGGCTCAGTGGTAGAGCATCTGCTTGGCATGCAGAAAGTCCCAGGTAGACCTCTACCTGAGACCCTGGAGAGCCATGGAGTGGGGCTGTGGCTCAGTGGTAGAGCATCTGCTTGGCATGCAGAAAGTCCCAGGTAGACCTCTACCTGAGACCCTGGAGAGCCATAGAGTGGGGCTGTGGCTCAGTGGTAGAGCATCTGCTTGGCATGCAGAAGGTCCCAGGTAGACCTCTACCTGAGACCCTGGAGAGCCATGGAGTGGGGCTGTGGCTCAGTGGTAGAGCATCTGCTTGGCATGCAGAAGGTCCCAGGTTCAATCCCTGGCATCTCCAATTAAAGGGACTAGGCAAGTAGGTGATGTGAAAGACCGGAGACCCTGGAGAGCCACTGCTGGTCTGAGTAGACAATACTGACTTTGATGGACCCAGGGTCCGATTCAGTAGAAGGCAGCTTTGTGTGTTCAATATTATTTGGGGAGGGGCTGTGGCTAGACCTCCATCTTTCAAGGACAAGAGATATTCAAAAATTTTGGGCAGAGGGCAAGAAAAAGGGTCTAGGCCCTTTAGTAATGCCCAATTAGAGAATCTCTTCCACTTAAGTTGGTACGATTTCCTAGTTGAACACTTTGACCACTCTATCAGAGAAGGGGGTTAGTGCTGGATGTACCAGGCTGACAGGTGAATGTATGTCGTGGTAGACAATACTGACTTTGATGGATGGACCAAGGGTCTGATTCTGTAGAAGGCAGCTTCATGTGACTGTGTAAATGATTTCCAACATAAGGAAAGCCCTGCTGGATCAGACCAAGGCCCATCAAGTCCAGCAGTCTGTTCACACCCTTGAATACCAGTGCTAGGAAGCAACATCAGGGGAAGGCCTTGCTTGGCTCTGGTTGGCCACTGTGTGAAACCAGATGCTAGACCAGACGGACCGCCGGCATTATCCAGAAGAGCTTTTCTTCTGTGTTTTAAATCTTCTAGGTGAGTAGGTTTGATTCCCCGCTCCTCCACATGAGCGGGGGAGGCTAATCTGGTGAACTGGATTTGTTTCCCCACTCCTACACATGAAGCCAGCTCGGTGACCTTGGGCAAGTCACACTCTCTCAGCCCCACCTACTTCACAGGGTATCTGTTGTGGGGAGGGGAAGGCGATTGTAAGCAGGTTTGAGTCTCCCTTAAGTGGTAGAGAAAGTTGGCATATAAAAACCAACTCTTCTTCTACTGTCTCATAGCTGGAAATGTAATACTTTTGAGACCTTCCCCTCCACCTTCAGGTTAATGGCCAGCCATCGCTGGTTCTTTGCCACGATTGAGCGACCTGTTGGCACACAGAGTCCGAACGTTCTGCTCCGAGCCAAAAAGGGTCATTGTCCCCTCCACTTGTGAAGGTCCCTGCAAGAACTGGGCCAGAGCCAAGTGCTTCACAGGCAGAATGAACCTGATCCAAACCTGGTAGGTTGTGCAACTGGAAAGAAAAACTATTCTCACAACTTACTCATGCATGTAGCGGTACTAGAACAGAGCATGTATTTCCTGCGAGCTGCAGGTATTACCCTGCTCTCGGTGCATTGTTTTCTGTATTCTGCATAGTTTAACAGATGTCGTAAGAACAGAAGAAAAGCCATGCTGGATCAGACAAAGGTCCATCAAGACTAGCCGTCTGTTCACACAGAAGCCAAGCAGGTGCCTCCAGGAAGTCCACAAACAAGACGACTGCAGCAGTATTGTCCTGCTTGTGTTCCACGGCACCTCATAGAATAGGCATGCTCCTCTGATCCTGGAGAGAAGAGGTCCGCATCACGACTAAGACCATAAGAACATCAGAAAAGCCCTGCTGGATCAGACCCAGGCCCATCCAGTCCAGCAGTCTGTTCACACAGTGGCCAGCCAGGTGCCTCCAGGAAGCCCACAAACAAGATGACTGCAGCAGCACCATCCTGCCTGTGCTCCACAGCACCTAATATAATAGGCATGCTCCTCTGATCCTAGAGAGAATCGGTCTGCATCATAACCAGTATTCATTTTGACTAGTAGCCATGGATAGCCCCATCCTCCGTAAGAACATAAGGAAAGGCCATGTGAGCTGCAGGTATTACCCTGCTCTCAGTGCATTGTTTTCTGTATTCTGCATAGTTTAACAGATGTCGTAAGAACAGAAGAAAGGCCATGCTGGATCAGACCCAGGTCCATCCAGTCCAGCAGTCTGTTCACACAGTGGCCAGCCAGGTGCCTCCAGGAAGCCCATAAAGAAGACAACTGCAGCAGCATTATCCTGCCTGTGTTGCACAGCACCTCATACAATATGCATGCTCCTCTGATCCTGGAGAGAATAGGTCTGCATTGTGACTAGTATTCATGGATAGTAGCCATGGATAGCCCTCTCCTCCATGAACATGTCCACTCCCCTCCTAAAGCCTTCCAAATTGGCAGCCATCACCACATCATGGGGCAGCGTTTTGTTTTCAGACTCCATATGCAAAACCAAGTTGACACATTTCAGTTATGAAAATGCAGAATGCACACCACATCCGGGGCAGGCTGCTTCCTTGTTCGGTACAACACCCACAGCACAGTTGATTTAGCAGAAACTGCTTACAGACTGGCCTGCCGTCTGAATTGCAGTTAAAACTCCCTGCAACCCGCTGGGGCTGGTTATTTCCCGCGTTTGTTTTGCCACTCTGAGAGCCGGTGTGGCTTGGCGGTTGGAGCGGTTGGTCCCTCAAAGTCAATACTGCCCACTCGGACGGGCAATAAGCTCTCCGGGGGTCTGAGGCAGACCTCTCTCGCATCAACTACCCCCTGATCCTTTTCACGGGAGATCCCGGGGATTGAACCTGGGACCTTCCGCACGCCAAGCAGGTGCTCTACTGCTGTTCTAGGGCTCCTCCAATTGAGCTTTCAGCGCTGCAGGGCAGATGTCCCGATGCTTCTAGAGCCGCACAGACGGAGCTGGCCAGTCACAATGGCCACCCTGGCCTTTGTGCGATGCCCTTCCCCTGTAAACAGGAGCAAAGTGCCCTGTTGTTCTGTCCTGGCAAACAGCAGCATGACTCACGTAGCCTGAGTATCTGTCTCTCCTATATTTTTATCCTTCCTCCTCCATAACATCCTGGTGAAGTCGTTTAGGCGGAACGACTGTGACCCTACCCAGTGAGCTGCGTGACATTGGAACCCGGGTCTCCCGGCTACTGGCGTTGCAGGAAATCCCTGTTCTCCCCAACAAGGGCCGGCTCCGTAAACAAGGGGACACGGGCACTCCCGTTTTTCTCTCTGTGTGCATGCTTACGGAGGAGATGCTCTCGTGGGGAACCCCAGCCCGTCTTCCCCTTCCCCCGCGTACTCTGCTCCCCCTCCCTCTTTTTGCATTTCTCTTCCTGGGCTGGAAGCGCAGCCTCTCCCCTGGGCAGGGAGCCCGGGTGGGTGTTTCCCCAGCTCGCGCACACCTTCAGCCGAGCAGCCAATCGGACCCCAGGGATGCTGCCTCGGCCCGCGGGCTGCAAGCCCAGAGACGTCACCGCTCCGGGTTGCATCACCGTCTCCGCATTCCTCCTTTGCCTGTCTGGTGCCCCTGATCTCAACCCACACGGTCGCCTGTTTCCCAGGGCCTCCGGAGCCTTGGTCTGTGTTTTGGGGGGGGGGTGGCGGATCCTGCCCTCAATGACTCCCGGCTGTTCCCCAGCGCAGGAGAGGACCTGCCTTGTTTTGTGGACCGGCTGAAATTTCCCAGACGCCATCTCTCTCGTGTGTGCCATCCTGATTGCCCTGGGTGATAGGTGGGGTACACCTGTGGTTAATAAATGGCTTGTCAAAGTATGTCAGGGATGGGTATTAATGACTCAGAGTTGGTTTTTATATGCCGACTTTCTCTACCACTTAAGGGAGACTCAAACCGGCTTACAGTCTCCTTCCCTTCCCCTCCCCACAACAGACACCCTGGGAGGTAGGTGGGGCTGAGAGAGCTGTGACTAGCCCAAGGTCACCCAGCTGGCTTCATGTGTAGGAGTGGGGAAACAAATCCAGTTCACCACATTAGCGTCCACCGCTCATGTGGAGGAGTGGGGAACCAAACCTAGTTCTCCGTATTAGAGTCCACCGCTCCTAACCACCACTCTTAACCACTACACTACGCTGGCTAAGCTATATTCGGAAGAGAACCCTAGAATGCAAAATCCTAGCCACCTCAGCAATGTTACAGTCCCTTTATAGAAAGACCTCAAAGAATCACTGTATCAGGCGGTATAGTGGTTAAAGTATCAGGCTGGGATCTGGGACACCCAGGTTCAAATCCTCACTCTGCCACAGACGTTTGCTGGGTAATCTTGGGCCACCCATGCACTTCCAGCCTAACCTACCTCGCAGGGTTGTTGAGGGGATAAACTGGAGGAGAATGATTTAAGTTGCTTTGGGTCCTCCTTGGGGGGGAAAGTGGGATATAAAGTCAACAAACAAACAAAATTCTCCCCAAATCTGTCAGAAGTTTCCTCTTCACTCCTTTATTTTTAAGGAAGGGTGGTGGTTGTTTTTTAATCTCCCTCTCTGCGATGTCCTGAGTCTCGGCAAAAACAGGCGGGCTATCGAGTAAATTTATCAAAAACTATGATCTATGACTTCTAGAACAGTTATCTGTGTAAGGTTCCTGCCTCATCTTAATTTCTCATCACAACAGCTCTGCAAAGCAGGCCAGCGGTACAAGACTGTGCCCCGGGTCACCAGGCGGGAGTCGTGGTTGAGCAAGGATTTCAATGCGGATCTTCATAAGCTAATAACCAGCCTTTTCATGATCCCGGCCCTCAACGAGGAAAAGGAGGCCCCAACAATTTGAGACTGGATCAACCCAGCGTGCCATGAAAAGGAAAGACCTCATATCCCCTCCTTGGTCTCCGAAGTTAGCAGATTCTGCACCTTCCACCTGCATAGGAGAGTCTAAAGTTCCCCAGGAAATGAAAAAGAAAGGGTAGTGCATTCTTGTTAATTGACTATGATCGATAGGGCAGAAAATCCGGGTTTATGATAAACTTGCATGAATAGTAAAACTCCCATTCAAGCGAGGTCAGCACCTCATAAAGAAAAAATAAGCCTGTATAACCTGATCTACTGAATCAATCATTTCCCTGCTATGAAAGGAAGTGAAAGGTTATGTAAAAGAGGAACCAAATTCTTTTATCCTTGATTGGGTACTCTTTTTTGTTTTGCTGTCAAGTCGCAGCGGACTTATGGCGACCACGCAGGGTTTCCAAGGCAAGAGACAAACAGAGGTGGTTTGCCATCCCCTGCCTCTGCATACCAACTCTCATCCAAATACTAACCAGGGCCAACCCTGCTTAGCTTCTGAAATCTGACAAGATCGGGCTCACCTGGGCTATCCAGGTCATGGCAACCAGGAACTGCTAGGTAAGAAAACCAAGCCTTCCTCTATGGAGCAATAGTACCTTTGATTGTGTCAACTGGTTGCTGTTGGTTTTTTTTTTAATGTTGCAAGCTTCCAGAACTTACAAGAGTCTTCTTCAAGGAAAGAGGTGCGCCAAAAGCACGCACTTGCCTGAACAACCACCTTGAACTGCTTCCAAAGTCCTCACTGTCTCGAGCAGTCACTTCCTTGGAAGAAAGAGTGCCTCTTTTTAAAGCCAGCAGGCTTATGCAGTCTTGCAAAGTATGCCACAACGCCACAATGCGGGCTGTGCATTACAAAATCCGGCGCCCAAGAAAAAATGATTCATTCCAAAGACGGCCATGGGGGAAGCGCTGGGGAGCATTCCAAGTGCCGAAGAAGTGATTCCCAAAGCCGATTACCCAGGATCTTTTGACCCAGACACATGATGTGCACGAGACACGTTAAGTGGCCTGTGCATGACTCCAACATTTCCCCCCCCCCCAGTTGTGGTTCGTGCACTCCTTGCAAATGAGCATGAGCCAGTGTGTAAGGCTACTCTAGGGAGGGTGTAGCATTAGCTTGCTTCCTCTCTGCCCAAAGAGAAAAGTCACAGGAGAGAGAGAGTGCTCCTATCTTCCTGATACCAGCGGAGACGACAGAGAATCATAACAGTTGGCAACAGAATTTGGGGATAAGTACGAAAAGGGGCATTTGGAACCAGTTCGTGACCCAGAAGCCCTCATCAGATGTCTCTTTGATAGCTCTAGAACGGAGTCCGGTAGCACCTTGCAGACCACATGCTTTTCTTGGTATAAGCTTTTGAGAAGCATAGTTAAATTGTGGAACTCCCTGCCCCAGGATGTGGTGATGGCTGCCAACTTGGAAGGCTGTAAGAGGGGAGTGGACATGTTCATGGAGGAGAGGGCTACCCATGGCTACTAGTCAAAATGGCTACTAGTCATGATGCAGACCTCTCCAGGACAGAGGAGCATGCCTATTACATTAGGTACACTGGAACACTGGCAGGATAATGCTGCTGCAGTCTTGCTAGTGGGCTTCCTAGAGGCCCCTGGTTGGCCACTGTGCGAACAAACCGCTGGACTTGATGGGCCTGGGTCTGATCCCGCAGGGCCTTTCTTATGTTCTTATGAGGCAAAGCTCCCTTCGTCAGATACAAGTCAGAATGGAGATCTCTGAGTCCTTACACCCCAGCCTCAAGGTGGAAGGGGCGTTGCAAAGAAAGGAGTCAGGATGCAAAGGTACAATGTCAAATTTAATCAGCCTGATTACAACGGGGGAGAAACGCTGAAGGGCAGAAAATTCGCATCGGTAGTGAGATAAGAATCCTACATTCCTATTCAGCCCCGGGGGGGAGGGGGTCCGTCGTTCTGAAATTGTGAACGAACTCCAAGCTGTTGGTCTCTAAGGAGCTCTTCAACTAGAGTATAGCTCTTCAACTGCAGACCCCACCCCAAAAAGCAGTCCTATCATCCTCACACACACACCCCCATTTGGGAGCAAAACAGGAGCCAAACTGGAGGGGAGAATGGATGGCTGCCACCAGGCAGGGAGAGCACCGGGTCGCAAGCTGGCAACTTTATTGGGAGCCAATGTCCCTTCCGACCACAGCACATCAGACCCTTGGTCTCTCAAGGTCAGTATTGTCTACTCAGACTGGCAGCAGCTCTCCAGGGTCACAGGTGGAGGTCTTTCACATCACTTAGTCTGCTGTTTTTACTGGAGATGCCGGGGATTGAACCTGGGACCTTCTGCATGCAAAGCAGATGTTCTACCACTAAGCCACGTCCCCCACTGCTAATGGTTCAGACTCAAGGTCAGCCAAAGAGGATCAGGAACGTCCCATCAAACCACCACCACCACCCCGCAACCAGCCAAGTTTCATTCTTCTTAAGATTAGCCAAATATCAACATTTTCCAGCCTTCACAGGGTTGTGGGAAGCTAACAGCAACCACGCAGTCGCCTGCCAGTCCGGCAGCCGATTAGAACCAGGCTGGCTGGGCCAGAGGGAGATGCTGAGGGCCAAACGACCAAGTCGATTCCAAGGTGGGGATCTCTGGCTCTTTCCTTCCTCTCCTTTTTAAAACTTCCTTTCCCCTTTTGCAAAGTAGACGTCTCAACCTTGAAGCCAAGAGACCCTGGATCTATTCCCCTGTGGCCAGTGCTGAATCAGTGCTAGGGTTCAAAGCCAAATGGGAAAGTTTGTTGCCCTTTGACCCCTGTATATGTGGCGGCCCGTGATTATTTAGTGATCAAGCGCTTGACACATACTCAGAAGTTAGGGTTGCCAACCTCCAGGTACTAGCTGGAGATCTCCTGCTATTACAACCGATCTCCAGCCAATAGATCAATTCCCCTGGAGAAAACGGCCGCTTTGGCAATTGGACTCTATGGCATTGAAGTCCCTCCCCACCCCAAACCCCACCCTCCTCAGGCTCCGCCCCAAAAACCTTTGGCAAAACCAAAAGGTTTGAGATCCAGACACCTTTTCCCACTGAAGCAGTTCCTCCTTCGGTGCAGAAGAACCCAAAATGTTATTTCCTATTTTACAAAGCCACCCTTACATCCTGTTGATTTCCACCTGGCCCTGAACTTCCCACAAGAGTCTTAGCACTATTTCAAAGGTAAGAAGCTAAGAGACTGGATGGCAGCTCTGGAAATTCCCAATTTGAATCTGAACTCACAAGCAAATTTAATACAACCTGCCCTTTCTCAACCAAATATATGCAGGTGCCGGTCTTGGAAGACTGCAATGAGAATAATGATCTTCCTTAAAGGTTATCATAAGGATTGCTATACCATCTAACGGTAGGGACAATAAGCAGGCGTGGTGTAGTGGTTCAAAAATCGGGCTAGGATCTTGGAGTCCCGGGTTCGAATCCTCACTTTGCCACGGAAGCTTGCTTCAACCAGTCCCTTTCTTACAGCCGAACCCCCCTCATAGGGTTGTTGTGAGAATAAAACAGTGGTGCACAGGACAGCGTAGGCCACCCTGAGCTCCTTGGTGGAAGAGCAAGAAAGAAATGTACTAAGTGCATGTAAAGCGCTTTGAACACTCCAAAGAGCATATATATGCGCGCGCACATAAAATAAAAACATGTAAATAAATAATAAAACCAACAGCTATTCACAAGGGCTTGGGTGTCAGAGCGGACTTTCAAGTGGCAAAAGTCAACCCCGGAATTTTGTAGAGGAAAAAGCATAGGGCACTTTTCCCAACCACTGAGTCAACACAACCCAGTCTTCACCCGTCTGGGAGTAGGATCTTGGCTCTTGGGCTGGGAGACCGAGAGGGGAGGAAGGAACTCTCTAAGCAGGTCTGTACATAAGTAGGACTCACTAAAGAAAAAGGAGCTTTCGCTTTGAGCTGAAAACGATGTGGCTTCCAGCATCGTAGCCTTCCCCGTTAGAAATTCATCACTCATAAACCCCCGTGACCGCAATCAAGACTGACACGTCCTCTTAAGAAATCCCCCCCCTCTCTTCTCGGAAAGAACCCCAGGCTTCTTCCTCTTGGATCATTGCTTCTGTCATTCTAACAGCTACTTAAAGCCATGAGAACATGAGCTGCCACTCCCTGATTCAAGTGTCTTGGCCCGCTCCCAATGGCCAGAGACAATGCAAGCGTGCCCATCCCACCCTCCAGCATTCTGTGACCAGAAGATCTAATCATGGCTCACCTCACAGGGATGTTGTGAGGATTACTAATACAATCTAAGTGCAGTGCTTTGGCCTCTTAGGAAAAGATTAAGGATTCCATAGTTAAGATTAAGATTTAAGGATTCCACACGCTACCCCCACAAATTCCTGCTCAATACAACCTCAGCTGCCACCACGTGTCCTCTTAAGCTCATTCCAGCCCCCCTCATTAAGAGTATTAGTATTTATATAGCATTTACAATAACCCTATTTTTGTTCACTTCCTTTATACCTCGCCTTTCTCCCCAGTGGTGTGCCCCAAAGATGTTTACATCATTCTCCTGTCCTCCATTTTATCCTCATGACAACAATCTTGTGAGGTAGGCTAGGCTGAGAGTGTGTGACTGGCTCAAGGCCAGCCAGCGAGCTTCTATGGCAGAGCAGGGATTCAAACCCATAAAATAGACCCGCATTAACCCCATCCTACAGATGGGGGAAACTGAGGCTAAAGACAGAGCGGGTTGCCTAAGGCTACTTGTAGAATGAATCAGCGCAGTACAGTGGTTCAGGCACTGGACTGGGGAGCTGGGAGACCCGGGTTCAAATCCCCACTCTGCTAGGAAATTGAGGCCAGTCAGTTTCTCACAGCTTAGTCTACCTCAGAAGGTTGTTGTCGGTGGAAAATGAGGAAGGGATACCCCACACTGCTCTGAGCTCCGTGGAAGAACAATGGGATAAAAAATATATGCTAGACAGATTAGTAGCAGAGGCAAAATTTGGAACAGCCACTCATCAGATCATAGTTCATTCTCTATGCCGCTTGATAACTTTTCGAGTTTCTTTCTAGCCTCTTTCCCCCACTACCATACAGACCAAAACTCCCAACATCCTGTCTCTGTGTATGCAAAGTGCCCTCAAGCCACAGCCGACTTACAGAGTCTGCACAGCGTGGTGTCATAGTTAAGAGCGGTGGTTTGGAGCAGCGGACTCTAATCTGGAGAACCAGGTTCGATTCCCCACTCCTCCACATGAGCAGCGGACACTAATCAGGTGAACTGGGTTGGTTTCCCCACTCCTACACACGAAGCCAGCTGGGTGACCTTGGGCTAGTCACAGCTCTCTCAGCCCCACCTACCTCACAGGGTGTCTGTTGTGGGAAGGGGAAGGGAAGGTGATTGTAAGCCGGTTTGATACTCCCTTAAGTGGCAGAGAAAGTTGGCATATAAAAACCAACTCTTCTTCTTCCACCCCTACCTAACCCACACGTCACTTTTTCTTAAGAGAAGAGGCCAGAAAGGCCGATTGCCTCCCCCACCCCACCTTTCCTTGTGGGTCCCCCATCTCTTTCCCTTTCGGGGGTTTAATAAGGGGTCTCATCTTTAGAATGCAAAGGAAGAAGGGGAAGGGCCCAAAATGTAGGGGCAGGGGTGATAAGCATCCTTAATCTTTTTCTTTTTTAATACAGCAGCTATCAACATTGATAAGGGGGGGATCCTCCTCTTCTTCAAATCATCCCTCCCAGAATCATCAACTTTTATGATTTCATTTTATTATTTTAACCTAACTTTTGATTTTTTTCCAGAGCTGATATTGTATCGAAATAAAACCTGATTGATTGATAAGGGGGGGATTGGAATAAACTGGCAAAAATGGACTTTACTATATTAGTCAATGAGTTTTAGTCAATGAGTTATAGAAATAAGTTTAACTTTTTTTTTTTTTTACTGTTAATAATGCAGTTTTCAAACTGTTTAGACACTTCTCCGGAAGCCTGGCGATGGGTCACTTTTTTGGTGGGTGGTGGGTCAAAAGAATATTATGAATTTTGATTATATTTAGTAGATTATATAATTGATATTCTTTTGTATTTTCTTTTTATTATTGTATTTTGTTTTGTTTTATGTGTTTATGTTATAAAAATAATATATATATATATAAAATAAAAGATAAGGGGGGATCACGAGGTCTCCCCCCCAAAGCGGGCTCCCCCATCCCCCGAAGCCATTGACCAAGCAGCCACGTGCCTGGCAAGATCTCCCCCCGCCATGCAATAAAACAACATTAAAATGCACCCCATAAAAGACCCTGACCTCTTTTCCAGCTGGCCCTCCATGCCGGATTCCGCTTCGCCGGAAGCTCGAGCGATGCCTCGGTCGCGCCGCGGAGGGAGACTCGCGCTCAATGCAGCAAGCAGAGAGACTTAACCGGCCTCCTCGCAGCGCGTGTCGTCACCGGCCGCGCCGGCCAATCGGCGGCTCCCCCCCGGCGGGTAACAAAGGTTGCCGTGGAGACGCCGGGTCCCCTCGTCACCGCCTCTGGACCGCTCGCGCCCTGCCCACTCTATGCGGCCTTCGGCCTCTAGGGGGCGCCGGCGGGAGGGCGCTGATTGGCTAAAGCGGGGAGGCTTGCGGGACCCCTGCCGGGCAGAGGGGTCCGCGCCGCAGCGGATTGTCGCGTGGCTGATGCGGGTCACCGAGCAGCAAAAAAAGGACAGGGGCATTTTTATTGTTATTTTGCTGAAAAAGAGGCTCCGACGCTTCCTTCTCCAGGTCCTGGGGTCAAGTGGCCAGATGGCCCGGCCGTCCCCTTGGCATGCCTGGCACGCAGATTCCCCGCACGTGTGAAAGACGCAGCTGTCTCATCCCCCGGACTCCAGACAGAACAGATGTCTGTGCTCCCAGCTGACGCATGCAGTGGCTCCGCACCAAGAGCCGCCTCTGTCTCTCTGCTCTAATACCACACCTAATCCCATCACACCTGCTATTCACATTGACATACTGTTAACATTGACAGACGAATGCTTGTCTGAATTCACTCTCCTCTACTTAAAGACAGATGGATTCACCTTCTAGCTGTACCTGAAGAAGTGAGCTGTGGCTCCCGAAAGCTCAGCCCCTGCCAGAAAATATTTTTGTTAGTCTTTAAGGTGCTACTGGACTCTTGCCCTTCTCTCTGCTGTAAATAACGAATGTTGCGCTTTGCTGTCGGGTTGCCAACCTCCAGGTACTTTTCTGCGGGAGAGAGGAAGACAAAACGCACACATAGAGATTTCGATCTAGGCCACTGATGCAGGTGGACAGTAAGACTGAAATGACACATAAAGCACCAGGAAGTTAAAATGCAAATCAACTTTCCTGCTGGCTCATCAATAGGGTTGCCAACCTCCAAGTACTGGCTGGAGATCTCCTGCTATTACAACTGATCTCCAGCCGACAGAGATCAGTTCCCCTGGAGAAAAATGACCGCTTTGGCCATTGGACTCTATGGCATTGAAGTCCCTCCTCAAACCCCGCCCTCTTCAGGCTCCGCCCCAAAAACCTCCTGCCGGTGGCGAAGAGGGACCTGGCAGCCCTTAATTGCTGTCCTTTCTTTAAGACAGGAAGAGAAGCTGTCCCAAGGTCATTATTCACTACATTCCAGGAATAATCGCAAGACAAAACAGCCTTGAACGGCCACCAGGTTTCCATGGCAGAGGGGGGATTTGAACCTGGCACTCCCTGGTCGTAATTTGGCCCTTTAAACACTACACTGCTCTGGTTCTACACTGAAGGTTAAAAAAGGGGGAAAGGGGGGGGACATGAAATTGCCTGACACTCTACGTGGGTTGCAGATAGGGTTGCCAACCTCCAGGTACCAGATGGAGATCTCCTGCTGTTACAACTGATCTCCAGCCGACAGAGATCAGTTCCCCTGGAGAAAATGTCCGCTTGGGCCATTGGACTCTATGGCGTTGAAGTCCCTCCCCAAACCCCGCCCTCCTCAGGCTCCACCCCAAAAACCTCCCTGTGGTGGCAAACAGGGACCTGGCAACCCTAGTTGTAGATAACAAGCCAATAATGGCCTGAAAAATCTCTTCCCCCACCCCCCGTTTGGGATCTGGGAGACTCGAGTGCAAATTCCGTCGGTGCCCAGGGAAGCTTGCTGGGTGACTTTGGGCCAGCTTGCTCGCTCTTTCAGCCCAGCCTACCTCACAGGGTTATTGTGAGGATAAAATAGAGGAAATGAGATTTCCACACTTTGGAGTACAGGTGGAATAGAAAGGTACTAAATAGTCGCAAGACAAAACAGATTGCACTTTGTGAGGCTGTTGGCCTGGTTCTATTGAACCTTATGCTAGAATTTTTTTAAAAGGTTTTAGTCTTTAAGATACCACAAGGGTCCTTTTTAATTTATATATATAATGTATGTGATGTATGTGAACTAACTAGATATATTTAACTAGATCTATCTGTGGTTTGTCAATCTTGTTGCCTTGGCTTCCATTAACTGTGTGTTAATCCAATATTTACACATCATGTGATTTTTTTTTTTATATCACACCTAGGAAACTGTCTTGTATCCATATTGTGACCCAATGTATCTAGGCCAATATTTATTGGCAATGGCTCTCTGAGATCTGAACAAAACATTATGTCCCAATAGCCGCTATAAATTTAAAACCAGCATTGTTTATGATCCACTTATGGATGGACGGAGATGTTGCTGTATCCCTTGGTCCCTCTTTGGTGGAAATGTTGGAAGTTAGATCTGAAAACCACTCCAATGAAAACTGAAAATACCAAATAAGGAATACAAAGGATGAGCAGAGCTGGATTTACGCACATCCTAAATAAAAGATAGCTAAGGACCTCTGATTGGCAGAGGCCTCTAAATACCCCCTCCCCAAAATTACACATTTTGGGTGTAATATTATGAGGCCTCTTAAATTTGACATAGCTCGAGGCCTCCTGCCCTGATAAAAAGTAACTGTAGTCTCTTTCTATCTCTATTATTAAATCTTGTTTTTCTGTCTAGGGTCTCCCTCAGTCCAGTGAATGTATTCAGATGTATCCTTTTAAAGCTGGGGCAGTTTGTTTCTAGGAAACAAATTGGAACTCCTATTAAATAGATCTGTGGTCTGTGGATGGACCACGTTTTGCTTCCACTGAGATGTCGCCACCCGTGTTTTCAGACCTGTTAATTAGTTTAAACAGGTTGTTAATTGCCTGCCACAAAACCAGGAGTTAATCTATTCACAGCCCAAGGCACAAAACCTGTCCAACATGTGTTCGGCCTCTGTGTGCCTTCCGTAATGTGCCTGTTTGCGATCAGATAGGATGATGTTTAAGGTAGGTTCTGAAAGATTAGTGGCTGATTGGATCAGTCACCCTTACTTATCTCTAACTTCACCTGGGCAGGGATAAAAAATATATATCATATGGTCCATGAAGCTGGAGATGAGAGACGCCCAAGCAGGTGAATCAGAGAGTTATGAGAATGACTTTCTTCATCAGGTGATGGAGATGAAGAAGATGATGAACACATGAAGCTGCCTTATACTGAATCAGACCCTTGGTCCATCCAAGTCAGTATTGTCTACTAAAACTGGCAGCGGCTCTCCAGGGTCTCAGGCAGAGGCCTTTCCCATCACCTACTTGTCTAGACCCTTTAACTGGAGATGGAACCTGGGACCTTCTGCATGCCAAGCAGATGCTTTACCACTGAGCCACGGCCCCTCCCCATGATGTTCTAGCATGACTGATCTTCCCCATCACAGAGAAGCTGGGAGTTGTGACTGGCCCAAGGTTATCCAAAGAGCTGACCAGAGATTTGAACTCCAGGTCGCCCCAGTCCTAGATGATGATGATTTCATTTATACCCCACTTTTCTCCCCAGTGGGGAACCGAAGTGGCTTCCGTTGTTCTCCTCTCCTGCATTTTATCTCCACAACAACCCTGTGAGATAGGTTAGGCCAAGAGTGTGCGACTCGTCAAAGGTCACCTAGCAAGTGGGGATTCGAAACTGGGTCTCCTGGATCTCAATCTGACACTCATGAATACATGAAGCTGCCTTATTATATTGAATCAGACCCTTGGTCCATCAAAGTCAGTATTGTCTACTCAGACTAGGGTTGCCAGGTGTCAGCGAGGGTGAAGTCTGACACCAGGTCCAATTGCTAAAGCGGACATTTTTTCCAGGTGAACTGATCTCTATCGGCTAGTACAACTGTACTAGCGGGAGGTCTCCAGCTAGTACCTGGACGTTGGCAACCCTAACTCAGACCAGCAGCGGCTCTCCACGGTTTCAAGCAGAAGTGTTTCACATCACCTGCCTAGTCCTTTTAACTGGAGAAGCCAGGGATTGAACCTGGGACCTTCTGCATGCTAAGCGGATGCTCTACAAACTGAGCCACAGCCTCTCCCCTCAAACCACTCCATCACACTGGCTCTCATAACATGCTAACCAGCTGTGATGCCTTTTCAGCACAGTCCGTGAGCTTAGAAGGTAGTCACTTTGCTTAGGCCTGACTGCACAGAGAGTCCGTCACAGTCCGGCCACCATCTGGACAAGGGGTGCTATGCCTTGGTTCGTCTTTCACATCTAACTCCACCAGGAAGGCAGAGCACGTTTTCCACTTTTGCCCAGGAGCCTGACCCTAATTTGCGTATTTGGTGAAAGTTCAGCGACCCCTATCGACTGGTGCTACGTGGCTGATAAGATTATGCCCGGACATTATTGATTCAGCCGTATATAATTTGGTGCCGGTTTTATTACAGCGAAGAAACTTTATTGACTTTAGTTTATTGACTTTGATAGCGAATCAAAGGTAGGTTGGAGATCCCCCCCACCAAAAAAAAAACAGAAACGTTGACAAAATTAAAAACCCTTTCCTAAGAGCAAACAAAAATGGGCCGGGGAATTGGATTGCGTGTGCTGTGTCCCTGGAAGAGCGACAAGGGAGAGGAGTCAGAGCTGATGTTGCCAAGCCAATGACTGAGCACTATTTAGATGCAGGGGACGAAGGGTGGAAAGGGGCTGACATGCACTGACGGGATAGGATAGTGGGGCTGGAAAAGGTGAATGAGCCCTCGTATTTATGCGTAACCTGTTGACACAATAATTGTTGCCGTGTATGGTACTCGAAGGGCATTAGCTAGGAGCTAGAGCTACCAGACCCGTAGTTCTCCTGGAACACTGCAGTCGTTCTCCAGCCTCCAAAGATCAGTTCCCCTGGAGGAAATGGCCACTTCGGAGGGCAGTCCTTATGGTATACCAGAGTCTTGGAGAAACTGGAGACGTAGAGTGACATCACATCCCTGCTGAGCTCCCCACCCCTCCCCAACTCCGCCCTCTCCAAGCACTGCCCCCAAATCTCCAGGAGTTTCCCAAGCCAGAGATGGCAACCCACGTTAGGTGGGGGTAAGGTTGCAAGATCCCTCTCCACCACTGGTGGGAGATTTTTGGGGCAAAGCCTAAGGAGGGTGGGGTTTGGGGAGGGACTTTAATGCCATAGAGTCCAATTCTCAAAGCGGTCATTTTCTCCAGGTGAACTGAATTCCAGATCAGTTGTAATAGCAGATCTCCAGCTAGTACCTGGAGGTTAGCAACCCTGTGTGGGGATCTGTGACTTTTTTCTGCATGAGAGAGACAGAGAAACGCACACATAGAGATTTCGATCTAGGCCACTGATGCAGGTAGACAGTAAGACTGAAATGACACATAAAGCACCAGGAAGTTAAAATGCAAACCAATTTTCCTGCTGGGTCATCAATAGGGTTGCCAACCTCCAAGTACTGGCTGGAGATCTCCTGCTATTACAACTGATCTCCAGCCGATAGAGATCAGTTCCCCTGGAGAAAAATGGCCACTTTGGCCATTGGACTCTATGGCATTTAAGTCCCTCTCCTCCCACACCCTGTCCTCCTCAGGCTCCACCCCAAAAATCTCCCGCCAATAACTAAGAGGGACCTAGCAACCCTAGCTGAATGGCATTATACCCTGCTGAGGTCCCTGCCCTCCCCTGGCTCCACCCTCAAATCTCCATGAATTTCCCAACCCAGAGTTGGCAACCCTAATCTTCCTTGCCATGCAGGGATCTGAACCTGAGTGTCCTCTAGGCAACTCCAACTTATCAGCCGCTGTGCTCTCATAACTGGTCATTTGTTGAACTCCGTCTCTGATCTCGTGAATCCTTCCCACGTGGACTTAACTGGGTCCAGTCCAGAAACTGTCTCGGAACAGGATGCAGAGAACAGGAAGCATGAAATGGGAATCACGTTTCCTCGTTATTTTAATTGACTGTCTGCCGTAGGAATTAAAACCTCGTGTTCCCCTCGTGCTGCTCATTTCTGTAGGGATTACCTGGACTTATTTCATTCCCGATCACCGAAACCTTGTGACATAAACTGAGTCACAAGCATTTTATGGTGTGGATATGTGTAGGGTTGCCAACCTCCAGGTACTAGCTGGAGATATCCCGCTATTACAACTGATCTCCAGCCGATAGAGATCAGTTCCTCTGGAGAAAATGGCCGCTGCGGCAATTGGACTCTATGGCATGGAAGTCCCTCCCCTCCCCAAACCCCGCCCTCCTCAGGCTCTGCCTCCAAAATCACCCGCCAGTGGCAAAGAAGGACATGGCAACCCTAGATATGTGCATCCCCATTCTCTGCCTGCCCACCATGGGCCTTACTCACAAGCAATTCATAGGCTTGCAGATGGGAGAGAAGACAACCACTTGTGATCGTTGGATCAGCTGGAATTAACGGCTACAAATACATTACACAGCAACCAGGCATGCTATTGAACAGCTTTGCCTAATTGAAGAGGAAGCCTGTAAGCGGTGCCAGAACAGGCCACGGCTCCTCAGTACGTGGCCGCTGTGTACTTGCAGACTTTTGATCTCTGTCCAGTTCCTTTGCACTACACTGATTCCCTGGTATTTGGAATATGGCTGAATGTATGACATGCAAGGCAGGGCAGCCTGGCCTGTTCCTTGCTACTACCACTGTAACTTTTGACAACATCAGGGTTGCCAACTGCCAGGTACTGAAGATGACCGCACTATGGTTCTCCTTGGCCCTATTCCAAATCTTCCCTACTTGAAGTACAGTTTCTCTGGTTTATTTCTGGTTGTTGCAGATTTTTGCTTCTGATGCTTAAAATGTAATGCTCAGTGTCTACCTCAATCATTTCTGACTACGTTTCAGTCTGCATAAATTTAAAGTATTTATCATTTACAGGTTTGTGTTGACCTTGAGCAAGGAATGGAATAGATAATCACAGAAACATAGAATCACAGAGTTGGAAGAAACTACCAGGGTCATCTTGTCCAATCCCCCACACAATGCAGGAAATTCACAACTTCTTCCCCCACACACACACACATACACACCCAGTGACCCCTAATCCACGCCCAGAAGATGGTAAAAAAAAAAAAAAACCCTCCTGGCCTGGAGGAAAATTGCTTCCTGACCCCAAAGTGGCAAGTGGTATTTTCCTGGGCATGCAAGAAAGGGCTATGAGAGCCAAGTACTGACGCAACCCTTCCTACCCATCCGCCCTCTCTCTCACGATCAGCCTAAATTCATAGAATCAACATTGCTGACAGGTGGCCATCTTAGCCTCTGCTTAAAAATCTCCAAAGGAGAGCCCACCACCTCCTGTGGAAGCCTGTTCCACTGAGGAAGCGCTCTGTCAGGAAGTTCTTGCTAATGTATAATTTCTAATGATGTGTAAGGTTGCCAGCTCCGAGACGGGAATTACCAGGAGATATTGGGGGCGGAGCCAGTGTGTTATAGTGGTTAAGAGCGGTGGTTAGGAATGGTGGAGTCTGATCTGGAGAACCAGGTTTCATTCCCCACTCCTCCACATGAGCAGGGGATGATAATCTGGTGAACTGGATTTGTTTCCCCACTCCTACACACGAAGCCAGCTGGGTGAACTTGGGCTACTCACACTCTCTCAGTCCCACCTACCTCACATGTTTTGTCGGGAGAGGGAGGGAAGGTGATTGTAAGTCTGTTTGATTCTCCCTTGAGAGTTAGAGAAAGTCGGCATATAAAAACCACCTCTTCGGCGGGACCTCAATGCCATAGAGTCCAGTTGCCAAAGCGGCCATTTTCTCCAGGGGAACTGATCTCAGTTTTAATAGCAGGAGATCTCCAGCCACCACCTGGAGGTTATTACAAAATTATCAGCGCATATGACCAAAAACAAGTGCTTTTCGATGTAGTTATATTCTGTAAGCATATAACATACAAACTTGCAATCTTCAATTGCTCATACATTCTGTGATGCCAGTTTCTTATGCACAATTATCAAACATACAACGTTTTGCATACATGAAATTCAATATTCCATCAAAACAGATATTGCACCATTTCATTTTGTCTGTAGCAGTCACAGTGACAATGGAATCCAAGGTTTAAACAGAGATGGACTTCTGGGATTGTTCCATTTCGCTTTGCTGCTTTATCAATCTTGGAAATTTATTATGCCAGTTAAATAGGTGCTCTTTCTATGAGATATATATTTACAGTGATGCCATTCCCTTTGTTTAAATAAATGCATACAAATAATACATATAATACATTCATGTTATCAACTCTAATGCTTGAAGCACTAGGCAATTTTTTAAGCATAAACGTTTTTAAAGAAAAAAACATTTTTGAGAACTATATATTTTTTGAAAAACTGGAAATTATTTTTGAGTTTTGAGAATTCAGAAGGGGGAAATGTGCATCTAAAGAGCAGTAAATCCAGGGTAAATCCAAGGCAGAACCTCCCGTGCATAAATGGCCACAGTGAATTTCTCTTCGGTGGGAGTACTGCAAAAGAAACCCTACTTATAGGTCAGAAGTCGGCCCAATACATAAAATCCATTTGTACCAAATTTGGCACATAACTTTTAAGCCTTTAAATAAATAAACCTATGCAAAATTAGTATATATTAATTAGCAATATTATGACTACCTCTCCCGCAAAAAACCCAAAACACCTCCTTACACCAGTTTTAGGTTTGCATACCTTAAATATATTAACATTTATAGAAATTGCCTCCTTTGACGTCATCCACATTGCACTTTCCCATCAGCTCCGCCCCCTAATGGAATTTTGGCTGGGACGTCAATCATGCCCGAGGGGTGGGCAATGCCAAGCGAGGGAGATGGGGGGCGGAGCAAACAGCCTAACTCCTGGTAAAGGGCGGAGCCATCTCGGATGAACGACGAGGTGAGTTTGCTGTTGTCCAATAGGAGCATAGTGTGGATGACGAAAAAACGGGCTCGGCCAATGGGTTTGCAGAACTGAGATCGTGCTATGAGCCTGTGGTGGCTCTCAGCCAATGAGGATGCACGTTGTTTGTCACGTGGGTTTTATTCCCGCCTTCCTATTTTTGGGCACTCCACGACGCTCTCGTGAGCGATGAGACGTAGATTCAGAACCAGCCAATGAAATGGACAGAAAAGGATCACGGGATGAGGGCGCAGTGAAGCCGCCGCAGAGACGGCGCTATGGGACAAAAAAGGCGGGCCTGTATCCCGGCCAATGAAAGAAAAAAGGCTTCGGCCGGGCTCTGCCCAATCAGGAGCTAGCGACGCTCACCCCTCGTCACGTGACGAGTCCCTCCCGTCCCCCTTCGTCGCCAATAGGAAGTCGTCCCCTCACGTGATCGTAGTAGTCGGCGAGTGAGGGGCGGGGTCGCGCGCTACGGAAGCCGACGGGGAGGCGGAGTAGGCGGCGGTTGCAGGAGCAACAGCGCGCCGCGATGGCTGCGGACGGAGAGCGCTCCCCGCTCCTGCCGGCCGAGTCCGGCGATGGGGGCGGCTCCGGCATGGGAGGCCTGGTGGGGCCCGCGGGGCTGATGACAGGCTCTGCCTCCAACCCGCCGGGGAAGCCGAACCCGCCTCAGGGTGAGCCAAGCCACGCCCCTCATTAATTTGCATGAGGAGCCTGAGGGGGGGATGATAAAGGTGGGGGGGGCGGAGACAGTTGAGAAAAAATACTAGATTATTGTTGGGGGGGGGGGGATATTCAGCCTTTGGAGAGCTCCAAAAATTGGCTCGAGGTTTTAGGGAAGGGTCTTAAGTGGGAAAGTGGGAGGGGCTAGATCCAAATGGGTGGGGTCTTAAGGCTGCAGGGCAGCACAGAATCATAGAGTGGGAAGAGACCACCAGGGTCATCTAGTCCAACCCCTGGCACAATGCAGGAAATTCACAAACTACCTCCCCCCCCCCACAGACACACACCCAGTGACCCCCTACTCCATGCCCAGAAGGTGGCCAAGATTCCCTTCCTCTCATGAACTGCCTACGGTCATAGAATCAGCATTGCTGACAGATGGCCACCTAGCCTCTGCTTAAAAACGTCCAGGGAAGGAGAGTTCACCACCTCCCGAGGAAGCCTGTTCCACTGTGGAACTGCTCTGTTAGAAAATTCTTCCTAATGTCTAGACGGGAACTCTTTTGATTTAATTTCAACCCGTTGGTTCTGGTCCAACCTTCTGGAGCAACAGAAAACAACTCTGCACCATCCTTTATATGAGTAGTAAAACTGTTGAGTTGACATAGCTGGGGATGGGGTGTGAACTGCAAGGCTAAGATCCATTGTTATATTTGGGGGGGGGTTAAGGGAAGGGTAGGTAAAGAATTTCAGGAGATTAGGTAGTTGGAGGGATGGGGGAATGCCTGGAGGTTTACCGAAGTCTGTGCATTTGCCAGGAGCAAGAAAACCATTGGCTGGTAATTGCTGGCCCATTTCCAGCAGAATATTAATTAAGACTTTTTAAAAAAAAATCTGGGGTTTTGTCTCATACTTGCGCAAAGGGAAGATTAGAAGCGTTCTGGTGAAGAGTTTTCTATGTCTGAGGAAGGGGTGTGGCAAGTTAAGTGTTATCAGATTTTGGAGGCAAAAAAGGGTTTATGACAGGGAAGGAATGCAACATGGGAAGGAAATACGATTGTGGGGGAGTACCATGAGACTAGGGGAAAGCAATGAGGAATGGCGGTAGCTCAGTGGTAGAGCGTCTGCTTGGCAAGCAGAAGGTTCCAGGTTCAATCCCTGGCATCTCCACTTAAAGGGACTAGACAAGTAGGTGATGTGAAAGACCTCTGCCTGAGACCCTGGAGAGCCGCTGCCAGTCTGAGTAGACAATACTGACTTGGATGGACCAAGGGTCTGATTCAGTATAAGGCAGCTTCATGTGCTCATTTGTTCAATGGAGGTGAAGGGGTTGACGTTGGGGGCAGGAAAGGGCTGTAATTTCCCCCCAAACATCTTAGCAAGGTTGTGGTCTGTTCCGTGTCTGAGGGGCATCAGTAGGACCGATTCATGCTGCAGCCGGTGCTCTCTTATAGCAGTTCCGTTGATTTATTTTTCCTTTTCTCTCCACAAGGGTTCCCTGGATTTAGCGGGCTCGGCGATGGGGGCCAGGCGGCTGTGCTGCCGGGAGAAGACCCCCCTCCCTACTCGCCCATGGCGTCCCCTGAGAGCGGCAGCGCTCCCATGATCACTTGCCGGGTTTGCCAGAGCCCCATCAACGTGGAGGGCAAGATGCACCAGCACGTCGTGAAATGCAGTGTCTGCAACGAAGCCACGGTGAGGATGGGGAGGAGGTGGGGTAAGACGGCTAAAGGAAAGGCTGGTCTGTTCAGGGTTGACAGGGGTTAGCCTGGAAGTCCCAGGTTCAGACCTTCACCTTGGCCAAGAACTTGTGAGATAGCCTTGGGGAAATGGTGCTTTCCCAGCCACCCCCGCCCTCTCCCATCATCAGTATCGCTTCTTCTTATGGCCAAGTGGGTGGCCCTGGGCTGATGGATGCGGCAGCAAAATGGGGCCACCCAGAGAGAAGGGGGTGTTTTCTGCATGCCTAGGGGATGTGCCGAATAACCTGAGCTCTTTATGAATAACCGAAGGGAAAATGCACAGGTTCCTTTTAAGCACTTGCAGTACGAAGGCAGACTGGAGCTCTGAATGTATCATTTGGCAGAAGGGAAGCATAGTTTATTGTTTTTCTTATAGCCTAAAATGGGGGGGGGAGAGATAATTGGGCTGTGTGTGGGATCAATCTCCCCTCTCTCCTGGATCCTTGTAGATGCATGCCTTTGGGTGTGGACTCCCCCAACCCCAGTCCCCCTTCCCAGAACACATCCACACACTACGAGGAAAAGTTGAAGTCTACCACCACCCTTTTTCACATGTTGTTTTGGTGGGTTCAAGGAGAACTCTTGAGGATAACCTAGGTCCCGGACAGCAGGAAGGGATTTCCCCCTAATTATTCTCGCTCTCCCCACCCCGCTTGCCGAGTTGGTTCCTTCTAGGCTAGGTGCATCACTATCTCACCCAGCTTTGGGGGAGATTGCAAGATCTTTCTTTTTTAAGAGAACTGTGAAGTGAATGATTCAGCATTTATGGCAAATGCTTCTAAACTATGGCTTCCTTATGTGTTGATATGTATGTATCCAAGTTTGATGTGCTGCATCTTTTCCATGACGATTTTTGAAAAAAGGTTTTAAAGTTTATCTTTTGCTATAACGTGAGCTTCCTTGGCGGGCGGGGAAGTGGTGGAGTGCAAATCCTCAAACAGTAAAACCAGGAGTCATTTGGGGTGAGATTTCTGAGGCAACACAAGTGGAGCATTTCAGATGCTCAGAGAATGTTGATTAAAATGGTAACAGGTAAAGATCCCCTGCGCAAGCACTGGGTCATTACTGACCCATGGAGTGATGTCACATCCTGACATCCTGACATCTACTAGGCAGACTTTGTTTATGGGGTGGTTTGCCAGTGCCTTCCCCAGTCATCTACCCCGTACCCCCAGCAAGCTGGGTACTCATTTTACCGACCTCGGAAGGATGGAAGGCTTAGTCAACTACCTGAGCCAGCTACCTGAACCCAACTTCCATCGGGATCAAACTCAGGTCGTGAGCAGAGCTTGAACTGCAGTACTGCAGCTTACCACTCTGCTCCACGGGGCTCCTCAGAATGTGGATTACGGATGCCAAATGTTTGTGTGAAGCCTGAGTCTGGACTGGAGCCGATGCTGCTTCCTCTGGCCTTTCTTAAAGCTTGTTTTGCGTTTCTGTTGTAAGAGCTCAGTATCTTGTGCGGAATTTAAAATTCAGTAGGAGTCATAGTGTCGGCTGCCATCAACCAGTACTTTGCTAACCAGGCAGGCTGACTTCCCATGAGGCAGGAGATGGAGGGATGCAGGACAGCAGAGGCATCTCTGTGAGCTGGAAATCCATACACCATTTGAGTCAGTTTCTGAGGTCAGTTTCTGACCTTGTTCTTTCTGTTTCTTTGAGAAACCTGTCTGACCTCTTCCACCTCCAGTTTCCTGTCATGCACTGAGAAGAAGTGCATTTGCAGGTGTTCGTAAACAAAGGTGTGGATCGGAGAACAGGCTGTTGGACTCCAGACCTGGGTTCAAACAACAGGAAACCTGAGATCTGGGGAAGTTCTCTCCCCTACCCTGCCTCATGTGGTTGTAGTGAGAGTCAAAAAAGCAGAGTAGAGGACCTGCTCTGTATTCAGAAGGTCCCAGGTTTGATCCTCGGCATCTCCAGTAACAGAATTTTGGTGGATGCTGAGAGACTGTCTCAGCCACCAGCAGTTAGAGCATGTGATACACCAGCCTGATGTGGTTTGGCTCTGAACTTCTGCTGAACCATGTTGATTTAAAGGGAGTGTCCGTGACTCATTGGTAGAATGCTGCTCTTGCATGCAGCAGGTCCCAGGTATTAAAAGTCTCCCGGCAGGTGCCAGGGAAGACCATTCTGTGCCTGAGACCCCGGAGAGAGTCTGTCAGTAGGGGAAAAAGTGCTGAGCTATACGGATCGACGACCTGGCTTGTGAAAAGGCAGATTCCTACGCTGAAATGCCATCAGGTTCTCCCTGCCCTTTTTATGCTTCTTACCAGCAGTCTTTGGCCTCCTTCCTTTTGTGCCTGTTCTTCCTCATTAAAGTAGGTTGTAAACGCTTCATGCAGAGATTGTGTCTGCCTTGCGTAGGAGCACCTGATATGCTGTGGGGGCTAAATAAGGCCCTGTTCTCCCAAAGAACAAATAAGGTGACAAACCTAATTCTGGACCTTCCCACTTCTGACTGCAAATGGGGCCTGTTCCCCACGCATGTATGCCTGCATGTGGAACCCTGACATGGTTTGTGTGTGTGTCTAAAGCGCTGTCAGGTCTCATCCGATTGACGGCAACCCAGTAGAGCTTTCAAGGCAAGAGACGTTCAGAGGTGGTTTGCCATTGCCTTCCTCTGCGTAACAACCCTGGCCTTCCTTGGTGGTCTCCCATCCAAGAACTAGCCAGGGCCGACCCTGCTTAGCTTCTGAGATCTGATGAGATAACTGGATTTGTAGTCCAGCCTTTCCCCTTACATGCTCAGTGTCTTGATGGACCAAGGATCTGATATAAGGACCAAGGATCAGTATAAGGCAACTTCATGTGTTCAAGATGGTCATTGAACTGCTTAGTTGCTGATTTGGTTCTTTCCAGTAAAGGGCCTGGTGGAACGCTATACTCAGGGAGGTTCGGGCCTTGCAGTACTTGAAACAATTACTAAGGGCCTGTAAAACTGAGTTGTTCCGCCAGGCATACAGCTGAGGACATGATGGTTT
Source organism: Euleptes europaea (assembly GCF_029931775.1). Taxonomy (NCBI): domain Eukaryota; kingdom Metazoa; phylum Chordata; class Lepidosauria; order Squamata; family Sphaerodactylidae; genus Euleptes; species Euleptes europaea. Next base: position 8,320,593 of record NC_079329.1, on the reverse strand, counting down.
CCACCAGGCTGGCCTTCCCTCCTCACCTTTGTGCTTTCCTTTATGATTTTATTAATGGTATTGTTACCATTGTATTATTATTGCTGCTATGTCTGATGGTGCCAATTTTATTTTACTTTATTCGGTTGTTGCTGATAATTTTATGGAAATGCTAAGATTGTTCTAACTGTTCAAATGCTGTAAGCCGCTCTGAGCCTGACCTAGCCGGGAAGAGCAGCCTAGAAATCCAATGAAACAAATAATTGAATAAATTGTGCTAAAGGAGCAGACAAACCACACAGTTATTCTGGGCTTTGCGGCTTATCCTTCGTAGCCCGCAGCCGTCTCTGCCATCACTAGGCCTGTGTCCTGGAGCACTGAGTAGGCATAATTTCCCTATTCTTCCCTAGCCCCAACCGACAGGTGGCGCGTCTCGCAAGACACTTCCTAGCCGAACTGAGTTTTTTCACTTTCTTCGCAGAAGTAGTACTGTTTCTTCATCCCATGCAGTTGGACTGTCTGTGGATATTCTGTGACTTCGCAACGGCCAGAGAAGCTGTTTTAGCAGTTCCGGTCCACTATCTTGCGTGAGGGTTGTTTGATCGAGTCTGCTTCGTCGCCCATCTCTGCTTCTACCTTAGACAGGAACGTGTACTTTTAAACCTCCGGCTTCTCACAGATTTAGAACCTTTCTCCTTTTCCCTGCTTCAGCCGATCAAAAATGCCCCAGCTGGGAAGAAGTACGTGAGATGCCCTTGCAATTGCCTCCTGATCTGCAAAGTGACATCCCAGCGCATTGCCTGTCCTCGGACATACTGGTAAGGGCGCCGGGGAGGGAGGCTCTCAGGACGGGGAGCGGGCGGGACTTCTCGTGGCTGTACCAGGATCACTCCCAGGCGTTCACGCTGGACAGAATGTTTGGGGAACAACCTTCATCTCTACAGCTCCAAAGAGAGATGCAAATTTACTTTGTTACTGTTGGGGAAGCTTGAAAGTTTGGGGAAGAGTGGTTTGGACAGCCACCAGCCATAGACTAGAACGTCCACTGTATCTTCCTAGATAAACTTCTCATGATCTGAGCTTTTCATTCTGAAAGGAAGGGAATTAGGATTATATTTCAAGCATGTGGCTATGGGACAGAGGAGGGGGGATCCCAGAAGAAAGGTCTGTGCTGAACGCCAGAGGAACAGCCTTCCGACTGGAAGCCTCCCCTGAACCCACCTCCATTCACTGAGGTGGGTGTTGGTTTTGCTCAGTGCCCGTGAGGGCTAGAAACTTGGATCGGTGAGAAATGCAAACTAAAATGGTTGATGTTTGGGGAAGGAAAGAGACCTGGCCAGGAATCAAGCACCTAGTGGCTGCTGTTATGCAGGCCAACAAAACAGTTGACTGTGGCATAGTGGAAACAGTGCATGAACAGAAGAGCAGCAATGCCTATTTTAAAAGTGGGAGAGGAGACAATTTATGGGTGGGTGCCTGTGGGGGGGTAGGGGCAGTGTTGTTGAGGAAAGGCAATAAACAGGTTTACATTGGAAAGGGGAGGGCTGTGGCTCAGTGGTAGAGCATCTGCTTGGGATGCAGAAGGTACCAGGTTCAGTCCCCGGGGCATCTCCAGTCAAAGGGACTAGGCAAGTAGGTGATGCGGAAGACTTCAACCTGAGACCCTGGAGAGCCACTGCCAGTCTGAGTAGACGATACTGGCTTTGATGGACCAAGGGTCTGATTCAGTATAAGGCAGCTTCATGTGTTCATTTGGGGAAGGGCCGTAGCTCAATGGTAGAGCATCTGCATGGCATGCAGAAGGTCCCAGGTTCAGTCCACAGCATCTCCAGTTAAAGGGACCAGGCAAGTAGGTGATTAGGGGACTAGAGCAACTGTCCTATGGGGAGCGGTTAAGGCGCTTAGGGCTGTTTAGCTTGGAAAGAAGGCTGCTAAGGAGTGACATGATAGAGGTCTATAAAATTATGCATGGTTTGGAGAGAGTGGACAGGGAGAGGTTTTTCTCCCTCTCCCATAATACTAGAACGCAAGGTCATCTGTTGAAGCTGGAGGGTGACAGATTCAAAACAGATAAAAGGAACTATTTTTTCACACAACGCATAGTTAAATTGTGGAACTCCCTGCCCCAGGATGTGGTGATGGCTGACAACTTGGAAGGCTTGAAGAGGGGAGTGGACATATACATGAAGGAAAGGGGTATTCATGGCTATTAGTTAAAATGAATACTAGCCATGCTGCTTACCTATTCTCTCTAGTATCCGGAGCATGCCTATTATATTGGGTGCTGTGGAACACAGGCAGGATGGTTCTGCTGCAGTCATCTTGTTGTGGCTTCCTAGAGGCACCCGGTTGGCCACTGTGTGAACAGACTGCTGGACTTGATGGGCCTTGGTCTGATCCAGTAGGGCCTTTCTTATGTTCTTATGATGTGGAAGACCTCTGTGGGAGATCCTGGAGAGCCGTTGCCGGTCTGAGTAGACAATACTGACTTGGATGGACCAAGGGTCTGATTCAGTATAAGGCAGCTTCATGTGTTCATATTGGGGGCTTTGGGTGGGAAGCGGCTCCGTGGGCTAGGATTATACCAATGATGGACAGGAAGTGATCTTGATTTTTGGGTTGGGGAGAGGGGATTGTAGCATCTTTCTCCCTCGGTGTGCAGGGAGGGCCTCCTTTCATCCCCACTTTCTTTTCTTCTCAGTAAAAGGATCATCAACTTGGGCCCCGTCCATCCCGGCCCTCTGAGTCCCGAGCCCCAGCCCGTTGGCGTGCGCGTCATCTGCGGCCACTGCAAAAACAATTTCCTGGTAAGGATTACTGGGATGGGGCGAGACAACTCTGGAATCTCATGCCCTCTCCCCCACTGCATGCGCGGGATGCGGAAATCACCTTAAAGTTGCTGTTGGCCGACGCCTGTGCCTAAAATCACATTCTCAACGTTGGTTCTGGGGCATAACAAGACGATTGTACCAGTGACACCTCAGGAGTTTTGGACTTAGCCAAGGGAGACCTGGAGTCACGGCTCTGTAGACTCCCCTGCCAGCCGGGAGGAAGAGCACAAGGGGAACCTTGCTGGATCATACCAAGGGGCTACCTGGTCCAGTATCTTGTGTCCACATCGGCAGTCCGGAACGATGCCCAAGTTTTCTCCTTTTGATGTCGTTGATGGACCAACGGCAGCATCTGGGGTTGGGGGGGAAGCTATTTGACTTTTCTTCCTTTTCTCCCTCTCTCTCCAGTGGACAGAGTTCACAGACCGCACCTTAGCCCGGTGTCCGCACTGCCGGAAAGTGTGAGTTTTTACCCGTTCCTGCGTGGTGTAGTGGTTAAGAGCGGTGGTTTGGAGCGGTGGACTCTGATCTGAAGAACCGGGTTTGATTCCCCACTCCTCCACATGAATGGCAGAGGCTAATCTGGTGAACTGGATTTGTCTCCTCACTCCTCCACATGAAGCCAGCTGGGTGACCTTGAGCTAGTCACACTCTCAGCCCCACCTACCCCACAGGGTGTCTGTTGTGGGGAGAGGAAGGGAAGGTGATTGTAAGCTGGTTTGATTCTCCCTGAAGTGGTAGAGAAAGTTGGCATATAAAAACCAACTCTTCTTCTCCTTCTTCTCCTCCTCGTCTTCGCAGGGATTGCCCACAAACATGGCAACTCTATCTGAAGGGGGGTGAGCAGTTATATAAAATCAGAGAAAGCCACCTTCTGTGAGCCCAGGCCTGGCAGCCAGGAACAGGGGAACGTGAGTGGCTGTTAGCTGAGAGATCTCTGCTCCAGAACGGACGGGGCGGGGAGGGTGTGTTGCTGGAGCAAAGGTTGGCTTTTCATTGTGGGTAGAGAATGGGTGGGGAAGCTGTGGCTCAGTGGTAGAGCATCTGCTTGGCATGCAGAAGGTCCCAGGTTCAATCCCCGGCATCTCCAGTTAAAGGGACTAGGCAAGTAGGTGATGTGACAGACCTCTGCCTGAGACCCTGGAGAACCGCTGCCGGTCTGAGTAGACAATACTGACTTGGATGGACCAAGGGTCTGATTCAGTATAAGGCAGCTTCATCTGTTCAATGGGGCAAGCTGCTCTATGCCCACTATCTCCTTCAGAGCTGGGTAGACTAACCAGGGCTCCACTCTCCTCTCCACCCCCAGCTCTTCCATTGGGCGCCGCTACCCCCGGAAACGATGCGTTTGCTGCTTCCTGCTGGGTTTATTAATGGCGGTGACAGCAACCGGCCTCGCGGTGAGTAGGAGCTATGATGGGGCCCGCTCAAAATGCTGCCCTTGCTGGAACTTAACTGCTCCAAGCCCGGCTTTGGCTGGGAAGACAGCAGGGTGTAAATCAAATATATTAAAAAAAAAAAACTGGGCAGGGTTTTCACTCTGCGTGGTGTAGTGGTTAAGAGCAGTGGTTTGGAGCAGTGGACTCTAATCTGGAGAACCGGGTTTGATTCCCCACTCCTCCACATGAGCGGCAGAGGCTAATCTGGTGAACTGGGTTGGTTTCCCCACTCCTCCACATGGGTTGCGGACACTAATCTGGTGAACTGGGTTTGATTCCCCACTCCTCCACATAAGGGCAGCTGGGTGACCTTGGGTTAGTCACAGTTCTCTTAGAGCTCTCTCAGCCTCACCTACCACACAAGGTGTCTGTCTTGGGGAGGGGAAGAGCAAGTGATTGTCAGCCAGTTTGATCCTCCCATAAGTGGTAGAGAAAGTCGGCTTTTACCCGGAAGTCAGGCTGCGTGCAACTCCCATCTTTTTCTGTCTGTACAAGGGCCAGAGCCAAGTTTAAAGAGGATTATCTAGCGTAGCCATGGATGCAGGCAGTAGAACACAGCTTGTTCTAGGCGGATTCTGAGTCATGGGTCTGTGGGATTAGAGAATCCAGGAATCTCAGGGGCTCAGGATGCCATTGGATCAGGTTGATTCTGGCCCCCCGCCATGGGAATCAAGGTTTGTTAAAGGGAAATTATGTTTCCAGCCAGGAAATAAAGCTGCTTTATGGGGAACGATTGTTATATAGGGTCGCCCGCTTCCACTTGATGCTTTGTGAAGCGCCCCACAGAAGTGCCATGCAGCATTTATGAAAAGGAACCCGCTGATTTTAATATACAGCTCTTAAAAGGGAAGATGGATGAAAGGGAAACTAACAGTGGTTTCTTAAAAGCATCCAGGAAAGAAATTTTTTTTAAATAACTTTCTCAAAGTGAAAACAGCCGACGTGGTGGTATAGATACAGCGCCCAACGAGGCTGTGGGCAACCGTGGATTCGGATCCCCATTTCTGTTGTGAAACTTACCGGTTGACCTGGGGCTGGTTGCTCTCCGTCTCGCCTCCCTTGCAGGGTGGCTGCGGTGATGGAGTGTGCGCTGCCTTGGAGGAAAGGTAAAGGTCCCCTGTGCAAGCACAGGGTCATTCCTGACCCATGGTGTGACGTCACATCCCAACGTTTCCTAGGCAGACTTTTGTTTATGGGGTGGTTTGCCAGTGCCTTCCCCAGTCATCTTCCCTTTACCCCCAGCAAGCTGGGTACTCATTTTACTGACCTCGGAAGGATGGAAGGCTGAGTCAACCTTGAGCCGGCTACCTGAAACCGACTTCCGTCAGGATCGAACTCAGGTTGTGAGCTGAGCTTGTACTGCAGTACTGCAGCTTACCACGCTGCGCCACGGGCCTTGAAGGAAGGGGGAGATAAAAATGCACTCCATAGAACAAGAACCTAGAAGGGAGCAATGCCGGGTCCATGTAGGGAAGAGAATCCCTTGGGGTGTGGCGTCGAGAAGGGACAGTGGGGGTTCTAGTTGTGGCTCTGCTGTGAACAGCGCGCAGGGCTAAGCCAGCCGCATAGCCTCACCTGCTTCAACCATTAGACCTGGGGGCAGAGCTAGCGGCAGATCCTCGGGGAACACCACCTGAACCGTTTTGGCCAATCCCTGACTGCCGGCCGATCCTGCGCTCCGCGCAATAATGGTTCTCCGTGCTTTTGAGAGCCAGGGTGGTGTATTGGTTAAGAGCAGTGGTTTGGAGCTGTGGATTCTTAGTCTGGAGAACTGGTTTGGTTTCCCCGCTCCTCCACATGCAGCCAGCTGAGTGACCTTGAGCTAGTCACAGCTCTCAGCCTCACCTACCTCACAGGGTGTCTGTTGTGGGGAGGGGGAGGAAAGGAGATTGTCAGCCAGTTTGGTTCTCCCTTAAGTGGTGGAGAAAGTCGGCAGATAAAAACCAACTCTTCTTCTACTACTTCAGGGTTATCAACTTCCACGTGGAGCCTGGAGTTCTCCCAGAATAATAACTGATCTTAGCCCTTTTGAGAGCCAGGGTGGGGTAGTGGTTAAGAGCAGTGGCTTGGAACGGTGGATTCTTAATCTGGAGAACTGGTTTGGTTTCCTCGCTCCTCCACATAAAGCTAGCTGGGTGACCTTGGGCTAGTCACAGCTCTCTTAGAGCTCTCTCAGCCTCACCTCGCAGGGTGCCTGTTGTGGGGAGGGGAAGGTGATTGTCAGCCGGTTTGGTTCTCCCTTAAGTGGTGGAGAAAGTCAGCAGATAAAAACCAACTCTTCTTCTTTTGCCTCTTGCTGACTCCTCCTCGTCTCTTCCTCTTGCCTGCAGTTTGGAACGTGGACACAGGCCCACAGGTACCATGGAATCTATGCCTCGTGGGCGCTGGTCATCCTCTTGGCTCTCTTGTGCCTTGGCCGTGCCATGTACTGGGCCTGCATGAGGGTCAGCCATCCCATCCAGAACTTCTCCTGAAGCTTCCCCCTGGGCTCCCCGTTTCCAGTTGCTGCTCCCAGCGTGTCATCTGCCAAGAGCCAGCCTCGCCCGCCCTCTTTCCCCCCCTCCCCTTTGGGGTTGGGGCCTTTCGCGCCACCTTCCTGCTGTGCCAGCCCCCCACCCCCATCGATCGCTATCACAGCTTTTACCATCTCCTCACTGGCGAGGTGTCCCCCAGAGGCCATCGCCTGGGTGGGGTGTAATGCCAAAACGAACATTTGGACCTGAATGAAATTCGGTTGCCGAAAACTGTCTCTCCTGGAGCCGGAGAACTTCCTACGGACCCGACGGGCGACGGAACCCTCCATTGGACCGATTTCAAGAGGGAGACGTTTGGGGACCCGGGAGATTGCGAGCAGTTCCCGTCTGGGGGAGACAGTCTGAACTATGGCGGCTGCGCGCCGGGACCTGCCGCATAATGGCATGATCCAGCGGGGCCTTTGACAGAAGGCCGCCCAAGGGGATTGGAGCACGATGGGTTGTATGTCTAGAGGGGAACTACGGTGGCTCAGCTGGGACACTTTGAAGGGCGGTACACTTTGAGGAGATGTTGACTGCTCTTGGGGCTTCTCGGGTGCTTCCTGGCCGTGGGCGGCTGGCCGGAGAGCTACAAGGAGTCCTTGTTGCATGGACTGCATCCCTTTCCGCTCTGCGTATGAGGACCAGCAGGAGAGGGGACTGCCGGAGCTGCCGCAGTGATAACGGCCTCGTGCATGTTCCTCGGATGGCTGGCTTGAGAAGGCAAGCGGACGGTCACTGCTGTGTTTCTAGTTGGATTTCGTTCCTCGTCGCCTGGTTGCCCCCGTGAGTCCTGTGGTCCAAGCATCTCCCTTCCTGGACCCTCATGTCTTGTAACGCTACCTGGAGTTAGTGTCTCGGCGCCCCCTTGCCCGTCCCTTCCTCCCTCGTTTTGATAACGCAATCCTGAGAGGACGTCTGATCCCGCTGGAACGTAACGTGGGCATTATTCCCCCCCTTCAATTCCTTCAGTCTGATACAGTTTCTTTCGTTGCACATTCCTGGGTGGAGGGATTCCCCACTGGCCTTAGCCCAAGCTCCATCCGTGGGGCGCAGAAGAGGGATTACCGTAATTAGGAAGAAAAGGTTTTTATCCTTTAAACCTGAAGAGCATGGATTCTGGGATTGGCCGCACAAGCCCTCCTCCCACCTAACCACAGTTCCACTCACCGTGTCCTTTCAAGGGGGTTGCCCGTTCCTTCGGCCCTCGTTTCTGGAGACCTTTTGAATTTCCTTCTTCCACCCCGCCAGGAAACTTGCTCCCGCGGGAGTGGGGGGGCCAATGGGGAGGGTGACGGCCCTCCCTCAACCCAGAGCTCCCGAGGCCTGCGAGAACCACTTTCTGGGAGGTGACTGGCCTCCAACCGCGTGCGGAGAGGGCTGGCGGAGGCAGCATGACATGGGGCAGGGTCCGGTGGTTGTTCCAAAAGTCGTCCCAGGTGCTGGGGGTGGGGGGAGGTGAATTTGTTCGGTCTTGCTTCCATGCCTGTCTTGGCTTCTGTCCGGGGGAGGGATGGTGACCCCCCCAACTCTGCTCTTCTCCCCCCCCCGCTTTGAGCTTCGTTGCTGTTGCAGCTTGTATATAAGGATAATGTGCGTGTACAGAGCTTATTTAAATCTCTCTCCTCCGTGGCACCTGCCCACTTCTGCCCTCTCTTTCCTCCTCTGTTTTCCTGAACCCTCCCCAGTTGAACTTGTGTCTCTTTCTCTTCCTCCTTTCCCTGACCAGGGCCAAAGGAGGAATTAAAAATAAAAAGATTGGATGGTTGTAAATAAAGTTGAAATTCCATACGGTGAGAAGCGTTTGAGCGAAAGCTTCCTTTTTTTGTTAAAGCAGGGTTGGAGCCAAATTAAGGGAGGTGTGTATGGATTAGGGGAGGGGCTGTGGCTCTGGTAGAGCATCTGCTTGGCATGCAGAAAGTCCCAGGTTCAATCCTTGGCATCTCCAGTTAAAGGGACTAGGCAAGTAGGTGATGTGAAAGTCCTGCCTGGAGAACCGCTGCCAGTCTGAGTAGACAATACTGAGTTTGATGGACCACGGGTCTGATTCAGTAGATGGCAGCTTCATGTGATGCAGGCATTTTGCTGTTCAGAGCTGGAAATATCCTGTCGGAAGTTGCAGATTTTCTTTTGTCGGCTTACTCCTGTGTAACTTGCCCAAGGGCTTTAAACGGTTCGGCCCTCTAATTTCCTACTCGGGGTCCCAAGCCAATTTGGCCCTGGAGGCTGAAAATCCAAATTTCTTACAAAGCTGCTTTACTGTGTCAGATCCTCAGCCGGCCTAGCTCCCCCCCCCCTCTCAACTCCAAATAGCTGAGGATAACCAAGGTCTCTGGCAGAGACAGCCGACCTGGTGCGCTATCTGAAATCCTTGAAATGGAGGGGGGTGGGATTAGCAGTGATCTCTTCTGCAACCTCTGATCAAGGTCTGGCCATGTAGTGGAAAGTGCAGTTAAGACAGCTGACTTATGGCAACCTTATAGGGCAGTTTCCCAAACCTTTTGAGTCACGGAGAGCCAGTGTGGTGTAGTGGTTAAGAGTGGTGGTTTGGAGCATGGACTCTGATCTGGAGAACCGGGTCTGATTCCCCACTCCTCCACATGAGTGGCGAAGGCTAATCTGGTGAACTGGATTTGTTTCCCCTCTCCTACACACGAAGCCAGCCTGGTGACCTTGGGCTAGTCACAGCTCTATTAAGAGATCTCTCAGCCCCACCTACCTCACAGGGTGTCTGTTGTGGGGAGGAGAAAGTGATTATAAGCTGGTTTGTGTCTCCCTTAACGTAGCGAAAGTCGGCATATAAAAACCAACTCTTCTTTTCTGGAGAGAAATTTGTCACAGAGCACTAATTTTCACCTAGCACCTACACCAAACCGAATGATGGTAGTATTTTTCTTTCCAGTCTCTTCACGGAGCACCAGATGTTTCGCAGAGCACCGAGTGCTCCTTAGAGCACAGTTCGGGAACCCCTGCCGGGGTTTTCAAAGTGGGAGACGAATAGAGGTGATTTGCCATTGCCTCCCTCTATATGGGGACACTGGACTTCTCTGGAGATCTCCCATCCAAATACCAACAAGGGCTGACCCTGCTTAGGTTCTGAGATCGGGCTAGGCTGGGCCATTTGGGTCAGGGTTGGGCATATCCCCCCCCCCACTCACCATGGGGTACGCTACCCCAGAAAGCTTTGCCGCATATGCCTTGGGGAAATGGGTTATACCCCTCACACTGATCAGGGCTATGGACAGAAGCTGTCGAGGATTCAGCCACCTACCCTTGCAGGGTAGGACTAGCTAAGATTGACTTTGAATCCAGATATCTTCAAGTTTGTAGTGAGAAGGCCGCTTGGAAGTGGGAGAGGAAACTTGCCTTTTTAGCCACCAAGTAATGCAAAGAGCCAGTGTGTTTAGGGCAAGTGATTATCTTTCCTTCCCTTTCCCTAGATTTAAAAGCCACTGGCTATCCATCAGCCACTTCGCACTTTAAAAAGGGGAAATGAAATTTAATTTTTTCTTGACGTTATAAAAAGTTGCCACCTCTCACTCAATTGACCGATCTATTTGACAGCAGATAACACAGTATCTGCTTCTCAGAAAGTGTCTTTAGCTGTTTTATCCAGGGATGATATATTTATTTCGTGCAATATTATTTTGTGTACCTTGCTAAAACAACATGGGCTAGGACAAAATTATCCGGACAAAATGGGCATTTTCGGTCTTCTGCAATAGTTTTATTGTATCGCCCAGGTGTCTCAGCTGAGTCTAGGGCATTACATCCCCCCAGTATGAAAGCTAGTCTGAACTTATGAATTTCTAGCCAGTGGAAATAGTCTGGCAAGGAGAAAGTTCTGTTGAAGGGTATCTAGAAGAAGCGAGGTGTACATTTACGACTTGCATCTTTAAACACTAAGGACCAATCCTCATTTAAGATCTTATTTTGCAATTGTTTACTGCTTGCTTTCTGAGTATTCCTTGCAGTTTTCAGTCGCTCTATTGGAAGGGAAAATCTTGTCTAACCTGCTAGTCCAGGTGGACACAGAGATATCAGATTAACAACTGAGTATTCACCTATTGTGTTCAGTTTTGGGCACCGCAATTTAAGAGAGATGTAGACAAGCTGGAACGTGTCCAGAGGATGGCAACAAAGATGGTTTGTTGAAGGAGCTGGATATGTTTAGCCTGAAGAGAAGACTGAGAGGTGATATGATAGCCCTTCAAGTATTTGAAGAGGGTTGTCATATAGAGGAGGGTGCCGAGTTGTTTTCTGTCGCCCCAGAAGGTCGGACCAGAACCAACGGGTTGAAATTAGATCAAAAGAGTTTTTGTCGAAAAATTAGGAATAACTTTCTAACACAGCGGTTCCTCAGTGGAACAGGCTTCCTCGGGAGGTGGTAAGTGCTTCTTCCCTGGAGGTTTTTAAGCACAGGCTAGATGGCCATCTGTCAGCAATGCTGATTCTATGACCTTAGGCAGATCATGAGAGGGAGGGCATCTTGGCCATCTTCTGGGCATGGAGTAGGGGGTCACTGTGTGTGTGTGGGGGGGAAGTAGTTGTGAATTTCCTGCATTGTGCAGGGTTGGACTAGATGACCCTGGTGGTCCCTTCCAACTCTATGATTCCATGAACTGAAACATGTCAGGAGGCAAGTGATTATGTGTGTGTGTGTAAAGTGCCATCAAGTCGCAGGCGACCCCTTTTGGGGTTTTCATGGCAAGAGACTAACAGAGGTGGTTTGCCAGTGCCTTCCTCTGCACAGCAACCCTGGTATTCCTTGTTGGTCTCCCATCCAAATACTAACCAGGGCTGACCCTGCTTAGCTTCTGAGATCTGACGAGATCAGGCTAGCCTGGGCCATCCAGGTCAGGCAAGTGATTATACCTATCAGTTAAAATTGCCCAGTTGGTCCACGTAACTTTTTCTTAAAGGACAGGAACCGTTCCAGGTCCTGCACATTTATGGCTTTTCTTGCCCCTTTCTTACAGTGCTGTAATCCATCTTTGTGCAGCTACTGGGGCGGGCTAAGTAGGATTAGTGGCTGTCTTGTTCCTGCTAATAAGATTGGGCTAGGGGGAACTCTGCCCCCCCACCACACACATACACTTCCCTGCCAAAACTGAGCCATTCCCGTGATCCCGTTCATGAGCCTCTTGTTTCTTGTTGGGCAGAGGTCTAGATGACGCCCGGCTGAGAAGAAGCCTGTGCATTACAGAAAGCCAGAAGCCAGCTCGAAGAGTTGAGGAGGGGCTGCGGCTCAGTGGTAGAGCCTCTGCTCTGCATGCAGAAGGTCCCAGGTTCAGTCCCCGGCATCTTCAGTTAAAGGGACTAGGCAAGTAGGTGATGTGAAAGACCTCTGCCTGAAACCCTGGAGAGCCGCTTCTGGTCTGAGTAGACAGTACTATCCTTGATGGACCAAGGGTCTGCTTTAATAGAAGGCATCTTCATGCGTTCCTATTGGGAAGGGGCTGTGGCTCAGTGGTAGAGCATCTGCTTGGCATGCAGAAGGTCCCAGGTTCAGTCCCTGGCATCTCCAGTTAGTGACTAGGCAGGTTGGTGATGTGAAAGACCTCTGCCTGAGACCCTAGACAGCCGCTGCCGGTCAGAGTAGACAATACTGACTTTGATGGACCAAGGGTCCAGTTCAGTCTAAGGCAGCTTCATGTGTTCAGGATCTGAAATCCTGAGACGACAGAGGCAAGGGAGACTTGGGTCCTTGAGAACGGGCACCGTATCGTGGACCCCTGCCTCACCAGTTCTTGTTACCGAACTCTCAGTCCACTCAGTCACAGGACCACTTCCTGAACTTCTGAGCAACCAGGCCTTCTCTCTGAAATTGCATGTGGCAACCGTGTAATTCAAATGCACCCCTTCCAGGTAGAATGAAGTCTTGATCCAGTGCCAAAAGCCGACTGTCCTGCTACAGATTCCGCACTGGGAGGGGGATGAAGAAGAGTTGGTTTTTATATGCCGACTTTTTCTACCACTTAAGGGAGAATCAAACCGGCTTACAATCACCTTCCCTTCCCCTCCCCACAACAGACACCCTGTGAGGCAGATGGAGCTGAGAGAGCTCTAAGAGAGCTATGACTAGCCCAAGGTCACCCAGCTGGCTTCATGTGTAGGAGTGGGGAAACCAACCCGATTCACCATTAGCGTCTGCAGCTCATGTGGACGAGTGGGGAATCAAACCCGGTTCTCCAAATCAGAGTCTACCACTCCAAACCACTGCTGTTAAACACTACACCACACTTGCTCTCAATGGCAAAATCTCCACAGGGTTTAATGTGTTTTCCCTTAGAGAAGACTAAGAGCTAAAGCAGGACTTGTCTGCAGTGACAAGCACTATCAGCGTAGGGCTAAACATAATTTAGATACCCAGCTTCTGCACTCTTCCAACGAAGGCACTCAGAATACACACCAGAAATCTTTTTGTATAAAAAAGGGAAGTTTAATGCTCTTTGCAGAGAGTATAACTTTCTTACAGCAGCAAAGCCTCCTAAAACCAGGAGGTTTTTAAGCACAGGCTAGATGGCCATCTGTCAGCCATCTAAAACTCCTTAAACAACTATTAGATACAAAATCAGAGACCTCTGATGTTTCAGAGCAACAAGGATGAGGCATGTCTGTTAGGCGAGAATAAGGAACTCAGTAGAGGATCTCCGGCTTCCCCCACCAGCCTCCCACATCGAGGATCCCCCCAGACAGGGTTGCCAGTTTCTCAGCCGGAGGTCCCATGACTTGCTGTGGGGAAGACAGAGCCCGGCCTCTCCTGCACCAGTCCCATCCACGTATGTCATCCTTCTGTCCCCTCTGCTCTGGAGTAAAGGGGCATTGCTCGCTGTAGCAGGCAGAGGAAAGAAGGGTATCTACAAATCTCTGAACAAGACAAAGCTCGGTATTATCTGGCAAACCCGGGATCGGCCTCTCTTCCGGGTCAGGATCTGGCAACCCCGTCGGCATTTCTGGTTTCCCTGCCGCGACGGAGAAGTCAAACCACAGTTGTAAGGGTGTGCACACACCATCTCGCAAACCCCAGGGCCAGGACGCATAGTATTTACACACGCACATACACACAAAAGCCGTGCGGTTATCGCACGGCTCTCCCTCTCCCCCCCTCGTACCCCCCCTCACACGGCCAGATACAGGGTGATGGGGCAGTGGTCACTCCCCAGAGCCTTGGAGCGGATCTTGCTGTCACACAGACCCTCCAGCAGCCCATCGGAGACCAGGAAGTAGTCGAGCCGCCAGCCCACGTTCTTGGCCCGGGCGTTCATCATGTAGGTCCAGAAGGTGTAGGCATAGGGCGTGTCGGGGTAGAGGTGGCGGAAGGTGTCGCCGAAGCCGGCGCCCAACAGCTCGCCGAAGCCAGCCCGCTCTTCCGGCGTGAAGCCTGCGTTCTTCTTGTTGCCCTTGGGGTTCTTGAGGTCGATCTCTTGGTGCGCCACGTTGAGGTCGCCGCACAGGACCAGGGGTTTGCGGGCGGCCAGGCCTTGGAGATACGACCGGAAGGCTTTGTCCCAGCGCTGGCGGTACTCCAGCCGCACCAGTCCCCGGCCCGCGTTGGGCACGTAGGCAGTCACCAGGAAGTATTCGGGGAACTCCGCCGATATCACGCGGCCTTCCTTGTCATGCTCCTCCTCGCCTGTAGGGGGCAGGAAAGTTGGAAAGTGAGATGTAAGCGACCACATAAGAACATAAGAAAAAGCCCTGCTGGATCAGACCCAGGCCCATCAAGTCCAGCAGTCTGCTCACACGGTGGCCAACCAGGGGCCTCCAGGAAGCCCACAAACAAGACGACTGCAGCAGCACCATCCTGCCTGGGTTCCACAGCACCTCATATAATAGGCATGCTCCTCTGATCCTGGAGAGAATAGGTATGCGTCATGACTGGCAGCCATGATTTTAACTAGCAGCCATGAAGACCCCTCTCCTCCATGAACATGTCCACTCCCCTCTTCAAGCATTCCAAGTTGGTAGCCATCACTGCATCCTGGGGCAGGGAGTTCCACAATTTAACTATGTGTTGCGTGAAGAAATACTTTTATCAGTTTTGAATCTCACACCCTCCAGATTCAGCAGATGACCCCACGTTCTAGTATTATGAGAGAGGGAGAAAAGCTTCTCCCTGTCCACTCTCTCCAAACCATGCATAATTGTTATAGACCTCTATCATGTCTCCCCTTAACCACTTTCTTTCCAAGCTAAACAGCCCTAAGTGTTTTAAACGCTCCTCATAGGGCAGTGGCTCCAGCCCTGATATTTTGGTTGCTCATTTTGGTTGTGACCACATGTCACAAGCAGGCGCGTGTCAAGGGCTGTCAAGTCGCGTCTGACTTATGGCAACCCTGCGAACTAATGTCCCCAGCTCCTCCACACGAAGCCAGCTGGGTGACCTTGGGCCAGGCACAGCTCTCTTCGAGCTCTCTCAGCCCCACCTACCTCACAGGGTGTCTGTTGTGGGGAGGGGAAGGGAAGGTGACGGGAAGCCGGTTTGATTCTCCCTTAAGCGGTAAGAGAAAGTTAGCATATAAAAACCAACTCTTCTTAAGCTTGAAGCGAGTCAGCAAACATTTAAAAAGAGAAAACACGCTCCCTGTAGCCATAGGCTTCTAAGTTAATTTCTGCAGCTTGCCAGAATTATAAGGTTTTTTTGGGGGGGGGGGCACACAATTGCAGAATGCAGATAGGAGAATGCAAGTGCAAAAACTGAAGAGGGGGAGAAACAGAGAGGAAGATAGGGACGCACACAGCCAAGGCTCAAGAAACCAATGTGCAAAGACCACTGAATGTGCATGGATTGAATGCTGGGGGGGGGGGGTAGAGTTTGCCAAAGGAGCCGGGAACCTACGTACCAATACCATACGTGACGTCGATGGGCTTGACCTTGGAGAGAAGGGCCACTCCGCTGTAACCTTCTTTGTCGTCCGAACAGGCCCAGTACTTGTGGGGATATTCCTCCATCTCCCGAATGTCAACAGGCAGCTGCTTCTCAGCACATTTCGTCTCCTGCAGGCAGAGCACGTCAGGGTCTTCCTCACGCACCCACTGCGGGGAAAGACGGCTTTAGGGCCGGGGCCTGGGAACCGGCTCCTCCTACCCTCCTCCTCTCAACAAAGGGAAAAGTGGGAGGCGAACGGTTGGAACTGGAGAACGCAGACCATGGCTTGTTGGGTTTTGCTGCCCCTTCCCTCCCTCCCTCCCTCCCTCCCTCCCCATGCTGGAGTGGATCTGTGGCTGAGCAGTAGAGCACAGTCCCGGATTCAAGCCCCAGCATCTCCCGGTGGAAGAATCCTGGATAGCAGGTATGGAGAAAAAACCTGCCTCTCCTGCCAATCATAGTAAACAGCGCTCACGGTCATATGAAGCTGATTATACTGAATCAGACCTTCCTTGGTCCATCCAAGTCAGGATTATCTACTCAGACCTGCAGCAGCTCTCTAGGGTTTCAAGCATGAATCTTTCACATCACCTACTTGCCTAGTCCCTTTAGCTGGAGATGCCAGGGATTGAACCTGGGACCTTCTGCATGCCAAGCAGATGCTTTACCACTGAGCCATGGCGCTGCTCTAGTTGGGCCAATCGTCTGGCTCAGCATAAGGCAATTTCCTTCTAAGTGGTCTGCTGCCAAAAAATAACTGCTTACCAAAGGCACCTGCACACATTAAGCCAAACTGCCTCCGGTCTTAGCTGTCTTGTTCCCCCAAAGGAATTCCCTAATTCACCTGGGACCTCTGGTTGCTATGCCACCGCCTCCTCATTGAGGCAATGCACAGGTCCCCCCCAAGGGCCTTTAGCAACTCAGAGGAAACATTACTCAAAACAACAAAAGAGTAGAAAATGGAGACGGGGAGAAGAGGTGGCTTTTATATGCCAACTTTCTCTACCGCTTAAGGAAGAATCAAACCAGCTTACAATCACCTTCCCCTTCCCACAACAGACACCCTGTGAGGTAGGTGGGACTGAGAGAGTGTGACTACCCCAAGGCCACCCAGCTGCTTTCATGTGGAGGAAACCAACCGGGTTCACCAGATTAGCCTCTGCTGCTCACGTGGAGGAATGGAGAATCAAACCTGGTTCTCCAGAATAGAGTCTGCCGCTCTTAACCACTACACCATGCTGGCTATCCACCCCATCCAAGACAGGGGAGATCTGAAGTCCCTGGTCTGCCTTTCTACTAACCCAGGAAACATCTGTCTTGTCAGGATTTAGTTTCACATATCAACTTATAATATATGAACTCAAGATTATTGATCCATGTAGGCAATGTATTAGCCTTTCTGACTGGCAAGGGATCTCCAAAGTTTCAGGCAGGGTGGGGGTCTTTCTAAGCCCAAGCAGGCCAGAATCACCTCCAGGCCCTTCTTCTTGACCCAGGCACGGATCCCGTCCACATTCCAGGAAGTGATCTTCACCGTGTACTTCTTGCCACTAGGAGAAGAGAGTTTATCCGGGGGATCCTGGTACATGATTGGGCCATCGGGCTCTTTCTCAGCCTTAGCTCCCCCTTTCTTAGCCTTCTTAGGCTCTGGCTCTAGCAAAAAAAAAAAGGGGGGGGGGACAAAAGCCATTTTCGTTAGTCACAGAAAAATGGGGTCAACACAGGCTTGTAATTAATTTCCCACCTAGTTGCCTCTGGCGAGCGAAGATTCCCTCCAGATGAACAAGGGGACACAGTTTTAGAAAACTTGATCATTTTTAAGACATAAATTGCCAGCCTATTTTATTTATTCATTTATTTATTTTTGCAATTTATAGCCCATCCTCCCCAGCCAAAGCCAGGCTCAGAGTGGGTAGAATCATTGTAAAATACAACAAAATATTAAAACGATATCAGTGAATCCTAAATTTAAAAACAATAAAATCTCAGTTTAAAACAATCACAGAATCATAGTTGGAAGGGACCACCACAGGATTTGGTCTCCAATCATAGAATCGTAGAGTTGGAAGGGACCACCAGGGTCATCTAGTCCAACCCCCTGCACAATGCAGGAAACTCACAACTATTTCCCCCCCCACACACACACACACTCCCAGTGCACAGAAGATGGCCAAGATGCCCTCCCTCTCATGATCTGCCTAAGGTCATAGAATCAGCATTGCTGACAGATGGCCATCTAGCCTTTGCTTAAAAACCTCCAGGAAAGGAGAGCTCACCACCTCCCGAGGAAGCCTGTTCCACTGAGGAATCCCCAAGAATCCCAAGATGGCCTCTCATTCCAACCATTCTGACCAAGATAGACAGCAGGCTGCCCCCTCAGTTGATATAATATATAGTCTGGGGTGGACTATGCTTGTCAAAGGCTACACAGTCATCAGGATGGGTTCCCAGGCTAGTGAATGTGTGTATGTATAGATCCTGGGCATGCTCACCTGCCACCTCCTCTTTCTCTTCCGGAAGGACTCCATCTTCCTTCTTCTTCCCTCGCTTTGGCATCTCAGATCCCAGCCCAAGCGGCCAGCAGCGTCCCTGCCTCACAAACTGCAAGCTCCTGAGCAGCAACGTCTCCTGGGGAAGAGGAACCCTTGAGTCCTGTTCTCATCCCAACCAGCCCCATCTTCAGCCAGTGTCTCCTACTTGACCCCCTTCTCACCGACATTACGGAGGCAGCCTAAAAATAGCACCTGAAATCCTCCCAGCTTCTCAGCCGATTGTAATAATCTCTCAGGAAAAATCCCTCCCAAACCTCCACCTTGCTGGGCCTGCAGCAGGCAAAGTGAATCTCTACTTCCTATTTCTTTCCTTCCCCCTCCCTTGCAGGGCTCTTGTGCCTTTAACAGCTGCAGCAGCTGCATGGAACAGCTGCTTGTTAAAAGTACAGGAACTCTTCCAGGAAGGCAGCTAGGGTTGCCGGCTCCGAGTGGGGAAATTCCGGGAGATTTCGGAACACAGCTGGCAAAAGATTTAGGCTGGGGAGAGACATTGGCGGGGTATGAGGCCATGGACTCCACTCTCAAAAGCACCCATTTTCTCCTGGGGAACTGATCTGTGTCATCTGGAGATCAGTTGTAATTCTGGGAGATCTCCAAACTCCACCTGGGGGTTGGCAACCCTAAGGGCAGCGTTCATGTCAGCGCATGGCAATTAGCCTCAGAGGTAATGGATCTCAGCCAGAGGCCCTTTGCAAGAGCTGCTGCGTCTTTTCCCTGGAGATGCCAGCGGCTGTAAACAGAAGCTACCCTGGCAGCCAAGACTACTTTCTCCTCTAGACTAACTCTGCCTTTACCAATCCCACCTCCTTGACAGAGTGACTGTCCAACCAACCAGGCCTCTCCTTGCCACATCTGCCCCCTCCTCCCAGCCAATCATCACCCCCACCTACCCCGCATAAACAACCTCTTAGCAATAAAGCGCCCCTTCCATTTGATGGCGTGACGCTGTTCTTTGAGTCAGGGAAGCCTGTGCTGCAATAAATGTCGTTACTCGTGAAAGGTTCACTGCACTCCTGTAAGTAAATGATTGCAGTCATAGAGCAGATAATATATTGCATTTCTATGCTGCATTACCAAAACCTAAAACCTTGCCTTGTGTTCCTGCTTTATTTCTACCCCTTCCCCAGCTTGGATCGCCAGGCTGAAATTCATTAGGTGTTTTCCCCCGCTTCGAGGGGAAAAGCTCAAGTGAGCCCATTTGGGGCTTCGGAGGTGCAATTAAAGTCAGAGAATCGCATAACAATAATAATGGCCACATTATGAGAAGATGAGCCACTGGAAAAGACAGTCATGCTGGGAAAAGTGGGAGGCAGCAGAAAACGAGGAAGACCCAATAAGAGATGAATGGACTCTATAAAGGAAGCCACAGCCCTCAATTTACAAGACCCAAGCAAGGTTGCTAAGGATAGGACGTTTTGGAGGACATTGATCCATAGGGTCGCCATGGCCATTTACACATGGGAGGTTTTGTCTTGGATTTGTTGCTCTCCAGATGCACATTTTCCCCATCCAAATTCTCAAAAACTCAAAAAATAAGCCCCCGTGCAGAGTTTTGAGACTTTGGACGGGGAAAACGTGCATCTAGAGAGCAGCAGATCCGAGGCAAAACCTCCCGTGCATAAATTGCCGACGACAGCACTTCACGCACACAAGAGGCCGAGGCCACGCCTGTTGAATTTCTGCCTGCAGGGCATTTTTTTTTAAGGGAACTGCGAATACAGCCTCCCACGCACACTCTGCCAAGATGGAAGACCAACTCCCTCCTCTAGCTACATATATATATATATATATATATATATATATATATATATATATATATATATATATATATATATATATATATATATATATATATATATATATGTATGTATGTATGTATGTAGCTAGAGGAGGGAGTTGGTCTTCCATCTTGGCAGAGTGTGCGTGGGAGGCTGTATTCGCAGTTCCCTTAAAAAAAAATGCCCTGCAGGCAGAAATATATATATATTATATATTATACTGATATCAGTATAATCATTAATAGCAGTACGGGTACCGCTCCTAATAAAGCCTCCTGCCCTTACCGCACCGAGATCCCGGGACGCCCCAGAGACAAAGGAAGACGCTGCGGAGCTGGCGCGCCAGGAGGAATAGGGGGATCGCTACGTGCGGTGGATTGGTGTCACGTGACAGGGGCCTGGCCCCGTGGGAAGGCGGGGCCAGCCCAAGCCTGATCCACCGCCGGCGGCCCGCGCCGTCACGCGGAGAGGGAGGAGGCGGGGTTTGGCGGTCTGATGACGCGAAGGGGATTCTCCCTTGCAGGGGAGTCCCAGCAGCAAGGAAACTAACAGCAGTACCGCCACTTCCGGTTGCCAGTTGAAGGGCGAGGAGGCCGCCCGTGCACAGAAATAGGATAAACTGGCAAAAATGGATTTTACCATTTTAGTTAGTGAGTTATAGAAACAAGTTTTGTTGCTTTTCTGTTTTACTGTTAATAATTTAATTGTTAAAACTGTTTAGACACTTCTTCGGAAGTCTGGTGATGGGTCGCTTTTTTAAGGTGGGTGGAGGGTCAAAAGGGTATCTTTGTTTTTTGAACTTTATAACTTTGTAACGATGAATGTATTAACTAGAACGTACAATTGATACTCTTTTGTATCTTTTTTATTTTATTTTTATACATACAATTGATACTCTTTTGTATCTTTTTTAATTTTTCTTATTATTACTGTATTTGTTTGTTTTGTTTTATGTTATAAAAATAAATATATATATATATATATATAAAGAAATACGATAAGGCGCCATAATGATGGGGGAAGAGGATTTATTGCGCTGCAATAAATGTCGTTACTCATGAAAGGTTCACTGCACTCCTGTAAGTAAATGATTGCAGTCATAGAGCAGAAAACATCATATTGCATTTCTATGCTGCATTACCAAAGCCTAAAACCTTGCCTTGCGTTCCTGCTTGATTTCTACCCCTTCCCCACCTTACATCTGCAGACATCTGCCTCAAGTAATCTGCGGTCATCACTGAAAAATAATAATAAGATCCCAGGCTGGGTTGCTTTCCCCTTAACAACCGGATCGCCAGGCTGAAATTCATCAGGTGCACAGAAATAGGGTAAGGCGCCATAATGATGGGGGAAGAGGATATTAGGCAGAGCATGAGAGGGAGGGCATCTTGGCCATCTTCTGGGCGTGGAGTAGAGGTCACTGGGGTGTGTGGGGGGGAGGTAGTTGTGAAATTCCTGCCCTGTGCAGGGGGTTGGACTGTATGACCCTAGGGGCGCACCTTCCAACTCTTATAATTCTATATTGGGACTCGTGCACAAAAATTAGGGTAAGGCGCCATAATAATGGGGGAAGAGGATCTGGAGGCTCATGCACCAAAAAATAGGGTCAGGCGCCATAATGATGGGGAGGAGGGAAGAAATAGAGTCCCCCCCCCCTTTCCTCCCGCACGCCTTAGGCTTCCTTTCCCCGCATATGGGGGGAGTTCCAACGACAACCGGTAGTGAAGGCGGACGTGCAGCTTCTTTCTTTCTCTCTATGGGGTTTTTCCTGCGGTGGGGAAGGGGGCTGGTGCCATTTAACCCTTGCCCGCCCGCGGCCCCCTTTCCCCGGTGCAAATCGCCGGTTCTCTTTTCCCCCCCCATCCCCGTGCAGCTCAACGGCAAATCTAAGCGCCTGGGCTGAGAAATCGGCCCCATTCAGTTCAATGGGATCGGCACCCGGACTTGCTTAGAGCGGGAACTTGCAACCCGAGCTAGGAGCAACGCGGCGGAGCTTGCGGTGAGAGACGGACCGAGAAGCCCCCCCCCCTCCCCACCCCCTACAAAATCCTAACGCAGTTTTGTAAAGGCTTTTTTTGTTGCTTCTGAGACAGCAGGGTAGACTTCCCCTGACTATGGAAGATCCACTGATTTTGCAGTTCGTAATAATCTCTTTTCCTTTCTGTAAATGTATTGAAATGTATTAGGACAGCAAGGGAATAGCTTGTTGCTGGGCTGGGTGTGTCTGTCTGCTAATAACTGGGGCAAGAGTCATGGAGGGTTACCATAAACCATAACAAGAACTGGGTGAAACTGTTACTCTACTGCCGCCTCCATGTCTGGAGTGCTATCCGCTTTACCCTGAACGTTGATGGGTTGTCATATCTTGAATTTGGATAAATATCTCTCCCTCAGTACAATCGGGACTCAGAGATTTCTGCCCATTAGGGCCTCTGCCAGAATAAACAGTTTTCTTGAAATAACGGTTCGGGTCTCTATTTCCCCCACGAACCTCTGGTTTACTGCATCACTTCGATATTTGGTACTGCGCCTAGCACAGCGTCCGAAGCAAACATTGCGTAGCAGTGGCTTTAAACCCCGGGGGTTCTCTTGGCACGCACGTTCACACGTGCAATGTGTCCGTCCCCAAAGGCGGTTTGTCCAAAGCAATCAAGGGTCGTGGATCCCATAAGAACATAAGAAAGGCCCTGCTGGATCAGACCCAGGCCCATCAAGTCCAGCAGTCTGATCCCACAGTGGCCAACCAGGTGCCTCCAGGAAGCCCACAAGCAAGACGATTGCAGCAGCACCATCCTGCCTGGGTTCCACAGCACCTAATATAATAGGCATGCTCTTCTGATACTATCCCGTGGTAGAGCATCTCTTTGCATGCAGAAGAGCCCAGGTTTAATCTTTGGCATTTCCTTTGTTTTTTTCCTTCCAAAAAAAGTAATCAGATAGAAGGTGATGTGAAAGATCTCAGCCTGAATAACTTCTGCCGGTCAGAGCAGACAAGACTGACTTTGAGAGAGGAGAGGCTGTGGCTCAGTGGTAGAGCATCTGCTTGGTGTGCAGAAAGTACCAGGTTCAATCCCTGGCATCTCCAGTTAAAGGGACTAGGCAGGTAGGTGACGTGAAAGACCCTTGCCTGAGACCCTGGAGAGTTGCTGCTGGTCTGAGTAGACAGTACTGACTTTGATGGACCAAGAGTCTGATTCAGTATAAACCAGCTTCATGTGTTCATGTGAGAGACCTTTGACTCAGCAGAAAGTGTTCAACATGTGCTGTTAAAAGACAAGGGAGCTGAAAAACGGGGGGTATTTTCTAGCCAGTTGGTAACTGCTAGGATATATTTGTTTTTCCTCTTAGTAGAATCCTGCTATCTTGGCTTCCAAGACCAGAGCTCAATAGATGAGGAGAGAAGCTCTCAGAATGTCTCACTGTGCTCAGTAACATTGCAATGTACCTTTGTTGGTGCGCAATCACCCTGTCGTATGCACTCATCAGAGTGGTAAAAAGCCCGATGGAATCAGTTACCTTTTAGTGCATGCTCATTATGGATAAAATGTAGGGTCCTGATCTGGGTTGCCGTGTCAAAATGTGGGTGGGGGAGGCAGTTGCTCCAGATTCATCAACTCAAAATCCTACAGCATACACGCTACAAGATCTTTCGTCTCCAGACTCTGTTCCCCGTTTTTGGCACGCTAGGTAACTCTTAGCCTCCAGATGGGCGAGAACTTACTGTCGCTTCCCCACCTCAGCTCTGAACCACAAAACTATCATTGTGGTATAGTGGTTAGGAGCAGTGGACTCTAATATGGTGAACCGGGCTGGTTTCCCCATTCCTACCCACGAAGCCTGCTGGGTGACCTTGGGCTAGTCACAGTTCTCTCCGAACTCTTTCAGCCTCACCTACCTCACAGGATGTCTGTTGTGGGGAAGGGAAGGGAAGGTGATTGTAAGGCGGTTTGATTAATAATGCTGCTGCAGTCATCTTGTTTGTGGGCTTCCTAGAGGCACCTGGTTGGCCACTGCGTGAACAGACTGCTGGACTTGATGGGCCTTGGTCTGATCCAGCAGGGCTTTCCTTATGTTCTTATGGAGGATGAGGCTATCTATGGCTACTAGACAAAATGAATACTAGTTTTGATGCATGCCTATTCTCTACAGGAACAGAGGAGCATGCCTGTTATATTAGGTGCTGTGGAACACAGGCAGGACAATGCTGCTGCAATTGTCTTGTTTGGGGGTTTCCTAGAGGCACCCGGATGGCCGCTGTGTGAACAGACTGCTGGACTTGATTGGCCTTGGTCTGATCCAGCAGGGCTTTTCTTATGCTCTCCTTAAAAGATAGAGACAATGGTATATTTTATTCTTGTTTTCCTATTTGACGGGGAGTCCTGTGTTTCTGAAATGGGATCAAGACGATGTCTCTCTCCTTTTTGTTTTCCAGGAGGAAAGTGGGCTATGCCGGTGGTTATCGGCTTTGAAGGGAGCGCCAACAAGATCGGTGTGGGGATTGTGCGGGATGGGGAAGTCCTCAGCAACCCCCGGCGGACATATGTCACTCCTCCGGGGCAAGGTCAGAGTCATATGACACACACTCTCTGTACTTATGCAAAAATGATTGCCCTCTGTAATTTGAAATGCTGTTTGCTACTCTCCAACACGAATTAGCTGAATTTGGCAACCTTTTATATGAACTAGGCATGTTAGCATAAGTGTCCATAATTTATTCTGTTTTTAATTTACTCAGTTACATAAATAATTCTGTGTTTACTTGTTGTGGGGAAGAGCATGGGGCTATGCGGGGCACTGAAGCTCTAACTCCCCCATCAGCTAGTCCTCCCCGGCTTCTGAAACGTCCAGGGACAAGGCCACAGTTTCAAGCATGCCTTCACAATCCTAAAGCCTAGAAACTTGCTTTTTGAAAAAGAAAAGAAGAAGAAAAAAGTCTATGTTATTCCCGTGGAATCTCAGCATACGTAAAATCCAATAGAAATCCTCTCTTGCTGTTGCAAATATTATTTTATGCCCTGTGGGTTTTGTGTGCATCCGGAGCATGTGCACAAACACAGACTTTGCTGTCAGGGATCTGAAGTACTGTTTCCACCTGTATACGTCCACCTGGATTCTAAAATTGGCTGGTGAGGCTTGGCTACAGGCTGTCTGAGATACACAACATGGTGTAGTGGTTAAGAGTGGCGGTTTGTAGTGGTGGACTCTGATCTGGAGAACCGGGTTTGATTCCCCACGCCTCCACATGAACGGCGGAGGCTAATCTGGTGAACTGGATTGGTTTCCCCATTCCTACACACAAAGCCAGCTGGGTGACCTTGGGCTAGTCACAGCTCTCTCCGAATTCTCTCAGCCCCATCTACCTCACAGGGTGTCTGTTGTGGGGAAGGGGATTGTAAGCCGGTTTTATTCTCCCTTAAGTGGTAGCGAAAGTCGCCATATAAAAACCAACTCTTCTTCTTCTTTCCTGATCCAGGTTTCCTGCCAGGTGACACCGCGCGTCACCACCGGTCCTGCGTCCTGACCGTCCTGCAGGAGGCGCTGCGTGAGGCTGGGCTGAAGCCATCAGACATTGACGCTGTGGCTTTTACGAAGGGTGAGTCCCTTGAGGGCCTTCTAATGGGGATGGAACTTAGTCTGGCTGTAATGGATTGTTCAAATAGATGGCCACATTGAGGACTCTGCAGACCGAAGTGTGCTGCGATTTCTTTACAAAAAGGTTCATGAGGAGGCTGGGGATATTCAGTTTTAAGCGAGAGATGGCTAGGAGGGGGCGGGACAGACAAGCACAAAATTACGAATGCTGTCGAGAGGATACAGAAAAATGAAGACTTGGGCCTTCCGATGAACCGGTTGGCAGCAGATTCTATTTTGTATTCATTTATTTTATTTACAAAACTTATATCTGCCCTCGCAAGGGCCACCAAGGCAGTGAACAATTTGCAACATACATGAGAGGGAGGGCATCGTGGCCATCTTCTGGGCATGGAGTAGGGGTTACTGGGTGTGTGGGGGGGAGGTAGTTGTGAATTTCCTGCTTTTTGCAGGGGGTTGGACTAGGTGACCCTGGTGGTCCCTTCCCACTCTATGATTCTATGATAAAATCACATTTTAAAACCCTTAAAATCAATCCTCCCACGCACAATCCTCAAATAGGATTTGTCCCCCCAAGAACTACTGTCAGCCCCTAGTTTAAGTGACTGAAACGAATTTGCAAGGAATGGGCTTGCCAACAGCTGCAGCAACTAAGAATGGAACCTCCATGTTCAGAGGCAGGCTATCCTTTATTTATTATTATTTTATTCGATTTCTACCCCGCCCTCCCCAGCCAGCAGATGCATGCAAGCCTCGTAGAGCCCTTGACTGTTGACTGCTGGCTGATTTCCTCAGCTAGTCTTGGTGTTGTGGGTTCATCTGTCTCAAGAGGAACAGGCGGAGGCTTTCCTGCCTAATTTGGACCCAGATCATGCCTTTGAAAAACATTTTGCTTTTTGCCTTGAAGTTTTAATGTTGCTCAATCTTATTTAATGAGGCTTTTTGCTAATTGCTAATTGCTTTTTGCTAATTTTATGACTTGTTATATTCCTGTGTGTGTGTGCATGTGAGAGAGAGAAGAGAGAGAAAGAAAGAAAAGAGAGAGAAAAAAGCACACCATCCTGGGGTTGTTGAGGGTTTTTTGGAAGTTGAAATGTGGGATATAAACAGTCCTGTGAGTTTTTTGGGAATTTTTTCATAGAAATGTATACTGTTGGAAAATTTTGTGCACCACATCACTGGCTATAAATCAACTAAATGTTTGGACTGCGGTTGTGGCTACAGAAACAAAGAGCAGGTTCTTTGCTTTTCTAGCGGGACTTCTGATGTTCAGCCTCTCCCTCAGGTCCAGGCATGGGCGCCCCTTTGGTGACGGTGGCGGTGGTAGCCCGGACGGTAGCTCAGCTGTGGGGGAAGCCTCTGCTGGGGGTCAACCACTGTGTGGGGCACATCGAGATGGGGCGGCTGGTGACTGGTGCCCAAAATCCAACAGTGCTGTATGTTAGCGGCGGGAACACTCAGGTAGGTGTGAGCATGGGCCTTCTGTATTGCCTGGGTCCTGTAATGAGGGTGTCTTGAACACATGAAGCTGCCTTCTACTGAACCAGACCTTTGGTCCATCAAAGTCAGTATTGTCTACTCAGACCAGCAGCAGCTCTCCAGGGTCTCAGGCAGAGGTCTTTCACATCACCTACTTGCCCAGTCCCTTTAGCTGGAGGTGCAGGGGATTGAACCTGGGACCTTCTGCATGCCAAGCAGAGGCTGTACAAACTGAGCCACAGCTCCTCCCTCTTGAAGGCCTGGGTGCCGTAATGAGGGAGCAAGGATTGGGGGGCAGGGGAGACCTCTGGGGTTCTTTCCTGGAGCCTTTAGAAACCCCCTGGGTCTCTGCCACAGAAGGAACTGCGTTCTCGTCTCTGTTTCTTTCCCTGTAGGTCATTGCCTATTCAGAGCATCGCTACCGTATATTTGGAGAGACCATCGACATCGCTGTCGGCAACTGTCTGGACCGCTTTGCCAGGGTGCTGAAGGTGAGCCTGTGGGAAGAGACACGCAACTAATTTTCCATATGAGTCGGGAAGGAAAAGAACAGGGAAAATTATAGAATCATAGAGTTGGAAGGGACCACCAGGGTCATCTAGTCCAACCCCCTGCACAAGGCAGGAAATTCACAACTACCTCCCCCACACACCCCCAGTGACTCCTACTCCATGCCCAGAAGATGGCCAAGATGCCCTCCCTCTCATGATCCACCTAAGGTCACAGAATCAGCATTGCTGACAAATGGCCATCCAGCTTCTGCTTAAAAACCTCCAGGGAAGGAGAGCCCTCCACCTCCCAAGGAAGCCTGTTCCATTGAGGAATCCCTCTAACTGTTAGAAAGTTCTTCCTAATGTCTAGATGGAAACTCTTCTGATTTAATTTCAACCCGTTGGTTCTGGTCCACTAAGGAAGGTGGAGAGAGTAGGGGAAGAAGAAAGATGTTTGGGAATCCAGTCCAGAGGGGCGATTTCTCGCTGAGGATTGGACGAGGGAAGCCGACAGCGGCTTGAGAGGCTTTCAGGAATTCTGCTAACGCCATTGCATCTCTTGCCTTAGATCTCAAATGACCCCAGCCCAGGCTACAACATCGAGCAGATGTCCAAGAAGTGAGTAAAGAGGAAAACTTAAGAAGTGTGCTTGACTTTTGGGGGTTTCTTCCCTCTGTTCCCCAAATCCTAGAACTTTGGGGGGACCCAATGGAATTGACAGGCAGCAGATTCAACAGGGACACTCTGCACGTGATTAACTTGCAGAACTCACTGCCTGAGGGTAGAATGACAGCCACTAGTTTAGATGGCTTTAAAAGAGGAGTAAGGAGCCCCGTGGCGCAGTGTTAAGCTTCAGTACTGCAGTCCAAGCTCTGCTCAGGACCTGAGTTCGATCCCGACGGGAGTCGGTTCCAGGTAGCCGGCTCAAGGTTGACTCAGCCTTCCATCCTTCCGAGGTCGGTGAAATGAGTACCCAGCTTGCTGGGGGTAAAGGGAAGGCACTGGCAACCTGGGGATGACTGGGGAAGGCACTGGCAAACCACCCCCATAAACAAAGTCTGCCTTGGAAACGTCGGGATGTGATGTCACCCCATGGGTCAGGAATGACCCAGTGCTTGCACAGGGAACCTTTACCTTTTTGAAAGAGTAGATAAATCCACAGAGGATAGGATAATTAATGGGCATTAGCCGCAACGGCTAAGGGAGTCCGGGTGTTCAGAGATGGTGTATTATACCAGTTGCTGAGAGGTAACAGCAGTGGGTGGTTTTGGTCTTCATGGCCTACTTCTGGGCCTTTCCAGGGCAAGGATGGCTATTGGCTGTGGAACTCCCTGCCCCAGGATGTGGTGATGGCTGCCAACTTGGAAGGCTTGAAGAGGGGAGCGGACATGTTCATGGAGGAGAGGGATATCCATGGCTATTAGTCAAAATGAATCCTAGTCATGATGCATACCTATTCTCTCCAGGATCAGAGGAGCATGCCTATTATATAAGGTGCCGTGGAACGCAGGCAGGAGAATGCTGCAGTCATTTTGTTGGTGGGCTTCCTGGTGGCCCCTGGTTGCCCACTGTGTCAACAGACTGCTGGACTTGATGGGCCTTGGTCGGATCACAGGGCTTTTCTTATGTTTATATGTTGTGGGAAACAAGATGCTGATTGAGGTCTGATCCAGCAAGGCTCTTCTTAGGTTGAGGTGTGTAGTTAGCATCTCTAGTTGCCCTGTTTGGGGGCTGAATGTTGTGTGTTGTGGCAAGGCAGTAAAGACCTCTGAAGTTGGGAGGGTAGCCAAGGATGTGAGAGGAGATGAAGTCTGCAGTGAAGTTCTCTTGGAGACGAGGCAAGTCTGCTTTATGCTTAACGACATCCTGGGCAGCGGACTACATTTCTGATACGTCCCTTTTCCCCTTCAAAAATGATCCTATAAACTTGACTTGAGATAAAGGACATAGGAAAAGCCCTGCCGGATCAGACCAAGGCCCATCAAGCCCAGCCGTCCATTCACACTGTGGCCGACCAGGTGCCTCCAGGAAGCCCACAAAACAAGACGACTGCAGCAGCATTGTCCTGGCTGTGTTCCACAGCACCTAGTATAATGGGGATGCTGCTCTAATACTGGAGGGAATAGGCATGCATCATGACTAGTATCCATTTTTACTTGTAGCCACGAATAGCCCTATTATCCATGAACATGTCCACTCCCCTCTTCAAGCCTTCCAAGTTGGCAGCCATCACCACATCCTGGGGCAGGGAGTTCCACAATTTAACTATGCATTGTGTGAAGAAATATTTCCTTTTATCTGTTTGGAATCTCTCACCCTCCAGCTTCAGCAGATGACCCCACGTTCTAGTATTATGGGAGAGGGAGAAAAACTTCTCCTGGTCCACTAAATAAATGTAGTTGATGCATTTCCCCACACAGGAGGATTTCATGTTCTCCTCCCTTCGCAGGGGTCAAAAGCTGGTTGAACTTCCATATACGGTGAAAGGCATGGACGTCTCTTTCTCTGGGATCCTGTCCCACATAGAGGTAAAGCGAAATCCTCTCCACAAGTGAGACAGTCTTTCCAGACTCTGCCTCTCCAAGGCAGGGGAAGGCCTTTGCCAGCAAAAGGGCAGCTGCCTTATCCTTCCCTCTTTTCCTCTGGTATAGGATGTGGCCCACAGAATGTTAGCTGCCCAGGAGTGCACGCCAGAGGACCTCTGCTTCTCCCTACAGGTGAGGAACCGAGGTCTGTGATGGGACTGACAGGCTCGCGACAGGGGCCCAATGCTGTGTAGCTAGGGTTGCCAACCTCCAGGTGGTAGCCGGAGATCTCCCGCTATTACAACTGATCTCCAGGCAGCAGAGATCAGTTCCCCTGGAGAAAAGGGCCACTTTGGCAATTGGACTCTATGGCATTGGAGCCCCTCCCCTCTCTGAACCCCGCCCCAGAATCTCCAGTTATTTCCCAACCCAGAGCTGGCAACCCTACGTGTCGCTCAGTGCTGAAAGAAGCACCCCTTGTTCATCTGCTGTGTGGTTGTTTTGGCCAGTCCAGTATGGAGGGTGTTCAAACAATGCAGCTGATATTCTTACCCAAGGTGGCCTATCATATTACTTTTAGATCAACCAAGAAAAGAGAGAGTGTTGTGTAGTGGTCAGAGCAGGGAGGTTCCCCAACCTTTTTTGATCCTGTGGGTACCTTTGGAATCCGGACACTGGGTGGTGGGAGGAACCAAAAAAATGGCTGCCTCAGGAGGCGGAGCCAACTACAAAAAAGTCAGGGAGGGAGGTTATGCATAACTCTTTTCAGCATTTCAGACAGAAACTCTGTGTAACAAGATGCTTTTTAAAATGAGCATATGCATGCAGGAAGCAATTTTCCTCCAGGCCAGATTGACCTGGGATCCTGGAGTGTTTTTTCACCTCCAGTGTCCCCTACTCCATGCCCAGAAGATGGTAACAAAAACCCCTCCAGGATCCCTAGCCAATTGGCCTGTAGGAAAATTGCTTCCTGACCCCAAAGTGGTGATCAGCATTACCCAGGGCATGTAAGAAAGGGCTGTGAGAGCCAAACACTGACACAATTCTTCGTGGCCCCCCCCTCTCATGAACACAAGAACACATGAAGCTGCCTTATACTAGAGCCGCTGCCTTATACTGAGTCAGACCCTTTGCCTATCAAAGTCAGTATTGTCTACTCAGACTGGCAGTGGCTTTCCGGGGTCTCAGGCTGAGGTCTTTCCCATCACCTACCTGCCTGGTCCCTTTAACTGGAGAAGCCAGGGATTGAACCTGGGGCCTTCTGCATGCCAAGCAGATGCTCTACTACTGAGCCACGGCCCTTCATGATCTGCCTAAGTTAACAGAATCAGCATTGCCAACCGATGGCCATCTAGCCTCTGCTTCAAAACCGCCAAGGAAGGAGAGCCTCATACTCGGCAGTTATGAGTCAAAAGCGAACCGGTGCCCTCGAGTCATTTGTCTGTTTTCTCTCCCTCCTTCCCCTCTGCAGGAGACACTGTTTGCTATGCTGGTGGAGATCACAGAGCGGGCCATGGCGCACACCGGCTCCCACGAGGCGCTGATCGTGGGCGGAGTCGGCTGTAGGTATAACCAGGAAACTGTTGAGGGAAAGGCCGGAACCTTTGCCTTTCATGGTGCAAGTCTTTTTCTCACTCCAGACACTTCCCTCTCCTACCTCAGATTCTGGCTTCCCTTTTAAACTGATCATAGGTCTTTGATTGTTTGGAGGGGGCCATGGCTCAATTGCAGAGCGTCTGGTTGGCAGGCAGAAGGTCCCAGGTTCAATCCCTGGCATCTCCCAACTAAAAGGATCAGGGTGAGGTGAAAGACCTCTGTCTGAGGCTCTGGAGAGCCACTGCTGGTTAGAACAGACCATAATTTCCTTGGTCGATCAAGAGTCTGACTCCATGGAAGGCAGCTTCATGCGGTCACAGTGGCTGCAGATCAGAGAATGGGTCATTAGCTTAGAATCATAGAGTTGGAAGGGACTACCAGGGTCATCTAGTCCAACCCCCTGCACAAGGCAGGAAATTCACAACTACCTCTCCCCCCCCACCCCCAGTGACCATTCCTAGATCAGAGAGGTTATGTCTGTGTGGAACAGGGGACATTGAAACCATCAAACATGCACTGATACGTTGCCCATTCTACCACGAAGCTAGATCAAAGCTTATTTCCCCCCTACTTGGTAAATTCCCCAGTGAGCCAGTTGAGCTTTTGGCAAAGAAGCTCCTATTGGGAGAAGACCCTCAGCTTATGCTCCAAACTGCCAAGTTCTGCGCGGTTGCTATTAAAATACGCAAAGCTTTATTAGAGAATGATTGTTAGAATATTTTACAATTTTAATATGATAATTTCAACCAGGGCTGCTTTTATTGACCTTACACCTTTATATGTCTGTGATTCTGCAGTGCAAAACTATTGTGTCTGGAAACTTTGATATGTTGGCATGTGATTGGTCAGTTGACCGTATTAATCGACTTGACTTGACACCCCCAGTGACCCCTACTCCATGCCCAGAATATGGGGGGGGGGGAAATGCTCCAAGATCCCTGGCCAATCTGGCCTGGAGGAAACTTGCTTCCTGACCCCAAAGTGGTGATCGGCATTACCCTGGGCATGTAAGAAAGGGCCACGAGAGACAAACACTGATGCAAACCTTCCTTCCCTGCCTCTCATGATCTGCCAGCTCAGCTGAGGTGTTGGCTGTTGCTTTTGAATATGGCCTTTTGAACATTTGTGACCACTGGTAGGCATTCACTGTGACCGTCCTTTAGGTAATGAGCGGCTGCAGGAGATGATGGCCATCATGTGCCGGGAAAGAGGAGCAAAACTCTTTGCGACAGATGAGAGGTAAGACCCTGACCCCCCCCTCCCCTCAGTATGGGCTTTCGGGAGCCAATGGGTATCACACAGTTGTTTGAATAATGCAGGATGCGGCGTGGGGAAACGGCTTCTCACGGTGGTGAAGGGGTCTCTCAATCCCAGATTGCCAGCTTAGAGTAAAATGTAGCAATGTAGACACACAGAGGAACTATCTGTTGCCCAAAGAGGCTGCCTGTCTCAACTCTGCATCAGTCACTGATCTGGTTGTTTTTCCTGCCTGGAGGAGGCAATGCCACAGCAGTCGTTCCTGTATAAATTCAGGGGTTGGTTCCCCTTGACAGGTAATTCTTACTGAGAGCCAGTGTGGTGTGGTGGTTAAGAGCGGTGGTTTGGAGCGGTGGACTCTGATCTGGAAAACCGGGTTTGATTCCCCACTCCTCCACATGAGCGGCGGAGGCTAATGTGAACTGGATTTGTTTCCCTGCTCATACACACGAAACCAGCTGGGTGACCTTGGGCTAGTCACAGCTCTGTTAGAGCTCTCTCTGCCCCACCTACCTCACAGGGTATCTATTGTGGGGAGGGGAAGGGATTGTAAGCCGGTTTGATTCTCCCTTACATGGTAGAGAAAGTCGGCGTATAAAAAATCAACTCTCCTTCTTCTTCTTACTCCTGAAACACCTAAGAGTAGCAGTCCTGCTTCTCACCATGGTCAACCTTGATGCCCCACAAGCAGGGCATGGAGACCCCAGCCTCCTTCCCCATTGTTGCCACTTAAGTATGAGCATTCGGAGGTATACTGCCCCTGAACACAGAGGGGTCTAACGCGCTCAGTATATACTACGTTTAAAACGTGTTATCCCGGTTAGATCGCACCTCAGACCTCCCGTTTCGGCTTGGAAATGCTTTGGAAGCGCCAGACATCAGTTTTTCCCCAAAACGCCTATACCACGATGTATTTCCTTATGTCGTTTCAAAACAGGAAAAAGGATCCCTGGAGACACACACACCCCAAAGCCGAAGCCTGGCATTTGCAACTGGGGGGGGGGGTCTCTTGCAGCCTCTGCGGGTGGGAGGGGTCCCCCCAGCAGCAAGGCGGCAGAGCGGAGGGGGGTGCAAGGCGGTGTGCCCCTGCGGGGCTGCGGGGCAGGGCAGGGGTCTCCCCACTGCTTACACTGGAGACAGTGAGGGGCTGCTCGAAGTCCTTGCTGCCCACCAGGCGGAAGCCCCAGGGGCCCAGGCTGGGCTGGGCTGGGCCGGCCGGTGTGCTGCGCCTCGGGGCGGGGGCTCCACGGCTGCCCTGCTGCCAGCCGGGCAGAGCCCTGCTGACGCAGCAGCAGCTGCGGGAGCGGCGCTCACCCGGCCACATGCGCGCCTGGAACCGGACGGGAGAGCGCGCACGGGCGCGGCGGGCAGCCTCGCCCAGGAACGGAGCAGACCCTGGGGACTCGCTAAGTCCCCCCCCCCAAAAAAAAGTCTCTCGCCCCGGGGCTTCAGCTGCACAAGACTCGTGTCCCAGGAAGGAGGAGGAGGAGCTGGTTTTTATACCCCATGCTTCTCTCAACGGTGCGATAACGATATGACGATAAACCGTCTTGGGAGCAGTCTTCACAGGCACTGTGCGATCGGAAATGAAGAATACACATCCAAAACACACACACCGAGCACGATGATACTTTGCTGTAAATTGTTGGTGTGTTAAGGCCCAGAGGTTCCATTTAACCATCATGGCTAATAGTGATTGGTGGGCCCATCCTGCATGAAACGCTTGAAAATAAATTTGGGGGTGGCATAAAAACAGAAGTGTTTTCATAATGCAGGGAAATAAAGTTATAATTATAAAATCAGTGTTTCAGCATATTCAAGGAAAAAATGTGCCATAACCATCCAAGTCCCTTTTCAAAAATAGAAGGGAGAACGCAAGGGTTCTGGCTTCATTCAGACTGCCTTTTTCTAACCAGGTTCTGCATTGATAATGGAGCCATGATTGCACAAGCCGGCTGGGAGATGCTCCAGTCAGGGCACGTTACACCTCTCGAGGATTCATGGATTACACAGAGGTGATTTATGCCCCATTTTTTTGGAGTAAAGGGCTTGGGGGGGTTAAATCTCAGCAGTTCAGAAAGAGGAGTTTTTGTATTTGATGCAGTTCGCAGAGAAAGAGAGATAAAGATTGCGCGCCTTTCTATAAAATGCAAATTGCAGATTAGTGGAGCCTCAATTAGTCTTGAGGATGTGCAGGAAAGGGAGGGGAGGTTTAACCCTTCAAACGTCTCTCGATTTTGCTATTTGAAACCAGACCCCCTCCCACTCCCCACTGTTAATATTGTACAGAAGAAAATATGTGTTTTTAAAGAATGCATGTGATTTCATTTAAAAGCAGAGAAGAAGCTGGTTTTGAATAGCAAACCCAGATAGAGGTTGAAGGGTTAAATCCCCTTTTCCCTTTCCTTAACAACCCCAAGGTAAACTGAAGCTGTATGACCATGCAGTTTGCATTTTATAGACATGATTTTGTCTGGTTTCTAAGATCACATGGGAGTTTGGGTGTAGGGGTCATATCACTGACTTGCAATACCATATCCTGCTCTTGTAAATTTTCCATTTTGTAGTCCTTGGTCAGGAAAATGTTTATGGGACAGGTTTTCTCTTGATGGAAGTGTTAAGTGTAACACAGGGAGAAGTTAGTAGCATGGGACTGTGAAGGAATTGTGACGATGACCAGAGACAAGCCCCTCCCGCACTAGACAATCTCTGCTCCTTCTTTGCAGGTATCGTACCGACGAAGTGGAGGTGACGTGGCGCGATTAACCCCTTCCCTTCTGCCCGGAAGCCACCCCGTCTCAGTTGTAAGGGGACGACAGCGCAAACATTTTGAGCAAATTCTCGGAATCCCAGTGGTAACTCGCAGGGCAACAAATTCTGCCTGGAATAAACGTTTCGGTTTTGTAGTCGTGTTGGGTCGTTTCTAGCCTGAGATAAAAAGAGATGTGGCGTCTGCACATAAAGAAAAAAAATTAGGGTGGGATCTATCCTCTCTTGTTTTCAGAAGGCGAATTGGGTGGCGAAGAGGAAGGCAGCGCGTAGAGACTGCACCGTTCCTCTGTGCCCCTTTCTGTGTTCTCTGCTTTGCAAAGTGGGAATAGTACGTGAACCAGGAGTGTCAAAAATAAGGCCCGAGGGCCGGATCTGGCCCCTTGAGCACTCCTATCTGGTCCACGAGGCAACCACCCCCCACCAGTCCTGATCTGGGCTGGCGAGGCGTGGCCCGACCAAGTGACATTTATGTCATATCCGACCCTTGTAACAATTGAGCTTGACTCCCCTGACATATAAAACCCTCTTCACCTGATCTGAGGATTTATTCGTCGTGCTCCCCTCCCTAGGATTGCAGGATGTCTCCCCTTCCTTCCTGTAGTCTCTAAGGACAGGACTACTCAAGGGCTGTCCCTTGTGGTCCCGATAATTTATTCAGCCTCTGTAAAAAGTTTCACCCAAGTTCAGGACGTAAGAGGACAGCAGGGCCATTACAGCGTGGGACAGGCAGAAGGTTTAAATTAAGAGTCGCACCCCTATTGTTAAAACAACAGTATTCAAAATTTATTTCAGTATTTACACATAGCCCCTTACTTAGGCACAGATCCCAAGGAAGTTGATATAGTAGATAAACAGTCCGCTGGGTAAAATCCAAGGGAAAAGAACAAGGTCTCAGCAGCACCACATTGTGGCACGCATCCCTTCCTTGCTTCTCGTAGATGAAGACGATTCGTTCCTTTATGTGCATGCACCGCAGAGCCCAATCTTGGGCACGTCTGCAACACGTTTTCAGAATCATGCGCTTTCCCAAAACGGGGGGACGGTCCTTATCTCCTGTGTGGTGCGCGCTTCAATGGCGCTGCCTTCTACTGGCAGTAGACCGTCAGTACATCCTGCTGGTTACCCCGGATGAAGGCGAAGGGCGGGTGTAGGTTCTTGGAGACGGTCTCCAGCCAGGCCATGTAGAGCGCGCTTGGACAGGCCTCTTTTCGGACTACAGGGAGGCTCCTGGAAGACAGGGGAGGAAAAGATGGGCCAAAAGCAGAAAGACCCCACCCTAGACTTGAACACACATTGCCTGCTGGGGCCCCCTCTGCAGCCTTACATCCTGACTTAAACCATTCACTAGCAGCCTTTTGTCCTCATGGGCCTCAAGGTGGCTTATGATACAGATTTTTTAAAAAACACTTACAAAAGAATACATAAAATGCATAAACCAAAAATTTTAAAATCGCAATAAATTAAGAAATAATAATATTAATAATAAATTAATCAAACGCAGTCCTAAAGGCATAGAAAAGAGCAAGAGTCCAGTGGCACCTTAAAGACTTAACAAAATTTCTGGCAGGGTATGAGAACATAAGAAAGGCCCTGCTGGATCAGACCAAGGCCCATCAAGTCCAGCAGTCTGTTCACACAGTGGCCAACCAGGGGCCTCCAGGAAGACCACAAACAAGGCAGCTGCAGCAGCACCATCCTGCCTGTGTTCCACCGCACTCAAAATAATAGGCATGCTCCTCTGATACTAGAGAGAATAGGTATGCAGCATGACTAGTATCCATTTTAACTAATAACCATGAATACCCCTTTCCTCCATGAATATGTCCACTCACCTCTTAAAGCCTTCCAAGTTGGCAGCCATCGCCACATCCCGGGGCAGGGAGTTCCATAATTTAACTATGCGTTGTGTGAAAAAATACTTCCTTTTATCTGTTTTGAATCTCTCACCCTCCAGCTTCAGCAGATGACCCTGCGTTCTAGTATTATGGGAGAGGGAGAAAAACCTCTCCCTGTCCACTCTCTCCAAACCATGCATAATTTTATAGACCTCTATCACGTCTCCCCTTAGCCGCCTTCTTTCCAAGCTAAACAGCCCTAAGCGTCTTAACCGCTCCCCATAGGACAGTTGCTCCAGTCCCCTAATCCTTTTGGTTGAGCTTTCTGAAGAAGTGAGCCGTGGTTCACGAAAGCTCACACCCTCCAGAAATTTTTGTTAGTCTTTATGGCGCTACTGGACTCTTGCTCTTTTCCACTGCTTCAGACAGACTAACACGGCTGCCCATCGTGGTTCTAAAGAAAACTGTCTGTAACCATCTCCTAAAAGTTGAGAGTGAGGAGGGCAAGTGCATCTCCCTGGGGAGGTGGTTCTATAATCGTGGGGCAGCCACTGAAAAGGCCCTCTCTCATGTACCCATCAGAGGACAATCAGGAGGTGGTGTAGCCCCATGGAACAATCAGGAGGGCCTCCATGTAGGGGTGAAACTGAATTCAGAGAAGGAGCTCAGGAAGGGGATTTTGAGAGAGATTACTGGGTAACCCAAACACGTTGACCTCTCGAAGGGGACAGCTTACATGACGATCAGGGCCGCATTGCGTGAATGGTCCTGCAGGATCTCGTGGAGATAAATGTGCTGCTCGGTCTGGAAAATGATCAGGAAAGGCATTAATTGGGTTTTCAGGTCGGTCAAGGTCGTTCTTGCCTACTCGGACTGGCAGCGGCTCTCCAGGCTCTGAGGCCGACCTCCGACCTGATCTTTTTAACTGGAGATGCTGGGGATTGAACCCAGGACCTTCTGCATGCCAAGCAGCTGCTCTACCACTGAGCCACGCCACCCCCTCCTCTTGCTAAACTGCAATCAAGATGCCAGCTACAACTCTACAGTCCTCTCGCTCCCGTTCTCGGCTCATGGCACTCAAAGCAGAACCTGGAAGCGTTTCACCTTTCTCTTGTAGACTCTGAGGTCTTCGTCGGTGACTTTCCAGGGCTCGTCCTTTTTCATGTCTTCCATGGCTTCTTGGCCCCTCTGGCCTTCGTTGAGGCGGAATGGGGCGATGAGATCCTCAAACTCTTTGAGGCTGCAACGGAATAAGAAGGAGGTAACGCCAGAAGGGGGAAAGAAGGTGTGGGGCCCAGAAGGGAGTTAGGGGGAAGCGGTCTAACCTCGTGATGTGGGAACGTGCAAGGGCTAGCATTCCAGCTTGCCACTGTTATTTTAAAAAAACCTCTGGAAAAAATGAGGCTACACCTGGGCAGGAAAAGGAAAAAGAGAGCCAGGTGGAAGGATGGAAGTTTATTTAGAAGAAGAAAAAGAAGAAGAGTTGGTTTTTATACCCTGCATCTCTACTTTTAAGGGCTCTCAAACCGGATTACAATCGCCTTCCTTTCCCCTCCCCACAACAGACACCTCGTGAGGTAGGTGGGGCTGAGAGAGCTCTAAGAGAGCTGTGACTAACCCAGGGTCACCCAGCAGGCTTCATGTGGAGGTCTGGGGAATCGAACCCCGTTCTCCAGATTAGAGTCCGCCGCTCATGTGGAGGAGTGGGGAATCAACCCCAGTTCTCCAGATTAGAGTCCGCTGCTCTTAACCACTACGCCACGCTGGTTGTCCTAGCTCTTCTCCACGTTTC
This sequence comes from Euleptes europaea, assembly GCF_029931775.1. Taxonomy (NCBI): domain Eukaryota; kingdom Metazoa; phylum Chordata; class Lepidosauria; order Squamata; family Sphaerodactylidae; genus Euleptes; species Euleptes europaea. The sequence goes on along the minus strand of NC_079329.1, from coordinate 8,281,290 downwards.
GCAAACTGCTTCGTCAGGGGAACGTCTACAGAAATTTCTCTGCTCCCACCTTGAGCAATAACACTGCAGATGTCTTGAGGCAAACAAGCCTATCCCCTCCGTCGCCTACGCAGTAGCAGCAGAAAAATCAGCAAGAGGTCATGGTCCAAATTTGGGAGTCCCCTGCCTTTTCACCAGGGACAAAACTCTTCTCAAATGCTCCATCCATTTAGGAACGGGCTCTCTCTCGGTCTCATTACTAATAAAATAGACCGCCCGGCTCATGGACTTTCCTGTGCTGGAGTTCTAATGGGGGTGGGGAAAGCAGCGATTTACAAAGAAGTATGGTCTCTTTTCAATGAATAATCGGAGATGGTGGATAATTGGGGAGTTGGGTTACCCAGGTGCCCACCTCGTCTCCTCCGGCTTCCACTTCATTTCAGGCAGCACCACGACCTCGTGGAAGCCCAAGCGGAACTTGTTCAGCAGCAGCTGGATCCTGGGAGGTTGGAGGTTGGGTGGGGGGAGAAAAAGAGAGAAAGTTTTTCCTCTGGCTACCAACTATCTAGGAGCCCCGTGGCGCAGAGTGTTAAGCTGCAGTACTGCAGTCAAAACTCTGCTCACGACCTGAGTTCGATCCCAACGGAAGTTGGTTTCAGGTAGCCGGCTGGAGGTTGACTCAGCCTTCCATCCTTCCGAGGTCGGTAAAATGAGTACCCAGCTTGCTGGGGGTAAAGGGAAGATGACTGGGGAAGGCACTGGCAAACCACCCCGCAAACAAAGTCTGCCTTGGAAACGTCGGGATGTGACGTCACCCCATGGGTCAGGAATGACCCGGTGCTTGCACAGGGGACCTTTACCTTTACCTTTACCAACTATCTGGAACTGAGACCAGGCCTAGAATTCAGCCGACATCCTCCTACAGGGGGTTGACATGACGGTGCATGGGAAGCGGTCTTTCAGCGAAATCTGTCCTGCCGTTCCTGATTGAGGAGCCCCTGCCAGACCTCCAAGGCTGTGGCTCAGTTTTGAGCACCGCAATTTAAAAAGGATGTAGACAAGCTGGAACGTGTCCAGAGGAGGGCAACAAAGACGGGGAGGGGACTGGTCACTGGGGGTGTGTGGGAGGGGAGGTAGTTGTGAATTTCCTGCATTGTGCAGGGGGTTGGACTTGATGACCCTGGTGGTCCCTTCCAATTCTACGATTCTATGATTGGAGACCAAATCCTGTGAGGAACGGTTGAAGGAGCTGGGTATGTTTAGCCTAGAGAGGAGAAGACTGAGAGGGGATATGATAACCATCTTCAAGCACTTGAAGGGCTGTCATAGAGAGGAGGGTGCCGAGTGGTTTTCTGTTGCCCCAGAAGGTCGGACCAGAACCAACGGGTTGAAATTACATCAAAAGAGTTTCCATCTAGACCCGGTGCTTTGATTGTGGGATCCTGCATGGTGGGGGGAGGGTTGGGGTCACTGGGGATGTGGGGGGAAGGTAGTTATTAGTTTCCTGCATTGGGCAGGGGGTTGGACTAGATGACCCTGGTGGTCCCTTGCAACTCTATGATTCTATCAGGAAGAATTTTCTAACAGTTACAGCGGTTCCTCAGTGGAACAGGCTTCCTCAGGAGGTTACAGCGGTTCCTCAGTGGAACAGGCTTCCTCGGGAGGTGGTGGGCTCTCCTTCCCTAGAGGTTTTTAAGCAGAGGCTAGATGGCCATCTGTCACCAATGATGATTGTATGACCTTAGGCAGTTCATGAGAGGGAGGGCATCTTGGCCATCTTCTGGGCATGGAGTAGGGGTCACTGGGGTGTGGTGGGGGAGGTAGTTGTGAATTTCCTGCCTTGTGCAGGGGGTTGGACTAGATGACCCTGGTGGTCCCTTCCAACTCTATGATTCTATGGAACCCCCAGGTTCTCCAGGACATCATTTGGTAACCCCTGGTCAACTCTGTGGAGCCCCAGCGGGGCTTTTACACCAGCCTACCCACCCACTCCAACCTCTTACTCTTTTCTTTGCTGTTCAGCATCGGAGATCTGCCCGCTGATGAAGACGCGGACTTTGCAGTGGCTCCAGCGTTTTCGGCGGGTGAGGAGGTAGGGGATGAGAAGGGTCAGCCCTGTGGGGATAGAAAAAGACAAATCACACAACAGGTCAAGGCTGGCCTGAACAGCATTTTGACTTGCAGATATGCTGACCAAGCAGTCTCGACGCCGTCTGATCGCTGCCATTTTGAGCGGCGACCAATGCCAAGGATAAGGTTCCCAACTTACATGTGGGGTCTGGAGATCTGGAATTACAACTGATCTCCAGATGACAGATATCAGTTCCCCTGGAGAAAATGACTGCTTTGGAAGGCATTATACCCTACCAAGGTCCCTCCCTTCCCACAAAACCCTCCACGGGCTCCACCCCCAGATCTCCAGGAATTTCCCAACCTGGAGCTAGTGTAGGGTTACCAGGTCACTCTTTGCCACCGGCAGGAAGTTTTTGGGGTGGAGCCTGAGGAAGGCGGGGTTTGGGGAGGTGAGGGACTTCAATGCCATAGAGTCCAGTTGCTAAAGCGGACATTTTCTCCAGGTGAACTGATCTCTACCAGCTGGAGATCAGCTGTAATAGCATGAGATCTCCAGCTACTACCTGGAGGTTGGCAACCCTAAGCTGGTGGTAAACACCAGGTATACACCATAGAGATGCAAGATGCAGAATTCCCCCAATCTGGATAACGACTCTGCAATATATATATGGCTTTCTAGTCCAGGGGCCCCGTGGTGCAGAGTGGTAAGCTGCAGTACTGCAGTCAAAAGCTCTGCTCACAACTCGAGTTCGGGTTCAGGTAGCCGGCTCAAGGTTGACTCAGCCTTCCATCCTTCCGAGGTCGGTAAAATGAGTACCCAGCTTGCTGGGGGTAAAGTGTAGATGACTGGGGAAGGCAACAGCAAACCTCCCCATAAACAAAGTCTGCCTAGTAAACGTCGGGATGTGATGTCACCCCATGGGTCAGGAATGACCCGGTGCTTGCACAGGGGACTACCTTTACCTTTAGTTCAGGACCACCACCATTGCATGTGTATCATGGTAGTCTTGACTCTACGCAGCTGACTATGATTTCACCTCGCAGAGGAAAGGAAAATGGGATTCAAAGCCTCCTCCACGCTATTAGAGGGCACCACTCAATGAGGAAAGAAAGGCACATACCACCATCATCGAACAGCCAATAGATGTCGATGTTTTTCTTCTTCTGCTTGCTCTGGAACACTGTCTCCAGGAGCTTGTCGGCACCAATTACTTTGAATGCCTCACCTGGGCAGGAGGAGAGCAAAGAAGGAGCTTTAGCAATGACTTCCTGTCGTGCCCCCATCCACGTCAAGCTGCTAGTCCTCATTTTCCCAGCTTTTCCCAGCTCAACCTGGGAAACCATGGATCAAAGACGCACACTGCTGTCAAAGAAAGACTCTAAAAATAATATCCAAAGCTGCTGAATTCTTTATTGTACAATCACAAGAGACAGCCAGTGCAGGGGGGTGTTACATTTTCTAAGTCAATTTCTACCGGGGTGGCAAACGCACGGCCCGCGGGCTGGATCCGGCCCCCTGAGAGCTCTTATCTGGCCCGTGAGCCAGCCGAGGGTGCCACCACCCCCAACTCTCAATCTGGGCTGGCGAGGCATGGCCTTGCCGAACCAAGTGACATTTATGACATACCTGGCCCTCGTAACAATTGAGTTTGACACCCCTGATTTATACTCCTAGTTATAAGCATGTGCAACTATACCTAAAAGTGGGATTTCCCAGTGATACAGACTTCTTGGTATCTTTTCTCTGTAACTGGTCATGGTTTAATATAGACCAGACTGATCCAGTCGCTTACTCGTCTCTTACACAGGCAGCCTATGTTACTTTCCTATAGTACTTCTTGTGTAGTTTCCACTACGTCTTCAAGGCTGGCTCATTTTACTTTCACGCAGCCTGAGTCAGGGTGTAGCCAGACAGCCGTCCAGGAGAGTCCCAGGGGTGATGCTTAGGGTTGTCAAGAACCTCTTTGCCACCAGCGGGAGGTTTTTGGGGTGGAGCCTGAAGAGGGTGAGGTTTGGGGAGGGACTTCAATGCCATAAAGTCCAATGGCCAAAGCGGCCATTTTCCCCAGGGGAAAGGATCTCTATCGGCTGGAGATCGGTTGTAATAGCAGGAGATCTCCAGCTGGTACCTGGAGATTGGCAACCCTAGTGATGCTGCCCACAGTGCTTCCTGCCATCCACCCCGCTATCCCTGTTCCAGAACACCTCAGATGCCTCTGACTCACATTTACTCTCCGGGCCCACAGTTGCTTCAGGATCCTCAAAGCCCAAGTTCACTGTCGGGGGGAAGAGATCCGGAGAGAGTTAGTTAAAATAAACGAGGACACCAAAATTGTGCACCCAGGTAATCCACATTCCCGAGTTGTAAAGAGCTGCATTCCACAACTTGGATGCGGCATGCAAATTTCCCAGTGTTTATGCAAATTTCCCTTTCAATTTCCATTTTCCATTTTTTTATTTACTGCTCAAGGACCAACCGGTCACGAGCAAAAGAAAAATACTCTACAAATTAACAACTAAATAAGTAAAACCATATGTGACATTTCAGTGCAAGTCCCCCAGCATTTCATAGCATTCCCCCTAATTTGCCTCTTCTTCGTGCATAATTTATTCTGCCTTTTTATTTACCGAGCTTGTGTTTTGTTCCCCTGCTCAGCCCCACGGCGTTTATGCCATGCAGTCCCGCAGAGTCAAAAACATCAGAAGAGCCCTGCTGGATCATACCAGCGGCCCCTCTAGTCCAGCGTCCCGTCTCACACAGGGGCCAACCAGTTCCTCTGGAGGTCCAACAACAGGGCGTAGAGACCGAGGCCTTCCCCTGATGTGGCCTCCTGGCACTGGTATTCAGACATTGACTGCCTCTGAACATGGAGGTTCTCTTTAATCGCCATGACTAATAACCCTTCATATACCTGTCCTCCATGAATCTGTCTAATCACATGAACACATGAAGCTGCCTTCTACTGACTCAGACCCTTGGTCCATCAAAGTCTACTCAGACCAGACCAGCAGCCGCTCTCCAGGGTCTCAGGCAGAGGTCTTTCACAACACCTACTGGCCTAGTCCCTTTAACTGGAGATGCCGGGGATTGAACCTGGGACCTTCTGCATGCCAAGCAAGTGCTCTACCACTGAGCCATGGCCCCTCCCCTTTTAGAGCTGTCTCTGTCTGGGGCCATCAGCACATCTTGGGTGGTTCCCTTGTAGGAATGGCAAAGTTTTGTGCAGCGGCCTGTAGAATTCATCAGACGCTGCTGAGAACATCAGTGTGCCAATAATTTTAATGGGTAGTTTATACAGTTTGCAAGGAGCCCCGTGGCCCAGAGTGGTAAGCTGCAGTACTGCAGTCCAAGCTCTGCTCACGAGCTGAGTTCGATCCCTACAGAAGTCAATTCCAGGTAGCGGCTCAAGGTTGACTCAGCCTTCCATCCTTCCCAGGTCGGTAAAATGAGTACCCAGCTGGCTGGGGGTAAAGGGAAGATGACTGGGGGAGGCACTGGCAAACCACCCCGTAAAATAAAAGTCTGCCTAGCAAACGTCGAGATGTGACGTTTTCACAGGGGACCTTTACCTTTATTTACTAGGATTGCCAGATCCCTCTTCACTACTGGTAGGAGGTTTTGGGGGTAGAGCCTGAGGAGGGCGGGGTTTGGAGAGGAGGGACTTCAATGTCATAGAGTCCAGTTGCCAAAGCGGCCGTTTTCTCCAGGCGAACTGATCTCTATCAGCTGGAGATCAGTTGTAATAGCAGATCTCCAGCTACTACCTGAAGGTTGGCAACCTTATTTATATACAGTTTGCAAATTGTGCAAATAACTTTTTACTATTTGTATAAACCTGTGGGTAGAGTGTAAAACTAAGGTTTTCTGTAGTAAATTGTGAAGAGCTGTGCTGGTCTATGACTGTTTTTAGTAAAGATTGATTGATTGATTGGTGGGTGGGTGGTTCCCTCTTGCCTCTCATGCTGTTTAACATCTACATGAAACTTCTGGGAAAGAGCATCATAGGACAGGAAGGTAAAGTGCCACCAATATGCCGCTGACACCAATATGCAGCCGACATCCTTAACAGCCGAGTCCATGGGGGTCTGTGGAAGCTCTTTAGTTTGTAAGCCACCGCACGCAGGTTCCTTCATAGGCAGCGTAAAAAAACCACCCTGGCCCTTTCCCGGACCCAACCCACCTTGGGCCTTCACCGTCCGTGACTCATCCAGCCCGTCGCGCATCCGGAGGACGCACACTCCTGCACTGATGTCAAAAGCATCGCTGCATCGGGGGGGGGGGGGGAGGAAAGAGACCCAGAAAAATTAACATCCATCCTAAGAAATCAGGGGCCGAAGTTCCCCGCATCCCGAAAGTGCCCTTGCCCTCCTTAGGAACCAACTTGAGAGGGCATGTCCACAGAATCCTTCTTTTGCCAAATTAGGGTTGCCAACCTCCAGGTGGTAGCTGGAGATCTCCTGCTATTACAACTGATCTCCAGCTGCTAGAGACCAGTTCACCTGGAGAAAATGGCCACTTTGGCTATTGGACTCTGTGGCATGGAAGCCCCTCCCCTCCCCAAAACCTGCCCTCCTCAGGCTCCGCCCCAAAAACCGGTGGCAAAGAGGGACCCAGCAGGGTATAATGCATGGTGGTATGCAGCCAGTTTATCCAGGGGGACTGTTCTATGTCTTCTGGAGGTCAGTTGTCATTCTGGGAGCTCTCCAGGTCCCTAATGGAGGTTGACAGTCCCACCCATGGAACTACATGGCAGAGAGTGGATCTGAACCCAGATCTCCCAGCTCTTAGTCCAACAGCTAAACGTTGCTTCCACAGTACACAGCTCACACTTACGGTATTCCCTCTTTCAACCCCATCACAATGCAGTAAATGTTTCACAAAGCTACTTGGGTAAATTGTTAGGGGCTGTGGTCTATACTACTGTGTATAGCTTGCTGAAACTGTGTGTTAAGTGCTGTCAAGTAGCCTCCAACTGATAGCGACCCTATGAATCAATGTCCTCCAAAATGTCCTATCCTAGACAGCCTGGCTCAGATCTTGCAAAGGGCTGTGGCTTCCTTTATTGAGTCAATCCATCTCTTGTTGGGTCTTCCTCTTTTCCTGCTGCCCTCAACTTTTCCTAGTATGACGGTCTTTTCCGGTGACTCTTGTCGTCTCATGACGTTACCAAAATACGATAGCCTCAGTTTAGTCAGTTTAGCTTCTAGGGTCAGTTGAGGCTTGATTAGACGTATTACCCACTGGTTTGTTTTTTTGGCAGTCCAGGGTATCCGTAACCCTCTCCTCCAACACCACATTTCAAAGGAATCTACTTTCTTCCTATCAGCTTTCTTCACTGTCCAGCTTTCACACCCATACATCGTAATGCTGAAACTAGGATCCTGCTATGTAATGTTTGTACCGCTTAACGTGTCTTCTTAATAGTTACGCTCCCTTCACTTCTGTTTTTAGACTTCTGGTTGGTGCTACAACCCTCATTCCTATTGCGTTGTTCATGGAATGCGCCGTCCTGTCAACTGTGTGGAGTGTTCTAATCTGCCTTGAGTCATAGGCCTTTTATTCAAGGTCACCCCTGCCAACTGCTTCGGGGCTTCCCTTTGTTTATGCATGCCTTTCCCGCCCGTCAGAGGTTGCCTGGCTCTCCCAGTGCATTTTGCCTGCATTTTCCAGATTCTGGCTAAAACAGGATCTGGAAAACACGGGCAAAATGTGCGGGGAGAGCGAGGCAACCTCTGACGGGTGGGAAAGGCATGCGTAATCAAAAGGACGCATGAATGGTTCTCTTTTCCCTCATGTTGTCTACCCGGCAACCCCGTAAGGCATCTGCTTGGGGTGAGGGGCTGTGACTCAGTGGCAGAGCATCTGCTTGGCATACAGAGGGTCCCAGGTTCAGTCCCCGGCATCTCCAGTTAAAGGGATTAGGCAAGTGGGTGATGTGGAAGACCTCTGCCTGAGACCCTGGAGAGCTGCTGCCGGTCTGAGTAGACAATACTGACTTTGATGGATCAAGGCCCTGATTCGGTAGAAGGCAGCTTCATGCATTCAAGCCCAGAAGCACTCAGTGGGGGTGACTGAGGGGAAATGTCCCTGCATAAAAGGCCTAAGTGAGAAAGGTGGGCTATAAATAACATAAATTAATCTTTGCCCAACGGGTAGCTCTTACTGTATTATGCCCACGTAACTGTCCAGGCTGTGGGGACTGTCTGATTGCCAGTTCTGCTTGTAACCCAGGACGATGGTGTTGGGTTTGAGACGGCCCAAGCCCGAGACCTGCGGGAAGAAGCTGCTATTATCTTGGAGCCAGGGAAGGAAAGCTTAAGTCAATGGGGTAATATAGTTCTGGAGAGATCAGCTGTAATAGGCAGCAGTGAGGAGGGGGATATCCACATACCCATAATGCTCCTGTTGTTATGCATAGAAGATCAATTCATTTACAAAGTAGAAAGAATGAGAGACTGCCTCTGAGGATGTGCAGAGGGTCGTGTCTTCACCACAGAGACCCTGCAAAGCTGCTCCCAGTCAGAAAAGACAATACTGACTGAGCTAGACTGATTAATGGCCTTATTATAACTCAGCTTGTAAGTTCCCATGACCCCTATATATATATAAATATATAGTTTTATTGCGGGGTCTGGAACCATATATAATATACACATACATACCTCAGACATATTGCGGGTTTGGTTCCAGACCCCCGCAATAAAGTAAATACAGCAATAAAGCATGTCACACTAAGTTTTTGGGTCCCCAGTGCATATAAAAGTTATGTTTACACTATACTGTAGTCCGTTAAGTGTGCAATAGCATTCTGCCTAAAAGTTAAAACAATGTACTGGAATAATAATGAGAAAGTTTGAAATATTGCAAGAATTACCAAAATGTGAAATAGAGACACGAAATGAGCACATGCTGTTGGGAAAATGGTGCTGATATACTTGCTCGAAAATACAATATCTGCAAAGTGCAACAAAGTGAAGCACAATAAAACTCGGTATGCCTGTGTGTGTATATCTATATCTATATATCTATATCTATATCTACCTGCACTTAAACTCTGAAGGTCTGTTTTAGAATCTACCTGCTTGTTCTGAATAGTTTCTGTCTCCCTTTGATCATTGTTTTGTTGCTCATTTCACACAGCGGCTCACTTTATACTGTTATAGGCTTTTGCCATAAGTAAACCCCTTGTCGGGGGCCACGAGAGATGGAAAGGTGAGGATACCAAAGTTTCGTACAAAAAGGATAAACAACCTGCATGAGGTTTCTCGCCCCCGTTCTCAGATCGGATGTTGAGATGCAGGCGTAGAACGAGCGGACCTTCCGAGAACTCATCCACAGGAGCTGTTCGTCGTAATCGTCGGCGGACGGGGTGTCTGGCCCCTGTTGGTATGAAAGGGTGTGTGTGTGTTTGTGAAAATGGCAGCACCCCTATCCCTAAGATCCCTCCTTTTCTGCTTTCCCACCCGCCCCGGGGGAGCGCTCTGCCCTGGCATGCTCACCTCCAGCACGTTTCCACAGATCATGAGGCTCACCCCCTTGGTGAAGGCGCCAACAAAATCCACCAGGGCTGGGCGAAAGTTGGGTGGGCCAGAGAGGACCATACATTGTGGCCTGGGGAGGGGAAAGTCTGTTAAAGGGCTGAATCAAAGGTGCATGCGTCTGGGGGGGTGGGGTCCTCTCATGCTCACATCTCTGAACACTGTCCTGTGCTCTCAGCCTTTTTCTAGACTAGTGTTTCCCAACCTTTGTTCACTAGCGTTCCCCTTGGCAGCCCATTTCTATAAATTGTACCCCTTACATTACAAAAATGTTTGTAATTAATATAGTTGTTGTTATTTCAGATGCCTTTTCTGACCATTATTCAATTTTTTTCGTGTACCCCTAAATGTTCTGGTTTGTACCCCTGGATGTACGCGTACCCCAGGTTGGGAATCACTATTCTAGACCAACAACCCTTTAAAGAAAGTTCATCAGGGACCTTTGGTAGCCTCCAGAACGCCTGTTTTTGGCTGCAACTTTACAGACAAGAGGGTTCATTTCACTTTTTCCTTCCTCTTCCTCCTCACTGAAGAACCCAGAGCAATAGGGGAATCCTTCTCAGCCACATGATCACACACAAAAGCTTCGTTATACTGAAGACCACCGGTCTGTCAAGATCAGTATTGTCTACTCTAACTGGCAGCACCTCTCCAGCGTCTCAGACCCACATCACCTACTTGCCTGGTCTTTTTTAACCGGAGATGCTGGGGATTGAACCTGGGACCTTCTGCGTGCCAAGCAGAGGTTCTTTCACTGAGCCACGGCTCTTAAAAGTACTGTGAACCCATGAAGCCGCCTTATGCTGAATCAGACCCTTGGTCTATCAAGGCTAGTATTGTCTACTCAGACAGGCAGTGGCTCTCCAGGGTCTCAGGCAGATGGTTTCACATCACTTACTGCCTGGTCCTTTTAACTGGAGATGCCAGGGACTGAACCAGGGACCTTCTGCAGAGCAAGCATATACTCCAATACTGAGCCAAGACTCAGCTTAAATGCCACTCTGTTGACTCAAATCCTCTTCCCACCCTTTTCTTTGGAAGTTCCCAGGGTGTGGCTGTGTCCCTCCACGATGAAGCTGCCACCACCCTGCCCCCATTTACTCCCTGCAGTGATTGGGTTACCAAGGCTGCCGCAATCACTCCTCCGCTTGTCCTGACCTGCTGCGGACTCATCCCAGAGCCACCCACTCCGGTGGCTTGCCTCAGGCGAACTTGGTGCCAGGGAAGGCACCTTGGCTGGGTTGGCAATAGGGAGGCTCTTGGATTGGGCCATCTCCTGCCCCTCCCAGGAGACCTTCTGCACACCCTCTTTCCTGTCACCCATCCCCAGCTAATGCAACATTGGTTGATTTTTGCTACACTTGTTCTTTTGGTGAGGGAAAAGCTCCCTTCAGCTCAACTCAGAAGCACTCGACTTGGAAGCACTCAGACCAGAACCAACGGGTTGAAATTAAATCAAAGAAGTTTCCATCTAGACATTAGGAAGAATTTTCTAACAGCTAGAGCGGTTCCTCAGTGGAACAGGCTTCCTCGGGAGGTGGTAAGCTCTCGTTCCCTGGAAGTTTTTAAGCAGAGGCTAGATGGCCATCTGTCACCAATGATGATTCTATGACCTTAGGCAGCTTATGAGAGGGAGGGCACCTTGGCCATCTTCTGGGCGTGGAGGAGGGGTCACTGGGGGTGTGGGGAGGGAGGTAGTTGTGAATTTCCTGCATTGTGCAGGGGGTTGGACTAGATGATCCTGGTGGTCCCTTCCAACTCTATGATTCTCTGATATTAACAAGCGTTCTCGGCAAGCATTCAGAGAGTTCTATACCAGCTCGTATTGTTGATGGATGGGTGCTGACTACATGTGTGTCTCTGTGTGTGCCTTATCGGATTGCCACTCGGGAACTGAAGTGTGGCTTGGTACCCCATGCCTGGCTAAAGATGCAGAGGACATCTCTCCAGGATAAGAGGAGCATGCCTGTTATATACGGTGCTGAGGAACACAGGCAGGATGGTGGTGCTGCAGCCGTCTTGTTTGTGGGCTTCCTGGAGGCACCTGGTTGGCCACTGTGTGAACAGACTGCTGGACTTGATGGGCCTGGGTCTGATCCAGCAGGGCTTTTTCTTATGTTCTTATGACACAGATGCAGCAACACCATGGCTTAAGCATTCCATCCTACTCACATCTTTCTTCCAGTCAAGAAACTGGCCTGGTGCGGCAAGAGGAGGCTAGAATCCATTTCCCCCACATGCTGCAATCCTAATCTAAATCAGCCCCCCACGAACCTGGGAACTGAGTTCCCAGCAGGGAACTCGCAGCTGACCCTTTACAGAAAGTCATTGGGATGAATCCAGGAGGACGTGTAGAAACTGTAACATATACTTGGTGGTGTCAAGTGCCGTCAATTCGCAGCTGATGTATGGGGACCCCGTGGGGTTTTCAAGACAAGAGATGAACAGAGGTGGTTTGCAGTTGCCTGCCTCTGCGCAGCAACCCAGGAATTTCTTAGTGGTCTCCCATCATAGTACCAACCAGGGCCGACCCTGCTTAGCTTCCAAGATCTGACAAGATCAGGCTAGCCTCGGCCATCCAGGCCAGGGAAACATATACTTAGGCCCTTAAGGAAATCTGTCTTCTGACCCTCCACTTGATAGCACAGTATCAGTCTCACCGGAAATTCTTGACATGATCTTCTACGTTGACAAGGTTCACAGCGTTTGACAGGGCCATGTTGTAGGTGCCAGCTTGCACCGAGGAACCCCAGTTTGCCTCTGTTGGGGAGGAGACAGGAGAAAAAACATAAGAAGATAAGAAAGGCCCTGCTGGATCAGACCCAGGCCCATCAAGTCCAGCAGCCTGTTCACACAGTGGCCAACCAGGTGCCTCTAGGAAGCCCACAAACAAGGCGACTGCAGCAGCACCATCCTGCCTGTGTTCCACAGCACCTAATGTAACAGGCCTGCTTCTCTGATCCTGGAGAGAATAGGTATGCACCATGACTGGTATTCTTTGACTAGTAGCCATGGATAGCCCTCTCCTCCATGAACATGTCCACTCCCCTCTTCAAGCCTTCCAAGATGGCAGCCATCACCACATCCTGGGGCAGGGAGTTCCACAATCAGGAGTGGTTCAGCCCTCACTCGTCTACCTTCTTTTCAGTGGGAGAGTCAAACATTTCTCAGTGAATCTAGGAAGACAGCCAGTGGAAGGACCAGCTTTAGCAGAATCAGAGAGTTGAAAGGGGCCTTATAGGCCACCTCATCTCACCCCCTGCTCAAAGCAGGAAGCCCAAAGCCACAGCACCCTGGACCAATGGTGGTTCAGCCTCCGCTAGAAGACTTTCAGTGAGGAAAAGTTACAGGAAGGCTCTTTGCACTGGGAGAAAAGCACTCTGCAGGATCCCACCCTGACTGTTGTGCCTCTGTGAATCACTGCTCCAGCCGTGCTGGTCAGGAGGCGCACCCAGAGCAGTGACTCATGCAGAGATGCAAGGGACCATTGCAGTGCCCACAGTAGGTACCTTTCAGTGCAAGAAATCACGTACACTAAAAAGAAACTCAGGAGGGAAGAGGTTATAAGAGTGAAACGTGCCTTCAGGTTGGCCTAGGGGTAGGATTCTCACTTTGGGTGCAAGAGGTCCCAGGTTCAAATCCCGAACGAGTCCAACTTTTAGCTGGCTCATTGGTCTAGGGGTATGATTCTCGCTTTGAGTGTGTGAGATTCCGGGTACAAATCCCACATGAGCCCAACTTTAGGGAAGGGGCTGTGGCTCAGTGGTAGAGCATCTGCTTGGCATGCAGAAGGACCCAGGTTCAATCCCCGGCATCTCCAGTTAAAGGGACTAGGCGAGTAGGTGATGTGACAGACCTCTGCCTGAGACCCTGGAGAGCTGCTGCCAGTCTGAGTAGACAGTATTGACTTTGATGGACCAACGGTCTGATTCAGTATAAGGCAGCTTCATGTGTGTGCTCAATTCACATGGAGCGCAGTAGTTATCAGCAGTCTAGCAATCTTTAGTATATTTGTTTGCCTCCTCTTGATAAGAGGATTTGTGGGCCGAGGGAGTGGGCATTGACCAAAGTCAACAATGGACTAGCTTTGGATAGCAGGTTGTCCTACCAGGAGGGATCTTGCCGTGAGATCTCACTGAATCTGCAGATAAGCCCTGATCAAACCCCTCTGAAATTCAAATCTGCGTCTTCTAGCTCATATCCTTAATTTAGCTGAGCTTCTGGAGCAGGGGGTGGTGATCCCAAGCGGGCTCAACTCCCCACAACCCGCACACCTCCCTTCGCCATCACTGATACCCTTTGTTTCACAAATTAAACACAAGGTCCCTCACCCGGTTTCTTGTAGGCGACGTACGCCAAGCTCATGACAATGACCCCAACCACGATGAGGGCTGCCCACCACGTCAGCAGGAACATGATGACTACGGAGATGACAGACCCGAAGAGGGCAGTCCATTTGTTGAAGTAGCGGAAGGAAGGTCTCCAGCCTAGGAGGACCCAAGGGAACATCAAATGAGGTGGCAGTCCACCACCCAGGGTAAAGCCCTGACTTATCCCTGACATCATCACTGACCTACCACAGTGGCTCATCTGGTCCATCAAGTTCCCTGAGTGAGACCACCTTCCCTCATCCCTGGCATCCTCTCTTTGCCCATTTTCCTTCCCTTAGAGCCCCACGATCACCTGGTCCATCAAGTTCCCTGAGTGAGACCACTTTCCCTCATCCCTGGCATCCTCTCTTTGCCCGTCTTTCTTCCCTTAGAGTCCCATGCTCACCTGGCCCATCAAGTTCCCTTTACTGAGACCACCTTCCCTCAACCCTGGCATCCTCCCTTTGTCCATCTTCTTTCCCTTAGAGTCTCACGCTCACCTGGTCCCTCAAGTTCCCTGACTGAGACCACCTTCCCTCATCCCTAGCATCCTCTCTTTGCCCATCTTCCTTCCCTTAGAGTCCCATGCTCACCTGGTCCATCAAATTCCCTATTTGAGGCCACCTTCCCTCATCCCTAGCATCCTCTCTTTGCCCATCTTCCTTCCCTTAGAGTCCCATGCTCACCTAGTCCACAGCCCCAGTCTCAAACCCAGGCAAAACAACATGTCTGGGGATCCGATCACAGATTTCCAATGTAATACGCAGTGTGGTCCTGACAGGTTTCTGACTCTCCAAACACAGCCCAAACGGCAAGCTCTTTCCGACAGGCCCGCCACCCCACATCGTTCACTGGCTCCTCCAATCTGAACACACCAGGTGAGTAGATATGCTCGCTTTCCCCCTGCCTCCCCCACACATCATTTGCCCCATCTACTTTACCTGGGGAGTTGGTGATGGTGGCGTGGAAGCAGCTGAAGTTGATGAGGGCGTACGAGCAGAGGAAGAAGTTGGAAATGATGGGGGCGATGGTGTTGAGATTGGCTGCAGAGGCAGAGAAGAAAAACTCAGCAAACATTTACACAGAGAGGAGGAGGAGGAAGAAGAAGAGTTGGTTTTTATATGCTGACTTTCTCTACCACTTAAGGGAGACTCAAACCGGCTTACAATCACCTTCCCTTCCCCTCTCCCCAATAAACACCCTGTGAGGTGGGTGGGGCTGAGAGAGTGTGACTGGCCCAAGGTCACCCAGCTGGCTTCATGTGGAGGAGTGGGGAAACCAATCCAGTTCACCAGATTAGCCTCTGCTGCTCATGTGGAAGAGTGGGGAAATCAAACCCGGTTCTCCAGATCAGAATCCACCGCTCCAATCCACTGCTCTTAACCACTACACGACGCTGGCTGTCTTTGAGGCATAATGAGTCACAGGGTGGATTGCTATTTATTTATTATTTCACATCGATAGCCCACCGTCATTCCCGGCAAGCCGGGCTCAGAGCGGGATTAGAAGGGGGGAAAGGCCACACTTACCAATGAGGATGAAGGCCACAGCCAAGACGTAGGTCAAGACGTAGGCCCGGAGAGGCTCATTGTTCTTCCCGTATCCCTTGGAAAAGTAGCCAATGAAGGGGTAAAGGTGGTCCTGGCAAAGGCACTGTAGGGAAGATTGACCAAGATCCATGATTGCCATTGAGTCTGTTTTTTGCCTTAAGCTCACAGTTATGTTTTGTTCAAAAAAGAAGAAGTCTGGAAAAAAATAGTCTCAGAACCACACATAAAACAGAGTTCTGCCCTGAGAACTAGGCTTGAACCAGCAAGGGGCGGAGGTCCTCGTCTGCATGTACGTCAAATGCGGAGAGGTCTGAAACTTTCTGAGCACGCAACAAAGATGACCGTTTCACATTTGCGCACTTCGCATGATATGCCGGTCACCTTCGTCACCCTGCTCTGCAGTCAGGATTTTTTGTTAACTATTCTGCATTCCCAGATTCCTGACGAGATAAGACGGTGTGGGTAAAAAATCCTCCTCTCTGGGCGGACAGCCAGATTATCATGTGGCTAGAGGGAGAGACACGCGGCGGTTACCTGGCGCTTACATTTTAATCCATCCCTGCCCTAACTGCAAAGAGCCCGGGGAAACCGACGCAGCTCTCCTCTCCTTCATAAGGCCATGAGAAAGTGAGTGAGTAGCCAAAGGTCACCTGGCATGCTTTACAGCTGAGTAAGCATTCAAAACCGGGTTGCCCCAACTAGTAGTTCAACACCCTAACCGACAACACTACACTGATAACTACTACCATTATTAGTTAAACGTCTATTATTGTTAATGCTCTGGCTGAGGTGTAACTACGGTTGCCTGGTCCCTCTTTGCCACTGGAGGAAGGTTTTTGGGGTGGAGCCTGAGGAAGGCGGGGTTTGGAAAGGGACTTCAATGCCATAGAGTCCAATGGCCAAAGCGGCCATTTCCTCCAGGGGGACCCATCTCTATCGGCTGGAGATCAGTTGTCATAGCAGGAGATCACCAGCTAGTACCTGGATAGGGTTGCCAGGTCCCTCTTCGCCACCGGAATAAATGATTCTAAGATTCTGAGTGTGAATGATCATTAGAAGTGTCAGTGGTCTGCTTATTGTTCCTAAAGGCTGACGAAGCCATATTGCTAGCGAAAACGCGGGAATTTATTCCGGAAAAAGCGTTCCCTGCCTTGGTTTCCCGGGTCCTCCCGGGCACCTCCCTGCTCCCGTCAGGGCTGGCGGTTTGCCATGTCGCCGCCTCGACTCCTTGGTGAAGCTCATGTTGCGCAGCTCCTTCCTTCTCTCTGCTGCGGCTGCTCGACTTTGATTCACCTACAGCTCTGTTGGACTTACTCGGCCTTACCTGCAATTACTTACTCGTGGATTGAGACCTGCAACGTTCTTTCGTTGGTCCAACGCCAGTCCCTTTTGATTACTATTGTTTGAATGTTACTTAGGATAACCTATTGGTATATTTGTGGTTACACTATTTGTATAAGCATTTTGTATGAATGTTGATGTAAGTATTTGTTTATATAGTGTATTGAGTTGATGTTGTTTATGAATATATACAATCTCTTCCATTTGAGCCTTCGTGCTACCCTTTGGTCCATTGATTACCTGGAGGTTGGCAACCCTATTAGAATAGCATCCATATCCCTTCCCCTCACATCTCCTTTTGTACTGACCTGGAAGACTTTAGGAGCAGAGACGAGACAAGCCAAAGCAGAAGACAGGGTGGCGGCGAAAATCCCGGCAGTGATGAGGGGGGCAAAGGCTGACACCATGCGCAACGTCTAAGAGACGGAGGGAAGGAGACCATTTTTCCCCCCATAGAATGAGCCACTACATTAAAGCTACGCCCACAAGACCTCACTTCATAGAATCATAGAGTTGGAAGGGACCACCAGAGTCATCTAGTCCAACCCCCTGCACAATACAGGAAATTCACAACTACCTCCCCCACACGCACCCCAATGCCCAGAAGACGGCCAAGATGCCCTCCCTCTCATGAACTGCCACAGGAAGAGTCTTGGGAATTGGGAGGTCAAGTCGCAGCGAACTTTTCCTACCTGGTAGTCATTGGCCAGCCCGTATTTGCAGGTCCCATCCAAGGTGCACTCTGTGAAGTTCCACCCGTAGCCACAACCCAAACCGACACAGTCCTCCCCCGTGATGTTGGTGGCGGCTATGGTGTCATTCAGGCTGCCGCTGGCATCACGGATCATGCAAGCGCCTGTGGGGAGGGGAGGAAGAGAGCGAAGCCAATCTACTTACTACAACTGGCATCTTCGTTCAGCTTGGCATACAACTAGCAGCCACCCAGTCCCTCCTCTGGACCATCTAGCAGTGGTAGGGTTGCCAACCTCCAGGAACTAGCTGGAGGTCTCCTGCTATTACAACTGATCTCCAGCTGATAGAGATCAGTTCCCCTGGAGAAAAATGGCCGCTTTGGCCATTGGACTCCAGGACATTGACGTCCCTAGATGTCACACACGGGGCGGCTGTCCACGGACTTTGGGTTGCGCTGTAATTGTGCGTGTGGGTAAAGTGCCGTCAAGTCGCAGCCGACTTATGGCGACCACTTTGGGGGTTTTCATGGCAAGAGACTAACAGAGGTGGTTTGCCAGTGCCTTCCTCTGCACAGCGACCCTGGTCTTCCTTGGTGGTCTCCCATCCAAATACCAACCAGGGCTGACCCTGCTTAGCTTCTGAGATCTGACAAGATCAGGCCAGCCTGGGCCATCCAGGTCAGTCTGCTCTTGTCAGACTGTTTCAGGCTGTAATAAGTCTTATCTGTTTAGGAGCAGTATCTAGGTTTTGGGTTTTGTATCATGTTGTATTGTTTATTGTTTATAAGTTCAGAGCTGCATAAAAATGGGGCATGAATGTTAATGCCCACTTAAAATTTGAAATACTAAAAGAGTTGTAAGTTTATTTCAAGTTTGTATTGCTACATTATTGTTGAGCCTATGTGCTGTTCATTATCTTTAGGTTTCCTATTATACGACACAGGTTGTTAACTGGATTGCTTAACCTCCAGATACTAGATGGAGGTCTCCTGCTATTACAACTGATCTCCAGCCGATAGAGATCAGTTCCCCTGGAGAAAATGGCCCCTTTGGCCATTGGACTCTATGGCATTGAAGTCCCTCCCCTCCCCAAACCCTGCCCTCCTCAGGCTCCACCCCTAAAAACCTCCCGCTGGTGGCGAAGAGAGACCTGGCAACCCTAAGCAGCGGCCAGGGCCATGACAGGTCAGGGAGCAACAGAGACGCGTGGCCATCTCCTTGCGCCTTGAGGTATGGCTCCTTCCACTAACTGCCCGCCCACCTCCTCCTTACGGCCTGAAGATCTGACAAGGCCATGGAGAAACAATAGCAGACTCTTTACCTATGGTGGCAGTGATAGCCAGGTACGTCACAGTGGTCAAGAAGATGGCCATGAGTGTTCCTTGAGGGATGGCCACTGCAGGGTCCTGCCAAGGAAAAAGGAGAAGGGGGGATCATCATTAGATTCTCTGAGCCCCATAATAACTGAGGATCAGAAGCGAAGCCAGAGGGAGAAGTGAGACAGAGGCCTGCTCCATCAGCATGGCTGAGCTCAGCTGCTATCTGGGCCCCTCCTAGGGTTGCCAACCTCCAGGTACAAGCTGGAGATCTCCTGCTATTACAACTGATCTCCAGCTGATAGAGATCAGTTCACCTGAAGAAAATGGCCGCTTTGGCAATTGGACTCTATGGCATTGAAGTCCCTCCCCTCTCCAAACCCCACTCTCCTTAGGCTCCACCCCAAAAACCTCTCGCTGGTGGCAAAGAGGGACCTGGCAACCCTAACTCTACGGCATTGAAGTCCCTCCCCTCCTCAAACTCCACCCTCTTCAGGCTTCATCCAAAAAATCTCCCGCCAGTGGTGAAGGACTTGGCAACCCTAGCCCCTCCTTTCCCTTCTTCTGGCCCTTCCAACTAGTCAGTGAGTTCCCACAAAGTGAGACCATGCAGACAATATATCTGCCTAGTACAGGGGTGTCAAACATAAGGCCCGCGGGCTGGATCCGGTTCCTTGGAAGCTCTTATACTGCCCATGAGCCAGTGAGGCTATTAGATGTATGAGGCCCAAACCACATACCTTGAGGTCTCCGGAGATGTTGGCACCAGCCAGGATGCCAGTAGCTGAAGGGAAGAAGATGGAGAACATGCCAAAGAAACTCCCATCCTCTCCTCGCCAGTCGGGCATCATGTTCTGCAAGAAGATTTCGCCTTTGGGGAGGAGAGAAAGATCAAGCAGTCTATCCAAAAACACGACGGAGCAAAAGGAGAGCTGTGAATACTTTGGGTACACAGCTCAAATCTAATTCTTGACAAGCCACATGGCTCCAACCCAGGCAGGCCAGGTAGATTTTTTTTTATTTTACAAAACGTACTTTTATAGCTGAAATGCCCCTTGGACTGCTGTTCTTTTGAGGTTGGCATAAAGGTCCCGACGAAGAAGTTGATGAAAGATACCATGATGACAATGAAGAAGACAATCTGAGCCTGGTAAGAGAGGAAGGGAATGATAATGATATGGGGAGGGGCTGTGGCTCAGTTTGTAGAGCCTCTGCTTGGCATGCAGAAGGTCCCAGGTTCATCCCCGGCATCTGCTAGTCCCTTAGACTAGGCAAGTAGGTGATGTGAAAGACCCCTGCCTGAGACCCTGGAGAGCCGCTGCCGGTCTGAGTAGACAATACTGACTTTGATGGATCAAGGGTCTGGTTCAGTATAAGGCAGCTTCATGTGTTCATGTGTTCATAATTGAGAAGTGTGGGGGGGACACACCACAGAGCCATGGTTCCCATCAAACCTTTCCTTGGCCCAAGTGGAAGCCAATTTTCCTTTCGGATAACCCACTGGTTTTGTTTCTCCTCTTTGAGATGAGCGTTTATAAATGTATCTATCACATTGGTTTTATATCTCTTTAACTATCACCGTTTCCTTCACGCTGAGGAGAAAGAAGATCACAGTTCAGGGTGTGTCACAGCTGACTTCTGGAGCTGACTTCTGGAGACTCCATAGGGTTTTCAAGGCAAGAGACATTCGGAGGTGGTTTGCCATGGCCTGCCTCCGCATGGGCTGAGAGAGTTCGGAGAGAACTGCGACTGGCCCAGGGTCACCCAGCAGGCTTCATGTGGAGGAGTGGGGAATCGAACCCGGTTCTCCAGATTAGAGTCTGCCACTCTTAACCACTTTGCCTGCTGGCCCTCAGTGAAAAGGATGCTGGGTAGCAAAAACAAAGCACAGCTTAGAGAATTTCTGCCTGTCAAAACTGGTAATACGAAGAATAGGGTTGCCAGCTCTGGGTTAGGAAATACCTGGAGATTTTGGGGGTGGGGCCTGAGGAAGTCAGTGTTTGGGGAGGGGAAGGACCTCAATGCCATAGAGTCCACCTTCCAAAGTGGCCATTTCCTCCAGGGGAACTGATCTCTGTCACCTGGAGATCAGTTGTAAAAGCAGGTGATCTCCAGCCACTACCTGGAGGTTGGCAACCCTAACTAAGAGGTATGGACTAATGGGCTGACTCAGAATTATTAAGCAGCTTCTTATGTTCAAAGAATCTTGGGAAGTGTAGTTTGGTGAGGGTGTTGAGCATCCTCGGCTAAAGGTCTCCACCCTTACAATACAATACCCAGGATTGTCTGGGCAGAGGAAATAACAATTAAATCAAATTAATCTATAGTAGTATGGACTAAGCTGGGGGCCCATGGGGAATCACAAGGGGGGGCGATGACAATTTGGAAAGCCCACCTCCCCAAATCTACCCCTCCAGGAGTCTCCAAGCTCTTAAGGGCTTCAGCAAGCTGGTCCTGCCCTTTCCCTTTAACAGATTCTTAGCTGCTTTCAACATTTCCATCTTAAAAGGAAAATGGATATACTTATTTATAGAATTTTACTTATTTGAAATATTTGTAACCCTGTGTTTCCATATAAAAGGCTCAGGGCCCAACAGCTCCCCATAACTTGGCCCTCACTGCTCCACTCCATTCTTAGAGCAGACTTGCACAGCCTACTAATCTCAGCATTGTTCTCCTTTAGTTACCTTCGCTTCCCATTCCATGCCAGCGACAGTAATGGCAAGCAGGAAAGTGACAGTGATCACACCTATGATGCGTATGTCGTTCACTGGGTCACACATCACCGCGTCGTACTCCTGTTGGTGGATGGCAAAGTCAAGGGTTAGCCAGGAAAGGCCTAAAAGGTAGGCTGATCCTTGACATCGCTTTCCCCTACAGGGCATTTCATTTGCTTGCACCCGTTGCCTGGCGGCTACAAAAAACAGCTGGATACGCATGCCCGAGGGGAAGTCCCTTAAGAATAGGGTTGCCAGGCAGCTCTGGATTGGGAAATACCTGGAGATTTTGGGGTGGAGCCTGAGGCGGCCAGGGTTTGCGGGAGGGGAAAGACTTCAGTGGGGCATAATGCCACAGAGTCCGCCTTCCAAAGTGGCCGTTTTCTCCAGGTGAATTGATCTCTACTGCCCTGGAGAATAGTTGTAATTAGGGTTGCCAGGTCCCTCTGCTCCACTGGAAGGATTTCCATAGAGTTTTGGCTGAGATTGCTAGAATAAACCCAGAAGGGACATCGGCGCATTGCGCACCTCCCCCTCCCCCTCTTTTGCCCACCAACCAGTTGAGGGGCAGCGGGCAGCCTGGTGGCTTGGCAGGCACCCACTGGGCAACTGGCAAGCCTAGTTGTAATACCAGGAGATCTCAATCCAGCACCTAGAGGTTGGCACCCCTACTTAAGAAGGAACGATATCTGTCCCCGAGTACTCCTTTGGGTTAGTGGCAAATGTGGCTCTGAGAAGGCAGAGGGGGTGGAGCAGGGTTGCCACTCCAAGCTGGGAAATTTCTGGAAATGCGGAGATGGCACCTGGTGTTGGGTTGCCCATTCAGGGTTGGGAAATTCCTGGAGATTTTGCGGGTGGAGCCTGAGAAGGGAGGTTTTTTTAACGGGGGAACTGTAGCACAGTAAAATGCCATGAGTCCACCCTCCCAAACAGGGATTTTCTCCAGGGGAATTGATCTCTGTTGTTTGGAGATCCGCTGCCATTCCAGGAGAACGCCAGACTCCACCTGAAGGTTGGCAACCCTAAATCTGGGGAGGGCAGTGTTGTGATGACATGCAGTCCACCCTCCAAAGCTGCCACGTCCTCCAGGGGAACTGATCTCTGTGGCCTGGAGATCAGTTGTAATTCCAGGAGAACTCCAGACCCATCCTGGAGGTTGGCAACCCTAAACCCGGAGGTGGCAGACTTTGGGGAGGGAGCTCAGTAGGGTATAATGCCATCGAGCCCACCCTCCAAAGCTGCCACGCTCTCCAGGGGAGCTGATCTCTGTAGTCTGGAGATCAGCTGTAATTCCAGGAGATCTCCAGGCCCCACCTGGAGGTTGGCAACCCTATTGCAGAGGGGGTTGGGTCGTATTCTACATACCACCAAGAGATCCCTGACCGTTTCGGCAAAGCCCACCACATGCATGGCCACAGCGACGGCGTTGGCGAAGGAGAAGAGAAGCCCGATGGAGCCACCAAGCTCCGGGCCCAAGCTACGCGAGATGATGAAATAAGTACCTCCTGCACCAAAGACAAGAGAGCTGGTTCAGACATATTCCCCCCTCAGGGGTGTGTGTGTGTGTTAAGTGCCGTCAAGTCGCTTCCAACTCATGGCAACCCTATGAATCAATGTCCTCCAAAATGTCCTATCTTTGACAGCCTTGCTCAGGTGCCTTCCTTTATAGAGTCCATCCATCTCTTGCTGGGTCTTCCTCTTTTCCTGCTGCCCTCAACTTTTCCTAGCATGACTGTCTTTTCTAGTGACTCTTGCCTTCTCATAATGTGACCAAAATACGATAGCCGCAGTTTAGTCATTCTAGTTCCTAGGGTGAGCTCAGGCTTGATTTGTTCTATAACCCACTGATTTGGTTTTTTGGCAGTCCAGGGTACCTGTAACACTCTCCTCCAACCCCACATTGCAAAGGAATCTACTTCCTTCCTATCAGCTTTCTTCATTGTCCAGCTTTCACCCCCATACATCGTAATAGGGAATATGATGGCATGAATTAACTTGATCTTGGTGGCCAGTGACACATCCTTACACTTCAGAATCTTTTCTAGCTCCTTCATGGCTGCCCTTCCCAGCCTCAGCCTCCTCCTGATTTCTTGGCTGCAGTCTCCCTTTTGGTTGATGATGGAGCCAAGGTAAAAATTACATTTTTACCAAGGTAGAATTAGGGGGAGTGGCATTTGGCTTTGTCTGCTTCCCCACCAACACCACCTCCTTCCAGGTAGCTTGAGTATTTAACCACAGTACATGTTCCTCCACGTCCAGTCGACATCACGGCTCCCCGCTTACCTGCTTTGACTTTGCCATTGGTGGAGATGGCCGAAATGGATAGGCCAGTGATGGTCGTCACCACCGTTGACATTAAAATGATCAGCCAGGTCAGCCCTAGAGAAACAGGAGATGGGGAAGTAGGTTAGGAAGCCTGTGGGAATCAAAGGCATTCCTCTCAACCAACCATGATGTCAACTGTGCTGTTAGCTCTCCAGGGTCTCAGGCACGGGTCTTTCACATCACCTCCTTGCCTAGTCCCTTTAACTGGAGATGCTGGGGATTGAACCTGGGACCTTCTGCATGCCAAGCAGCTGCTCTACCACTGAGCCACAGCCCGTCCTAGCCCCTCCCCTTTTGGGTATCAAAAGCTCAGCACCCAGCCTACTTGCATGGTCCCTTTAAATTTAGCATTAAAATTAAAAGCATTACCCTTTTAAGGGAATATCAAGAAACAGATGAAGCCGGGCGCTTTATTTTGAGTCTACGGACACTATTAGTTTCAGTAAGCTGAATAGCTTGATGGATGTATCTGGTGGTGACTATTTGTTGTAAATATTGTATATAGTACACTTTTGTTGTTCAGCACCATTGTTTATGTGTATAGTCCTTGTCTGGTGGATTGTTGTTTTGAATACACTTTATACTGTTTGATTAATATTGAGCCTATTGTTGTAATTTGTATTGAACTATTTCCGCACGACTAGGAGTAATTTTGTTTTGGGTGGTCCCTTTAATTGGCAATGCCAGGGATTGAACCTGGGACTTTCTGCATGCCAAGCAGATGCTCTGCCACTGAGCCACGCCCCCCTCCCTTTTTTGCCCTTTGCAAGTCAGAGTCAACTTAACAGAAGGGGGTTACTAAATTCTTTAAAGCAATAACTTCAACTAGCAATTTTATAAGATTAGTACTTTTACAATTTGTCTTTTTGTTGCAAGTACATGACTTAAATGTGATTACAAACGAATAGACGTACATATTTCAGGGAGTCCGGATTGGCCCTGGCTATTTAGGGCACGTACTCAACCGTCTTGTATAGGGCGAAGTCACTCAACCACCCCATGAACAGTGAAGGTCTTCCCCAATTCAACCCCATATGTGAAAACCTCTTACCTATACCAGCCTGAGCAGTTATCCATGGCAAACGCAGGTAAAGGATCACACCCCAAATGTTCAGCATGCACCGGATCTTTTGGAAACAGAAGACAACAAAAATGAGGAGCATTCGCACAACCACAAGATTCTCTTCAGAGTCAATGGCCTTTTATGTAGGGACATTTTCCTGTGGTCAATCTGCTGACTGCTTCGGGGCTTCCTTTTGATCATGTATGACTTTTCTGCCCATCAGTGGTCGCCTCGCGCTCCCCGTGTGTTTTGCCGACATTTTCCAGATTCTGGCTAAAACATAGGGTTGCCAACCTCCAGGTACTAGCTAGAGATCTCCTGCTGTTACAACGGATCTCCAGCCAATAGAGATCAGTTCACCTGGAGAAAATGCCCGCTTTGGCAAATGGACTCTATAGCATTGACGTTCCTCCCCTTCCCATAGGGTTGCCAACCTCCAGGTAGTTACATAAAAAAGACACCTCTGTGTGTATACAGAACGTTAGAAAACAAACACAGGAGCGAATATATATAACAAAGTGCAAAATGATGTATTAAATAAGCTACACAATGTAAAGAGCGAGGTAAGTATCTGTACAACTATACATCTCTAAAGCTATCCTAACAAGATTCCATGTGTTACAAAAGTCCAGATCTTGTACAAACTGCTGTGAAAAGTTATGCTTATCTTTTGGGAACCGGGCTGACTATCCCAATGACGGAATGAGGAAGAATGCAATAATACTATAGGTGGTTCCGTTAATAAACTGAGAGGAGACATTAAACAACTATATATTGATTGGAAGAAGGACTGATGAAGAATCGGAAATGGCTGTCTCCCCTTCTTTTCCTGATAGTGGAACCTTTCCCCGTTTTTTCCTGTAACTTGCTGAAGGACAACTGAAAATAAGAAGATAAGTAGCTGGAGATCTCCTGCTATTACAACTGATCTCCAGCCAATAGAGATTGGTTCCCCTAGAGAAAATGGCCACTTTGGCCATTGGACTCTATGGGATTGAAGTCCCTCCCCTCCCCAAACCCTGCCCTCCTCAGGCTCTGCCCCAAAAACCTCCCATTAGTTGCAAAGAAGGTCCTGCCAGCCCTACTAAAACAGCACGTGGAAAAGCGAGGCAACTTCTGACGGGCGGCAAAGGCATGCATAATCAAACAGATGCCCCAAAGCAGTCGACGGGGGTGACCACGGGGAAACGCCCCTGCATAAAAGGCCAATTACTCGGACACTGATGCTCTCCCCATCTTCCTGTTTTACCTTTAATTCCCCCCGACACACACACACCGATATAGTTCATTCATTGGCTTTACCATGACACCAGTCACCCAGCCGAACCGGACAGGTTCGGATTTTGGTTTGTCAGCTTCCACGTCAATACCGCCCCCCTCCTTCTCAACGTCTTCCATGTCGGGGTCACCGGAGTCTGGACTTCCATGAAAGGTTTGCCCTTTGCCCTGCAAAAAAAGTTCGACTACGTTTAGAACCGGAACGGTGCAGCGCTTCGAGCGCTGGGCTTCGGAGCAGGGAGGTCGAACACTTCTTCTCCCCCAAAGCTCACTGGGTGACCTTATACTATTCACTCACATCCCTGGCGGCAGTTAGAAGTGCCTTCAAGTCACAGCCGACTTATGGTGACCCTGTAGAGCAGGGGTTCCTGAACTTTTCGGGCCACGGCCCACTTGGTTCCACAAACTCAACCCCAGCGCCCTCCTACCCTATCCTATAAAAAGCATTATTCAAAATAGGGGGTTTGCACGACTCACTAAAGAAGATAATAACAATAAAATTTCAGGACAGTAACAATTGATCGCACATCTATTCAAAAGAAAATTAAAACCTTTTAGTTGAAATTTATTCAACAAAACTGATGAACTTGATCCAGGGGTACCAGCTCTTCAAAGTCTGTGGGGGGGGGGAATCTGATAGTTTCTACCAAATTTGCCAACATGGTGCCATAGCTTGATTTATTGGAAATTAGTGAGCAACACAGTTGAAGGGGCCCACCTCTAGCGCCCCCTGCTGCCCCCATGCCTCTTAGTGCCCCCCTAGGTAATCCCACTGCCCCCCAGGGGGTGGTACTGCCCACTTTGGGAACCACTGCGGTAGAGTTTTCAAGGCAAGAGGCATTTGGAGGTGGTTTGCCATTGCTTGCCTCTGCGCCGATCCTTTTTAGCTTCCTTGATCTGATGAGATCAGGCTAGCCTGGGCCATCCAGGTCAGGGCTTGACCCATTTCTAGGGTTGCTAACCTCCAGGTACTAGCTGGAGATCTCCCGCTATTACAACTGATCTCCAGCCGATAGAGATCAGTTCACCTGGAAAAAATGGCTGCTTTGGCAATTTGACTCTATGGCACTGAAGTCCCTCCCCTCCCCAAACCCCGTCCTTCTCAGGCTCCGCCCCAAAAACCTCCCGCCGGTGGCGAAGAGGGACCTGGCAACCCTTCCCATTTCGGGCACCATTTATGAACAGAAATTCCAAAGCTCTCGCAGATTTTTAACAGGCGTAACTCCAACAAGTGGAACGTTGCTGAGGTGGTGGGAAATGCTGTCAGGCCACAGCTGACGTGGTGACCCTGTAGGGTTTTCAAGGCAAGAGGGATTCAGAAGTGGTTTGCTATCACTCACCTCCACACAGCAACCCTGGACTTCCTTGGTGGGCTCCTATCCAAGTACTAAAAAAAGCCAACCCCACTTAGCTTACAAGATCTGACAAGATCAGGCTGGCCTTGGCTATTCAGGTCAGGGCACCTGTTTAGCCTGAAGAGGAGAAGACTGAGAGGGGATATGATAACCATCTTCAAGTACGTGAAGGGCTGACATATAGAGGAGGGTGCCGAGTTGTTTTCTGCTGCTCGACAAGCTCGGACCAGAACCAACGGGTTGAAATTAAATCAAAAAAGTTTCCGTCTAGACATTAGGAATAATTTTCTAGCAGTTAGAGCCGTTCCTCAGTGGAACAGGCTTCCTCAGGAGGTGGTAAGCTCTCCTTCCCTGGAGGTTTTTAAGAAGAGGTTAGATGGCTATCTGTCAGCAATGCTGATTCTGTGACCTTAGGCAAATGATGAGAGGGAGGGCATCTTGGCCATCTTCTGGTCACTAGGGGTGTGGAGGGGGGAGGTAGTTGTGAAATTCCTGCATTGTGCAGGGGGTTGGACTTGATGGCCCTGGTGGTCCCTTCCAACTCTATGATTCTATGATCTCCAGCCTACTTCATGTGGCCCCTACCTGATCAACTTTTAGGCCCCAGATGGAAACTCTTTTGAACACATGGCCAAATGACATTTATGTCATATCCGGCCCTCGTAACAAATGAGTTCAACACCCCTGCTCTAGAGTTATAGTTATACATGAAGTCTGATGAAGCTGTAGAATCCTGATGAGGCGGAGAGGACTATACCACTCCAGATAACCCTTTCAAAAGGTTCCCAGAAATCAGTAAATTAGAAATCACGGCCCAGCCCTCTCTCTGTCATCCTTGCAAGGTACTGTTTTCGTCGGGGACCATTCAAAACAGAGATCTGACACTTGCCCTCTGAAGTGCTACTGACCATCCAATTAATCATAGAATCATGGAGTTGGAAGGGACCACCAGGGTCATCTAGTCCAACCCCCTGCACAATGCAGGAAATTCACTATGACCTCCCTCCCACACCCCCAGTGATCCCTACTCCATGCCCAGAAGATGGCCAAGGTGCCCTCTCATCATCTGCTCAAGGTCATAGAATCAGCATTGCTGACAGATAGTCATCTAACCTCTTCTTAAAAACCTCCAGGGAAGGAGAGGTTACCACCTCCCAAGGAAGCCTGTTCCACCGAGGAACCGCTCTAACTGTTAGAAGATTCTTCCTAACGTCTGGACGGAAACTCTTTTGATTTAATTTCAACCCATTGGTTCTGGTCTGACCTTCTGGGGTAACAGAAAACAACTCGGCACCCTCCTCTATATGACAGCCCTTCAAGTACTTGAAGATGGTTATCATACCACCTCTCAGTCTTCTCCTCTTCCGGCTAATTCTACCTCAGAACAAGAACAGATCATGTAAGACCAACTTGAGGTCTTCTTTAGTTCATGCTGATCATCGAGAGGAAAGCCCACCGCCTCATGTATCCCAGAATCCTCCTACACATCTCACCGGTGTTGCATTTCTGAGCATGTCAAGCGTAGGCCGAATCTTTCGACGTCCCGGCGGTCCTGAAAGGGCGTAGAATTCATATCGGGGGGAGGCGTCCATCATGGTCTCGTAATCCGGTGGGGCACAAAGAGATCCATTGTCCTCCACTTTGGGTGGAGGTGTTAGGGGTTTGGGGAGCCCTTTGGCTTGTTCTTTGGGAGCCCCATTTTTTAGTTTTCGGATTTTGAACCGCCCCAGTGAAAATATAGTCTTATATGATTGGGAGTTGTCTTCCATTGCTGGCTTGAATTGTTCTCACCTGTGAGGACAGAGACAAATCACAGAGGGGCATCACAGTGAAAGAATTGAAAACAGAGCTTAAAATTTGAGTCAGAGCTCAACAGTTCTTGAACCCAGAATGTATTTCCAGTCGCAAGGATCAACAAGACTGCGTGCCGCTAAGCATGTGCCGATTGCCCCTCCATTGCTAAGGAAATATCCATGACCAGCACACTTCTTGGAGTGAGATCTGGACTCATGAGAAAGAGGGTTTATTTACAGATAAACAGAGAGAAGACCAAGAGAATAATGTTTTTTGCCTGTCAATACACTAGGTTTTTCTTAAAAAAATAATAATAATCCAGTCGCAACCACAGTTGAAAAGATGGGCTGTAGAAACTCATTAATTTGAAAGCCAGTTTATCCTCAAGAATGTAGAAAGCCCACTTGGAAACTCCTGGTTTTCACTTGGGAATAAACTGGCTTCTTCTGAATCAGTATCATGAGAAGCACCACCAAAGGACAAAGGGCGGCTGCCACAGCATTCAAGTTCAGTAGATCCCTTTCAGCAACCCAGCTCCATTCCCCAGCATTTCAGCAACTGCTGATATCTCACTGGGAGAAGAAAAAAAGCCAAATCCAGCCAAACTAGTTCAACAGCTATTAACCACAACTGTTAAGAAGGGAACATCCAAGTCTAGAGGCAGGATACCTCTGTGCGTCAGTTGTTGGAGAAAACAAACAGTGAATGACCATTGCTAGAAAGAGATTTCTGGAACACATGGACTGGTCCATCAAGACAACTCTCCATTTCTTGGGATGGAGCTGCCTGCATACAATGGATTTGTCGTCTACAAGTACCCATGAAGCTGCCTTCTACTGAATCAGACAACTGGTCCATCAAGGTCAGTATTGTCTACTAAGACCGGCAGCAGCTCTCCAGGGTCTCAGGCAGGGGTCTTTCACATCACCTATTGCCAGATCCTTTAACTGGAGACGCCAGGGATTGAACGTGGGACCTTTTGTATGCCAAGCAGATGCTCTAGCACAGGGCCATGGTGGCCCTTAATATACAACATGTCCCACAAACTCATTTTGGAATCAAATTTTGTTTTTAAAAGTCAACATTTCGGTGCCACAGCTAAGGGGAAAGAGAGCTCCCACAACACACATTCCCACCTATCTAACACACAACACAGCCTATCAACCACAGAAGGTCACAAGAAACATTCAAATAAACCTGCTAGATCCTCTCACTAAGGAAGAAGAAGAAGAAGAGGAGGAGGAGGAGGAGGAGGAGGAGGAGTTGGTTTTTATATGCCGACTTTCTCTTCCACTTAAGGGAGACTCATACCTGCTTACAATCACCTTCCCTTCCCCTCTCCACAACAGTCTCCCTGTGAGGTAGGTGGGACTGAGAGAGCTCTAACACAGCTGTGACTAGCCCAAGGTCACCCAGCTGGCTTCGTGTGCAGGAATGGGGAAACGAATCCAGTTCACCAGATTAGCCTCTGCCACTCATGTGGAGGAGTGGGGAATCAAACCCGGTTCTCCAGATCAGAGACCACCGCTCCAAACCACTGCTCTACTATGCCAAGCTGGTTTGGGTACCAATCAGAAAAGTAAACTTAGAAGGGACGGTCAAACGTGTGTTGTGGAAGATAACCTAGCTGGAAGGAATTAAAAACAGGCAGGAACTCAGTAGATTAAACAGATAAGACGCAGTAGCCTGAAGATGTAAGAATGGGGGAGAAATCAGAGGGGGAAAGGGTAGACAGAGGCAGAGATTGGGGGACAGGTGGATGGGCAGCTCATCCTTGCTTCCTGGGTACCTGTGCCTTCAGTGAGTCTCTTCCACCAGCCCTTTTGGATCAGTTCCCTGCTGGCAGAGGGCTCCTATACTCCTCTTTGCTTTATAAAGGCTATAGGTGATTCTGGGCCTAATTTTCCAGAACCAGACCCCACAGCCCCCCTCCCGCTGTCCTGGCCCCTCCCACCCAGCCCCCTCCTTCTCCAAACAGCCAAACTTTCCACTCGCCCAGCAGGATTTGGAAGAACATCCTCTCTCCCCCTTACAAAGGCATACATCATTTAACACCCTGTTTGCTCGGCTTATCTTCCGCCTCCCAAGTTCTTTCCACTGGGCCAGTTTGCACAGAGCAATGGAAACTTGGGAAAGA
The DNA here is from genome assembly GCF_029931775.1 of Euleptes europaea. NCBI lineage: Eukaryota > Metazoa > Chordata > Lepidosauria > Squamata > Sphaerodactylidae > Euleptes > Euleptes europaea. Next base: position 8,249,761 of record NC_079329.1, on the reverse strand, counting down.
CAATGGAGGTTCGGGAGCCCGGAGTTGCTCGGGTCTTCTTTGGCTGTGCACATGCTGGACCCGTGCATGGAAGCCTGGCCAGAGAGCCAAGGCAACAAGCATCCCACGTGTGGGGCAAACAGTTTGGAAGCTTACTTTGAGCACGACTCAGCTTTCATCCCTGGAACAGTATGTGATGTCACTTCTGGAAAAAAACCCAGAAGTTACGTTATGCTGTTAGGGGTGATGTTCTAGAATTAGGGTTGCCAACCTCCAGGTAATAGCTGGAGATCACCTGCTATTACAACTGATCTCCAGCCAATAGAGATCAGTTCGCCTGGAGAAAATGGCCGCTTTGGCCATTGGACTCTATGGCAATGAAGTCCCTCCCCTCCCCAAACCCCACCCTCCTCAGGCTCCGCCCCAAAAACCTCCCGCCAGTGGTGAAGAGGGACCTGGCAACCCTGTCTAGAATTCAGGTGTCACGACATTGGGACAATGCTCTGAGATCCATCCAAAATTTTACTGTAGAGTTAGGGTTGCCAGGTCCCTCTTCGCCACTGGTGGGAGGTTTTTGGGGTGGAACCTGAGGAGGGTGGGGTCTGGAGAGGAGAGGGACTTCATTGTCATAGAGTCCAAGTGCCAAAGCGGCCATTTGCTCCAGGTGAACTGATCTCTATCGGCTGGAGATCAGTTGTAAAAGCAGGAGATCTCCAGCCCACACCTGGAGGTTATACTCTATAAAGACAGCAGTATTACAGTGAACACTCTAACATAAAAAATTCTTATATGCAGCACTGCTTATTTAAACCAAACAAAAAAACTGTATCCCGTTCATGCTGAGTTCCTCCTTTCTTAGACATGTTCTGATGAAGACAAAGGGTCGAAACAGGGCAAAAATTATCCGGACCCCTGTAAAACATTCCCCCCGGACTGGATTGTTCGACAGACCCCAACCTTGCATCACAAGATAGTGCAACAAACGGGATACAGTTCCACGTATGCACTCTTCAACACGAAATTGAACTTTTTACAACTGTGAATGGAACATATATGGAAAATGCTTCCAAAAGTTTGAAGTTTTTTTGTTTGGTTTAAATAAGCAATGCTGAATATAAGAATTGTTTATGTTAAAGTGTTCGCTGTAAATATAATATAGCACCTCTTTGCAACGTTACTTTGGTCTAATACTGGTCTAGAGCACAGCTTCTTAAACTGTGGGGTCGCATAACTGAATGTGGGGGGCCTCGAAAAATTTGCTTTCAACTTTAGTAAATGGCAAAATTATATGTATACCAAAGAATTGTTTTAAAATAAATTTCTTTATGATTTATTATCAGTAAACATTCAATTTTTATACCTATTTTATATACCTGGGGTCGCATAAAAATTCTTCGGGTGAAAAGGGGTCGCAAGTGGAAAAAGTGTAAGAAGCCATGCTCTAGAGCAGGGGTTCCCAAACTGTGCTCCTTGGAGAACTTGGTGTTCCGCGAAACATCTCCTAGTGCTCCGTGAAGAGATTGGAAGGAAAAATACTACCGTCATTCGGTTTAGTACATAGGTGCAAGGTGAAAATCCGTGCCCAGTGAACGTGCCTGTTGCCTTTTAAAGCCACATAAACCAGTGGCCAAAACAGCATCTTTTGGCAGGGTTTGGGAATTCATAATCATAAATTAATTCTACAATGTGTGAAAAAGTACTTTCTTTTACCCTCTATCCATTTTCTCCATATCATGCATAATTTTATAAACCTTTGTCCCCTCTTGGCCATCTTTTCCCCTCCAAAGTAAAGTGTTCCAATGTACATATTTCCAAGGGCTGAAGTTACATACCTCTGCGCCTTTGTTTTGTACACAGTGTGCATATGCCATGAAAGTTTATTTGAACCCACATGATTACACAGGTGTAGGTGCCAGACAGCGGCAGCTGACTATGGCCGTTGCGTATGCAGAGGTTGAGCAACACAAAGCAGAGGCAATTTTCATTTTCGAGAGACAAGCTTATAAAAAAAGGATGTAAACAAAAATTCTTTTGGGGTAAGAAGAAGAAGAAGAGTTGGTTTTTATATGCTGACTTTCTCTCCCTTTTAAGGAGAATCAAACTGGCTTTACAATCTTTTTTCCTCCCTCTGCCCACCACAGGCACCTTGTGAGGTAGGCAACGCTGAGAGAGTTCTGTGAGAACCGTGACTGGCTCAAGGTCACCCAGCACCCTTCATATGGAGGAGTGGGGAAACCAACCCCGTTCTCCAGATTAGACTCCTCTGTTTCTAACCACTACACCGCACTGGCGTTACGTAGAAGAACGTAAGGAGTCACCATCCCTGAAGAGAGAAGATTCCTATCAGCTGTCTTCATGGTTTCCTCTCTTAAGAACCCATCTTCCACTGTGGTCGCAAATTGAGCTCATCTTCTCTCTTTGTGTTTTTCACCTTCTGGCTATTCAGGATCGCCCCATTTTATGTTGTTTTATTGCAACGGTACATAGGGTCCCATCTGAGGAACACCCCAGGGTGTGCCCAGAACACCGTCCCCTACTAGGGTTGCCAGATCTCTCTTCGCCACTGGCGGGAGGTTTTTGGGACAGAGCCTGAGGAGGGCGGGGTTTGGGGAGGGGAGGGACTTCAATGCCATAGAGTCCAATTGCCAAAGCGGCCATTTTCTCCTGTGGAACTGATCTCTGTCGGCTGGAGATCAGTTGTAATAACAGAAGATCTCCAGCTAGTACCTGGAGGTTGGCAACCCCATCCCCTACTCTCCCATTCTCAACAGCCTGGCTCACTTTCCGATGTCTGCACGCCAAGCCTCAGTTACGCCAGTAACAAAACCTGATAACCTAAACATGTGTGTTTTCTCTTACTTAATATGTAAAGTGGCAATTAGATGACATTCATTCCAGTAGAAGATAGCAACATAATTAGAATCGGCACGAAGGCTAATTATTATCTTGCTGAGCGAAGCCTTTATTTCATTCATGTTCTTGGCACCATTATCAGGGGTGCCACCCCTTGATGCTGGCTTCCGCACTTGTACCTTGGAAAATCATTTGATGTGCAGGCATGACACAAAGAAATGCTAATTCCAGATGGGTCACATTTTGTGGCCTGTAGCCACAAAATAAAACCAGAATCCAGTGCCGCTTTAAAGACTAATAATATTCATTCCAGCATACGCTTTTGTGAGTAAGAGCTCACTTCATCAGAAGCATTAAGTTGAAGCTTTTACATTCACAATAAAGTAGGGTTGCCAACCTCCAGGTGGTTACAAACGTATAAACACAGCAGCATAAGACAACAAAACACATAAATCATACGATGCAAAGAGTGCTATATTCTATGTGCAGTAGTCAAATACAGTGAATAAATATATACAGTGATGTTAGCTAAACAAACAGAACTATTCTGAAGAAGTGAGCTGTGGCTCATGAAAGCTCATACCCTACCAGAAAATATTTTTGTTAGTCTTTAAGGTGCTACTGGACTCTTGCCCTTTTCTACTACCTGGATGTTGGCAACCCTACTGAGTCAGCAGGTCTCTTCTTATATTTTTAATAGTGGGTGTGGACTACCCCAACGGTTTGGGCATTCTGTTGCTGATCTAAAGGATACTGTTTTCTGCCAAGGAAATTTCAAAGGGAGAATCCAATGCCAAATCACTGGATTAAAGTTAAATAAAACGTTCCAGACTATATTTTCTCCAGATTTTAACAGGGACATGGGATTCCTCACTTACTATAGCTACTAATATCTTGCACATCCCACTCGTTACAGGTGTTAACTAGTTCAACTATACCCCTTCAACTTCCTATCATATCATCTCCATACCTTATTTCATCCAGTACTAGATTTTATGTTAATTGTGCTTTGCCTATCTAACAACAGGGAACGGGTTGCTCCGAAAGAACGGGTTGCTCTTTTGATCGAATCTTGTTTTAAACGGGCATCTCTTTGTAATTTCTCCCCCACCCCCCACCCTGCCTCTCAGTCGTGAACATAAATGCATCCAATATACATTCCATGCATCTGCTGAAGTCAGCTCTCTGACTCATGAAAGCGTATGATGGAATAAATGTCGTTCGTCTTTAAGGTGCCCCTGCAGTCCTATTCCATTTGGCACAAGCAACGTTTATCTCTCATCTGGTGAGTCTTCCATACCAAGCTGATCTGGTGAGTCTTCCATACCAAGCTGTTGTCAAAGGAGCAGGAGAAGTAGGCCAGGGTGCCAGCCCCATTTTATTTTTCTGTACAATTGGCAACCCTTATCTTTCTAGGGCAAGAATCACCACTGGTTTTCCCTTTCCTGCCTTCCTTTCTCCCCTGACAATCACCTGTTTTTAGCCCTTCTGGCCTAGCAATTACTTAGGACAGGGGTGGGGAACGTCAGGCTAGGGGGTGGTGTTTAAGGCACGTGAAATCATTTGGTCTGGCCCTCTCCATTCAGGGCGGATGTGAGTTTGTTTTGCCGAGAAAAGGAACATTTTTCCCCCCTTGCAGAAGAGTCGTTAGCTATGGAGCTGCTAGGACCGCCCAAGAAGCTGTGTTAACCCTTTCTCACCCGGGCCGTGGAGAAAAGTATTTCCTCTGTACTACAAGAGGGCTGGGAGCGGAAGTGGCGAAAGTGGAGGGGTCAAAGGGGGCAGGGCCAAAATGCGCACCGGGGGGGGGGAGTTCTTAGCCAGTGTGTCCTCATTTCACCCCTGCAGGCGGAGGTAGCAGGAGCCGGCTGTAGAATCCGGCCCCGACCATGCGGAGCAGGAGCAACTCCGGCGTGCGGCTGGACGGCTACGCCCGGCTGGTGCAACAGACCCACCCTGTGCCACCAGGTGGGCGAGTGCGCCACCGGTTGGATGCCTGCCTGCTTGCCCGTGCCTGGGGGGGTCATCTGGGGCAGCTGCCGGCTTGGGGCTTGGTCGGCTAATTTTTAAGTTGATAATTTTGTATGGCCCGCGAATGATATTATAAATATCCAAATGGCCCTTGGCAGAAAAAAGGTTCCCCGCCCGTGCTTTAGGAAGAAGCTTTAACAAGGGGTTGTCTAGCAACTTCAAGCTGCGCTTCCTGGCCTGCTGGAGAAGGTTTTTACTGGGCAACTACAAAGTTCTTCCTTCGTCCCCTTCTAGAGAAACGGGCCACTTAGGCACCCCAATTAAAAATACAGAATAAAGATAGCCACGGGGCAGGGGCTCCATTCGGGATGCTAACAGGCCTGAAGAAAAATATCTTCTCCTTTTATTAGATACTTTAGGTGTAGAAATGGGCAGGTGAAGAATGGATGTAAATGAAATACCATTAAACCTCTCTTAAATGGACAGGGCATTTTGCTCCAGAGCTACTGGTCATCTAGGTTCCATGTTGAGCCCAAAGGTCAAGAAACAGAAAATGTGGGCCTGAGACAGAAGCACAGATAACGTTTGGAGAGACAGAAGCACAGATAACATTTGGCGCTGTGAAAGGCAGAAAAGATGTGCGGCAATCTTAAGAGAAGTGTGCCTTGAAGGGTTCTTTTCTGCCTTTCTGTTCTGCCTTTCACAGCTGCATGCAAGGCAAGAAGAAAGCAGACTTTGCAGCTTTCCTCAGCACAAGAATACATTTATAGGGCAAACTTCACCTGTCAAATTTCTGCCCACCATACAGCTGTTAAAGGCACAAGAGCCCTGCAAGAAATAAAGGTGCCAACCTTCCTTTCCCCCCCCCCTGCAGGATTCCTTTCCCCAATTTTCAGAGCCGAAAGGAGAATTTTGGCAGGTGAAAATTTTCACCTGGAGAATCCCTCCCTGCCTTGCACGGGGCATGGTTATCCATTAAGCAGAAGATCCCAATCCAATCCAGTCTCCTACTCACTCACTCGGAAGCTGCCGCGTAGACCACAACGCCAAGCCTTCTCCTACTCCCTGAACCACCGGACGGACTGCAATCTCCGACCGCGGATGGAAATTGGCTTCCAGCTCATGCGCTCACGCAGATAAACCCACAGCTGGATTCCTTATCCCGGACTTAATGTCTCCTCCCCACCCGTGCTATTGCACATGCAACCACGCGCCCGCCACCCTGCGTACCATCGAAACTCTGGCCCCGCCCGAACAGGCGAAGCCAAAATTAGTTCAGCGGAGGTCCGAGGAGAGTTGTGGAACATTTAGAACATGGCAGGCTGCAGCGCTGGCTGGTACACGGAGGCGGTGGCGACAAGGAATTAACATTGCTGGCACTTGCTTAGTGGTAGTGACACATATATTATTCTTCCTTTTCTTTTTTTTTTAACCAGGCCCAAACACTTCCTGACACCTTGGCTGAAACCTGAGTATGAAAAAAAATCTCTGCCTTAGAGGTACATCGTGGGTTGTAGAGAGAACGTCGAGAAACGGCTTTCTAGGAGTCCGACATTTGACGGGAGAGTGGGGGGGAACATGAAGAAACACCAAGTACCTATTTAAGAGGTACAAACGGGACAGCGTGGGAGTCCATCGGTTCCCTTGTAGGGCTGTTATCCTTCAGTTGGGCCCAGGTGTTCTCCTGGAAATACAATTCGTCTTAGGGAGGCCAACCTGGGGATCGCCCGGAACTACAGCTCCTCTCCAGACTGCAGAGATCAGTTCCCCTGGAGAAAATGGCTGCTTTGGAGAATGGGCTCTATGGCATTATACTAGGGTTGCCAGTTCCGGGTTGAGAAATACCTGGAGGTTTTGGGGGCGGAGCCTGAGGGGGGCTTGGTTTGGGGGAAGGGAGGGACTTCAATGCCATAGAGTCCAATTGCCCAAGCGGCCATTTTCTCCAGGTGAACTGATCTCTATCAGCTGGAGAGCAGTTGTAATAGCGGGAGATCTCCAGCTACTACCTGCAGGTTGGCAATAAGGCTGGCAGATCCCTCTTTGCCACCAGTGGGAGGTTTTTGGGGTGGAGCCTGAAGAGGGCGGGGTTTGGGGAGGGGAGGGACCTCAAAGCAATAGAGTCCAAATGCCAAAGGGGCCACTTTCTCCAGGTGAACTGATCTCTGTCGGCTGGAGATCAGTTGTAATAGCAGATCTCCAGCTACTACCTGGAGGTTGGCAACCCTAGTTGGCAACCCTACATTATGCCCAGCTGAGGTCCCTTCCCTCCCCAGGATCCATCCCCAAATCTCCAGGGGTTTCTCAGCCTGGATCTAACAACCCTATCCTCTCCATTTCCCGCTGATGGAACTGGTCTCCAGACAACAGAGATCAGTTGCCCTGGTCAACATGGCATCGCTTCCTTGGTGAGCATCCTCCCCTTCCCAGGCTTCACTCCAAAATCTCCTGGAATTTCCCCAACTGGGAGGTTAGGGTTGCCAGGTCCCTCTTTTCCACCGGCAGGTGGTTTTTTGGGGCGGAGCCTGAGAGGGTGGGGTTTGAGGAGGGGAGGGGCTTCAATGCTGTAGAGTCCAATTGCCAAGGGGGCCATTTTCTCCAGGTGAACTGATCTCTGTCGCCTGGAGATCAGCTGAAATAGTGGGAGATCTCCAGCCACCACTTGGAGGCTAGGAGGAGAAAATAGACACCACTGTACTAGTATCAAAGGATAAGAAATTCAGTACAGGAGCGAAGAATACTTGTAAGTGCAAACAAATATTTATATGCTACCGTGTCTAATACAATACGCACTTCATAAATATACAAAAAGAACCATTCATACAGTTGTAACACACATACACAAAATCATCTCTAGGAGGCTGGCAACCCTACTGGAGGTGGCAACCCTAATTTCTTGATACATGTCAGAGATTGTCAAACCCTAGACCTGCACTGGCGCATGGTGTAGTTTCAGGGGATACCAAAACCACAGAAGGAAATGCTGAATGTTCCAGAGAAATTATGACCAACACCTGAACTCCTCCTGCACCCTGACACAGATAATATATGGGATTCAGGGAAAGGGGACATGAAGAGGGTTATCTTGATCGAACATTTCAAGGTGTGACAAGCAGAAGCCACAAACCTAGCAACGCCCATCTGCGGCTCAGCCGTGCCTCCAGACCTCGTTCCCAGTTCAGCGACCTTGGAATGCGGAATAGGGTCGCCAACCTCCAGGTAGTAGCTGGAGATCTCCTGCTATTACAACTGATCTCCAGCCGATAGAGATCAGTTCCCCTGGAGAAAATGCCCGCTTTGGCCATTGGACGCTATGGCATTGAAGTAGGGTTGCCAGGTCCCTCTTCGCCACCGGTGGTAGGTTTTCTGGGCGGAGCCTGAGGAGGGCGGGGTTTGGGAAGGGGAGGGGACTTCAATGCCATAGAGTCCAATGACCAAAGCGGCCATTTTCTCCAGGGGAACTAATCTCTATCGGCTGGAGAGCAGTTGTGATAGCAGATTTCCAGCTAGTACATGGAGGATGTCAACCCTTACACTGAAGTCCCTCCCCTCCCCAAACTCCACCCTCCTCAGGCCCCACCCCAAAAATCTCCCGTTGGTGGCAAAGAGGGACTTGGCAACCCTAATGCAGAATGAGCTGAATTTTCATTGCAAATCCTTTGAGCCTCGGGTTGCCAACCTCCAGGTGGTTTCTTAAGGGAACAAACACCTATGCTGAAATAGTGTAGACTGAAGGAAATAACAGCTCGAGACTCATATAATTTTAAGGTAAACACATACATTGTGTAATAAATACAAATTTTTAAGTATTTTATGTTCAAAATGAAAACAATCCCTAGGGTATGTACAATAATTATAAGTGATAGTAAATGAAATACATGTTGCTTTGTAAACAACGAAAAAACATGTCTTTCATTTACTATCACTTATAATTATTGTACATACCCTAGGGATTGTTTTCATTTTGAACATAAAATACTTAAAAATTGTATTTATTACACAATATATGTGTTTACCTTATAATTATATGAGCCTCACACTGTTGTTTCCTTTAACCTCCAGGTGGTGGCTGGAGATCTCCTGCTATTACAACTGATCTCCAGCCAATAGAGATCAGTCCACCTGGAGAAAATGGCCCCTTTGGAAACTGGACTCTATGGCATTGAAGTTCCTCCCCTCCCCAAACTCCGCCCTCCTCTGGCACCGCCCCCAAAACCTCCCACCAGTGTCTAAGAGGGACATGGAAACCCTAATGCAGAATGAGCTGGATTTTCATTCCAAATCCTTTCACCCAGCCTCTGTGTAGGAACCCCTGATATAGCACGAAATTTCATGGTTTGCAAAGTGCAAGGGGACCGGGCTGTGGGTGGCATTTAGGGTTGCCACCTCTAGGTTGGGAAATACCTGGAGATTTGAAGGGGGGGGTGCCTGAGAAAGGCGGGCTTTGGAGAGGGGAGGGACTTCAATGCCATAGAGTCCAATTGCCTAAGAGGCCATTTGCTCCAGGGGTAGGGTTGCCAACCTCCAGGTAGTAATAGCAGGAGATCTCCTGCTATTACAGCTGATCTCCAGCCGATAGAGATCAGTTCACCTGGAGAAAAGGGCCGCTTTGGCCATTGGAGTCCCTCCCCAAACCCCGCCCTCCTCAGGCTCCGCTCCCAAAACCTCCCACTGGTGGCGAGGAGGGACCTGGCAACCCTATATAGGGGAACTGATCTCTGTCACCTGGAGATCAGTTGTAACAGTGGGAGATCTCCAGCTACCACCTGGAGGTTGGCAACCCTCCTAGCATTCTGCGGCAGAACATACTCTTTGCATGCAAAAAAGTCCCAGTGTCAATCCTTGACATCTTCAGGCAATGGATTTCAGGCTTTATTTAAATGTAAAACAATGGAGGCCAAACAATGAATTCGTGCTAATTTTGTGCTCTGATTTAAATGAGGCTGCTACCTGTACAAAGCCCTGTCCTGTATGGCCCAGGCTGCCCCGATCTCATCAGATCTCAGAAGCTAAGAACAATGCGTTCTTCACACAAGGCATAGTTAAATGCTGGAACTCCCTGCCCCAGGATGTGGTGATGGCTGCCAACTTGGAAGGCTTTAAGGGGGGAGTGGGCATGTTCATGGAGGAGAGGGCTACCCAGGGCTACTAGTCGAAATGAATACTAGTCATGATGCGTTCCTATTCTCTCCAGTCTCAGAGGAGCATGCCTATTCTATGAGGTGCTGTGGAATACAAGCAGGATAATGCTGCTGCAGCTGTCTTGTTTGGGGGCTTCCTGGAGGCACCTGGTTGGGCCACTGTGTGGTAGGGTTGCCAACTGCCAGGTAGTAGCAGGAGATTCAACAGATCTCCAGCCGATAGAGATCAGATCACCTGGAGAAAAATGGCCGCTTTGGCAATTGAACCCTATGGCATTGAAGTCCCTCCCCTCCCCACCCCAAATCCTGCCCTCCTCAGGCTCTGCCCCAAAAATATCCCGCCGGTGGGGAAGAGGGACCTGGCAACCCTACTATGTGAACAGACTGCTGGACTTGGTCTGATCCAGCTGGGCTGTTCTTCTCATGCAATTAAGCAGGGTTGGCCTTGGTTAGTATTTGGATGGGAGGCCACCAAGGAACTCCAGGGTTGCTACACAGAGGCAGGCGTTGAAAAACCACCTCGATTAGTCTCTTGCCTTGAAAACCCTCTGACCTGATAGGACTTTCCATCTCCTCCTGTACAAAGTGGTTCTGCATACTTAATTAGCATACCAACACAATATCTGTAGATCTCCTGCATGGTAGTTGGAAAGCCAGTTTGGTGTAGTGTTTAGAGTCCAGGACTATGACCTGGGAGAGCTGGGTTCAAAGCCCCACTCTGCCGAGAAAGCATGCTGGGGGATCTTGGGTAGGGTTGCCAGGTTCCTCTTTGCCACTGGCGGGAGGTTTTTGGGGCGGACCCTGAGTAGGGGGGGTCTGGGGAGGAGAGGGACTTCAATGCCGTAGAGTCCAATTGCCAAAGCAGCCATTTTCTCCAGGGGAACTGATCTCTATCAGCTGGAGATCAGTTGTAATAGCAGGAGATCTCCAGCTAGCAACCCTAATCTTGGGCCAGTCACACATTCTCAGCCAGGCCTACTTCACAGGATGGTTGTCACGAGGACAAAACGGAGGAGAGGAGAATGATGTAATTTGCTGTGGGCCCCACTGGAGAGAAAAGAAAGGTATAAATGAAGTAAATCAATAAACAGCTAAGCACATGTCAGTGCTTTGCGTGGGTTGCAGTCCCATTTAGATGAGATGCTAGTTGAGTTGGGTCGCCAGGTCCCTCTTCGCCACCGGCGGGAGGTTTTTGGGGATGGAGCCTGAGGAGGGCAGGGTTTGGGGTCAGGAGGGACTCCAATGCCATAGAGTCCAAAGGCCAAAGTGACCATTTTCTCCAGGGGAGCTGCTCTCGATCGGCTGGAGATGAGTTGTCATAGCAGGAGATCTCCAGCTAGTACCTGGAGGTTGGCAACCGTACAGCTGAGTAAATGTTTTTGACCTTCATAATCTCTTGTTTAAAACTGGAAGCCTGAGACCTCGGGGAGCTGCCGCCGGATGAGCAGGCAATGCCGAACGAACCAACTACCTGACGGTATAAGGCAGTTCAAGAACGTAGTGTAATATTCAAAAGCCAGAATAGTGAGTTGTGGCACAACAAAGTGTGGATTCTTTTTTCGTCTTGTTCCTCACCCTCCTCCTTTCCCTGTTTCCTTCTTCCGTTTGCCATTTCGAAACCTGTCTGTCTTCACAACCCTTCTGTCCCGTTCCCATGAAGTTTATGGTCCTTGAGGGGGTGGAATCTGTCTAAACAAGAGTTTTCTGAGGTCAACTAGGGAACTGTCTAAACAGCTTTCCATAAATGCACCACAAATAGGGGTTTTTTTGTGTGTTTTTTTTACCAGGGGTGTAGCCCTGGTATTCCCTGCTGGACACACCCAATACTTAACTCCCATTCCACTCCTGGAACGCAGAAAAGAGCTCTGAGCGCATTCTGGATCCAATCCAACCCACCTCTGTAAACCACCAGAATTGTTCCCATCACAAGTGAAAGCGGACGATTCAGGAGCCCTGCCCCGCCTTTCATCCCGTGTCAAGTTCCTGTAGCTGAAAGGAAAAACTGTGCTTCCATTGTTGTTCAATGTTGGTTTTTCTGTTGAGTTTTGGCAGTAGGAGGCTGCAGATAGGGTTGCCAGCTCTGGGTTGGGAACAGGGTTGCCATCCTCCGGGTAGTTTGTATATGGTAATTCTTTTCATTCATCAGCCCCCCATTCAGGCTCTTGTTTTCTTTCTTCTTTGGGGGGCTGATAAAGGACTTCTCGGAAATAGGAATTCTTTACCGGAGAACCTGTACTCCCCTTCTATTGACTTTATTTTGTTGACGCCGTTCTTATTGATTTGAAAAGCATGTTGCTCTTTTGATAATCATACGTTGCCGTATTTGTAAAAGAAGAAAAACAAGTAATGAAATATGTTTATTTGGAAATGAACAAAAATGAAAAGAATTACCATATAAAAATTTACAAAGTTAACATTGTGTTCTGATATTTGCATAAAAATACGTTCTGTAAGGATTGAGGATATTTATATAGCCATATAGCTGTTTCAATTTTGCATATCTGTATGATAAAGACAGCTTAGGTCATATATATTGTTGTTTGAACCTCCAGGTAGTAGCTGGATGTCTCCTGCTATTACAACTGATCTCCAGCTAGGGTTGCCAAGTGCCCGGTGGTGGCGGGTAAAATCCCGCCGGTCCACTGGGCTGCCCGCCGGCCAGCTGATGACCCGCGGGCACTCCGTGCTCTCGTACACTCTGGCAATCTTGGATAAAACTCTATGGAAACCATAGCGTCCGCATCGAGCGTCCGCATCACATCGAGCGTCCACATTGCTAGAGCGTCCGCATCGCTTCTGGGTAAACCCGTAAGTGACGTAGGTGCATTGTGTGGGGTGTGCGCACGCATGGGGAGGGCGGGATTTGGGGAGGAGAGGGATCTTGGCAGGGCATAATGCCATAGAGACAGCCCTCCAAAGCAGCCATTTTCTCCAGGGGAACTGGTCTTGGTCGTCTGGAAATCGATTGTAATAACAGGAGATCTCCAGGTACCACCAGGAACAACCAACCGGTAACCTGTAAAGAGAAGAAAACAGCATCACACATGGGAATATACAGATAAAACATCAGTGTTTATGGACACTTACCTTAAAAAGAAATAGCGCTATGTCTCATGGACTTCACTTGTTACACTTGGAGACTGTACCCTCCAACTTTGAGAAGTCTTTATGAAATGTATTTATTGAGTTGTTTGTAGAATTCTGTTATATAGCACATAGGCGGGAAATTTTGTATATAGAGATAGAATAATTATAGAGCTAGCATATTGTGTATAGTGTAGGTGCATGACATATGAAATAGAAGCTTTTGCAAAGAATATAGTAGGTTGTTTTTGTTTGAGTATAATTATACTGACAACCTAGGCTAGTGGTGGCGAACCTATGGCACATGTGCCAGAGGGGGCACTCAGAGCCCTCTCTGTGGGCATGTGCGCCGTCGCCCCAGCACAGAGTTTGCCTGAGTTCGTTACGGCATGCGAGTGGAGCGCGCTGGCTCGGCTGCCGCAGCCCGGCCTTAGGCTGGCCTCTGGCCAGCGGGAGGGAGGGAGGCTCTGGCCCCAACAAAGGCCTTTGTGCGCTCCCCGACAGGTTGGGCCGGGCGGCTTAGCAGCCCCCGGAGGCACCCCAAATGGCAGGCCCTGAATGGCGCCTTTGTGCTCCCTTGCGTGCAGCCCCCCCGGCCATCATGTGAGGGATTAGGGCCTCCCCGGGTGGCGGGGGCCAAGTGGCGGGCAATGGGCCCGCCACAGCTGGAGCAGAGCCGCGCCGGGAGCCGTCGGCGTTCTCAGGCTGCCTAATGGGATTAGCCCTGCCGCGGCCTCCCAGCTCCAGCATGTAATGGTGCTTTAATGAGGATTAGAGGGAGGGGCGAGGGGGAGCCCCCCCCAACACCCCCCTCTCACCTTGGGCAAGGGAACAGGGATGGCGGGCAGCCGCGCGGGGTGGCGCTGAGAGTTGCCAGCCTCCTGAGAGCCGCGCTGACCTGCAGTTGGATAGGCAGATCCAAGCCCTGGGTCCCCTTCCAGACCTGCAATGCTTTTGGGGTCTGAGCACCTGAGAGTAGGGATGCTAGCCTCCAGGTGGTATCTGGTGACCCCCCTTCCGGAATTACAGCTCATCTCCAGACTGTAGATGTATTCAGGTTAAATTGCAGCGTTGGCACTTTGTGATAAATAAGTGGGTTTTGGGTTGCAGTTTGGGCACTCGGTCTCTAAAAGGTTCGCCATCACTGACCTAGATTCTTCTTTTCTGGGTGGTTACCACCTAGAGGTTGGCAACCCTAGCTGCAAACAGAATGTGTGCACAAACTGTAACGCTGGCTACACAGGGTTTCCGACCTCCAGGTGGTAGCTGGAGATCTCCCGCAATTACAGCTGATCTCCAGGCAACAGAGATCTGTTCACCTGGAGAAAATGGCCGCTTTGGCAATTGGGCTCTATGGCATTGAAGCCCCTCCCCAAACCCCGCCCTCCTCTGGCTCCGCGAATAGGGACCTGGCAACCCTATAGCTACACCTAATTCCAAGCTAAATGAAATCTCAGGCTTCATATTCAACAAACAACAGATGAGGAGGTAAACCTGATTCGCTGCTGCAGTGTACCACTTCAGCCTGTGGATCCGACTAAATATTCCTCTGTACAATTTTTCTTTTATTACTCAGTTTATAGAAAAATTGCATGTCAGGGAGAATAGTGACACACTAGTTGTCTATGTGCAGGGAATATGAGCCTGTGTTTTTTTAAAAAAGGTAAAGGTCCCCTGTGCAAGCACCGGGTCATTCCTGACCCATGGGGTGATGTCACATCCCGACGTTTACGAGGCAGACTTTGTTTACGGGGTGGTTTGCCAGTGCCTTCCCCAGTCGTCTTCCCTTTACCCCCAGCAAGCTGGGTCCTCATTTTACCGACCTCGGAAGGATGGAAGGCTGAGTCAACCTTGATCCGGCTACCTGGAACCGACTTCCGTCAGGATTGAACTCAGGTTGTGAGCAGAGCTTGGACTGCAGTACTGCAGCTTACCACTCTGCACCACGGGGCTCTTAATGAGCCTGTGTTATGAAGCAGTATTGCTGAGAAATAGGTTTGTAAGACTTTACTAGTTGGTTTCCAATGCTGGTGACATCTGATCCCCCCCCCACATAGTATCTTGGTCTTGGCTATAATTAACTTTGCAAGTAGCATCTGGGCTGGCAGCCAGCATTCTCCAGCGGACACACTCCAGCTACGAATAGCGGGTAGGCCCAGGAAAGGCGCAGGCCCAGCAGGTGAGAAAGGTCGCGGCTGGGGACCCCCTAAAAGGGTACGGAGAAGCTGCTAGGACGGCTGGTTGAGAAGGTTTGCCAGAGGGGAGGGCAACTTGGGGGAAAGGGAAGTGGTTGTGCAGGGTAGGAGATTTGCATGTCAACGCTGCCCTTTGTTCTTGAACACACATGAAGCTGCCTTCTACTGAATCAGACCCTTGGTCCATCAAAATCAGTATTGTCTACTCTGACCGGCAGCGGCTCTCCAAGGTCTCAGGCAGAGAGAGGTCTTTCCCATCACCTCCTTGCCTGGCCCCTTTAACTGGAGATGATGGGGATTGAACCTGGGAACCTTCTGCATGCCAAGCAGAGGCTCTGCCACTGAGCCACAGCCCCTCCCCAAGTAAACACATGAAGTTGCCTTCTACTGAATCAGACCCTTGGTCCATCAAAGTCAGTATTGTCTACTCTGACCGGCAGCGGCTCTCCAGGGTCTCAGGCAGGGGTCTTTCTCATCACCTACTCTCCTAGTCCCTTTAACGGGAGATGCCAGGGATTGAACCTGGGACCTTCTGCATGCTAAGCAGATGCTCTACCACTGAGCCACGCCCCTCCCCTAAATGACACCACCCCAAGCTGTGCACTCGGCTCAACTCTTATCTCCCCAACGACTCCCAAGGGAAGCTAGGGAATAAAGGACCCCTTCCCTGTGTACAACACCCTGAGCGTTGAATATATGCAGTCCCTGGAAATTAGCTTTCGGTGCCCCCTTTTTCTCACGCCCAGTTCAATGCTGTAACCTCTCAGTATTTGGTCTGTCTCCGCCCAAGGAGTCAAATCCTTAGCCCAGTCCAGGGGAACAGGACAAGCCTCATCTGCCAACCCATGAAAAGTTAAGCCAGACTGTCTGAGAAGCCCTTATCAGACTAGGGGGGCATCTCCTTTTATCCAGAAAGTACGGTCAAAAAGAGGGGAAAAAGAAACCCTTCTGAAGGACAGGGTTGCCAGGTTCCTCTTCGCCACCGGCGGGAGGTTTTTGGGGTGGAGCCCGAAGGGGGCGGGGTTTGGGGAGGGGAGGGACCTCAATGCCATAGAGTCCGATGGCCAAAGCTGCCATTTTCTTCAGGGGAACTGATCTCTATCGGCTGTAGATTAGCTGTAATAGCAGGAGATCTCCAGCTAGTAAGGAACGCACACTTTGCCACCGTACAAAGCAAAAGTGTGTGAGGCAAAAAAAACAACCTAACGTTGCAAACGTTACAGGTCCTGTACAACTGACGCATGCAGATGTACAACTATGTCCCGGGGAACACCCTCACCACAATTATACGCCTGCTGGGACACGACAGTCACTCTCACTCCTCAGGAAATGAGTGTATATTACACCCCCAGAAGTGCCATTATTCGCTGATTCAAATAGTAACTACCTATCACTCCTTCCAAAATGCAGCCCACACACACACCATTAAAAATGCACACACACATACCTGTTCTGCATCATTTATTGTAAAGAATCTGAACGATACCCCTGACAAATCTGCACGTGAAAGGCAAAGGGTTGCCAGCTCTGGGTTGGGAAATACCTGGAGATTTTTGGGGCGGAGCCTGAGGAGGGCAGGGTTTGGGAGGGGGCAGACTTCAATGCCGTAAAGTCCAATTGCCAAAGCGGCCATTTTCTCCAGGTGAACTGATCTCTATCGGCTGGAGATCAGTTGTACTAGCAGGAGATCTCCCGCTAGTACCTGGAGGCTGGCAACCCTAGAAACACGAAGGGGTTGCAAAAATTAGTAAAGAATTTGTTTCCCTCTGCCTCATTTGTTTCCTTGCCTAGAGAAACTTGAGGGCATGTTCTGAGATCAATCAGAAATCTCCAGTTCCACCAGGATGTGGTGACGGCTGCCAACCTGGAAGGCTTTAAGAGGGGAGTATTCATGGCTGCTAGTCAAAATGGATACTAGTCATGACGCATACCTATTCTCTCCAGGATCAGAGAAGCATGCCGAATATATTAGGTGCTGTGAAACACAGGCAGGATGGTGCTGCTGCAGCTGTCTTGTTTGTGGGCTTCCTAGAGGCACCTGGTTGGCCACTGTGTGAACAGACTGCTGGACTTGATGGGCATGGGTCTGATCCAGCAGGGCTTTTCTTATGTTCTTATGGAGGATGGGGCTATCCATGGTTACTAGGCAAAATGGATACTAGTTATGATGCAGACCTATTCTCTCCAGGATCAGAGGAGCATGCCTATTCTATGAGGTGCTGTGGAGCACAGGCAGGATAATGCTGTTGCAGCTATCTTGTTTGTGGGCTTCCTAGAGGCACCTGGTGGGCCACTGTGTGAACAGACGGCTGGACTTGATGGGTCTTGGTCTGATCCAGCAGGGCTTTTCTTATGTTCTTCCACCTTCCCTTTTACCCCCTTCCACATTTATTCTTCTTAAAGGTGTCATTGCGGGAAGCGATGTCATGCAGTAAGAACCTCCCAGAGGGTGCAGAGGGACACACAACGGACCAGCATTGGGAACTGAGGAGCGAGGGTCATGCAGACGGGTTCTTTATGTCGGCGTGCCAGCTGAGGGAACAGCAACATCTTCTGGATGTGACTGTGACTTTAGGCCTAAGGGACTACGAAGCTCACGGCGTCATCCTTGCCGCCGTCAGCTCTGTCTTCCGGCAACGTTTAGAGCACGGAGAGCAAGGCGCGGTGGAGCTGGATGGGGTAACCACAGCACACGGCTGGGAAGCCATTTTGAATTTCGCCTACACTGGGCAGCTGGAGGTCATGCCAGAAACAGCCGAGGAGGTGTTAGACGCGGCGGAGGCCCTGGGCGTTCCTCGTGCGGCTGAGATTTGCAAGGCGATATTGATTGGGACAGAGACGGAGGAGCGGCTCAGTCCGTCTGAAGAGAAATGGGAGACGCTACGGAACTTGGAGGAGCTGTACAAAGAAGGTGTCGGCTGGGACCTGGCGCTTCAAGCTGAGGCAGATACCTATCAAGGTGAACAAGGCAGAGGCGATGGGTAGGGTTGCCAGGTGCCCGCTGGTGGCGGGCAAACCCCCGGAAATTGCCCCCTCTGTCCGCCGACCACTGGAAGTGCCGTGCGTGTGTCGGTGCAGTCACACACTTAAATGCAAAATCCTCCCGCCAGAGGAGAAGAGGGACCTGGCAATCCTAGTGATGGGGCGTCTAGGACACAGATAGAAAAAGGGTCTGTGGTAGGGTTGCCAGCTCCGAGTTGGGAATTACCTGGAGATTTTGTGGGTGGAGCCTGAGGAGGGTGGGGTTTGGAGAGGGGAGGGACTTCAGTGCCATTGAGTCAATGGCCAAAGCGGCCATTTTCTTCAGGGAAACTGATCCCTGTCACCTGGAAATCAGTTGTAATAGTGGGAGATCTCCAGCCACCACCTGGAGGTTGGCATCCCTAGTCTGTCAGTCTGGGTAAAATGGAAAGTCCAGCACTGGATTGCAGTGGTTTTCAGTGTGGGACTGTGGAGCTTTGACAGAGGCTAGAT
The DNA here is from genome assembly GCF_029931775.1 of Euleptes europaea. Lineage (NCBI taxonomy): Eukaryota > Metazoa > Chordata > Lepidosauria > Squamata > Sphaerodactylidae > Euleptes > Euleptes europaea. Next base: position 8,231,067 of record NC_079329.1, on the reverse strand, counting down.
GGGGAGGGGCCGTGGCTCAGTGGTAGAGCATCTGCTTGGCTTGCAGAAGGTCCCAGGTTCAATCCCCGGCATCTCCAGTTAAAGGGACAAGGCAAGTAGGTGATGTGAAAGACCTCTGCCAGAGACCCTGGAGAGCCATGGAGAAGGGCTGTGGCTCAGTGGTAGAGCATCTGCTTGGCTTGCAGAAGGTCCCAGGTTCAATCCCCGGCATCTCCAGTTAAAGGGACAAGGCAAGTAGGTGATGTGAAAGACCTCTGCCAGAGACCCTGGAGAGCCATGGAGAGGGGCTGTGGCTCAGTGGTAGAACATCTGCTTAGCTTGCAGAAGGTCCCAGGTTCAATCCCCGGCATCTCCAGTTAAAAGGACCAGGCAAGTAGGTGATGTGAAAGACCTCTGTCTGAGACCCTGGAGACCCACTGCCCGTCTGAATAGTCAGTACTGACTTTGATGGACTGAGGGTCTGATTCAGTACAAGGCAGCTTGATGTGATGTGATGTGGTGTGATGTGGCCATCTGTCAGCAATGCTGATTATACGACCTTAGGTAGATGATGAGAGGGAGGGCATCTTGGCCATCTTCTGGGTATGGAGTAGGGGTCACTGGGAGTGTGGGGGAGGGAGGTAGTTATGACTTTCCTGCATTGTGCAGGGGGTTGACCCTGGTGGTCCCTTCCAACTCTATGATTCTATGATTCTGTGAAATGGCCACTGGAACGCTGATCACGTCTTCCTTCCTTCCTTCCAGTTCACCGCCTCGCCTTGGCTTGCGGCTGCGAGTTCTTCCACGCCATGTTCACCAGCGGCATGAAGGAATCCCGACAGGCGGGCACCCCCCTCTGCACCCGCTTTACTTCGGCTGATCTGGGCCTGGTCGTCTCCTTTGCGTACTCAGGTGTGGTGGCAGGCGGGTGGGACGACCTCTTCGACGCTGCGCAGGCAGCTCTACAATATCAGGTCTCAGGCATCTTGGAACTCTGCCTGGATTTTTTCCAGTGCAAGCTGTGCCCCGAATCTAGCTTGGATGTCCTATCCTTCGCCCGTGCTTACGGCCTGCACGAGCTGGAAAACACCGTCAATGACTTCGTATTAAGGAACTTTGTTCATGTCTCAGTGACGCCCAAGTTCTTGGACCTCCCAGTCAACCAGCTGGTGGACTTCCTCAGCTCTGATGCCCTTTACGTCCTCAATGAGCTAGAGGCCTTCCAAGGAGCCGTCCGCTGGCTGGATGCTGACCGGGCTGGGCGGATGAACTGCGCCGAGAAAGTAATGCGCTGCGTCCGGTTCCCTCTGATGTCGACTCGGGAGCTTAAGCAAGTGCGGGCGGTAGACATGATGGCCGCCCCAGGCCGCCTCTATAACGTCCTGGTTGAATCTTTATCCAGTCTCCCTCCAGGCCCTTCCAAGTTGGAGCAGCTCCCTTGCCGGGTGAGGTACCCCAAGAAGGTGATTGTCCTCACGGGAGGGGACTGCCTGACAAAGAACATGGCCACACGCAACCCCACCGAGGACGTCTGGTTCTCCCACCGCTTTGTCAGCGGCATTGGATTGGTGAAGCTTATCGAGTGGCGTCGCCTCGGAGTACTCCCGGACGGGCCACGTTTTCGGCATGCCGTGGCCGTCAAGGACAATGTGATGTACATCCTTGGTGGGAAACACTACTACGGAATCAGGGATACCATGCGCTCAGTATTCAAGTGAGATGGGCAGGGAGGTCTTGTCTCCTAAATTTGGGATTTACTGGAGAATCGTGGATGTGGGTTGGGGAAGAGCAAAGACTTCCACTATTATCTTTTCATCAGTGCCATGATGGGAGGCCAATAGGACTCGCAATAATAGGTTTAAATTGCGGGTGGAGAGGTACCAGCTGGATATTAGGAAATTTATTTTCACAGTAAGAGTTGTTCAACAGTGGAATCGGCTGCCTAGGGGGGTGGTGAGCTGCCCCTCACTGGCAGTCTTTAAGCAGAGGCTGGACAAGCACTTGTCAGGGATGCTGTAGCCTGATCCTGCATTGAGCAGAGGGTTCGACTAGATGGCCAACTTTAATTTGACCCATTCTTCTGGCTTCAAGGGAAAATTAGAAGTGTAATTGTTTGTTCCAGGTTCAAATTGAAAACCATGTATTCCCCAGCCAGAAATCTCTCAGTGGTTTAGTTTAGTTAAAACCTTTATTTAATAATAATCTAATATGCGTGCGTGTGTACTATCAAGTCACAGCTGACTTATGGGGACCCTGTAGGGTTTTCAATACTGGCCCAAGGTCACCCAGCAGGCTTCACGTGGACAAGCGGGGAATCGAACCCCGTTTTTCAACTCCGACTCCACCGCTCTTAACCACTACACCACGCTGGCTCTCAATACTCTAATATAGTCTAGATGTAATTTGCTAAAAAGGTATTAGTGCAATATGGAAAACACCAGCATTGATAAAGGCAATTGGGTAAGAAAGGTTACCCCCTCTAGCTCCTAGAGAGGATGGCATCTGGAAGCAATGAGACACAGGCACAAGTGTAGAGCTGTGGTATGTGTGTGTGGCAAAACACCTTAAGCCACCATTGGTTGTTAATGATTGGCCAACCGCAAAATTATGGCAGAGGTGTTGCACTATTAGGAATCTATGACTGTCTGTTCTGGTTTCTCAGACTGGGTGAGTGGGGAGAGGGACATCCTGTCCTTGGCAAAGCTTGGCTGTGCAGGCATTTGAAAGCTGCGGTCGGGTGGACGTTGTAGATTCACTGAGAAAAAGGGGAAAACATGTCAAGGCTATCCCACACGATGAAGGGCATTTGAGGGCAAAGGATCTTGGGATAAAGGCTCTTGCTCAGTGAAACAGAAATATGCAGACTTAGAATCAAATAATCATAGAGTTGGAAGGGACCACCAGGGTCATCTAGTCCAACCCCCTGCACAATGCAGGAAATTCACAACTACCCCCCACACACCCTCAGTGACCCCTCCTCCATGCCCAGAAGATGGTCAAGATGCCCTCCCTCTCATGAACTGCCTAGGTCCATAGAATTAGCATTGATGACAGATGGCCATCTAGCCTCTGCTTAAAAACCTCCAGGGAAGGAGAGCTCACCACCTCCCGAGGAAGCCTGTTCCACCGAAGAACCGCTCTAACTGTTAGAAAATTCTTCCTAATGTCTAGATGGAAACTCTTCTGATTTAATGTCAACCCGTTGGTTCTGGTCCGACCTTCTGGGGCAACAGAAAACAACTCAGCACCGTCCTTCCCCCAGGGAGTCAAGTTCCGTGCCAGAGATCAGCATCAGCACTGATGAAATACAGGCATCCCTTCGAGATATTGCGAATATTCGCAGTAAAGCGAATTTCACGAATTTTTTGGTTTCCCAGTAGGTTTACACTGTACTGTAGTCTATTAAGTGGCAATAGTATTATGTCTAAAAAACAACAACGTACATACCTTAATTTAAAATGATTGCTAAAAATGTGTGACATAGAGACATAAATTTAGCACATGCTGTTGGAAAACTGGGGCTTATAGACTTGCTCAATGCAGGGTTGCCGCAAACCTTCAATTTGTAAAAAACGCAATATCTGCAATGCACAATAAAGCGAGGTATTTCTATAATCATGAAAACAGAAGTACCTCTGAGCAGGTACAAATTATCTTTTTTCATCAGTCACAAAAACTCTGTTGTCAGAGACTAGGAGGTCTGAGACACCTGCCTCCGGGCAAACGTGACCCCCCCCCCACTTGCACCTTTCAATTTAGTAAGGATAGAGTTGGGAGATTTATGTTCAAAGGGACATTCATGTTCTTTGGCCCTCCCCTGCTGCAGGTTCGATCCTTTCTGTGGGAGTTGGGAACGTCTAGCCGATATGACGAGCTTCCGGAGCTATTTCCCTGCTGTCTTCCAAGATGGACTCCTCTATGCGCTGGGAGGAAGCTCCAGAGATGCCTACTGCTTGGACTCAGCTGAGTGTTACGATCCTCGTAACAATGCTTGGAGGTGAGGGGCTGGGGATTTGGTCCCAGCAAACCCTGTCCCATTTCCCCCCTACTCTATACTTCATATTCCCTTGTGTTTCCCCAAGCTAATTTCTGTCATTTGTTGCTCTTTGCATTTTAAATTTCTTTTGCAAAATTTTCATTACCTGCACTGCCCTCCCTTGCATGAGGAAAAGTGACCCCAGTGAAAAACGTCTGCAGGATCTACAGTTGTTAGCTGAAAAGGGACTCTCGGAGTTCAGAGAATCAGGATACCAATTACAGATGCTAAAGCCAGTGCAGTGTAGTGGTTAGCTGGACTAGGATCTGGCCACTGTGTGAACAGACTGCTGGACTTGATGGGCCTTGGTCTGATCCAGCAGGGCCTTTCTTATGTTCTTATGATCTAGGAAACTCAGGTTCGAAACCCCACTCAGCCATGGAAGCTCACCGGATAGGGTTCCCATTTGCCCACTTATGGCGGGGCACCTCCAGGTAATTGTTAGGGTTGCCAACCTCCAGGTACTAGCTGGAGATCTCCTGCTATTACAACTGATCTACAGCCGATAGAGATCAGTTCACCTGGAGAAAATGGCTGCTTTGGCCATTGGACGCTATGGCATTGGAGTCCCTCCCCTCCCCAAACTCCCCCTCAGGCTCCGCCCCAAACACCTCCTGCCAGTAGTGAAGAGGGACCCTTGCTCACCTGATCAGTGGGTAGAAACTTGGGCCAAATGGGGAGGGGATCATCTTGGGGAAGTAACAAGGATATCTGAGAATTGCCAGAAATTCTCTGGTAGGATTACCACAGAGTTTCTGGCAGTTCCTAGATCTACCCTTCTCACCTCTGTGTAGCTCTAGGAATCACCAGGAGCTCAATGGTCAGAACTTCCTGTAAGTAGACAAGGCCTTATTTTTCTTTTTAATTTTTCTCCTGGGATGCTGTCCCCCCACAACCCTCCTGCCAGTTGGCAATCAATGGGTGACTTTGGGCCAGTCATTTTCTGCCTAACCTATCTCACAGGGTTGTTGTTATGATGATAAAAACGAAGGAGGAGGAATGCTGTTGTCAGCCATATTGGGTCCCCATTGGGAAGAAAAGCAGGATATAGATACCTACATTGGTTGACCAAACAGGGGAATAACATGCCCGTGAATTTCTAGGAGGCTTCTGGTTGGCCACAGATGGACTGCTAGGTAGTCTAAGTATTGTCCCTTATTTGCCATTCTTTCTGCTTTTCCTCCTTCACGCCCTCGCTTTCCTCCACACAGGTCATGTGAGCCTCTGCCTGCTGCCGTCTGTGGCCACGCTGCCTGTGTCCTGGACGGATCCATCTACGTCTCTGGGGGCAGCGACGGCTCCTGCCGCTGCCTCTCGGCCCTGATCCAGTATTGCCCCGGGGCCCCATCCATCCCGCGGGCATCCATGATCGAGGAGCGAGCGGGCCACATCATGGAAGCGCTGGACGGGCGCCTGTACGTGGCGGGCGGCCTGCGGTGGCGGGACGGCCACGGCGGTTATGCCGATCAGCTGGCCTGCGAGGTGTACAGCACGGGCCAGGATGTGTGGGTCGCCCTCAGTCCTCTGCCCCAGGCTCACGTCATCGCCGCTGCCACGTTCCTACAAGGGGAGCTCTACATCCTGGGAGGCTACAGCCACAATACCTACCGCGATACTCACCTGATCCACTGCTACAACCCGACCCACAACCGCTGGGTCAGTATAGGGACGCTTCCTCAGGCCTACGCCGACCTCAAGGCTTGCATTTTGGAAGTCCCTCACTCACTCAGGAAAAAGGATCTCCCGCTCTCAGATACCACCATGTTGGAAATCTCAGATGATCCTTCTGCTGCGTCCGTACACCAACTTTCCTGATGTTCTTCAGTAAAGTATCGCCCACTCAAACAGCCTTTGCTGTGGACAGAGGCACGGTCTCCCACACACTTTAGTTTTCTTCTGAGAATCATATCTAGCATTTACATAGAGTTTTTGAGTGTCCAGGACACTTCACGTTCATTTTTTGGAGCCCCTATGACTACGGTTGCCAGTTCCGGGAAGGGAAATACCTGGAGCTTTTGGGGGTGGAGCCTGAGGAGGGTGGGGTTTGGAGAGGGGAGGGACTTCAATGGCATAGAGTCCAATTGACAAAGCGGCCGTTTGCTCCAGGGGAACTGATCATTGTCGCCTGGAGATCAGCTGTAATCGCAGGAGATCTCCAGCCACCACCTGGAGGCTGGCAATTTTACCTATGACTGTTGTGACCCATCACAACATGACCAGGTAGGGTTGCCATCCTCCAGGTACCAGCTGGAGATCTGCTATTACATCTGATCTCCAGCCTATAGCGATCAGTTCACCTGGAGAAAATGGCCTCTTCGGCAATTGGACTCTATGGCATTGAAGTCCCTACCGTCCCCAAACCCTGCCCTCCTCAGGCTCCGCCTCAAAAATCTCCAGGTATTTCCCAAACTGGAGCTGGCAACCTTATGACCAGGGCAGCCAAGAGGCAGCAAGGCTCAAGATATCTCTGCTATCAGGAATAATTTTCTGCACATATTTGATTGGCTGTATATATGATGGAGCTACAAATTAAAGGTTAATTTATTTGCCATAGGAGTATGGGAGTGTGTGTGTATGTTTTAATTTAACAAGGAGATAATTGTTTCCAGGTGTTCCGACATAAAAGTGGAGTCTACAGTTGCCAACTGCCTGGAGAAAAAAAAAAGTCCTGTCTTTTTAATAGAAGCTCAATGGGCTTCTATTAACCAGGTGATGCTATTTTCCTCCATGCCATTAAAAGCTTCTGCTGCCCACAGCCAAACACTAAGCCTCTATTAAAGTGATAGTACATTTTTCTCCAGGCCTGTGGGCAACTCTAAGTATACATAGCTAGGAATTATCAAGTTATTTTCCATTCAGCCTGATGAAAAATTCTATGTAGCCCAGAAGCTGGTATGTCTTTTTACAATGTTGAATGGTAAAGCATATTTTCCTTTTTCCCCCTGTTGTATGTAACTCTTATAACTTGGGGAGGGGCTGTGGCTCAGTGGTAGAACATCTGCTTGAGTTTTATCAGAGAGGACAGGCAGAGACAAACACAAACAAATCTCTATCTCTTTTTTAAATTATGTTTTTAATTTTCCAAACAACAGAGAAACAACATGTACAAGATGTAACACACACTCCAAATACATAATGATCCAGACCTAAAACAAGATCTTCATCCACTACCCTATGAGTGGAGATACATCATTCTATACTATCTAGCGTTAATCTTTACATCTTACAAGTATATCTTTTAGACCAGCGAATCACTATCTCTTTTTTTAAAAAAAATTGTTTTCATAATAAAGGGGGTACAGAAGAGAAAAAGTAGGGAAAAACAGATAGGGAATTTTAACAAGTCATTTATTATCTCCAGGCCCATACTGTCGTAACTTTAGTTTTATCCCAGATTTAATCTTAATTTAATTTTCTATTGCTTAGTTCAATTTTTTCATTTCTATCATTACTGTCCTTACTATAATTACTATACTTAATAAATGTAATTAAACTTTAGTTAACAAGCCTGCGCTCTCAATCTCTCCTGCAAAGTGTTTCCTGAAGCGGGCTCACAGAACCTCATCTGCTTACAAGATTTGCCCTGCAATCCTATGCAGAAAGTCACATTCTATAGCAGTGGTTCCCAAAGTGGGCAGTATCACCCCCTGGGGGGGGTGGGATTACCTAGGGGGGCACTAAGAGGCAAGGGGGTGCTACAGGTGGGCCCCTTCAACTGTGTGGTTCACTAATGTACAATAGATCAAGCTGTGGCACCACGTGGGCAAATTTGGTGGAAACTATCAGAATTCCGCCCCCCGCCCCCAAGCTTTGAAGAGCTGGTACCACTGGATCAAGCTCATCAGTTTTGTTGAATGCATTTCAATTAAAAAGTTTAAATTTGATTTTGAACAGCTGTGCAATTAATAGTTACCGTTTTGAAATTTTATTGTTCTTATCTTCTTTAGTGAGTCATGCAAACACTTATTTTGAATAATGCCTTTTATAGGATAGGGTAGGGGGTGCTGGGGTTAAGTTTGTGGAACCAAACCAAGGGGGCGGCGGCCTGAAAAGTTTGGGAACCACTGATCTGTATATGTGTGTGTGTGTAAAGTGCCGTTAAGTCGCAGCCGACTTATGGCGACCCCTTTTTGGGGTTTTCATGGCAAGAGATTAACAGAGGTGGTTTTGCCAGTGCCTTCCTCTGTATAGCAACCCTGGACTTCCTTGGTGGTCTCCCATCCAAATACTAACCAGGGCTGACCCTGCTTAGCTTCTGAGATCTGACGAGATCAGGCTAGCCTGGGCCATCCAGGTCAGGGCACCGCTGATCTAGAGAGTGGTACATCCAAGGCAAAACCTCCCATGCATACAGTGGCGGGCCTACATTTTTGGGGCCCTGAAGCTTGAACTGTTATGGGGCCCCCTTTGCAACCAGCAACAACAGGGCAACATCCAACGAGGTCCAAAGGGCCTTGCTGCCCTCGCAAGGACCTCGAGGCCCAAATGGCGGAGAACAGGGTGGTGGGGTGGAGTCCTTGAAAATGGGCCATACAATGATTACATAAAACTATAGAACTATTAATCCCTGCACCACCGAAGGATTCGAGGTTCCAGCTGCCAAAATGTAGGTTATGAATAGATTCTGGTGAGCTCAGCAAGCCCAGACAGCTGGTGGTTTGGGTGCTGCAAGCCCCCGAGAAAATTTTGAAATGTGACCAATTACAGGGACATTTTGAGGCCATATGAAATGGGTATTAGAGCATATCCCAAGGCCAATATTAAGTACTCCAACCCATTGGCTTATGATTCTATCACTAAAAAACTCCATCTATTTTGTTGAGAAATTTCCTCATTTTAAAAAAAGTTGCTTCAGGGGTCCCCTCCAGGATTAGGGGCCCTGAAGCTTAAGCTTCATTAGTTTCACAGTAGATCCACCTCTAAACAAAAGTAATGACTACAGGAGAATTACACAACTTTAAGGTTGACAAAACAAAAGTAATGACTACAGGAGAATTACACAACTTTAAGGTTGACAAAGAGGAAATTGAAATTGTTGAAGACTTTCTATTCCTTGGCTCCACCATCAACCAAAAGGGAGACTGCAGCCAAGAAGTCAGAAGGAGATTGAGACTGGGAAGGGCAGCCCTGAAGGAGCTAGAAAAGATTTTGAAGTGTAAGGATGTGTCACTGGCCATCAAGGTCAAGTTAATTCATGCCATCGTATTCCCTATTACTATGTATGGGTGTGAAAGCTGGACAGTGAAGAAAGCTGATAGGAAGAAAATAGATTCCTTTGAAATGTGGTGATGGAGGAGAGTGTTACGGATACCGTGGACTGCCCGAAAAAAGAAAAGAAACAAATCAGTGGTTATAGATCAAATCAAGCCTGAACTGACCCTAGAAGCTAAAATGACTAAACTGAGGCTATCGTATTTTGGTCACGTCATGAGACGAAAAGAGTCACTGGAAAAGACAGTCATGCTAGGAAAAGTGGAGGGCAGCAGGAAAAGAGGAAGACCCAACAAGAGATGGATGGACTCAATAAAGGAAGCCACAGCCTTCAATTTGCAAGATCTGAGCAAGGCTGTCAAATATAGGACATTTTGGAGGACTTTCATTCATAGGGTCGCCGTGAGTCGGAAGCGACTTGACGGCACTTAACACGCACACAATTGTTGTGACCCAATTATCACAGATAGAGTCCAATGAAAGACAACTGAGAGTGATGTGCGTATGAAAAAAAAACCCCTTCTCCCCCTTCTCCCTTGTAACTTCAGTACCTGAAAGCAGAAGCCCCTCCAACCCCCGCTTCCTTTCCTGCACCGAAGTGCTTACACACACACATAGCCCGCTCTATCTCCCCTCTCCAAGGAGAGCTCCTCCTTATCTCTCAGCTGAAGAAAAGCACAGTCTGTAACCGACTAGTGAAACTGACAAGCTGCAGCCAGGGTTGCACATTAGAAACGCTGACCTTTGCGGTATGTAACCCATTCATAGGGTCGCCATGCCATTTATTCATGGAAGGTTTCGCATTGGATTTGCCACTCTATCGATGCCCATTTCCCCCATCTGAATTCTCAAAACTCTGCATGGCGGCTTATTGTTGAGTTTTGAGGATCTGGGTGGGGGGAAAGTGCATCTAAAGCAGTGGTTCCCAACCTTTTTTTGACCAGGGACCACTAGGACTTTTTTGTTCAGTGCAGGGACCCCAAGGTTCAAAATAAAAATTCCGAGAATTTGAAAATAAACTTTAATCATAACTGTTAGTTAAACATTAAGCTTAGAATAATATTTGAATATATATATTTTATAATAGAGAACTTTTAATTGAAAATATTAATTTATTATGGGTTTATAACTTTGTTTCGTGGACCTTAATTTAGTTCTCGCGGACCCCTGGGGGTCCACGGACCCCTGGTTGGGAACCAGTGATCTAAAGAGTGGCAAATCCAATGCAAAACCTTCCATGAATAAATGTCCATTTATTCATGGAAGGTTTTGCATTGGATTTGCCACTCTTTAGATGCACTTTCCCCCCCCACCCAGATCCTCAAAACTCAACAATAAGCCGCCATGCAGAGTTTTGAGAATTCAGATGGGGGAAATGGGCATCGATAGACCTCTGCATGCATCAGTGGCCCAAACCTCCCATGCATAAATGGGCTCCGCAGCCTGCAGCCTGCAGGGGTTAATGCTCCCAGCCCGCCTCCCTTCCCCTCCTCCGAGAGGAGGAGCAGAGCGCAACCCGCTTGCGGGCAAAGGGGGTCGGACACGCTGCTCGCCTTCCGCGTCCCGGGGTGGTCGGACGCCCCCTCCCCACCCGGCTGCAGGTGGGCATCCTTGACCCCCTGGAGGGATGCGGGCGGCGCAGGGCGCTTTCTCCCTTTCTGGAGCGGGGCTCGCCCTTGCAAGGAAGGGGTGGGGGGACCAGGGGGTTGCAGCCCCGGCGGCTGTGCAGCGTTGATCCTGCAACTCTTTGCATCTTCGGGGGGGGGGGGGAAGGAAACGCGCTTCCCGGTTGGGAGGAGGAGGGCAGGATCGGCGCAGGTGGGTGACCCGCAGGCCGGGCCGAGCAATGCTTCCTGCTGATGTGGTAAACGGGGACCCACTGCTAAATCAGTGGATCTTCCATAGTCAGGGGAAGCCTACCTTGCTGTCTCACTGCCCTGGGAGAAAGTGCGGCGTGGGTTTTGGGTAGAAGCGACGCGCCCGCTTGGAAAGCGCCCGCTGGTCCCGGGAGAAAAGCAACCCCAACCCCGCAAGCTCTACCCTGGGCCATTGACTGGAGCTTAATCATAGGGTTGTTGTTTTTTTTTTTAATTTATTTTATTTTCTTATACAATCCCATGCATTTAGTTAACGTTGTCATTGTAATCCCTTCCATACATTTTAATCTATCAAATAATTCTACATAGGTTTTCTCTAACTTCCCCTCTTCCCTCCTCTGTCTCTTAACACATCTCAATAATCCTCTTTGCAATTATCTTCTAATTCGTTGTAAAATAGTCTGTACTCATTTTTAACTACTTAATTTCCTCTTTCTTTTAAATGCAATAGTACTATTTTTGACAGTTGAATTAGACTAAAATATAACCTTTAACATTCTTCATATTAAGTTCATTGGCACAGTATACAATCCCACTCCCTCACAAATTCGTCATTTTCATTTTGATTTACTAACGCAGTCAGTTTCGCCATTTCTGCTAGTTCAAACATTTTATTTATCCAGTCAGTTTTGTCTGGTATCTCAGACATTTTCCATTTAGCTGCACAGACCAGTGCTTAATCATAGGGTTGGAAGGTACCACCAGGGTCATCTAGTCCAACCCCCTGCACAATGCAGGAAACTCACAACTACCTCCCCCCCACACCCCCAGTGACCCCTACTCCAGCCCCAGAAGTAGCACTTAGTCGTTTTCACAAACTAAACCAAAACCATTTTTTTTAATTTTAATTTGCAGATTTCTGCACAGCCCCCAGCTTTTAAAGCCAAAGTTATGGCTGCCAACAGCTTGGGGGGGGGGGGGGAACAAAAAAAAAGACAGTCCTGTGCTTTTAATAGTGGCTTAATTTGATTTATTTTATTTGCCAGCTCATGCTACTGGTGTGCATGGCATGGGAATATTCAGTTTTCTGTTTTCATCCTCTCTTAAAGGGACAGGAGACTTTTCCCCTGGGATGTACTAAAACGAATGACAGGCTTGCCCATTAGGAACAATGGGAGAGGCCGCACAGCCTGCTGCATATAATGTTTTTGTGTTGCAATGTATTTCAACGGAGCCCATGCAAGTCAACTGACAATCCCAGCTCCCATTATCTTCAATGGGCCGTGCAGCCTCTCCCGTTGTTTCTAATGGGCTAGGCTGTCATTCGTTTTAGTACATCCCTTTTCTCCTGGACTGTTGGCAACCCTGGTTTAGAGTAAAAGTTCTGGGTTTTGCAACGGGCCTCCCTTGTTAGTGCACAGCTCTGCCCCTTGTTTGTTTGGGTATTTGGTTATGAGGCGGCGCACTGTTTAACAGAGTCGCTGAGGCGGTGCGCAAATAAAAAAGGAATGTATGAAACGTTGCAAAGCGATGCTGAAACCCAGCACCACGATAATTTATTAAGTTGGTAGATCTAAAAAGGGGTATAAAGCAGTGCATGGAAAAGGGGAGTGACAGTAAGAGGTAGAAATTACAAGACCCTTGATTTTGGCTAAACAGTTGGAGAAAGATCCTAATGGCAACAGCTGTTCAATAATGGGATAGACTGCTTCAGGAGGAAGAGGAAGACTTGGCTTTGAGATTGAATAGCTGCCTGTTGGGGATTTTGTAGCGGTGCATTCTTGCACTGAGGAAAGGGTTGGACTAGATGACCTCTTTGGCCCCTTCCAACTCTACACTCTTAACACGTTTAGGCTCATTTCTGCCAAGTTAAATTATTTGAAAAGACATAGGTTTGCGGAGGATGGGGTTTTCTGGAAGACGTTCTTAGATTTCTTTGACAACGTTGGCTTTCTTTTAGATACAGCTTCTTAATATGTTTATGAGCAGAAAGTTCCAGAGATTTGTGTGACACTTATATTTTAACCCCCCACAAAAAAATTAAAAGCCCACAAAAAAAGAATTGCCTTAAAAATTACCACAATTCACTTATTGCACCTTCTGTGATAAGTGGTACCTTTATGAATCAGGTCTTGGGTCTGACCAGGCCAGCATCCTGTTTCCCAATGTAAACTAGTAGGTGCTCTAGGAGGCCACAGAAACCAATGCCTCTCCTCCCCCTATTGCTATTCTCGTCAGTGGAGTTCAGAGATACACTGCTTCCGAACAGGGAGGTTCCATTTAGCTATCATGCCTAACCTGACAGCTGTTGACAGACCTGTCTTCCACAAATTCGTTTAATCCCCTTTTGAGGTTTAGTGGCCATTCCTACATCCTGTAGCAACAAGTCCCACTAGTTAATTATGCGTTGTGTGAAGACGTAATTGTTCTCCCTTTCTGAACCAACCACTCATCAGCTTCATTGGGTGCCCCTGACTTAGGGTTGCCGTCTCCAAGTTGGTAACTTCTTGGAGAGTAGGGGGTGGAGACTGGCGGGGTCTATGGACAATGTGGGTTGGCATCGAGATACTGTTTCACCTTTTTTGTTCTTACCTGCCCTCTTGGATTAATTGTGCTAGATTTATTTGGCCTTTTATGCAGGGATGTTTCTCCGCGGTCACTCCCGCCGTCTTGCTTTGGGCCTTCCTTTTGATTGTGCACGCCTTTTCCGCCCGTCAGAGGTCGCCTCGCTCCCCCCGCGCGTTTTGCCCGTGTTTTCCAAATGCTGTTTTAGCCAGAATCTGGAAAAAGTGGGCAAAATGCGCGGGGAGAGCACGGCAACCTCTGATGGGGCAGAAAAGGAAATAATAGTCAAAAGGAAGCCCCGAAGCAGAGGGCGGGGGGTGACTGTGGGGAAACATCCCTGCATAAAAGGCCTTTGCTTATCAATGAATGAATACTTTTATTTGTTTATAAATGAACGATCTTTCCGTTGAACTGGCATCTGGATCTCCAAGTAGCTGCTTTGTCGTTGGGGCTGAGGGTGGGGAGGGAGATGACACATCCTTCCTTGGTGGATACTTCACCACAATGCAATGTGAACATGTGTGTGTGGGGGGTCTTGCTGCGCCTTAGGGGCAAGAATCACGAATTACGCAGGGACGCTAATCAGGAGTTGCAAAGATTGCGGAGAGGTTGCACCAGCCAAGGCCGTGTGACTCAGGAGGTCTCGGGACCAGGAGAGAAACACATTTGCTTCTAGATGTGGGATCTCACCACAGGCTAGAAGCCTGCCGGGGCGTAGACTGGGGTTGCCTGGTCCCTCTTCGCCACCAGCGGGAGGTTTTTGGGTCGGAGCCTGAGGAGGGCAGGGTTTGGGGAGGGGAGGGACTTCATTGCCATAGAGTCCAATGGCCAAAGTGGCCGTTTTCTCCAACGTTTTCTCCAGGGTTACCAACTTCCAGGTAGTAGCTGGAGATCTCCTGCTATTACAACTGATCTCCAGCCGGTAGAGATCAGTTTACCTGGAGAAAAATGGCCGCTTTGGCAATTGGACTCTATGGCATTGAAGCCCCTTCCCTCCCCAAGCCCTCCCTCAGGCTCCGCCCCAAAATTTTCCAGGTATTTCCCAACCTGGCAGCCCTAGGCCTGGAGATCAGTTGTAATAGCAGGACATCTCCAGCTGTTACCTGGAGGTTGGCAAACCTAGCCTAGACTCTTCCAGACTCTTGTCCCATTCCCTGAATTGTTTGGATTCACATGTTTTTTAATTGTTAGCAACAAATTGTAAATAAAGTTAAGTTCTGGTTAAACAGTAAAGGAATTTTTCTTGCTTTGTTCATTAATGTGAGGTTTTTCTTGCTTTGTTCATTAATGTGAGGTTTGTTTGTTTGTTTGTTTTGAGCTTTGGAGCAAACCTGCAACTTCCCTAGTTGTGAATGCTGAGTTTGCTTGGTGAAGTCAGCAGGAAGTTGCTCATTTTAGCCCTGATGGCTGAGGCTTGGTTCACACATGCAGGAGGCTGATGTGGCAGAGACCTGCGGTGAAATGGGTGGCCGTGTTAGTCTGTCACTAGCAGTAGAAAAGGTTGGAGTCCAGTAGCACCGTAAAGGCTAACAAAATTTCTGGCAGGGTATGAGCTTTCATAAGCCACAGATCGCTTCTTTGGAAAGCTCATACCCTACCAGAAGTGTTGTTAGTCTTTAAAGTGCTACTGGACTCCTAGGCCATTTTTGCATGGTCATTTTTGATGCTTGCTCAAAGCACTTTTCAAAAATGCGACTTTAAAAATGCCTTTTCACAGTCCCAACGCAAAAGAAATTCCACTCCCCCCACTCGCCTGCTCCTTTGTTCCTGTTTGCATAGTCATTAGCATGTGCGTAGCTAACGCGCCTCTGTTGTTTTGCATTGTTCCTTGAGGGTGTTTCTTCGTGGCAAACACCAAAGGCCGCAATAAATCGGCTCTTTAGTAATGTGAAGCAGGTATGCGCCGGCTTCGCAGACACTTCTGGAATGATGGTTCAGCGTGCAAAATTAAAAAAAAAATGCGGGGCAATTCAGCTTGGAATGCGCTGCTCATTACCATGCAAAAATGGCCCTACTCTTTTCTACTATAAATAATGGGTTTAAATCAGCATGCAGCAGCTGAGTTGCACACAACTTTTCATAACATCTCCTGTTCCCGTAAATGTGAGTTACAATTGCCCGTGTTTTATCCATTTATTTTCTGCAGGTGTCTCAGCATCTGGCTGTAGATCCTTTAAGTTCCATGGATCCCTCTGCCGTGGGCCACGCGGGCCCCCTTTGCTTGGAGAACCCCTTGCTTCATGCCTCCTCTCCTGTTTCCTTCACTCTCCAAAGTCTGGAGGAATCCCGGGCCCGTCTCTTGCAGCCCATCGCTCCTTCTGCGGCATGGCTCGCTTCCCTGAAACCGCCAAATGCCCAAAGCCAGGCCTTGTCTGCTCTGAGCTTCTCGGATTGCAGGGGGCCCAGCTGGGTCCCTGAGCAGGTAAGGCTGAGTCCATTATTAAGGCTGAGTCCATTATTAATATAGCGCTATTATTTTTAAAGTAGTCCATCTATAGGGTAGCTAATGCAGATTCAGTTTGACCAGTCTTGGTTTAAGAGCCAGAATGGTTAGGGGTAGTGGACTCTAATCTGGAGAACCAGGTTTGATTCCCCGCCTCTCCACATGAGCGGAGGACTCTGATCTGGTGAACCGGGTTTGATTCCCCACTCCTCCACATAAAGCGTGCTGGGTGACCTTGGGCTAGTCACACACTCTCAGCCCCACCTACCTCGCAGGGTGTCTGCTGTGGGGAGGGGAAGGGAAGATGATTGTAAGCCGGTTTGAGTCTTCCTTAAGTGGTAGAGAAAGTTGGCATATAAAAACCAACTCTTCTCCTTCTCCTTGTTTCTATTTCCTTAAGGAATCCTGGGAAATATTGGCTTGGGAGGTTGCTTTGTAAGTTAGCCACCCCTTATCATAAGACAACTATTTGTGGAGATGCTTAGAGAGAGGAAACCGCTCAGCCCAGATATAATTCAAGCCAAGCTTGGCTTAATTCATTATCTTTGTGTCTCAGCAGACGGTTCTGGGTGCGGCCGATGCCATCGGTTCTACACGTGAAGATGGCCTCTGGCAAGCAGATCGTGTCCAGATAGAAACTTCAGAGGATGGTGACATTACTGAGAAGACGGTGATTCCAGGAACTGTCTCGAAGCAAAGCAAATCCATGGTGAGGGTGCCGTCGTGGAATATGTTGTCGTGGTCTGCATTCAGAGCGGGACTCCAGGGATTAATACAGCCATGTTATTTCAGTTTAACAAATGTCCTTTGAAGCCCTTAACACTCTTCTAGCTCCAGTGTGATTCACAGAAAGTGAGGAAACTAGCAGAAACCAAGTGAATAAAATACCAAATGAAGAATTTCAAAACAACTGGAAGCTTTATTACTCACATGTTTGTTATACACATAGGTAAAGGTCCCCTCTGCGAGCACCGGGTCATTCCTGACCCACGTGTCCTAGGCAGACTTTGTTTTACGGGGTGGTTTGCCAGTGCCTTCCCCAGTCATCTTCCCTTTACCCCCAGCAACCTGGGTCCTCATTTTACCAACCTCGGGAGGATGGAAGGCTGAGTCAACCTTGAGCCGGCTACCTGAAACCAACTTCCGTTGGGATCGAACTCAGGTCGTGAGCAGAGCTTGGACTGCAGTACTGCAGCTTACCACTCTGTGCCACGGGGCTACTGTTATACACATACACATGCCTTTATTGGCATATAACATTTATTTGTTAAAATGCTGTATAAGCAAAATTGACTTTGGGTAGATATAGCCTTATGTAAAGGAAGAAACCATTGGATAATAAATTAAAAATAAGTTAATGTTAAAATTTTTAGCTATATATAGAATAAGCTAGCAAGTAGAAAATAAAGAGGACCATATATTAAGAAGGTAGAGATACGACGTAATATACCCTCTAAGTAGAAAAGAATCATAGTATGTATGAGGTAGTTTCGTCAGATTTTGTATTTCCACCCAGAACTTTTCTGTATTATTTTCCATTTTTCTGCATTTTTCTATTTTCAGTTTCTGTTTATATATATATTGACATGAAAATAAAACATATCTATACAAAAAGAAAGTAAGGAAACAACGGGTCTAGCTGCATCCTGTGTTAATGTGAATATTAGAGGAATAAGGGTGTGCTCTTCTCAGAATTTCAGTCTGCCCCACATTGAGTATGACTGGCTACCTGTGGCATAAGGGAGCGAAGCTATGATGAAATCTGGGTTATTTCCTCATGTCTTCCTTATTGTGAAGGGGAGAGAACAAGGTTATGGTCTCCTGTTGTTAAAATGCTTGTGCATAGTGCAGAATTAAGGTGTACCTGCTTGAATGAACTTTACAGAAGTACCAAATTCCATCTCCGTCTACACGCTTATGTCTGTTGCGGTTGAAAGTATAAAGCTGTCTTCTACCGAGTCAGATCATAAGTCCATTTGGTTTAGTATCCTCTGCCCTGATTGGTGTTGGCTTTCCAAGGTCTTGGGCAGAGAAGGGTTTTCCCCAGCACGTGTCACTTGCTGTCCATAGAACCTCATAGAATCATAGAGTTGGAAGGGACCACGAGGGTCATCTAGTCCACCCCCCGGCCTAATGCAGGAAATTCACAACTACCTCCCCCCACACCCCCAGTGACCCCCACTACCTGCCCAGAAGATGGCCAAGATGTGTTCTCTCTCATCACCTGTCCATTATCAGTTCTGGAAGGCCTTTGGAGATGTTTGATTATTTAGACCTGTGGACTATATTATCTGGACTGTATTCTTTTTTATCTTTTTAATTACTGTTGTAGTCGGTATTCTTATTGTTCATCACTTTGGGCATTCATGGAATGGAAGAGTGGCCTGTACATTTTCTAAAATGAAATAAATTGTCATCAGGTTTTTTAAAAATTTAGTGTTTAGCAACACTTGATTAATTAGTAGTCTTCCTTGATTTGGGAGGTGGGTTTTTTTGGTCTGGATCTTTCTAGGTTTATAAATTTGGATTCATTTCCCCCCTCATTTTCCTTGTAGGGAACTGCTTTTTAATTACTGTGTTCCATATAGGGAGAGGGGAGTCTGTGAGGCAGCAGTGCTGAATACAAAGACTTGAAGGAAATTAAGTGTAATAGAATTTAAGTATAAACTTGGCTCCCAGATTTTGCAAAAGTGTGGCGGGCAATAATCCCTCACTTGTGCTTTCTGTTCCAGGCTTCACTTCCTGCAGCTGATGCCAAGACATCTCTGTTGTATACTACTTCCTTTAAACTGAATCCTCTCTGGTTGGAGAATCTGTTCCTGAAGGAAACCATCCCTGCTTCTCTCACTCTTCAGGGGCTGGAGGAGTCCAGAGCTCGCTTGCTGTGCCCTGTTGCATCCTTTGCCCCACAGTGGTCCTTGGTGAAACTTTCAGATACACAATTCCAGCTGGGACCACTGAATACCTGTGGCACCCTGGTTTCTGAGGGCAGTGGTACCCGGAATGAGGCTGTCATACCCCACTGTGCACTGGAGCAGTTGCAACTCACAGTAAGGACAGCGTTGGGTTGGCAGTCATAAAAAGAAGCGGCCTAAAGCAAGGTTTATAATCAGGATATACACGGGAGAGGTTTTAGATTCCCAAGGGTCAAGCTAGTTGAGTGGCTGAATGGATCACCCGTAATCATTATCTACTTATCTAATAGCGAAAGTGTGGCTCCATGTGCGGATACCTAAATCTGCAGATTGGGGCCACGCTTACCCAGAACAGATAGTTGTGAAAATTTGAGCAATACGCCAGGTGTGCAAAAAAATCTGAAAATGTTAAAAATAAGTAGGTGGGTTTAAGTCCCCCACCCTCAAAGCAAAAGAAGTGTCTGTGCACATGCAGATTGCTTATCTGATGCCTGGCAGCCCTGTAGTTGGCGTGGTGGCTCCTCGGAGTCCTGCGGCCAGTATGGCAGTTCCCGGAGGTCCTGTGGCCGTCACAGCTGCTCCTGGGGCCTGCTTCAGCCACTGTGATTGCCGACGACCAGGCCGCTATGGTGGCTCCCGAGGACTCTTGCTGTGACTCCTGGAAAACCACCGTGCTGGCCATAGGGCCCCAGGGGGTCCGGCCACAGCAGCTGCAGCTCCCAAGGTGGGGAGAAAGAAGAGGGGGGTTTGAGAATGGGTGGGAGGGAGAAAGGGTAGATTGAGATGGAGTGGAGGGAGTCATAGGGGGGAGATTGAGAAGGGGAGAGGGAAAGGGGAGATTGAAAAGGGGTGGAGGAAAAAGGGGTATTGTCTAACCTCCGTCTATGTTAACAAAATTCTTTCAACCCCCAGGATCTAGTCTCAAGGGCAACATTACAATAAGAATAGCCACCTTATTTGTAATAGGTAGTAGAAGAAGAAGAGTTGGTTTTTATACCCCAACTTTCTCTACCACTTAGGGTGCTTTCACACATACTGAATAATGCATTTTCAATCCACCTTCAATGCACTTTAACGATAGTTTGTCAGTTGATTTCACACAGTAAAATCCAGCTGCAAAGTGCATTGAAAGTGAATTGAAAGTGCATTATTCAGCACATGTGAAAGCGCCCTTAAGGAGAATAAAACCAGCTTACAATCACCTCCCCTTCCCTTCCCACAACGGACACCTTGTGAGGTAGGTGGGGCTGAGAGAGTTCGAACTGTGACTAGCCCAAGGTCACCCAGCTGAGGCTGAGAGAGTTTGGAGAGAACTGTGACTAGCCCAAGGTCACCCAGGTGGCTTCATCCGTAGGACTGGGGAAACCAGCCCGGTTCTCCAGATTAGAGTCCACCGCTCTTAACCACTACACCACGTTGGCTCTCTACATTTTCCCCATCAAGAAAAAGGATTATGTGGCTCTTTTTCTGAACAGCCTGGCCCCAGAGCCAAGAGTGGAGCAATTAGAGTAACTACAAAATAACAATGCACCAAGAATCTCTTAGCAGTTGGACAGGTTCAGCTCTGTGTCGGCCGTTCAGCTGGAAGGCTTCCTGGGGAAAAACCCACAGATCCGTGTCATCATTTTTTTTATTTCGATGCCCACACCTTGATGTGGCCCTTGATTACCCGGGAAGCAAAATGATCGGTTTCACTTCTGCAATGGAGAAGTGGGCTGAGGCGGCCCCGATCTGACATTGTTAGCTATGAGTTATTTGTGAGTAAACAAATATTACACCATCAAATCATACGTTGCGGTTGCGACGTCTGAGCCAACTGTAAGATAGGGTACGGGGTGGCCCGTCTGTGTGCCAGCCAAACGCATGCAGCCTGATGCCCGAGTTGGGTTTTGGGTCTGCGTCCAGCGATTATCTGTTTACGACATAATTGTAGCCCATCAATCTTGGCTTGGCGCTTGAATGAGAAGTATTGTATCCTATTGTATCACGGATGGTTCTCTGAAGCACCTTTCCATGGAACAGCAAATCGATAAGGGAAACAGCCTCTGAAATTATGGGATGCAGCCATAACAAGGAATATGTGTTTCTTGTTCTTTTCCGTTTCTAGCAGTTGGGTGGTTAGCGAGGGTGGGTTGGTTTTTTTTGGTACCCTCAGGTCACAGCTGACTTAATGGTGACCCCGTAGGCTTTTCAAGGCAAGAGACGTTTGAAGAAGAAGAGTTGGTTTTTATATGCCGACTTTCCCACTTAAGGCAGAATCAAACCGGTTTACAATCGCCGCCTCCTCCCCACAACAGACACCCTGTGAAGTAGGTGGGGCTGAGAGAGCTCTAAGAGAGCTGTGACTTGCCCAAGATCACCCAGCTGGCTTCATGTGGAGGAGTGGGGAAACAAATCTAGTTCACCAGATTAGCTTCCGCCGCTGAGGAGTGGGGAATCAAACCCGGTTCTCCAGATTAGAGTCCACTGCTCCAAACCACCGCTCTTAACCACTACACCCTGCTGGCTCTCTGGGATGGTTCTCTGCAGCACCTTCCCATGGGACAGCAGATCAATAAGAGCAACAGCCCCCGTACTGTGGGATGCAGCCATAACAAGGAATATGTGTTTCTTGTTCTTTTCTGTTTCTAGCAGTTGGGTGGTTCCTGGGGGTGGGTTGTGGGTTTTTTTGCGCCGTCAAGTCACAGCTGACTTATGGCGACCCCATAGGGTTTTCAAGGCGAGAGACATTCGGAGGTGGTTTGCTATTGCCTGGCTCTGTGTCATGCCCCTGGCGTTCTTTGGTGGTCTCCCGTCCAAATACTAGCCAGGGTCAGGGCTGAAAGCATGTGACAGGCCCAAGGTCACCCATCAAGCTTCCATGGTGCGAGTGGGGATTCGAACCTGGGTTTCCCAGGTCCTGCTCCGGCACCTCAACCAGTCACCATGGTGGCTCTGTACTGGGAATATAAAAGGGGACATTGTCTTGGTTCCATTACGTGATATAATTTGAGGGCCTTAGTCTGCTCCACTGGACAGGTACGCAGTCTTGAAGGCCGCGGCTTGCAGTATAGGTCCTTGCCCTCCAAGGCTACTTAAGAAAAAGAGTTGGTTTTTATATGCCGACTTTCTCTACCACTTAAGGGAGAATCAAACTGTCTTACAATCGCCTTCCCTTCCCCTCCCCACAACAGGCACCCTGTGAGGTAGGTGGGGCTGAGAGGGCTCTAACAGAGCTGTGACTTGCCCAAGGTCACCCAGCTGGCTTCGTGTGCAGGAGTGGGGAAACCAACCCAGTTCACCAGAGTAGCCTCCGCCGCTCATGTGGAGGAGCGGGGAATCGAACCCGGTGCTCCAGATCAGAGTCCACCGCTCCAAACCACCGCTCTTAACCACTGCACCACGCTGGCTCTCTTAAATCTTCCTGGGAAGGGATCAGGTGAGTACGACCGCTGGGGACAATTAATACATTAATCTCCAAGAACCTCTGAAGGGCGCTGTGACTCGGCCACCACCTAACATATCCTCTGTAGCTGAGGATAGGCTAGCCAGTTATATAATCCTCCTCTGATGGGTATGGTGATGGGACTGGGTGTGGCAGGGCATACCTGAATGTCACCTTTGTCCCTTGCCTCATTTCCATCTGGCTTCGGGCCCAGTCATGGGACAGAAACGCCACGGCTTGCACAGGTGGCTGATCTCCGTTTGGAAATGGATGCGCATCATTTCTCGTTCTTGGATCACTCTGTGGCCTTTGACACAGATAGGCCATTATGTGCGGTTATGTCATTTGTGCGTTCTGGTGGGGAGTTTTGGGAACAATCCTGCCGTGGTCTGGATCATTTGTTGTTTGTTCCGGCGGACGCCGAGAATTCCCCTTGGAGAATCTCTTGCCTTTAAAACCGCCGGGTTGACATAAGTCGGCTGCTACTTGATGCAGAAATTGGGGAGGCAGGGTATACATTTTTTTCCATCATCATTCCTTTACTGGCATAAAAACGCAATTCGAAAGGTTAGAAAAGGCGTGGAGTTGTTCACAGGTGCTCTTTGTAATATGGTGAATGGTTTTATTTGCAAAATATTGTCGAAGGCTTTCACGGTCATTCATTGGTTCTTGTAGGTTATCTGGGCTGTTATCCGGGTGTCTGTTATGGAGAGGGGAAGGGAAGGTGATTGTAAGCCGGTTTGATTCTGCCGTAAGTGGTAGAGAAAGTTGGCATATAAAAACCGACTGTCCTTCTTAGCAGTGTTGCATTAGTTGAACCAATGGTCTGATTTGTACGAGGCAGCTTTGTATGCTTAATTCAGGGCATGATCCGCCAGGGAAAAAAATACCAAGACCACGGTTACACAGCCCGGATAACCTACAAGAACCAAGGTTTTATTTGCATTTAGAGCCATAGGCCATTACAAACTTGCCAAGGATACCACAGATGCATAATAAAAGGAAATTTGTAACGTGGTTAGAAGGCAGTTACATTGAGAAATACCATTTGTTGATACTGTCCTCTAGTTAGCTGTCTGGCGGGCTTTTAAAACAAACTTTAAAATTTGTCCTGCCGTCTCCAATATTGGGGGCGAGCGGCTGTTCAATAAATAGAGAACATTAAAAGAGACTGAGACATTCGGTCTAATTACCGACAGCGGGCTTAGTAGTTCATTACGAGATTCTGTGTAGAAACTGCCATAAAATAAAATGTGAACAGCTGTTTCGATACAGTTATTTTCACAAGGGCAAAGCCTGTCAGACAGAGGGATTTCCCGAAATCTGCCCTCGAGTAGCGCAGTTGGCAAAACTATACATTTTTTTTAAATGAATCAGTGGTGTGTGGGATCAGCTGTGGCAATAGGTCCAGTCTTCACCATCTGCTTAAAGCAGCCTTAGAGCATTTCAGAGGGGATGTGAAGTTGAGGAAAGTGTGGGGAAAAAGAATGAAATTCTCCTGGCGGTTCTGTCTTTAGGAGGCCAAACTAGGGAGATCTTCAACCGGTTATTCCTGTTATTTTATTTTTTTAAAAGCAAACATCGCTGCAGCGGTGGTGGAGATTTGGATGGGATGTGGTTTTTGCCCAAAATACTTGGGAAAAGTTTAGTGACAGACCTAATGCCGCGTAAGCGGAAGTTTCCAGGCTAAGTTAAGGAATTGTAGGAAGACCTTCCTGGATCAGAGATCCTGCCGAGCTGGAGCCAGCGTGGTTAAGAGCGGTGGTTTGGAGCAGTGGACTCTGATCTGGAGAACCGGGTGTGATTCCCCACTCATCCACATGAGTGGCAGGCACTAATCTGGTGAACCGGATTGGTTTCCCCTGTCCTACACATAAAGCCAGCTGGGTGACCTTGGTCTAGTCACAGTTCCCTTAGAGCTCTCTCAGCCCCACCTACCTCACAGGGTGTCTGTTATGGAGAGGGGAAGGGAAGGTGATTGTAAGCCGGTTTGATTCTGCCGTAAGTGGTAGCGAAAGTTGGCATATAAAAACCGACTGTCCTTCTTAGCAGTGTTGCATTAGTTGAACCAATGGTCTGATTTGTACGAGGCAGCTTTGTATGCTTAATTCAGGGCATGATCCGCCAGGGAAGTTCTCTTGCATAAGCCCTCCCTGAAACCATGTCAGTCATTTTAAAATCTGCGGTAGACCCAGAAGTTGATGTAAAAAGGGTCATTAGGCCTGTGGAGCCGAACTAGAAAAGGCCCAGGTAGTAAAGGTAATTACTGGGGCAATGCTCAGATTAGACTAAGCTTGGGTGTATGTCATTGTCCTCATTATGTTAAATTATCATGGGTCTGCTCTTGCACAGCAAAACTTTCCCAATGGATTGCGTCTGCAGATAACCCTAAAAGGTCAAGGTCCCCTGTGCAATCACCGGGTCATTCGTGACCCATGGGGTGACGTCATATCCCGATGTTTGCTAGGCAGACTTTGTTTATGGGGTGGTTTGCCAGTGCCTTCCCCAGTCATCTTCCCTTTACCCCCAGCAAGCTGGGTACTCATTTTACCAACCTCGGAAGGATGGGAGGCTGAGTCAACCTTGAGCCGGCAACCTGAAACCGACTTCCATCGAGATGAAACTCAGGTCGTGAGCAGAGCTTGGACTGCAGTAATGCAGCTTACTACTCTGCACCATGGGGCTCCTAACCTGGGCAATGCTAATTTCACTTTGACTTTGGCTAAAAGTTTGTGCATTTTCTCATCTTTGCAGGTGGAGGGAGACGGGGACAAGATAGACTCAGCTGGCAGGATGCCTGAGTACACCCTAACAATTCCCGAGGATGTGATGAAGGAACAGCCAAATGAGAGCGACTCCTCTGGCCACGAGATGACAGTGGACAGCCAAGAGCAGGATGTGAGAGTGCACAAGGTAAGGAAGGTGGGAAGGTGCCTTGGCTCAGTGGCAGAGTACCTGCTTGGCACGCAGAAGGTCCCCGGTTCAATCCCCGCATCTCCAGTTAAAAGGACCACGTTGGATCCCAAGGCTACATTGGCAGTGGCAAAATTTATCTCAGTCCTTATATCTGCCAAACGTTATATCCAAAACTATGCTGCTCAAGATCAGTGGATCAAGGAGCTTCTAAGGGATAAAGGAAAGGAAGGACCAGGTAGTAGTTGAGGGGAAAGACCACTCCCTGAGACCCTGGAGAGCAGCTGCCAGTCTGAGTAGACAAGACTATCTTTGATGGACCAAGGGTCTGGTTCAGGATAAGGCAGATTCACATGAACACATGAAGCTGCCTTCTACTGAATCAGACCCTG